>NC_133123.1:17170621-18420621 GCF_033568475.1 Henckelia pumila | reverse complement strand
CTCACATTGTTGATGATCCTTTGATTTATGCATGAAGGCTCTTTTTATATGCTGGTTTCCGAGTCAATTTATCAACTGCTCACCTCCATTAGCCCACTAACAGCCCCACTAGCGGTCCACTAACTTTTAACTGCTTTGACTTGTCTTCCTCTCACTTTTCTTCTTGGTTCCTCTAGATTCGCGCCAGTTCTCTGAGTGCCCAACTCCACCATCTCACTACTTTTAACTGTTCTGACTTGGTCTTATCCTCTTTCTCTGTTTGGTTCCTTGAGAGTCGATCCGGTTCCCCGAGTGCCCAACTGCACCATCCCACTACTTGCATTGTGGGTCTTGAAAATTGTTGACCAAATTTTTGTAGTTCCTGTAGCTTTATTGAGCTTTAATTCACCGATGTATATCATTAAAATTATTAATTGATTAAATAATAAATTAATGACATAAATTAATTTATGGGTAAAAAAAATGCCCCCCGCAGGCTTTTGGCCCAACGGGCCCTATATATAATACCACACATTGAGCTGAGTTTCCCGCAATATTTTGGCCCAAACGACCAGTATGCTGGAGAAAACCTGTTCCTTGATTGTGAAATGTTGTTCATTTGCTGGTAAGTATCGCTTTGTGACTCTCGGGCCATGGTTCCTACTCGTATATATGACCAATTCTTTGATGTCACATTTTCACAATGATATAAAATGTTCCTTGGCCCCTGGGCCATGGTTCCTCCAATACGCGAGTAGTTCCTCAACCTTAAAATTTTGGTTCTTCTATACCTCTTGTACTTACTTTTGTACCTGTACATGAATTGTGTGATAACCAAAGGCTGAGGGATATATGGTTCCCCCCAAGCATTCATAGGATCATTTGCTCGATTGATGGTTCCACGTAGTCCTGTAAAACACTTTTGGTTAATGACAAAAAAATGTTGAAAAACTGGAATCTTACTGTTATACTTCAAATTTTGAAGAGTTCTTTTCCACACTTTTTCCGCTCTCTTGGGTGGTGAAGTGTATCTCTCAACATCGTTTCTGGAATTGGGGTTCACCGAGCGGCGGTTATCACCTGCTTGAAAGTTCCCAATGGATCATCGGGCTTCAATGGATTTCGAGATACCATCCGAATCTCCTTTCTCATGGAATACATGTTCACAGTGGTTTTCATGTGTGTTTGCCACAGTGATTCCACTTACCCGGAGTTTGTTCATATCTTCCATCATAGATCTCATCGTGGTCAGCAAGTCTTTGCTGGCCTCCTTCATTTGTTTTATGGCATTCACCATCATCGAACTTATCTCCTCCATGTTCTTTGTGGCAACAGAGTCCGAATGTGCAGAAGGAACTACCACTATTTTTGGTCCACCATTGTGGGAACCTCGGGTTGCTAATCTCATCTTAGAATAATTAATGATTAATAACACAATTAATCAAGTATTAAAATAAATACTCAAACCAAATAAAAAAAAATTATTTTTAAAACTTGCACCTCGCTCGATCGGTTAAATCCTACCGATCGAGCGAGAAGAAAATATTTCTTCTCAGGTCTGAGCATATATTGGTCTCGCTCGATCGGTCAAATCCTACCGATCGAGCGGGCTCAAAAACTACCTTTCTCTGTTTTGCATTTTAAGGCCTCGCTCGATCGGTCAAATCTTGCCGATCGAGCGGCCTCTCTGCCCAGAAAATCTGCATGACTGTTTTGCTATCAAAGCTGAATACCAATCCCATAATTCATGCAAGATCAACTCAAAACATGATTTATTAGTTCCAAATCAAGCACATAAACATAAGCAACTTCTCAAGCATCTATACATGCATTTGTTACATCAAACAAATCACTAAATAACAATAAACGACATAAACTATCTCAAGTTTCATACATGCATTCCAAAACCAACAAGTTCTAAGGTTTGATACTTCTAGATCTCAAGACTTCATCTACAACCTGAGTCCTCACTTGCTAGACTCTCTCTCCCAGCTGTCAATGACGTCGATGATCAGCTTCTGCCCCATCTGTTGTCATGCACACATACAAAACAAGACAACAGCCGGATAAACTCCGGTGAGAAATCATTCTCAGTATAATCGACATATATATAAAGCGTTAACGAAATCATATCAACTTTATTCATATTCGACTCAACAATAGAGTAAATAACGCATATATCGATTAATAATTGATTCATAAAACGTCATTGCCATCAAGATTCTTTGACATGGATATCCATCTATCGTAGTCATCCCTGCTAGAAAATAAGGTTAACCGCAACCTTGGCATAGAATCAATTCAATATACTATCATATCGACTCAAACTCAAAGATCCACTACCTGAGATGGATCGACAACATCAAACATAAATCAAAACATATCAAGTATGTGGTTTTTGCGGTCCAACTCAAGAATAGTCGTTCTTGAGTTTCAAAGTCTCTAATTTGCGATGTCGTCATTATACCTTCAATATCTCGGTTCTGAATTCTTCAATCTGAAATATAACAATCAAAATACTCATATCAAACTTCATTCAAGCTTATTATATCAGAAACGAATCAAAACCATCAATATATCGTCAATCAATCTCATTTCAACCCTCAACTTCTTCTTATTCGATTCAACTCGGTGTCTTGTATCGTTAGCCTTCCAACTTAACTGAAACTGAAGAATAAAAATGCTATAACATTAATAACAACTAGATAAAGACTTCAGCTCAAACATAGGCTATCAAAACAGCTTCAAAACACGATTCGACGGCGTAGCGATTGAAAATCGGTAACCGACAAAATATCGATATCATTTCTAATCATTCAAATCATTCGATCATTATATATCAGATGAATTCATCACCCCAAACCTCATATCAGCTGCTATAATTTTCAATATACATGCTATAAGTCATAACCAATATATTCAACTATCCAACGTCGATCCGATATAGCATAAACAATCGATAGAATGCTAGGAACATGACAAAAGCATGAAATCTGATCTCTGCTCAATAACTGATTTTGAAATCCATATAAAACAACACAAAACTTACACGAGATCGAAGCCCTCGTCGTAAGTATTCCAGAACAATTTACGGAATCGAAATCGGATATCCGGAGCAAAAGTTATAAAGATTTGAAGATCATGAATTCAAAGAAAATTGAAGAACCCGACTCCTCTGTTTCTGAATTCTGAATTGTCTATCTACAATACACGTTTCAAGCTGATAATATATATATTAAATCGGATAACTTCAATACAAATTGCAATTTAATCCCTCAAACTTCGTAAATTGCAATTCAGTCCTCAGCCCTCTTTTTAATTCAATTTCAATTCTAAATAATTTAAGAATATTAGAATTTAAATCAAAACTCTAAATATTCCCAAATTAAATATACTCAGATTAAAATTAAATTATCTCGGATTATATTAAATAATCCTGGATTAAATAAAATAATCTCGGGCCTTACATTTCTCCCCCACTAAGACATGAGTTCGTCCTTGAATTCATAAGCAGTATAGATATGCAGTCTGTATACTCATAAGAATAAAGAATAACAGAAAACTGAATAAGAACTCACATCAGTGGAATAGATAAGGAAATCGTTGCTTCATATCTTCTTCGACTTCCCACGTCGCTTCTTCAAATCCGTGCCTACTCCATTGAATATTCACCAATGGAATGGTCTTTGTTCGGAGTTGCTTTGTCTTCCTATCGAGAATCTGAATAGGTTGCTCGAAGTAGCTAAGAGTATCATCCAATTCAGCTTCATCAGATCGAATCACATGAGACGCATCAGATATATACTTCCTCAACATCGATACATGAAAAACATCATGTATTCCAGATAAAGACATAGGAAGAGCGAGTTGATAAGCAAGATTGCCTATCCTCTCGAGAATCTCATACGGCCCAATATATCGTGGAGATAACTTTCCTCGTTTGCCAAATCGGACTGTGCCCCTGAACGGTGAAATCTTCAAAAACACTCTATCTCCCTGATCAAAAGATAATGGTCGTCGTCGTATATTCGCATATCTGGTTTGTCTATGCTGCGCTGTTCTCATTCTCTGTTGTATCAGCTTCACTTTCTCAGTCATCTGTCTAATCAAATCTGGCCCTAATTCAGGTACCTCGGAAACATCATCCCAATACAGTGGCGATCGGCACTTCTTCCCATATAACGCTTCAAATGGAGCCAATCTTATACTCGTCTGATAACTATTGTTATAAGAACATTCCACGAGTGGTATAGAATCTTGTCATGTAGTACCAAAATCAAGTACTACAGCTCTCAACATATCCTCAAGCGTCTGAATAGTTCGTTCAGATTGGCCATCAGTTTGAGGATGGTAAGCAGTACTTAAATGTAAGCGCGTACCTAGAGCTTCCTGTAGGCTATGCCAAAAGTGCGAAGTGAATCTCGGATCTCGGTCAGAAACTATTGACTTTGGCATACCGTGTAGTCTTACCACTTCTCGAATATAGAGATCTGCCATTTGATCATGATGATAAGTCATTCGGTAAGGAATAAAGCACGCAGATTTTGTCAATCTGTCGATGATCACCCAAACATCATCGCATCCTCGAGATGATCGTGGAAACTTCGTTACAAAGTCCATGGAAATGTGGTCTCATTTCCATTCAGGAATTGATAAACTCTGTAATAGGCCACCTGGTTTCTTTCTTTCAGCCTTCACTTGTTGGCAATTCAAACATTTGGATACAAATTCAGTCACGTCAGACTTCATTTGTTTCCACCAGTACTGACTCTTCAAGTCGTTGTACATCTTTCTGCCTCCAGGGTGAACACTGAAGCGACTACAATGGGCTTCTTTTAAAATATTCTGTCTCAAGTCTGCAATATTGGGAACAATTATTCGGTTATTCATATACAAGATATCATCGTCACTAACCTTGTACTCAGACTGATGTCCTGATCGAATCATTTCAATTGATTTCCGTACATTCTGATCGGCTTTCTGCGCTTATTTGATACGAATCAGCAATTCTGGCTCAACACTGATTGCATATACTCTCATCGGCCTTCTATCTGTCTCAAATACATATCCAAAAATACAACAATCCTCAATCAAATTAGATACACCTACCGTAGACAAGGATATAGCACACATCTTTCTACTTAAGGCATCCGCTGCTGCATTAGATTTCCCTGGATAATATTTGATTTCACAATCAAAATCCTTCAATAAATCAAGCCATTGTCGTTGTCTCATATTCAATTCGGATTGTGAGAACAGATACTTCAGACTTTTGTGATCAGAAAATATTTCAAACTTCTCGTCGTATAAGTAATGTCTCCAGATCTTCAATGCAAAGACGATTGCAGCCAATTCAAGATCATGAATCGGATACCTGACTTCATGTGGTTTCAATTGTCGAGAAGCATAAGCTACAACATGTCGTTTCTGCATTAAAATACATCTCAAACCCTGGTGAGAAGCATCACAATATACAACAAAATCACCATTACCTGTAGGGATTTTCAAAACCGGCGTTGTAGTCAATCTCTTCTTTAGTTCGATAAAACTCCTTTCACACGCCTCAGACCAAATAAATGGTGCATTCTTCTGTGTAAGCTGTGTAATAGGCTTCGCTATCGATGAAAAATCTCGAATGAATCGACGATAATAACCAGCAAAGCCCATAAAACTTCGAATTTCTGGCACAGATGTCGGTCTCTGCCAACTAATCACAGCTTCAACCTTACTTGGATCAACTGAAATGTCATCTCCTGTAATTATATGACCAAGAAAAACAACTCTCTGCAACCAAAATTCATATTTGGATA
The DNA here is from genome assembly GCF_033568475.1 of Henckelia pumila. Lineage (NCBI taxonomy): Eukaryota > Viridiplantae > Streptophyta > Magnoliopsida > Lamiales > Gesneriaceae > Henckelia > Henckelia pumila. Next base: position 18,414,832 of record NC_133123.1, on the reverse strand, counting down.
ACTTGGCATACAATTTCTCTTCTCTTAACGTTCTCAGTACAATTTGGAGATGATCAGCATGTTCACACAGATTCTTAGAGTATATCAAAATATCATCGATAAAGATAATCACAAAGTCGTCTAAATATCTTTGAAATACTCTATTCATCAATCCCATAAAAACTGCTGGTGCATTCGTTAGACCAAAAGGCATTACTATGAATTCATAATGGCCATACCTAGTTCTAAATGCAGTCTTAGGAATGTCCTCGTCTCTAACCCTCAACTGATGATAACCGGATCGTAGATCAATCTTCGAATATACTGACGAACCCTGCAATTGATCAAATAAATCATCGATACGAGGTAAAGGAAAACGATTCTTTACCGTTGCTTTGTTCAATTGCCGGTAGTCAATACATAATCTCATCGATCGTCCTTCTTTCTTACAAATAATACTGGAGCACCCCATGGGAAAACACTCGGTCTAATATATCCCTTGGCCAACAAATCTTCAAGTTGATCTTTCAGTTCAATCGGTGCCATTCGGTACGGTGCTTTCGATATCGGCTGTGTACCTGGCATCAATTCAATACTGAAGTCTACCTCTCTGAATGGTGGCAATCCCGGAATCTCATCAGGGAATACATTGGCAAACTCATTTACCACTGGCAGATCAGTCAATTTCGGACTAGTCTTCAGTACATTAACTGCATAGATCAGAAATCCCTCTGCTCCCTTCTGTAACAAATTAGTCATAGCAATAACAGATATCAAGGGAATTTTAGATCTAGCACCCTTACCATAAAATTTCCATTCGTTAGCCATCACTGGTCTGAACCTCACTATCTTCTGAAAACAGTCAACTATTGCTCTGTACTTGGTTAACATATCAATACCGATTATACAGTCAAAATCAGACAAACCAAGAACAATACAGTCAAGCTCAACTTCATTACCTTCGTACTGTAGTACACAGTTTCTAATAGACTTCACTGATATTATACATTTTCCCAACGGTGAAGATATAGACACTACAGTAGTTAATGACTCAACAGGCAATGAATACAATGTAAAAAATTGTTCAGAAACGAAGGTATGCGACGCACCAGTATCAAATAAGACATAGGCAGGATAACCATAAAGAGAACAGTTACCTGCAATCACATCGTCCGGTGCTGCTTGTTCTTGCTCCTCTATCAATGCAAACACTCGTGCTTGTTGCCTCGGAGGTTGATTCATCGCCTGACCTCCTCCTCTACTCTGTGCTACAGTCTGTGGTTGGAAAGAGTATACTGAAGTTACTTGTCTATCAGTCTGAGATACTGGTCTAGAAAATCCAGTACCCTGAGCACCTTCAGAACCTCGTTGTGGACAAACTCTCGCAAAGTGTCCCATCTTGTTGCAAATATGACAACTTCCAAATACACCTCGGCATTGTTCATTGGTATGTCGACCACCACACTTGGTGCAATAAACATCTGACCTCTGTCCAGCTCTAGACTGTCGGGAACTACTTGAACTAGAAGAGCTACTACCACCTGATCTCTTGAACTGTTTGCTCTTACCCTTGAAGAAACTTTTCTTTCCATTGCTGCTACCTCCAGCTTCAAATCGAGGTGGCTGTGGAATCTGTGGCTGTTCTTGTGGTTGCTTCATAGGTTGGGGAACAAACTGAGCTCCTCTTTGTTTCAGTATTCCTGCTTCTGCACCCTTTGCACGATTCAGAGCATCAGCAAAGGTACTTGGTATTCCCGAATTTACAAGAGTAAACACGTCAGGATTCAAGCCATTTATAAATTGATCGGCTTGAGCTTCGTCACTGGCAGCAACATGTGGAGCAAACTTCATCAAACTCGTAAATTTTGCAACATAATCTTCGATATTCATTTGGCCCTGTTGCAAACTTGCGAATTCCGCTCCCTTGTCCTTCCGATAAGACACAGGAAAGAAACGCTGATAGAAAGCAGTTTTAAATACAACCCAAGTAATAACAGTACCTCGGTTTTCAAATGCTTTCTTTGTCGCTACCCACCAATTCTTTGCAAGGCCATGTAGTTGATGGATTACCAATCTCACACGTCGTTCATCCGCATAATCAAGTGACTCAAATAACTGCTCTATATCCTCCAGCCAGTTCTCACAGTCAACAGAGTTCTTAGTCCCTTGTAGTGTCGGTGGTTTGAAGGACTGAAATCGCTTCAAAAGCTTCTCTATCGGATTGGCATCACCAAACAGATCAACAGAAGTACTACTTTATCCATGTTCAGTTGCTGTCACTGGGACCTGTGCAGCATTTGTTTGTTCTGGTTCATTCACTGCCAATGTCTGTCTAACTCTCGGTGCTGGTCGGGGAGGCATATCTGATAAACAAACAGATTAGTGCACAGTTCATCATATCATAACACATTTCTATTTCAGTTCCTCCTCTGATTAGCACAATTATACCTTCTCAAGAGATCGAGTTCTGATTTATACTCATTCAATACATGCTATTACTTCAATCAGATAATCAAATAGCATGTAATTCAAAACATTGTATGGCATATTCTTCGCAAATTATCACAGCATCATGTGACAATTTAACATCTGTAATCAATGAATCATATACCATACAAGTATGAAAGCAATAAATAAATCAGAATAAATGACTCGATCTACCCCGCTCATCTATTCTCAGTACGAGAAACTTATCTCTCTGATACCACCTGTTGTCGGGACATCGGGTTGCTAATCTCATCTTAGGGTAATTAATGATTAATAACACAATTAATCAAGTATTAAAATAATTACTCAAACCAAATAAAAAAATTTTTATTTTTAAAACTTGCACCTCGCTCGATCGGTTAAATCCTACCGATCTAGCGAGAAGAAAATCTTTCTTCTCGGGTCTGAGCATATATTGGTCTCGCTCGATCGGTCAAATCCTACCGATCGAGCGGGCTCAAAAACTACCTTTCTCTGTTTTGAATTTTAAGGCCTCGCTCGATCGGTCAAATCTTGCCGATCGAGCGGCCTCTCTGCCCAAAAAATCTGCATGACTGTTTTGCTATCAAAGCTGAATATCAATCCCATAATTCATGCAAGATCAACTCAAAACATGATTTATTAGTTCCAAATCAAGCATATAAACATAAAAAACTTCTCAAGCATCTATACATGCATTTGTTACATCAAACAAATCACTAAATAACGATAAATGATATAAACTATCTCAAGTTTCATACATGCATTCCAAAACCAACAAGTTCTAAGGTTTGATACTTCTAGATATCAAGACTTCATCTACAACCCGAGTCCTCACTTGCTAGACTCTCTCTTCCAGCTGTCAATGACGTCGATGACCAGCTTCTGCCTCATCTGTTGTCATGCACACATACAAAACAAGACAATAGTCGGATAAACTCCGGTGAGAAATCATTCTCAGTATAATCGACATATATATAAAGCGTTAACAAAATCATATCAACTCTATTCATATTCGACTCAACAATAGAGTAAATAACGCATATATCGATTAAGAATTGATTCATAAAACGTCATTGCCATCAAGATTCGTAACCGATCTTGACATGGATATCCATCTATCGTAGCCATCCCGGCTAGAAAATAAGGTTAACCGCAACCTTGGCATAAAATCAATTCAATATACTATCATATCGACTCAAACTCAAAGATCCACTACCTGAGATGGATCGACAACATCAAACATAAATCAAAACATATCAAGTATGTGGTTTTTGCGGGCCAACTCAAGAATAGTCGTTCTTGAGTTTCAAAGTCCCTAATTTGCGATGTCATCATTATACCTTCAATATCTCGGTTCTGAATTCTTCAATCTGAAATATAACAATCAAAATACTCATATCAAACTTCATTCAAGCTTATTATATCAGAAACGAATCAAAACCATCAATATATCGTCAATCAATCTCATTTCAAACCTCAACTTCTTCTTATTCGATTCAACTCGGTGTCTTGTATCGTTAGCCTTCCAACTTAACTGAAACTGAAGAATAAAAATGCTATAACATTCATAACAACTAGATAAAGACTTCAGCTCAAACATAGGCTATCAAAACAGCTTCAAAACACGATTCGACGGCGTAGCGATTAAAAATCGATAACCGACAAAATATCGATAGTATTTCTAATCATTCAAATCATTCGGTCATTAAATATCAGCTGAATTCATCACCCCAAACCTCATATCAGCTGCTATAATTTTCAATATACATGCTAGAAGTCATAACCAATATATTCAACTATCCAACTTCGATCCGATATAGCATAAACAATCGATAGAATGCTAAGAACATGACAAAAGCATGAAATCTGATATCTGCTCGATAACTGATTTTGAAATCCATATAAAACAACACAAAAATTACACGAGATCGAATCCCTCGTTGTAAGGATTCCAGAACAATTTACGGAATCGAAATCAGATATCCGGAGCAAAAGTTATAAAGATTTGAAGATCATGAATTCAAAGAAAATTGAAGAACCCGACTCCTCTGTTTCTAAATTCTGAATTCTCTATCTACAATACACGTTTCAAGCTGATAATATATATATTAAATCGGATAACTTCAATACAAATTGCAATTTAATCCCTCAAACTTCGTAAATTGCAATTCAGTCCTCAGCCCTCTTTTTAATTCAATTTCAATCCTAAATAATTTAAGAATATTAGAATTTAAATCAAAACTCTAAATATTCCCAAATTAAATATACTAGGATTAAAATTAAATTATCTCGGATTATATTAAATAATCCTGGATTAAATAAAATAATCCCGGGTCTTACAACCATGTTCCTCGATTTCCTCAATAAAAGAAGACCGAGGAACCCATATTTCATTTTTTGGAGCATAACCATATGAACCTGAAAAATTATGAGCACCATACTCTCCATGTTCCCAAGAACCTGGAACATAATAATCAGAATTTAAAACATTAGAATATGTATCTACTTCATATATCCAACTATCCCTTGACTGCATTTTCTTCAAAAATTTTCACAAACTTTCTGGAAAAATATGCTCGTTAACATCCTTCGTGTCCCACCGGGTGTGCCATTTTTTTGGCTCGGATTTTTGTTTGTGTGCGGGCGTGCCAAGCACAAATCGTACCAAAAGTCAAAAAAGAAAAGAAAAAGAAAGATCTAAATTCTACTAAAAACGATTACGAGTCCCGATTCCATCGTCGGTCTCGGTTTCTCCGATTTAACGCTAAAGAACATAAGAAATAACAAAGGACAATTCTTAATAGCAATCGAAAACCTTAACTTTGCTACTAAAACTTGAAAATGACAAATGTTTGTCGTAAAAAAACACAAAAAAATACTACTGGAAACGTAGAGGAACTAAGAAAATACATGCTGAAAATATATATCTAAATTCTAAAAACATGAAAAATAAAAATGAAAGATTGAAAAATTATGCAGAAAATTTGCTGTAAAAATCAGAGAGCTTTTGGAGCTTGATTTGGATTGAATGATTGTTGATGATCCTTTGATTTATGCATGGAAGCCCTTTTTATATACTGATTCCCGAGTCAGTTCCTCAACTGCTCACCTCCATTAGCCCACTAATTGCAGCACTAACAGCCCCACTAACGGGCCACTAACTTTTAATTGTTTTGACTTGGTCTTCCTCTCACTCTTTCTGTTTGGTTCATCTAGAGTCGCGCCAGTTTCCTGAGTTCACAACTCCACCATCTCACTACTTTTAACTATTCTGACTTGGTCTTCTCCTCTTTCTCTGCTTGGTTTCTCAAGAGTCGAACCGGTTCCCCGATTGCCCAACTGCACCATCCCACTACTTGCATTATGGGTCTTGGAAGTTGTTGACCAAATCTTTGTAGTTCATATAGCTTTATTGGGCTTCAATTTATCGATGTCTATCATTAAAGTTCTTAATTGATTAAATGATAAATTAATGACACAAATTAATTTATGGGTCAAACACCATGTTAAATTTCAAACATATCCTTTAAATACTTTTTCCTCCCTCATCGTCAATTCTTTACTAATTGCTTTCCAATTTTATTGGTACTGCCCAAAAGAATTAGATCTTTTGTGAGATGGTTTCACGGATATTTATATGTGAGACGAGTCAATTCTACCCATATTTATAATAAAAAGTAATATTTTTGACATAAAAATTAATATTTTTTTCTTGAATGACCCAAATAGAATATCCGACTCACAAAATTGACCTGTGAGATGGCTCATAAGATTTTTGTCAAAATTAAATTACAAAACATAAAAACAAATTTTACCCAAAAACCTTCACCCAAAAAAAATTAAAATTAAAATTAAAAAAGATCATTAGAATTCGAACTCATAACACATTTCCAGCTCCAAAAGGACAAAAATAAACTAAGAAGTAAATTTTAGAATATAATACTAAGCACAATATATGCCACAAAAGTGAGCTTAAACCATAAAAATCATAGGATCTCAAGGGGTGTCTAAATTGGTGGAGTAGGTGAACTCTTTGCCAGAGGTCAAAAGTTCAATTCCCCCTACCAACACCTTCTTGAACTAATCTGTCACACAGATCTTGCCTAGTGTGATTTATCTGGCTAGCGTGTCAAGAACCGCACCAAACCGCACCGTCTAAACGGGTTGTTTGGACTAAGCTTATAATAATTTGTAAATAATGTAGTCAATTAAAGAAATCTTCATTCAATATGTCTCCAATCTCTTGAAAATTATTCTTCCTACAAAGAAAACTCATCTTCTTGTTAAATATTCTTCAAAATTAATTTTTTATTTGTTAGATTATTTATTTGTTTACAAGTATTTGTTTGAAGTTTGAAAGTAAAATAAAAATATCTCAAAAAAATAAAGTAAAATAAAAATGACAACATAGTGTAAATATAATTTTGTTGTGAGTAAACAGCACCGCATACATGGTTCGGTCATTTTTTTTGTCAAGAACTGCACCAAACTGCACTGTCTAAACCGGTTGCCATAGTTGTTGGCCTAAGCTTATAATATTTTGTAAATAACGTAGTCAATTAAAGAAATTTTCATTCAATATGTCTCCATTCTCTTGAAAATTATTCTTCCTAGAAAGAAAACTCATCTTCTTGTTAAATATTCTTCAAAATTAATTTTTTATGTATTAGATTATTTATTTGTTTACAAGTATTTGTTTGAAGTTTGAAAGTAAAATAAAAATATCTCAAAAAAAGAAAGTAAAATAAAAATGACAAAATAGTGTAAATATCATTTGTTGTGAGTGTCTTGTTATGTTCAATTATTAACTTAGTTTTGAATTTGATTATTGTTTTATATAGTTTTTTTTATTATTTGAGTTATTTTATATTTAAAAAACACTATATTATTATTATTATTATTATTATTATTATTATTATTATTATTATTATTATTATTATTATTATTATTATTATTTTCGAATCAATAAAAATATGTGTTCTAATATTTTTCATTAAAAAAATCGCAAACCGAAGGAATGGCAATGTGTCGGGTTTAAACCCAGCCCCGTGTGAAACCCGTACCATCTGGGGCGGGTTAAAACCCAGTCAAACGGTGCGGGGCGGGTTTGAGACAGGTTCCGGGTTAAGGTGTACCTGCCTCGGACCCGTCCCGTATATATCTATATATATATATATATTATATGTATACTGTGTGTACATATATATATTATGTACGTATATAATATATTATATTAAATATATATTGTATATATTTATTATATAATATATATCTAAATATGTACTTACATATATTATATATATTTCATTTAATATATATGCTTTTATATATATATAATAAATAATAATTCAATTAAAAAATTTAAAATTAAAGGAAAGCGGGTTGGCGGGTCAAACCCGGGTTGATTTGCCGGGTTTTAATGCGAAGCAGGGCGGGCGGGTTCAAAAAAGAGGCGGGGAGGGTCCGAGTACGGGTCCGCTTTTTTCCCGATGGAGCGGGTCCTGGGTTTGACAAAACCCGCCCCGAACCCATTCCGTTGTCATCCCTAGGCCAGCTGCTTGAAATCGCTCAAAATCGTAAAATTAATTCTACATGTAAAACTGCGATTATTGTAAAATACTAAATTATTCAGTTTTAACTTGCTTTTTTTTAGTTAAAAAAAAAAACAGCATAACCGCACCATAATCATTCCTAATTGTACATCTAGATTTGATTTTCAATAGGTGCGTTCAATTACTTTAGTCACAACTCACAAAATATATTTTAGTGTAGTGTATTTCATTTTAATTAGTTCAGGTAATCACAATTATCATTTCATTAATTTAACCTACATTAAATTAAATAATTGGTATATTAGATAATAATGCATGTAAAAACGCCTTGCAGTCGCTCTAATTTATTATAATTTAACCTAATCGCGTTCTACTTTAAATTCTTTAATCCTCACCAAAATTATCAATCGATTGTCTTTTAACATCATCACCTATTTGAAGGAGTAAAAAAAAGGAAAAACTCGTGTGAGATGATCACATGATTAATTTTATGAGGCATATCTCTTATTTGAATTACCCATAAAACTCAAACACTACCTCTAAGTTCTTTCTAGAAGCTCAAACTTATAGTTTTCAATTGATTTTCTAAATAACTCAAATTTTATTTTTTAAAAAAAGACTTCATGGTCTAATTAACCAACACAAAATTATAACAATTTTTTTTCAAATAAGTATTTTTAAAAGTCAGCTTAAAAAAAAATTAAAGCAAAATGTTTCTGGAACTATAATTATTATTCAAAAAATATTATGTTACGGGACTATAATACATGTAAATTATACTGTAGTTGCTAGTTCGGAACAAACGATATGCCATCATTCCAATTTTTTCCATTCAACTTTCACGTATAAATCAAGAACATTAAGTGTGTATAAAGCAGATAACCACGATTCAGGAAGTTCTTACATTTTATAGACAATGAATGGTCAAGAATGTCGTCCCATGGAGATGATTTTGATTTTCTAAACCAATTGCAGAAGTTTGATGCATCCAGATGAATTAGCAGCAACAACCGTATTCGATTTTCGCCTCCAACCAACACTTGAAATGAACTGTCCATTGCTCTCTTCGGTTTCCTTGCCCGTAATTTGATCGATGGAGCCGAATTTATGGGAAGTAATCGGCATAGGAAGAGATCTGTAATATGCAAAAACCTGGAGACAAATAATAACAGAAGGAGAATGTTAAAGATCTACAGGCTTCTGACAAATCAAGAATCATGGCTAATGGTAAAGAATTCAACTTCTTGGCAAATATTTCCCCTTTCTATCCCTGATCTATTTTACAGTACACCCAAGGAAATCACATTGAGTTTCAAGAACTAGAATCTCTTTATCAAATTTTTTTCCGAAACAACAACTGAACTAGCACGTAAAGTCATACTTAAGCATTGAAATTCACCAACTAAAACCTTTGGTGCACTGACAACCACTTGGCTTACAGTTGCTATAAAATTCAAGCTCACACTCAGTTTCTTTAATTTGCAAGCTGATGCAGTTATCAATGCGATTTTTTGGGGAGCAAAAAGAGCTCATACTATTATGCCCGACTGTTTATATGATAAAATGATTGAAAAGTGATGCTTAGCATGCCGCATGGCTGAAATAATTAGAGTAGCATCCTTTCTATCAGCTATCCTTGTTGGTTTAGGCAAAGGCACTCAATCATATAAAGTTGGTTTTTACATCAATAATATTAAATACGTTAAATAGAAGTGAAGACCACCTCATTGGTCTCTGAACCGCAAGCTATATAACCATCAGCAACAGATAAACCAACAAAGTTCTGCAGGAGAAAGGGTATAACGTTGAGCATGGCCGGAAAATGACCAAACAATAAAGCAAAATCTATGTTAGGCCACAAATTTCGTGAAAGTAAATCAGAAACGAATAAAACTAACCAACCTTCTCATTAGTGTGCCCTCTAAGGGTCGATACACAAGCGTTTCTTGATATAGAATTAGAACTCGTTTTATTCAGATTCCAAATCTTAAGCGTGTTGTCAGTAGATGCAGTAACAAGAGTTGTGGCATCCAAGAATTTTGTATAACTAACAGCTTTCTCATGGCCAGCCAATATGCACCAAGGAGTTGAAACGTTGCGAACATCATAGCAAAATGTCTTGTAGTCGGCGGAGCTAAATGCCAACAAGTGAGCGGAGTCAGATGAGAATTGCACACAGCACACATTTGCATGGTTCTTGATTGTGGTTAAACTATTTTTCTGCATCGCATAAAAAAGAATGGGTAAGGTAAAAGATGTGACAATTGAAAGAAGTAAAAACATTTTATATTAGTTTACTTTAATTTTTAATTTGTTCAATTTATACCATTAAACTTCAATTTTCCATCTAAATAAAAACAGTACTACAATATACTCTTTTCCTTCTAAATCAACTATCTACTCTCCCAAGAAATACTCTTATTATATTATGCTCTCACAAAAGGGTAATATATTGTAAAACTTTAAGTTGACTTCTATCTCATTCCAAAAGCAAAACTCAAAACAAACCTTCAAACGTTGGGAACAAAAACCAAATACAGCCGTGGTTTTAAGACCTTTATACTTCAACTTCTTTTTAGAAGATGAGAACGCCAAATTTCACTGTGTCCAAATGCAAAACTATTTCTAGATAGAAAAAATACTACTTAATAAGGTGTTTTTCAGACTAAATATTTCTTATTCAGATTCAGCTAAGTCTTAAGTTCCATGGACCACAAAAAATTCGTAACAACTTGAAGAAGGAAATTCATCAACTGTTCCCAAATTTTTTTGGTAAAGCTGCAGACTGGTTTCCCACTGCTTATTTAGTATGCAGAGGAATAACATCACATTTTCCTACCAGACATGGTTGTCAAACTACAAGTCACAGGAACTTAATTTTTGTTTGCAACATCAAACCTTGTAACAACCAAAGGGTATGATTGTGAGTTCAATATACTTCTAAGATTAGGCTCGCATCAAAAAGAAGAGAAAACCTTGAAGCCCCGAAAAATTAACAGTTTTCATCAAGTCGTTAAGCATAACGTGCATCTATAGATACAGAAAAGACAAAGCAAACCTCGTTGATGCTCCAAAGTTTTACAAAACGATCATCACTACCACTGGCTAGTTTTAGAGGATCCACACGAGAGAAATCAACAGACCACGCTCGTTCAGTATGTTCGCTGAAATGAGAAAAACTTTGACCAGTTGTCGCATCCCATAACTAAAAAAACATTTTGAAAATAATGTCAAGAACAGCACAAAAACAGAACAATAAATTGTATCAGCATTTTCAGTAAGGGGGGCATGGAATGGAGACAGATAAAAAGTTAGTACATACAATCATAAGAATAGGCAGACATATACAAGGACACATGGTAACATTAATAACCACAAATGTCATAAACTTTTCAAAACCGTTTGAAAACTATTAATTTGATGCCCTTGTCTTTATTCTTTCGCTAGCTCTCCAAGCTATATTCGTTATAAGGCTTCAAAAGATTTTCAAATTTCTAGACTCAGAATGCATAATCCTTGACAGTAAAGCTGCTGTCTAGACAGCAGTTGAGATTTTTGGTGGCATAAGCATGATTCAAGGATACCAGGATATCATTAGATTTCAACCAGTTTACAGTTCTTTCATTCACAAAATCTCTTAATGCTTTGAAAATGAGTCAGCACACTAAGGCAAAATAAGTGCAGAAAATTTGTACGCCATAAAGAAGCTGGATACAATTCCTTACAAAAAAACAAAAATTAAAAAATGGAAATTTTTAGACCACAAAGCGCCCAAACCACCCTCTTATAGAAGTAAATATATTTATCAACTACGAGTGCAAAAATGAGTGATGATACGCACCTTGACAGTGCCATCATAATCAGTCGAAGCAAGATAGTTGCTTATGTAGCTATTCCAGCAAATGCAACTGAGCTTTGATTTGTTTGCCATCTCAATAATCGGATAATGAATGTCCACAGATTCATCGAATAGAGCTTGAAATCCAAAAATTTTTATCTTTTTTGACACCCCACCCGTAGCTAAATAGTCCTCATCTCGGTCAAAACTCAATGAACATATCACATTTGGAGAATTATTATAATCTCCAATCCGCAAAATCCCTTGAACTTTGAAATTACTGTAACGAGCATATTTGCACAAACCATCAAAGAAACCACCTAAATTATCCACTGTATTACACTTATCTTCATTCTTCCCCAATAGTTCTCCGTATCTTTGAGTGGTAACATCACTATTCAAAAGCTGAACACTGGGCCTCATAGAAAAATAAGCGCTTTCGAGTGGCTTGATATTATTTGTTAACCTTGTTTCTTTATCACATGCAGACAATGATTCCCCAGGTGAGGGAGATATGACCTGCGATTTTTTTGGCCGCCTTTTCTCAACCTCTTCAATGTCAGCTTCTATCTGCTGGATTTGTTCCACTAGATTGGATTCATCCTTTTGCTTTACATCATTTAATGACGAAAGAAAAGACAACAACATTTCAGATTTTCCTTCTTCTTCATCAATAGATGACAAAAACTCATCCCCAGATGATTCTTGAATACCATTGATAAATTCAGATTGCAGAATTTCCCTACCATGTAGAAATAATTATTGACATTAGTAGCTGAAATATGACTCAGAAACAAAGTGATATAAAGACAAGGATGAAAAAATCACTCGAAGTGATCTTTCAAGAACATAAATATGCACAATTGATTTTCCAGGTATACAAACTACAGGCCCATTTCTTGAATAGCTGCACCAATTATGAATTTGAAATGGAATTTTATAGAATTTCATTTACTCCACGTTCCATTACCAATTACAACGAAAGAATAAAAGGACTCACAATATAACTATCATGCAGCTAATATTGATTTAAAAAAGAGATGGTTTAATCAGTTCAAGTTTTAAACCAAAAAAACCATAGGAATAAATAGGAAAAATCCCTTGTAATATACACCAGATCCAGCTAATTAATTTTTCTCCTTTGGAATAACAGATTCCTACTAATATTGCCAAATCATCTATATTTATAAGATATGTAAACATCACGTGAACTAATTCATTTCAGCACAAGATACCTCAGAGTCCAGTTTACTCTAAAAATCTATAGTTCCGTTCTTTCACCAACAGCCAAGAAGAGTAAAGGACAATAAATTGGGAGGATAAAGGTTTGCAACGTAATTAGAGAGAAAAAAAAATACCTGGTCGTTGGGCGTAAAGAAGGTTCAGGATGAAGCAGCCAAAGGCAAAACCCGGCTTCCTTAGGACTCTCAGAGAGGAAGCTAGGAGGGAGAATTCTATGGCGCAAATCCAGCATTGCAGCAGCGCGAGATCTTCCAGAATCAAATGAGCATTGTAGCTGAAAGGACTCCACAACATTAGATAAAAACTTAAAGAAATAAATGACATAATTACTATAAGAAGAAAAAATGAAACAAGACTTACCACAACCACTTAAATGATGTGGTTTAATTGATATATGACTTAAAAGATTTGTCACTTTCAATAAATTTTTGTGAGTGAAGATAAAAAATCAATTCTAACCGTAAATAAAGCTTCCTTACATTTTTTTTTAATTCATATTTGTAAAGAAATAAATTGAAGCAAAAATCAAGCACTTGGTCCAAGTAGATGCTTGTTCAAATATGAAGAAAGCTGATCTGACTCATAAAAAGCACCAGTCAACCGCTTCAACAAGTTATCCTAACCTTTCATAAAAAATTTCACTCTTGCCATGATCAATCTGCCATATATCAAAGCTGGCTTCATTTTACCACACTTTCAAAATTAAATTCGATAAACTGTTGAGGTAAAATTAAGTTTAATGTCCATCAAAACCTTCGAATTTGAATTTTGGAATGACAAAAGTGAACAGATAGGATGGTAGAGCAAAAAAAAAAAAATAACCAGAGAGATGGTAGCAGTGAATGGATTCCAAGTGGGATGAAACATTTAGAAGTTACTTGCACGGAAACATGGATGCCATGATCGAAAAGGTAGCGACAAACTTCCAGATAGTAAGTTCCTCTAGATTATGACTAGAACTGCTGAAGGATCATTTTGAACCACTAAAACAATCTCATTTTTCTTACACCAATAGTCATAAATTTCATGTCAGCTACGTGACAGTTATATGACTGTCACATCCAACATTTACTATCAGTTCAGTATGACTCGAATCTATGACAATCAAGAAAACCAATTGAATACAAGTCATGAGCACCTCAAATAGAAGAACCCCCAAGGAATAGATATTTGATGAAATTGCGCAGCCATTGTCATTGAACTGCTCAGGACCGGAATACCACTTATGTTCCAACATACAGCTCACAGAAGTCTGCAATTGCTGTGATGACGTAGGAACATTCAGTCCAAAAAATAAACTCTTGCTATTACTTTCTGTCTTAGGGATGTGCTCCTTATCAAAATCATTGATAAGATCCTTAGGCGCAGCATTATCCGTAAGGACAATATTTTCGGGTGCAGCTATAAAGCTAGACCTAGATGGAAATTGCGGCCACCTCCGAGCAAAGTTCAGATTTTCATCTAATTTCCTCTTCTTTACTGACTGGCTATCAGAGGGAGGTTTTCTCAGATGTATTGACCTCTTTTCGGTTTGGCTGTATTTTGAAAGGTGGATCTCTTGATCATTGGCATTTTCTTTGACCCCAAAGTGTGCAGAAGATCCTACGTACAGTACCTGGTTCAATTCTACCAACTTGAAGCAAGAAGGCCTCAAATCTTGAAGGAAAGACCCACGAGAATGAGCAAGATCAACAAGATCCAGTACCTGTTTAAATATGTGCAAGCTCTCCACCTTATCTACCTTACTTTTACCTGTTTCAAGCCAATCTCTTAAACTGATTCCATCAGCGACACTATCAGAATTGGGACAATTCCACGGTTCAGAAAAATCATGTGGAAGAGGTGAAGCAGCAGTTGCAGTTGAACCAAATGGTATAACAGAATCTGTTAATCTTGCATTGCCAGTCTTGGGATGATCATGGTCCCCAGACTTGACACTCGATCTTTTGCAAACTGGACTTTTATGTATCACTCCTTTGCCTCTCAGTGTACTTTTTAAGTAGTCTGAGAAACCGGATTTCGATAAAACTCTTGTCCTTACTGTTCCAGAAGAGTACATTTCACTCAAAGAAACTTTGTTATCATTGCTCATAAGATCATTCACAAATGTCTTGCAATTGCTGTTCTTTTGAGGTTCTTTTTGATCTAGAAGCTCACAAAATAAATTTTTGTCTCTGTCTTCCCACGCAATTGCCATTTCGAGATCTTTTTCTTTGCACCCAGATTGTCCACGCCGGCTATTAACCCCTGATCCGCCAGCCACTTGATACAAATTCTGCCATTGATTTCGCCTAGTTTGCATTCTATCTCTACTATTTGATGTCCCAACTATAGCCATCTTTTCTCCGTCATAATTTTTCAGTGTCAACTCCTCGACCATCACCCCTGCATCATCCATACAATGAGGACTGGCACTGGCATGATTAGAAGAACCGATTCTGTCTAAATATTTCACATATGAAATTTCTGGTGATGTATTTTTCAAGTTCTCAGGATAATCATCTACACGAGGCATAGCCATTTCATTTGATTCAAGTCCACTTGAGCTGCCAGGATTCAATGAGAACTCGCTTTCTTTATTTCGAATGTGGGTTGTGCCAACAGGTTCAGCCACGGCATCACTGACCACTTCATCCATATCATTTAAATGTTTCCACTGAACCATAAGATCGATTTGTGCTGTAACATAAACTTTTACGAATAAGTTACAGCAGAAATAATTAAGATAAACAAGGATGGATACCAGTCATATAAGCTATTGAAAGGAAATTAGACCAATCAAGAGAATAAACACGGGATATTCAACCTTCAAACTGAAATCATACCTTAAGGTTCATAGATAACTCAAATTCAGAAGAAAACGATTATGAAATCATCGTCAACCCAATAATAAATGAAGAAGATGGGCTACCACTATAATCTTCCAAGAGATAGCATAGGGAAACAGCTGGGTCTGAAGATGTAAAGAACATGGTACCTCAACTTGGCCACACCTAAACTTTTTCCTGTTAGAGGGGGTGAGAAAGAATGGGATTCACGATCATCCAAGCACCGTCAGTCTCAGGTTGCTGGAAAAATATTCCAAACCTGGGCCAGAAGAATGCTGCATAAGTCACAAAAGTATGTTGGTCTCACCATGGAAAAGGGAAATCAAATGCACAATTAATGAAGGGATTCACCAAATGAGATTATCAATTCGCTGAAATTACTGTAAAAGAAACCATATACAACCCTTTTGAATCATTAATCGTCATGCAGCGTTTTAAACTTCCAAACCCAAGGAAGATGAAAATAACCATGGTCACATCTGTAGCCCTTACATCAAATTCCAACAAGTGAACAAGTAATAAAATACACACGCCGAGAACTTAATCAAGCTTCAAAACAACAGAACAGAGCCAATAAGCCATAAACAGCAGTTTGAATGCAACAACCAAAATGAACAGTTGCAATCAAGAGGGTTCATATCGGGAGGAATCATTCAAGCAATCCAAGTCCAAAACCAAAAGTCCATAAAAACTCACAAAACCCAAAATTCAATCCATCGAATCAAGAAAATGCATCACGTCAACCCCCCAAAGAAAACACTTGACCCACAACCAAAACCCAAACCCAATACCCTCCATCAACAGAACCCATAAAGCATAACAAAAAAAATCAAAACACACAGAAAACCAACATTTCAATCGAGTGAACAGTAGAACCAAGTTGAAGTGATAGCCCCAAGTGGTAGGTGGTGAATGAAAAATTGAAGCGATAACGTGACGTTTGATGGAAAAATACCGTGGGACATATGTGAACCATGGAATAGCATATCCAAATGGTAACAGTAAGAATCTGAGGTGGGCTTCGTCGTGGGCATGGACAGAAAGAGAAGGATGTGTGTGTGGAAGAAGTTGGCTCCAATTGTCGAAATATCTCAGGATTCACGCACCACACACACACACTACACCATATCCACTAATCTTTGATTCTTTATTGGTCAAGATTTAACATTTAATCAATCCTGTGGGATTAATTTAAGGATGTCTGTGTCATTGCAGCCACTAATCCATCAACAACAATAATTTAATTTAATTTAGTGTTTTGAAGATGAATATGAGATTTTGAAAAGGTGAAGTCAGATGTAAATAATAGTTTTTATGCACACGTCGGATTGCATCGAATACCACAAACCAAATACTTAATTTATTTTATTCCAAAGGCGCATATATACTTTAAAACAATTTATATAACTTTTAATTATAAATAATGATGACGATGATAATACTAATCTTTATGTAAACCTGATATTAAATAGGTATAATTGGTTTACAAAATGGGCAATTTGCTCAAAAATCCCCAAATGCAAACATATTTTGCTTTGAGGTCCCTAGTTATAAAATGTGGTACAAAACAATACAAGATGTGGTACAAAATCATACAAGATGTGGTACAAATTAACAAAAATTGTGCAGAGCAAAACATGTTTGCATTAGGGATTTTTGAGCAATTTGCACTTACAAAATTAATTTTATTTGTGAATTTTATTATATAAATAGGTTACACGACTGGAAAAAAATTATATGTATATATATATAAAGAGAGTTTTGATATTGTGAGCACCTATCATGTGCACTTATGTGTGCATCTGCTGATGTGGCGTTCACATATTGGATGTAGAGGATGTCACGTCAGCGATGCACACCTATGAGGTGACACTCATCGATGGATGAACCATTTGTATATGATTCATCTCATCCATTGGATGATTGACACCTCATAGGTGGGCATGGAGGTGGGCATGAAGGTGGGCACCGGAGGTGAGCAGCATAGCAAAGCTCATATATATATATATATATATATATATATATATATATATATATATATATATATATTAAAAATGGCATATATAGTTATTTTTAGGCCACGCATACTAATATCCACCACCATACATTTATTTGAGTCACACAGCTTGCAACTATATTGCCAAGTTGCATGCATTAACAGACCAAATGGTAAGTCTTTTTTTAATATTTTAATTTAAATATATCAAAATTTAAAAAAAAATGGCGACTCAAAAGAAAATGTAAACTGGTATTTCAAAAAGAAATAAAATGTGGATTATAGATCAATACTATTAAGTATTATGTAAAGTCGTAGAGTAAATAAGGCCAGCTCTCTTCGAATAATTATGTATACAATATTTTTATAATAGTGTTTTTTACAAAATGTTTTAAAAGTTTTTAAGAATAATATGTTTGGATAACTATTTTAAAAAAAAAACAATTATTTTAAAGTTGAAAATTTTTGGATGATGGTTTCAAAAACGATTTTACAGTTATAAATAATTAAAAATGTTTTGGATGATTATTTTATAAAAATCTTTTAATTATCGATTAACTTGCGTTTTTTATTTAAAAAAATTAAAAAATATATGTTAATCGTTTTTTAAAAACTCTATTTCTAGAAAATAAATTTAAATATTTTTCAAAAAAAAATTTAAAAATATTATCCAAACAGATACTTTAAATTTTTTTCATTTATAAAGCACTTAAAGGATATTTGGTTAAGCTCTTAAAATTTGTTTGATAAAAAGTTTTCGAAACAGATTATAAGCTGTCAAAATAAGATATTTGACAGCTCATAAGTTTTTTTTAAAAATAGTAAGGGTGACCTTACTTTTTTGAAAAAAATATTGTTTTAATATTATATCTCTCCAAAATTTCTTTCAATATTTTCATATATCTTCATCATATTTTTGATCCATTAAATATTAAATATTATTTTAAAAAATCTAATTAACATAGATTTTTCTATATTTAAATATTTTTATTTTTAATATATGTTTATTCTAAAATTATTTTGTATATGTATAACTCGTTACATTATCTTTATAGCATTATACTCTTTTGGTAATTTTGACATTAAAAATATTTTATAATAACAAACATATCAACAGCTTTAAGTTGTTTAAAATAAGTTTATCCAAAAACTTTAACAACTTATTTTTAAAATAAGTCCTAAAATCTTATGACACGGTGTCCTTTTTTTTCCTTACATTAGAACTAGATCGAAATTTTCTTGATTTGTAATGATTTCTCGACAAGTTTTGGCCTAGTTTCCTCTCTTATATTTTCTTTTTTTTAATAAACGGACCACAATGGCTTTTTGGAAAAAAAAAAAATTCTAACATCTTATAAGTTCATAAAATAGCTTGGGCTTATAAGCTATTTTTAATAAGTTTAACTAAACATCCTCTTAAAATGTTTTCAAAATATTTGTCCAAACGAACCCTAATTAATTATATATTGAACCTCTTTTAAAATTCCATAAGTTTCCTTAATTTTAAAAAACTAAAAATATTACAAATGTAATTAAATTTTCTACCATTTTTTATTTAACTTACCATCACACCACTTTCAAATTTTTCACCTAAAAAAAAACCACGGTCTCAAATAGGGGTGCAAACGAACTGAATCGAGCCGAATAATGATAAAATTTTAAGGCTCGAATTCGGCTCGATAAGAGTATATTCGAGTTCGAGCTCGATTCGAAGTTCGATAATTTCAAATATTTGGGCTCGAGCTCGGCTCGAAATGAAGTTCGAGTTCGGTTCGAAATATTCGAACTTATTCGTGAACTATTCGAATATTATGGTTCGAAAAGCTCGAAATATATATATTTATTATATAATTATATTATATTAATTAAATATTAAGGTTCGCAAACTATTCGCAAACTATCGAACAGAGTAATTTCGGCTCGAGCTCAGCTCGAAAAAAAGTTCGAACATGTTCGAATTCGACTCGAATTCGATAAGCTCGAATACGTACGAATCAAATATTTATCGAGCGGGCTCGTAAAACTCACAAACATGTTCAGTTCGTTTGCTCCCCTAATCTCAAATCATCGAGTCTCGTTATCATTAGTTTTTTTGTGTGCAACTCTTGTTTCGTCACAAGTATGCACACTTGTGCGTTTCGGTCACTTGTAGCGATGTAGCCAGGAATAATATTGCCCGAACTGACAAATTCGATAGTCATTACTTGGCTAGTCAACCAATACTCCAACAATTCTCAAAATGCAAATCTTTCGAGTCCTCACTAACATCATAAACAAATGTTAAAGTCGTCCGATGTTACCCAACAAAAACTCTTCAATGCGCATTTCAACGAACACCTAATAACATTTTCCCAATAAAACATAAGTGCTTGAAATGTAAAATGAGAATTTGATTAATGACTCCGCATGGTAGATTAAAGTTTGAAGTCAACGCCATTTATAAATTGAGAGTACTTATCTATTTATATATGTTAGGGTGGTGTACGCAGGGCAGACTTAGAAATTCTGTTCAGGGGGACAAAATCAAGGGCGGAGCCACGTGTTGCTCCGTCCGGGCGGTAGCTCGAGTGACCCGATTTTTTTTTATTTTTTATACATTCAATTTAGTCCAATTTTTCAATAGCTCGGTAACCCAATTTTAAAAATGAGAAGATACAAGCTCAACCTATAAAAAATAGACGGCTTAAAAAATTCTAATTCGAGTATAAATAAAAACATGGTTTCGTCATTGGGAACAATTCATATAAAATCACAAAAATATAATTTATATCAACGAAAATACGAGTAGAAAAGTTAAAACATTACATCTATTTATAATAATTCATATCATTTGATAAGTTGTTAAATATATTTTTTTCAATATATATCACAAATGTGACTTACAATTGATCTCTACGATTTTTTATTTTATTAAATAAATATTCAAAGTATTATAATAAATACTTATGAAAAAAAATTGAAAGGGGGCCAATGCCCCCGGACCCATATTTGATCCGCGCCATAGGTGCACGCGCACTACATGTGGGTGACTAACCATTGAAATAAGATTGTAAAATTTATATAATGTTTAAAGTCGTTTAAATAACATCATTCTTAGGCATGCTTAACGAACCAGTTCGGACCGGAACCGGTCCAAGAAACCCGGAATCGAGATCGGTACGGAAGAACCGGACCCAGAATCGGGTCCAATCCATTAAGGAATGGATTGAACCTGTTCCATGTTTTCGAACAGGTTCAATCGGTTCTGGTTCTGGGATCGGATTGTAATATTTTTTTTAAAAAAATGGTCATTGGGCGTTCAACGGCTTAATCAGTAGCCGTTTCAGGCTACTGAAATGACAATTGCAATTTGGCCCCCAATTTGGTTGCCAAATTGTAAAATACAGTTTTTTCTTTGTAATCCCTAAAATCAACTATAAATACAAGATGATTTTTCAACATTTCACACAACGTTCAATCTTCTCTCAACTCTACATTTCTCTACAGTTTTATTTCATTTATACATTTATCTACAATCAATTTTCTTTCTTTGCAATTTATTCCAATAAATAATTTGAATTTCAATGGAGTCATCTTCAAATCATGGTCTTAGAGGTGGATACATTCTCGACTTTGGTGAAGATTTTGGCTACTTGCTCAACTTTGATAAAGTCGGACCTGACCACGAGGAGGAAGAATCCATGGAAATCTCTAAAAAAGATGTCGGGACACCATCGTCTGCCCGAGAAAGCAATACGATGTCAACAAGCACGACTACAATCCGAGCAAAAGAAGTAAAGTTTGGGATCACTTCGATATTGAAAAACAAGGGACGAACTCTTTTTCCATATGTAAAATTCGTAAAACCAAATATTCTTATAAAACGGGTGATGGTTCTGGTGGTACCGGCACTTTAAAAAAATATTTAGTCAAAGTACATAAACTTGACCCTGATATTCTACAACCATTTGGGTAGGAAACCAAGTCAACAACAAATTAATCATTCAAGTGGTAAATCTTTTACAATTACAAAAGAAATTTAACGAAAAGTCATTGTTAAATTTGTTATGAAATGTTGTCAACGTTTTATAATAGCTAAACAAGAAGGTTTTATTGAATTTACTAATACTATTCAACCTGATTTTCACAATATTTAGGTACACACTTAAAAAATATTGCTTTGATACGTATAAAGAGTATAAAGAAACACTAACATTGCATTTTTCAAATATTTCTTGTAAAGTTAGTTTGAAGACTGATATTTGGACTAATATGAAATATGAAATCTTGTAGAGTGAGTTAGATAATAAAATTGATGAGTGACTCCAAATATACTAATTATTATACAAAAGAATAAACCTATAACATCAACAGGGAAAAACAGAGTAATTTTAAAATCTGTTAGCTTCCCTCTTTCTTAATTTATATATCAGAATCTCTTTTATCTAGGGATGATTGAGGGTTTCCAAGTTCTAATTTTCAATTCAAACTAGATGCTCGGTTCGGTATTATTGGTTCAGTTATGGGTGAATTGGACGATTTCATTGCCCAAAATCGTTTTTTAAATTTTTTAG
Organism: Henckelia pumila; assembly: GCF_033568475.1. NCBI lineage: Eukaryota > Viridiplantae > Streptophyta > Magnoliopsida > Lamiales > Gesneriaceae > Henckelia > Henckelia pumila. Next base: position 18,392,375 of record NC_133123.1, on the reverse strand, counting down.
AAACCGGATCTAGTTTTGCAAAATTCAGAATTGGCTCGAACCAATTCCGGTTCCTATTACAGGGAATCGCCACAAACCATGTTTTAGTAGGTTTAGGCTCTTTATGGATCAACTTCCGAACCGGTTATTAACGGGATGACTCTAGACCGCTTAGAGGTTGACATGCATCCCTAGCTTCTCATACCTGGAGAAATACATTATTGGTCCTATTATTTTTTACACTATTTCATTTTTTGTTTGTTAATGGTGAATTCGTATTTTTAATATTGTAATTTGTGTGTGTTTTTTTTTTAATTTTTGATCATGTTATGATGAATTTTCGTTTTTAGCCTTATAACTTGTATATTATTTTTATTTTTGATCTTTTAACTTGTATTAGCTATCATTTTTGGCATTTTATGACCAAAAAATGTGATAAACTCCAATAAAAAGATTAAAAATGAAAATAACATAAAATTAATATTCAAATTGAAAAAGATCATAAAGTTATTTCTCATGGTTTCAACTTTCAACCACGTTAAAATTGGAACGAGAGGGAGTGGTTATACTCGTATTTTAATTTGTGATACAACACAGATTACCAAACAGTTTTTACATGTCTCACATCTTTAATAAAATAACTAGTTATTAAAGAGAGGGAGTGAGAGACATTTTTGTACATCCATTAATTTGACCAATGTGGTTATTTTAAGGGGTTCATGCATTATTATAACCAGTGTTCTAAAAGGCGGCGCCTAGGCGAGGCGGATGCCTTTCGCCTCGCCTTTTGTAGAGGCGAGCCTCTAGGCGCAAAGAAATTAATCGGCCGCCTAGGCGGTTCGAAATCCGCCTAGGCGGCCCAAAATGGCCTAGGCGGTCCCAAATTCGCCTAGCCCACCTCGAGTTTTAGGTTTTCTTTTATTTGTTTTAAATTTATTTGCCCAACTTATTGGAGAAGCCAACTTATCCGCTTCTTCCCCAATTACCTATTCTTCCTTCCTATTCCATATTCCTTCACTCAGAGAATTATAGGGGGAAAAAAATTATATATGATGGTAGTTTATTGATATTAAAAAACTATTAATATGATAATATTCGTATATTATTATTAATTTATTATTACAACTTTACAAGTATATATATTTTATATAAAAAACATAATAAGAAAACTTAAAAATTATATTTTTATGGTAAAACTTACGAATATTCTAAGAAAAATTTACACTTTAGGCTATATAAAAAAAAACGCCTAGGTTGCCGCCTAGGTGCTAGGCTATGGGTAGCCGCCCGCCTACCGCCTAACGCTTTTTAGAACATTGATTATAACTAGTAAAAAATGCAATGCTTTGCATATGTAAAATAGAGGTTTTTTATATGTAAATATTTTTTTTGAAAGCAAAAAGTGGAGTGAGTGAGAGATAATTTAGTGAGATAGTGGATAAGAAGGGGTAATTACGGAATAAAGAATTTTGTTGTCCTCAAAGTTAGTTAATATAGTAGACTCATTTTTTATATAATAGTATAGATGTAGAGATAATAATAATAAAATATAGTTAAAAACAGAGAGATAATAGAAAAGATATATATAGAGATGTATAAAGATAGAGATGATTGTTATACAAATATGCATTCCCAACTCTCTCGATTTTATTTGAAATGTAATTTTCCTCCTACAAATTTCCATCTTATATATAAATTGTATGTTTAAAAGTTAATTAGGAATTAAATAGTATAATATTTTTGCACACGCACGAAACATGTGGGTCTGATTCTGAGTATCGAAAAACAAGGGAGTTTTTTTTGGTTGCTAATATTAGGATATTGGCATGTTCACATATTATGTATTCGATATTTTTTTTGAGAAGATTATCTATTCGATATTAGTAATGATATATAGTTTGTATGTATTATAACATACGTTCATCTATTAATGTCTCTCATCTTTAAAATAAAAAAAGAAAATCGACATTCTTCACTTCTCCTTCCGCTACCAAAAAATCTCAGGTGATCTTTTTTCCCTTTAGACTCTCTTTTGTTATATCTATCAAAATGAAGATTAATCAAAGGTTTTTTTTTTAAAAAAATAAATTAATTAAATACGATCATCTGCGAATGTTTAATGGGAAAATTTATTTTGTTTTTTCTTTAGATTTTATTGCGTTAAAAAAAACATTGTAGATTTATTTCATTTTCATGTGGAATATTGATCTATATATATACATGCAGATGCCTGTTACAATAAGCACTGTGTTCCCAGATCTTGATCTAATGAATATATCAACTTCCTTAAAATTCATACACATGCATACGATACATTAATATCTTTTGGTTCATATATAGCAACGATTGTTTGCGCGCGATGTGTACATATATTTATTATCACCATTTATGGTGTAATAAAATGTGGTTTTGTATATTAGCCGATCGAAGAAATATATGTAGTTCATACAAAATTAATCTCCTTACAAAACGACGTTGAAATGGACAGAAGATTACCTGAAATGACGAAGCATCAGCGTTGGAAAGGGTCGATGAAGTCTATAGTGAGTCACATGGATCCAGAGAAAGAAGATCGGCTAAAAGTGGAGAAAATAGGTAAATATAATATTCCAAGTTATAATTACGATAATTATTACAATGAATCGTTACAGTTTGATTGGAGAATATGGGATTGCGCCTATTTAAGGCCAAAAAGAGTGCCATTTAAGGGCCGTTTACCAGCACAACTTTATCCTCAACATGGCTTCTATTTATGGTGCACAGAATGGCAACTTATACGCAGTAAGTTGCTCATTTTGTAGCACTACTCCCTTGAATAGTTATCCGCCCCCCGATCGAGTCCACTCGAAATGTATGGCCAAACATGGCCTTCATTTTTTTAAACATGCATTAGAGTACTCTATATATATATATGTTTATAGTTTCTAAGAATTTTGTAGGATATTGATCTGGTAATTCGGCCCGAGCTGACCTGAAATTTACGAGGAGGGTGCAATTTTAGTGTTTTTTTTTTTTAAAAAAGAAGATTTGTTGCAGAGTTCAAGAATAGGAAGATATTAAGAAGTTGGCTTTTCTTTCCTGTTTGGTGCAGAGATTGAGGAAACAGTGAAGAGGATTTTGAAGCTGACGAAAAGTATAGGCAATGGCAACAAAGAAGCAAAGATGAGGAAAAAGTCGGAAGCAACACAACTCATTCAAGATTTCCACAAGCAATATGAATCCCTTTACTCCCTTTATGAAGATTTGAGAGGTGAAGTGAAGAAAAAACTCAATGCCCCAGATAATGATGATGGTGATGGTGATGGTGATGGTGATGATGATGATGATGATGAGTCTTCGGTCTCGGGTTCGGAGACATTTTATACCCCAGAGGAATTGAATCTCAAGAATGATGAAAAGGTTGGTAATAACACTGTGGGAGGGAGCAGGGAATTCGAGACCCCGGATTTGGAACACACTACAATCTTGAAAGATAAACTGACATCTACTAGTGAAGTGAAGAAGGTTTCGGAGTTTGAAGGATACGGAAATATGGCCAAGGATTTGAGCGTTGGAGGCGAGCAGGAAGAGATTTACACGAGGCAGATGTTGATGAAAATGAGGGATTTGGAGGGAGAGGTTTCGAGGTTGAAGGTTGAAAATGGATCTCTTCTCTGGAAAATGAGAGAAATGGAAGGTCGAGTTGAGTTGAAGTCGAAAGAGGTTTTGGAGATGGCGAATGAAGTCTCGAGGCTTGAACATATGTTCAAAGAAAGTGAGATCAGTTATGTGTCAAGAATTGGAGAGCTTGAGGGACATAGAGACAATGCGCAGGCTGAGAAAGGTGAATCGGTGGAAGAACGTGATCGATTCGAGGGAAGTCTGGTGGAGCAAGTTGAATCTTTGAAGAAAGAAGTGGTGTCTGTGAAAACTGAGAAGAGTGTGTTAGAGATGAAGTTCAACGAAGAATTGGAGGAAAAAACAGGATGTTCAAGGGTTAAGATTCAAGGTTTGGAGCTCGAAATTGACTCTTTAAACATTAAGAAATGTGAACTGGAAGAGGAGATGATGAAAATGAATCAAGAAATGTATGAATCTGTGTTGGAAAAACAGGAGTTGAATGCTAAGGTTTCTGAACTTCAAACAGATCTAACGAAGAGCGAAAACGAGCTATCGGCCCAAGAGAATAAGTTCCATATTTTCCAAGATGAAATGTCTGCTCAGATTGCATTTTTGACAGATCAGAACAAGAATCTTGAAGGAAAATTTCAGGCCTTAGAAGATGAGAAAGCTGGTTTGGAAATGGAGTTGGAGGCCTTGAAAAACGATAAGAAACAACTCGAAGATGATGTTGAAAAGGAAAAACAGGCAACGTTGGAATTGGTGGACACGATTAACGCATTGAAGAACGAAGGCAAAAGCGTGCAAATCAAGTTCAACGACCCCAAATCGAGCAACCAGTTCATGGAAAGGAAGATGGAAGAAATGGCAGAAGAGTTCAGGAAACAATTTGAGGACAAATACAGAATCTTGAGCAGGAGGATAAGGGTGGCGGAACAGATACACGTCGAGAACAAAGAGTGCTACCAAAGAACAGCTCAGGAAAACAAGTTCCTCAAAGAAAGGGTCAACAGAACCGAGCTAGGACTGAGGCTCGTCAAGGACATAACTTTACATGCCGATGATGTCCTAACTATGTTAGACTCAGTGGCACTGAGATTCGAGGAATGCACCGGTAACTTCCTGAACCGGATATCTAAAGCCTCATGTGAGCTGAAGTTTTCTAAAGACTGGGCTATGAGGAAGAACAAGGCTTTGAAGAATGTGAAAGACGATCTTGATTGCTTGTTAGCACAGCTCGACGAAAAGGAATCAGAGATACTTTTGTTCAGAGAAAGGGTGTGGAAATCTGAGAACAAGATAAGGGAATTGGAGAAGATGATTAAAGAAAAAGAGGAGGGAATGGTGGGACTTGAGGAAGAGAAGAGGGAGGCAATAAGGCAGCTTTGTGTTTGGATTGACTATCACAGGAGCCGGTCGGATTATTACAAGAAAACGCTGTATGAAGTGAATTCAAGATCAAGGAGGGCTACTTGATGAGAGTTTTGGCAAGAATTTGTGGGACTTTATTACTTCTTGAAACTGAGTATCAAGAATTTCTTGTGTCATTCTTTGTAGGTAGCAGCAGGTGAGGAAGGTATCTTGAGTAGGGCAAATTGGATACCGCAGTGGCGCAGTCCTTGGTCTTGCATTGACTTTTGTTCATTGGTTATTTTAGTTTTGGATACACTAAATCTTTCTAAATTAAGGGCCATTGGCCATATTGTTAAATACAATTAAGAAATATACATGTAATTAACTAATTCAAGTCTTTGCCATTGTTACGCTTGTATATCAAGAGCACAAAGAAACAGGATGCAAGCAAACCAAGTAACTGGTGGACAGTTAGCTCCAAGCTCGATTCGAACTTGGGTTCAACCGAATTCGAGTCGAGCTCAAATAGCTAAACTCAAAAAATCTATACACGGCCGTACTCGACTTACAACAAAGCATATCTAGAACATATAAATAAGTTTGAATTGGGTAATCAAATCGCGTAATATCCCATATAATGTAAAATCCAAAGAGGAAAAGACAAAATTGAATATTCTGCAATAGCTTGAATTTTGAACGGAAGATGCATGTGTTGTCTCAACTTTAGACTTTTGAGACACGCATGTGACATTCTTTTTCTTTTCTTTTTCTTTTTTTTCAAAACTCGCATTCTCTCGATCAACTTAATTATTAAATGAAAAACGCTATAATAGCAGAGTTTGGTATGTTTGGAAGGATTCAAACCAAAAAAAAACAAATACTTCCAAATCATTCCATGAACTAAATAAAGGTAATCTTCAATTTTCTTCCGTATTTTGTTTATCATCTTTATTTTATTGTAGAAACATGATTTTCGAGAAAACTCTAACAATGAACATCTAGCTGAAAGCTCGATTCGAGCTTGATGAGTTTAACGAATTCAAGTCAAGCTCAAATAGTTGAACACAAAAAATCTTTGCACGACCATACTCGATGTACACTAAATGTATTTTAACACAAAGTATATCTAGAACATGTAAATAAGTTTTACTTTTAAAAAATGGCAAAGCTTAAACACTATAATAAAAATTAAAAAATTAAATAAAACAAAAAAAAAATCTAATATGAATATTACATAAATACATGTTATGATTCAAGTCAAAGATGTTCGAATCAATTATTCCCAACGGTCATTTCCTTAAAATCTCATCCAAATTTTAACGATAAATTCAAAATTTCAAATCAAATCCGACCGTTTGTCCGTAACCCAACCAAATCCTATGTAATTAAACTTCCCTTCGCTCCTTTTAGCAACTCACTTTCATTTACTGTTACACTCTCAAGTCCAACCAATGGCAGCTGCTACTGCTCAAATGCCGGTTGCCGCTGAACCCGTGCCTTCAAAGAAAGGGAGGTCTAGAAAAGCACTTAAGCCAAAAAACCCATCAGCAAACGATACGAACATAGACGTCGGTCCGGCTGCGGACCCAGCCACGGAAAGTTCTGCAGGGAAAGAGAATGGAGGGGGTTTCGCCCATAAGAAAACCAAGAAGGGGGATCCTAAGGCGAAGCAGAAGCAGTCGTCGTCGGAAGATTCTTGTTTCGAGAGAGAATTGCTAGAGATGCAGGAAAAGCTTGAGAAATTGACGATTGAGAAGGAGCAGACGGAGGAGATGCTGAAGGCTAGGGAGGAGTCTCTGAAGCAGAAGGATCAGGAACAGGAGAAGTTGAAAATGGAAATCAAGAAGTTGCAGAAGATCAAGGAGTTTAAGCCCACCATGGTTGGTTTTTTTTTCTTGAAATCAGATAATCAAGAAAGTTACTGTTTTTATTTCTTTTTTGAAAAATAAAATGAAATTGATGTGTCTTTCATTGTATAGGCATTCCCAATTGGGATTTCGATCAAAGGTGAAGATCAAGAAAAGAAAGACAAGAAGAAGGATCCGGCGAAGAAGAAGCCGTCTCCTCCATATGTACTTTGGTGCAAAGACCAGTGGAATGAGGTAGATTTGATGACAAGCACAAGATTTGATCAGAATTGCATGATTTATGTATTTTATTGTAACTTGTTTTTGAATTTTTCTTGGGGTTGTGAATTGTGATACTTTCAGGTAAAGAAAGCTAATCCAGATGCAGATTTCAAAACAATGTCGAATCTCTTGGGGACAAAATGGAAGACGGTAACAGCAGAAGAAAAGAGGCCTTATGAAGACACTTACCAAGCTGAGAGGGAAATTTACTTGAAAATCGTGGGAAACGAGAAGCGCCAGCACGAGGGGATGAAGCTCTTGGAGGAAGAACAAAAACAGAAGGCAGCTATGGAGTTGCTTGAACAATATCTCGAGTTTAAACAGGAAACAGAGGAAGAAAACAAGAAGAAATCAAAGTAAATCCTCAAAATTCTCTTATATTCTTGTTTTTTTTTTCCTTGGTTTTAATGTGGTGTTATTTTTCCTGATATTTGAGATTTTTTTGTTTTGGCAGGAAGGAGAGGGATCCTCTGAAACCAAAGAAACCGTTGTCAGCATATTTCATCTTCGCGAATGAGCGTCGCAAGGCTTTGTTAAAAGTGAACAAAAATGTTTTGGATGTAAGAATGACTAGGAAAAATTGCATTCCCCTTTGTTTGTAATATCTTACATTGCTTGATTTTCACAACCCTTGTCTTCTTTTAAGGTTGCGAGAATTACTGGGGAAGAATGGAAGAACATGAATGAGAAACAAAGGGGACCATATGAACAGGTAAAATTTGTGGATAAACCCCCATTATTACTAAAAATCAAATTAATTCTTTCTGGGATTTTGATTTCTGATTATGGTTTTAATTTTCAGATGGCATTGAAAAACAAGGAACAGTATACGCAAGAAATGGAACTGTACAAGCAGAAGAAAGAAGAAGAATCAGAAAATCTTAGAAAGGAAGAGGATGAACTAATGAAGCTTCAGAAGCAAGAAGCGATGCAACTGCTCAAAAAGAAAGAGAAAACAGAGAATCTGATCAAGGTTGTCTATAAATTTCAAGCATTTCCTATTGTTCACTTCGGATTTCCAAAGATTAAACTTCATTCGTTTGTCGAATACACACAGAAATCAAAGGCCAAATGCCAGAAAGAAAAGGGTGAAAAGAATGTTGATCCTAACAAACCAAAGAAGCCAGCATCTTCATTCCTACTCTTCAGGTCAGTTGGATTCATATTCGAGTCTCGGAGGAGATACAAAAACAAAACCTTGATCATTAAAGTTACATTCATTTGCAGGAATGAGGCGATGAAGAGATTGGCCGAAGAGCGGCCTGGAATCAACAACTCCACTCTCAGCGCTCTCATCTCAGTCAAATGGAAGGTAATCTAATAATATATTCGAATTTTTCATGTCGGAGTATTGTGTGTGTGTGTGTGTGTGCATGTAATCTTGAATTTTGGTCGAGTGTAGGATATGAGTGAGGATGAGAAGAAAGTTTGGAACAATAAAGCTGGAGAAGCCATGGAAGTATACAAGAAAGAAATTGAAGAATACAACAAGAAAGTGGAAGGCCAAAACAATTAGTTTAGAATCAGAAAATTCAAGTGTTTGGATGTTCAACTTGGTTTGTATTGAACATCTTAGATGACTAAATTGATTATGCTGATATTTTTTTTCCCTTTTCTCCCGGTTGTATTAGATGCTAACTTCTGCATTTAGACGTGGTTCTAATAATTTTTTAATATTAAATTCCATCACCATGGAATATCTGACCATAAAAAGTCATCGATAGACTTTTCGATTTGATTAAAGAATAGTAATATAGTATTATTGATAAATGAAATAATTATCTTGTAATACAATTTCATGATGTGTTTCAAGAATAACTCACTGTCTGAATTGAAGTCGATTCAACTCATATCTATAATAAAAATAATAAAACATAAAATTATTTCATGTGTCAATGATTCGTATCACAGGTTAGAACCGAGAGAGTGAGATGGGAGGGAGTTTTTTTATATTGATGGAGATGGTCTTCTTCCCCATATATTTCCACTTTTCCCATGTCAAGTCTCAACCTTCCCTAGCCAAATTCTTCCTCATATTCCAACCCAAAAACCACGCAACACCCACCCCAACAAAAACACACACTTATATGCATATAGATATACAATAAAAGAGTGTAGTAAGGTTGAAGATAACACCTGTGATGTTAGTAATGTATATATAAAAAGATAGGGAGAAGTTTTAACACGCAATCTCCTTCACACTATATAAACAATTTCAACGAATCATTTCTCACTTACCCAAACATCTCTTCAATGGCCAGCTTCTCCTCCGCCGCCGCCGCGCTCTTCTGCCTCTTCTTCACCCTCTCACTGGCTCTAACTCCGCTCAACACGCCGGAGAACGACGACTTCGCCACCGCAGTTTCCCTCTCCGATGCCAACCCCACCGGCAGCAGCAATCCATCCGAGCCAGTCAACGCCCAAGACAACCATCTCTCCCTGCCCACCGCCGTGATCTCGCTCCGCCCGTTCAACCGCCGCTTCTCAAAATTCCCCTGCCACCACCGCCACAAGTTCTACAAAACTGAACCGATGAAACCCCTCGAAATACCCTACGGCAACGACATGCTCGTCTCCTCCGGTGGGAACAGTGACTTCCAGAACCCGGAAACTCTCCACGGCGGATCGTGGCAGCAGGTGAAGCTACACCACCGCCATGATGAGGACAGTGACAGTGACAGTGACAGCGACAGCGATGATGAAAGTGAAGACGATCGGATCAAGAAGATGGCGCTGAAACGCCGCCATTTTGGTGGGTTCGATGCGGAGAAGAAGCTGAAGATACTGAAGAGGCACTTACGCCATGAAAATACAGAGGAAGAAGAACATCATCACAAGAAACATAGAGACGGCTTCATGATTCGCGTGCGCAAGTTTTTCGACCATTATTTCTAGATTAATATATATGTGTTATGTTTGATCTATCTATATTTCGAGTGAATTAATAATATTTGGAGTTGGGCTTTGTTTGTTTTGAATCTGAATGTCAGATTCAACAGTATATTTATGTATTTGATCATCCTTTTCCCTCTCTGTCCCAACATCTTGTTCAAAATTCCATAGTAAAGTGAATAGAAATATGAATCGTACATAAACTGTAATCAAATTAATGGGTAATTTATGCTGGATCAATCACCCATTTATATATGGAGTACCACAATATACTTATGTGTGTAGAAAGTGATGCAACGAATTTCAGAAAGAAGAAGAGCAAACACCCATTTCCTGCCGGCTGGTTAGCTCAGGACATGGCCATGGGATAACCCCAACCGCCGCTCCGCTCACGGCCGAACACTGCCACGGCAAATTTTTCGACCCCGGCTCACCGTGGAGATAAATATTCGACAGACAGATACCTGTAAACGGTGAATTTTTCAGACCATGAATCAATCCGGCTTGTTGAACTTTCTCACCCCACACATCCTTGATCATGACATCCTTGACGACTGGAAGAGCGTTTTGATTGTATCCCGCGTCCGGGTGATCGCCCACGTCACCGGAGATCTTGATCCCCTTCCGCGCTTTCTCCATGTAAACGTTTGATATGGTGATGTTTCTTATAACCCCGCCTCGACCAATGTTTGTTTTCAAGTGGATCCCCACTCCCACGTTGAACAAGTTGATGTGCTCGGCAAGAATGTTCTCCACCCCACCTGATGTTTCGCTTCCAATAGCGATTCCGGCATATGGCGATGATCCGGATATTCGTCTGACGGTTATGTCACGGCTAGGGCGATTATAAGCTATCCCATACTCGTCCCATCCGCTCTTGATGGCCACAAGGTCGTCTCCCGTCGATATGTAGGAGTCCTCAATGCATACATTGGAGCTAGAGTCTGTATTATGAGAATGATAAATCATTCTCCCACAAGAAATCTGTAATATTCACTAAACTGAGCCCGGAGAGCCTACCTGGATCGATTCCATCGGTGTTGGGAGAATTGGCCGGAGCCACTATGGTAACGTATTGAACGACCACATCGCTGCAAGTGAAAAGGGGAACGACACATGACTAATAAAGATTTGACTCTCATGGTGATAGCAGTATTCAAATTACCTGCAATAGACAGGGTGTATGTTCCAAAAGGGTGAGTTCTTGAAGACTAGATTGGAAATGATCACACTTCTTGAGTTCATCAACTCAATTAGGTTTGGCCTGGTGAACTTGAGGGTTCTTTTCCACCACATGTTCCACCAAACGTAACCATTCCCGTCAATCGTCCCGTTATCACCTACAAACAAGCATAGAAATAGAAATAATGTAAAGTTTTCTGCAAGATATCCATGATATTTTCCGGACCAGGATCGTCCTAGGCTTTTGATCCAAACCAGATGGCAGAGTCACCTTTGACATATATCCCTAGCAAGAGCCTCGTTTCGACAAGCATATTAGATGATGTTATTTTACAGGCTGACCTGTGATAATGACGTCACGCAGGTCATTTCCATGGATGAAGCTCATATACCTTCCCCCGGGGCGTTCTCTTCCTCTACCATAGGAAGGCAATGGAGCTATCAAAGGCCATTGCTTAGTATCCTAAAGCATATATGGACACAAAGTAACCATAGATTTTTGGCATTATGAAACTTGAACATATAATCAGAAAAATGTGAAGAAGAGTTCTTTGTGCTGTAACATACAAGTACACCTAGGTAAACAGAAACAAACTCGAATTTTTATCTGTTATACCAATCGATGCATCACAAATATCGACATGTCATCTGGGAAATACTTGTTAACTTTCAATTGTTCATCGGCATACTTGTTAACTTTGTGCACACTTCAGTCTTTCCCTCGCTCTCCGGGTGGCTTAGTGAAGAAAGGAAAACAATAAAATGATGCTATGTGCTCTTGTTATTGTTAAGATTTCAGACTTGGACTTGACTCTTACCTCAAAATCTAGTTCAAAGGGGAGATGATTGTCAAGTCTATATATATATACAACTCTCATAGACTTTATCCAATATCGACGCAGTACATCTAACACACCTCTCTCCCCCAACACATAAACTCCAACCTCAAAATAAAAGGATTGTCGGTCTATAGACATTTATCCAACCGATATTAGACATCTAACGGTTGGTTATCTGATAACAAAAGCATCATCACCATTTATATTTATAATAGAATTTGATCAATTCTTAAAAGGTAGAATGATTTTAACGTACGGTGGTAGCTTTGATGACAGCACCTCTAGCCAAGTAGAGAGTCATACGACTGGTGAGATTAAAGGGTCCCGTGAGATACTCCCCCGGAGGAATGTAAAGCAAAGTCCCACCTCTTCTCCTCAAATGCTTTATTCTATATATCGCCTCCTTGAATGCGTTTGTGTTGGACGTCAACCCATCGCCCACTCCTCCGAAATCCGTTATCGATATCCTGTCGCTTCGATGCCTCATCGGGACAATGCCGGAGCACGAGTACTGCGCTAATGCTGATGCTAATGCAGCACAGTTTATGAAGATGGATATTAATGCCAGAAACAATCGGGAAGAAGGGGTACTTGGCATTATTCGATCGATCGGGTTAAGTTTAAATGTCACTTTGTTTTCTTTCTTCAAATCCAACGAGAAAACTCCATGAACAGATCTTCTGCAATGATGTTTAGAGAGCATTTCAAATCAAACAAAACACACACAAAGCATTCGCAAACGACCAAGAACATATGGGTGGAAAAAACACACAGAAGCATACAAAAAACAAAACACACAGTGTGCGTGTAGAAGGGTACCTGAAAAGCGAAAAACCAGAGGATTCGATTTGTCGGCAAGCAGGTGTCCTCACTGAAGAAGATAGAAGAAGAAAGAGATGGAGCAGAGGATGAAGCAACGAGTGTTATTATAAATGAATACGTGAGAGATTTTATGCAGACTCGGTGTGTGTAATATTAATTATTATTACTTTTTTTCCTTTTTCGTTTTATTGTTACGATTTTATTTGGGTGATATTATTTATTATTATTATGTAAGAAACAAACATGGTAACGGGAATTTTTTGGGATTGCGTTTCACTCCTGTCCTTATGCGAGTCCGCGACTCTTCTATATGTGCTTTGTTTTTTTTAAGACACGAATAATAATAATTCGGGTTCCGTTAGCCAAATATTTGTTTCATATTAATTTTCTATTAATATATCAAATTCATTATGATGCAAACTAAAACTTAAAACCGGTTGATTTCTTTTTATTAAAATGTGTTATATTTAAATAAACTAAAAAAATGTACGTGCAGGAAAATTGATTTTTTGGTACTGTATGTTTGTGACTTTGCGATTTCGGTCCTCAACATTTTCAGATTTCAATTTTAGTCCGCTATCTTTATTTTTTTGACAATTTTAGTCTTTTTTTCCGATGTGGCACCAATGCAGTGCTGATGTGGGTCTGACTTGTACAGTGCCACGTCAGCATTTTCGAATAAAAAGGATCGAAATTGCCAAAAATCGGAACATGCAGGACTAAAACTGAAATATGAAAATATAGAGGACCAAAATCGCAAAGTGACAAAGATACATGACCAAAATTACAGTTTTTCCATGTACGTGTGTTGCATGTAATTACAATTTTATTTGATTGAGACCGAAGTTATCAAATTTCAAATGTTTATCTTTATTAAAATCACGTGTTATATTTTTTACTGACAAGTTTAAACTTCAGTCACTATTGTTCAATATCTAATTAGCAGATGAAGCGGGAATATTACGCCTTTAACTTTTTTTTTTTGTGATATTTTTCTGTTCTTGATCAACGTTTTTTTGTAGTGATATTATATGTTTATACCTTGAGTTTAATTTATTTTTTAACTGACAACTTTAAAGCAATAACATATATTGTATATTTATTGAAAAGCGTAATATATACATATATATATATATATATATATATATATATATATATTTGTTACAAACTGTAGGATCAAGTGATTTGTCTGTTATTAAAAGTTATAGTTGATGGTAACTGTGCAACTCAAATCTTTTAAATCGTACAGCAATACAAACAAACACGTGTTTCAATTGTTCAATCGAGGAGAAGGACAATTATTGCACTCAAACAATCATCTTATCCATTATTGTGCTTTCAATCAATGTGAATCGAAATCATGACCTTGACTCATATATTAATTGTATGACCGAACGCTTCTCGCTTTAACAAAATTTATAGTTGATGATAACAGTACGGCTCAATTAATATTTTAAACAATACGTACAAAATCTCAAACGTAATGAATAATTTATGTTAAATGATAATTTTATTTATATTGATTTTTAAGTGAAAAATAGTAATTTATTTCAGAGAAAGGATTTTTTGATTCATTAAATTGTCCAAATTTGAGTTTTAGTCCATTGAGTCGTCAAATTTGGTTTTGGTGCACTAACATTTAATTTTTTACTATTTTTAGTCCAATTGTTGACGTGATATATATTTGATAATTCAACAATTTTTGATCTAAGCATTTTTATTTCATGTGAGTAGTTTTTTTTTTAATTACAAATCAGTATTTTTCAATGCCACGTTACCAATTAGACCAATAATTGTTGAGAATTAAAATTTAGCATACCAAAAACAAACTTTAAAAACTTAGTGGACCATATCCTAAAAGTAAATAAGTTAATGAACAGAAAAAAAACTATTTTTTCTTTATTTAAAAGTTTTATTTGGAAATGAATGTTGATATTTTATTAATAAAGTAAATATAAATAATGTATTATTTTCTCTCTCGTAAATCATGATAATCATAAGACAATTGTTGTAGCTTGACTTGTTTTTATTTTCAATCATCTTGGTCATACATAATAATATATTCAAATTTTTCTTACATATATTTTCCCAATTTATTGAATAAATTTGTTTGTTTAGCTTCGATAATCAAATTTAAATATACATTAAATAATAATTTAGTATAAAAAATAATAAATATCCTAACAAAAAATATAAAAATAAAAATAATATTTTTATAATATAAACTCTGTGTGTTATAGTATATACAGATATATACTAAGAGTATTTAATTCAATTATACAAAATAATTATTTAATTAATGATATATATATATATATACATATTTTTTCATAAGTTCATCAAACTCTTGTTTTAAAAAATCTAACATATTAATACGTGGTAAATATCTTTTTTCAGAAATCAAATTCATATAATGCGCAACAATCAATCCAAACTTTTCTTTATACTTTTATTTGTTCAAATCTTGTAATATTTTGTTCAAAAACTTTTACAGTATTAGCTTTAGTGGAACTGGTGACATTATTTTAAATTATATTTTTTCTTCCTATTCGAGATTATAAGTATAGAAATAAATTATTTTTAATTTTTCTATTGTCATCGCTAATAACATGGTTTCTATTCTAGATATATTATATTAATATTTCTCGAACTTCTAATCAAGTATATGAAGATCATAATTTTATGTCGTCTAATCTCATTATCTCTAATTTTTCAACCATTATTTTATACGACAATATCTTGATAAGACATTAATATGTTTTCTCCTGAATTTTTTTCAATAGTAATCCAATCGAGTTGTTTTAAATTTGATATACATATAAGGTACATGTTGTTTTACATGTCATAAAAGTTTTTTTTATATATGGAGTGCAATAATTAATTTATAATTTCTAAGAATAGTATATTAAATATATTATTTTAAAAAAATATGAGCAGATAAAAAAATGTGAAGAAAAATATGTTTTTTAGAGAATGAACAATCATATTTTAAACAAGTTAAAATTTGTTATACTTAATATTTCAAAGATTTAAGTAATTTAGATATAAGAACAATTTGTCTGACATAAAAATCGATTTGAGTGTAGTGTTTTTCTACTTTTTGTCATGCAAATTTTTACGATTTCATAAGTATTAACATTAATTGATTATATTAGCCAAGTATTATAGTATTGTAGTACAAACATCAACATGAAACTTAGTTATAATCATACTCTTTATATCTCGCTTATTTAAACTACATTTATTTTTTTATCTTTCTTAATTATATAGTATAGTTTTCATATTAAATATCATTTGTACTAATATTTTATCAATTTATCTCTATTAAATTCATAAAACGTATAATTATTTTATTTTATTAAAATTTCACTAAATAAGGGCAAAATGAGAAATTTATTTCTCCAAATACTTTCTTAATATATATAGTAAAGTCGTGCTGCATTAAGTCAACTGATAAAGTCAGTTTTGAACCCCAAAATAAAGAAGAAAAACTGAGCAGATTCAAGTCAAACCAATAAGATCAATCAAGGTCCAGAAAATCAGTTTACAGGAGATCAGTAAATATATAACTAATTCAAGGGGAACTTTACGATGAAATCACTAAGGAGAACTATTTAAAAAAACTGGAATGCAAGAACCAGAAGATCAGTCTAGCACCAATTGACTCAGGATTTTAAAGATTTAAGAATCAAGGACTATCCAAAGATGAAGCTACATGCCAAAGACTTCATCAACATCAAAAAAGAAGATCAAACATAAAAAAGAATATCAACACCAAAAGGGGGGAAATTGCTGAAATATTCATGATTTTGGTGTTGACATAACAATTTAGATAATATGAAAATTGTTTGAATAGACACAGTTTGGTATTGACAAAACAGTCTAGATGAAATACAATGGCAAACTGCTCTTGTCTAGAAGCTGAACTGAAGACGAGCTAAAGGCGTAGATTGAACAAGCTTTCAAGCCAAACTGAAGTGTGTAAACTGAGTTGACTTTGACCAGAGCCAAACTGAAATCATCAATCGGTCAAGGCAATCAAACTGATTTCACTTGGTAAATTGTATTCATTTTAGGGAGCTAAACTGAATCAGTCTCTCACAAAGTCAAACTGTTTCAGAGGGCCAAAGTAATTCAACAAAGACAAACTGAATTACCAAAACTAAACGATTGCAAAGCTGAACTATCCAAAGACTGCATGATCAAAACTGAACTCGTTACATCAGTCTAACTCTTGTGAATAAGAACTTCCGTACATAGCTGATGTTGCAAAGCCACAATGCGCCACAAGTGTATCTTCGTGTCAGAATAAGTACGGGGTAGCAGAAAAAACAAGATAACGGTCACAATTTGAATTAAAAGAGCCGTTACAATCCGAGTATAAATAGATATCAAGGGGTGCTTGAAGAAGCATCGGGCTCCATAAAGAACTCGCGAATATATTCAAGCTATCAAGAGGTAAATTTCAGTTTACTCACAAATATTCAGTCGAGGAGTTTAAAGCTTACTTCAAAGAATATATCAAGAGCCGAAGAACACAAGCACACATATTAGTGCATCAGATCAGTTAGGATCATATTCTGCATTTGTGCTAAGTGTTGAGTTTTAATACAAGTGTTGTATTTATTTATCCGTTGAGGTTCTGCAAACCTCTTTGTAACAAGAATCAGTCGAGGGCTAAATTATTGATTCTAGGAGTTCTTAGATAAGAGGTTGAGTGAAAGTCCTAGTCTTAGAGTGGGTTGTTGCAAAGTGTTGTAATAGTCAAAGTCTTCTAGAGTGAATCCTTCCTAAGATGTAGAAGGTGTGACGTAGGAGTTTTAGCTCTGAACATCCAGAAACAAGCATTGCGCATTTTACTTTCTAGTTTTACACGTATATCAGTCGAGCACCTTCATTCATTCACAAACTTAGTCTATTCATTTGATTGTAGTTCTAATCTGTAGTTGACATCATTCCGCACATAATAATTGTTTTCCAATTAACATCAACACGCGAGAAGAAAACAAATCAGTTGACCAATCTCAACTGAACTAAATCAAGTATTTCGAGGGTCAACTACTACAGTAGTATCAGTCGATGAAGACCACCCCAAAACCGATCCTGCCACAATAATATACAAAAATAATTAATGGCATATTTTAAGATAATATATAACCACAAATAGTACAAAAAATAATTAGATAAAATTGATAACATAAAAAATAAAGCATCAAAATAAAGTTAAAATAGATAAATAATATGCTTTAAGTTTCATTTTTATTCATGATTTTAAAATAAATTTAATAATATTTGTTGTGCTAAGAAATAAAGAAGAGAAAATATTGAAGGAATGTTACGAGAAAAAGTGATGGACTGCAAGTTAGAAATAAAGAATATACTATATAGTAAGGTGTCGTTAATTACATTATTTAAAGAAATTATATAAGATAAGGCGGTGCGGTGCATGCGGTTTTGCATTAAAAATAATAATAATAATAATAATAATAATAATAATAATAATAATAATAATAATAATAATAATAATAATAATAATAATAACTGCAATGTGGAGGCGGTGAGGTTTCATATTTTTTTTAAAAAATAAAGTTATTTATAAAAAAAATGAAAAAAGCGATACGGTGTAGCACAGTCGGTTCGGGCGGCTGTTGAAATATTTTGATCAGCCCTAACCACTGGACACATCCCTTGATTAGATTCAATCTTTTGCGTCCATTTGAATTGATGTTCTAGATCGCACCTCTCCAAGATGATCACACCTCTTGGATGGAACCCTAGATCTCTTTTTGAGTCACATAAATAAAATCTCATCATTGCTATCTAGGATGATCATGCCCCTCAAATGCAATCCTAGATCTCGTTTCCGAGTCGAATAAATGATAGCTCCTCATAGCTCTCCAGGATTATCACACCCCCTGGATGGGATGCAACCCTAGAACCCGTTTTCGAGTTGCATAAATGAAAGCTCCTCATTGATCCCAATTATGTTCGTGCATTGCACTTCTCTCACTATTGGTTAGCTTGAGCACACTTGATTTGAACATAACATGAATAACTCATACTACATGAGAAATATTTCTCTTTCTTAATTTTCCAATGTGGCATAAGTTCCCACCATTTTATTTAATCAATTATTAATTTCTCATTCACCCAAAAGCGATTTTAAGCAAATTAATATTAAAAATATCTACTCGATATTTAGATATATGACAAAGTCTTGTTGTTTATTTAATATTTTTTTTGTAACTTGTCAATACACAATTTAAAATAAAATATATATGTTATATAGAATACACGTAACATTCATATATTACGTTACACACACAAAAGTTGTGCAATATTAATATTGATCGAGTCAAGCCACACCACCCTTTCAGCTGCATCTTACATTTCTTGGTACTTTATCTTACTCGTCTTTTCTT
Organism: Henckelia pumila; assembly: GCF_033568475.1. NCBI lineage: Eukaryota > Viridiplantae > Streptophyta > Magnoliopsida > Lamiales > Gesneriaceae > Henckelia > Henckelia pumila. The sequence goes on along the minus strand of NC_133123.1, from coordinate 18,373,157 downwards.
GTTAACTCTTGTGCTTAGTTACGCTCCGAGAACTCGCCCTACCAACAAATCCTAGGATGCGAACTAAGTTCCCAAGTGTTTTGTTTCTTGAACGCTCGTCGCTAAGGATCAACTTCTTGTTGAAACTATTTTGTAGGCTCACATATTACATGCTATCTAATAAAGAACTTAATACATTGATATAAGTAATTATGATTTTTCAAAATATTAAAATAAATTGACATGGTCCATCTTATGTGTAAAATCTAGCACAATTAGGTCTTCTATAATATGTGAAGGCTGCTTAGGTTATAAATATCTATGTGTATGTATATATGTATATAAATGTATGTATGCATATATGTAGAGGTGGGTTTTCGGTATACCGTATCCAAAATATTGGTATGAAAAAAAATTCATACCGGTACCGATATCGAAATTTCAAAATTTTGGTATGAAAAAAATTCATACTGATATCATACAGATACCAAAAAAAATTCGATATACCAAACAAATGTCATATATCAAAAAAAATTTGGTACGGTATCCCGAAAAATTGGTATTTTGATCCGGTATCACAGCCTTACATATATGCAGGGGCGGAGGGACATGGTCCTATATATCTATTATTATTATTATTATTATTATTATTATTATTATTATTATTATTATTATTATTATTATTATTATTATTATTATTATAAATATGCAAGTTCCATTGTGAATTTACAAACATATCCTTGTGTGTTTAATGACTTTAATTAATGAGGTTTCTTTATTACTTTCTAATTAATTTAATTTATATGGTTTATGTGTAAACATTTTTTAAGGAGGTTTATGTTTAAACATTACTTGCAGTGAAAAAATTATTGTGAGCTATTTTTTTTTTTCATTTGAATTCTTATATCTTATCTATTTAGTTGTGGTTGTTAGCTAAAACTTATGCTTTAAAATATTATTTTTTATATATGAATTAATATGAAATTTTCATTGTGAATTTACAAACATTCCCTTGTTTGTTTAACGAATTTAATTAATGAGGCTTCTTTACGACTTTCTAATTAATTTAATTTATATGGTTTATGTTGTTTATACATTATAAAACATGGTGAAAAATTTAATGTGAGCTATTTTTTTCTCATTTGAATTCTTATTTATTATCTCTTTAGTTACGTTGTGGTTGTTAGCTAAAACTTATGCTTTCAAATATTAATTTTTATATATAAATATGCAAGGTCCATTGTAAATTTATAAACACACTCTTGTTTGTTTAATGACTTTAATTTAATGAGATTTTTTTGTGGATTTCTAATTAATTTAATTTATATGGTTTATGTTTATACAGTACTTGCATAAAACATGGTGAAAAAATTATTGTGAACTATCTTTTTTCTCCTTTTTTTTCATTTGAATTCTTATTTTTTTTTATCTCTTTATTTGTGGTTGTTAACTAAAACTTATGTTTTCAAATAATTTTTTTTTTGCAATCAATATTTTTTAGTTTAAATATAAAAATTAATTTAACTGTTTTTTTTTATTTCTTCATGAATGTTTTATGCATTGTTTGTTTGTTTTTTTTTCATAACACTTTATCTTTAACAAGTCCATTGATTATTTTAAAATAAGGCTAGAATTAATTGTTTTGTTTTCATTTTCTCATTAATTTTTTTTGGCATTGTTTGTTTGGTTTTTCATCACACTTTGTCTATATGCCCATCGATTATTTTAAAAATAAAGTTAGAATTTATGTGCTTAAATAAAGTTTGTTGTAACCAATATTTTGAAGCATTGACTACAACTAATGTGTTTAAAAAAATAATTCTACAATAATTGGTTGGATTACATTTATCATTTACTTAATAAAACATGATAAAAGATCATTGTTATACGGTTTTTTTTATAAATTTTATAATTCTATAATCTCTTTATTTTACTTGTAGCAATTGGCTACGAATTATATGTGTAAATATAAAATTTATATGCATTTTTTAGAGCTTTTAATTTTCTAAGCTGATCTTTATTCTACTTATATATGGTCATTAATAATAAATTATATGATATAATTATATATTTAAATGATAATATCACCTATTCACCTATATCATGTTGCTTAGTTTTCGATATCTAATTTATTTTTTAATTTTTTTAATTTTATGGTTTGTATTTAAAAACTAATTAAATAAAATATGGTCAAAAAAATTAATGTATATTTTTTTTTGTTTAAATTTTTTAATTTTTAGATCATTTTACTTGTTAACCTACCGGGATCCACTACTAATAACTTGATAACCATATAATTAACTTAATTACAACAGTAACACATAAATAACTGAAGATAACAAAAGGCTTGAGAATTAATTATATAACACAATTGAATTATAATAAAAGATAGAATATTCTTAAATTAAAACCAACGGTACCCACTGCCCCTAGGACCTGATAAATGTCTGAACACTGATTCACCTCCTGAACAACTTGCAAGTTGCCTCTTCGAATGTGGTGTCTACAAATATATACTGACAATGATCTTGGACATACACTGTCCTAGGTAACTGCAAACGTTGTTCAATGGATCCACTGGGTGTCACACGGTTACAAGAAACAAGAGCTGAGCAACCCTACTCAACTGACTATCTCAAGGGATATCATGCTCAACATGATTAGCACATGTTCATACATACATTACACGATAATCATGCATCATATGACAGATAATACTGCAACATATAAAGATGCATACTCAGCTGAAAATCTCAGTCAATACTTACATATCTCTAAAAAACTAGTTTAGTAGCACAGAGTCTATAATTTGACAGCCTAAAGATAAGTGAATATCATATCACTATTTTTTTTATCTAACAGTCTCTATTAATCCAATAGATACTCCCAATAACTATTAAGTATTCGGGACTATACTTTCATCTGTCGTTAGTCCGTAGAAGTCGAGAGCCCCGCAATTGAGCAAAGTTTCGTTACGACCAGTAGCACACTGCTCCTTGCTAGCCCTCGATAATATTAGAAACACTCAGATACAAATTGAATAACTCAGGAAACTCTGTTCCACTTAGGCATGAGAATCTCACGTATATTTTTAACTAATGTGTTTAAATTAAAATATTTTGCAACCAACATTTTCTTGTGATTTTTATTTATGAATTACTTAAATAAAATACAATAATTGTTTTGATATGATTTTTTAGAGTTTCTAATTTTTTTAATTTGTAATCAATTTTGACAATCCATGTTTTCTTGTGATTTACGTTTATAAATTAATTTAATAAAACATGGTAAAAGATCATTACAGTAAGAATATGACAAAAGAAAATGATACGATAAAACAGATATGAGAAAGAATTTAGTAGTTCAAATCTTTTTTTTTAAAAAAATTTATACATGTTTTTTTTAAAAATTGGTTAATATGAGTAATTAACATGAATTGTTGAAATTTAACACTATTGTTATTATCTTTTGTTGAGTTAATTAATTTTGACGTAAGTCTCTTGTGAGACGATCCTACGGACCTTTATCCTTGATATCAATCAATTTTGCTCACATTTACAAATAAAAATACTATTTTTGACAGAAAAATTAATAATTTTTTTGGGTGACCTAAATAAGAAATCAATCTCACAAAGTTGACTCGTGAGACTGTCTTACTGGAGTTTGTTTTTTACTATTGTTTCGACTTTTAATTACTCCATCGAATGTTTCCCACGTGAAACGCACGTACACATTTTCTAGTATGTATATATATATATATATAATTTTTTATTATATTGTTTTGGGTTTTTCATTCAACACAATTCACAAGAAGCTCAGAATTTTCTAGATCGATCCAAAAAATAATGGCGGCTTTTAGTTATTTTACTGTATGAGTACTCCATGTAGTTAATATTTAAATTTTAATTAATATAATAACAGGCAATTCTGCTTTAAAATTTTTAACTAATTCTTTGTTTTTGAATAATTTTGAACTAATTCTACAAAACTAATATATGTTGGTTTTTCACCTTTCTTTATTCTCTTGAATTCTAATCCACTTTTAAATTTTAGTTAGACGTGTTTTTTTAAACAAAAAAATTTCATCGATATTAATTTTTTATTACTAGATAAAATTCATTAAGATGCAAAGTAAAACGTGAAAATGGTAGATTTAATTTTATCAAAATGTGTCATATTTAAATAAATAATATTCACTATTGTAGATATATATTGAGAAAAAAATTGCTAAAAAATTTAATAGATCTTTTCTTGAGATCCAAGATAAACGTTTTAAATTTTAATTGATTCGAAAAGTAACGATGTATTTCAGAATCTTGCATGATGGATATTGATTATTATTTGATTAAACTATAATCTATTTAAATTTATTGTTATATATGATTAAAAAAATCTTTCCCACTATTGTTACGGGCCCCCTTCAATATTTAATCATGGTTTCGTCCCTGTATATATATATGGTTATGGTCTCAGGCAAAATGATCTCTGTCCTACTTTCATCTCACGCAAAAATGAGGGGGTCGATTTTCTATTGCCTTAAAAAATCCATAACCTTATTACGTCAGATCGATCTATGGATTCAGGTATGCATTTATTGGTATTTATTTTATTTTAATTCGACATAATTTTTTTATTGTTGTGATATTGAATCACATGGTATATTAGATCTCTAACACTTCTATCATAACTAACTCCTCATGAAACGTCCAAGATGGGATAATTATATTTTTGATCCTGTACTTTGCACATTTTCCATTTTTGGTTCTGTTAAAAGTAAATTTGCAATTTTAGTCATATAACTTGCATTTTTTTTTATTTTTGGTCCTATTAACATTGAATTCGCATTTTTAGTCCTGTAACTAACATAAGTTTTTCATCTTAAGTCCTGTTAACACTGAATTTACATTTTTAGTCATGTAATTTACATTATTTTTTATTTTTAGTCCTGTTAACACTGAATTTTTATTTTTTTGTCATGTAACTACCATATTTTTTAATTTTATTTTTAGTCATATTATCGATGAATTTACATTTTTAATTCCATAAATTGCATACTTTTTTTATATTTTTAATCATAATATATTGTGATTTACATATTTTAAAACTTTTAAAATTTAAATGAATTAAATAAAAAAACAATCAACTAAAAATTATTCAAAATATTTTTACACTAAATACCATCTTATAAAATAAATAATATAAATAAAACTATAAATAAAAGTATTAAAAATGAAAATTCACCTTTAATATGACTAAAATAAAAATATACGAAAGTTGCAGGACAAAAAAAATGAATTTCATTGTTAACATGACTAAAGATTAAAAAAAATGCAAGTTACATGATTAAAAATGTAAATTTAGTGTTAACATGACTTAAATGAAAAAATCATATAAATTACAAAACTAAAAATGCGAATTTAATGTTACAGGACCAAAAATGTACTTTTTCCAAATGAGAACTATACAACATCTTTGGCTGTTCAGCTCAGGCTATACATGGAATTCTCAAACGCTCGTTGCTAATTAAGGGTCAACTGCTCTCTAAACTAACTCCTCGCGCATGAATCCAAGTGAAAACTATACAACATTTTTTTTTGTTGTTCAGCTCCAACTATACTTAGAATTCATAATTGATGCAATTTCCTTTTTTTCAAAAAAAAAAAAAAAAACCACACACACACACACACAAATTGTTGGTAGCACATAATAGTTTAATTAATACCCTCAAAGTCATCTAGAAGTTGATATTCATTAGAAAAAAAACAAATGACCCGCTGTCCATATATCCAAAGATGGATTATTTTGCAAAAATAAATGTAAGGCATGTGAAAGCACTTTGCAAAGAATACCATATTTAAGGTTCACAAGTCGAAAAGCGCTATGCACCATGTGACTTCAACTTTGTCCCATTAAACATGCACATATGACACTACACATTCACGGGCTCCAATACCAGAAACTTCATGCTGCCATTTATTTCTCATAAAAGTAAGAAAACAATTTATTAAGGTGCCGATTTATTATTATTTGTTTCTTGTTAATTATTATATATTATTTTTTTATATAAAAAAAACAAAGGATAAAATGAAACAATGTTGAAGTGCACTCATCGTTGTCAAAGCATGTGAAAGAATCCGAGGCTGTATGATTGAAAAAATTAAATATTAGTCAAGATAGTTTTTCCCTTTTTAAATGGAAATATTTGTGAGGTATTGTATTTTTCTATCATTAAAAATAAGAGTAAAAGTATGTTTGATTACTCTGATTTAATCAATAATTTTACAGAATCTCATTATGTTATATATCGGTAATATCACATCACCTATTAATATTTATATCGAAATAAAATTTTTAAATATACTGTAAATTTTGTTCAGTGACTTCTAAATTGAGTTTAATGGACGGGTCTATTCAAACTATTGGAGTTAATGCAAATGTAGCTTAGTTTGTAGAGTAGGCAGCTTTAGAAAAAGAGTACGACGCATTGGGATGGATGAATAGATAAGAGGAATGACCACAAAAGTGGTATTTGAATTGGGCGAATACAGGAGCAATTGGTCATTGATTATGAGTTTGATTTGTGTTAACATCTTTTTATGCGAGTCTGTTGCACACAGTTTGTTACTGAGATGTCTACTTTGAGAGCCACGTTCCTACGATCTTTCGTCCATGCTATGCAATTTATCTAACTAATATGATTTTCAGACTACTTTATTAACCCGAGAATTTACTTAATACGCACTGAAACGTAACATCGTGGTTTTACATCTCACACACACACAAATGAATAAGTGAAATGTTGTTTCCACATCATAAAAAAATAAAGATAAAAGTTGAGTGATTAATGAACTTCTACACGATCATATGTTTTTCTTGTATCCAACTTAACGAATGTAGATTCTCAAAAACAACAATTATATTATCAATGATGAAATTTTGTGAAGCAAAAACTGAAAAATATTTCGTAGAAGCTCTTTCAAACCACATACGCTATCCGTTGTTTCATTGTTTGTTCCAGGCTCTGTTATTCAATGTTGTCCTCGGCAAGCTAACCAGTTGACACACTTTCTCGCATATGAAGGATTACGTTTTGGTTCTGATGTAGAGTTTTTTGGTTGTCTTTCTTATTTTATACGTTCGGTTGTTAAACATGATCTTTGTCGGTAATGAATGTTCATATCCTTTATTATTATTATTATTTTTTTAAAAAAAGAAACTAAAATTTTGTCCCACCCACTCCGGAATTTATTAAAATACATCCGCTAAGCCCCTAAGGGTTGTTTTAGTGAAGTAAGTGAACTATTGACCATAGGTCAGAAGTTTGATTTCCTCTGCCTCCACCTTCTTGAACTAGCATGTCACACAGGACTTACGTAATTTACAGGCTATTGCATTAGTCTGGAGGTTTACCCAGAGGGCAAAGACCGAAAGGTAGTGGCTATTGGTTCCCATGTCACCAAAAAAAAAAAACTCCGCTAAAACCTAAAATTCTTAGAATTGTCCCGGTCGATGCTTTTCGATCCGTACTTCAATAATGTTATCGAATTCTTGATTCATAAAACACATGTATGAAATCATCTGCTAATTTTATGTTGTATTTTCTGCTACACGAATATTTGACATAATTATTCATTTACTTTCATTGTTAAAAAGGCAATTATGGGGACAAATATATTTAATTATATGCAGACTAATTAATAATAGGGCTACTTGAGATTCAGTCCCTAAGTTCAATAATAAGTTAAGATTCAGTCTCTGTGTCATAAATTTTTGTTTTGACTCGTTGACTCCACATTTTTTTTCATATAAAAAAATTGGTATAAAAAGTTAAATATATGATACTAATATATGAAGTTTGAGTACTATCACTTTTAGATCTGGTACAAAAATTAAGATTTTGAGTATAACATTCGAACAAATTTCTTAACATCAAAAACATATTGTACATACATGTTTATGTACAAAATATTTATATTAAAGCATTTGTTCATTATTATTCAGTACATACATTAGTATTTCAATAATCACGAAAATCAACAATTTTATGTGTACTAATTTAAAATATTTGAGTACAAACATATTTAATTTGAGTATGGATCTATATATTTATGGCATCAACTGCCTCAAATTGAGTATCAAATCATGATTTATATTTTCGATTTTAGAGAGAGAAACATAACACAAAAAACTTTATACCATGAACACTTGTTTTTATACCAGATTTGAAATAATTGGTACTTAGATTTCAAATATTTGTACCTGATTTTTAAATTTTTATACCAATTTTTCACTTCGAAAATGCTTTGTAGGCCCAGGAAGTTAATACAAACTTTTTGCTGAATTTGGGAGTGCAGAAAAATAAAATTTCTGACAAGGACTGAATGATAATGAAACATATGAAATAGGTATTGAATCCTAATTAACTCGGCATTGTTTGATTTGATGTATTATTAATCTATGTATAATTTATCCCAATTAATTTCGCCTTATTTTCGTCATATTATTTATTTATCTATTTATTAATTAATAATTTTACATCAATTAAATCAAATAAATTATAATCTATCTATCAAATCAAATAATGTATTAACTATTTTTTCTTATTTATTTTTAATTTACAGTATATTACTTATCTATCAATTACTTATCCTATCACTCAAATCAAACAGTGCCTTAATATATCCCACCAGTACCCGGCATAAAGGTGAGATAACAGTAACACCAACGACTCTTAACGTTGGAAATTTGGTTTTGAAAATAAATGAGTGGGTTTCAGTCAAATTAAACTTGAAATTTATCAAAACATCAAATGTTAGTTTACAGTAGATGTTTGTATTCAAACAATTTTGGGTGAATAAAAATTTAATTGTCAAAGGAGTCAAATATTCATGTTTAACTATTTAAACATGAATAATACACAAGATACACCAAGCACAAAAAGGACTTTTCATGTTATAATTCTCTCTGCATTTAAAACTAAGTTATGAAACGAAAAAAACATGCCATAATAAATCGCATTTTTCTCCACATTCGTTAACATGAAACAGTAGAGATACACGGAAAGGACCTTCCAAATGAGAAAAGATTATGTTTTACCAGCTTAGGGAGTTATTTGATTGCTGAATTTTGGCGGCATATGAACTTTCAATCTCTTCCTGCTCGAAAATAGAACCCGTTAGGCCTCGCATAAAGATTGAATGCAGCTGAGAAATAAAGGTAACATTCTGGTTTTGATGTACCTTGCAGGACTTGAGAAGTGGCAGCAAGAAAGATGACCTGAAATATTTGATTGACTGTCCAAGCAAGCTATTTTCCAGTTCTGTCACGGGTCAAAAGCCCAAAAAAATGTCAAAATATTCGCATTGCAGTCATGTTATGATGTGAGTGCGGACGTATGGGTGCATGAGAGAGAGTTAAAGCTAGGAAACATTGGCACCATACCATCTTCGCCATCTGATCGCAAAGCTCCCATGTTAAGTTCTTCAAGAAGCTGCAGATTGTTCGAAAGGTGAATAAGTCATAAAATTTTCGCTTCAGTACAGCACTGAGATGACATGCAATCAGGTTGGAACTATCTCTTAAAACCATCAATGTCTGAATCTAACAAGACCTGAAACACAAGGGTCTTTTCAAGGCTCAAAGCTGACCACTAATTCAGGTGTTGCACATGATTGGACTAGGTAGCCTAAACATATAGCACAATTAAATCATGGCAGAAGAGAGTGTCTGCACATAGCAGCTGCAAGAAGGCATAACACTGATGGTTTTTATTATCCATCCAGGTCACTTTCAAGTCTGATGTTAATATTGTTTTCCTTCGCTGTAGAGATGAGGCATCCTTGTCTATACCTCACAATAAACCAGGAAATTAGCTAAACAAAAAATGTAGTAAATTAAATCCAGTGCACAGAAGAAACAAGTCGCTGAAAATTTCCTACGAGAATTTAGCTCGAGGTGGCTAGTGCAATCAATTCATCACATTATTCCATGAAACATTTTGAAATGTATTTCATGCCAAAATGGTGAATGTATTTGTTATATATCAGTGACGCCAATACATCGAGTCAACATACATAATTTCTCATGAGAAATTATGCCTCGGCCAGGAGCAATACAGTATTTCATCAGCACACTAGCTCAATACGCAGCATCTATCTGGAAGGTAAATACTCTGATCCGAGAAACTGTCCCAACAAACATTGACCCACAGCAGAATCTGAAGCAATTTCATAGGAGTTGACGGGCACATTGACATCTATCATTAAATTAAACTGCCTCTGACTTGACAAGAACTAAAATGACTTGGCATTTTATATGACAACTACAAAATCCATTAAAAAAATCCAAAATAATTTGAGGCATAAGGTTTCACACCTTTGAAAGGGTTGGAACAGCAGAAGGATCAAATTCTTCACAATGCTTGGGATCGATGGGAACACAAACATGACCTAGAGGAAATAAAGAAAAGAGAGAAACATATGCAGCCAAACATGAGCTCAGAATGCTTCTTGTCAATTATCTTCCTTCTATTCATATCCTGGAAAATCTCTTATTAGAAACATGACAGTATTCGAACGAGAAACCTGTTTTCGGGTGTATGCAGAATGGTGCCTTCAGCAAGTGATTCATGTGCTTTGAAACCTGACATTGCAGCCAAAATATTTCATGTGAGATACGGTCAGTATGATAAACTATGCTGCCTAATTAGATGGTTTTGATACAAAACTATGACTCACAACTTACTGGAATGTAAATCTTTGAAATAGAGAGAAGAGAATGTGTCAAACCTCCATATCAAGTCTTGGATAGGTAAAAGAGAAGACAATCTCTTCTACGCATCTACGAATAGCCGGCGACTGAAAAAGTAAGCAATAAGTCTCAGAATTCAGACAAATCAATATATACATCTTGAAAAAGCTAGCTACAATAACGCTACGATAAGGAAACTCAACAATGCTTTCCTTCGGTTTAAACTAGAAGAATAGACAGTGGATTCGTTAGAACAAGTAAAAGAAATTAGAAACTGAAAGGTAACTGGATCAAGCTGCAAACAGTTCCACGTTTATCTTCTAAAAAGTCCAAAACACTCGAATTAGTAATTTAAATGAAGGGAGCCAATCATCAAGTATCTCATTTCTTCTAGAGTTTGTCGTTTTTATAGCTGTAGTTTCCTTTTACTAGCTGTGCCTTCATAGAAAGTAATAAAACGGTACTAACATGATTGCCATGAGGACTACCTTCTGTTTTCCAGATTGCAGAAAGTGTTTAAGATGGCCCCATCTAGCAACATTAACATCATCACGAGAGCGCTTGTTATCCTGCCACTTCCCTCGCAGCTCAGAAGTAATAGCTGCATTACTTAGGCAGTAAATAACTTAACCATGAAAGAGGAAAACAATAGGAAATAAAGAGGAAAACAATAGGAAATCATGTTAGCATACATTCATCAGGAATCATTCCCAATATCTTTTCACATCTTTCCTCATCCGAAAACAATTGTTGATTTGCAAGGAACTCTCCCTCAAAAAAATCTTTCAAAATATCGGTGTATGATCTCCTGCAACATTACAAAGAGTGTAATTGGTGGTATGGATCACATATGATTTATAAATCATATCTATCATACGCTTACGCTAAGAAAGGATGTAGTGAGAAACCACCCTCAAGGGAAACTTTTTTAAGGCTATTTTCATTTCCCTGAAGAAGGAAAAAACGCTTTTAACACAGAACAGCATAAGTTGAATAGACAACTGACATCAGTTGTTCACAAAGAATGTAAATAACCTTGTGGACGTGTAAATATTCTGCAATAGCAGCCCTTTGTTCATTTCTCAACCTAGTAATTAATAGAGTTTAGTTTGCAGTTAGCAGCTAGAAACTGTAGATCATTTGAACTAATCCTCAAATAATGCACCATTACCTTCGTGCTTTCCCATCACAAACCCAACAATGAACACCACGACGGCCGCTGTATACCCATAAGATGTGGTTAAATCCGAAATCATCTGCAGAGAGAAGCATATATATGGTTAGCATGGACATGGACGTGTTAGACAAAGCATCCAAATAAACTCAGACAAGCATTTTTTCTTTCGTTGCAGGGGACACTGCTCAAGAAACAATTAACAGACATGGCTGAATTCATGGTGTTAACCAGCAAGAGCGAAGGGTTACTTACAACTTACAATGAAAGTCACAGCAACAGGAGACAGAGTAAACCCATCTTAGTTATTATAAACACACGATAAGAAACATCATAGATGTTAAGATTTGGAAAGTTTTGTTTTCCAAATCAAACTACAATCAATGTTATGCATCCTCATCAGTCCAGAAAAGCTTAAAATGAATATTGTATTATCGCACTGTTTCTCTACAGGCCTGTAGACGATGCACCCTCATATATCACCAGCATAACACCAACATTAGATATATAGTTGATGTATTATTGTCTTTATCTGCAGGTCTGTGCACCCACATATATCACCAGAATAACACCAACTTTAGACATATTGTTTATACGACTGAACATTGGGAAAGTAATTTGCATGTTTGGTATCTAATTTTTGTTTTCTCAACACTCTCGTTCGTCAACCCATCATAACATCAAAATGACTGTTGAACGATTTGAATATTTTTTTATAATGCTTCACTTCAAACCTCTAAGCGCTTTATCAATCACTTTGATAGCTACTGTCATCAATGGCCAGCATTCTGGGCAAACATCAGCTCCCGAACAGCAATACCGAACATCGTCGTAATCCGATATATCCTACCAGAGAAAATGTCCGGAGGTCAAATCTATGCTTCCTTAGAAATGGTTATATTGCCTTCTGTATGATATTTAAACAATCAAATCAAAAGTATGAGAGAAAAGTGACTTACTATATCAAATATAAGTTCTCTCTCCACTGGTGTGAAAACATTATCACCAGACTGGGAATAAGCATGCCTCTTTGCAGGCTGCAACATAAAGGGAAACAATACAGATGGCGAAGAAAAGAACAAAAAACTATTGCACTGACAAGAACATCGCAAAGCAATATCAATTTCAAAATGGTGAAGTATAACTACCTTTTAATACAATGCAATATTTTTTTTAATTCAAAGTATCCTATATAATCCTACCGTATAATTACCGGCGAGATCCACAAAATAAAAAGATAAATATCACTACCAACAACCATCTATACAAATGTTAATTAAGCTATACTTACATCCACACTATAAACAGGACCTATGTCAATTTTGAAAGGGCATTTCTCCTTTATGGCCTTTTCCAGTTCGGCAGAACTGTTGAAGGACTGAAACCGCAAATAAATGTCATTATCCAAAGTAAAAGAAAACTCTCTTCGCCCAAAGTAGGAGTGATCACACCCAGGATGTTTTCCATCTACAAGTAATCAACCAAAACATACAGTTAAGAAAAGTGAACGGAAAGCAATAAAGAAACACGAGTACCTATAAATCATGCTAATGAAAAATGAGGATCACCGTTTCCATATGACATCCATTTATGCATATCAGCGTATGGAAAAAACTTTCCTGAAAAGATAAAAATAGCTTCAGAAATTCTGTTTATAAAATTATTGCTTTATTGGAGGAAAAAGGCATCATGATGATCAAGATCATATCTGCAAGCATGTGTTTCAATGAAGTGCAGTGAAACAAATTCAGAAATAATTCTCCATTTCAATTCTAGAGATGCGTTTGATTTTTCCACCTGAGCAATGTGAAGAAATCTCCATCCCAATCCAATGAAACATCTCAAAAATGAAAGATGGAGATTCAATCATATCTTTCCAACGGTTGTTACCCACAGAGCGGATCGGTGGAAACAGGTAAAATCATACAAATAGAATTCAATCGCAGAAATCAATGAAGTTGAAAAAAGGTTCGAAGCAAACTCGACAAAATTACCATAGTAAATTTTGAGGAAATTGGCATTGAACCCATCCGGAATTTCATTAGTAATCTTTTTCTCTGCTTTTACTCCGTCAATTTCCATATCTTCCCTTTCGTCCGCAACTCTTTCTCCAACCATTTCAAAAAATTCAATTTTCCCGGCAAAGCACGCGGAGAACACGAATCAATTGGTCCCAGACTACAGATAGAAAACTAAATTTTAAAACCCTGAACCTGAAAAATTACAGCTGAATATCCGCAATCACGTGCAGATTAGCAGTCACAGGCAGATGAACTTACGAACGAGAGAATGGGACGGCGGACCTTCCGTCTTTGAAAAGGCTTGCGACCGCCGCTCCTTACGGTAAAGAACCAGAGCCAATCGGAGACGAGCTATTTTTCCCTCTCTCGAAGTGGGAGTCCTTGTAATGGACCTTCCTCCGCCGGACGCAACGGCGGAGTCCGGATCAGAAGGCGGAGGAGCAGGGAGGTCGGAAAATGGCGGGAAAACACGAGTGCGCTACGGATTTGGCGGGTGAATGTTGATGCGGCTCTAAACTCTGAAGTATAAATAATAAAATAAAATAAATTGCATAATTGTCTTCGGATTTATACTTATTTACATATACACCCAAAACACTGCATCCTTCCTATTTCAGCAGTTAACTATAATATTCAACTCTTTCAAAAAAAAATTATTATAATATTTAAACACATTTATTTTTGTATTAAAAGAAGGAAAATATAATAGGTAGAAATGAGGGTTATACATTACATTTGAAATCACAAAATTATTTTTTCATTTTATTTAAAAAAACTCTTTCAATACGTTTAAGATGATTTTATAATTTCAAATGCAATATTTAAACTAATTTTAACCATCATCGTACATAAAACATAACCTTTAGTATAAGGTATATCTCAGCAAGAATATATTATAGTTGTCTAGTTCATGTGTCACTTTAAAATTTAAAATTAATGTTGATATATTAAGCATGAAAAAAAAATGAACGACATATTAATTTTCAGAATATTATATTCGAATTATACATGATATATTATGATTATATGATTTAAATTAATATAAATAGATAATGTATTGTTTGATTCCCATTTTTGCCTATGGTACACACAGCATTTTTCAAAATAATAATAATAATAATAATAATAACAAAAAAATTTAACTTTCAGTAAGTTATCGTGAGTTTCGATTCAATCATCAGTTATAAGTTATAACCACCTTGGATTTGAATATAACTTAACTAGCTTGAAACTAAAATTGCACTTATTTGGTATGATTTAGTGCTTTGTACATTTTGCACCAAATATCCTTTGTGAAATATTAAAATATTTATTTATTTTCTGGGAAATTTTAGTAAGCATTTTCAACTCTGACCTTTTATAAAATTAGCACACGTGCCCCTTCATATGAGTGATTGTTGTGCACGCGCCACTCATGCGACTGAGCAAACATTTTGATTTTTTTGCACCAAATACCCCTGTGAAATAACATTTTGATTTTTTTTGCACCAAATATCCATTTGAAATATTAAAAATTACATATTTGACCCCTTGAGAATATAATTTTTAAATATATTCAACTCATAATACACAATTTTAGTAAGATCCAATTATAAAATATTTATCAAACATTTTTTATTTTATTAATTTTTTTATTTTAAATTTATTATTCTTAATTAATTTGTTTCTAAAAAAAATATTATTAATTTATCTTGTTATCATTCTTTTATTAAACTCACTTCATTTTTCCAACTTTTTCATTAAATATGCATTCATAAACAAGGATTAAATACGCAAAAGTATCAAAATATTGAACTAAAATGATAAGTTCAAGCATATTACTTTTTCGATTTAGAACTATATAATATTGAACTAAAATCTAATATTTTTTAGAAGATGCATTGCACAATTTTCAATAAATAATAAAAATAATAAAATGGTTATATAATGTTAAAATTTACTATTAATTATATATTTAATTGAATAAAATAATATTTGTAATTAAATAACTATGAAAAATATTAGTAATTTTATCTTAGTATTAGTTATGCGAAAAATATATTTTAATAGTAAATTTTATCATTATATAACCACTTTTTTTATTTACTGCAAATTGTACAATGCATATTCTCGAAAAATTTAGATTTTGGTTCAATACTATATAGTTCCTAAATCGAAAAAGTAATATGCATGAACTTATCATTTTGGTTCAATATTTGGTACTTTTAGGTATTTAAATCCTTGTTTATGAATGCATTTTTAATGGAAAAGTTGGAAACACGAAGTGAGTTTAATAAAATAATGATAGCAAGATAAAGTAATAATATTTTTTTAGAAAAAAATTAATTAAGAATAATATATTTAAAATAAAAATAAAAATTAATATAATAAAAAATGTTTGATATATATTTTATAATTGAATCTTTATAAAAATTGTGTATTATGAGTTAAATAGATTTAAAAATTGTGCAAATTGCTCAAAAATTCCCAATGCAAACATGTTTTGCTCTGCACTCCCTAGCCATTTTTTTGTACCACATTTTTTGTTAATTTTTACCACATCTTGTATGATTTTGTACCACATATTGTATTGTTTTGTACCACACTTTATGACTAGGGACCCCAAAGCAAAACATGTTTGCATTTGGGGATTTTTGAGCAAATTGCCCTTAAAAATTATACTCTCAAGGGGCCAAATATATATTTTTAATATTTCATAGGAGTATTTGGTGCAAAATAACAAATCAAAAGGTTTGTCTAGTCGCATGAGTGACGCATACGCAACAATAACTCATATGAAGAGACACATATGCTAATTTTATAAAAAAAATTAAGGTTGAAAATGTTTATTAAAATTTCACAGGGAATAAATGTATATTTTCAATATTTCACAAGAGTATTTGGTGCAAATAACTGTTTTTTCATTTCCGCATTGTTTTTTCTCTTTTAATCGACGGATTCTTCATTTGGTTCTTCCAATAACCCACTAATAACAACATTAACAGGTCCACCAACAGCCTCACTTGACAACGGTAATGCATATATTTTTCTCACTTTCTTGCAACTACTTTAACCTAATCTCGTTTTCTCATTTTTCGCTTGGTTCTTTGAGTTGTTTCCTCGAGACCTCGACTTCCCAGCTCCTCTACCTCACTACCTGCAATGTAAATTTTGAAAGTTGTTAACTAATTCTTTGCAGTTTCTGGCTTCCTGCGATCTTCTTGGGATTTAATTCACCAAGTTGCATTATTAAATGCTTGATAGATTAAATGATGGATAGATGAAGCAAATTAATTCATATGCTAAACAATATGCGATGAATTATTTAAAATTGTTGGAAGCTTAATTTTACTTTATCATGTGTTGGATTAATTTACAGCGAGTTATAAAATAATTTTAAATAAATATAAATTTAGAGAAATGCAAAATACATTCATATATTATTTAGACCAGATTAGTAGATAAATTAATAACAAAATATATTATTTTAGAAATAAAATTTACTATATGTTGTCAACAAAAATATAATGTACTATATATGTATATATTTTGTATATTCATGTTCACCGCAATATGCATTTGTATATAGTATAACATGCACAAATGATATTGACCTATTTTTAACCTATAAAAGTTAAAATATAATAATTTCAACACCCAGAAAAATAAAAAATTTGGGTGTAAATCGAGTTCAATTTGATTAGCAACTCAATACTCAAGAAACAACAATCTTTTGAATCCCAACCTCACTCGAATTTAAAGCATTCAATTTGAAATGCCTCCCTTTGATTTAAATACTCAATTAACCACGATCATTTGAATTTAACAAACTTTATTGAAAGAGGTTTATATCAATTAATCAATGGAATCCGATCATACCAATGGAGATATTATTTCATATATTAACTCATGATCTTTTATTGATCTTTCAATGTGGGATTTGATTGAATACTCAACAATCTTCCTCTCAAACGAAGTCCCACGATCATTCACATGGTCCGAGCCTCCCCTCAATCCATCCTCCAATCGAGAGTCGAGATCACTCCTCTTCAATGCAATGGACCGCACGCCTTACATGAAATATCGGGAGCATCACCCTCGAGAGCTTATCACGGATCTTATCGGGAGCCCTCACCCTCCTTCGTTCAAGTCTTCGAGGATTCCACCCACATTGTTTCGATCAGACCATGATTCGTTCCCACAGACGGCGTCATTTGTTAATCAATGGAATCCGATATCTCACATTGGTACGATATTGTCCACTTTGGGCACAAGCCTCATGATTTTGCTTTTGAAACCAACCAAAAAACCTAATACCAATGAAGATATCATTTCATATATTAAACCATGATCTTTCCTTGATCTTACAATGTATGACTTTGATTGAATACCTAACAATATCATGAAAAGAAGTTAATACCACTATATCGTAATTCGTTTGAAACAATTTTCTAATACTGTTGAAAGGAGGATAACCAAAAAAGAAATTACAAAGAAAAAAATCACCTTAATTAAACTATCAAAACACAACATTTTCATTAAAAAACACGACTTCTTAATGCACAACAGCAAGTCAGCAACTCTCACAAAGCACGAGGAAAAAAAGAACCAGCTCAACATAAGATGGATTTCTACACACACACAAAACACATTTGAAATCCTAGAAAACCAAGAACATTATATTGCACAAAACATTACAAAAGAAATTAAGGACCAAACACTCATGAGCTACAAGTTATTACATGATTTGTTGCATCTTTTATTATTCCCGCAGCAGCACGACGATGACCGTGATGTTATCTCTGCTTCCCTTGGCAATCGCCAGCTCGACTAAGGTTGCGGCCGCGTGCGAGGCGCGGTGCCCCTCAGGCGGACTCTGATCTGGTCCCCCACGGAGACACTGTTCAACAACTTGGCATGCTACGTCGTTGGATACCATGTCCCACAGGCCGTCCGTCGCTATTATCAGGAAGTCGTCGGATCCGGTTCGCCTCGTGACCGTTACTTCCGGCTGGGAGCTGATGTATGGTTTCAAGTGGTGATCACCTGTTGTTAGTCGAGGAGATTATTTAAATTTGAGTTATATATAAGTAACGTGAGTATAATGTATATATATATAGTGGGAATAAAATCAAAATTTGGCACAAAACTATATATGTTATGTAGTATGTACCTATGGATCTTGAAGTGGGAAGCAGCCCTTGTACACGCCAACCTTTCCGATTTATGACACTTCCTCCCGCAGCCTCAACCCTCTCCTTCTCGTCTGGTCGATCGGGCTGTATGTATATATATTCACAAAATATCAAAATTTTAACGAAAGTTATATACAAAACTACTATCCAACCAAGAGATTTGTCATTTGTGAGTTTAATAATTTTATAATTTCAAAAACAGAGCCACTTATAACTGTGTAATTTTATCCTACTTGTTTAGGAATGACAACGAGACGAGTATGAGATAGGTTTGATTAAATCAAGACCCATCCCGCCTCCTTTTGGTATGTCAACCCGACGGATCCAATCCGATTTATATCTGTTGGACTCATCAAAAATTAAATAATTTTAAATTTATTAAATTAAAAAAAATTAAAAGTTTATAAATTAACAAAAATCATTAAATTTAATTTCAAATATATGGATAAAATATTAATTATTTAGAATAAAAATATAATTATATATTATTAATATTACATATATATTTTATTTATATTTATATATATACATGTATATTTTAGATTTATATATGTATATATATACACTTTGCGGGGAGAATACGGGATGAGTTTGACCAAATCTGGGACCTCCTCCAGACCCGCTTGTGGACCTGCTCTAACGAGATGGGTTTAATACGGAGTCGGGTTTAAATCCGACTCATTATCATCTTTATCGAAAAAAAAAAGGACATAAAAATAAATAAATAGACAAAGGGTCTAGAATGTTTTCTTTATTACACGTCGTCGTCTCAATTTGGAATAAAAATGGATATTAATGCAAAGTACTCTCTCTTACCTTGTGATCCCTTGACAAAGGCAGCGGAGCACCACCTCGACAGAGCACCGCCCTGGAATCACCGCAGTTGGCCACCACCAGATCTCGCCTCCCGACCAGCACCACCACCGCCGTAGACCCCATCATCCTCTCCGACGCCGGCGGCCCGCCTGCTTTCTCCTCTTGCCCCTTACTGATGATCTGGTCGATTAATTCCTCGTCGATTCTACTAAAACATTCCTCCATGACCGTCTTCCAGTCAAAATCATCCTCCTCCGGCAGCTTCTTCCCGTTCTCTATGTGATTCTCCAGACACTTGTGAAGCCTCTCGCTGCACACTTCCGCCACCACAGCCCCGCCGTGACCGTCGTACACCGCGAAAAACGAGTATTCACCGGCCAGACTACCCTCCGGGGCCACCGTGACTGCATCCTCC
Organism: Henckelia pumila; assembly: GCF_033568475.1. NCBI lineage: Eukaryota > Viridiplantae > Streptophyta > Magnoliopsida > Lamiales > Gesneriaceae > Henckelia > Henckelia pumila. The sequence goes on along the minus strand of NC_133123.1, from coordinate 18,352,829 downwards.
ATCACTCTCCTCCGCCCCATCATCGAAACGAGTCCGTATACCAACCCACGGGTTTTAATATTCTCCGGCTCCTCCTCTTCCGGGGTAGTGGTCTTCATGTTCTTGGGATAGGATTCGAGCTCCAGATTCAGACTCATCGATTTCAATTTATGAATTTCTGACCTTTTCCGACGAGCCTGTCGCGTTTCTTTTGAGCAGAGAACCATCTCCTCGCTCGAATCAGCCATCGTTCCCGTCGCTAGAACGTGCTTCAGGGTGGCTCAAAGCTCATCATATATATATAGAATACCAAATATTCTTTATTTTCGTTAGAAACACATAATTAAGTGTTACATTTTATTTATATAATATAATATAATATAATATAATATAATATAATGAATCATGCCATGTGTACAATGAGACTTACGAGTCAATCAATCCTACCCCATCCGGGTAGTGTTGGGGTGGGGATTCAACGGCCTGGATTTCTTTGAAGGCAAAATTGATCCGGGCCATTGATCCTGGCTTCGGGGAGTATCCTGAAGCCAACATCGACCCAATCGAGACTTACACATTAGATTATAAAGTACATTAAAATTACAAAAGTATCCTAAATGCATTTTTGAAATATTTTTTCAATGGATAATTTTGTAATGCATAATTCAAGTTGTAACCCAATTTATAACCATAGTTGTACATATATATAGGGATGACAATGGGTCGGGTTTAGAACCCGAACCGACGGAGAAGGTTTAAACCCGGCCAAGCGGGTCGATATGCGGGTTCGGAACGGGTCCCGGGTTTGACCGGACCCGCCACGTCAAAAAATATATATATTAAATATAAATATAAATTATATATGTATATATATTAACAATATATAATTATATTATTTATATTACATAATCAATACTTTATCCCTAATTTGAGTTTATAATATTTTTAGATTTAAATAATTTTAATATATTATGATATTTTTAATATGAAAATATATTATTATGATTTTTTTAGTTATTAATTATTATGTAAATTAAAATGATATATTTTAACTTGTAAAAACATTTTTTTATCTTAAATATTATATTAATATAAATTTGAAAAATAAATTTAATAAGGATTTGTTAATTTTTTAACTTATTTAAAATTTTATTTAATATAATTTAAATTATATTTAATTTGGCGGATCCAATGGGTCTAACCCGGATTGGACCCGCCGGGTCCACGGGGCGGGGCGGGACGGGTCTCGGGTTTGCCCAAACCCGCCCCGTTGCCATTAACATATAACATTTACCATAATATAATATAATATAATATAGTATAATGGATAATGCTATATGTACATAGAGTTTTACGTAGAGAGATAAACGTTCTATTAAATTAGAAAATTATTTCAAAAAACAATTAATTTTTTTTATTTTCAATCTACAATTCATTTCTTGCTCGAATAGAATTTTAACGAAAATATTATTTTTTTTTATTACTTATTTATAGAATTAATTTTAATGAGTTCAACAAAAATAATTATTTTATAAAATTTAAAATATAATTATTTACCGAGTTCAAAAAAATAATAATTGTCTATTTTTTTTTATAGTAAATATATTTTAAAATTAAAATTTTAAATTTAAATCATATATAAGAGAGATTTTTTTATTATATATTTAAATTAAAATATATTTAATATTATTATGTGTAATAATTAATTATTTTGTTAAAAAAAATTAAAAAATCAAATCATGTAGGTTTTGGTTGATCAGGTGATTTGAGTTCGAGTCCGTCGTCATTGATTTATTGTGATTTGGTTTGAGAAATTTTTTAAATTTTTTTTTACTTATTTATAGAATTAAGAAATATTTACTATATTTTTATATATTGTATATTTGGGAAAAAAATTATTGTATTTTGGATCATATATTTTCAATATGTAATAATTATTTTGTAAAACATTGATTTTTAAAATAATTTTTATTTTGTGTAGTAAGTATATTTTAAATTTTGTACACTTGAACTTTCAAATTTAAATTATATATAACTATATAAGTGAGATTTTATTATTATGTATTTAAATCTAAATATATTGATTATTATTATGTGTATTTAATTATTTTGTTAAAAATTTTAAAAAATAAAATATTTCTGGTCTAACTTGAACCCCAAAACTTCAACCTTAATCCGATAATTATATGGTCAACTCGGGTCGGTTTCAATTTTGAAACCCCCTGAAATTGCACAATAAATAATAAAATAAAAAATAATAATATTTTTGTTAAATTTTTTTTGAAAAAGACAAATAATTGTATGTTGAAAATAAAAAAATTTTAAAAAAATTTTGATATACTTTTCTAATTTAATAGGGTATATAACTCTTTATGTAAAATTCTATTTACACATAGTATTATCCTAATATAATATAGATAGTATTTCACTTATAGAATGACGGACGATCAGATATTTTATCTTTTGTTCGACTCCAATTTTATTAAAAATTATTTGATAATAAAAAATTGATAAATATTAAATTCACCCTTCATAAGCACACAAGGTATTGTGGTTTTACACTTCGAGTTACTTTGTTTTTGTAATTTTTTTTAAGGCACTTTGTTTTTGTACTTATTTAGTGTGTTTACATCATTTTCTTGTGGTTATTCATTGAAATTAATTTTTGTCGTATAATGTTGATTAAAACCAAAAAAAAATGATGAGACGTTGGTTAAAGAATAAACAAATAGATCGGATTTCACGCAAGCGAAACCCTTGAAAAAGGGCTGGAAAAATTCAGGGACGAATAATCAAAATTGAGCGAAAGGCTAAGGGAGAACTCGCGCATACATGCATTGGTATTTTGGATTAAAGATACGAGTAATGTAATTTCTGGCCAACCCCGGCCCACGTGTGCGTGGGTAGTGAAGAAAGTTGAACAAAATTTATAGCCCACTCATATTATATATTATTTCTACCTGATTCTGAGAGAAATAATTATTGGTTTTTGCCACGAGTAAAGTTGAACAAAATTTATAGTAGTTTTTGCCCCCACATATAATAAAATCTCGCCAAAAATTTAAGCTAAAAAGGAAAAAAAAAAACATTCCTTACTTCTATTTATATTTTAAATGCAACGAAACACATTTAAAATCTTTTCATACATTATATATATATATATATATATATAATATAATATAATATAAAGATAACTCACAGATATAATTGACTCAAATTTATACAGGCTATAATGTTTTGATTTGCTAAAAAAATTACACTTTAAAATGTAGATAAATAAATACTAAAAATATAATAATAAATAAATTATCATTTTAAAATTTGTTTAATCACTCTATACAAATTTATTAATTTTATGAATCCGTATATATCAAATAAATGCTTTAATATATAAAATTGTTAAAAACTACTATATTTCTTTAATAATAAAACCAATTTAGAAGATTTAATAATTATTAGATATAAAATGTACGTACCGTAAATGAAATAATTACCTAATTTTCTTTTAACATTTAAAGAGTCTTTCAACTTCGGAGGTTCAATTTTCTTAAATAAAATGCAAGATTATACTTAATAATATGAAAGATTGAGCACGAATGGAAATAGAGCATTATTAACAGAAAAATTTTATTCGTTTACAATATTTACCATATTTATGAGGTTCAAATTTGATTCATTTTAGTTAATGCTTAAACATACATAACAATTTTTCTTGATTACGTGAAATTCTTATTTTAATTGATATAACTCATAGAAATAAAAGAATATAGTAAAACAATTTTCCATAACCATTGCGTCTATATATATATATATATATATATATATATATATATATATATATATATATATATATTATAATTATGTAATTAAAAACTATACAAAACCATTAATTATTTATCGGCCTTCAATTAAAAACAATAAAATAAAAAAATAGCAAAAAAATAAAATTGTGAAGATTCAATTTGCTATAATGGAATACAAGATAATAATTAAAAGTATTAAAGATTTTGAACGAAGGTAAATAAAGCATTGTTTATAGTAAAATTTGATTGGTTTGCATTATTAACCATATTTATGACAAATACTTATACCATGTTAGATACATCATATTTACCATATTATAGAGGTTAAAATTTGATTTATTTTAGATCATGCTTAGACAGACATAACAATTTTCCTTGATTATATTAAATTCTTATTTTAATAGAGATAACTCTTAGAAATAAAAGAATATAGAAAAACATATAAAACAAATTATATAATATTTTCTATCTACATTTTATAAAAATAAATACAAAAATACATAATATAGATTTAGTAAGATTCAAAACCATATAAATATACACATATATCCAGAATCTTGCATATGTTTGTATACGTATTATATAATTATGTAATTAAAAATTAAAAACTATACAAAACTACTAATTATTTTTTGACCTTCAATTAAAAACAATAAAATCAAAAAATAACAAAAATATAGAATTGAGAAGATTCAATTTGCTAAAATAGAATACAAGATAATAAAAAGTATGAAAGATTTTGAAATGTAAATAGAACATTATTTACAGTAAATTTTATTGGTTTGCAATATATTACCCATATTTATGATATATAATTCATTTAGCTAATTTGAATTTCAAATTATTTTAAGGAAGTTTTCCATAATTTAGAAGATAATTTGTTTGTTTTTCAATTGTATGATATATAATCCATTTAGCTAATTTAAATTTCAAGTATTTGTTTAAATGTTCATTCATACAATTTTTAATAATTAATTATATAAAATAACATCACTTACAATGCACACGACATATGTTTTATTTAAAGATTGTCTTTTATAGTTTAAATTTTTTTTCTACGTTATTCTTATTAATTAGTCATTGTAAAATTAAAATTATTTTCGTTTTAATTTCATAGTCAAAATTTTTCACACCATCCACCAATTTAATCATACTATACTCAAGATATAATCCGTGTATCGCACGGGTGGAATACTAGTTTGCTAAAATAGAATACAAGATAATAAAAAGTATGAAAGATTTTGAAATGTGAATAGAACATTATTTAAAATAAACTAGTATTTCACCCGTGCGATGCACGGGCTATATCTTGTGTATAATATAATTAAATTGTATTAAATTGAAATTTGACTATAAAAGTAAAATATAAACAAATTTAATTTTATAGTGAGTAATTAGAATAATGTAAAAAGGACAAACTCTTTAAACAAATATATGTTATGCAATGCACGTGATATTATTTTATACAGTTAATGATAAAAAAAATATTAAAAAAAATATTGAACAAACAATCGAAATATGCATTATATATCATATAATTAAAAAAACAAACAAATTATCTTATAAATTTTGAAAAACTTCCTTAAATACAACGTTTGTTGTTGAATTTTTCTGATTGGTCTTGCCATCACATATCAATATTTTGAGACCCTTAGGATTGGTAACTCTAGATACAGCGACATACAACTGACCATGACTAAACACGGAATTCCTCAAAAAAAGTCCTACATGAGATAATGATTGATCCTGACTTTTGTTGATTGTCATTGCATATGATACAATCAAAGGATACTGTCTTCTTTGAAATTTGAAAGGAAGTCTTGGATCAGAAGGAGTCAAAGACATTCTTGGAATAAGTACTTTGTGACCCGCATTACTTCCAGTCAGAATATTTCCTTCCAAAACATGGTTTCCGAGCCTAGTCACAATCAATCTAGTGCCGTTGCATAAACCAAGAGAATGATCTATGTTCCGCAGCAACATAACTGGAGTTCCAACTTTCAAATTCAACTCGTGATTTGGTACTCCAGAGCATCTTATTCCATTTAAGTATTCAGGGGTATGAACATCATGCAATAAACCAACGCTTTTATCCGATTGACATGCCATATCAGAACTTAAATACAATCTTCCCTCAGAATGATTCAGAGATATCATGTATTCATTTATGGATTGAACGACATCAAGAGTCGGTGCCAAAATAGCTCTTTGTTGAAAATATGCAGTATCACTGATAGAAATGTCTGACGAAGGATACGTACTCTCGACTATCGATGCAATAGGATCGTTATAATCTTTCAGCACAAGTTCATCTGGAATATCTATTGTCGCATAACCATCATTTGATTCTCCAATTTTTCCATCTCCTATATTAGCAATCCAATCAGAAAATTGCTTTGTCTTATCACATTCTTCATCAGAACCTAAATTTTGTAGTCGCATGTTTTTCGTCAATCTTAAAACTGTACAATGTCTCCAGATATAAGAAGAATTGATGGTTGCATTAACAATATCTTGCCTACTGCCTTTTGGAATAACAGGCAATATTTGACGAAAATCACCACCAAAAACAACGGTTTTGCCCCCAAATGGCAAATGAAGGCTTGAAGGATTGACAAATCTCATTATATCTCTCATGCTTTTATCTAAAGCTTCAAAACAGAACTTATGCATCATTGGAGCTTCATCCCAAATTATAAGCTTAGATTTTTCAATAAGATCCGCAAGAGGACTCCCTTGTTTGATATTGCATGTTGATTCTTCATTAGGATTAAATGGAATCGCAAAGCGTGAATGAGCTGTTCTTCCACCAGGCAGTAGAAGAGATGCAATACCACTTGATGCCACATTCAACACAATCTCTCCCTTCGATCTCAAGAATGCAGATAGAGTCTTCCAGACAAATGTTTTTCCAGTACCTCCATATCCATATACAAAAAAAACACCTCCCTTATTTGAATGAACTGCATTCATCACCGTATCATACACATGACGTTGCTCAGAGTTCAACTTATTAAGGTGATTATCATGTTCTTCAGACAAAGATCTTCTATCAAATCTCAACTCATCAAGTATTAATCTGTTCCGTGAAGTAGTCTGAAAATATTGATCACCGGGAAATGGCATTGATTGAAATTCACGCAAACTTTTTCCATAGCTTCGTAATAATTTTTCAATTTCAACCAATGCATAATTTTTAATTTCATCATCACTCAATTGCAATTCTACCAAAAAAAAAGGTATTAATCAAAAACATACACATCTATGTATATATACTTTTAAAAATTAACAAATATAACTGAAAAACTTTATTGATGCATGCATACCTTGGTGTTGCAACAGGTTACGTTGTCTGTATAAAACATCATCTGACAAATACTTCCAACATGATTCCCAAAGTATTTCAGGTCGACTGATGCAGTTCGATGACAATAGAGTAGCAAGTAAAATTCTCAAAGATTGTGTTGAAGCCCAATGACTTGCCTCAATAATGCCGTCGATATACTCTTTGTCATCATTCAACAATCCCAATGCATAGCAAGCATCACGAAATGAATGGTATTGAACACCATTAACATTAGTTATATCATCATAGCAAGTGGCACCACGGTTTACATTTAGGAGACATCTTAAATAATACATGTCTCCACATCCCGGAGGAACGTAAAAAATGCGCCCGATCGAAAATCTCTGTTTCCTTGGAACGAAAAATAATACAGTTCGTTTTAATTTCATAGTCAAAATTTTTCACACCATCCATCAATTTAATCATACTATACTCAAGATATAATCCGTGTATCGCACGGGTGGAATACTAGTTTGCTAAAATAGAATACAAGATAATAAAAAGTATGAAAGATTTTGAAATGTAAATAGAACATTATTTAAAATAAATTTTATTGGTTTGCAATATTAACCATATTTATGACAAATACTTATTTTATTCTAGATACATAATATAATATAGATTTATAAATATTCTAAACCGTATAAATATTTACATATATTTATCTACATAGATATATTTCCGTAATCTCCGTAATTAAAAAAAGGTACAAAATAACTAATAATATTTCATTCGGTAATTAAAAACAATAAAATCAAAAAATAACAAAAATAGAGAACATTTTTAATTTTGATTTGATCTCAATTATTGTATAAATATATTTAACATTTAAATTGTTACGATCTAGAGTTATTCTTCAAATAGTCACCACATAATCACCAGTCAGTACAGACAAATGGCACTATTGTTTCGAGTTTTTCGTGATATAAATCTTTCAGACTGACATTGGGCGCTAAAGTTAAGATTAATACGTTGTTACGATCTACTTCCATACCAAAGCAAGGAAAAACCGACAATGGAATGTATATTCCAAGATATTAAATTAAGTACACGAACTTTATGTAATTTATATTTATCTTCTATTAAAATTCAAGTTGTTATGCTTTTACTAACTTTTTGATATTTATTTTTATCTTCAATCTCACTTTGATTTATTATTATTTTTCTCAATTTCAAGAAACACGCATACATGCAACTATAAAAGATAATGTCATTGACAAATTGAAGATAGTCTTTATGCTATAAAAAAATATGATAGTTACGCAAAATAAAATAAAAATCAAAACCACATCGAACAATTACAAAATTAATCGCATCAAGAAAACCAATGTTTTCGAAATAGAATATCACAAATTTCCGTCAAAGATATTTGAATTCAAGAACTTCAAAGATTTGACGAGCACAAAAGTCATCGATGAATCTGAAATTTTTGGTATGTTTACTCTTGAAGTGTCGTGTATTTTAATCATCTTAAAATTTATTATTATATGAGGTTTGCTCCAAAATAATATGACAAATATATCATAATTAGTTAGATTTCTTCCGATATATTTACGGCACATATTTTTTTAGCATTTGATCCCTAGGTTCAAGATTCAAGTGAGAGTTGTTGACATAACTCAAAATGCATTTTTCTTACTCTGGGATAGAGAATGTGCTAAACTTTTTGGAAAAACAACACTAGAATTGAAGACTGAAATGAAAAATCAGGTTTTCATTATAACTTTATGATAATATAAGGTATAATTTTTGGGAAAATAATTTTTTTAGTCCAGTAACTTTACTCCCTTTGGGTTTTGGTCCATTAACTTTTTTGATGTGTATTTTGGTACACTAACTTTTCATTTAAGTATTTTTTGGTCCAACTGCATACGTGTTTGCTTTTTATTGGTCCACATCATCATTTTGGACCAATCAGAAGTTGACACGTATGTAGTTGGACAAAAAAACTTAAAATGCAAAGTTAGTGTACCAAACCGCACATTGGAAAAGTTAATGGATCAAAACCAAAACATGAACAAGTTAATTGACCAAAAAACTTATTTTTTCATAATTTTTTTATAGACGTTTATCAAACATTAATCCTTCATACATTATTTTAGGGTATTGATGCTACAGAAATGCCAAAATAATTTGATTATATAGCTGATCGATATATTATGTTCAAAGTTCAAGTGAGAACCAATATAATTCGTAGATTTAATGGAATATACACTGTCATGAAAATTTTAACAGACCCTAATATCCTGAAAAAATATGCTGGAAAATTTTTTGAGAGCCAGGTTTAATAATCTTTCCTTTAATAATCATTATTTAAAATTTAATATATTTATTGTTGAGATTATTGGATTACCACATGAATCGGATCTGTTTTCTAAGTTGAAAAGGACAGAAACCGGAGATGTGGAGGTAATTATCATAAAATTTAGTATAATATGAAAACGAATTTGCTACATTACCAAATATAAATCCCTTTTTCCAACAGGTTCTATCGTCGGAAGATGGAGTTTCTACAACCTTAAAATCTACATGCAAAACAATAATTTCGCCAGATGGTTTGAAGGATTCTCATTTGAAAAGAACACTGATGTATGATTTCTCCTCATCGGCAACAAAAAAATTTAAAATCTACCATCAAACAAGAGAAGGAATGAAATGTTGTTCTTCTAATAAAGAATGTTTATTTCAATTTTTTTCAAGAGTTGGGAATTTTAATATTCAATAAGTCAATTTTTTGGGTTTAGTTGTTTTGTGCTTTCGAGTATTTTGAATTATACTGTTATTATTCAATTAATTCAAGAAATAAAGTTTAATTGTTGAGTCATAACTTTTTTAGTCCATGTAATATTTTTTTTTTGTTATTCAATAATCTATATCTATATATAAACATAAACATCTACGTTAATATCACCACTATTTTAAACAAAATTTAATCTGAAAAATAACAAAAACTTCTTAGGCTATCATTATTACCTCCATTATTTTAAATTTTGAAAAAAATATGAGAGAAAATATTTTAAGATTGGGATGGAAGAAAATAATTTATGCATTCCAAGTACCGGATTTTCCCCCTACATAACACTGTCTATAATAAAATTCAGAATTATCTATTATAAGTAAAATAAGAAATACTTTATAATATCGAAACTTAATGAATGATATCCACTAATAATGTTCGCATAATATAGTTATAATGACGAAAAATATCTTAATTCTGTGATACAATCTCATAATCTTTTCTTCGCCTTTATTTTATAATTAATATACAACTTATCAATTAAAAATTCAAAATAATCAATAAATTTAATCAACTTTATATGCTTTTGAGTTTCAATATTGTAAGTAGACCACTTAAACAAAAAATTGTTATGAAAATAAAAATTAATTTATATTATTGAAACTTAAGGAATGATATCTACTAATTATAGTTGTGTTTGTGTTCTGAGCGTAGTTCGTTCATGTCCATGTTATTGTGTTTTTTTGGACATCCCATTCGACGGGACATTACTCAGATTGGGGGAGGCTAGTGGATCGAGGCAGGGCTGAGAGCATGATCAGGGGTTGCAGCGAGGTGTATTTTTGTTTCAGGGTTTACTGATTTTCTATTTGGTTGTATATCACTATTTTACTTTGGATTTTAGTCGTCGATTGTATACTACCGGTTTGGGTTGTAAACTTGTTATCTTTTAGTTGCTTTGATTATCGTTTTAGGTTTATATTTAATTGCATACTTAATAAGTTAATTAATAGGTGATCCGGGTCGGGTCCCTACAAAGAGCACGATAGGACCAAACAATTATGTGTTTGATGCTTTGTTTATTTTCAATATATTATTTTTTTTGCTTTCAATTGATTGATGTTGATTAATTATTTCTTGTGAATAGTCTGATGAACTATTTACATGTTTGTTGATTAATCTTGAATCGAAAGAGGATTGATTAAAGGAGGCTTCAAAGACGTCAATCAACATAAAGTTAAACCGATTAGAAATAGTATTTGGTTTCGATATGAGATTTTAAGTTAAAATTGAATTCCACAACAATTTAATGCATTTAAATCTAACTAAATTCAATTAGAAATATTTAGATTGTTAGATTTATATAAGATTATTAATTTTATAAAAAAAAATATAATTAAATTAGGTATTTCACCGTGATTGTGCAAGAATTTAATAATTAATTGGATTTTAACATGTTTTGACATAGTAGAGTTTGATATCGTTATGTGTTTTAGTTCTTTATTTGAATTTGAATTCTTTCTTGATCATTGACTACCATTAGATTTAATTGAAAATTTTATTAGGTAATTAAATTTAGATAATAATTTCATCCTCCAGGTTTTATTTATTTTCTCTAGATTAAGTTAAGTGATTAAAATTTTAGTAATTAAATATTAGTATATGTGGAATCAATCCGAACTCTAATCCGACTACATTATTACTTGACCCGCTACATCTAATAGAATATACAACCGAAAAGATCGGTCAACACTTTAATTATTTACACATTAATGTTACAAATGATAATGGATTGCAAGTGACTATTATTAATGAATTTGAAAGTCATCCTAATTAACATGAAGTACTATGTAAATATGCAAGATGTAGATTTGAAGTTCATGAACAAATTTTTTTTGGAAGGCTTTGTAAATTTTTTTATGCAAATTTTTATTAATCAATAGATCAATTTACAACGCTTTTCCATCAACCGTGGGAAAATTCCTAGTCTACCAAACAAGTGAAGAAAGGAAAATAAGAAGCAAAATGAGCTAAGTTGTGAGCTAAAGTTAGTCGTTGTTGGACATGAATAATATCGATGACTTGTGTCGAGTCCATTAGATTACGAATCAAACTTATGCGAGATCTTGTATATTGCAAGTCCTCATCCTCCTCCGCGAATCATTTAAAATCCATGTATTTGAAATTCATACGCAACCTAAAGGACTAGTGTCATGTACATCTTGTCCAAATATGTTTAATTATTGTCCTTATATTATACATAATGCATCATCTCATCCATAAGCTAAATGTAGTAGCCCGATTTTTGAAATAAATAATTAATTATCTAAGCATGTTTAGAATGGTTAAAACATGATTGCGAATTCTCGGATGAGATTAATAATTAGAAAATCGAATTCAGGACATTCAAAAATGGTCAGGAGGGTTTCAAGTGTTCAAGTAGTTCGGAAGCTAGGTCTGAACTTGAGCTAGGTTTAGATCGGTGGTTTCGATTCCATCGAGAGCTCCGAGTAGTTCTGAAGCTCCAATCCCGAGTTCGGAATGTCCAAACTTTATCTCGACAGACAGATATGAATTTCTGATTGGTGATTTGATAAGGCTGAGTTCGGAAGCTCCGAACCCTCAGTTCGGAAAGTCCGAACTCTATCAACAACCGTGTTGTCAAATCAAAGGACACCTTCAGTGATACGAGATCGGAAGGGAGATAAGAAGCTCCGAGTGCATTCGGAATCTCCGAACAAGAGATCGATCATACGTTCCGATCGTTGTCTATAAATAGGAGAGCTAAGGACCTCATTTTCAATTTTTCATTGCTCACTTCCCTCTCTTCTCTCTCGTGTCCTGCTTGATTCTAGTGGGTTATAGGCGTTGTTTCGGGGGCCTGTCGATAACGAGGCGTTATCGAGATCGTAGCGAAGTTGTGCCTAGGTTTTGAGGTCATCGCCATCAAAAGGCTGGCGATGGATGCATGTATAACGCTAGACTCTGATTAGATTATTTGAGTAGTTATTAGTCTACTTAAAATTTTTAGTAAGCGATAAGTGATATTATCTGCTTATAGGCTTGGACTTGAGTATCCGAGTGACTAGGTTGCTTGAGTTGCTCGATTAGAGGTACAGACGTATTATCCGAGATATCTTGGTTAAGTATGCATGTTCTATGTTTGCATGGTTTATATGACATGATTTATGTGCATTTAGTATGCCACAGTTATTACTGCTACACGCAGTATCATGTTGACTCTATACCTTAATATTACCAGTAGAGGGGTTGCTCAGCAGGGGTAGCCCTAAGGTAGGGCGGGCCGGGCGACCACCCAGGGCCCTACCTTGAGACGGGCCTCCAATTATTTTTTACAAATTAATATTTAAATTAATATCCAAATAAATTTATTTAATAAATAGTGTTATAACAAAATACATAAATCGTGAATATGTTTTTATGACGAAAATCTTGCTCCAAATGAGTTAAATAGTTCACTAACTCTATTCAAATTCTATCTTTTTTTCCTCATGCGGCCCTCCAACCAATTTAATACATGCACAAAAATTTCTCGCAGACTTCCATTGATCATAGGTAGACATATCCTCAAGTTTTTCTTACTTATTATTCAATTAAATCATGTTGATTACTTAGATTGCAGGTTATGAAAATTGAGTAATTTTACAAAAAAGTAGAATTTTTCTTCTCATTTTTTTTCATTTATTAATGGATTGTTGCATCATTATTTTATTAATTTATATTAAATTAATTTATTATCTATCACCTATATATATGTATATTTTTTGTTCGTATTTGATCTCATTATTTAGTACTATTTTACATTTTGATGAATTTAGTTAAATGTCAAAAAATGACGACTTTGTTTTAAAAAATGCAATAAAAGTGATTTTTAAATAATATTGGTTGTTGAATATTTTATTTTGAGAAAATATGGGTAAAATTATTTTTAACGTGAATGTTCTTTAATATTATATGTATATATATTTATATACATTATTAATGAAAGAGGGTCTTATTTTTAACTTCTCCCCGTGCCACATTTTTCTCAGGACTGCCCCTATTGCTTAGCCCCGAGTTATTGTGTGGATGGATTCTATGGATTTGGATCCGGTTACTTTCATCCACTTGTTCTTATGATATGGGAGTACCTCCTGATGTGACGGTTCGGTGTGTTACATACCTTCGTACCGAGCGTTGTTGGCGCTCACGTCCGTATATTTTTTTTGGACACCCCATTCGACGGAACATTTATAAGTTTCTGTTCGGGGACCAGTGTGTAGATGTGACCAAGGGTTTTTGTCTCAGTTGATGTCAACATAGTTAGTTAGGATTGATCCTTTGGTGTATTAGACGATAATTGGGTTGTATATTATTATTTCGAGTTCCAGTTTATTACCGATTGTATACCTCTAGGTTAATATTGCTTTAAGTTTTTCGCAATTATCTTTAATTATGTTATTTAAGTTTATTGTATGTTTAAATCTATGTTATTAAATTAGTTGATTTCAGAGCGGATTACTACTAAATGATGCCTCATAAAATTATTTTTTTATTCAGAAATAATTCATCTCTATATGTCTTTTAGGTGACAGCTTTACATATTCTATATCACTAGTTTCGATATGTTTGTTCGATTTTACATGGTTATTTCATATATTTAACGATTGCTCTACAGTTCTACTTTTGTGCTTTTTCTTTCTTTTTGAACATAAAGAAAACTTTTCATTCATTTCTGACTCGTATAATTGCTATGTTATAATTATAATAATAATTGTAATTGTAATATTTATCGAGAAAAATCAGTTACAACATTCAATATTAGATAGAAATGTATATTTTAATTTGGTTTTATCATTCACGAGCACGACATTTTCATATATATATATATATATATATATATATATATGATATTTTATAATTAATATTTTCAGACTTTCATTAATTTGGAGTTCAGGACATTTGACGTGAATATAGCTTAGATCTTCGGGTCGAACACAACCATGGACTTTAATTTTTAACATGGTAGCTTATTAGTTATTTAGTTTATATATCGTGTCATGCTACACTAACACGATATGTGTATTTTGTAACAAAATAAATACTTAATATCTTCTAAAAAGTTTTAAAATTTTTATATTGAAATTATAAGAAAAAAATAAAAATATTAAAAATATATAATTACGATATAGTAAAACCGTGTAGTTAGTTTGATAAAATAGAAGGTATTTTAAAAAAGAGCAATGCTACATGTACAACAAATTTTTTACAACAAATCTTACAACACAATGTAAAAATGATATATATCAAAATCTCACGATAAATTGAATACAAAATCTCACGATAAAATAGCAAATTTCACGATATAATTGTTGTAAATATCGTTGTACACGATATTTGTTGTACCTTTAGCATTATCCTTTAAAAAATCCAAAATTACATCATGAGTTCACATAGTTAGCAGAATGTGTTATTGCATCACACAGACACATATATACATATATATATATACATACATACATATATATACAAGTATTAAGTCTTTCGCAGCAAACTGAAATTTCAATAACTTATTTACTAAAGATTGATTTATTATAAATTTGCAAACACCAGGTGATGTTTATTGAGGGAGCTAGCGTTTGGAACAGAATTAAAAGATTCGAAGTGATCAAAATTCTATACGAAGAAATGGAGAAAAATTAAAATTGAGTAGTGTTTAAAAACAAAATATAATGAAAAATAGAAAGTGTTTGCTAAATAATTTATCTTATTACTTACTTTTTACCACCATCAATTTTGTAAAATCAGAATCAATATTCCACTAGCCTTTTAATTTCAATTTAATTAAGAAGAAATCAACGTAGAATCTAAGTTTAAAAAACATGAAAAAAAAAAAAAACATTTTCAAGCAAAAGATCAAAATAACATTTTTTTAATTGTTATAAATGCTCCCAAATCTATTGCTCCAAATATATTCGAGTTCGATAACTTTCACACAAATCAAATATTAATCGAACCAACTCGAAAAACTTATGAATTAGCTCGATCCATATAGAGATATACTGTCCAAATATAGTAATATATGCTATTTTTATTCTCGTTTTAAAATATGTGGAACTCAGAAAAAGGGGAGAAACGGTTACCTTAAAAGCTAGATTCTATATTTAAAAAAGAAAAAAAAAATCTAGGTTCCATTTAAAATAATAATAATAATAATAATAATAATAATAAAAATCGGTTCCATGTTGCAGCATGAACGTGAGGAATCGATGGTGCCTAATGTCTATCTGAATGCGTTGAATATAAGCCACAGAATTTGAGGTATGCGTGGACGAAACGTGGAAAGCTGGTGGGAGTGAGGGTGGATCCTATTTTGACTTAAAATTGGTGACACACAACTTCTAGCGACTTCTCTAGGTATTTTTTTAGACTCGCATATTTGAGCTGTTTTTTTTAGGGGGTGGGGACGGGGGGTGTGGGGGTGTCTATATATATATATAGAGTTTTTTTATGGTGTTCAACAATTATATCCAACTTCGTGTCCATCATATATAAGTCAACTCACCAATTGTGCTGGTCAACTCACCTATTGTACATGGTGGACACGGAATTGGGCATAGTTGTTGGACACCATAAAAAAACTATATATATGTATATATATATATAGATAAAACCAAAGTGTTGAATCCGCATCATCAATCAATTTGAGTGGTCAAATGATCGTTCATTGTTTACATTAATAAGTTTGGAGTTGTCATCTGCGATTGTTAGTGGCGTCGGAGAATGTGTGACGAAAATAGTGTGACACTCAAGTCAGCTATCATGCTTTGAAATTGGATCTATTTGACATCAACGTTATTTAACGTTTTCATATTAAACAACAAACATTTGAGTACAGAATTTCGGAATAACCAGTCTACTCATTCATGAAACTAAAATTACATAGTCTTTCATAATCTCAAATTTAAATAGTCTTTACAATCCTTAACTGAAAACGACTAAATAAATACACAGCGGCTTAATACAACTAAATGGAAGCGAAACTAAACATAAGCAAATCATCAACAGTTTGTTGGTTTTCTTCACACCCCAGAACTGGTTTTGCTCATCATTCTCGAGTTCTTCGTTCTTATCTGAGATGGGTGATTTGGGTGGGTGAGTGATATGGATGTCATTCAGTAAATGGGGTGCCAGCATTCGTTTAAAATTATTTTAATAAGATTTCTTACACACATATACATAATTATAACAAAGTACAGAGACAGAGACTTATTCTTCCAGAAATTCAGAAAAACATAAACTTAATTCAGAGAGTGTATCAAGTTTCTTGCAAATTTTGTGGCTAACTGATATCAATCCCTTATATGGTATTCTTCTAAATAGTGAGGCCAGAGATTCAGAGTTCAGAGTAGCAGAATATATATTCATACCACCACAAGTTTGTTACACAAGAAAATCATAGAGTGCATGTTAATGAAGCAATTCGGGTAAGGTCAGGAGTTCGATTCTCCCTGCCAACATTTTTTTGGACTAGCCTGTCAAACAGGGTTTATCCAGTGTGGTTTACCTGACTAGAGTAGTTTACAGGATATTGCGTTAGTATGGGGGTTTACCCAGAGCGCACCTAAGGGTAGCGGCTGCGGGTTCCATCTTAAAAAAAAAGTTTTATTACTTTAAAACAAAACGTCCTCTTATTGTAGATTGCTAAACAAAATTTCGGTTGTCTTGCTCAACTGACGGCTAAACTGGTCTGCTCAACTGACTGCTTCTACTAAACTGAATTTCCTTACTCACTTTATAGGTGTATTGCTCATAATTTCGTGTAACAGATCTCAGAAATCTGTGTGTTATTTATAGGGAGAAATCTGATTGTTAGGCTCCCTATTAAATGTCATTATTTGTCATGATCCTGAGTTAATGCATCAGTTACGATTTTGGAGCAGCTGGACTTCAGTCATCATGAAGAAATTCGTATATTGACATGCTGGAATCAAACAAAACAGAGTTTCATTACTTTAAAACCAAACTTCTGCTTATTGTAGATTTGCTAACAAAATTTCGGTTTCCTTGCTCAACTGACTGTTAAACTGGTCCTGCTCAACTGACTACTTCTGCTAAAATGAATTTCCTCACTCACTCTATAGGTGTATTGCTCAGAAGTGTAAGTGTAGTAGCCCGGTTCTATTTTATAAGATTAAGTGATTTTAAACATGTTAAAAAATGACATATAATTTTAAAAGTGTCAAAACATGTTTAAGGAGTCCTTATTTGGTAAAAATAAGTGGAAAATCAGATCCGTAACGTCCGAAAATGGTAGGGTAAGTCCCGGGGGTCCAAAAATGACTTCGGAAGGACCAAAACAGTTCGGAGCACACGGACCAGTTCGGGCCGTCCGAACCCAAGTTCAGACCGTCCGAACTCAGCAGAGCCCAGGTGTCAAAAAGGCTCGGACAAGTGGCAGTTCGAACCATCCTGTAGTGACCCTACATGGAATCACCTACTAACTGGCAACAAATAACATGCATTAAACTTAATACAGCAAAATACTTAACAGAGTAAAAACGTGCGGAAACTTAACCATAATTTACATATCAGCTTAGTAACATAACCCAGGCTTAAATCTGTAGTGATACAACCATATTGAAAACTTAAAAGTAAACATTATACAGCTATATCGAATCCTGCTGTATAATAAACTCCTGAAAAGCTCCGGCTCCCTAGTCCTGCCTCGAACTACCGGCTCCGTCCATCCTGCGACCTGCCCCATGGAATAGGGTGTCCAAGATAACAACTAGAACGTGAGCGCTAACGCCCAGTACATAGACATGAGTAAACATATGTATATAATGCATGCAACATGATGACTGGTAAAGGGTCATCTGAAAAGTCATGCTCAGAATCGGCGCCACATGAGTGCTGCCACCGCACGGATCAACCTCTGGGTGCAACCACACTCGTCTAGTACACCAGAGTAGACAGACATAAATGCCCCCGCCGTCGCGGTACTCTCAGTGACAGACTATCGAGTATAGAGCTGAGCGGCTCTATAGTCAGGTATAACAAGGTATAGGCTCAACGTGTATATGCACATGACATATGAATATAGAAAGCGGTAAATCATATATCATGCCATATACTAATGCCAAATAAATGCAACATATAAACATGTATACTCGCTGGCAATCTTAGTCAATGTGTACGTACCTCTAGGCTAGTTCAAGTATAGTAGGATCCTAGGTTTCAAGCCTATATTCAAAAGTTCACCGTATCACTACATAAATTCTATAAGCCTTAACTAAGCTAATAAGTACTCCCAAAACTTAAATAGATTCCCGGACTATACCTTCGTCCGTAGATAGCCCTTTGGAGTCGCTAGTCCCGGATGACTATAACCACTCCTTGGTTATTCTAGAACTTCTATTATAACTGATAGGGCCCTCAAGTGTATATCTCACACTATATAGCTGAAGAAGGAACCTCGGGAATTCGTATTTAAAATTATGACTTCGAAGAGACCTATTTATAGCCAAAAATCCGTCGGAGTTCGGAGCCTCCGAACTGTGTTCGGACCTTTCGAACCTGCATGTACGACACTTGTCAAAAATCATGGATTAGTCATCTAGCATTGCTGTCTGGGGGAGTTCGGAGCCTCCGAACTGGCTGAATTCGAAGCCTCCTAAGTGCTGGGTTTGGATCCTCCGAACCCAGGTTCGGATGGTCCGAACTTGGTCTTTGAGTTCGGATGGTCCGAACTCATTTCGGTGCCTCCGAACTGTCTGAGACCCCCGGAACCCTTCCTACCATTTTCGGACGTTCCGGAGCTGATTTTCCACTTATTTTTATCAAATAAGGACTCCTTAATCATGTTTTGCCACATTTAAAATTATATGCCATATCATAGCATGGAAAGTGGAACTTGGCTATCACCCTTATATGCAGCGATCCCTCTGGTAATTCTGAAGTCCAATTATGCCCTGAAATTGGTTAATTACTAACCCTTAATCATATTTAACATATCATTATCTTAAAATGGAATCTGGGTTACTACATTCTCCCCACCTTTAGATATTTCGTTCGCGAAATAAAATCTAAAGACAAATCAAGATAATAATATGAAACATCAAACCATGTTTTATTACAACAACTGTAATTACAACTACATGGTAATAAAAAATACAAAGCAAACAACTCAGGATATTCTGCTTGAAAGAGTGGGTGCCCAGTGAGCCAACTTGTGGCTATGGGCTTTGATGACTCTTTGTACAAACGATCTTTTGTTTAATATAATTTACACTTTTATTAATGGCAATGACTTTATCTTTCTTCATATTGTTATATTGTGATATACTATTATTGTTTTGATAAAGACCTTGAATATACTATAGTGTATGTAAGATGTGGTAGAACATGTGGATGTCTATCATGAAATACATCTTATAGTCACTGTATATTCTAAACTGTTCCTAGTCGATTGAGCCGTCCGAGAATAAGGATAAGGATCGCTCGAGTTTGAGACTAGCATTTGCGATGCGGAGTACCACGTTTCATTGGTAGGGAACATGGAGATGTTCGAAGCATGCAAATGGATATTCATAGGATGAATAATCGAACTACCCTATCCGGACTTTCCAAGTGGTTATCACTTATCGAGTGGATAAAGTCCGCGGTTTTGGTTGTACACCATTAGTCCTTACTACTTGAAACATCATGGAGACTCTATATGCTAGTACTGTGCTTTGACTCGTTTACCGACTCTATGGGGGTCATCAGGTGTCGGGATTGGGTACAGTTACAACACATATAGGAGTCGATGCATTGTTGTCAAGGATTCACCACATACTTGCGAGTGTGGATATCCTATGCGATCTGAGGAGATATTAGTGTGACGAATCTCTGGCCAGAGTACTTGATGTGATTTAAGAAATGGTTTCTTAGTAGCACATGCGATGTCACTAATTTGATCTTCAAGATGTATTGCATAGTTATCGAATCTTGAGCGACTCTCGATATACCAATGGTTGTTGATTCGATCGGGATATATGGATGAAGGGACCGTACTGTACGCTAACCAAAATCTACTGGTTCTTGTAGGCACTATCAGTGATACCTAGGGAATCATGGGGCGATGTTGCTAGGCGCTTTACCATGATTCGTTGGGCAAGTCGGAAATCGTTGTTCCGAGTCACAAGGAGTTGTGAGCCCACGGCTAGCTGTATCCCTGAACCATTGAGGGTCACACAGTGTAATGGAGTTTTTAATCCCCGTTGAGATAGTTAAATTTAAAGAGTTAAATTTAATGAATAAAGAAGTTGGACTTCTTAAATAAGAGTAAGGGAGTAGGATTTCCTAAAATGACATAGGGATGTACATTTTTGGAAACCACTGAATTCGGATTCAGGAAAATTTATCTTGACTTTAAAATGTGCAGAAATGGTTTCTGTGCACATTGGTAAAATCGGTTTATCAATCGGAGTCACGATGAATTTTATATTAATTTCTGAACATGCGGGCTTTGCTTGTCGGGCCTCAACTTATGACTAATGGGCCCTAAGGTGTTAGTGGCCTGCATTATAAATAAGTTATTACAGTACAAAAATTACACACAACAGGTCATAATTTGAGACAGGTTTTTCGAAAACCCTAGCCTCCTCTCTCTCAAATTCGGCCGCCCCCTCCCTTCTCTGCGTGAGAAATTCCGGTCTGTGATTTTGAATTGCAGTCTGGAATAGCGAATCAAATTCGTTTATTCTCTTCGTAGAAAACTTCTGATAGATTTTCTAGTGCAATCTATCAGAGGGATTAAACCTCTATTCGTGGACCTGATTGAAGGAAAGCTTGTTCATCAGTTCCAGGGAGATACAAGAAGCGCAGAGAAATCTGTGTGGTGTCCAATAATCTCGCTTCGAGATTGAAGGTAAAATTTAATAATAGTTATTTAATTTTACACACACTAATAATTTAATCAGTAAACGGTTGATACCCACACTATGGAATTGTTCCATAATAAAATTTTTAAACTTCCGCTGCACCGGGTATCAATCGTGATTGATCTGAGAGCCGCGTTTTTCCAACACTGCTTGCATACGACTCTCAGTTTCCCAAGTTGCTTCTTCAATATCTCGGCGCTGCCACTGTACCATTACAAGTGGTATAGTCTTGTTCCGAAGAACTTTCTCCTTTCTGTCTAAGATACGGATTGGTCGTTCAACAAAAGACAGATCTGGCTCTAGCTGAATATCAGTAGACTGAATCACATGAGATTCATCAGCTATATACTGTCGAAGTAACAACACATGAAAAACATTATGTATACTGGAAAGATTTGGCGGTAAAGCCAAACGATATGCAACATCTTCGATCTTCTCCAGTATTTGGAAAGGTCCAATAAAACGAGGAGACAACTTGCCTTTCACGCCGAATCTCATCACCTTCCTGAAAGGTGATACTCGGAGAAACACATATTCACCAGGCTCAAACTGAAGTGGCCTGCGACGAATATTAGCATAACTGGCTTGTCTATCTTGAGCAACTTTGATCCTATGCTTGATCAAATCTACCTTGTCTACAATATGCTGCACCAATTTAGGACCCTCGACTTGTCGTTCCCCGACTTCATTCCAGAATAACGGAGTACGACACCGTCGACCATACAATGCCTCGAAAGGTGCCATATCAATACTACGATGATAACTGTTATTGTAGGCAAATTCGATCAAAGGTAACTGATCCTGCCAAGATAAGCCAAAATCCATGACAGAAGAACGTAGCATATCCTCTAAAGTACGAATCGTCTGCTCTGACTGCCCGTCAGTCTCCGGATGATATGCAGTGCTCAAACTCAGAGTGGTACCCAACGCCTCCTGAAAACTACCCCAGAAACGTGAGGTAAATTGCGGGTCTCTATCACTGACTATGCTCACTGGAATCCCATGTAATCGCACTATCTCCTGGACATATAAGTGTGCCATGCGATCATAAGAATACTCCCGATTGTAAGGAATAAAGTGTGCTGATTTCGTCAAACGGTCAACAACGACCCAGATAGCATCACACTGACGTGAAGTCATAGGTAAGTGGGTAACAAAATCCATAGTCACGTGCTCCCACTTTCATTCGGGAATTTCAAGATTCTGTAGTAATCCACCTGGTCGTCGATGTTCAGCCTTGACCTGTTGACAAACCAAACATCTCGAAACAAATTGATACACACTCCTCTTCATCACTTTCCACCAGAATCTAGTTCGCAAGTCCTTATACATTTTCATGCTTCCAGGATGAACTGATAATCGACTCCTGTGAGCTTGAAATAGAATATCGTTCCTGAGCTCCGCAACATTAGGTACAACTACTCGATTAGATAAGCACAATAAACCATCTGCCTGAAAATGAAATCCAGATGTATTAACTCCATTGGCTAAACGTGCCAAACGCTGAGTCTTAACATCAGATATCTGAGCATCTCTGATCCGAGAATACAATGCTGGCTCAGACAAAATAGTATACAACCGAATCTCATTTCTCCCTTTCTTGTGCTTGAGCGTAAAAATCAATGAACAACACTCTTGAATCATATGAGATACTTCACTAGTCTGAAATGCAGAAAGTCTCACCTGCCGACTCAAGGCATCAGTAGTAAGATTAACAGAACTTGGATGATATTTGATTTCACAATCATAATCCTTCAAAAGATCCATCCAGCGTCTCTGTCGCATATTCAACTCCGCCTGGTGAATAAATACTTCAAACTCTTGTGATCCGTGAATTTCTCAAATTTCTCGCCATAAAGATAATGCCTCCAGATCTTGAGTGCAAATACAATGGCGGCTAACTCGAGATCATGTACTGGATAATTACTCTCATGCATCTTCAACTATCGAGAAGCATAGGCAATAATATGTCCATGCTGTGTCAGAACACATCCTAACCCCTGACTAGAGGCATCAGTATAGACAACATACCCTCCTGATCCAGAAGGTAGAGCTAGCACAGGTGCAGTAGTAAGACGTCCACACAGCTCATAAAATGACTCCTCACAATCCGAGGACCATATGAAGGCAACATCTTTACGTGTAAGCTGTGTCAAAGGTCTGGCCAACTGTGCAAAATTCTCGATGAACCGACGGTAATATCCAGCTAGACCCAAGAAACTACGAATCTCAGCAACCGTCGTCGGACGAGACCAGTTCAGCACTGCCTCTATCTTACTAGGATCAACAGATATCCCTTCATTAGAAATCACATGACCGAGAAACACTACCCGATCAAGCCAGAATTCACACTTGCTCAATTTCGCATACAGCTGCTTATCTCGTAACGTCTGTAAAACAATCCTCAAATGCTGTGCATGCTCATCCTTGTCATGAGAATAGACAAGAATATCATCAATGAAGACGATGACAAATCTATCCAGATATTCTCGAAATACCTGATTCATCAGATTCATAAAGACTGCCGGTGCATTCGTCAAACCGAATGACATCACCAGAAATTCATAATGCCCGTATCTGGTCCTAAAAGCAGTCGTAGATATATCTGAGTCTCGTACCCGCATCTGGTGGTATCCAGATCTCAGATCTATCTTGGAGTAAACAAAAGTACCCTGTAGTTGATCGAATAGATCATCAATCCGCGACAAAGGATACTTATTCTTGATGGTGACACGATTCAACTGTCTGTAATCAATACACAATCGCATTGATCCATCTTTCTTCTTGACGAACAAAACAGGTGCTCCCCACGGAGAAATACTCGGACGAATATATCTCTTATCAAGCAGATCTTGTAACTGCTGTTTCAATTCCCTCATCTCTGATGGTGCTAGACGATAAGGCGCTCGGGATATAGGCGTAGTTCCTGGTACTAAATCAATACCAAATTCAACCTCTCACACCGGAGAAAAACCAAGAATCTCATCAGGGAATACATCAGGAAACTCACTGACTACCGGTAACTGATCAATACCCGTACTACTCATGGACATATCAACTGTATAGATAAGGTAGCCCTACCCACCTGACTCCAAGACATGACATGCCTTCAGAGCCGAAACAAGTGGCATCGGAGGTCGCGCACCCTCACCATAAAAATACCAGCTATCACAGCAGGATGAAACTGTACCAGACGCTGATAACAATCCACAGTAGCGTGATACAAAGTCAGCATATCTATTCCCAAAATACAGTCAAAATTTGCCATCGCTAATATCATCAAATTAGCTGACAATACATTACCCTCAAACTCTAGAAGGCAACCCATCACTAGACGCTTAGTTACTATCTCCTGCTCCAGCGGAGTAGATACAACATAATCTATGTCTCTTAACAAAACGACTAGAAATAAAGGAATGCGATGCTCCAGTATCAATTAAAACAAGTGCAGGAATACCACATAACAAAAAGGTACCTGCCAACATGCGATCGCTTCCCTCAGTAGCCTGTTCTTGAGACAGAGCAAATACCTGCCCTTGAGATTGGGGATGGTAACCAGAAGAACTCTGTGGTGCTGGCTGCTGTCGTGGAAAAGTAGAAGCCTGAGATCCAACCTGTGATCCCGATCCACTAGCAGAACCCATGCGCTGAGGACAATCTTTCCGTAGATGTCCCTGCTGACCGCAAATATAACAAGCACCAGTAGCTCTCCGACATGAAGCTGCAGGATGCTTCCCTCCACAGTGACTACAAAACTCCTCCTTCTTCTTCTTTTTCCCAAAAAGGAAAATACCTCGTGAACCACGAGATCCAGATGAAGTAGTAGGAGTAGAAGAAGACGTAGGTCCAGATTGCACAACAGATTGAGCTCGAGGCTCAAAAGATCCACTAGGCTGTGGTGGCATCATCAACTGTGCCCGCCTGTTGCTGGTCTCCACAAGACGGCAACGGTTCACCAACGTTTCATAAGATACTGGGTCATCACAGACAAC
Organism: Henckelia pumila; assembly: GCF_033568475.1. NCBI lineage: Eukaryota > Viridiplantae > Streptophyta > Magnoliopsida > Lamiales > Gesneriaceae > Henckelia > Henckelia pumila. Next base: position 18,327,045 of record NC_133123.1, on the reverse strand, counting down.
AACCTGTGAGTAGATATCTTGGTTCAGGCCTTGTAGAAAGAGATCATACTTCGATGCATCACTCTCATTAATATGAGGACTGAAAGGTAGCGATCAAGAAATCGTTGCTGATATTGATCAATAGTCATTGATCCTTGCCTCAGATTAAGCAACTCCATCGATCGTGTTTGGTGAACAGCTGGAGGAAAATACAGTTTCTGGAACTGCTGACAGAAATCTCCCCAAGTCACATGTCCTCTCTCAGTACGTGCCTGAGCAGCTTTGGCATCCCACCAAAAACGTGCTCGATCCTCTAGAACAAATTCTAGAACTTCCAATTTCTGATCCTCAGTGCAATCGAAAGCACGAAAAGTACTCTCGAGTTTAGACATCCAACTTCTTGCTTGTTCAGGATTCTCGCCTCCCACCAAAGGTTTCGGTCCTACTTGCATGAATTTATTGATAGAGTAGCAACGTCTATCCTCATGATGACGATGTTGATCATCATGATGGCGGTGATGACGATGATGATGACCACCTCCCTGGCCAACACTACCGTGACTCTCGTCAGCCATATCCTGAAAAGAATTGCACATTAAAATCCCAAATGCGCAAGAATTACTCTAACTAATTCTAAATCCCAAGTACTAATCACAAAATCTAAGCATGCTCTGATACCAAAAATATAGTGACCCTGCATGAAATAACCTACTAACTGGCAACAAATAACATGCATTAAACTTAATACAGCAAAATACTTAACAGAGTAAAAACGTGCAGAAACTTAACCATAATTTACATATCAGCTTAGTAACATAACCCAGGCTTAAATCTGTAGTGATACAACCATATCGAAAACTTAAAAGTAAACATTATACAGCTATATCGAATCCTGCTGTATAATAAACTCCTGAAAAGCTCCGGCTCTCTAGTCCTGCCTCGAACTACCGGCTCCGTCCATCCTGCGACCTGCCCCATGGAATAGGGTGTCCAAGATAACAACTAGGACGTGAGCGCTAACGCCCAGTACATAGACATGAGTAAACATATGTATATAATGCATGCAACATGATGATTGGTAAAGGGTCATCTGAAAAGTCATGCTCAGAACCGGCGCCACATGAGTGCTGCCACCGCACGGATCAACCTCTGGGTACAACCATACTCGTCTAGTACACCAGAGTAGACAGACATAAATGCCCCCGCCGTCGCGGTACTCTCAGTGACAGACTATCGAGTATAGAGCTGAGCGGCTCTATAGTCAGGTATAACAAGTTATAGGCTCAACGTGTATATGCACATGACATATGAATATAGAAAGCGGTAAATCATATATCATGCCATATAATAATGACAAATAAATGCAACATATAAACATGTATACTCGCTGGCAATCTCAGTCAATGTGTACGTACCTCTAGGCTAGTTCAAGTATAGTAGGATCTTAGGTTTCAAGCCTATATTCAAAAGTTCACCGTATCACTACATAAATTCTATAAGTCTTAACTAAGCTAATAAGTACTCCCAAAACTTAAATAGATTCCCGGACCATACCTTCGTCCGTAGATAGCCCTTTGGAGTCGCTAGTCCCGGATGACTATAACCACTCCTTGGTTATTCCAAAACCTCTATTATAACTGATAGGGCCCTCAAGTGTATATCTCACACTATATAACTGAAGAAGGAACCTCGGGAATTCATATTTCAAATTATGACTCCGAAGAGCCCTATTTATAGCCAAAAATCCATCGGAGTTCGGAGCCTCCGAACTGGGTTTGGACCCTCCGAACCTGCATGTACGACACTTGTCAAAAATCGCGGATTAGTCATCTAGCATTGCTGTCTGGGGGAGTTCGGAGCCTTCGATCTGGCTGAGTTCGGAGCCTCCTAATTGCTGGGTTCGGATCCTCCGAACCCAGGTTCGGATGGTCCAAACTTGGTCTTTGAGTTCGGATGGTCCGAACTCATTTCGGTGCCTCCGAACTGTCCGAGACCCCCGGGACCCTTCCTACCATTTTCGGACGTTACGGAGCTGATTTTCCACTTATTTTTACCAAATAAGGACTCCTTAATCATGTTTTGCCATATTTAAAAGTATATGCCATATCATAGCATGGAAAGTGGAACTTGGCTATCACCCTTATATGCAGCGATCCCTCTGGTAATTCTGAAGTCCAATTATGCCCTGGAATTGGTTAATTACTAACCCTTAATCATGTTTAACATATCATTATCTTAAAATGGAATCTGGGTTACTACACATCCGAACCCAGTTCGGACCGTCCAAACTTCGCCTATAAATAGGGGTCCGAATTCCTCATTTTGAAGTGCAAAAATTCCTCTCCTCTCCCGGTAATCGCTCTATTTAAGGGCTTCGGGACTCTTTATTTAAGAGTTGGAGTAGGAAATAGTATTTTTTTTTATTATAGCGGACAGTGTCCGCAGTAGCATCCAGGTGGCGGAGCTCTGTCGAGGCGTCTAGGGGTCGTAGCTAGGCTATGCCTAGGCTCTGGGGCATGCGTCATCAGCGGGCTGACGACGGATGAAGGTATGGCTTTGGTTCCCTATAGTAAATAAGGAGTAGGCTATAGTTTAATTAAGGATTTTAGAGCCTAGTAGGTGATGTTTGGCATGCTAGGTAATGCATAGTTATTTATGTTGTAGTGTTGCATGGTAGGCTTGGACCTAGATGGAAGCTTCTAAGATCTGCCTTAGTAAGGTACGAAAGTATTATTCGAGATATCCAGATTGAGTATGCATGTATTATGTGTTTGCATGGATTATGTGATTACATGTTTTATATGTCTTTATATATATAGCATGTCACGACTGTATGCTGCATACATGAGCATATTGAATCTATATCCTTGCGATATCCGGTATTTGGATATTTATTCTGTCAGTAGATGGTTGGACACAAAGACACGTGTTAGGTCACCAATATCAGTTGGACACGGATCTCGTGTTAGGTCACTGATATTTGGTTGGACACGTGTACTTGTGTTAGGTTACCATCAGGGCTTCTGAGTTTGTTGGTCACCTCCTGTAGCGACGGCTCAGCGTGGCACATACCAGGACCCAAGTTTGTTCTTGATAAGATATTCTTGACCTCGTGTCTTGGTACACAGTTCACTTGCATACATGCACATATGATACCGTATACTCATACTCTCGTACTGAGCTTTTCATGCTCACGTCCCGTACTTTGTTGTATCTGGACAACCTATTCCATGGGGCAGGTTTGCGGCTGGATGAGGCGGGTGGTTCCAGGAGAGTTTAGGCGATTGATGACCAGCAAAGATATATGTCTAGGCTTTTGTCTCTGATACATTTGGGCATTCGATTTGGTTGTATCTTTATTTAGGGGTTTATTTATGCTTTTCCGCTGTTAATTCTGATGATTTATTATTTAAGTTAAATGCATGTTTAAGCTTCTGATTAGTAGGTGATCACGGCGCAGGTCACTATATTTATGGTATCAGAGCATGCATAGTAATCTTGGGATCTAGATTGTTGGAATTGGGTTTACATTTTGATGACCGTATAGATGGCGGGACTTGGTGATGAAAGTATCCATAGTAGCGTGGGTGGACGCTGGGGCGATCAGGATGATCGAGACCATCGTCGGGTCATCATCACCATCGCCATGATGATCGTAGGCATTTTAGTATGATAGATATTTGCATAACCAGGGGTTAGAGTTGTGCTAGTTTTCAGATGATCAGTTCTAGGCTTTCTCCTGAAACGATTCAAAAAGTTAGTGGTTTGATATAGTGCCAGATTTGAATTATTTCCTCAGAGACTCTATGTTAGGGTGACCGGCTAAATCGGTGTGATATAAATCTACTGGCAAGCGTACCAGGTCAAGTAATAGTAAAGTGGACAGAGAGTCCAAGTATCGATCCCACAGGGACTGCAGTCAATTCTCAAGAATTAATTATTTTACTTAATCTAGACAAAATAATAGAAGGATTTTGAATTAAATAAAATAAGAATATAAAATAAAAACTGATTAAGAAATAAGAATATAAATAACTAAAGATAAAAATAATTAAGACAAAGACAACCAAGACACACGTAAGTACCGAACAAATCACGTAACATGTAGTCGATTCAGGACTCAGATTTAATCTTAATTCACGGGAATTCTCCTAATTTGTTCAAAGGTCTATTTCTAGAACAATCAAACCTATTCAAATATTGATGAACTAATCTTTCGTAATTCTAATCAAATTTGAATGCATTAAATATTTGTGAAAATTCAGTTTACACCTAAACCGCACACTGAAACCGAATTCTATTTCTAGTCGGTTTTACAATATGTTAATTATCAGAGTGATCAAAATCAAAACCTCCTCTGTCGATTTGGAATTGATTAACATGCAAGCAAACAGTTGATCAGACTATTCACAAGACAAATATAAATCTGACAATCAATAAAATAAAATCAACTCTAAAAAATCCCAAACAAACATCCAAGTTTTCTACATGAATTTGTTCGGCCCAATCACGCCGTCTTGGTTGAAAATAAACTACTCAATAATTAAAAACAATAATTCAAAAATAAAAATAAAAAAAAGAAAATAAAGAAGAAATCTTCTCTCCCAAGCCTTGTAGCCACCTCCTCTGTGTTGTGTGCGTTCTGGAACTTCGAAACCCTCAAAAATATGTTATATCTTGTATATATATGTTCCGGAACGCCTACCAGTTAATTTCCTCTCAAAACAAGGATTTTTCGGAACACATATGACCCCCAAACATGCGCACGCACGCGGCATAGGCCTCGCACGCGCGCAGCACATAAAAACAGAAGGCTGGACACGAAACTCGCGCGCGCGCGAGCTTGATTCTCGTGCGCGCGCAGTACAAAAATTCTACACCGAGCGACGATTTTAAAAAATTCATATCTTGAGATCTAGCCGTCGGATTGAGCTGAAATTTGGACAGCAGCTTCCAAACATCTTGAAATTATATTTGAACGGTAAAGATCGGATTTGGAGATCTCTAAAATTAAATTTGATTTTTTTGAACAAAGCTGGTCCGGAATTCACTCTTCAAAAATATATTTTCCTACAAAATTAACCCAAGGAGTGAAATACACACACATGCACTAAAACACATAAAAACACATAAAATAATATGAATTCACACAAAATAGACATAAATCTATCATGAACTAATGCATACAAAATGCACTTATCATAGGGTCATTGGCTATTGATGATGGATTTTTATCATAGATTCAGTGATAGATTATACCAGGTGCTGAGGACTGTGCTGGGTTGTTCAAGACGGGAAGCGCGACCTACGCTAGTGTTTTCTGCGAAGTTTATTCCAGATAGGCTATTGGGAGAGGCTACCTGAGTCTTGATATTTTGCACAGTTATAGCAAAGGGTATAATTATCAAAAGGAATGTTTTTTTATGAATTTGATATTGGTACTGGATTAGTGCCAAGAGATTTGAACGCTGTGTTCTGACTTTATCAGAGATCCAGATTTTAGTTTCCTTTGTCAGAATAGTCTTGGAAAGGATTTTTTGACAAGTGAATATTCTAGACGGGTAGTTCTCGCACGTGATACTGGGGGAGAACCAGGAAGTTTTACCAGTATTGTCTGATTCTATCAAAGGTATAATTAGTGATCAGGATCTTGATTACGAGATGAACAGGAAATTCCAAGTGATGAGTTTACTTAGGTAAGTCTCCTTATAATAATTGGAAGATAATTGATCAAGTTAGTAATTGACAGATGTCATGAGCCTGCTAAGTTACAACATGGATACGACAATATAAGAATTCATTTGGATAGTGATATATGAGCACTTAGGTGTTCATGTATGCTTTGAAATGGTCAGTTAAACTGGTACAAGTTTGGTGCCCATTGACTATTTTCAACTATTTGTTTGAGGTAAATACAGATGTTATAACCCGTGATGGGGAGCTAAATATTCTTTTGCATAAAGAAAGAATTGGAATTGTTCACTTTTTATTAGACTGATAAGATAAGTATAGTACTCAGATATTTAGTACTCAGAAATGATTTGCAGTAATTCTGGGACTTCAGTGTCAGAAATTGATCTAGCAAGCGTTTGAATTTTAATGGATACTAACAGGATAGAATCAAGTGTTTAGACATGAAAAAAGGATAGCAGCTGAGATCTAAGGTTATCTGGTCTAGCGGGATTGTTGTCACCAATTTTCCAGAATGTCTATTGGATTCTTTAGATCATTGATATGTTAGATTCGATGAGATCGATTCAAGGGATTTGCTAGGTTGTATTGGTTTTAGGACTTTCCAAAGAAGGATGAAACAGTTTTGTTCAACTAGTAGCGCAAGTCAGAATTTAGCAAAGGAGTTATTATCCATGGCAGAATAATCAGTATTCTCATTTCAGGTGTTATCTCAAGTTACGAGATAGATATCAATATATATATTGGCACTTATGAGGCCACTTGGGAACTTGAGAGTCGTATGTGTACAGATTATCCAGAGCTATTTTGAATTGTTGAATTTTCAGATTGTAACTTGTAAAATGAATCAGTTTGAATAAAATATGTTTATTCAGTATTTTACTGCATTCAGTACTTAAGATTTTTCGAGGATGAAATATCTTAAGTAGGGGGAGAATGAAGTAGCCCGGTTCCATTTTACAAGATTAAGTGATTTTAAACATGTTAAAAAATGACATATAATTTTAAAAGTGTCAAAACATATTTAAGGAGTCCTTATTTGGTAAAAATAAATGGAAAATCAGATCCGGAACGTCCGAAAAGGGTAGGGTAGGTCCCGGGGGTCCAAATATGACTTCGGAAGGACCAAAACAGTTCGAAGCACACGGACCAGTTCGGGCCCTCCGAACCTGTAGCGACCCTTACCCGGATCACTTACTAAACAGAACTTAGGCATGCAATTAACTTAATTAAACAGAAATTAGAATTCAACTGCGGAAACCATAACATTTATACAATCCCAAGAAAAAAAATCTGTAAATATCCAAAATAATATACAACCAAATCGAATAGCTGTATAAACCCAAAACAACAGAATAAAGACCTAAACGAAGCTCCAGCTGACCAACCACTACCTAGCCCCTCTTGGATCCACCCGCCTCATCCAATCGCAAACCTGCCCCATGGAATAGGGTGTCCAGAAACACAGAGTACGAGACGTGAGCATAAAACGCTCAGCACGAGAGTATGAGTATACATGCATGCAAAGTGAACTCCCTATAAACTCGAGGTCAAGGATCAGATAACAGAGACAGACCGGGCCCTGGTATGTAGCACGCTGTGCCATCGCTTCAGGAGGTGGCTCCCATACCAAAATACCAGTGGATATGCCGGACCCAAATCGATGGAAGTCCAACCACTAACAGGATAGGGTAAAACCCTACTATAGACATCTCGAACGAGATTGCTCAATATGCAAATGTATGCAGCATAAATCAATGACATATAAATCATGCAGTCACATAATACATGCATACTCAGTCAGGATATATCGAACAGTACTTTCGTACCTTAAATACTAGGCAAGTGCTATCAGCCCTAGGTCCACGCCTATAATCCGCGCTACACTGCCAAATGATACTACTATCATTATAGCGCTCTAAAAGCCTTAACTAAGCTAAAGCATACTCCTAAATATATTTAGGAAGCAAAAGCTATACATTCGTCCGTCGTTAGCCCTTTGCTGTCGATTGCCTCAAAACTAGGCCACAGCTCCGCTACGATGCCTGGATCGCTATGCCACTTCCGGATTCCCGATGGGACGCCTATAATTCCCTAAATTTGAGTTAGAAGGCTAAGGAATCGAGAGAGAAGAGGTGATTGGTGCGTCTAAATCTGAATCTCGGCCCTCCTATTTATAGACGGAGTTCGGATCGTCCGAACTGGACTTCGGAGCGTTCGAACACGATCGGACCGTCCGATCTCGACTTCGGGTCATTCGAACCCAATAATACATCATTTCTTACGTCAGCACAATGACATCATCCATGACGGCTGTCGGCAGCACGTTCGGAGCGTCCGAACCACTCTTCGGATCGTCCGAACCCTGACTTCGGAGCCTCCGAACTCGACGACCCTCGAACCATTTTCGAGCATCCTGAATCCATTTCCGAACTCTGTTAATCCATCTGGGACTCCCTTAATCATGTTTTGTTACATCTAAACACGATCGTATTATTAATTACTCATAAATCGTTAATTCTGGATACGGCTTACTACATTCTCCCCCACTTAAGATATTTCGTCCTCGAAATCCGATCTTAAGTGCCGAATGTAAAACAATCATCCAAAACATTCTTTATTCAAATCAAACGTTTACAGAGATTACATCTCAATACAAATCGAAAATGAAATCAAAATAACTCAGGATGTTCTGCACGCATCCTGTCCTCAAGTTCCCAAGTAGCTTCTTCAGTGCCTCTGCGCTGCCACTGAACTAAAACCAATGGAATGACTTTGTTCCGCAAGACCTTATCCTTGTGATCCAGGATACGAATAGGTCTTTCAACATACGTCAAATCCTTATCCACTTGAACTTCAGACCGCTGTAGAATATGAGACGGATCTGCCACATACCGTCGCAACAGAGATACGTGGAACACATTGTGAATACTGGACAGATATGGTGGCAAAGCAGAACGATAATCCAAATCGCCAATGCTCTCCAAGATCTCAAACGGACCGATAAATCTGGGAGACAACTTGCCCTTAAGGCCAAATCTGAGAATCCTGCGGAAAGGTGACACCCTCAGAAACACTTTTTCCCCAACATCAAACTGCAAAGGCCTACGCTTAGTGTTAGCATAGCTGTCCTGACGATCCTGTGCAGTCTTAATCCGTTTCTTGATCTGATCAACAATATCTACTGCCTGCTGGATAAACTCTGGTCCCTCAGCCTGTCTCTCCCCCACTTTTTCCAGAAGAGTGAAGTACGACAACATCGCCTGTACAATGCCTCAAAAGGTGCCATCCCAATGCTAGTATGATAGCTGTTGTTGTACGCGAGCTCGATCAACGACAAATGATCTTGCCAGGCTGAACCAAAATCCATAACGCACGCTCAAAGCATATCCTCCAAAGTACGGATAGTGCGCTCTGACTGACCATCTGACTCCGGATGATAGGCAGTACTCAAACTGAGAGTAGTACCCATCGCACGCTGAACACTCCCCCAGAACCTAGAAGTGAACCTGGGGTCTCAATCGCTGACAATGCTCACAGGCACTCCATGAAGTCGAACGATCTCCTGAACATACAACTGTACCATGCGATCCACAGAGTACTCTCGACTATAGGCAATGAAATACGCTGACTTGGTGAGTCGGTCCACCACAACCCAGATAACATCACAATTCCTCAAGGACAATGACAAATGGGTCACAAAATCCATCGTGATAAACTCCCATTTCCACTCAGGAATAGGCAGACTGTGAAGCAAACCTCCAGGTCGTCGGTGTTCTGCCTTGACTTGTTGACACACCAAACATCTCGAAACATACTGAAACACACTGCGTTTCATCCCCTTCCACCAAAATCGAGTACGTAGATCCTTGTACATCTTGTTGCTTCCCGGATGAATACTCAACTTAGAGCGATGAGCCTGAGACAAGATCTACTCTCTCAACTCTACATCCCCCGGAATCACAAGTCTACCAGACAAGAACGGAAAAACATCTGACTGATAGTGAAATCCAGACGAGCTACCCTCATTAGCTAGACGAGCCAAACGTTGGGTCTTTGAGTCAGACATCTGAGCATCCCGAATCCGCGAATACAAAGCTGGCTCAGATAATATCGCAAACATCTGGATACTCTGCATACCTTTCTTATGCTTGAAGGTATACCCCGAATACAACAGTCACTGATCGCACTAAACATCGAGCACGTCTGCAGTGCGGATAGTCGCACCTTGCGACTCAAAGCATCAGCGGTGAGATTAGCAGCTCCCGGATGGTACTTAATCTTGCAATCATAGTCTTTAAGCAAATCCATCCAATGTCTCTGCCTCATGTTCAATTCCGCCTGAGTGAACAAATATTTGAGACTCTTGTGATCGGTAAAGATCTCAAATTTCTCGCCATACAGATAATGACGCCAAATCTTCAAAGCGAACACAATGGCTGCCAATTCCAAATCATGAACTGGATAGTTGTACTCGTGAAGCTTCAGCTGTCTAGAAGCGTATGCAATCACATGCCCATTCTGAGTCAGGACACAACCTAACCCCTGAAGAGAAGCATCAGTGTATACCACATACCCTCCAGATCCTGACGGTAATGCCAACACCGGCACAGAAGTCAACCGCCGTCGAAGCTCACATAAATTCTCCTCACACTCGGAGGACCACTCGAAATACACACTCTTACGGGTAAGCTGCGTCAACGGTCGAGCTAGCTGAGAGAAGTTCAGAATGAAGCGTCGATAATATTCTGCTAGACCCAGAAAACTACGGATCTCAGCAACCGTCGTTGGACGCGACCAATTCAGCACAGCCTCAATCTTGCTCGGATCAACAGAAATCCCCTCCCTGGATATGATATGGCCAAGAAAGACCACTCGATCCATCCAGAACTCACACTTGCTCAATTTGGCGTACAACTCCTTGTCCCGAAGAGTCTGCAGTACCACTCGCAAGTTAGAAACATGCTCTTCCGCATTACGTGAATACACCAAGATGTCGTCAATGAAGACCACGACAAACTTGTCTAAATACTCCCTAAATACACGGTTCATCAGATCCATAAATATAGCCGGCGCATTAGTCAATCCAAATGGCATCACTAGAAACTCATAATGCCCATAGCGAGTACGGAATGCAGTCTTGGCTACGTCCTGATCTCGGACTCTCAACTGATGATACCTAGATCTCAAGTCAATCTTGGAGTAAACCGAAGTACCCTGCAGCTTATCAAACAAGTCATCAATGCGAGGCAACGGATACTTGTTCTTCACAGTAACTCGATTCAGCTGCCGATAGTCAATGCACAACCACATAGACCCATCCTTCTTCTTTACAAAAATAACAGGAGCTCCTCAAGGAGATACACTAGGACGAATGTACCCCTTGTCCAAAAGATCATGTAACTGATTCTTCAACTCACGCATCTCTGACGGAGCCAGACGATACGGTGCTCGAGAAATATGCGAAGTACCCGACATCAACTCTATGCCAAACTCGACTTCCCTAGCAGGAGGAAAACCCGGAATCTCATCTGGAAATACATCTGAGAATTCATCCACAACAGGAATACTCTCTATCCCAATACTCTCAGCGGACAAATCAACTGCATAGATAAGGTAGCCTTCCCCGCCAGACTCTAGAGCTCGACAGGCCCTCAAAGCTGATACCAAAGGCATCGGGGGTCGCGCTCCCTCACCATAGAAAAACCAGCTTTCACTCCCATCCGGATGAAAGCGTACTAATCTCTGATAGCAGTCCACTGAAGCTCGATAGGTAGTCAGCTTGTCTATCCCCAGAATACAATCGAAATCGTCCATCGCAAGGACCATGAGATTCGCCAACAGAATGTTCCCTTCGAACTCTAAAGGGTAACCCATCACTAAACTCTTGGCCAAAGCAGATTGACCCGTCAGATTAGAAACAGAAACTACTACGTCTAGTGAAATGCATGGTAACTTATGCCTCTTAACAAAACGTGCAAAAATGAAGAAATGAGATGCACCAGTGTCAATAAGTACGATAGCAGGTATACCATAAAGTAAAAATGTACCTGCGATGACCTTCTCATTCTCCTCCACAGCCTGATCATGCCTCAAGGCAAACACCTGACCAGAAGCCCGCGACCTCAAATGAGAACTCTCAGCAGGCTGTCCCTGCGACCTCTGCTGAACGGTGGCCTGAGAACCTGAACCAGAACCGCCTCCCCCAGATAGTGGAAAATCCCTCCGGATATGACCAATCTCTCCACATCGAAAACAAGCTCCAGAAGCTCTACGGCACTTGTCTGACGAATGGTTCTTCCCGCAATGGTTGCACTTGTCCTTCTTCCCAAAGCGAACAACACCTCCAGAACCAGAGAAAGAAGTAGATCCGGACTTCTTGAAAGATTGGGCACGGGGACCCAAAGAACTAGCAGGCCTCGACTGAGAGAAAGACCTGTTTCGTCGAATGGTGTCCTCTGCCTGGTGACAACGGCTCACCAAATCCTCGTAGGACATGTCATCATCGACCGCCACACGGTCATGGATCTCACGGTTAAGGCCCTGAAGGAACAGATTATACTTCATCTCAGAGCTGTCAGCAATCTCGGGGCAATATGATAGCAGATCAAAGAACTTCTGCTGATACTCATCAATAGACATGGCTCCCTATCGCAGACTCAGTAGCTCGCCCGCCTTTGACTGGCGGAGTGCAGGAGGAAAATGCAGCTTCTGAAAAGTTGTGTGGAACTCGGTCCAGGTGGCCACTCCTCTCGCCGTAACAAAGGGTGCAGAAGTAAACCTCCACCACCTACGAGCTCGCCCATCCAGAAGATAGCCAAGGGTCTCCATCTTCTGTTCCTCGGTGCAGTGGAAAGTCTGAAAAGTCGTCTCCATGCGGTCTAACCAGTTCTCCGCATCCTTCGGAGACTTACCTCCAACCAATGGCTTAGGACCCATCTGCAAGAATCGGCGCACGCTAAAACGGTCCTCATCACGACGACGATGATCACGGTCCCGACGATGCTCACGATCGTCATCTCCCCAGCGTCCACCTCCACTACCATGGCTATTCTGGTCATCGTAGTTCGCCATCTACAAAAGTACCTCACGGTTACCTTATACAGAATCTAAATCCCAAGAATACTATGCATGCTCTGATACCATAAATGTAGCGACCCTTACCCGGATCATCTACTAAATAAAACTTAGGCATGCAATTAACTTAATTAAACAGAAATCAGAATTCAACTGCGGAAACCATAATAACATTTATACAATCCCAAGAAAAGGAATCTGTAAATATCCAAAATAATATACAACCAAATCGAATAGCTGTATAAACCCAAAACAATAGAATAAAGACCTAAACGAAGCTCCAACTAACCAACCACTGCCTAGCCCCTCTTGGATCCACCCGCCTCATCCAATCGCAAACCTGACCCATGGAATAGGGTTTTCAGAAACACAGAGTACGAGACGTGAGCATAAAACTCTTAGCACGGGAGTATGAGTATACATGCATGCAAAGTGAACTCCCTATAAACTCAAGGTCAAGGATCAGATAACAAAGACAGACCGGGCCCTGGTATGTAGCACGCTGTGCCGTCACTTCAGGAGGTTGCTCCCATACCAAAATACCAGTGAATATGCCGGACCCAAATCGATGGAAGTCCAACCACTAACAAGATAGGGTAAAACCTTACTATAGACATCTCGAACGAGATTGCTCAATATGCAAATGTATGCAGCATAAATCAATGACATATAAATCATGCAGTCACATAATACATGCATACTCAGTCAGGATATCTTGAATAGTACTTTCGTACCTCAAATACTAGGCAAGTGCTATCAGCCCTAGGTCCACGCCTATAATCCGCGCTACACTGCCAAATGATACTACTATCTTTATAGTGCTCTAAATGCCTTAACTAAGCTAAAGCATACTCCTAAATATATTTAGGAAGCAAAAGTTATACCTTCGTCCGTCGTTAGCCCTTTGCTGTCGATTGCCTAAAAACTAGGTCACAGCTCCGCTACGACGCCTGGATAGCTATGCCACTTCCGAATTCCCGATGGGACGCTTAGAATTCCCTAGATCTGAGTTAGAAGGCTAAACAATCGAGAGAGAAGAGGTGATTGGTGCGTCTAAATCTGAATCTCGGCCCTCATATTTATAGACAGAGTTCGAATCGTCCGAACTGGACTTCGGAGCGTCCGAACATGATCGGACCGTCCGATCTCGACTTCGGGTCGTCCGAACCCAATAATACGTAATTGCTTACGTTAGCACAATGACGTCATCCATGACGACTGTCGGCAGCACGTTCGGAGCGTCTGAACCACTCTTCGGATCGTCCGAACCCTGACTTCGGACCTTCCGAACCCTGACTTCGGAGCATCCGAACTCGACAACCCTCGAACCATTTTCGAGCGTCCTGAATCCATTTCCGAACTCTGTTAATCCATCTGGGACTCCATTAATCATGTTTTGTTACATCTAAATATGATAGTATTATTAATTACTCATAAATCGTTAATTCTGGATACGGGTTACTACAGAACCAGTTCGGGCCCTTTGAACCACTTCGGGCCGTCCGAACCCGAGTTCGGACCGTCCGAACTCAGCATAGCCCAGGTGTCAAAAAGGCTCGGACTAGTGGCAGTTCGAACCATCCGAACCCAGTTCGGACCGTCCGAACTTCGCCTATAAATAGGGGTCCGAATTCCTCATTTTGAAGTGCAAAAATTCCTCTCCTCTCCCGGTAATCACTCTATTTAAGGGCTTCGGGACTCTTTCTTTAAGAGTTGGAGTAGGAAATAGTATTTTTTATATAGCAGACAGTGTCCGCAGTAGCATCCAGGTGGCGGAGCTCTGGCGAGGCATCTAGGGGTCGTAGTTAGGCTATGCCCAGGATCTGGGGCATGCGTCATCAGCGGGCTGACGACGGACGAAGGTATGGCTTTGGTTCCCTATAGTAAATAGGGAGTAAGCTATAGTTTAATTAAGGCTTTTAGAGCCTAGTAGGTAATGTTTGGCATGCTAGATAATGCATGGTTATTTATGTTGTAGTGTTGCATGGTAGTCTTGGACCTAGATGGGAGCTTCTAGGATCTGCTTTAGTAAGGTACGGAAATATTATTTGAGATATTCAGATTGAGTATGCATGTATTATGTGATTGCATATTTTATATGTATTTATATATATAGCATGTCACGATTGTATGTTGCATACATGAGCATATTGAGCCTGTATCCTTGCGATATCCGGTATTTGGATATTTATCATGTCAGTAGATGGTTGGACACAGAGACACGTGTTAGGTCACCAATATCAGTTGGAAACGGATCTCGTGTTAGGTAACTGATATTTGGTTGGACACGTGTACTTGTGTTAGGTCACCATCAGGGCTTCTGAGTATGTTGGTCACCTCCTGTAGCGATGGCTCAGCGTGGCACATACCAGGACCCAAGTTTGTTCTTGATCAGATATTCTTGACCTCGTGTCTTGGTACACAGTTCACTTGCATACATGCACATATAATACCGTATACTCATACTCTCGTACTGAGCTTTTCATGCTCATGTCCCGTACTTTGTTGTATCTGGACACCCTATTCTATGGGACAGGTTTGCGGCTGGATGAGGCGGGTGGTTCCAGGAGAGCTTAGGCGATTGATGACCAGCAAGGATATCTGTCTAGGCTTTTGTCTCTGATACATTTGGGATTCGATTTGGTTGTATCTTTATTTAGGGGTTTATTTATGCTTTTTCGCTGTTAATTCTGATGATTTATTATTTAAGTTAAATGCATGCTTAAGCTTTTGATTAGTAGGTGATCACGGCGCGGGTCACTACAGTAAGTGTGTAACAAATCTCAAAAATTTGAGTGTTATTTATAATGAGAAATCTGACTGTTAGGATCCCCATTAAATGTCATTATTTGCCATGATTATGAGTTAATGCATCAGATATGATTTTAGAGCAGCTGGATTTCAGTCTAGCTACTGGTCTGATCTTGGTCAACTGGTCAACTCAGTTCATCTCGTTTTAGTTTGACCTCGATTTCAGTCTACCTTGCCAAATTTTAGTCTACCTCCAATCAGTCTACATCAAGTTTAGTTTACTGAAATTTTGGATTCTCACATTTCTCACTCCTTATAAAAAGTTTTTTCCTCGAAACTTGACTCTTCCAATGACTTGAAGAGGTAAGGGTATCATTTTTGCATTTATTCTTTTAATTCTCATGTAGCTTCTCGTTCTGTGTGGTTGGACCACTGAACTCTGACACATGGGATGGATCTTCGCCTCAATACTCGATCCATAGTATCCGCTATGCGGATAGGAACTTTCTCATATTGCAAGTCCTCCCTCACGTTTGGTCTACTAAAATTTCGAATTCTCACATCAGCGATCAGTTCAAGATCCATGTCATATTTATAGTACTTTATAGTGCGAACAAACTTTAAAGAGTGTTGAGAGCTTTTGAGCAGTATTCACGAAAATTAAAGCGACAAACAGAGTGAAAGAGATTAGTCTCGGTTTGAATAAGTATTTTTAAAACATTTTCTACAAAAGTTTTAGAAAATGTTTTAATATTTGTTTTACGAATAAATATGTGTTTGAAAAAGTATTCTATAAAGTTTTTTTAAAATTAAAACATAATATGTTTGATTTTCATAACTAAAATATCAAAAAACATATATCAATTGTTCTTTAGAAACTATGGATATTATTTTTTCAAAAAAAAAAAATTTTAAAAATTTTATCCAATACAGACTTTAAAACTATTATACTTACAAAACATTAAAAATGTGTTTAAAGTACTTGTCCAAATAAAATTTTATTAACAAAACTCTTCGTGTGCAAGGACGGACCCACCCAAAGGCCAAGGTGGGCCACTGTCACCTCAAAAATTTTACCCTTTTTTTACGTATATATTAATGTTTGAAAAAAATAAGTTTTTAACTAAATGGCCCCATTAGATAATTGAAAAGAATATGCATTTAGCTTACTGATTGACAAGTTTTAAACATTCGCAATACCCAAGTTCAAATCTTATCTATTTCAACTTATGCAAATTTTAAGTGTTTCTGTTTACTTATTATTTGATATTTGAACATCCAAACAAGGCATAAGCCCAAGTTCAAATACTATATACATCCCAAATCTGAAAATTTCAAACGTTTCTATTTCTTATTATTTGATAATTGAATTTCCAAATAAGACATTTTGTCGTCACGACTTAAAAAGTTCTTGAAAAATATCTATTATATTTATATTTTATAAATACTAGTGTATTGATTCACGCTTGTATAATATTTTTGTAATTAATTTGATTTATATTCAAATAAGATTAATATCATAGTTGTAAAAATTATCGATGAACCAAACTGTAATTTGAAATGTCAAAATAAAAAAAAATCAAAATAAAATAAAATATATAATATCTATATCACATAAGGACAATTTTGATGAAACAAAATATGGTTTCTAAGAGACATATTCTTTATATATAGAGAAATATATATTCTCAATATGTTTCAAGAATTTCAAGTTTTGTGTAAAATCATTTTATTTAATTTTTTTAATTATATTTATGTAACAATATAATTGATTTTTGAATGTGTAACGGTTTTTGTTGTTATATATAGTATTGAAACTTGATAAGTACCTGTTAATTAGTGTAAAAGCTTGTTGGATTTAAAATCTAGTTATAAAGTCATAATCCTAAGAAAAACACTTCATTACTTCCAATTTTAAAAAAAAATCGAGTAATCTTTTATAATCCTAAGAAAAACACTTCGTACATGTATAACTCGAAACATTATCTTCACAGAATTATACCATTTTTTTTAAATTTTGACAATAAAAAAATCTTATAATACCAAACATATCAACATGCAGCTTTAAGTTTTTTAAAATTTAAAATAAGTTTACTCAAACACTTTAACAACTTATTTTTAAATTAAGTCTTAACAACTTATAAGCTCACATGACAGCTTTTAAGCTCTAGGAGATTATAAGTTTTTTTCAATAAGTTTGGTCAAAAAACCCTAAGGAACTCCGAATCTCTTTTTGCTAAAAATATTTTTTAAAAAAAAGTGCAATTGATGCTTAATTTAGTATAACCGGTTTGTCTTCTCTCTTGTAATCTTTTTTAAGTTCCTGTGCATTATATATTCATGCTTGTTGAAAAATATATTATTATTATTATTATGTTGAATATTGAATATTGAATGTTGAATGTTGAATATTGAGTTGTAAAATGTGGAAAATTAGTGTGTGATGATGTAGATGATGATGTATTTATTTTTGGATTAATCTCAAATGTGGATCTATAAATATGTCTTCATTTGTGATGAAAAATACAATTGAGTTGAGAGAAAAATATTATAAAGTGTAGAGTTTGATATATTTTAAGTTTTTGGAGTATTTACTTTTTACCGTAAATTTTTACTTTTTCACAACACGTTATCAGCACGATCGCTCGAAGGTTCTCTATAATTTTCGACGCTCCAAAATACAAGAAGAAGTAAAAAATAATCAACAAGTAAGAATATTCACTTTTACTTTTTATATATTTTTATTGTGTATAATATCATGTTATGAATTTCAAAAACTTGTTATAAATCCTGGGAGGATGTTAAGACGACATCCCACACTCCCAATAAAAGATACGACAAGTATAAAAGCCTCTAAGGTTTTTAAACAATATAATCATATTTGTATAATTTCATGTTATTATATAAAAGGCTGTCTATGACACCGATCTTATAATAATGTGATATGATATATTATACCTGACTTTATACTAACTATATTAGTATAATTTCACAATATTATATAAAAGGCTGTCTACGACACCGACCTTATAATAATGTGATATGATATACATAATTATTTAATTATGATTATAATTATATGCATTGCATCATTATCACAAATTTTTATTCAACACATATTCGATTTTTTTCTTTACCCCCAACGGTCACAAACGACTAATTTTTTCCCTATAAATATGTTCACTCAAACTCATTTTCAATCACACCAAATTCACTCTTTCTCTCAAAATATTTTCTCCTCGGTTTTTTTTCGAAAAAGAAGAAGATGGAGTTTTTGACCTTTCTAAGGCTATTTTTCATAACGACTATGATCATCATGCTCACGATTTTTGTACTCACCGGCGATTTTCCACCACAGATTTTTTATCTATTTATATACGCACTTGTAATTTTCGTCCTTACATTATTTTGTATTATCATACTAATAGAAATTAACTAATAAAATGCATTGTTATTTTTCTAGTACCACCATATCAAATTTGGCAAAGATTGAATTCGTTGCGCTCGATATCACTGGAAAGAATTATATGCCATGGACTCTCGATGTAGAGATGCATCTTGAGTCATTGAGTCTAAGTGATACCATCTAAGTGATACACCGACATCTTGATGAAGGGTTGAAATGTGAGTATCTCACAGAAAAAGACCCAATAATTTTATGGAAATGGTTGAAAGAAAGATTTGAGCATATAAGGGAAGTGATACTTCCGACTGCCCGTGATGAATGGAATTCGTTGAGAATCCAAGACTTTAAAAAAGTCAGTGATTATAATTCTGCGATGTATCGAATAGTCTCGCAATTAAAATTCTATGGACTTTAAGTCACAGAGATGGAAATGCTTGAGAAAACTTTTTCCACTTTTCACGCATCAAATATAACTCTACAGCAACAGTATAGAGTGCGTGGTTTTACGAGATATTCTGAACTCATTGCATGTCTTCTTGTGGCGAAAAAGAACAACGAATTATTAATAAGAAATCATCAATCCCGACCCACTGGATCAACGACATTTCCTGAAGCAAATGTCGTAATGAAAAATGAAAACCAAAATCAAAGACATAGACCAGAATTTGGTCGTGGACAAGGTCGAGGAAGTGGGCGTGGGCGTGGACGTGGACGTAAAAATTATCGTTGTCGTGGTCGTGGCCGTGGATATGAAAATAATCGAGATAGTTAATTCAATAACTCATCTCAAAATAACGTCACGAACCACCCACCAAAAAGGCAGCATAAAAATACGAGTGAAAATGAAAATCACTCAAAAAGATCTGAGAGTGTTTGTTATAGATGTGGCACTCCAGGACATTGGTCACATATTTGTCGAACCCCTGAGCACCTATGTAAGCTCTATAAAGAATCGACAAAGGAGAAAGGAAAAGAGACCAATTTTGTTGAAAATAGTGACCATTTAATTGGTTCAACTAGTTTCAATGCTGCATATTTTTTGAATGATTTCGAAGACATTGATTAAAAGATTGGTGGGATTAGATTGTAACAAATTTGTATTTTTATGCATTCTTGTATTATAAAGCATGTTATATTTTGCATTTGTATTGTACTTAATTTTTTTTTATTGCATTTTTGTGAAGTTTGATATGAAAAATGCTATGAGCAAACATGGAAATAATATCATGGAAATTTGCATACCGGATAGTGGTACAACGCACACTATTCTGCGAGATGAAAGATATTTCTTGGAAATAAAACCAACAAAAAAAATGGTGAATACAATATCAGGTCCTGTAGACTTGATTGAAGGTTGTGGAAAAGCACATTTTTTGTTACCTAATGGTACAAAAGTTTTGATAAATAATGCTTTATATTCACCACAATCGAAAAGAAATTTGTTGAGTTTTAATGACATATATTCTCATGGATATGATACTGAGACAATAACTAATGGAAATCAGAAATATATGTGTCTTACCACATATAAATCAGGAAAGAAATATGTGGTTGAAAAATTATCAATGCTCCCTACTGGATTGCATTATACACATATAAGGCCAATCGAATCAAATATGGTGCTTAATAGTTCTTAAATATTAATCAATTGGCATGATCGATTGGGACATCCTGGTTCAATAATGATGCGAAGAATTATTGAAAATACGCATGGTCATCCATTGAAAGACCAGAAGATCTTTCAGAATAATAAGTTTCAATGTAAATCATGTTCTCTTGGAAAACTTATTATAAGACCATCACCAGCTAAAATCCAAACAGAATCACCCATATTTCTTGAACGTATTCAGGGTGATATTTGTGGGCCAATTCATCCACCATGTGGACCATTTCGATATTTTATGGTATTGATCGATGCCTCCAGCAGATGGTCACATGTATGCTTATTGTCAACTCGGAATGTGGCATTTGCAAAACTAATTGCTCAAATAATAAAATTACGGAATCAATTTCCCGATTATACAATCAAGAAAATAAGACTTGATAATGCTGGAGAATTTACTTCCCAAACTTTCAATGACTATTGTATGTCAATAAGAATTACTTTTGAACATCTTGTTGCTCATGTTCATACACAGAATGGATTAGCTGAATCATTGATTAAACGTCTACAACTGATTGCTAGACCAATGATTATGAGAACAAAACTCCCTATTTCTATATGGGGACATGCAATTTTACATGCTGCGGCATTAATTCGCATCAGACCAAGTGCATATCATAAATTCTCCCCATTGCAGCTTGCATTTGGTAAAGAACCAAATATTTCTCATCTGAGAATTTTTGGATGTATGGTGTATGTGCCTATTGCACCACCTTAACGATCAAAAATGGGTCCTCAAAGAAAAATCGGTATTTATATCGGTTATGATAGCCCATCAATCATTCGATATCTTGAGCCTCGGACAGGCGATGTGTTTACAGCACGTTTTGCTGATTGTCATTTTAATGAAGAAATCTTCCCAATGTTAGGGGGAGAAAATAAACACATCGAAAAAAAAATCACATGGTATGTACCATCATTGTTACATTTGGATCCAAGGACCAAACAATGTGAGAAAGATGTACAACAAATTGTGCACTTGCAAAGAATTACAAATCAAGTGCCAGATGCATTTGCAGACACAAAAGGAGTAACAAAATCATATATACATGCTGTAAATGCCCCTGCTCGAATTGAAATTCCAAAGAAACAAATTGAAGACACTCATGATGTCATAAAACGCTTGAAGCGTGGAAGGCCAGTCGGTTCCAAGGATAAAAATCCTCGGAAAAGAAAAGGCATAGAGAAACACGATGATCATAAAATAGAAAATGGTGTTCCAAAAAAACACCTGATGATGAAAATGTTCTGTCAGAACCACAAACTGACGAGAATCATGAAATCTCTATCAATTATATTAATACTGTAAAAATATGGAACCGAAAAGATATAAAAGATATTGATGAGATATTTTCTTATAATGTGGCATGTGACATCATAAATGAAAACGAGGATCATGAACCAAAGACCTTTGGTGAATGTAAAACTCATCATGATTGGGCAAAATGGAAAGATGCCATCCAGGTTGAATTGGATTCGCTGAATAAACGTAATGTTTTTGGACCTATAGTCCTCACACCTGAAGGTGTAAAACCTGTTGGATACAAATGGGTTTTTATTCGAAAGCGAAATGAGAAAAATAAAATAGTCAGATATAAAGCTAGACTTGTTGCACAAGGTTTTTCTCAAAGGCCTGGAATTGATTATGAAGAAACGTATTCTCCTGTTATGGATGCAATTACATTTCGATATTTAATTAGTTTGGCAGTGTCTGAAAATTTGAAAATGTGTCTTATGAATGTTGTTACAGCTTACTTATACGGATCACTTGATAGTGATATATACATGAAAATCCCTGAAGGATTTAAGATGCCTGAAGCACAAAGTTCAAAACCCAGAGAATTTTATCCTGTAAAATTGCAAAGATCATTATATGGGTTAAAGCAATCCGGCCGAATGTGGTATAATCGGCTAAGTGAGCACTTGATGAAAAAAGGATATGTAAATGATCCAATATGCCCTTGTGTTTTCATCAAGAAAACAACATCCGGATGTGTAATTATTGTTGTATATGTTGATGATTTAAACATCATTGGAACGAATAAAGAAATTCAAGAAGTTATGATGTACTTGAAGGAAGAATTCGAAATGAAGGATCTTGGAAAAACTAAGTATTGTCTGGGTTTGCAAATCGAACAAAAAGAATGTGGAATTTTTGTTCACCAGGCAAATTATACAGAAAAGATCCTTAAACGTTTTAATATGGATAAATCAAATCCATTAAGTACTCCAATGGTTGTAAGATCATTAAACATAGAAAAGGATCCATTCCGTCCATGTGAAGATGATGAAGTTATTCTTGGTCCAGAAGTACCATATCTAAGTGCCATTAGTGCCCTTATGTATCTTGCAAATTGCACTAGACCTGATATATCTTTTGTTGTAAATTTATTGGCAAGATTTAGTTCATATCCAACAAAGAGGCACTGGAACGGAATTAAACATATATTTCGTTATCTACGAGGAACGACAGATTTGAAACTTTTGTACTCAAAAGACACCAATCAAAGTATCATTGGTTATGCCGATGCTGGATATTTTTCTGATCCACATAAGGCACGTTCCTAAACCAGATATGTATTTACTCGTGGAGGCACCGCAATTTCTTGGCATTCACAGAAACAAACACTCGTAACAACTTCATCAAATCACGCTGAGATTATTGCATTACATGAAGCAAGTCGTGAATGTGTATGGTTAAAGTCAATGACCAAACATATTCAAATATCGTATGGATTGACAGTAGACAAGAAGCCTGTGACTGTGGAGACCCGGGTTGCTAATCTTATCTTAGAGCAATTTATTAGAATTAACAATTAATCAAGTACACAAAGGATATAAAGAACCAAGAGCTAAAATTTTTTTTTATTTTTTTTAAAAAGCTACAGTGTCTCGCTCGATCGGCGAAAGTTGCTCGATTGAGCGAGCTCAAACTAGAAGCTCTCGGGTCCAGGGATTCTTGGCCTCGCTCGATCGGTGAATTTCTACCGATCGAGCGAGCAACAAAATTTGATTTCTCTGCCTTGCAAAATAAGGGCCTCGTTCGATCGGTGAACTTCTACCGATCGAGCGGGCTACATTTTCCAGAAAATGCAGGAAAGATTTTTGCTGTCAAACCTGAAACATACATCCACATACTTTGATACAAGCTCCAAAATCATAAACATGCAATCTAATAACATCTGATAAGCTTTCCTACACAAGTTACACATGTAGTTAACAACTTATACAACATTCTTGTATTCTTTTCTAACATGTTTATCCACTCAAAGTACATGTCTTGCTGATACAACCCGTACCCTCACATGCTAAGACTCTATCTCGAGCTATCCCTGTCTTTTCTGACCAGCTCCTGCCCCACCTATTGCCATGCACACATACAAAACAAAGCAATAGCCGAATACCTCCGGTGAGAATAAAATCCCAGTATAAACAACATAAAGTGCGAGATAATAAACGTGAATGCAATGCATATGAAAAAAGAGGCAATCAAGCTGATATCAATCGAATATAAGTTCTTTGGGATCCCGAGGAAATAAAATCTTTAACGAACACCAACTCATCCAATCGAGGTGAAGTTAAATACTTTATTTCCTCTGACTTTGGTGCAACTATAGTGAGTATTCTGGCTCTGGAAGTAAGTTTACAATCTGTGTCACTCAACTACAGCCCTCCAAATGTCATATGCACTCTAGGCTTTTCAACCCTCTGTGCTTTTCAGGCTGGAGTTCAAGATGAATGCAACATGTTCTGTATGCATCAAATGCTATAAAATCTTGAAAAACTAATCACATAAGCATGTAAAGCAATCAAAGCATCTAATCAATAAAATACATAATCAACCAAGTATGTGATTACAAGGGAATACTCGAAACAATAGCTATTTCGAGTGTTCTATCCCATCTGGATTCGCTGTCATTTATACCTTTCGATAGCACGTCTGAAAGAACTTTAAATCTGCAATGACATCAATGATAAATCATATCAAAAGGTTGCTCAATTTCTCAACTCAATCTCAAGTGCAATGCTAGCAAACCTTGCTTCAACTTTGTCACGGTTCGAAGACTACTTCTCGAGTCGTCAATCTTGTGCTAAGATCTGAAATGATATGTATACAATCTCACAAGATCAGATTTCAACTCCACTTCATGTTTCATTCAATCAACAATATCAAAGTCTTGACATTTTTCGAATCGACGGCATAACGGCTAAAAACCGCCAATCCAAACAATATCACAATCGATCCAACAATCCATATAACTCATTATCTCTAACATATCATCACACATAACTCGAAAATCATCATAATCAGATATGATAGGGTTCGAATTTTTCTTGCTAAAATCATATAAAATCCGAACGATAGTCTTTTTCCAAACCGTCTGCGAATTCACAACCGATACTAGCTCCATCACAAATATAGTCAAAAAGAATATCAATCCATCTTCAACATAAAAATAAAGTATAAGAGAGCTCAATAAAAGTTGTACCAAAACGAATCTCTCGGAGCGGTGATCGCAGATATATATTTATCTGGAATTTCTGACAACCGTAGCGCGAGTTATCGAAGCTTTTAAGAGATAAAAATGGAGTCTTGGGGTTTTCAGCCGTTCTTCCTTTTCTTCTGATGCTTCACGTTGGAATCAGATATATTAAAGGTGAGTTGAGATATATATTAGCCAAATTGCAGTTTAGTCCCTGAACTTTTGGCTATTTACATTTCAGTCCACGGAAAAGTGATTTAATTCAATTTCAATCATTATTCATTTAAGAATATTAGAATTTAATTTTAAACTCTAAATATTCCCAAATTAAATATTCTCGGATTAAAATTAAATAATCCCGGGCCTTACAATGACACTATATGAAGATAATGCTGCATGTATTGCTCAAATGAAAGAAGGATACATTAAAAGTGACATAACCAAACATATCCCCCCAAAATTCTTTGCCTACACTCAAGAGCTTGAGAAGAATAAAGATATTGATATCTGTTACATTCAATCAAGTGAGAACTCATCAGATCTCTTCACAAAAGCACTTCCCACGACGATATTCAGAAAACATATATAAAACATTGGGATGCGCAATCTACGGAATATGTGAAGAACCACTCATGTTAACATGAGGGGGAGTTTACGTGGCTGCACTCTTTTTTTCTTACTATGGTTTTTATCCCACTGGGTTTTTTCTAGTAAGGTTTTTAACGAGGCAGTATAAAACACGTAATGAAGACAGTCATCATATCACGATCATCATCACAAGGGGGAGTGTTGAAAAATATATTATTATTATTATTATTATTATTATTATTATTATTATTATTATTATTATTATTATTATGTTGAATATTGAATGTTGAATGTTGAATATTGAGTTGTAAAATGTGGAAAATTAGTGTGTGATGATGTAGATGATGATGTATTTATTTTTGGATTAATCTCAAATGTGGATCTATAAATAGGTCTTCATTTGTGATGAAAAATACAATTGAGTTGAGAGAAAAATATTATAAAGTGTAGAGTTTGATATATTTTAAGTTTTTGAAGTATTTACTTTTTATCGTAAATTTTTACTTTTTCACAACAATGCTATCTTTATGGTATTTCTCAAAAAATACTAAAAAATATTGCAAAAGTTGTGTATCCATAATTCAATTCGTGTCGTGGTCAGGAGAAGTCAATGAGACTCTAAACTTGGTGGTGGCTCAAATTGACCAGCACAAATTAATGAAAGTTTGGATTAAAAAAAATAGCAAATGTCATTTGTAACTTAAACTAATTTGCATCAATCGGTTAGTCGACATGTATCGGCATTATTACATCAAACATCTAAAACCAACTTTTAAAACATCAAAATCAAATCAAAACATTTATAAAAGTTGGGAAAACTATAACTTTTGTCATATATGTGGACCTTTTATTTTGGGGGGTTTCGTCATTTATATTATCAAATCACAGTTTTAATATGTTCTCTTCGATTTATTTTTATTTTATTTTTTTCAATTTTATCCATGTTTTTCGATATAATGTCGATATGATATTAACATGAAAGCAATAGTGTCTCATCAACTCTGTTAAGAAGATTATAAAATTTCCAAAAAATTTAAAAATTCTGGATTTATAGTCCAAGACTTAAATTTGAGAATGTACAAGAGAGCAAAATCGCAAGACAAACATAAATAAGGAAAATTATAATTTCCTAAAATGGTTATATATATATATATATATAAAGTTTTGATACCACGCACCTTATTGTGCAGGATTTTCGTGACCAACCACTAAACCCGTAAAGTTTTTTTTTCACAAATCACTAAAACTCGGACGAGTTTTAATGGTCTCTCACGAAAATCTTGCACACTAGGGTGCGTGATATCAAAATTATATATATATATATATATATATCTCTGTTGGGGAGGATCGATTTCGGACTGCTCTTTAGATCTACGAAAAGCATTTCAAGATGAAAATCTTCAAATATGAGCTCAGTTGTTGTTAACAATAGAACTCTTATCTTTCTCGTGTGTTCATGTTAATTGGCCAACAAATATATGTGTGAAAACAGGCCAACTAACAGATTGAACAAATATATGTAATGGATGAACCGATATGTAAATAACAGAGATATGTTTATGGATGTTCGGAGACTTAACTGCTCTTACGTCACCCCTTGTTCCACGAGTGAATGATCCACTAGAAAATTTTGATTTATACGTCTTGTATACAATCCACTCCAATCGTAGGACTTATCTCTTGCCTAGATCGAAACTCATAGCATACAACCAAGTTAAGACACCACGTCCTAACAATGAAATATAACAGTGAATAAATCCTTAGATTCAAACAGTCGATCAACTCCTTATGAGCAGTCAGGTAGTTGAGAGTTGAAATTTGACCCTTGATGATCCTCGAAGATCTGATATATCAATAAGGGTGGGCGAAGTGAGCAAACAAGATGATTCCTTTTAAGAATGCTCGAAAAATGCTTTTGGCAGCTTGTATCTTGAGTTTTCTTTCTTCGTATATTTCTTGGTGTCTTGTATATGTGCCTGTACTCACTCTTTATCTTATCTTCATTCTTAATTTATATAAACATGTGCGTCTTTACAACGTTCGACTTGATCTTCTTTAATGCGTTGTCTTCATTGTCTTCGAGATCTTCAGGCACATGTCTTTATAAGATCTTTAAATGAGGTTACACATCTTTTAATAGAAATGTCTGAACCTTTCAAGAACCTTTCAACGTATCTTATATTTGAATTTGAATTGTTCTCATTATGTAGCTTTGTTATGAGTAGTTGGTTAATGTATTCTTGTCAGGGCCGGTCCTAAGAAAAACGAGGCCCTGGGCAAAGTTTAAACTGCCCTTTCGTATTAAC
Source organism: Henckelia pumila (assembly GCF_033568475.1). Lineage (NCBI taxonomy): Eukaryota > Viridiplantae > Streptophyta > Magnoliopsida > Lamiales > Gesneriaceae > Henckelia > Henckelia pumila. The sequence continues at coordinate 18,299,100 of NC_133123.1, read as the reverse complement.
TTGAAAATTCATTTATATATATATATATATATATATATATATATATATATAAATTCAAATAACATATATATATATATATAAATTCAAATAACATAATTAAAATAAACCAAAATACATAAATCAATAAAGTACACAAATGAAAGAAGTTTTACATAATTCTTTAAAATAATTTAATCAACAAAAAATATTATTTAAAATTGGCTCTTATGTTTTTTTAAAACAAAATCATCAATTGTGTCGTCATAAGATATATATATTCCAATTTTTTTTTTATGCGGAGGATCGCCAAATCATTCAGTTTTTCTTGACTTATTGTGGTTCTCAAATAAGATTTTAATAATTTTAACTTGGAAAAACTTTTCTCAACTGATGCTACAGTCACAGGAATAATCAATAAAATTTGATACGCAACCACGATCATAGGAAAAATATTCATTTCAGACATGTAATCCTCGAATTTTCAAAATCTATGTGAAATTATAACAAATATTAACATCTTACCTTAAACCAAAATAATGTGAACAAAAATATTAAATCAAAATAAGATTAAACAATATATCAAAATTCGAAAATAAAATAAAATTAAACAAGAGTCTTGTAATTCATACCTTGGATCGTTTTGTTGAATGCGTTGTATATTTTCGTAAATTTTGTATTCCTTTATTTTATGAATTTTTAAACTATTGATAGTCAATTCACGTAATCGCACGCAGCCACAAACTAACAAAAGAGCAAAGTATTATCGAAACTCTCAAAATTAAAAACTCATACCTTTTTTTTATGTGAATGAATGTTGTGTGAAAGCATAATTAATATATAATATTTATATATAAATAAAAATATATATATATAATAATAATTTTTTTAAAAAAATTTTTGGGGCCCCACCCTGGGCACGTGCCCTGGCTGCCCGGGGCCAGGGCCGCCCCTGATTCTTGTCGAGCAGTTGGTCTTAAGCACCAGCATATCCTCTTGATTATTTTCTCCAGCAGTCTTGATTCTTGACTGGCCATATGCACTGGTTTCTTCAACTGGTCTTGAGATCCATGTTCGACTGAATTGCTTAAACTTATACTCATTCGATTTGTCATTTTGAATATATTTTAGTGTTTTGTCAAATACCGAAACCTACTCCAACAATCTTTTACTATGTATAATACTTAATACATATTAACTATATAAGGTCATAGTATAATTTTGGTTTTGTCTGCATCATCTTGTAAAACTAACTACATGATTTTATTATATTATGACAATATTTTATTTTTCTCTCCTAATATTTCAATTCAAAAATTAATAAGTTTAATTTTAAACTTTTTTATAACAAATAGTGCCACAATTTACCATTACTATTAGTTAAAATTGAACTCGCTTCACTAATTAATTTTTATTATGCTAGTAAAATTTTTTATAAGTATAAAAAACATAAAAACTCACTTTAAAAAAACATGAAAATTTCTGTTAGACGGTCTCACAGTCACGGGTTAATTTTGTAATACAGATTTTATTCGGCTTGACCCATAAAAATCATTACTCTTTGTGCCTAAAGTATTATTTTTCATTGCAAATATGGGTTGAGTCAATTCGTATCACAAAAAAACATCCGTGAGATCGTCTCACAAGGACATACTAAAAAATTATTGAGTAGATCTCTTGACCATTAGACAGGTCAATCCTGAACATATTTACAATAAAAAATAGTACTTTTGACATTAAATGTAACATTTTTTCATAAAACCATCTCACATAAGTTTCCGTGAAAATTCTTTCACCACTCAACTCCAAATTTAACATTTTTTTCTCCATTAACTCTTACAAATGTTTTGAAATGGATAACTTTCATTTAAGAAGAAACACCATTTCCTTCTTTATTTTCTCGTATGTATGTATATGTGTGTGTATAAATATACATATATATAATATCCACTGAGGTGCCACTTGCCTATCGAATATGATGAATCAAATTATACATCCAATATGTGAATGTTAAATCAGCATTGCTTACGTAAGTGGACATGGTGTATGGACAAATATCAAAATTTATATATAAGTTTGATCTTTGATCTTTCACACCCTAAGGTGCAACCGTAGTGAGTTTTAGGCCAAGTGTTCATCCTCGCATTTTAAGATATATGATACGGGGATCGAGAATTTATATATATATATATATATTTATTGAGATTTGAGAATGTGGGAGATCGTTCTGTTTCTACGATAAATTAAAGCTCTCCCCATGCTGACAACTTACAAGAAAGAGCCACTCTGAATAGCCAAGCTTAATTAGCTGGCACCACTCCACGGCCTTTGCGCCGCCGTGAAGGGCCAAGAAAACCCCCCATCCCAATACTTTCTTCTGTCCAACAACAGATAAATATCTCATAAGTAATAAACCATCTTTCTTCAAAATTTGTTCCCCATTCTACATAATTTATTTACAAATTGTGAATATATTCAGAATATATCATGTTGTTTGCAAGTGATATACATGCTACTTCGTTATACGTGAACTGAAAATATCTCGGGTTTCATCGTCACTGTTTAACTGGGTTGAGTTCGCTCCGTAAAAATATATTAACTCCACGTAACTAAATTAAAATTAAACGTTTATATATAAAATAATGGTAATATTTTGATGGTACTATCTCATCTCCCGTGTTTAATTGTCTGGATGCCCACGAATGTTGATCCAAAAGAAAACAAATACTTCTAGCACAAATAAAACAATATTTTTTTATAGATCGAATAGATATTTATCTCATAAAATTGATCTGCGAATTAAATAAGTTTTTGTATAATTGTCGTGGACGTTAAGTGAAGATGGTTTCCAAGGGTTCCGTCGATGCCCATATATATGCTAGATCCAACGACCCTTTTTTTTTGCACTTGAGATTTCATACGAACATATCGCGTGCATAAAAAGATAAACCATTTGATACTTCATTGGGCATCGCGAGGTAGCATTGACAATAACATTTTCAAGACATGACTTCGTTCTGCGCCAGGTGTACTGTATTGCACTGCTTTTGTGTTTTTAGCTGTATAATTTCTTCTTCTTTTTTTTTTTTTGAAAAATCTATCATTTTTATAAAAAGGAGAAATTTTTTTTTTGGTTCCTCAAAAAAGAAAATATAATTTTTTGCTTGATTTATATAAAGAAGTTCTCAATATATATATATATAAATAAAGAGTATTAAAGAGTTTCATATATATCACGGTATGGGATACATTTATGCGATAAATATAATAATATAAATAGCAAATAGGTCTATGTATTGTGTTATTTAATTTAAAATAGGTTTATAAGTTTTGTATTAATTATTTGGATAAATTTTATCAATTATTGAATTTTTTGAGCATCAAAACAATATTAAAATATTAATAAGTTTATTGATAGATTTTTATTAAATGAAAAAACTTTGTAACTAATATGTCAAATTTGAAATATATGAGTTGTATATGATTTTTGTACTTGACGCATAATTATATGAATTCAAAATTTACAGTCAAATAGAGTTTTGGATTCGAAAATACCATACTTGAAAATTGAAATCAAATGTATTGATGTATATTGTTTAATTTTCTACAATGCTTAACTAGTATAAAATAAATTATTTATGTTTCCTATTTAATTTGCTTGATATTCGATTAATATATACACACATATTCCCTATATGTGGTGTATTTATTTATAGGAAAAATTGTTTTTGAGTTTTGTATGTTTGTCATTTTGCGATTTCGGTCCGTCATATATTCAGATTTCAGTTTTAGTCTGATATCTTTTTTTTTTGGCAATTTTAGTCCTTTTTTTGACGTGACCCTAATATGGCACCAATGTAGTGTTGATGTGAAACCGACGTATATAGTGTCACGTAAGAATTTTCGAAGAAAAATGATTAAAATTGCCAAAAATCAAAATATACAAAACTACAACTGAAAACATAGAGCTCAAAATTACAAAATGACATATATACATTACCAAAATTATAATTTTTCCTTATTTATAATGTAGATTTTTTATGAGACTGTCACACGCCCCGTGAAACTTGTCGACTCAAAGTAGAAGTATTCAATATGTTCAACATGTTCAAAAATGAAGTATTAGAAGAAATATAAGTTGTCCATTCAAAATCTCCATACAATAAACTGCAAAATTTATGAAACCTTAGAAACTCTGCAACACCAAAAGGTTCAAAGAAAAATTTGTCAAATTGTTCTTATTCTTTACTCTCAACGGCCATTTTGAGAAGCTCCCTTTCCGTTCATCTGAGGCTTTCCTACTAATTGTATAATCTAGGTTCCAAATAGTTGCAACGAGCGCAAAAAACTCAAAAATAAAGATGAATTTATGTTCGAAAGACGACCCGGATAGCAGCATTTGCTTAAGTGAACATATCTTTAACCAACATATCTTTAACCTAGAATAATGCTTTCATCATCGCCTTTTCCTCCCTTTCTTCCTTACTCTGACTTCTTTATCTAAGCTCGGCATCCTCCGATCAAGAAGAGGGGTGGAGGGTGTTCTTTGATTTGTAAGGTTTGATGCATTTTCGCTCGGTGATGGTGATGACGGTAGCAACTGTTTCTGCTGTGCGGCGGAGTATTTTTTAATGGCATCGAAGAATGAAAATCCCGATGTCTGATCAGTTGACGGTGGTGGCACTGGCATGTCTGGTATACCCAGAAACTTCTTCACCTTAGGTCTCTTTATAACTGAGACCCGGAAAAAAGAGAAAATCAAAACTTAAGAGGAAAAACAACCTGTTGAGTGAATAAGCTTAGAAGAAAAAAGAAGGAATAAAAGATCAACAAGGCTCACCCAATCCATATGTCAGCGAAAACAGGTTGGATGTAATCCAATAACAAAATATACCCTGTCGAACGAGTGCATGATCTAGTTAATTGCTTGCAGTTGATTGCACATAATAAACTTAGTATCGAGCATTTGTCATTATTCAAAAACTAGAAGTAACGCCGCCCTTACAAGAGCCCAAACACTATAGTTTAATCGTTGTCCCGCATGAGCATTTCCATACAGGACAGTCGGGGTAATTTTTTCTTTCCAACAACACGTTCCGAGTCAAAGTCTCCATGCCCGGTATTTTTATATGAGAAAAGTTAAGGTTCTAATGAGTTAAATTTCATTCATGTGCATTAGCCTTAAAAAAAGGGTAAAATATTGCGGTGAGCCTAAAGTTACATATAATGCAGAGTTCCAGACCTGTGGGAAACTTGCAGTGAGAGGGATTGACAAGGCGGCGAAGCCCCTAGACACGTTCTTGATGGTTTTAGCAGATGCATTCCCTTCCATGCCTTCTTGAGCATTGCACTGTAAAGAGAATTGTAGTTCAGTATTACGTGAGACAAACCTACGCAGTAGGCACCAACTATTTCGATTTGACATGAATAAAAACTTTTTTTTACAAGAATCGGCCGACAGAAATTTGTCCAATTTTGTACAAGTTAAGATTCGACAGATTTTGTCATATCAATACGTCTAACTATAACATGTATCTAACGTCAATTTAAGCACTGTCTATATCAGACAACCAAGGTCCCAAAATGTAACATAAAATTAAACGATGAGACTCAACGATTCTTCATAAAACCTTCCGTGCTCGCAAAAAAGATTCATCACAAAGCATTGCCAGATTTGTATTTCCATTTTGTGATAAAATAAATATGAGAAAGAGAATTCACACAAACTTTCATCTGCATGGCAGTAGAGATACAGCTAAGGCCACCAACCACTCTGGTGAATAATTGCAAGAAACCTAATATATGCTATGATTCTTGGTCATTCGATTTTATGACAAGACTCCACTGTGTTACACTATCACATAGTCGGGTAAGAAAAACACACTGTAGAATTTCAAATTGTCAAGTTCTGTACTTGTAGTGACAAAAATAAAGAGTACAGAAAAACTGAAATGATGGCTAACCTCCACAGTGATCCAAAATGTCAACGCAGTTAAAATCGGAAAAATATACAAGCTATCCGTAGCGGTCAAATCAGTAAACCAAAGTGCTCCACCATCTTTAAAAGATGGAACTTTGTCCACCATGTTTCTAATCTGCATATATAGACGAAATAAACTATCAAATGATGAAATAAGATCATGAAATAAATGTACTAAATAGATCATTCTTTAACCAAAACAAAAGGAACACCATCTCACCGCAAAAAAGAAAGAGCAAAAAACGGGACCTGAAATGAGGAGTCCCTTCATAGGGGTGAATGGTGAAACACCAGATCTGCAACACAAATAATCAATCATCAAGTTAACGACGTTTCCTTTTAAAGAAATATCAGAAACAAAGTACATTATTAAAATGGTGTATCAATGTAAACTCTACAAGTTGGATGGAAAGATGTCCTCACAGATGCACATTCTTTCTTGATAGTGGAAAGTTGTGTGAGTGCATTTATGATACCAAATTCCAACATTCCAACAACAAAGCAATCACAAACAGAAACGTGCATGCTTTTATTATTACACCGCCAAAATCTAAGCATGAACTAAAAATCCCATCCCCCCTTTTCTTCTTTTCTAAAACATGGTCAAATTAGAAAAATATAAGCATCCCAGAGTTAATGATTCCAAAAAATGAGCAAACAAAAGACACTCATAATCAAGGGCGGTTCTACTAAGGGGCAAGGGGGGGCAGCTGCCCCCCCTTGATTTTTTTTTAAAATTATAAATATATTTTTATATTTTAAAAATAATAATATATGATCATAAATTAGAAACCAAACACAAAAATATAAAAGAGGGTCAAAAAATTTAAGTTAATCTTTATTGTTTAATGTGTGCAAAGTGACCTAAAAATTTGTGGTTCATAGTTTTTAAAAAATTTTAGCTCAATCACTAAGTTTTTAAACCTAAACACAATGAGTTTTAAGTTTTTAAACCTAAAAAAAATTTTGTTGAAGCAAGAATTGTTAGCTTACAAGCTTCTAAGTTTGTCTTTTATTTTAACAATCGCAACAACTGCATTGAATAGAAAATTTTTTGCTGAAAATATTTTTACGAATATTAATTAATTATATTGAAATATAGATATATATATATAATATTAGTTTATCGAATGAAGTATTATTAGTTATTTTCAGTATATATTAAGTCGTAAGGGTAAACTGTAAATAAAATTTGAAATATAAAAATATTATTAAATTTACTATATTTAACTTTTTTTATGTGATGATTAATTATGTGTGTGTATATATATGTGATAATTTATTCTGTCCGGCTACCCCCCCTTAAGAAAATTTTTGGATCCGCCCCTGCTCATAATGGCCATGCAAATATTAAAATGGGAAACACGCATACTCCTTGAATAGTCTTTTCGTCCGTCTCTGACCTTCGGCAACAGCTTCTGGACTCATACCCTGCACAACCACCATAGTGTATGACACCCAAAAGTTGGAAGCGATGAAGTCAAGTACAATCATCACAAATAATCATAAAAATTTAAAAGTAACTAGCCACATAAGCCTCCAACCAAGAGTGGGACAAGCAAACACAACACCACAAAATAATAGGACAATGTCAATACCCTATTTTCCATGTCTTGCTTAATCGCATCCACTTGTGGCTTTAGAGTCTGCACAAAATACTAGCAGTTATGTGCTTTCCTCGAAGATACAAAGCAATACAGTACATCAAGGTATACTGAAATGAAGTGTAATTGTATAAAATAGGTTGCTCTGCTGCACGCTAGATAACATAATGATCGGCAGCTAATCCAACATCTTAAAATTCTTGTAGCATCCCCTACACTACAAAACGTCACAACCAAAAGAATAAAACAAAAACGAGAGGGAACTATGATATAAAGGCCTTATGGAGTAAATAAGGACAAAATCATCAAATCAATAAATAATATAAAATATTAAGATTTAAACATGGAAAAACTACCTGTCAACAGAAAAAGGTTAATAAGTACATTACAACTTCATAAATGGAATATGCCTTCACCTACAAATGTGTGTATGATAATTTAAGATCCAGGGAACTCCTATTGTCCAATAAAAATAGTTTTTCATACCATCCTCGATGCTGTCACCCCCATCCATACCTATTTCATTTATTGACCTGATAAGCACAGTTCCCACAAATGAGCAACTACTTCAGATACCCCATAGAAAGGGGAAAATGAAGAGCGCTAGTGCGCTATTTAGTATAAAGACGCGTATTCCAGTTGCTCTAGAGATGGGGCTTGAGAAGAAAAGAACAAATATCCAACCACTCTCCTAAACTTCCAGCGCTGCATTTCGTTTCTGTATGTACTTAAAACTGACTTTCTCCCAAACAAGATATACGTATTTGAATTTTTCCTTTGGCAAAATTCCTTTCAAAGGGATAAAACTCACCTAAACATGGACAAGTTGTATTTATTCATTGACAGTAATTATCACAGCAAGGTTTATACCCGAAATACAGGGTCGCTAAAACAGCTACATGCTTAAACACAAGATAATGGCTAGGAAAAACTTAAAAAATTAAAAACTACAAAAGGAGAAACACATATGCAATAACTCACAGCGAATTTCGCGGTGGCCTTGAGCTGATTTATCATAAGGGGAACCTGAAGCCAACGAATCAAAAGAGTTGTCACAGCAATTGATGCCCACCTATACAGCACACACAATCGAAGTTCCAAATATCATCACTTTGCCAATCTTTAAGAAATTTAACCAAAACACAAAAAACCTACTAAAACCGAATGTAGAGACCGCACATTCTCTTTCACACATCAAACCATATCAATTAAGACCAACCCAAGCGGAAAACGTACTTATGTCAAACATAACATTAAAAAATATCTCAAACGAAAGGAAAATTCCCAACATGGTTAATCAGTAACCTGAAACAATGTTTCCGATGGTAAGGTTTCCTATCGAACTGTAACACACATTTAAAGGTGCTACACTTCACATCAAACTGTTTGAGCCAAATAAAATTGCAACAGCATGAGAAGTAGGAACATTTAGATCTATCATTAAAACAGAGAGTGATCCCTCACCAACTAAATCCAGTAAAACTATGCACATAATCAACCAAGTACTGTAGTGCAGCCACTGGTAAGAACGAGTCTGCCGCAGCAACTGCAACCTCATTCACCACGGGCACGGCCTGGGAGGCAACTTCAACAGTCTTATTTGCTAAAGCATCCGCCACATCAGTCATAATCTCAATGTTTTCAGCCGCCCCACCTCCAACACTCGTGCTTGACATGTTCCTCGCAAGAGCCAGCCCAGAAACCGGTGGAATCACAAATCTTCGGTCTTGAAACAAATTTCTCGACCCATGAAGATTGCTGAAATCACTCCTGGAACCATAACAACGACTGCGGAAATAGTCTAGGAATTCAGGGTTTTTGCAAATGGGATTATTAGGCAGGGTTTCACGATCATTTTCATCAAGACGAATATGGGAAAATGAAGGAATAACTCGCTGTTGCTGTTGATAAAGCAGCTTTGCTCGAGCGGTGACGCCCCCCCGTCTATAAGCCATTAATTTTGCTACGTATGAAGGGGGAAAAAAAGGAGAATTCAAAGCTCGAATCTTGACATAAATCTATCAAAAGGGATTTCGGATCTCTGATTTTAAATTGATGATATACAGTTAATCTCAAGATTGAGCACTTACCCAGCTAAAATCACGTCAATTTTGAGATGAGAGATCAAGGAGACGACAAGGGTTTTGGTGGGTTTTTAGTGTATATGCAAATTGAGTCGTGCGGTAATAACTAATTCGTAGGTTTTTCCACTGTACTGTACTACTGTTCCAAAGATTTCCTTGAACAGCTGATTTATTGGATAATACACATTTTGGCTTGCCATAAATTGTTTAGTTTAATACAATTTTATATTTATCTACACCATTTGTTAAAATCCATGTTTATTTAAAATAAAATATATAGCATTAAAAATTTTACTACATATTTTATATATACAAATTATATATTTAATTATAAGAAAAATTATATATTTAATTATAAGAAAAATTAGCAATTTAGTAATGTATGTTGGCTTAATTTTAGTTTTGATCATATATGTTGTCATGTTATGAAAAATGTACAATAACTTAGATTTTTTTTCCCCAAATTTCATCTTGTATCGTCGGAGCTCGAGAGAGCTACCGAATATTACTTAGTTGACATAAGATTTCGTCTACCTGACATCTATTAATTATCATGTGGCATAAATTGGATTCCACATGAACAACATTTTTTTAATGGTTCACATGAACAACATTAACTATATGTAAAAAACCTAAAATATAAACAAAAAATACTCTAATCATTGACAAATCTCCCCACAGATCAAATCTAATTGAACTAGTCGACCCCCATTAAGTGTGGGCATTCCCCATATATCTTGCTTATTATTGTTGTTGTCAACATCTATATAAGGCTTTTTAAAAATATATATATAAATATAATTTTAAAAAATATTGCATTCAATAAAAATTTACAAATCTATTATACTACCAGACAGATTGTCCCAGATTCAACAGAGAGAATGCGGGACAATCTATCCCGAATTCAATTTTATTTTTTTTTAAAAATGTGAATCTACATATTTTGGTCGGACATAAAAGAATCGGCTGAACCGAGCCGATTTTTATTTTTATTTATTAAAAATTAATCCTGAAACCGGAGCACCCATGAATTAAATTCACGAGCGGACATCCCAACCACCCAACTTTCTTCGTTTATATATATTTGGACTTGTGTATTCACCCACATCTTCTTCTCATTTTCTAAAGGTAAAGTTCATGGAAATTTTTTTTTATGTATATATTTAGTTAGTTTTTATTTTAATACATTATAATAAATATATTTTTTATGATGATTTTTTTATAGTGGTATGTTTTGTTCTAAGACAACTTGGTCAATCCAGAATTCACACTTGCTGAGTTTGACGAACAACTGCCTTTCTCGCAAAATCTGTAGTACTATCTTGAGATGGTAACCGTGCTCGTCAATGTTGTGCGAGTAGATCAGGATGTCGTCAATGAACACGACCACAAACTTATCCAAGGAGTCTCGGAAAACCATGTTCATCAGATCCATGAAGACTGTAGGAGCATTCGTTAGTCTGAATGACATCATTAAAAACTCATAGTGACCATACCTCATACGAAAAAATGTCTTCTGAATATCCTCATCTCTAACCCACAAATGATGATATCCGGACCTCAGGTTAATCTTGGAGTACATAGAAGTCCCCAGAAGTTGATCAAACAGATCATCTATGTACGGTAGATGATACTTATTCTTGACTGTTACCTGATTCAAATGCTCATAATCAATGCAAAGACGCATCGACCCGTCTTTCTTCTTGACAAACAAAAATGGGGCTCCCCAAGGTAAAACACTTGATCAGATATAACCCTTGTCAAGCAGATCTTGTAAATGTTGCTTCAACTCTCTCATCTCTGACGATGCCAGACGATAAGGTGCTCAAGAAATCAGTGTTGTCCTTGTCATCAACTCGATCCAAACTCTACCTCGCGGATAGAAGGTAACCGGAATCTCGTCAAGAAATACATCCAGAAACTCTCGGACTACTGGTATTTCTTGAATATTCAACTCTCAGAGGATGCATCTATGACATAGATAAGGTAACCTTCTTCGTCGAACTCTAAAGCACGACGGGGTTTCAAAGCAGATACAATCGGCATCGCAGGTCGCGCTCCCTCACCATAAAAGTACCATGCATCACCATTCTCTGGACGAAACTGGATAAAACTCTGGTAGCTATCCATTATATATTGCTAGATAAGTAGTCAGAAGGTCAATCTCAATGATGCATTCAAAGTCATCCATCTTTAAAACCATCAAGTTGACACACAATTGATGACCCTAAAACCCCAAAGTACATCATACTACTAGACACTTAGCTAAAACTTCATGTCCCATTGGGGTCGCTACAGCTAAGAGAATGTCTAAATAAATGTAGGGCGATCTAAACTTTTTAACAAATCGTGCAGAGATAAATGAATGCGATGCACCGATATCAATCAAAATGTAAGGATGTATACCACATAAGCTAAAGGTATCTGAAATCATGCGTTCACTCTCGGTAAGATCCCGCTCCTAGTTAAGCGGAAATACTTGCTCCTGAACAAGTGGGCGCAATTAATTGGACGGACCATGAGATGAAGCCTGAGGGCACTGCTGAACGGTAGCTTGAGAACCAGAACCACTACCCGGTCCACCACGGCTAGGACAATCTCTCTTCCTATGGCCCATTTCTCCGCAAATTAAACAAGCCCCGGAAACACAGCAGAACTGATCAGACGGGTGTCTCCTACCACATGCTCACAATGATCTTCCTTCTTATTCTTGCCAAAACAAAAGACATCATCGGATCCAGAAGAAGACGATGTAGATCTCTACTTCTTAAACAACTGAGCACGCGGACCCAAAGAGCTAGCAGCATGAGAAGACGAAAACAACATCGCATGAATAACACTGATCTCCGTCTTTTGTCAACGGTTCACTAAACCCTCATACGAGTGGGATCATCACAAACAATGATCCGGTCGAATAACTTGTGATTCATATCGTGCAAGAAATGGTCGTACTTTTCCTCGGAACTGGCGTCAATATGCGGAAAAAACGGTAAAATATCGATGAACTTATGCTGATATTCATCGACGATAATGGGCCATTGCTTCAGATGGAGCAAATCGATTGTCTTCGCCTGATGGAGGGCTGGGGAAAAGTGCAACTGCGTGAACAGCCTATGAAAATCAATCCAAAAAACATGGCCCTACTCCTGGAACAACTGTACGGACGCGAATCTCCACCACTTGCGGGCACGACCATCCAAGAGAAAAGTAGCGGCCTCAATCTTCTGCTACTCAGAGCAGTAAAAAGCACGAAAACAGCTCTCCATTCGCTCAAGACAATCCTCTGCTGCCTCCGGACTCTCGCCTCCAACCAAAGGCTAAGACCTCATCTAAAGGAATTTGTGCATCTCAAAACGTCGTATATCCTCGCAGTGATGGCGGTGCCCACGAGGATGTCTCTAAGCATCATCGTCTTCCCAATGACCTAGACTACCATGACTCTCGTCGTATCTACCGATCATTTAAAAGGATTTGTGATCATCAAAACCCAAAAAGTCAAACCTATGTCTCAAACAAACCTATGCATGCTCTGATACCATAAATATAGTGACCCTACCCGAATCACCTACTGCTGGCTTTAATAAGCATGTAATCAAGATAACTTAAGCAATACGATAAAATAGATTAAATAATGAAAACTAAAACCGGGTTTACAAACCAAACTGACGGAACACAATCGGTAAAACCAAAGGTAAATAAATTATTTATACAACCAGATCGAAATTCAGTAACAACAATACTGAAATAATGAAAACTCACTGCATCCACAACACCATCTCTCAACCCTGTCTCGACTCACCGACATCGTCCAACCTGAAACCTGCCGCGTCAAATATGGTGTCCAAGAAACAAAACACTGGACGTGAGCGACTATGCTCAATACAATAAGCACGAGTAGACAAACCTAATATGATGCATCAATATGATTGAGTACTGGGTTGTTATCAAGTATTGCTCAGTCTAGGCGCCAATGAGTATGTAGTACCATCTGGGGTTAACTCCGCTGGGTACATCCATACAAGGGCGGCTCCACATTGGGGCAAGTGGGGGCAGCTGCCCCCCATGTTTTTTTATATAAAATTAATAATATACTCTTATAGTTAAAAATTTATATTTTATGAACATAAATTAGGAACCAAACACGGAAATACAAAAGAGGGTCAAAAAATTTAATTAAGTTAATCTTCATCGTTTAATGTGTGAAAAGTGATCAGAAAATTTGTGGTTCATATTCTTTAAAAAATTGTAGCTCAATCACCAAGTTTAAAACCAAAACACAAATGAGTTTTAAGTTTTTTAAACCTAAAAACAAATTATTGAAGCAAGAATTGTCAGCTTAAGAACTTGTAAGTTTGACTTTTAATTTACGAGTCGCGACAACTGCAGTGAAGAGATTATTATTTTTTTTCTGAGAAGATTATTAAAAATATTCATTAATTATATATATATATATATATATATATATATATATATATTAGTTGCCGAATGAAGTTATTATTAATTATTTTGAAAAAATATCAAGTCTTAGGGTTAAATTGTAAATGAAATTTGAAATCTAAAAATATTATTTAAAGAATGTAGGGCTGAGCGACCCTACTACAAAGACTAACTCGAAGGAGATTCGCCTCAACATGAATATGAACATGCAACATAATATATTAAAACAGTAAAACATGTATCATGACACATAAAATACAACATATAAGCATGCATACTCGCTGGCTATCTCAATCAGTACTATGCACCTAACTAAGGCAGTCCTAGTAGCACCAATCTAGGGTTCAAGCCTACAATATAATATTTACCATATCACCATTACTGATATAAAAATCTTAACTAAGCTAATAGATATTCCATAATACTATTAGGGATATATCTAGGATTATACCTGCGTCCATCGTCAGTCCTTTGCTGTCGAAGGACCTGACCCAAGCACAGCTCTGCTACAAGTCCCATATATAGTCGTTATTGCCCGAACCTCGAGTATAAGGCTAAAACCCTAAGAATATAATCGGATGCACACTCAAACACACACTAATTGTGAGGATTTCGGCCCCTATTTATAAACAACGTTCGGAAGCTCCGATCTCTGCATGTCTGCCACGTTCCAAACTTTCCAGTTTGGGAGCTCCAATTTTTACATCGGAAGCTCCGATTTCATGCATGTGTCTGCATGTCCAAACTCTAGCGACACATCACCAGTGCACATGGTCTAACCTTCGGGAAATCCGATCTTCAGCTGCTATGGTTCGGTGCTTTCGAACCCACTTCGGAAGGTCCGATCTCTTCGGTGATTTTGAAGCCCTGATTCCACATTTCTGATCCGATTAATCGCTTGATTAATTTATATTGGAATATCTTAATCATGTTTAACCATTTAAGCTCGTAAAATGGGATACGAGTTACTACATTATCAATAATTCATGTACCAATATAATTTGTACTCTATTTTTATTTAATAAACCTAACATGGGCGGCTGAACACCTAGTGGCGATGGGAGCATGCACCGTGCAAGACATTGGGTATTTGGGTACCTCCGCATAGACATGCTTAACGGTTCTATGGTTCTGGTTCCTACCGATTCTGGATCTACCGATTCCAGAACCAGTTTGATTTCGGTTCTGGTTCCAAGCTAAAAGCCCAGAACCGGTCGAAACTAGTTCGATTTTGGTTCTGGTTCCGAGCCAAAAGCTGGGAACCAATTCGAACCAGAACCCTATTCGGTAGAACCAGATCGGTTTCGAATTTTTTTATACCCCACACTAGGGGGCGTGGGCGATTTTTCAAAATCTTTGCCTAACCCACGCAGGGATGGGCACGTCCCACGCATGCATACCCCCATGCATGGGTTTTGTTTTCTTCAAATAATTGCCTTACCCATACGATGGGCATGCGCGCGTGCCCCCTGCGTGGGTTAGGCAGTGTTTAAAAAAACTTAATAATTTGAAAGTTGTGTACATGTTTTAAATTTTTAAACACAAATTTAAACATTCCAAAGTAACTTAAGCATTGAATTTAATAATTGAACATCTAAAATTCATCATGATTAACTAAATATATTTTGAATATTCCGGATCTTTGTCGGAGCTTGAACTTTGAAATTAGTCAATTGCTCCAGCGGTCCTATTATTTTTTTCGGCTGCAGACCATTCTTGGAGGCCTAACTTGCTAAGTGTTTCTGGATTAAATTAGTTCTTTGATCACCAATGATTCTGCCACATATTGAAAATGCTAATTCGGAAGCAACACTTGAACTTTGAATGATTAGAACGTCTCTTGCAATTTTCGCTAATAGCCTAACACTGGGTACAGTTGGGAATTTAATGTCCACCAATCTAGAACATCAAAACTCTCGGTAGTCTCAATATATTGACTCAGATAAATTTGGTTTCTCATTTTAATTAGTTGTCGATTTTTCCTTAAAATTTTGTTGTTTCAAACGTTGAAATAAGCTGAGTGCTCCACTTTTGCCTTTCTCTGTCGGTCTCTCGTCCGACTGTGCACTCGGTTCACCCTATTCTCCAGCATACAAATCAAATAATTCTTGGAGAGAATGAGTTATTGACTTCTTTTGATCGTCAACATTATTCCCAAGAAATTTAGCATAATATTCAAAAAATATGTCTAACCCACCTTGACTTTGACTAGAATCAAGTAATGTTGCTATGCCATGCGAAATTGGGACATTATCTCGATATTTTAAAAATTAATCTTCCACATTTGAAATAAAATCATGCATAAATGGATCATCACGATGTTTCATAATTTTAAAAATCATATTGAAAATCAAAGGAAAAAACATTATTGAAGTGGGTAGTTAATGCCAGAAAATTTTTCGATTGTTTTTTTAAAAATTTCTAACAAAGAATCACAATTACTCAAAATATTTTTCAATCATCGTCAGTCAAGATTAAAGCATCTGTCGCAATATTATTATAATATAGAGTAATTAAATCTTTAAAACTTAAAAAAGTTTCAAGCAAATGATTTAAAGAATTCCATCGAGTTTCAATAGGTGCAGGAAATTTTTTAAATCTAATCACATTTGATTCGAATAATTTTTTCTAATCACGTCCATAATTTCTTTCAAAGAATAATTTCCCGCATGCTTTCATTTTTTCTACTACAGTAGACAAATGTTCATCTAATGCATATTTAACACATAAGTTGATAATATAACAAACACATCTAACATGAAGCAACCTACCAACTAAAATCGGTTTAATGAATCTTTTAGGTATCTAATTGCAAGATTATAATTGGCACTCGGATTATCTAATGTAATTGAAATTATTTTATTTTGTATTCCATAAGTCTTAGACACATTAGAAACATATCTAGCTATAGTGTATCCATTGTGTGACGATTCTAAATAATCGAGTGATATATTTTTTTTTTTTTGCATAGACCAAGTTTTATCTATCCAATGACATGTAACAACAAGATAAGATTCAAATTTTATATTAGTCCAAATATCAGTCGTCAAACTAACTCTGCACGAAATATTTGAAAGATGCGATTTTATTGTTTCTTTATATTCTTTATACATATCAAAGAAATATTTTTTAAGTGTGTGCCTAAAAATATTGTGAAACTAGGTTGAATACTACTAGTAAATTCAACAAAACCTTATTATATTGTTCAGATAGTATAAAAGGTTGACAACTTTCATAACAAATTTAACAATGACTTTTCAAGAATTTCTTTAGTAATCGTAAAAGCTTTGCCACTTGAAGGATTAATTTGTTGTTGGATTGCTTCTCTACCGAATGGTTGTAGAGTATCAAGTTCAAGTTTATATACCTTGACTAAATTTTTTTTCAAAGTACTGGTACCATCAGAACCACCACTTGTTTTGTAAATTTATTTTGTTTTGCAATTTTTACATACGACAAAAGAGTTGTTCGTATCTTGTTGTTCAATATCAAAGTGATCCCAAACTTTATTTCGCTTTGCTCGGCTTGTCGTCATATTCGTTGACATCGTGTTGCTTGCTCGAGCAGACGATGGTGTCTCGGCATCTATATTGGAGATTTTCATAGCTTCTTCCTCCTCGTGCCCAGGTTCAACTTCATCAAAATCGAGAATATAGCTAAAATCTTGACCAAAATCGAAAACACGTTCACCTTCACCACCACCACTGTTTGAAGATGATGCCGTTGATTGTAGAGAAATGTAAAGTGGGATAAAATTGATTATAGAAAGAAGAAAAGTTGAGAGAAAATTGATTTTAGATAATTATAGATTTGAGAGAAAATTATTGAGAAAATATAATAGAGAATTGAGAGAAAATTGTTGTATGAAATTTTTTGAAAACTATCTAGTATTTATAGTGGATTTTTAGGGTTGAATATATATATATATTTGGCCCCCAAATTGAAAAAAAAAATATCATGCAGCAGCCATTTGACAACGAATACTGCTTGGGTCAACGGCTACAACAAGTAGTCGATGGCCCATTTTCTTTTTTTTAAAAAAATGTTTATTAAATTACCGGTTCCGGATCGGATCCGGTGATGGCCCGGATCCGGTCTAGGAACCGAATGAGCCGGTTTAGAAAATTCTGAACCGGTTCAATCCATTTAATAGTGGATTGGGCTCGTTTTTGGGCCCGATTCTGACATAACGGGTCCAGAACTGGTTCTAACGGACCGGTTCTGTTTCGGTTCGGGTCCGAACCCATACGTTAAGCATGCCTGCCCCCGGCAGTAGCACTCTGAAGTTAAATGCTGATGCTTGCATAAATGAAAAGTTAAATCGATATAATGTAGGAGGTGTACCACGTGACAGCTATGGAAGATTCATCTTGGCCTTTGGGAAGCAAATAAAGCAACCGTTATCTGTTGTCCATGGCAAGCTTCTCATTGTTCTTGAAGGTGTTATGATATTATATGAAAATTTTTTAGGGATGTTCAGATTGAATCGAATTCGTTACTCACAGTGCAAACAGTCAGGAAGATATAGGATATGTTGCAGTGTGCGCCACAAAAATCAGAAACCATCTAATGGTTCTAGGAGCTTCAGTTTTTAACCATGTTTGTAGATCGTCTAATGTGGTATCATTTAGCTTATTTTGCTTCTTCCTCCCATTGTTCATTCGTTTGGATGAATAATGAGTTTTTCTTTTGGTTGGTCACACTTGTAACAGATGATTGTTAATCAATAAAATTATACTTTCTCATAAAAAAAAACATTATATTTTTATTTAATAAAAAATCATAAAACATATTTTAGTAAATATCCTATTAAATATATTTTTTATCTTTACCTATATTTTTAATTTTAATATAAACTATAATTTTTTACACAAAAATTATCTATTTTTTAAAATATGATTCATGCATCGCATGTATAGAAGAGCTAGCGTATAATTTAATTAAATTCGGAGGTCCTTATACTAGAAACTTTTAATTGATTCAGTGAAATCTCATTCAAAATTACAATTACACCTTCATTATCATTTTATAACTTTATTGATGACTTTTTTTTTAAAAAACGTAACATTCATTTCTTTTTAAATTTTCAATCATATGGTATCTATATTTTCGAATTTTTTAAATAATCTATTGCGCTTAATAAAAAAAAACATATATATATGAAAAAAACATTATTAGTTTAACAAACAACGAAAATTATCTTAGATAAATATTTTAATTCTACAAACATATAATAATGGGTGTAAAATAGCACATGTATATTAGTATACCAAGAGAGAACATAGTATGATAACTAAGGGAGTGTTTGCAAAAGATTATACTTTTGTAGAAGTGATTAAATTTATAGATTATAAAAAGTTAAGAAAAATCAAAAGTTGGTAGTGTTTGAAAACAAATGTGAAATCTAAAAATCAAAGTTGGGTAGTGTTTGATAAATAAGTGATTAGAATGATTTTAACATTGATCTTTTATTAGAATCTGTTTTGGAAAATCATAATCACCATATGAATAACTTTTGAATTTCAATTAAGTTAAACATAAGCTAACTAAAACGACCCAAACTACTAGTGAATTTTTTTTAAAAATACTCTACTCTTAAAAATTACTACTATAAATATATATGTGCTCATACATACATACATATATATATATATATATATATTATATATATATATAATATTTAAAATAACTTTCCATAAAATCTCATTCATAATAAATAAACATCACATGCACTGAAATAATATCCAAGTATATATTTAAACATAATTAAACTCCATGGATGCCAACTTCATAACATCATTTCGTAAAAGCATCATAAATCGTTACATCTCTTGTGCATATGTAAAATATCTCATACTCATGCAAAACCATAAAAATATTATTCGCGTGCGGAAACTAAAACTGTTTAAACTCAAACATCAAAATCTTCAATTAAGCTATGGTCACGAGTACTAGCAGTTGTCATAAAAGCTCATACGCCCTTGCCGTCAGTTGGGACAACATCCTCATTAGACTTTTGCTCACCTGCACCATTTAAGTCCAGTGAGCCTAGAGGCTCAACATGTTCTATCCTTACATAACAACATGAAATCACATGCATGGACACATCATAAAAATTATCGTGAATATACTTATAATTGCATGATCTTAAAAACATGTTATAATGCTGCATCTTAAACATGATCATATCTCAACATAAACATTTATCATCATATTTTTTAATAAACATCATAGAGTACATAAACATATCTTGAACTTGATCATTATACATAATAACATATGACATGTAATAAACTTAAACTTTCATATATGTTGTATCAATATCGTGTGACCGTGACATATTCGATTGATCAATCTAGAACCAACGTACGTGGCGGTGTGATCTCCACCTCTTATGCCACTTCACCAGGACTTGCCCCGGATTCATAGGCGCATAATTATAAATCATATGGAAAGGCAATCGGGCCCTAATATCCCGAATCACAGTCCCGTAAGCATATGGCAAGGGCTCAGGGCTTAGGAATCCCATCCACTGTCCCGTAATTGTTACACGCTCACTTCAAATTCTTTAAAATATTTTACATGCCCATAATCATTCATAAAATATTTCTTTCATGGTGCATGAACTTAAAAATAATTAATCATCATAATTTCATCATTCATAAAACTTTGCCCGTAAATATATATTTAATTATTTTCATAAAATCATACTTATACATAAAAAGACACATACATGTATTAAATATATATTTACAGACTATTTATTTTTCATGAACTTGTTCAAGCTGCTGATCTCATAAACTTAAGCCCATACATTCATAGATCGACCCAATAATTGAATCTAGGCCCATTAATACTTAACTAGCTCATAAACTACATTTAGCCCATTAAATTATTCAAGCCCATGAACATCTAGTCTGGCCCATTAAATTTTTTAGCCCAATAAGACTTGGTCCAATAATTCTCATGGACCACTAGGCCCATAAAAATTAATGGACTCACTTGACTAAATAATTAAACCCATGTTATAAAATTAATTAACCCATATCAATTTATTAAACTAACTCAAGCCCATAATTTCTTAACTTAAACTTTTAATTAAAATAAATTAAAAATACCCGAGGCCAACTCATATAACTCGGATCCGGATCCACTAACTTGACCCAATATATTCTAGACCCGACCCGGACCCAAAAACCCAAGCCCGGCCCGCATAAAACCAAAAATTCAGAACCTAGCTTGTGCATAAATTTGCACACGACTAGCTGCTGAAAATAACTTCGGCCACCACCGACCGGAGCCCCGCTGGCCAAACCTTCCCAAGGTCCAGACGGTCCTAACCATCCCAGCCCCAGACCAAACCGATCCCTACAGAAGCATCCCAAACCAAAACAACACAGCACCTCTTCCGCTCGCGTGCGCAGGTGAGCAACTTCACCAAATCCGTTCGTGTTGCCTGCTCCAGCCACCCTTGCTCGGATCCCCGCCGCCCAGACTTAGCCAACATCTGGGCGGTTCTAACCTGACCAATGTAACCCCCAAACCGTGGCCTATAGGAGGAGAACGAACCATTTTTCCATGGAACCCTAAACCTGCGCGAGTTGTGAATGTTCTGATTTTTACTTCGTGTCCAGCCTAATCCAGGTTCAAACCACCCTACCACTCGACTAGGGGTGGGCATCGGCCGGTTTGGTTCGGTTTTACTCTATTTCGGTTCGGTTTTTTTGGTTTCGGTTTTCAAAATCTTTGGTCCGAAACCGAACTATTTTATTACGGTTCGGTTCGGTTTTTTTTGTGATACGGTCCGGTTTTTTCGGTCGGTTTTATACGGTTTAAGTAATGAATTAAATTTAGTTTGCACGACTGCATATATTAGTTTAGGGACAAAGAAAATTATGAATTGTTTAAAATAATTATGGATTTAAAACTAAAATGAAAACCAAAATATAAAAAGGTTAATACTAAAAAAAATTTAAGAACTAAAATGATATCTCACTTGATGCATGTAATACATAATAGAGAACTAATAACAATAAAACATAAATTATTCCATTAGAATTAACAATATGAACTTCAATTAAAATAATAAAGCGACTATTAAGTTTTATAAAAATCATATTTAATTAAAATAGGCTTACATCTTGTAAGAAAAAAACATAGAATTGATTAAAAAAAAAGGCCCATTTTTAAGGCCCAATGGTCAATAATCATAAAATTCTTATTTTAATCAAAATTCGACCGGTTTGGTTTTTTTTGGTTTTTTCGGGGCATAAAACCAAAAACCGAACCGAAAAACCGGTTTTTATACATTCTAAAACCGAAACCGGCCGAAAAACCGAAAAAACCGAATCAAATAAACCGAATTTTTTGGTTCGGCCGGTTTTTTCGGTTTTAACCGAATTATGCCCACCCCTACACTCGACCCTAGGGACCCTAACTCAGACCCTAAGATGTGGTGCAACATGCTGGAACAAGACATGGTAGAAAAACATGAGAAAGTTGCACTTTCTCTTTCCCCTTGGAAACGTGTTGTTCCCATATTTTCCTGTTTCTTCTGCTTCTTCTATCATGCGTGAGATTTTGTGTGTATGTATCTATTATCGCTGTGCATCTATCCTCCCCTACTCCATGTTTCTGTACTTCCACACCCATTCAAGTCTAACGGCGCGGTGACGGTGGCGAGATGTGATCCGACAATGGTTTCCATCGACTTCCAGCCATGGTTAGCTCTTAAGCTTTTCGATCTGGTCCGATGGAGCTGTGTCGTGGTCATGCAAGAGAGGGAGTTGTCCGAGGATGGTGGTTTCGGTGAGGGACCGGCTAAGCGAGTAGATGAAGAAAAAACAGTGCCCTGAGTCGACTTCCAGCATGGAACGTCCACCGTCAGTGGATGCTCCATTTTCTGGCTTGATCTGGGCGCGGTGATTGTGGCGCGACGGCGGCCGTGGTACGGCGGCGATGATACTGCGACGACAATGGCGCGGCGACGAAGCGGCAATGGCATGGCAATGAATTCCTTGGGCCATGCGATGGATGGATAAATGCATGTGTATACACACATATGTATATACACATATTTGGCTTCTTTTAATTTATAATAATTATTGTTTGAAATAATTATTTTATTTTTGTTCAAATGCATGCACTAACTTAATATAAAATCTTGAGAATCCTGATTTTCTCACTTTTACAACTTTTGTCTAATATTTGAAAAATATTATGATTTGGTTAGTTGCATTGAGTGGTAGTGGAAAGGATGTCTTCCGAGATAAGGTATTGTCCTTGTTGAGGGCGTACCGAAATACTTACTTGTTTATTGATCTAGCGGAATCTAACGATGATAGTGAACGAAATGAGTGAATTTTCACTATTTTCAAAATTTGGACCACGGGGTATAACGACGGTTATCACATACTTGAATTGGACCGCAATTGTTATTCTGGTGGTGTTTTTTTTATATATAGTGATGGATTTTTCACGGCTACTGACAAAAGTTGATGATGGCTTGTTTAAAGCCCACGACAAAGATGAGTTCCAGATGGTACTCTCTAGAGTTGCGAACGAAGAAGGTGTAGCACGATGATGTTCCTGTAGTATTGTGTGTGTTGATTCGGAGGTCATGTGATAGGACCGACCGCGCGATGGGTTGTTTAGGGGGCGGAGGATCCTAACCCCTCTTGTCGGTTTAGACCACGACAATACTTTCGAAAAATTATTTGTACTAACACGTGTAAGAGGGAAGATGTGTTAGGACCGCCACTTATAATATTTTGATGGAGAGTTTTTTTAACGCCCTGGAGATTTTTGTTTTCATACAATCTCTTCAAGGAATGCATCTTCTGCAATCCCTTGGAGTAGTATCTTTGATGAAAACTCTTGAGTTAGTATATTTTATTTAGCCTCTTAGGTTGGTGCATTGGATGTAAGCCCCTGGGGCTATGATTCTGTAGTCTTTAGGACTTGGTGAATTTTTTATGGTTATCATGACTTGATGAATTTTTTTTATAGTCATTATGACTTGATAAATTTTTTATAGTCAATATAACTTCTTCTGAAAAAATATTTATAGTCGATATGACTTTTTCTGAAATTTTTTTTATAGTTGCTATGACTTTTCCTGAAATTTTTTTTATAGTCACTATGACTTCTTCTGAATTTTTTTTAAAGTCGCTATGACTTGATAAATTTTTTATAGTCGATATGAATTTTTTTGAAAAAAATATTTATAATCGCTATGACTTTTTCTGAAAATTTTTTTATAATCGCTATGACTTTTCCTGAAAAAAATTTTATAGTCCCTATGACTTCTTCTGAAATTTTTTTTATAGTCGCTATGACTTCTTCTGAAAAATTTTTATAGTTGCTATGACTTTTTTGAATTGTTTATAGTCGCTATGATTATTTTGAATTGTTTATAGTCGCTATGACTCTTTCTGAAAAAAAATTTATAGTCTCTATGACTTTTTGAATTGTTTATAGTCGCTATGACTCTTTTTAAAAATATTTTTATAGTCGTTATGACTTTCTGAATTGTTTATAGTCTCTATGACTCTTTCTGAAAATTTTTTGTAGTTGCTATGACTTCTTCTGAAAATTTTTTATAGTCGCTAGAACTTTTTTGAATTATTTATAGTCACTATGACTTTTTAAAATTTTTTATAGTCGCTATGACTTTTTGTTGCGCTCTAGGAGAAATAACGTAGTGCTTAACATGGAGTACTTATGAATGGATCAAGTTCCCAAGATTTTATCTCATGGGGAAGTCCTAAACCCACTCTATTAGGTGGTGAGGTATCCCGAGACTTTATTTTTGTCGTCTTGACCTCTTATAGAATCGTGGCTTAGGTAGTCCTACAGGGCTGGCCAAGCCTCTGATGGATGGGTAGCCAGAATGATTCCATGGGTCGTGACGTATGAGTTAAGCATTCGTTGATGGAGCTGAGTTCCTTCCTATATAATTAAATAGAAAAGTAAACAAATAAATGTAAGTTTATTATTAAACTTAAAATAAAAGAGAATTAAATAAAAGTTTTGATCTGCAGAGCAAATAAAGTAGCGTCAAGAAATTTATTTTAGCTTGCAGGTGTTTGCTCTATGAGTATAGAGTTTCTTTAGATTGACATGACTCTATGTCCTGCGTTATATTTCATCGTATTCTTCGTTTCGTTTTCTTTTTCCTGAGGAGTGCAACTCATCAGTTTCCTCGATGCAGATGTATTTTTCGGCTCTAGACAACATCTCCTCCAAGGTGTTCGGGGATTTTCCTGCTCTAGATTCCTTGAACCTTCCAGTACGCAAGTTCTGTTGCATTATTCCAGATAACATATCTGGTTCACGTGTGGGACTTCATGAACCGCATGAGTAAATCTCTTAACATAGTCTCGCAAACTTTCCCCTTCTTTTTGAAGAATTGTGAATAAGTATGCTGCTGTTTTCGGGTATTTCTTATTAATTGAGAATTGTTGGATGAAGTGCTGGATGAGTTGCTCCAAGTTGGCGATGGATTTGGACGGCAGATTATTGAACCATGTGAGAGCCTGTCCTGATAACGTTGTTCGGAATATCTTGCAGTAAGTTGCATCTGTGATGTCATACAAATCTGCTTTCACGTAGAATTTTTCAATATGATCTTGAGGATCACTAGTGCCATTGAACTCAGGTAGGCTGGGGATTTTGACTCCCTTAGGCAATGCTTCAGATAGCTGAAGAATTCTCTCCAGTTACATATGTAAGGCCCGGGATTATTTGATTTAATCCAAAATTTATTTAATTTTAATCCGAGTATATTTAATTTGGGAAAATTTAGAGTTTCGATTTAAATTCTAATATTATTAAATTATTTAGGATTGAAATTGAATTAAAAAGAGGGTCGATGACTGAATTGCAATTTACGAAGTTTCAGGGGCTAAATTGCAAATATGACAATAGTTATCCGATTTTAATTTGAGTTGTCAGCATGTATACGTGCACTCTCATATATGAAATTCAGAAAAGTCGAACAGAGCAAGCCGAGATCTTTATTTTCTTTGAATTTCCGATTTTCAAAATCCCGTAACTTTTGATCCGATCGTCCGATTTTGATTCCAAAAAATGTTCTGGAATTCTTGAGACGATGGATTCGATCTAGTGTAAGTTTCTAATAATTTCGGCATGTTTTGAAGATCAAAATCTGGTAGATATCAGAAATCGATGTTATGCATGCGTTCTTGAGGTTTATATGTGCGATATATTCGAAACCGGATCGAAGAGTTTATCTGATTTGTATATAATCATGGATTCCAGCTTATAGTTGATGATTATAGCTGCTGATATGAGGTTATATGATGTTATCTTGCTGCTACATGTTGATTTGAAGTATATGAGATTGATATTGATTTCGATATTTTGTCGGTTACCGATTTTCAGTCGCTACGCTGTCGATTCGTGTTTTGAGACCGTTTTGATAGCCGATGATTGAACTGAGACGTTATTTGAGATGTTGTTGACATTGTAGTATTTTTATTCTTCAATTTCAGACTAGTTTGAAGGCTAACGACTCAAGAACTTGAATTCGAACTGAAGAAGAAGAAGTCGAGGTTGAAGTTGTTTTGATTGAAGATATATTGATGATTTTGAATCGATTTTGAAATGATAGATTTGAACGAAGTTTGATATGAATTTTTGGATGTTATGTTTCAGATTTGAAGCGTTCACATCGAGAAAATACGAAGGTATAAGACGACATCACGAGTCAGAGATTTGAAACTCAAGAATGAAGCTTCTTGAGTTGTCCCGCCAAAATCATACTTGTTTATCGCTTTGATTTTATTTGATGTTGTCGATCCATCTCAGGTAGTGGATCTTTGAATTTGATATGTTGTAGGTATGATATGTATGGAATTGATTCTATTGCCAAGGTTTGAGGCAATCTTATTTTCGAGTCAAGAACGGCTATGATAGATGGATATCCATGTCAAGATCGTTTACGAATCTTGATGGCAACGACTTTAGGTGAATCAATTCTTATTCGATATATGCGTTAATTAATCTATGGTTGAGTCGATTATGATTAGAGTTGATATGATTTATTTAACGCTTAATATGTCGATTATACTGAGATTGTATTCTCACCGGAGTTTATCCGGCTGTTGCTTTGTTTTGTATGTGTGCATGACAACAGAGGGGGCAGGAGCTAGTCAAAGACGACATTGACAGCTTGGGAGAGAGTTTAGCAAGTGAGGACTCGGGTTGTAGCTGAAGTTGTACTGTAATACATCAAACTTGTTAAGAGAAGTTTAGACATGAAACACTTCTAATGTTTGGTTGAATGTTGTTAGTTTAACATCTTTTAAATGATCCGTTTGATGTAATAAATGCATTCTTATATGCTTGAGACTTCATATTTGTATATATGCATGTTCCAGAATTGATATAGCATGATTGGAGTTAGGTTTGGATTGAATTGGAGTTGGTTTTCCAAAATTTGACAGCACAATATTTCCTGCAAAATTTTCAAGTAGAAGGGCTCGCTCGATCGCACGAGTTGCCGCGATCGAGCGCAGCCTGGATTTGAAAAACAAAAACTTTGGGATTTTGTTGCCGCTCGATCGGGTGTACTTGCAGGATCGAGCGCAGCTCGTGACATTCCAAAACAAAAACTTGGAACTTTGGGCTCGCTCGATCGGATGAGTATGTCCGATCGGGCGAGGTGCTAAGATTTAAAAAAAAATTTAGCTCTTGGTTTTTAATATTCATTTATTTTTGATTAGTTGTTAATTAATCATTAATTGCTCTAAGATGAGATTAGCAACCCGAGGTCTGCACAACAGGTGGTATCAGAGCTTTAAGTTTTTCGGACTGAGAATAGATGAGCGGGGTAGATCGAGTATTCTATTCTGATTTATTTATTCTTGAAGCATGTTTATTATTTTAATTGATTTACAGCTTTAAGAATTGCATGCTATTTGTTATCTAATATGATGGGAAGCATGTTGGACTGAGACTGAATCAGATTCGATCTTTTGAGTAGACATGATTGTGCTAATCAGAGAAAGACTGAAACAGAACTGTGGTCGGAAATTTATATTGATGAATTATGCACTAATCTGTTTGATTATCAGATATGTCTCCCCGTCAAGTACCGTAGACTAGACAGACATTAGCAATGAATCATCCAGAACAGACCAATGTTGCACAGGTACCAGTTAGAGCACCTGAACTAGGACAGGGTAGTATGTCTATTGATACGATGAGTGGTGATGCAAATCCTATGGAAAAACTGCTGAAATGATTTCAGTCCTTCAATCCGCCAAAACTACAAGGCACTGAGAACTCTGTTTATTGTGAGAGTTGGCTGAAGAATATCGAGCAGTTATTTGAATCCCTCGACTATACAGATGATCGTCGTGTGAGATTGGTAATTCATCAACTACATGGTCTTGCCAAAAGTTGGTGGATAGCAACGAAGAGAGCGTTTGAAAATCAAGGTACTGTTATTACCTGGTTTGTATTTCGAGCTGCTTTTTATCAACGGTTCTTTCCTGTTTCATATCTAAAGGACAAAGGAGCAGAGTTTGCAAGTTTGCAACAGGGACAGTTAAATATCGAAGAATATGTTGCAAAGTTCACTAGCCTGTTGAAGTTTGATCCACATATTGCTGCTACTGATGAAGCTCAAGCCGATCAATTTATAAATGGCTTGAATTCCGATGTGTTCACTCTTGTAAATTCGGGAAGACCAAATACTTTTGCCGATGCTCTGAATCGTGCAAAAGGAGCTGAAACAGGTATAATGAGGCAACGAGGAGTACAGTTTGTTCCACAGCCGATGAAACAACCGCAAGAGCAACCACAGATTCCACCACCAACTCGATTTGATGCAGGAGGTAGTAGCAGTGACAAGAAGAATTTCTTTAAAGGCAAAAGCAAACAGTTTAAGCGATCAGGTAGTAGCTCTTCGAGTTCAAGTGGATCTAGACAGTTTAGAGGTGGACAGAAATCCGGTACTTCTGATGTCTACTGTTCTAAATGTGGAGGACGTCACACCAATGAGCAATGCCGAGGAGTGTTTGGCAGTTGTCACATTTGCCAACAACCGGGTCATTTTGCGAGAGTATGTCCACAACGAGGTTCTGGAAGTGCACAGGGTGCTGGATCATCTCGATCAGTGACACAACCAGAGAGGCAAGCATCCTCAGTGCATTCATTCCAACCTCAGCCATCGTCATAGAGCCGTGTTGGAGGAAGTCAAGCTGGGAGTCAGCAGCAGAGACAACAAGCTCGAGTGTTTGCACTGACTAAGGAGCAAGCACAAGCTGCACCTGATGATGTGATTGCAGGTAACTGTTTCATTTATAGTTATCCTGCCTATGACTTATTTGATACTGGTGCATCACACACCTTTATTTCTGAGCAATGTTTTGCGTTACATGAATTTCCCGTTGAACCCTTATCTACTGTCGTGTCTATTTCATCACCTTTGGGAAGAGGTATTATATCAGTGAAGTCTGTAAGAAATTGTACGTTGCAGTTTGAGGGTCATGAGATTGAGCTTGACTGTATTGTTCTTGGTTTATCTGATTTTGATTGTATTATCGATATTGATATGCTAACCAAGTACAGAGCTACGGTTGATTGCTTTCAGAAAATTGTAAGATTCAGACCTGACATGGCTGATGAGTGGAAAGTGGTAAGGGATCACGAGCCAGAATTCCTTTAGTATCTGTTCTTTCTATGACTGAGTTATTGCAGAAAAGGGCAGAAGGATTTTTGATTTACGCGGTTGATGTACTGAAAACTAGCCCGAAATTGGCTGACTTGCCAGTGATTAGTGAATTCGCTGATATTTTCCCTGACGAGATTTCGGGATTGCCTCCGTTTCGAGAGGTAGACTTCAGTATTGAATTGATGTCAGGTACACAGCCGATATCGAAAGCACCTTACCGTATGACACCAATTGAATTGAAAGAATTGAAAGAGCAGCTTGAAGATTTGTTAGACAAAGATTATATCAGACCGAGTGTTTCTCCTTGGGGCGCTCCGGTTTTGTTTGTCAGAAAGAAAGATGGATCGATGAGATTATGTATTGACTACCGGCAATTGAATAAAGCAATGGTAAAGAATCGATATCCTTTACCTCGTATAGATGATTTATTTGATCAATTGCAGGGTTCGTCAGTATATTCGAAGATTGATTTGAGATCTGGCTATCATCAATTGAGAGTAAGAGATGAAGATATCCCTAAGACTGCATTTAGAACTAGGTCTGGCCATTATGAATTTATAGTCATGCCTTTTGGTCTAACAAATGCACCAGCAGTATTTATGGGACTAATGAATAGAGTATTTCAAAGATATCTAGAAGATTTTGTGATTATCTTTATCGATGACATTTTGATTTACTCTAAGAATTTATGTGATCATGCTGACCACTTGAGAACAGTTTTGAAGACGTTGAGAGAGGAGAAACTGTATGCTAAACTATCCAAATATGAGTTTTGGTTGAAACAGGTGGTATTTTTGGGTCATATTATTTCAGGAGATGATATTTCTGTTGATCCGAGTAAAGTTAAAGCTGTGATCAGTTGGCAGAGACCGACATCAATGCCAGAAATTTGAAGTTTTATGGGCTTAGCAGGTTATTATCGTCGATTTATCAGATATTTTTCGTCTATTGTGAAGCCTATTACACAGCTGTCAGCTTACACAGGAGAATGGACCGTTGGTTTGGTCTGAAGCTTGTGAAACTAGTTTTCTTGAGTTGAAGAAAATATTGACTACAACACCGGTCTTGACAATCCCTTCAGATACTGGTGATTTTGTTGTTTATTGTGATGCCTCTCACCAAGGTTTGGGATGTGTTTTGATGCATAAAGGACATGTTGTCGCTTATGCCTCCCGACAATTGAAGCCACATGAAATCAGATATCCAATTCATGATCTTGAATTGGCAGCCATTGTCTTTGCACTGAAGATTTGGCGACATTATCTGTACGGTGAAAAATTTGAGATATTTTCTGATCATAAGAGTTTGAAGTATCTGTTTTCACAATCTGAGCTGAACATGAGACAAAGAAGATGGCTCGATTTATTGAAGGATTTCGACTGTGAAATCAAATATTATCCCGAAAAATAGAATGCAGCAGCTGATGCCCTAAGTAGGAAGGTATGTGCTTTATCCTTGTCTACTATAGGTGTATCTAATTTGATTAAAGATTGCTGTATTTCTTGATATATATTTGAGACAGATAGAAAACCGATGAGAATTTGTGCTATCAGTGTTGCGCCTGAATTATTAATTCGAATCAAAGAAGCACACAAGTCTGATTTGAATGTACAGAAGTCGATTGAAATGATCAGATCAGGACATCAGTCTGAGTACAAGGTTAGTGATGATGATATTATGTATGTGACTAACTGAATTGTTGTTCTTGATCTTTCAGATTTGAGACAAAATATTTTGAAGGAAGCTCATTATAGTCGATTCAGTATTCACCCTGGAGGCAGAAAAATGTACAACGATTTGAAAAATCAGTACTGGTGAAAACAAATGAATTCTGATGTGACTGACTTTGTATCAAAATGTCTGAATTGCCAACAAGTGAAGGCTGAAATAAAGAAACCAAGTGGCTTATTACAAAGTTTATCTATTCCTGAATGGAAATGAGACCATATTTCCATGGACTTTGTGATGAAATTGCCATGATCATCCCGAGGATGCGATGCTATTTGGGTGATCATTGACATGTTGACGAAATCTGCGTGTTTTATTCCCTACCGAATGACTTATCGTCATGATCAAATGGTAGATCTCTATATTCGAGAAGTGGTAAGACTGCACGGTGTGCCAAAGTCGATTGTATCTGATCGAGATCCTAGATTTACTTTGCACTTTTGGCATAGCCTATAGGAAGCTCTAGGTACGCGCTTACATTTGAGTACCGCTTATCATCCTCAAGCTGACGGACAATCTGAACGAACCATTCAAACTCTTGAGGATATGCTTAGAGTTGTAGTACTTGATTTTGGTATTACATGGCAAGAGTCAATACCACTTGTGGAATTCTCATATAACAACAGTTATCAGACAAGTATTGAGATGGCTCCATTTGAAACACTGTATGGGAAAAAATGTCGATCGCCATTATATTGGGATGATGTGTCAGAGGTACCTGAGTTGGGACCGGATATGATTAGACAGATGACTGAGAAAGTAAAGTTGATACAGCAAATAATGAGAACAACACAGCATAGACAAGCCAGATATGCGAATGTTTGACGTCGGCCATTATCTTTTGAACAGGAAGATAGAGTGTTCTTGAAGATTTCACCATTCAGGGGCACAGTCAGATTTGGCAAGCGAGGAAAGTTATCTCCGTGATTTATTGGGCCGTATGAGATACTCGAGAAGATAGACAATCTTGCTTATCGACTCGCTCTTCCTACATCTTTATCTGGTATACACGATGTATTTCATGTCTCGATGCTTCGAAAGTATCAACCTGACGAGTCTCATATCTTGCAACCTGATGAAGCTGAGTTGGATGAGACTCTTAGATATTTTGAACAGCCGATTCAGATATTTGATAGAAAAGAAAAACAACTCCAAAACAAGACCATTCCATTGGTGAAGATTCAGTGGAATCGAGATGGAGTTGAAGAGGCGACGTGGGAAGTTGAAGAAGATATGAAGCAGAGATTTCCCTATCTATTCCACTGATGTGAATTCTTATTCAGTTTTCTGTTATTCTTTATTCTTATGTATATACAGACTGCATATCTATACTGTTTAAGAATTCGAGGACGAACTCATGCCTTAGTGGGGGAGAAATGTAAGGCCCGAGATTATTTGATTTGATTCGAAATTAATTTAATTTTAATTCGAGTATATTTAATTTGGGAATAATTAGAGTTTCGATTTAAATTCTAATATTCTTAAATTATTTAAGATAGAAATTGAATTAAAAAGATGGCCGAGGACTGAATTGCAATTTATGAAGTTTCAGGGGCTAAATTGCAAATATGACAATAGTTATCCGATTTTAATTTGAGTTTTCAGCATGTATACGTGCACTCTCATATATGCAATTCATAAAAGTCGAACAGAGCAAGCCGAGATCTTCATTTTCTTTGAGTTTTTGATTTTCAAAACCCCGTAACTTTTGATCCGATCGTCCAATTTCGATTCTGAAAATTGTTCTGAATCCTTGCGATGAGAGCTTCGATCTAGTGTAAGTTTCTAATTATTTCGGCATGTTTTGAAGATCAAAATCTGGTAGATATCAGAAATCGATGTTATGTATGCGTTCTTGACGTTTATATGCGCGATATATTCGAAACCGGATCGAAGAGTTTATCTGATTTGTATATAATCATGAATTACAGCTTAGAGTTGATGATTATAGCTGCTGATATGAGGATATATGATGTTATCTTGCTGCTACATGTTGATTTGAAGGTTTCGATATTTTGTCGGTTATCGATTTTCAGTCGCTACGCTGTCGATTCGTGTTTTGAGACCGTTTTGATAGCCGATGATTGATCTCAGACGTTCTTTGAGATGTTGTTGACGTTGTAGTATTTTTATTCTTCAATTTCAGACTAGTTTGAAGGCTAACGACTCAAGAACTTGAATTCGAACCGAAGAAGAAGAAGTCGAGGTTGAAGTTGTTTTGATTGAAAATATATTGATTATTTTGAATCGATTTTGAAATGATAGATTTGAACGAAGTTTGATATGAATGTTTGAATGTTATGTTTCAGATTTGAAGCGTTCACACCGAGAAAATACGAAGGTATAAGACGACATCGCGAGTCAGGGATTTGAAACTCAAGAATGAAGCTTCTTGAGTTGTCCCGCCAAAATCACATACTTGTTTATCGCTTTGATTTTATTTGATGTTGTCGATCCATCTCAGGTAGTGGATCTTTGAATTCGATATGTTGTTGATATGGTATGTATGAAATTGATTCTATTGCCAAGGTCTGAGGCGACCTTATTTTTGAGTCAAGAACGGCTACGATAGATGGATATCCATGTCAAGATCATTTACGAATGTTGATGGCAACGACTTTAGATGAATCAATTCTTATTCGATGTATGCGTTAATTACTCTATGGTTGAGTCGATTATGATTAGAGTTGATATGATTTATTTAACGCTTTATATGTTGATTATACTGAGATTGTATTCTCACCGGAGTTTATCCGGCTGTTGCTTTGTTTTGTATGTGTGCATGGCAACAGAGGGGGCAAGAGCTAGTCAAAGACGACATTGACAGCTTGGGAGAGAGTTTAGCAAGTGAGGACTCGGGTTGTAGCTGAAGTTGTACTGTAGAATACATCAAACTTGTTAAGAGAAGTTTAGACATGAAACACTTCTAATGTTTGGTTGAATGTTGTTAGTTTAAGATCTTTTAAATGATCCGTTTGATGTAATAAATGCATTCTTATATGCTTGAGACTTCATATTTGTATATATACATGTTCCAGAATTGATATAGCATGATTGGAGTTAGGTTTGGATTGAATTGGAGTTGGTTTTCCAAACTTTGACAGCACAATATTTCCTGAAGAATTTTCAAGCAGAAGGGCTCGCTCGATCGCACGAGTTGCCGAGATCGAGCGCAGCCTGGATTTGAAAAACATAAACTTTGGGATTTTGTTGCCGCTCGATCGGGTGTACTTGCAGGATCGAGCGCAGCTCGTGACATTCCAAAACAGAAACTTGGAACTTTGGGCTCGCTCGATCGGATGAGTATGTCCGATCGAGCGAGGTGCTGAGATTTAATGTAGTGACCCTTACACGGATCACCTACTGAACAGAACTTATGCATGCAATTAACTTAATAAAATAGATATCAGAATAAAACTGCGGAAACCAATATCATTATACAATCCCAAGTAAAGGAATCTGTAATTATCCAAAAATATACAACCAAATCGAATAGCTGTATAAACCCAAACAACAGTAATAAAACCTAGACGAAGCTCCAGCTGGCCAACCACTGACTAGCCCCTCCTGGATCCACCCTCCTCGTCCAATCGCAAACCTGCCCAATGGAATAGGGTGTCCAGAAAATACAGAGTACGAGACGTGAGCATAAAACGCTCAGTGCGAGAGTATGAGTATACATGCATGCAAAGTGAACTCCCTATAGACTCGAGGTCAAGGATCAGATAACAGAGACAGACCGGGCCCTGGTATGTAGCACGCTGTGCCGTCGCTTCAGGAGGTGGCTCCCATACCGAGATAACTGTGGATACGCCGGACCCAAATCGATGGAAGTCCATCTACTAACAGGATAGGGTACAACCCTACTACAGACATCTCGAAGGAGATACAGCAAGATGCAAATGAATGCAGCATAATATCATGGCATATAAATCATGCGGTCACATAATACATGCATACTCAGTCAGGATATCTCGAACAGTACTTTCGTACCTCAAATACCAGGTAGGCACTACCAGCTCTAAGTCCAAGCCTAAAGTCCGCCTACACAGCGAAATGATACTACTATCATTATAGCGCCCTAAAAGCCTTAACTAAGCTATAGCATACTCCTAAATATTTATAGGAAGCAAAAGCTATACCTTCGTCCGTCGTTAGCCCTTTGATGTCGATGCCTCCAGAACTTGGGCACAACTCCGCTACGACTACCGAACGTCTAGACGACTCCCAGTTCAAGCCTAGGAAGGCTAGAACAACTCGAATATGACTAGAAATAGAGAGGAAATTGTAAGAGTGGGTGCCCAGTGAGCCAACTGTGTGGCTATGGGCTTTGTTGACTCTTTGTATAAACAATCTTTTGTTTAATATTATTTACACTTTTATGGCAATGACTTTATATTACTTCATATTGTTATATTGTGATATACTATTGTTGTTTTGATAAAGACCTTGAATATACTATAGTGTATGTAAGATGTGGTAGAACATGGAGATGTCTATCATGAAATACATCTTATAGTCACTGTATATTCTAAAACCGTTCCTAGTCGATTGAGCCGTCCGATAATAAGGATAAGGATCGCTCGAGTTTGAGACTAGCATTTGCGATGCGGAGTACCACGTTTCATTGGTAGGGAACATGGAGATGTTCGAAGCATGCAAATGGATATTCATAGGATGAATAGTCGAACTACCCTATCCGGACTTTCCAAGTGGTTATCACTTATCGAGTGGATAAAGTCCGCGGTTTTGGTTGTACACCATTAGTCCTTACGACTTGAAACATCATGGAGACTCTATATGCTAGTACTGTGCTTTGACTCGTTTACCGACTCTGAGGGGGTCATCAGGTGTCGAGATTGGGTACAGTTACGACACATATAGGAGTCAATGCATTGTTGTCAAGGATTCACCACATACTTGCGAGTGTGGATATCCTATGCGATCTGAGGAGATATTAGTGTGACAAATCTCTGGCCAGAGTACTTGATGTGATTTAAGAAATGGTTTCTTAGTAGCACATGCGATGTCACTAATTTGATCTTCAAGATGTATTGCATAGTTATCGAATCTTGAGCGACTCTCGATATACCAATGGTTGTTGATTCGATCGGGATATATGGATGAAGGGACCGTACTGTACGCTAACCAAAATCTACTGGTTCTTGTAGGCACTATCAGTGATACCTAGGGAATCATGGGGCGATGTTGCTAGGCGCTTTACCATGATTCGTTGGGCAAGTCGGAAAGTGTTGTTCCGAGTCACAAGGAGTTGTGAGCCCACGGCTAGCTGTATCCCTGAACCATTGAGGGTCACACAGTGTAATGGAGTTTTTAATCCCCGTTGAGATAGTTAAATTTAAAGAGTTAAATTTAATGAACTAAGGAGTTGGACTTCTTAAATAAGAGTAAGGGAGTAGGATTTCCTAAAATGACATAGGGATGGACATTTTTGGAAACCACTGAATTCGGATTCAGGAAAATTTATTTTGACTTTAAAACGTGCAGAAATGGTTTCTGTGCACATTGGTGAAATCGTTTCATCAATCGGAGTCACGATGAATTTTATATTAATTTCTGAACGAGCGGGCTTTGCTTGTCGGGCCCCAGCTTATGACTAATGGGCCCTAAGGTGTTAGTGGCCTGCATTATAAATAAGTTATTTCAGTACAGAAATTACACACAATAGGTCATAATTTTTGAGACAGGATTTTCGAAACCCTAGCCCCTCTCAAAAACGTTTTCGGCCGCCCCCTTGCTCTGCCCGAGAAAATTCCGGTCTGTGATTTTGAATCGCAGTAAGGAATAACGAATCAAATTCGTGTATTCTCTTCGCAGAAAACTTCTGATAGATTTTCTAGTGCAATCTATCAGAGGGATTAAACCTCTGTTCGTGGACCTGATTGAAGGCGTTCATCGGTTCCAGGGAGAGACAACAAGAGCAGAATTGTTCTGTTGGTGTCCATTAATCTCGTTGCGAGATTTGAGGTAAAATTTATTTAATTGTTATTTGAATTTTACACACACAGTAATTCAATCGATGAACGGTTGATACCCATACCATGGAAACGTTCCATGAAAAAAATTTTAAACTTCCGCTGCACCGGGTATCAATCGTAATTGGTCTGGGAACTCGCCAGTTTTCTAACAGTGGTATCAGAGCCAGGTTGCTCAGATCAATCGATTGAATTAATCAATTGTACAAAATTTTTGAGTCTCGGTTTTTGAAACAAAATAAATATTTTTAATAAAAAAAATTTTTTTTTTCCGGGGGCGAAACCCGGGCAGCGATTGGATCGCTGCCCGGAAGGGGCAGCGATGGTCGCTGCCCCCAGGGGCGGCGCACGGCGCCGCCCAAAGGGGGCGCACGGCGCCGCCCAGGGCGGCGACTGTCGCCGCCCAGGGCAGCGCACGGCGCTGCCCAGGGCAGCGCTGTGCGCTGCCCAGCGCAGCGCTGGGCGCTGCGCAGGGCAGCGCTCGGCGCTGCCCAGGGCAGCGCTCGGCGCTGCCCAGGGGCGGCGCTCGGCGCCGCCCAGCGGCGGCGCCAGGCGCCGCCAGGGCAGCAAGCGTTGCTGCCCTAAGGGGGCAGCCGGGCTGCCCCCGGCCCGCGCCCCGGGTGCGGGCCAACCCGGGAGTGTCCCGGGTGGCCCGCGGGAAAAATTATATTTTTATTAATTTTAATATTTAAAATTTTTATTTTTGGTCCGGTCAAAAATTGTTTTTGATTGGTTCACGAGATTTCGGATCGAATTGTTCGAGTCCGTAAATTTTAAAATTGATTTTGGATAAATTTGAATTTTTAGAAAATTTTAATATTTTATCCGTAAATTGAATTTTGAAATCAATTATTTTGGTACAATTGATGATAAGATATGATCTTATGATATATTAAGTAAAATATGATTTTATTTGTAAAATTGGATTTTATAGATAAAATATGATTTTATTTGATATGGAGATAAAATATGATTTTATATGTGAAATGTGATTTTATATATAAAATATGATTTTATCTTGTTTAAATTTGAATTGCCACAGCATGTTATCCAATAAATTAATTTTGAATTAAATGTTATTGGATAAGGATGATCGATTGCCATGACCAATTTTGTAGGTGTATGTTAGGAATTTACATTTTGTCTTTATTGTTGTTGGTTTTATTAATGGGCCTGGTTTATGGCCCGATATGAATGTCATATGTAATAAAAGTGGGCTTGGTTTATAGCCCGTTCCCACCCCCTAAAAATGTATCCCCTACTTGTCATTGTTATTTATTGTAAATACATTAGATTTAGTGGGAGATCAAGATTTGAAGATGGTGGGCCCAGCAGACAATGAAGACTGAAGAAATGTAAATTGGAAGCATATGTAATAGGATTGCATTTGCATACTGCATATTACCTAGGATTGGACTAAGACCCGTGATTGGCAACCACGGGTCAATTAGAAATGGAATCGATCATCCTATATAATATGTGATATTATGATTGTATGCATGTTTAGACATAAATTGCGTGAATCCGGCAATGCATGCAATAAATTAAATATGATGAGACAAATATTTTTATAAATAAAATCCCTCATTTTAAATATGATTTAAAATTTATATCAAGATAAATAAAGGAAATTTAAATATTGTTTAAATGTTCCTACCTTCCATCAACGGTCAATGTATGTGATGCTACCCGCGGATACGGTCCGGCTCATATTATTGGGGGGGCCCGTCCGTCGGAAAGCTGTACATTGGATCGACAAATGTTGTAAGTTGGGTGGAACTCCCATGGGATCGGCTCATATTATTGGGGGATCCACATGGCGACCTTCTATCACAACTTAATATTGATGGGTCATCTTGACATGTCACTTTAAACGGCGTCATATTATTGGGCCCTTATTGGACATGAGGTAAACACATGGGGGTTGCTTTGGAAGCAATTGGGCTCTACCTTTTGAGAATTATGGTTGGCTGATATTATTCGGGACCATAAGTTTGTCAATTGGACTCCATGTTCTCACTAAGGAAAAAGTTTCCCGTTTTCACTAGAGGGTGGTGAAATCGTTAAAATAGTGGGAGTGAGATTCATAAAATTAAATTCGCCTATTTTATGTCTTAGTAAATTGTTAAACAATCATTGATATATGTC
The DNA here is from genome assembly GCF_033568475.1 of Henckelia pumila. NCBI lineage: Eukaryota > Viridiplantae > Streptophyta > Magnoliopsida > Lamiales > Gesneriaceae > Henckelia > Henckelia pumila. The sequence continues at coordinate 18,259,444 of NC_133123.1, read as the reverse complement.
TGTTTTCCTTTTCAGTATTTCATACAATGAATTCGCGAAATCCTTTATTCTCGATCCTCGAACAAAACAAGCTGACTGGCGCCAACTATACGGAATGGTTCCGGAAGTTGAAGATTGTCTTAACTTCGGAGAAAATGCTCTACGTGTTAGAGAAAGCACCTCCGAAGGAAGCACCAGCTGACATAAGTCCGGAGGAATTGGCCAAACTTGATGCATGGTGTGACCATGACATCAAGACCAAATGCTATATGCAAGCCTCGATGTCTGATGAACTCCAGAGGCGATTTGAGGACACGGTGAATGCTGCTGACATTCACACGCAACTCAAGGAACTTTTTGGGGCTCAGTCGAGGGCTGAAAGGTTCTCTACTGTTAAGGAGTTGATGACGTGCCGCATGCGTGAAGGGACTTCGGTCCGTGATCATGGGGTACGAGTGATTTGGCTCATACAGAAGTTAGCGACCCTTGATTTGGTGTTGGAGCATGAACTCAATGTGGACTTGCTGCTTCTATCTCTTCCTTCTTCATTTGATGGATTCGTGATAAATTTTAATATGAACAAGATAGAGGCCACCCTTGAAGAGATGGTCAATATGCTCGTTACATATGAATCCACACTTAAGAAGGATAAGCCAGCTTTCTTGGTGGGCTCCTCATCTTCTGCTAAGAAGGGGCCAAGTATGAAGGGCAAGAAACGTTCTGCCCCACCCAAGAAAGTGGAACCCGAGAAGAAGCAAAAGACAAAGGCTTCAAACGATGGAAAATCCAAGGATGTTTGCCATTACTGCAAGAAGCCGGGTCATTGGAAGCGCAACTGCAAGGAGTATCTTGAGCAGTTGGGAACTGCAAAGGGTATGTTCTATATCGAAATAAACATGTCACTTAATACAACTTCTTGGGTATTGGATACCGGATGTGGATCTCACATTTGCAATGATTTGCAGGTGATGACAAGAAGTCGCAGGCTTAGAATGGGTGAGACCCAGCTGAGGCTCGGGAATGGTTCCAGAGTTGAAGCTACGGCCATAGGAGATGTTTGTTTGATTTTGCAGAATGGTTTTAAATTATTGTTGAGAGATGTTTTATTTGTGCCAGATTTAATTAAAAACATTATTTCTATTTCTATGCTTGATAGAGATGGTTATTCTTGTAATTTTGTGAATGGGATTTGCAATATTTACAAGAATGAATGTTTAATTGGAAATGGACAACTTGAAAACGATCTATACAATTTAAAACTAAAAGACGTTCCAGTGAATTGTATTGACAAACCGGCGACAACAAACAAAAGGAAAATCGATAGTCAAAACCCGGCAAACATTTGGCACGCTAGGCTAGGTCATATTTCCTCAAGGAGGATGAACAAGCTAGTGGGAGAGGGCATGTTTGATATGTCTGATATTAACTCTCTACCTACTTGTGAATCCTGCCTAAAAGGAAAAATGACTAAATCTCCTTTTAAGGGGAAACCTGAGCGTAGTCAGAATCTGTTGGATTTGATCCATACAGATGTTTGTGGTCCATTTAGAGTAGGGACTCAACATGGCCACACCTACTTCATTACCTTTACTGATGATTATTCAAGGTATGGGTATTTATATTTAATGAAATATAAGTCTGAAGCATTTGAAAAGTTCAAAGAATTCAAGGCTGAAGTAGAAAACAAGCTAGGTAAAAGTATTAAAGCACTTCGATCGGATCGAGGTGGAGAATACTTGAGTACCGAGTTTTTGGACTATCTAAAAGAGAATGGGATTCTCTCTCAGTGGACTCCTCCTATGACACCACAGCTTAATGGTGTATCGGAGCGTCGTAATCGAACTTTGTTGGACATGGTTCGATCTATGATGAGCTTCACTGAACTTCCACCTTCGTTTTGGGGCTATGCGCTTGAAACGGCGGTATTGTTGTTGAACAACGTCCACACTAAAGCAGTGGACAAAACACCATACGAGTTATGGAATGGCAAAGCTCCTAAGTATTCGTACTTGAGGATTTGGGGATGTCCTGCTTACGTGAAGCGGACAGTGGGAGATAAGTTGGATAGTCGATCCAGCTTGTGTTATTTTGTGGGGTATCCGAAGAATTCAATCGGATATTATTTCTATTATCCTGCTGAAACAAAGGTGTTTGTTTCACGGAATTCCACCTTCTTGGAGAAGGAGTTCTTATTGGATAAGAAAGGCGAGATGATGGAACTCGAAGAAGTTCGAGAAGAACCCGAAATACAAAATAACGATCCCACACCTCAGGAACCATTGCTGAACACGCCTGCACCTAGAAGATCCGAGAGGACTTCTAGACCTCCAGTTCGATATGGTCTTCTTCTTGAAGAGGGTCAAGATGAACCCGACATTGGATGTGATCCAAGAAGCTTCAAGGAAGCAATTTCTGATGCGGATTCGAATTTATGGCTTGAAGCTATGCAGTCAGAATTGGATTCGATGCATACTAACCAAGTCTGGTCTTTAGTGGATCCTCCCGATGGAATTGTTCCAATAGGGTGTAAATGGATCTACAAAAGAAAGCTTGGGCCTGATGGTAAGATATTGACTTACAAGGCGCGATTGGTGGCGAAAGGTTATACTCAAAGGCAAGGAGTTGACTATGATGAAACCTTTTCACCAGTCGCAATGTTCAAGTCCATAAGAATCCTAATTGCCATAGCTGCATGGTATGACTATGAGATATGGCAGATGGATGTGAAGACTGCTTTTCTTAATGGAGACATTAAGGAAGAAATCTATATGAAGCAGCCTGAGGGGTTCACATCCATGGGAAGCGAGCATAAGGTATGCAAGCTTCAGAGATCAATTTATGGTCTAAAACAAGCATCAAGAAGTTGGAACCAGAAATTTGATGAAACAATAAAAGATTTTGGTTTCATCAAGAACCCGGAGGAACCTTGCGTGTACAAGAAAGTAGTTAAGGATGCGGTAACATTCTTAGTACTTTATGTTGATGACATCCTACTCATTGGGAATGATGTAGGGATGTTGCAGTCAACAAAGATATGGTTATCAGGTAGATTTTCGATGAAGGATTTGGGTGAGGCATCCTACATTCTTGGGATACAGATCTATAGGGATAGATCTAAGAGAATGATAGGACTCACTCAATCAACCTACATCGATACCATATTGAAACGGTTTTCAATGGATGGGTCCAAGAGAGGACATCTACCCATGTGTCATGGAGTTTCTCTATCCAAGTCTATGTGTCCCAAGACTGATGCAGAGATAGAGAATATGACACATGTACCATATGCGTCAGCTATAGGTAGTATCATGTATGGGATGATATCTACCAGACCGGATGTAGCATTTGCTCTGAGTGTCACGAGCAGATATCAGTCTAATCCTGGTCAAATGCATTGGAAAGCCGTGAAGGACATTCTTAAGTACTTGCGAAGGACTAAGAATATGTTCATGGTTTATGGAGGACGAGAACTCAAACTGGAAGGCTATACCGACTCTAGCTTCCAAAGTGATGTGGATGACTCGAAGTCAACCTCTGGATTTGTGTTCATGCTCAATGGCGGTGCTGTCTCTTGGAAGAGTTCCAAGCAGGACACCACAGCGGATTCCACCACTGAGGCTGAATACATTGCAGCATCAGCTGCTGCTAAAGAGGCCGTTTGGATGAGGAATTTCGTCCAAGAGTTGGGCGTCATTCCTGAATTTGTTGGTCCAGTCCCGGTGTACTGCGACAACACGGGTGCCGTTGCTCAAGCAAAGGAACCAAGGTCTCATCAAAGATCCAAACACGTACTGAGGAAATACCACATAATCCGGGAGATTGTGGAAAGAGGAGACATCAGTGTCGAACGAGTGGCCTCTGCAGACAATATCGCTGATCCACTTACTAAGCCTTTGCCAGGACCATTGTTTGACAAACATCGCGAAGCAATGGGTCTACGTAGTATGACTAGTTGGCTATAGGGCAAGTGGGAGATTGTAAGAGTGGGTGCCCAGTGAGCCAACTGTGTGGCTATGGGCTTTGTTGACTCTTTGTATAAACAATCTTTTGTTTAATATTATTTACACTTTTATGGCAATGACTTTATATTACTTCATATTGTTATATTGTGATATACTATTGTTGTTTTGATAAAGACCTTGAATATACTATAGTGTATGTAAGATGTGGTAGAACATGGAGATGTCTATCATGAAATACATCTTATAGTCACTGTATATTCTAAAACCGTTCCTAGTCGATTGAGCCGTCCGATAATAAGGATAAGGATCGCTCGAGTTTGAGACTAGCATTTGCGATGCGGAGTACCACGTTTCATTGGTAGGGAACATGGAGATGTTCGAAGCATGCAAATGGATATTCATAGGATGAATAGTCGAACTACCCTATCCGGACTTTCCAAGTGGTTATCACTTATCGAGTGGATAAAGTCCGCGGTTTTGGTTGTACACCATTAGTCCTTACGACTTGAAACATCATGGAGACTCTATATGCTAGTACTGTGCTTTGACTCGTTTACCGACTCTGAGGGGGTCATCAGGTGTCGAGATTGGGTACAGTTACGACACATATAGGAGTCAATGCATTGTTGTCAAGGATTCACCACATACTTGCGAGTGTGGATATCCTATGCGATCTGAGGAGATATTAGTGTGACAAATCTCTGGCCAGAGTACTTGATGTGATTTAAGAAATGGTTTCTTAGTAGCACATGCGATGTCACTAATTTGATCTTCAAGATGTATTGCATAGTTATCGAATCTTGAGCGACTCTCGATATACCAATGGTTGTTGATTCGATCGGGATATATGGATGAAGGGACCGTACTGTACGCTAACCAAAATCTACTGGTTCTTGTAGGCACTATCAGTGATACCTAGGGAATCATGGGGCGATGTTGCTAGGCGCTTTACCATGATTCGTTGGGCAAGTCGGAAAGTGTTGTTCCGAGTCACAAGGAGTTGTGAGCCCACGGCTAGCTGTATCCCTGAACCATTGAGGGTCACACAGTGTAATGGAGTTTTAATCCCCGTTGAGATAGTTAAATTTAAAGAGTTAAATTTAATGAACTAAGGAGTTGGACTTCTTAAATAAGAGTAAGGGAGTAGGATTTCCTAAAATGACATAGGGATTGACATTTTTGGAAACCACTGAATTCGGATTCAGGAAAATTTATTTTGACTTTAAAACGTGCAGAAATGGTTTCTGTGCACATTGGTGAAATCGTTTCATCAATCGGAGTCACGATGAATTTTATATTAATTTCTGAACGAGCGGGCTTTGCTTGTCGGGCCCCAGCTTATGACTAATGGGCCCTAAGGTGTTAGTGGCCTGCATTATAAATAAGTTATTTCAGTACAGAAATTACACACAATAGGTCATAATTTTTTGAGACAGGATTTTCGAAACCCTAGCCCCTCTCAAAAACGTTTTCGGCCGCCCCCTTGCTCTGCCCGAGAAAATTCCGGTCTGTGATTTTGAATCGCAGTAAGGAATAACGAATCAAATTCGTGTATTCTCTTCGCAGAAAACTTCTGATAGATTTTCTAGTGCAATCTATCAGAGGGATTAAACCTCTGTTCGTGGACCTGATTGAAGGCGTTCATCGGTTCCAGGGAGAGACAACAAGAGCAGAATTGTTCTGTTGGTGTCCATTAATCTCGTTGCGAGATTTGAGGTAAAATTTATTTAATTGTTATTTGAATTTTACACACACAGTAATTCAATCGATGAACGGTTGATACCCATACCATGGAAACGTTCCATGAAAAAAATTTTAAACTTCCGCTGCACCGGGTATCAATCGTAATTGGTCTGGGAACTCGCCAGTTTTCTAACAGAAATCCGGAATTGGCAAGGAGAAATGAAGCCTCGGCCTTCTATTTATAGACAACGATCGGAGCCTCCGATCCTCGATCGGAACGTCCGAACCTCGATCGGAACGTCCGATCCTGTCATCGGAGCTTTCGAAGATCCTGATCTGCCACGTGTCAAAATATCACTTGATGACTCCGGATAGGGGTGATCGGAGCCTCCGGTCCTGATCGGAGCTTCCGATCCAGCCACACGTCATGGATGACGTAATATCATCAGTGCCTCCGATCCTCATCGGAGCTTCCGATCCCGATCGGAGCTTCCGATCGTCCCTTCGGAGCTTCCGATCCGTCCAATCCCCAATTTATTTGATTAGCATTAATCCTTTAATTACTCAATTAGGGTTCGGGCTACTACATTCTCCCCCACTTAAGATATTTCGTCCTCGAAATCAGATCTTAAGTACCGAATGCAAATACAGAAATCAGAAACATTCTTTATTCAAACAAACGTTTACAGAGTTTGCAACTGAATACAACTTAAAGAATGAAATCAAAACAACTCAGGATGGTCTTTACGCATCCTGTCCTCAAGCTCCCAAGTAGCTTCCTCAGTGCCTCGGCGCTGCCACTGAACTAAAACCAAAGGAATGACTTTGTTCCGTAAAACCTTATCCTTATAATCAAGGATACGAAGAGGTTTCTCAACATAAGTCAAATCCTTGTCTACCTGAACCTCAGACCGCTGCAGAATATGAGATTCATCCGCCACATACCGTCGCAACAGAGATACGTGGAACACGTCGTGAATGCTGGATAGATGCGGTGGCAAAGCTAGTCGATAAGCCAAATCGCCAATGCTCTCTAAGATCTCAAACGGACCGATAAATCTGGGAGACAACTTGCCCTTAAGGCCAAATCTGAGAATCTTGCGGAAAGGTGACACTCTCAGAAACACTTTCTCCCCGACCTCGAACTGCAAGGGCCTACGCTTGATATTAGCATAACTGGCCTGACGATCCTGTGCAGTCTTAATCCGTTTCTTGATCTGATCAACAATGTCTATCGTCTGCTGGATAAACTCCGGTCCTTCAGCCTGTCTCTCCCCCACTTCTTCCCAGAAGAGTGGAGTACGACAACGTCGCCCATACAACGCTTCAAAAGGTGTCATCCCAATACTAGTGTGATAGCTGTTGTTGTAAGCGAACTCGATCAACGGCAAATGATCCTGCCAGGCTGAACCAAAATCCATGACGCACGCTCTAAGCATATCCTCTAACGTACGGATAGTGCGCTCTGACTGACCATCAGTCTCCGGATGATAGGCTGTACTCAAACTGAGAGTAGTACCCATCGCACGCTGAACACTCCCCCAGAATCTAGAAGTAAACCTGGGGTCCCGATCGCTGACAATGCTCACAGGCACTCCATGAAGTCGAACGATCTCCTGAATGTACAACCGAGCCATACGATCCACATTGTACTCCCGGCTATAGGCAATGAAATGCGCTGACTTGGTGAGTCGGTCCACCACAACCCAGATAGCATCACAGTTCCTCGGGGATACCGGCAAATGGGTCACAAAGTCCATAGTGATAAACTCCCATTTCCATTCAGGAATAGGCAGACTGTGAAGCAATCCTCCAGGTCGTCGGTGCTCTGCCTTGACCTGTTGACACACCAAACATCTCGAAACAAACTGATAAACACTGCGTTTCATTCCCTTCCACCAGAAACGAGTACGTAGATCCTTGTACATCTTGTTGCTCCCAGGATGAATACTCAACTTAGTGCGATGTGCCTGAGATAAAATCTCCTCTCGCAACTCTTCATCCTGTGGAATCACAAGCCTACCAGACAAACACAGAAAGCCATCTGACTGATAATGAAATCCAGACGAGCTACCCTCGTTAGCTAGACGAGCTAAACGCTGGGTCTTTGAATCAGACATCTGAGCATCTCGGATCCGCGAATACAAGGCTGGCTCAGATAATATCGCAAACATCTGGATACTCTGCATATCTTTCTTATGCTTGAAGGTATAACCTGAAGTACAACAGTCACTGATCGCACTAGACATCGAACAAGTCTGAAGTGCGGATAGTCGCACCTTGCGACTCAAAGCATCAGCGGTGAGATTAGCAGCTCCCGGATGGTACTTAATCTCGCAATCATAGTCCTTAAGCAAGTCCATCCAACGTCTCTGTCTCATGTTCAATTCTGCCTGAGTGAACAAATACTTGAGACTCTTATGGTCGGTGAAGATTTCAAATTTCTCGCCATACAGATAATGACGCCAGATCTTCAAAGCGAACACAATGGCTGCCAATTCCAAATCATGGACTGGGTAGTTTTCCTCGTGAAGCTTCAGCTGTCTAGAAGCGTATGCTATCACATGCCCATTCTGAGTCAGGACACAACCTAACCCCTGAAGAGAAGCATCCGTGTAAACTACATACCCTCCAGATCCTGACGGTAATGCTAACACCGGCGCAGAAGTCAACCGCCGTCGAAGCTCACGGAAATTCTCCTCACACTCGGAGGACCACTCAAAATCCATACCCTTGCGGGTAAGCTGCGTCAACGGTCGAGCTAACTGAGAGAAGTTCAGAATGAAGCGACGATAATACCCTACTAGACCCAGAAAACTACGGATCTCAGCAACTGTCGTCGGACGCGACCAATTAAGTACCGCTTCAATCTTGCTTGGATCAACAAAAATTCCCTCCCTGGATATGATATGGCCAAGAAAAACCACTCTATCCATCCAGAACTCACACTTGCTCAGCTTGGCGTACAATTGCTCATCTCGAAGAGTCTGTAGTACCAACCGCAAGTGAGAAACATGCTCTTCCGTATTACGCGAATACACCAAGATGTCGTCAATGAAGACCACGACAAACTTGTCCAAATACTCTCTGAAGACACGGTTCATCAGATCCATGAATATAGCTGGCGCATTGGTCAAACCAAATGGCATCACTAGGAACTCGTAATGCCCATAGCGAGTACGGAATGCAGTCTTGGCTACGTCCTGATCACGGACTCTCAACTGATGATACCCAGATCTCAAGTCAATCTTGGAGTAAATTGATGTGCCCTGCAGCTGGTCAAACAAGTCATCAACACGAGGCAACGGATACTTGTTCTTCACAGTCACTCGATTCAGCTGCCGATAGTCAATGCACAGCCGCATCGACCCATCCTTCTTCTTCTTCACGAAGAGAACAGGAGCTCCCCAAGGAGATACACTAGGACGAATGTACCCCTTGTCCAAAAGATCCTGTAGCTGATTCTTCAACTCACGCATCTCTGACGGAGCCAGACGATACGGTGCTCTAGAAATAGGCGAAGTACCCGGCATCAACTCTATGCCAAACTCGACTTCCCTAGCAGGAGGAAAACCCGGAATCTCATCAGGAAACACATCTGGAAATTCATCCACAACAGGAATGCTCTCTATCCCAATACTCTCAGCGGACAAATCAACTGCATAGATAAGGTAGCCTTCCCCGCCAGACTCTAGAGCTCGACAGGCTCTCAAAGCTGATACCAAAGGCATCGGGGGTCGCGCTCCCTCACCATAGAAAAACCAACTCTCACTCCCTTCCGGATGAAAGCGTACTAATCTCTGATAGCAGTCCACTGAAGCTCGATAGGTAGTCAGCACATCTATTCCCAGAATGCAATCATAGTCGTCCATCGCCAGGACCATGAGATTCGCTAACAGAATGTTCCCTTCGAACTCTAAAGGGCAACCCATCACTAGACGCTTAGCCAAAGCAGATTGGCCCGTCGGAGTAGAAACAGACATCACTACGTCTAGTGCAATGCATGGTAACTTATGCCTCTTAACAAAACGTGCAGAAATGAAGGAATGAGATGCACTAGTGTCAATAAGTACAAGAGCAGGTATACCATAAAGCATAAATGTACCTGCGATGACTTTCTCATTCTCCTCCACAGCCTGATCATGTCTCAGGGCAAACACCTGGCCAGAAGCTCGTGGCCTCAAATGAGAACTCCCAGCAGACTGTCCCTGCGACCTCTGCTGTACGGTAGCCTGAGAACCAGATCCTGAACCAGATCCAGAACCGCCTCCCCCAGACAGTGGACAATCCCTCCGGATATGACCAGTCTCTCCACAACGGAAACAAGCTCCAGAAGCTCTACGGCACTTGTCGGATGGATGGTTCTTCCCACAGTGATCACACTTGTCCTTCTTACCGAAACGGACAATACCTCCAGAACCAGAGGAAGAAGAAGATCCATACTTCTTGAAAGTTTGGGCACGGGGACCCAAAGAACTAGCAGGTCTCGACTGAGAGAAAGACTTGTTCCGCCGAATGCTGTCCTCTGCCTGATGACAACGGCTCACCAAACCCTCGTAGGACATGTCGTCGCCAACCGCCACACGGTCATGGATCTCAGGGTTAAGGCCCTGAAAAAACAGATTATACTTCATCTCTGAGCTATCAGCAATCTCGGGGCAATAGGATAACAGATCAAAGAACCTCTGCTGATACTCATCGATAGACATGGTTCCCTGTCGCAGACTCAGTAGCTCGCCTGCCTTCGACTGTCGGAGTGCAGGAGGAAAATACCGCTTTTGGAAAGCTGTGCGAAACTCGGCCCAGGTGGCCACTCCTCTCGCCGCAACAAAAGGTGCAGAAGTAAACCTCCACCACCTACGCGCACGCCTATCCAGAAGATAGCCAAGGGTCTCCACCTTCTGCTCATCGGTGCATTGGAAAGCCTGAAAAGTCGTTTCCATGTGGTCTAACCAGTTCTCCGCATCCTCCGGAGACTCACCTCCAACTAAGGGCTTAGGACCCATAGCTAAGAATCGACGCACAGTGAAACGCTCGTCGTCATGGTGACGATGACGCCGTTCTCGACGAGGCTCCCGGTCGGCATCACCCCAACGCCCACCCACACTGCCATGAGAACTCTGTTCGTCACGATTTGACATCTACAAAAATACCTCAAGATGAGACTAAATCCCAAGAAATCTTTTGCATGCTCTGATACCATAAATGTAGTGACCCTTACACGGATCACCTACTGAACAGAACTTATGCATGCAATTAACTTAATAAAACAGATATCAGAATAAAACTGCGGAAACCAATATCATTATACAATCCCAAGTAAAGGAATCTGTAATTATCCAAAAATATACAACCAAATCGAATAGCTGTATAGACCCAAACAACAGTAATAAAACCTAGACGAAGCTCCAGCTGGCCAACCACTGACTAGCCCCTCCTGGATCCACCCTCCTCGTCCAATCGCAAACCTGCCTCATGGAATAGGGTGTCCAGAAAATACAGAGTACGAGACGTGAGCATAAAACGCTCAGTGCGAGAGTATGAGTATACATGCATGCAAAGTGAACTCCCTATAGACTCGAGGTCAAGGATCAGATAACAGAGACAGACCGGGCCCTGGTATGTAGCACGCTGTGCCGTCGCTTCAGGAGGTGGCTCCCATACCGAGATAACTGTGGATACGCCGGACCCAAATCGATGGAAGTCCATCCACTAACAGGATAGGGTACAACCCTACTACAGACATCTCGAAGGAGATACAGCAAGATGCAAATGAATGCAGCATAATATCATGGCATATAAATCATGCGGTCACATAATACATGCATACTCAGTCAGGATATCTCGAACAGTACTTTCGTACCTCAAATACCAGGTAGGCACTACCAGCTCTAAGTCCAAGCCTAAAGTCCGCCTACACAGCGAAATGATACTACTATCATTATAGCGCCCTAAAAGCCTTAACTAAGCTATAGCATACTCCTAAATATTTATAGGAAGCAAGAGCTATACCTTCGTCCGTCGTTAGCCCTTTGATGTCGATGCCTCCAGAACTTGGGCACAACTCCGCTACGACTACCGAACGTCTAGACGACTCCCAGTTCAAGCCTAGGAAGGCTAGAACAACTCGAATATGACTAGAAATAGAGAGGAAATCCGGAATTGGCAAGGAGAAATGAAGCCTCGGCCTTCTATTTATAGACAACGATCGGAGCCTCCGATCCTCGATCGGAACGTCCGAACCTCGATCGGAACGTCCGATCCTGTCATCGGAGCTTCCGAAGATCCTGATCTGCCACGTGTCAAAATATCACTTGATGACTCCGGATAGGGGTGATCGGAGCCTCCGGTCCTGATCGGAGCTTCCGATCCAGCCACACGTCATGGATGACGTAATATCATCGGTGCCTCCGATCCTCATCGGAGCTTCCGATCCCGATCGGAGCTTCCGATCGTCCCTTCGGAGCTTCCGATCCGTCCAATCCCCAATTTATTTGATTAGCATTAATCCTTTAATTACTCAATTAGGGTTCGGGCTACTACATTTAATTTTTTTTTTTTTTAGCTCTTGGTTTTTAATATTCATTTATTGTTGATTAGTTGTTAATTAATCATTAATTGCCCTAAGATAAAATTAACAACCCGAGGTCCCCACAACATATGTGTGAGATCCATCTCCATGGGTTGGTTAGTGGTTTTGTTTTCGTCAGAGAAGTCGTGAACTGTGTGAACACTTTTTTCACCATTTTATGAGTAGTATTTTTTTTGGTCCCCTCAAGATCTTTGTATTTCACTTTAGACTTAGTTTTCTTTGGGTCTTTGTTACCGGGGTCATGAGATGAGAGCCCTGTTCTATGAGCTCTCTTGTCGGTGCTTCGGCGTTGATGGGATTCCACAAACTGAGCGACCGCTTCAGTCGCTGCGCGTGCGGCTGTTCCTTCCATTAAGGCTGTCAACGTTTTCTGTATCAAACTAAATCCAAGCGGTGGTTTGGAGATTGGGGGTGGGTCTCCATTGCGATTATTTCGTTGAGATGTTTGTGATGGAGTACTATGCATTTTCAATGATACAGTGAACAAGTTTCCACAGACGGCGCCAAACTGATGTAGCGAAAAATCGATATTACCCAATTAGGAAAAATCTGGGTAACTTGTGATGATCTGGATAGCCGGATTAATACTATTGTTCCAAAGACCAAATTTCATGAGTTGTCACCTGCATCACAAAGCAAAGTGAGTGGCGCCGGAGGTTGCCCGGCGAAAACACTCCGACGCTCAAGTCAGTATTTGCTCAATAAAAGTTCTAAAGTACTAGAGCATGTGACTATAGAGTGCATACCTTAAGAATGAGAGAACTTGAGCTATTTATAGATAGTCGGAGAGTTTCATGGGCTTGAGCCTCTTATAGGCTTTAAGGAATTTATGGGTCTTGATAAAATGTTCAAATAAATAACTAAATAATATGAGACCCAAATGGATCGAGTCACTGGGCTTGAACCGGGAGAAAGTCAAATTAGATAATAACTCACACACAATATAAAGTTGCATAAAATTAAAAATCAAACACTTTAATTTAAATATCGAACATATTGAAATGGCCAAAGATGGAACTCCAATGTAATTTGATCATCTCGTTTTAATTAAATTCAAGGTATACAAGCAATTCTCGTTTCTAAACAATACATATTATAATTTACAAAACCTATTAAACATTCCTATAAGCATGGACTAGTGGCTGTGCCCCGCCTGTGCGTGTAGATTTTGAATTCTATCTTACGTGTAACTATTTCACAGTGATACATAAATATTTCCATCTTATGCTAAAATCAACAAGAAAAAAAAATCATGTAGACCTAATATAATCCGAGTTTATTTATTTCTCTCTTTTTTTCTTTTTTTTTTCTTTTTTTCATTATATTAATGATTCGACGGTGTCGAGTGTGAAGACGATAATGACATGGTGGAAGTAGGGGTCGCGGTCGAGGTGGGAGGCGAGTTCCTACACAAAGGGCAAGTCCCATTGAGCTTAAGCCACTCATCTATACATCCAACATGGAAATAGTGATTGCACTCCGGTATACTCCTCAACCCCTCTTTAGGTTGGTAGTCACACAAACATATTGGACATACGCGGTTGGCGGGGTCTGGGAGCCGACCACTCTCACCCAACATGATCTTGGGATACGAGGCGATGGTGGGCATGTCCAGACCACCTACGGCTCGGACCTCTGACTGGGGTTCGGGAATTGTGGAGGCTGAAAGGTCTGAATTAGAACGAGTCCGATTCTTGATCATGCCAAAAGAGTAACTCGCTAGCCCGAGTATGCATAGTAGTCCCGGTATTCCGATTCCAATTATGATCCCATATTTTGCACTTCTTGGAAGCCCTACACATATTATTGTGGGATCAAATATATTTTTAAATAAAGAAAGAAAATATGTATGTATATATAACTATTAACAAGGACTGGTTCCAAATATATGGTAGTTGTTGCACAATGTTCTTTTACCCGTAAACATCAAAGCATACAATCTTGGTTTAATTTGGTGACCCCCCAACTACCCAAATATATGATTTATTTATTTATTTGTTTGTTTATTATTCTTTCACATTACACGTAGTCGCCATTGTGAAGTCAATAATAAATTAATTAGTTCGTTGTCTCGTTGTTTGAAACAACTAGATGAACAATAATAATAATAATAATAATAATAACAAATTAACAACTTACTTAGTTCAAACCCTAAAAAAAATCGATTCATTAACCTCCGGTTAGATTTGAGTGGGAACTGTGAACCAACTGACTATTCATGTGAACTATATTCGTGTAAGACGGAACTCGAATTTATATCCATGAATGAATCGAATCAGATCATATATATTTATATAATAAAATAATATTTTTTTACGTAAAATATATATATCTTTTATATGTCTGATCAAATAAAAAATTCATATCACAAAATTGACACATAACTCTGTCTCATTAGAGTTTTTGTGAGTTAATATTAGTATGAACCTATTTCAATATATATTCAAAGTAGGAAAATATTGAAGTTTACTTATTTTCATTTAAAAATGATATTTTTTTTATATAATGGATTTATATATTATGTTTTTCGGTCTAATGTACTGGAAAGGGAATGAAATTATATATAAACCCAATCCCTTCCAAATTTACCCGATTTCCCGGATTCAACTAGGCCAGGATATTACTGTATGTTTCAATTACTTACAAAGACACTACCCCATGATCATTCATTTATACATGCGAGTTCCACTAAAAAATAGTATACCATACATATATTGATAAATGTAGGTCAACCGTTACATGTATGTTAAAACAATGTTTTTAGACTCTTTACAGATAGCATATTTCGTGGTACACAAATGACAAATATATAGAATAATTAACTCTTAATTAATTTTATTTTCATTGTTTGCTAAAATTAAATAATTATTTGTATAATTTCTGGTATATATACTTTTATAATGAAATAAATAAAACGTGGAGGATAAATTTGGTTCAAATAACATTGGCAGCCACCCAAAACAAAGACCAAAGAACTCACCCGACCGGGAAGAAGTGGAGCACCCGATATCACGACCCGACCCGCCTGAATACCCGCAGATCCCGCCCCGATTCTCACAGTCCCAGCAATTGGGCTCCCTCCACACCAGCTCCAGATCTTCCATCAAATCCGGCGACTCCCAATAAAACGGCGAAGTAGACCACTGCAGCGGCACCGAAACGCTCTCAATACTCCGGCACGAAGGCGGCACATCCGCCGCCGACAAGCGGGACCTCACCGCCACGACCGTGTAGTTCCCCCGGCTCAGGCAATCCAACACCACGAAAGGATACGAATACGACGAGCTGTAGTTCATCCGTGCGGAAGAGGAAGAGGAAGAGCAGTTGAAGAAAGCATATCTCCTCACGAAAGCTCCGGAGAACGACGAATCCGACAGGCTGAAATTCAGGATCCGATTCGGGAGACACGAATCCGGGTCGTTTATCAGAAGGGCCTGCGCGCTGTAGTCAATGTAGTTCACTCTGAATTCGCCGGACCGGGGAAGATTCAGGATCGTCCGGTTCTTGCCGTCGCAGTGCAGGTCGAAACCCGGGTACCCGCAACCGGCCGGATGCCGGTTCACTAGCCGGAATGGGAACCGGACTTTCAGGTCCATGGAGGCGTCGCAGGCCGCCGGTTGGCATGGATCGGAACATCGAGCTAAGATGGAGAAGAAAGTTAACAAGGAAGAAGAAAGTACGAAGGATTTTGCAATGGTTTCCATTCTTCTTGGGATCATTCCAGTCTCCTAAAATGGCATAAAATTATATAAATTTTGGTTATTTATTTTTATTAGGGAAAAATTAGGGATATTCCAAAAAATAAAATGTTTAGGTGTAACAATATTTCATTATTATTTATTAAAGAAAGCATCGAAATGGCTAAGCTTATTTGACATGGTGTATGCCTAAACAGGAGGTATTTAATTATAGACTAAAATTATATATGCGAATCATGTTAGAATGAAATGAAGTTGACTTTGAATAATTATGTTTTAGTTAATTTAATATTAACAAAGAACCCGTTTGGTATCAAAAACCAAACCAAAAAAATGCTCTCTTTTTTTTAAATGTTTTTTAAAATTTATAATGTGGTTGAGTGGGCATTTTGGTGCTTAAAAAAACACTTACTTAAATTAAATTTAGAGTTTTTTCAAAAGCCCAAGAATAGAGCTTAAAAAAGCATTTAAAAAAAAAACACTTTGGATGCCAAATGAGCTCAAAGTTAGTGTTCGAGTTTGAATCCTACCGTGATAAATCGATTATTTGAATATTTCAATTAGATTCCACCAGCTTGATTTCATCGATCGTGAATTAAACTCAATCGGAGCTTAACTTTTGATATCGTTAAATTAATAGCTAGTAACATGACAATACAAACTTGATTATATTTGAGCGAATATTTCGCATGTTATGATAATATTTAAAATATTTAAATTATATAATTTTTAGTTAGTTGTATTTTTGAAAAGCAACATGTATTGGCCGAATGCTTGATAGTTGAAGTATCTAAAGCAAACCTCCAATCGCTATGGAGGTGTAGTGTAAACTCTTGTTAGTTGTTGTTGAACTATAATATATATATGTTGATTTTTTTTATTTTTTTTTTTTATTTTTGCAAATGGTACGGTTCTTGGGTGAAAGGATATGATCATATAATGCTTAGTCAATTTGTTCGATTTTTTTTTTTCAGATTTATGGATTTAAAATACTTTAGCTAAATTTCCAATTTAATTTTTACATAGTAAAAATGAATATCCAAGTTTAGTTGTTCGAAGCAATTAGAATCAGTGTCCAAATTAAATCATCCAACATCTTTTGGAAATATACGAAATTATGTAGCGTTCGAAAAAACTTTTAAGAAGCACCCTTTCAGTTTTTTCTTAACCAATTTTAAAAAAAATTAGTATAAAAGTCCAATATTGATGGCCATTTAAATAATCAATTTAAAGATTAGTAATTAATAGCCAAAATTTCTCCCTAAAACCCATTTAAATAATAAAAATATAATACATAATGAGTACTTATATAAATAATAAAGAACAATAAATTAGTGTGATAATCTGTAAATGTGAAACAAAGTCAACCGGATGAATGGAGGTTTGAATTTATGAGATGAATATCACACTCATAACCGATATTTGTTGTATTAATATTTCTTGTCATTATTCTAGCATTAGAATTAAAAATTAAATGAAAAAATTAGCGATTCAAAAAGTAAATTAATAGCGATAGATTGGTTTAAAGAGAAAGAAAAATAATATTAATATAAAAATTGAATCATATATTTGAAACAAATGAAAAATTAAATTCAACATGGATGAAGACTATATTTTTTTTAAGCTCCGATTCCAATTTTAATGATTATATTGAACTCAAAATATTTGGAAGTTGACTCTTCAAACCACTATAAATTTCTTACGAGAACATCTTACGATTAATTTTGTGAGTGATATATATTATTTGACTCATGAATTAATGTTATTTTTTGTGTCATAAATATTATTTTTTATTGTAAATATAAATCAAATCGATCCATTTGAGCGATAAAAATATCAAAATTGTGTTTAGAATACGGATTTAATTTGAGAAACTAAAAAGTTACTTACAAAATTATATTCCGTTGAACATTTTAGAAAACAGCTTTTTTTTAAAATAAAAATAAAATTAAAATTAAAAATTCAACAAAGTTTACCAAAAATTTCAGCCATTCTTCCTTCACGAGATTCTTCAAGAGCACGCAGGTTTCAAAATGGGCGGCGCAGGGCAGGCGATGAAGAGGATTCCACGCATCAAGTTTCCTCAGCGGCACCTCAAAGCTTCTGGTAATGCTTTTGCCACCTGAATCTGTTTCATTTTTTGGTGAAAATGATGTTTATGTTGTGATTGGAATTTGCTTCGTCGATAGTCTATGTTGTGATGCGGTCGTCCCGTGATGTAATTGTCCCTATGTGTGATCCTTAATTTGGCGAATGCTAAACCCTAAATTCTCTAGTCGAAATTGCCGAGATGTCTGTGATTTTGATTTCGTGAATCGCGTCCTCCTAAGTTGTCACTGCAGGAAACATCAGTTAGCTTGCATCCGTGCCCTCGTGTAGCTGTCGCGAACAGTTTTGGTTAATTGACTTGCAAAATATATGACAGGATTCATTATCTAAACTTTAGTTGGTCTATTTCACTTGTTGCATACAGTTACGGTGTTCAGTTTGTGTTTGATGGTACCTGATATGGTATTACTTAGCAAGGAAGCACGTGCAGACTTGAGAAGGAAAATTGTTAGCCTTTTTCGATTTTTAATATACAAGCTTAATCATTGCATTGTTATGATCATGCCATGTGCTTATGGATAAATATGCAATTTCTCTATTTTGGTTATCTATGTTTCTCCAGGAAAGATTGATATACTTTAAAGTGGATATCGAGCAAATTACCGAATAAAAGGTGGTGTATGTATGGCTAGAATTCATATCAATCCAACGTCATATGATATGGAGAATGTTAATGTTGATGGGGCAATCACTTGTATATTCTATATCTAACTGATATTAAGTTGAATGACATGGTGTTTTTGTCATCTAACAAATCGGCATTAATTTGTGATAATATCTAATTGATATCAGGTTGAGTGACATGCTCTTTTTGTCATCTAACAAATCGGCATTAATTTGTGATAATATCTAATTGATATCAGGTTGAGTGACATGCTCTTTTTGTCATCTAACAAATCGAGCAGTGTACTGATGTTAACGGTCTGTTAAACAAATTTCCTATCATGGATGGATTAATTTTACTTGTTCGAATGTTCAATTGATGCCTAGTAGTTGTTTGTTTGACTCTTTTTCAAACTTTCTTGATACATCCTATCTAAATAGCAACATCCCAGCATCAAGAGACGGCTACAAATGAAGCTGTTGGGAAGGCATTTTTTCCAAGGTCTCCGTCCAACTTGTCTGTGGGAGGAAAGGCTTCAGATCAGCCAAAAAGAACGCCGGTGTCTCAAGAGGAGATTGAAGCTATAATGGTATGTAAGAATGACTGATTTGAAAATTTAAGTCGTCGAATTTATTCTTCATCCAAAATTCTTTATAAGGCTACTGTTTTTGTGAAGTTTTTCCTATACCCTCAATCATTTGATTTGTCCATTTTTAATGTATTTTCTTAAGTATGTTATTGCTCGGTGTTTTATTTGACATTCTTTTAAATCTTTGTAATTATATCGAAACTGTTCTGAAGAGTAGCATATGTTTGGGGTCCCTATATGAGCATGTCTTGAATGTTTGTGTTAAATTACTTTAGAAACTTTTGAAATGTATAAAAATCAATCATTTCTTTCTTTCTGTCCTAGTCCATATCATAATCATTAAAAGCCAACAAGGTTTGCAAATAGACTCAATCTGTGCACATAGATGGGAACCAAGGTGCAACCACTAAATAATGGTTGCGCCTTGGGAAAGCACAAGTCTTGCTCCAAAGCGCAGATATAATTTAGTGATGGTGGATTCAAGTTGAAATATAGGTGATAATTGTTCATTTTTGCTTACGCAATGATGAATGTGTGTCTGATGTCATTCTATAAGCCTGTAATGCATATGCTGGATGATATGTGGTGAAATTTGTTACAAATACTTAATTTTAATTTTTATTCTTTAGTGTCTCACTTGGATAAGATGTTAGCATCACCTCGTCTCTTGTGCCTAGACCTGACCATACCTAAGCGGTTTAATGTGTCTTACACCCTCATACAACAAAATGTCAAGTTTTTGTTGAGATATCACGTGACCTTGAACTATTGATGACCAATAAATGATGTTTTGGTCAGATAAAATGTGTTTTAAAGGCTTTGGAATCGTCTCTGTTTTCCAGATCCCAATTGTTAATTGGTTGTTCTCTCTTTGCACAGTTGGGAGGCTGTATCTGACCCACGAGCTGAGCATTGCCGATACAGGGAAACTCAGGATTATTTTCGACAGCCATAATTGACTTTGGATGAAATTCGTTCTTTCCCTTTCCCCCCATATTAACTGAAAGCAAATATTTTGAATTGTCTTGTATCGTAGTTGGACTCACTCACTCTCCACATAAAATATTTAGTGGTCCAAATATGAATTGGCAATGCTGAAATTTGAGTGTGTTTCTTTATATATAAGCTCGTATTGTTGCTTTGAGCGGCAATACATATGTATTCTTCCGAAGACATGGCTACATTAGTGTGTTTAGATCAGTTTCTTTATAACCAACCTGGCGCATATTCTATTCGGTTTAGTTTAAGCACGAGAATGCAATTAGAAGACATGTTTCTTATAAAAAAAAAAAGAAGAAAAAAGAATGCAATTAGAAGACGAAAGGGATTTTATTATATTTGATGGGCTTCTTCTCCACTCTTGCCTCCCATGGACATTCTTTGAGAATTGCAGATTAAAAGTTGACTCGAATTTGGCCAAGTAGCTTTGAGAGAATACTTAGACTTGAGCCAAAACAAAAGTGAATATTATCATTTTTTAAAATAAAAAAATATGTATCTTGTTCATATCTAAAACATAATGGATACTAGCAGTAGGGGCACACACATTGCGTGTGTAACGAACAAACATCATGTTTTTTTTTCTCAAAAGTGAAAGATGTGGGAGGTGGAAAAGTTGAAATGACATAAAAATCAGCATAATGGATTTTGAGATAGTCAAAATTATGATAAAAATTCTGATAGGAGAAAGTAATTGAAAAAGAACGTGGGTATAAAGGATATTTTTCAATATTTGAAAAACAGACCAAGACACCAACAAACAATTTTTATAAGATGCTCGAACTTAATTAATACTAAAAAAATTGAACTTAGTTTTGCGGCACTATTACCAAAAGCACTATATTGTGATGATACCTTAGATATAATGCTTAAATTTTCGAAAATACATGGGTATAATGCCTTAAAATCTCAAAATATTTTGGTCACTATCGATTCCGCCAAAGATGCGTTTTGGTGGAGGTTTTCAAAGTATAATTCCTACACAGGTAAATTTGAGGAAACACCATGTTCAGGTCATGGGATGGTGCCCGTTGAGTCATCACCACGAAGACTCAACCTCATATGCCCTATTCTACTGCCCAAAGGTGCGACATTTCTGGAAGCCGCTAGAAGCAGGGGCGGAGCCAGGACTAGATATTAGGAGGGGATCAATACAAAACTCGAAAAAGATCAAATATTTGTTATATATAACAATAAAATTTTAAATATATTATAGTATCAAATACTACATTAATATTCATCATAAAAAATTATAAATACATCATTATTTCTCGAATCTATTAGCATTTAGATAATTCTCTTTGCAAATCACGAAAATTATATATGACTACAAGTGAACTATATCGAACTTTTTAGAAATTTGATTATCAATATACACTAGCAAACACTCATTAAGAAATTCACTTTTCATCATATTATGAAGCATAGTTCTGACTATATTTATAATATAATTATATATTTTAAAAAACAAAGAAATCAAAATATTTCAAAATATTAATAATCCTCTGGAGTACATGTTAGAAATAAATGAAACAAAGAAATTTATTTTAAAAATCCCGTAATAAAACATTAATATCAATGGATTTTTTTTTTAAAAAAAAAAACTTGTCTCACAAAAATTTAAAAGCGAGTTATAAGTCAAGAGAGTAAAAAAAAATAAAAGAAAGGAACACACCTTTTATTTGAAAATTGTAGCCTTTAAACAAGATGAAGGGAAGGGGAGGGAAGAGAAGAGAAGAGAAAAAAAAAATTAAAGACCAAATATTGCATGCAAAAATTGAGATTGACATCCGATAGATTATGTTTATCTGTTTCGTAAAATTAATTCAAATAAATAAAAATATATTGCTATTTTGAGAGGATAAATAAAATTATATATAAAAAAAATTTAGATGAAATAATAACAAAATTAAACAGATTAGATGTAAATATACAGGGGATCTGCCTATGGATGATGGATCACGCGTAGAGCATAGAGATGGAGGAATTTGTGTGCCAGGCTTGGATGGTATGGGGTGCGAGATGTAGGGCAGTACATGAGAAGGAAAACCGACTGCTGAAACATCATGTCATCAGTGTATCCTCTTACTTGGATGAATATCGTAAAGTTGTCAGGGACCGTACGAGTAGACGGACCCAAGTCACGTATAAATCTTCGACAGTGTGGCAACCACCACCTGACGGACACATTCAGATAGATGTAGATGCAAGCTTTCACGAGCAGACAAACAAATGTGGATTAGGGGGTCTAATTCGAACTCATAATGGAGACATGGTGGCTGCGTTTGGAGCGTGCTAACGAAGCCAGATTCAATAGTGATCGGGGAATTATTAGCAATTAAAGAAGGCCTTCAGGTTGCTAGAGCAATGGGATACCGCTGCGTTCATTATACTCAGATTTACTTTTGGTAGTACAAGCAGTCACAGAGCCGTTAAGTGACTTGATGTGAGACCCCGATTCTAATCATCTAATCTAGAAATAATACAAACATACATCGATAAACAAGCCCGAAGAAATCGAATAAAAAAAATTCTTTTAAAGGCACCGCGCTCGATCGCATGAACTCGCGAGATCGAGCGCGCCATCCAAGCATCAAACACTGCCAAAAAATTTAAGGTGCCGCGCTCGATCCTCTGAACTTGTGCGATCGAGCGCGCCACCCCTGGACAATACACTGCCTAAAAGAATTGAAGGGCAGCGCTCGATCCGCTCAACTCGTGTGATCGAGCGCGCCCTCTGCCCAGAAAATAAAGAAAACAGAGCAGGTACCCCAACTCCAATTCCACAAACCAAATCTAATCAAATTCAACATGAGCTCGTCCAACATGCACAATACAATACCATACAAAGTAGTTCTAAAATTATTCGTCCATTCCAAACTATTAGAACATGCTTCAATTTCTAAGTTCCATAACAATTACAAAATGAATACATAAACGACTTCTAAACATCAAGGTCTCACTTCTATTAACTCAACCCCTAGCATGTTGCCTTTGGCTTGGTCCTGCCCCACCTGTCATCAAGTACACATACAAAACAAAGCAACAGCCGGATAACTTCGGTGAGAATGACATTCCCAGTAAAAGCAACATAACAGACAATACAAGTAATATATCAACAATATGCTTTCAAGACAACATAATCAAATCAAGCTAATGATATGCATATCTTTAAAATCGGGATATCAATTCTGATAAACAAGGGGTTGCTGCTATGCTCTTGGGATCCCGAGGATGAGATCACGTGACGACTCACCGACTCTTCCGATCGAGGTGGTGTCACGTATCCCAATCCTCTAGACTTTGGTGCGACTATGAGGAGTATGCTGGAACTAGGTAAACTTTTACAACCCAGGCCACTCACAACATAGCCCCCAAAACGTCTAATTAAAAAGGGTCGTTCTGCCCGCTGAAATCAAAGGTTTGACTTAATATGAATGCATAAGAAAACATAAAGCATTAAGTCATATAACAAAACTCAATAAACAACAAAATACAAGTTCCACATGCTAGAATAAGTATTGATGCAAGTATGTGATTTTAAGGAAAACTCGAGAACCAACTGTCCCGAGTATGCTATACCGCTAACAATGACTGCTTTTACCTTTCAATGCAAGTAGCTCCAACTCTGGATAAGCTACAACAAAAGGTTATATTAGAACTATACAACCTAACAACAACAACTGCTCAAGGTAATCTCTTTACCGTTCTTCGTCCAACTCTTCGACGATCCAATGCTGCTAACACAGGGCTCGACAAACTCCAAACGAATCTGTACGGAGACAAAAGATGATCAACAATGACGATCAAACTCAAAAGCCGAAGTTCAACAACTCAAAATGGTTCGAAATCCCAAAACTCAAACCGGCGGCATAACGGCTATAACTGATCGAACCGGAAACATGGACCGCAGTATAACAATGATACTAACTCATAACAATGCTAATACAACAAAACTCCTGCAAACCCATCAAATCTAAAACTCCAAATTTTTGAAAATGCTTCCAAAAATCATAATAATTTCGAACGACGCTCTATTTCAAAACTGACTGAGACTTAACGATCAGAACTCTCCCAAGAACAACATACACGAAACTCAATCGAATCTAACAACATCCAAAAAATAAAATACGTTCGATCGAAGAATTACTTATGATAGAACGAAGCTCTCGCTGCAGTGATCGCTAATCTGCCTTCAGAAATAATTTCTAACGGACGGATCGACCGGAAACTGAAATTTGAAAGATTGAAAAGAGAAAGGGCAGCTAACAATGGTGGAGGCGGCTTGGGATAGATGAAGGAGGTGATGGAATGAGGAGACTAAGTCAACAAGTGCAATATAATGTAACAAATCCATTTTTTGCGTTTTAGTCCCTGAAATTTCCAAAATAGATGATAAGTGCAATTTATGCACTTAATTTATATATGATTTTACTTGGATTTTGTCATGTATCGAGTGGATTTTATGCATATTTGTTTTTGTTTTAGTGAGATGCAAGAATTAGAAGAAAAGTAGCGAAAAGAAGGGGAATGATGAATTATAGAGCAGCAACTTCAAAAACTTACTGGAAATTTTTTATACATCGAAATCCAATCTTCACCATTCATAATAAAGTTTAGGATGTTTTGAAGCTTCTGTAAAAATTTTAGATCGATCCGACAGCTAGAACTCCGGATATGATTTTTTCAAGAATGCTACGCGCTGGAAACAAGCTGCAGTGCCCCAGCGCCCGACTTTTTTTTCCGAGATGCCGATCAGCGCTCCAGCGCCCGATATTAGCGCTCCAGCGCTGTCTGTACGAAAAACCAACATAGTTTTGAAATCCTAAAAGTCTCGATTTCACGGGCTTTATTCGACGGGCTTCAAGGACATATAAAAGAGAATAATCGGACCTAGAAGAGAGGGAGAGACACACGCATCACACAAGAGGGCCGCACAAATCAGCCACACGTTTTGGAGATAATCGAGAGGAGAAGAAGCGGCACCCAAACAAGAGAACCACACACAACTACTCATTCAAGTAGGCTTGAGACACGGATTTGAGACGTGAGAGCGAACGACAAGGGATAATCGAATCACACGACAGAGGAAATTCATCTGGGGATAGATTGTGATTTTTATTATCTGCCTTGATTTATTCTATGTGTTTAATTATTTCATTATAAACTTGTTAGTTGTTTCTAGATATTGACGGATCTTGATTGGAGTTTCATGTTTTGACTATTATTTTGCTTAATATTATTTGTTCTTAACAATTTATTTGTGTATTCCTGCTTTGATTGTCTTTCAATTACTTTATCAATAATTGAATTGTTATATTTATTTGAAATCTGGCACTCGAGAGAGGCGATTTTGAATAGGATCATATGAAAACACAACCTAGGGTTTTTGTAGAGTTCGAGAGGCTTACAAGTTCCTTTGAGATCATTGAAAGAGAACCATAAAACTTGATTAAATTATTTTGTTGTTTGATTTCTGATAGGGATATCGAAATTAGCATTAAAATAATAACATTTTATTCGGCACTTGAGAGAGGCAATAAATAATAATTAAGGGTTCTTGACCTATAAATTGGAATAGATGATATAATCAATTGATATGATTTGCATGAATGAAAATCGAGTGATATCTTGTATCTAGAACCCGTCTCAGATCGTGTACCCAAAGCCATCCTTCAAATTTTGGATTCTTTATTTTATTTTATTTTAGTTTAGTTTATTAAATTTTAAACTTTGATTTTCTAAACAAATTTGAGATTGTTTTAATTACAGGACTTGGTGTGAATATAAATTTTCAATCCTCGTGGGAACGATACTCTACTCATCATATATTAAAACTTGACACCGTGCACTTGCGGACACAAAAATACGCAACAAGTTTTTGGCGCCATTGCCGGGGATTGATTTAATTTATTTTGCACTAATACTGTTACCAAGTGATCTCGATTTTGATTTAGAATTATTATTTTTATTGTCTATTTATTATTATCATATTTTTGGATTAATTTATTTTGTTTTGTCTATGTCTGCAGTTATTTACAGATCTTAAAATTTTGAAAGTGCAGACACAGTCGGGCAGAGGACTATAAACTAAGCGCTGCTTGGGAGGCAACCCAAGAGTTTTTAGTATGTATTATTTATTATGTTTATTTGATTTTTATGTATTTACTTCTTAAATTTTTGTCCCTTGTAATTTTTTTTAGGTTGTGTAGAGATGAAGTTTGGTGGTGTTACCCCTACTATACCCCAATGATCTGCAAATGACGATGAAAAAGATGACGAATACTGATGGTCGTTGTCACAGGTACGTGTATTCCTCTGCTATTTAATTTGTTTATTTACATTGAGGACAATGCACATCTTAAGTTTGGGGGGTGTTTAAATTTTGAAAAAATTTTATGAGTTAGTTTGAGTTAACATGATGTGTAATTGTGTTGGCCTATGATGATGAAAATATTTTTTGTGCTGAAATGTCAATGTTAGCTATATTTAATCTTGAGTTCTCATTCATATGCACTTTGCCTTGATTGTTGACACTCTAGTGATTAGAGAAGCTTTGTGATTTTGTGAGTGGTTGAATGATTTGATTCTTAACTTTGGTGATTTGTATTCAAAACCGAGGTAGACTTCTACGATCTTAGAAATGATTTAGGCAATATTTTTAAAAAAAATGAATAACTGAAAAGTTGTCAAAGCAACATAGAAAAAAAAAATTTTACAACTCCATCTGGGCCTGGAAAGAGATTTAAATCCTGATCACCAATCCACGACTAAGTTTGCGGACAAAAATGGGGTTGATGCTCCATCCAGACTATAGACGAGGGGATTGAAATCCGAATCCTATCTTTAGTTATAGCTAAGTTTGCGGTAATTTATGGGGCTAAAATAAAATTGGGTGCAAAATCCAGCGATGTTATGAAATTTTTTTGATATAACTTGAAAATTCCTTTTGATCTTAATGAGTAGAAGTTGAACATGGTGGAGACTGTTTTGAAACTAGAGAGCGGAGTTGATGATTCTATGAAACAAACTTGTTGCACTAGTGTATCGAAAGCGAGGAGGATAGACAAGATTGATGAATCACACACACACGAGAACTCTTGAGAAAATTAGCTGACATGTGTATTGAATCTTGAAATGTAAAAATTTGGAGGCCGACTATATTGCTAATTATTGTTTTGCTCGAGACTAGCAAAAGTCTAAGTTTGGGGGAATTTGATAAGTGCAATTTATGCACTTAATTTATATATGATTTTACTTGGATTTTGTCATGTATCGAGTAGATTTTATGCATATTTGTTTTTGTTTTGGTGAGATGCAAGGATTAGAAGAAAAGCAGCGAAAAGAAGGGGAATGATGAATTATAGAGCAGCAACTTCAGAAACTTACTGGGAATTTTTTATATATCGAAATCCAATCTCCACCGTTCATAATAAATTTTAGGATGTTTTGAAGCTTCTGTCAAAATTTTAGCTCTATCCGATGGCTAGAACTCCAGATATGATTTTTTCAAGAATGTTGCGCGCTGGACACAAGCTGCAGCGCCACAGCGCCCGATACTAGCGCTCCTGTAGTAACCCAGATACCATTTTAAGATAATAATATGTTAAACATGATTAAGGGTTGGTATTTAACCAATTTCGGAGTGTTATTGGACTTCAGAAGTAAAATTTGGGCTTTTTCATTTTGGGCCGGATAGTAAGCTCCGATCGGAACGGAAGCTCCGATCCTGGAACGGAAGTTCCGATCCCCAGCTGTCAAAAATGATCGATGACTCAGTCGCGAGTTTTGACAAGTGTCGGTCATAGAGCAGATCGGAAGCTCCGATCGTAGATCGGAAGTTCCGATCCTGGCGTGGCAGACATGCACGCAATGAGCTGGATCGGAAGCTCCGATCCCGAAATCGAAAGTTCCGATCCTGGCCGAGAAATTTGGCTATAAATAGGGCCGTTCAGAGTTCATTTTCAATTACGAATTCCCGAGTTTCCTTCTTCAGTTATATAGTGTGAGATATACACTTGAGGGCCCTATAGGTTATAATAGAGGTTCTGGAATAACCAAGGTGTGGTTATAGTCATTCGGGACTAGCGACTTCAAAGGGCTATCGACGGACGAAGGTATGGTCCGGGAATCTATTTAAGTTTTGGGAGTACTTATTAGCTTAGTTAAGGCTTATAGAATTTATGTAGTGATACGGTGAACTTTTGAATATAGGCTTGGAACCTAGGATCCTATTATACTTGAACTAGCCTAGAGGTACGTACACATTGACTGAGATTGCCAGCGAGTATACATGTTATATGTTGCATTTATTTGGCATTATTATATGGCATGATGTATGATTTACCGTTTTCTATACTCATATGTCATGTGCATATACGCGTTGAGCCTATACCTTGTTATACCTGATTATAGAGCCGCTCAGCTCTATACTCGATAGTCTGTCACTGAGAGTACCGCGACGGCGGGGGCATTTATGTCTGTCTACTCTGGTGTACTAGACGAGTGTGGTTGCACCCAGAGGTTGATCCGTGCGGTGGCAGCACTCATATGGCGTCGGTTCTGAGCATGATTTTTCAGATGATCTTTTACCAGTCATCATGTAGCATGCATTATATACATATGTTTACTCATGTCTATGTACTGGGCGTAGCGCTCACGTCCTAGTTGTTATCTTGGACACCCTATTCCATGGGGCAGGTCGCAGGATGGACGGAGCTGGTAGTTCAAGGCAGGATTAGGGAGCAGGAGCCTTGAGGATTTTATTATACAGCAGGATTCGATATAGCTGTATAATGTTTACTGTTTAAGATTTCGATTTGGTTGTATCACTACAGATTTAAGTCTGGATTATGTTACTAAGCTGATATGTAAATTATGGTTTTGTTTCCGCATGTCTTACTCTGTTAAGTTATTTTGCTGTATTAAGTTAATGCATGCTATTAGTTGCCAGTTAGTAGGTGATACCATGCAGGGTCACTACATTTTTGGTATCAGAGCATGCATAGATTTTGGGATTAGTACTTGGGATTTAGTTTAGTCTTGAGTAATTTTTTTGCGCATTTGGGATTTTAATGTGCAATTCTTTTCAGGATATGGCTGATGAGAGTCACGGTAGTGTTGGCCAGGGAAGTGGTCATCATCATCGTCGCCATCATCATCAGGATGATCAACATCTTCCTCATGAGGGTCGACGTCGCTATACTATTACTAAGTTTATGCAGGTAGGACCGAAACCCTTAGTGGGAGGCGAGAATCCTGAACAAGCTAGAAGCTGGATGTCTAAACTTGAGAGCACGTTCCGAGCTTTCGAGTGTACTGAGGAGCAGAAACTGGAAGTTCTAGAATTTGTTCTAGAGGATAGAGCACGTTTTTGGTGGGATGCCAAGGTTGCTCAGGCACGTACTGAGAGAGGACAGGTGACTTGGGGGGATTTCTGTCGGGAGTTTCAGAAATTATATTTTCCTCCGGCTGTTCGCCAAGCACGATCTATGGAGTTGCTTACTCTGAGGAATGGATCAATGACTATTGATCAATATCAGCAACGATTTCTTGATCTGCTACCTTTCAGTCCTCATATTAATGAGAGTGATGCATCGAAGTACGATATCTTTTTACAAGGTTTGAACCAAGATATCTACTCTCAGGTTGTCGTCTGTGATGACCCGGTGTCTTATGAGACTTTGGTGAACCGTTGCCGTCTTGTGGAGACCAGCAACAGGCGTGGACAGTTGATGATGCCAGCATAGCCTAGGGGATCTTTTGAGCCTCGAGCTCAATCTGTTGTGCCATTTGTACCAACGTCTTCTTCTACTCCTACTACTTCGTCTGGTTCTCGTGGTTCACGAGGTACTTTCCGCTTTGGGAAGAAGAAGAAGAAGGAGGAGTTTTGTAGCCACTGTGGTGGGAAGCATCCTGCAGCTTCATGTCGGAGAGCTACTGGGGCTTGTTATATTTGTGGTCAGCAGGGACATCTGCGGAGAGATTGTCCTCAGCGCATGGGTTCTGCTAGTGGATCGGGATCCCAGGTTGGATCTCAGGCTTCTACTTTTCCACGTCAGCAGCCAGCACCACAGAGTTCTTCTGGTTTTCGTCCCCAGACTCAAGGGCAGGTGTTTGCTCTGTCTCAGGAGCAGGCTACTGTGGGAAGCGATCGCATGTTGGCAGGTAACATCTTGTTATGTGGTATTCCTGCACTTGTATTAATTGATACTGGAGCATCGCATTCCTTTATTTCTAGTCGCTTCGTTAAGAGACATAGATTACCTTATGTATCATTAGATATGGATTTAGTTGTATCTACTCCGTTGGAGCAGGAGGTAATAACTAAGCGTCTAGTGATGGGTTGCCTTCTGGAATTTGAGGGTAATGTGTTATCGGCTAATTTGATGATATTAGCGATGACGGATTTTGATTGTATTTTGGGAATAGATATGCTGACTTTGTATCACGCTATTGTGGATTGTTATCAGCGTTTGGTACAGTTTCATCCCGTTGAGGGTGATAGCTGGTACTTTTATGGTGAGGGTGCGCGACCTCCGATGCCACTTGTTTCGGCTCTGAAGGCATGTCATGTCTTGGAGTCAGGTGGGGAGGGCTACCTCATCTATGCAGTTGATATGTCCATGAGTAGTACGGGTATTGATCAGCTACCGGTTGTCAGCGAGTTTCCTAACGTATTCCCTGATGAGATTCCTGGTTTTCCTCCAGTTCGAGAGGTTGAATTTGGTATTGATCTAGTACCAGGAACTACGCCTATATCCCGAGCACCTTATCGTCTGGCACCGTCAGAGATGAGGGAATTGAAACAGCAGTTGCAAGATCTTCTTGATAAGGGATATATTCGTCCGAGTGTTTCTCCGTGGGGAGCACCTGTTTTGTTTGTCAAGAAAAAAGATGGATCGATGCGATTATGTATTGATTACAGGCAGTTGAATCGTGTCACCATCAAGAATAAGTATCCTTTGCCGCGGATTGATGATCTGTTCGATCAACTACAGGGTACTTCTGTTTATTCAAAGATAGATCTGAGATCTGGATACCATCAGATGCGGGTACGAGACTCAGATATATCTACGACTGCTTTCAGGACCAGATACGTGCATTATGAATTTCTGGTGATGCCATTCGGTTTGACGAATGCACCGGCAGTCTTTATGAATCTGATGAATCAGATATTTCGAGATTATCTGGATAGATTTGTCATCGTCTTTATAGATGATATTCTTGTTTATTCTCATGACAAGGATGAGCATGCACAGATTGTTCTACAGACGTTACGAGATAAGCAGCTATATGCGAAATTGAGCAAGTGTGAATTCTGGCTTGATCGGGTAGTATTTCTCGGTCATGTGATTTCGAGTGAAGGGATATCTGTTGATCCTAGTAAGATAGAGGCAGTGCTGAACTGGTCTCGTCCGACGACGGTTGCTGAGATTCGTAGTTTCTTGGGTCTAGCGGGATATTACCGTCGGTTCATCGAGAATTTTTCACAGTTGGCCAGGCCTTTGACTCAGCTTACTCGGAAAGATGTTACCTTCATTTGGTCTTCGGATTGTGAGGAGTCGTTTCACGAGCTGCGTAGATGTCTTACTACTGCACCTGTGCTAGCTCTACCTTCTGGATCAGGAGGTTATGTTGTCTATACTGATGCCTCTGGTCAGGGGTTAGGATGTGTTTTGACACAGCATGGACATGTTATTGCCTATGCTTCTCGACAGTTGAAGTCGCATGAGAGTAATTATCCAGTGCATGACCTCGAGTTAGCCGCCATTGTATTTGCGCTCAAGATTTGGAGACATTATCTTTATGGCGAGAAATTTGAGATATTTACGGATCACAAGAGTTTGAAGTATTTATTCACTCAGGCAGAGTTGAATATGCGACAGAGACGCTGGATGGATCTCCTGAAGGATTATGATTGTGAAATCAAATATCATCCAGGTTCTGCTAATCTTACTGCTGATGCCTTGAGTCGGCAGGTGAGACTGTCTGCACTTCAGACTAATGAAATATCTCATATGATTCAAGAATGCTGTTCATTGAGTTTTACGCTCAAGCACAAGAAAGGGAGGAATGGGATTCGTTTGTATACTATTCTATCTGAGCCGGTATTGTATTCTCGGATCAGAGATGCTCAGATATCTGATGTTAAGACTCAGCGATTGGCACGTCTAGCCAATGGAGTTAATACATCTGGATTCCATTTTCAGGCAGATGGTTTATTGTGCCTATCCAATAGAGTGGTTGTACCTAATGTTGCGGAGCTCAGGAATGATATTCTATCTCAAGATCACAGGAGTCGCTTATCAGTTCATCCTGGAAGTATGAAAATGTATAAGGACTTGCAAACTAGATTCTGGTGGAAGGGAATGAAGCGAAGTGTTTATCAGTTTGTTTCGAGATGTTTGGTTTGTCAACAGGTCAAGGCTGAACATCGACGACCAGGTGGATTACTGCAGAATCTTGAGATTCCCGAATGGAAGTGGGAGCACGTGACTATGGATTTTGTTACCCACTTGCCTATGACTTCACGTCAGTATGATGCTATCTGGGTTGTCGTTGACCGTTTGACAAAATCAGCACATTTCATTCCTTATAACCGGGAATATTCTTATGATCGCATGGCACGCTTATATATCCAGGAGATTGTGCGATTACATGGGATTCCAGTGAGTATTGTCAGTGATAGAGATCCGCGATTTACTTCACGTTTTTGGGATAGTTTTCAGCAGGCGTTGGGTACCACTCTGAGTTTGAGCACTGCGTATCATCCGGAGACTGATGGGCAGTCAGAGCGCACTATTCGTACGCTGGAGGATATGCTACGTTCTTCTGTCATGGACTTTGGTTTATCTTGGCAGGATCAGTTACCTTTGATTGAATTTGCCTACAATAACAGTTATCATCGTAGTATTGATATGGCACCTTTCGAGGCATTGTAAGGTCGACGGTGTCGTACTCCGTTATTCTGGGATGAAGTCGGGGAACGGCAAGTCGAGGGTCTTGAATTAGTGCAGCAGATTGTAGACAAGGTAGATTTGATCAAGCATAGGATCAAAGTTGCTCAAGATAGACAAGCCAGTTATGCGAATATTCGCCGCAGGCCACTTCAGTTTGAGCCTGGTGAATATGTTTTTCTGCGAGTATCACCTTTCAGGAAGGTGATGAGATTCGGTGTGAAAGGCAAGTTGTCTCCTCGTTACATTGGGCCTTTCCAGATACTGGAGAAGATCGGAGATGTTGCTTATCGTTTGGCTTTACCGCCATCTCTTTCCAGTATACACAATGTTTTTCATGTGTCGTTGCTTCGACAGTACATAGCTGATGAATCTCATGTGATTCAGTCTACTGATATTCAGCTAGAGCCAGATCTGTCTTTTGTTGAACGACCAATCTGTATCCTAGACAGGAAGGAGAAAGTTCTTCGGAACAAGACTATACCACTTGTGATGGTACAGTGGCAGCGTCGAGGCGTTGAAGAAGCAACTTGGGAAACTGAGAGTCGTATGCGAGCAGAATATCCTGAGTTGTTTGCTTTGTATTTTTTATTACCATATAAGATGTAATTACCGTTGTTGTAATAAGACATGGTTTGATGTTTCATATTGTTATCTTGATTTATCTTTAGATGTTATTTCGCGGACGAAATATCTAAAGGTGGGGAGAATGTAGTAACCCAGATACCATTTTAAGATAATAATATGTTAAACATGATTAAGGGTTGGTATTTAACCAATTTCGGAGTGTTATTGGACTTCAGAAGTAAAATTTGGGCTTTTTCATTTTGGGCCGGATAGTAAGCTCCGATCCCGGATAGTAAGCTCCGATCCCGGATAGTAAGCTCCGATCGGAACGGAAGCTCCGATCCTGGAACGGAAGTTCCGATCCCCAGCTGTAAAAAATGATCGATGACTCAGTCGCGAGTTTTGACAAGTGTCGGTCATAGAGCAGATCGGAAGCTCCGATCGTAGATCGGAAGTTCCGATCCTGGCGTGGCAGACATGCACGCAATGAGCTGGATCGGAAGCTCCGATCCCGAAATCGGAAGTTCCGATCCTGGCCGAGAAATTTGGCTATAAATAGGGCCGTTCAGAGTTCATTTTCAATTACGAATTCCCGAGTTTCCTTCTTCAGTTATATAGTGTGAGATATACACTTGAGGGCCCTATCGGTTATAATAGAGGTTCTGGAATAACCAAGGTGTGGTTATAGTCATCCGGGACTAGCGACTTCAAAGGGCTATCGATGGACGAAGGTATGGTCCGGGAATCTATTTAAGTTTTGGGAGTACTTATTAGCTTAGTTAAGGCTTATAGAATTTATGTAGTGATACGGTGAACTTTTGAATATAGGCTTGGAACCTAGGATACTATTATACTTGAACTAGCCTAGAGGTACGTACACATTGACTGAGATTGCCAGCGAGTATACATGTTATATGTTGCATTTATTTGGCATTATTATATGGCATGATGTATGATTTACCGTTTTCTATACTCATATGTCATGTGCATATACACGTTGAGCCTATACCTTGTTATACCTGATTATAGAGCCGCTCAGCTCTATACTCGATAGTCTGTCACTGAGAGTACCGCGACGGCGGGGGCATTTATGTCTGTCTACTCTGGTGTACTAGACGAGTGTGGTTGCACCCAGAGGTTGATCCGTGCGGTGGCAGCACTCATATGGCGCCGGTTCTGAGCATGATTTTTCAGATGATCTTTTACCAGTCATCATGTAGCATGCATTATATACATATGTTTACTCATGTCTATGTATTGGGCGTAGCGCTCACGTCCTAGTTGTTATCTTGGACACCCTATTCCATGGGGCAGGTCGCAGGATGGACGGAGCTGGTAGTTCAAGGCAGGATTAGGGAGCAGGAGCCTTGAGGATTTTATTATACAGCAGGATTCGATATAGCTGTATAATATTTACTGTTTAAGATTTCGATTTGGTTGTATCACTACAGATTTAAGTCTGGATTATGTTACTAAGTTGATATGTAAATTATGGTTTTGTTTCCGCATGTCTTACTCTGTTAAGTTATTTTGCTGTATTAAGTTAATGCATGCTATTAGTTGCCAGTTAGTAGGTGATACCATGCAGGGTCACTACAGCTCCAGCGCCCGAATTTTTTTTTCCGAGAATTTTTTATGCCGATCAGTGCCCCAGCGCCCGATATTAGAGCTCCAGCGCCGTCTGTACGAAAAACCAACATAGTTTTGAAATCCTAAAAGTCTCGATTTCATGGGCTTTATTCGACGGGCTTCAAGGACATATAAAAGAGAATAATCGGACCTAGAAGAGAGGAAGAGACACACGCATCACACAAGAGGGCCGCACAAATCAGCCACATGTTTTGGAGATAATCGAGAGGAGAATAAGCGGCACCCAAACAAGAGAACCACACACAACTACGCATTCAAGTAGGCTTGGGACATAGATTTGAGACTTGGGAGCGAACGACAAGGGATAATCGAATCACACGACAGAGAAAATTCATCTGGGGACAGACTGTGATTTTTATTATCTGCCTTAATTTATTATGAGAATTTTGAATATGTCTATGTGTTTAATTATTTCATTATAAACTTATTAGTTGTTTCTATGGATTGACGGATCTTGATTGGAGTTTCATGTTTTGACTATTATTTTGCCTAATATTATTTGTTCTTAACAATTTATTTGTTTATTCCTGCTTTGATTATCTTTCAATTACTTTATCAATAATTGAATTGTTATATTTATTTGAAATCTGGTACTCGAGAGAGGCGATTTTGAATAGGATCATATGAAAACACAACCTAGGGTTTTTGTAGAGTTCGAGAGGCTTACAAGTTCCTTTGAGGTCATTGAAAGAGAAGCATAGAACTTGATTAAATTATTTTTTTGTTTGATTTCTGATAGGGATATCTAAATTAGCATTGGAATAATAACATTTTACTCGGCACTTGAGAGAGGCAATAAATAACAATTAAGTGTTCTTGCCTATAAATTGGAATAGATGATATAATCAATTGATATGATTTACATGAATGAAAATCGAGTGATATCTTGTATCTAGAACCCATCTCAGATCGTGTACCCAAAGTCATCCTTCAAATTCTGGATTCTTTATTTTATTTTATTTTAGTTTATTAAATTTAAACTTTGATTTT
Source organism: Henckelia pumila (assembly GCF_033568475.1). Taxonomy (NCBI): domain Eukaryota; kingdom Viridiplantae; phylum Streptophyta; class Magnoliopsida; order Lamiales; family Gesneriaceae; genus Henckelia; species Henckelia pumila. The sequence continues at coordinate 18,223,063 of NC_133123.1, read as the reverse complement.
CTAAACAAAGTTGAGATTATTTTAATTACAGGACTTGGTGTGAATATAAATTTTCAATCCTCGTGGGAACGATACTCTACTCATCATATATTAAAACTTGACACCGTGCACTTGCGGACACAAAAATACGCAACAATAGACCCTGATCAAAATCAAGTCGGCTCTTGAACTCTGGAAACTCTGATTATCTCAAATAAACTCAATTAAGATAAAATCGGGGCGTTACAATTATCCCTCTCTAAGAAGAGATTTCGTCCTTGAAATCGAATACTGTTCAATCTTAAAAGCTAAGGGATAAACCCAAAACAACAAGAGAATTCATCTCTCAGAGCATGTCCAAAAAATGCTGTCTCCAAATCGAACTCTGTCTCAACAATCTCTTCTTCAAATCCGAAACGGCTCAACTGCACTGTTACACTGAATCGGTTTGTTTTGGAGCTTCTTCTCTGTTCGGTCATACTCTGAATCAGTCGTCTCAGGAAATTCATCATATCAACAAAACTGGTACCATCAGCTGAAAGCAAGGAAAATTATGGTATGGTAATTCAACAACGAGAATCTGGTGATAATCCGCATCAAAAGACGGAAAATCACTTCGTTAAAACCAGAAGGAGACGTAACCAAACAAGCTTGTAGGCAAAATCGCCTATCATCTTCAGACTCTGGTGAGATTCAAACAATCTCAGAGACTGTCTCTCTCTCTTCTCCTCTCTGATAAATCTTTCTTCAAAAATATTCGATCTTTCCGATTCAAATACAAAATTCTGCATCTAACATTCGTATACTTCAACTGTCTAGTCCAAGCCGTCTTCATTCGCGCCAGATAATCATCATCTGCTCAATAAACCTCGAAACAAATCTGGTCCCAAAACAGGTGATTCCGAAAAGGATCATCCCAAACAAAGAGGTTTTCGATTCTGCTCGTACAACTCATCAAAATATGACATCCAGATAATCATCTGATAGCTGTCGTTGTACAAAACTCCATAGGAGTTAGCGACACGGGTCAGCTAGTGCAAGATCAAGCACCGAACTCCAGATTTTCTCCTCTCGGAGTCAGGGAGTTTCATATCTTCCTTTTTTACGAACCATGGACTTTCAGGCTAGGTACCATGAATTACCAAGTTTGGTAATAATTGAGCTTAAGAGATGGCATGGACCGCTCACCCTCACCTAGCCCAAATCAGGCTACACAGATATTGGGTTAGCCTAGCACTACAGCTCGGCAAAGCCTCTAATACAAAACGTCTGTTCTGAATGTCCGTCGTTCTGAGGATAACAAAAGTACTCGGCTGCAATCTAATAACAAAATCCTCTTCGAAGAATATACCAAGATAGGGTATATCAAGATCTCCGACTGAAATGCCCAAATCTGACAATCAAACAATTTGACAAAATTCTGACGGAATATCCGTCATCTGATTAAGTCTGAGAATCATTCTGTATGGAATACAGAAGCAGCTTTCATCAATTGGTTAGTCTTAAACAGAATAAACTGTATAACAAACCGTCGGGTCGTTCTCTCTCTGCTATCAACTGCATACAGTTCAAAACATCGGAAAAACATACCTCTAACACTGTTCTTCATCTACTAATACCAAAACTGACTCTGAATCTCAGACTGGTTCAGTTCTGACCTTTCTTCAACGAATACTGATAAAAAATCGAATCAAATCTCTGATCGATCTTGATCTTCTCAAACAATTCTAATTCGGCTTGAAAGCCAAAGGGCTGATAGAACTCCTATCTGCTTCAATTTCTAAACCGGAAGTGCCAATAGTAGATAAAATAAAAACAGATATAACGGCTTAGAGTATCCCCCGCTGCACACAATCTCTCCGGTTAAAAAGGATTTCCAATATGAAATTCCTTAGTATCTCTAATCATCTTCTCTTTATCATACTCAGTCTATACGGTGAAATCAGTACTACAACTTCTAAAATCAGGAATATTACGGGAATCTTTGCATAAGAAGAAAAAGATCAAAGCCAGATCTTCCAATCAATAAGATCGCTGCGAGCTCAAAATCCAGAATCAGACATTGAGTCTCGAGCATCTTCAGTTGTTTCGATGCTCATGCTAAAAGTGATTCTTCTGAACAAGAAAATACCTCAAATCACAATAAGAAGAATTTCAATGTACTGCAAGATCATCAGTACAGAAAGGAATAAGAATACCAAAGCGCTGATCAATATATTTTTTTAAATGTAATAGTTAAATTGTGGAAACATATTTGGCATGTCGATCTAAATAAATTTCTTTTATTTATTAACTTATGATTATCCTCGTGTTTTTAATCAAAGAATTAACTCGATCACTAACTATATCATGCAACTCAAAAATTTCAAAGGCAGCGACTTCTACTGCCAGCATCCTACCTCATTCACAGAGGACAACAAACATTATAATCCACTCCATTCAAGATAACAGACATGTTACATTATTAAAGTATAAATAAATCATTAGAATGATTCATGGTTATTACTCGTTCAAAGTTTTGTCATCATGGCTGAAAAATTTAGCCAAAAATATTCTTCAAAAAGTTGTTGTGCATAATTGTAGCGGTCCCTTGGAGGTAGAGAACTTGAGCTTGGTGAACTGCGTCATCTACTATGGCTGGAATTAATCTCTACATCAACATTCGTAGATGTAGACCGCCCCTTATTAAGGGTTGAATATATTCTTGCACCACTTACACCTTTTTCAGCATCGAATATTTGACCATTGGTAGTTTGAGATCTAATATTGTTATAATCCCCCTTTTCATTAGGCCTTCTCATTCCTTGATCATCTCTGTTCTTTGTCGTTCGTTCATCATGGGGTTGGATTACAATTGTATGCACTTGATTTTCTAGAATCATAATCAACAACATGACTATTATCTATTGGCTGCCTAAGGTCAGATTTATCAACTGGACGATCCCTATTGGCTCTTTCTTCCCTGTACTTTGATTCTCTAAGACTCTTCCCCCTATCAAAATCACTAACTTGCTTACTATTGTTATGTCGACCCTCTCTTTCAACATCTTCTCGGTGACTCTTCCCTCACTATACTTGTCATATCTTCACTTGGTATCTCTCTCTCCTTCTTTACGGTGCCTTTCATCTTTAATCTTGTTTTCTCCATCATCATCCTCACGATGTCTATCTTATCTATGCCTGGCTTCTTTCTTACCATCTATTCATGCTTGTCATCCCGATATTTATCATCTTTGTTGGTTTTTTGTGGTATTTTTCATCCCTTTTCCTATCATCTTTGTGGTCATCTTCATGATGTTTATCTGCATAAATTTCATCCTTGTACCTGTCATCCTTATATTTCACATCCTTCGCACGGTCACTTCTTGATGTGAATCCTCTCTCCTCACCATCTTTAAAGGCATCATGATGTTTACCCCTGTCACTGGAACCTTACCTTTCCTTCTTGTTCTTTTCTCGAGTTCTTTCTCAAATTCAGAATTCCTTGATTCATCTTCTACGAGAAAATCTGCCGAAGGGAAAAAAAATAACTATTACAATGCTGGCTACTCCTTTCGACAAAAAAATAACAGTCAGTAGGGAGCAGCCACCCTCAAATAATCATTTTTGCATTACCCTGTAATTGATGATCCAAAAATATATACTAAAAGAATTGGAAGAAATTTTCTCAAGCCTCAGAACAAGTCGTTATAAACAAGTTGGCAGGTTATAAGATACCTTCTCCAAAACAACATGCCACAATCAGGAAGAACAAGAAAAAAATCCCCGGCCATGAGTTGTGCATCTATACAAGGAGAAATGGAGACAAAAACAATCCATGTCTTTCAATAAAGAGTAAAGATGTACCATTAAGCAAAATTTATTATGTTTTGACCAAAATGCAATGAAATCTCCAAATTAAGTCCAGAGAGAAATTTTCAAATGTGTTCAAAAAATGAATGATTGAGCAAGATGTAGTCAAGACTACAGAACAAAAACAGTTTGTGGAAACCAAATCTCTTTCTCATGCTTATTGCTTCCAGTTCATCCATTTGACACAATGATCCTATTTTATTATAATGTTAGGTACCCAATGTTGCAGCACTTGACCAACCCCAAAGGTGTGTAAAATAAAAATGGCTTTTAAGATCTTTAGAAGCTAATGGGCACAAAGATTATCGAACAATGTCAACTAGAATGACACGACTGTAAGAGAAAATGTCCTCACTCATAATTATCGAAAGAAAAATAAAGTTCCTCATTTGTAATTTTTTTTAATACACTAGGTTCGACTATGATAAGGACTTGGATTGGAACAATATCCAAATATATGCTCCAGAAATTCAAAGTACAAACACAAGCTCAAAAGGCCTGTCCATTTAAGGAAAAGATCAAATGACCAAACATATCTTCTATATTGAACAACGGTTGAAGTTACAATGTCAGTAACCAACGAAAAATATAGAATGAAAAAATCAAAGCTCCAATCATGTTACAAATAACACAATAAAAAATAATATTAATAAATAAATTGAGAATAATAAAGTATCTTTGGAACCAATAACGGGAAATGAAACATTCATAAAGAAAACAACTCTTCACAATTTTTTGTTACAATTCGAGAATGCAATATCTTTTGGTCCCAGGTGCGGCATTACGAGATAGAAACTATGGAAATTGAAGAATAAAATAGACAACAAGATTTACGTGGAAAACCCCCAAAAATTATTAGGGTAAAAACCACGGGCAAGACCAAAAGATTCCACTATAATATTTGGAGAATTACAACCTCTCTCTGTGTTTTCAAAGAGACACTCACTCTCTTAATACAGGAGAAAACCTATCTCACAAATATATATAGAAATATACTGAAGAGAAGAAAAACACTCGAGAACTAAAGAATTGCTCGAGGTGTGGGATACTGAAACCTATGAACGATGCATCTATTTATAGGTGCGGAGCTCTGTCTGAACGAGAATAAATTCACGCGTTTTCTTCGTTCAATAAATCTGCCACCATTTTTGACATTTATTTTCCCACCTACCATTATTGAATGCATGGTCCAACTTGTTCAACATTTCTCCCACTTGGAGATTTGATTGAGAATCAAACACATCTCCACACATCCTTTCAATCTTGTCATTCCTGCTGCTTACGTTTCTGCTAGGCCACTTAAGGATCTACACCACTCAAACTTATCTGTGTTCACTGGCTTGGTCAGAAAATCAGATATGTTATCCTTCGTATGGATCTTCTGCATATCCACACTTCCTTCCTCTACTACTTCTCGTACAAAGTGAAATTGAACTCCAATGTGTTTAATCCTGGAATGAAAGGCTGGGTTCCTTGCAATGTGCAAGACACTTTGACTGTCACAAAACAAAGGAATCTTTTCTTGTTTGTGCCCAAGCTCCTCCAATAACCTTTTAATCCATATTGCCTCCTTGCAAGCTTGAGTAGCTGCCATGTATTCTGCCTCCGTTGTAGATAATGCCACAACTGTTTGTAGTTTTGAAACCCAGATGACTGCACCTCCTGCAACTGTAAACACATAACTAGTATTAGATTTTCTTTTATCTGGATCACCTACATAATCTGAATCCACATAGCACCTGAGTGTAAAATCTGATCCTCCAAAACATAATGCAGCATTCGAGGTACCCTTAATGTATCTAAGAATCCTCTTAACCGTGCTCCAATGCTCTTGTCCAGGATTTGCCATATACCAATGCTCTTGTCCAGGATTTGCCATATACCGACTGACAGCTCCCACTGCTTGTGCAATTTCTGGTCTAGTACAAATCATAGCGAACATTAAACTTCCCACTGCTGATGCATACGGTACTCGAGACATATCCATCCTCTCTGCTTCACTGCTAGGACACATCTCAGAAAATAACTTGAAGTTAATAGGAAGAGGGGTTGAAACTGGCTTACTATCTTGCATGTTGAAGCGTTGCAAGACTTTCTTCAAATAATTTTTCTGAGAAAGCCAAATCTTCCTATTGCTTCTGTCTCGGTGAACTTGCATCCCTAGAATCTTGTTTGCTGGTCCCAAGTCTTTCATATCAAATTCTCTAGCCAACTGTGCCTTCAATTCTTGGACCCGATCTTTGTTGGGGCCTGCTACCAACATGTCGTCCACGTACAACAGCAAAATGATATAATCATCATCACCAGACCTCTTGAAATACGTACAAGGGTCTGCACTGAGTCTGTTGTACCCAAGGCTCATGATATAGGAATCAAATCTCTTGTACCAACAACTCGGCGCCTGTTTGAGACCGTACAGAGATTTATTCAACCTGCAAACCAAGTTCTCTTTGCCTTTTTCTGCAAAACCTTCTGGCTGGAGCATATAGATTTTTTCTTCAAGATCGCCATGAAGAAATGCCATTTTCACATCTAGTTGTTCTAGATGTAGTTCAAACACTGCACACAATGCCAATACTACCCTGACTGTTGAAAGTCGAACCACAGGAGAAAATATCTCATTGAAGTCAATACCTTCTTTCTGAGTGTACCCTTTGACAACCAATCTCGCACGATACCGCTCCACTTGGTTATTGCCATCACGCTTGATCTTATAGACTCATCTGTTACCGATAGCTTTCCTCCCTCGTGGTAGTGTAACAAGATCCCATGTTTTGTTTTTGTCCAATGCTTCCAATTCTTCCTGCATCGCTGTCATCCACAGGGATACATCCGAGCTTTGACTAGCCTCATGGAAAATCGATGGCTCACCATCCTCTGTTAATAGAAAATATGCAATGTTGCTTTCAATGACATAATCTGAAATCCATCCTGGTGGTCTTCTCTCTCAAGTTGACTGCCTCACTTTGGAAACCTCTGACTCAACTGGTTCTTGTTCTTCGTGCTCTGGTACTGCTTCACAAGAAACTTGATCTTCGTCTGTCTTATTTTCCACCTGAATGATAGAAGTTTCTAAATTCAGTGTGTCTTTGTCTCCCTTCACTTTATCTTCCTCGAAGATAACATCTCTGCTGATGATAAGCTTGTGGACAGTAGGATCCCACAAGCGAAACCCCTTTACTCCATCAGCATAGCCCAAGAAGATACACTTTCTGGATTTGGAATCCAACTTTGATCTTTCTTGTTCATTGTACAACACGTACACCGGACTTCCAAATGTCTGTAACCGAGAATAATCAGCTGGCTTTCCAGTCCACACCTCCATTGGAGTCTTCAAATCAATCGCCACTGAAGGAGAACGATTGATGATATAAGAAGCGGTTTTGACTGCTTCTACCCAAAATGACTTTGTTAGACCTGCAGTACTCAACATGACCCTTGTTCTGTCCAACAAAGTTCTGTTCATCTGCTCTGCTACTCCATTCTGTTGAGGCGTGTAAGCCATCGTGAATTGTCTTTTGATGCCCTCATGCTGACAGAATGCATCAAATTCATCACTGGTATATTCTCCTCCATTGTCAGTCCTCAAACACTTGATTTTCTTATCAGAATCAAGTTCAACCCGCGCTTTGAAAACTTTGAAGACTTCGAAAACATCTGACTTCTTCTTAATTGGATGCACCCAACATCTCCTAGAGAAATCATCAATAAACAAGACAAAGTATCTCTCTCCTCCTAGGGATACCATCGGTGCTTGCCAAACATCAGAATGAATCAGCTCCAATATTCCTTTGCTCTTGGCAGTAGACGTGCCAAACTTCAATCTGTGTTGTTTACTGGTAACACAATGCTCACAAAAGGGTAGAGCCACTTTTGTAAGCCCTGGCAACAGCTTCCGTTCAGAGAGAATCTTCATTCCTCGTTCTGACATATGTCCAAGCTTTCTATGCCACAACACTGTTGATTCTTCTCCCGAACCAATTGATACAACAGCTAGTTCCGCCTCTTTGTGTGTTTCTCCCAACAATACATACAGATTTGCAGCAACCTTTTCTGCCTTCATAACCACAAGCGCGCCTTTCACAATTTTCATGATCTCTTTCTCGATACGGGTTTTGCACCCAATATCATCCAATTGCCCCAAAGACAAAAGATTCTTTGTCAGGTCCTTCACATGTCGTACCTCCTGTATGGTGCGAATAGTACCATCAAACATTTTAATTTTAATGGTACCGACCCCAGCGATTTCCAAGGCATGATCATTTCCCTTGAATACAGATCCTCCTGAGACTGGTTCATACTGATCGAACCATTCTCTCCTTGACGTCATATGCCACGTCGCTCCTGAATCCATAATCCATGCATCACAAAATTTTTGTCTGCCTTCCGCAACCGTTGCTGCTTCGCTGAATAATATTTCACCACCGCCTGAAGTACTGGACACATTTCCTTGAGATCCTTTATCGATGCTCTTTGTACACTCTCTCTTGAAGTGCCCTTTACCGCCACATTTAAAGCAGTAAATATTCTTCTTCTTACTTCTTGACTTGGATCTACCATATCTGTGGCTCCCACTGGAGTCACGCTCCGTCAATCTTCCTCTCGTCATCGGTAAAGCCTCTGCTTGCTTTGACGTTACCAACCTATCTTCCTTGTTCCTTCGACGACTCTCTTCTCCAAAAACCGCAGTTAAGACGTCGTCAAAATTTAAATTATCCGAAAGAACATTATTGGTAACATTGATGATGAGCTGATCGTATGAATCTGGTAGACTTTGAAGTAGAAGCTCCACACGTTTTTTTTCCTCTATTTTATGCCTCATAGACGTGAGCCGGGAAAATAGAGTATTCAGCGTATTGATATTGTAATGCCCGAAATTATTTAATTTTAATTCGAGAATATTTAATTTGGGAATATTTGGAGTTTTGATTTAAATTCTAATATTTTTAAATTATTTAGGATTGAAATTTAATGTAATGGGAAGTTGAGAACTGAATTGCAATTATTGAAGACTTGAGGGGTCAAAGTGCAAAATCCTTATTTTGTAGTTGGACACTTGTTTTTCGATTATGTATTCACGTGTAATACATTAAAATTCATCAGAAATTTCAGAAGAGGAACCGAGAGGAAGAACAAAGCTAGCTTCAATATTTTCTTCAACTTGTAATTGCTATATCTTGAGTTTCGGGTGTCCGAATTCGATTCCGAAAAAGGTTCTGGACTCCTTGCAAGAAGACCTTCGATTTGATGTATGTTTTATTTTAGTTCCTTATGATTTGAGAAGTCGAAAATGGTAGAGATCAGATGTGATGAGGAATTGATGTTGTTGAGTTTGTATTCGTTGTTCTATCGAGTTCGGGTTGAAGGATGGCTATCAATGTTATTCTTATAGTACCAGCTGATTATTCGAAAGTATACCTGCTGATATATTGAAGAATTCTTGCTGGTTTTGATGAATATAAGATGTAGATGATTGTTATATTTGATATAGTTGAGTTTCGGATTGCCGAATGATACCGATATGCCGTCGAACTTTTGATTTGAAGTTGTTTTGCTATCTTGTATTGAGCTGTGATTTTGATGAGTTCTAGCTGATGTTGGTAAGCTTTCAACACTTTATTTCGGATTGGTTTTGAATACCATCAAGCTCGAAAACGTCAACTTCGAATCGATAGAAGTAAGATCAAGGTTTGAAGTTATTCTACAATGGAGTTTGAATGGTTTTAAGTGCAGATTTTGAGATTAGGCTTATGGTTGATAATTATACAGATTTGGACACCTAGAAGACAACATAAACTTCACACTTGAAAGGTAAAAGTGGACTACTACTTGAAGGGGATTATAACTCGAGATGGTTTGTATCGAGTTTCCTAAATCACATACTTATTTGCTTAGTTGCTTTTATATGTTTTCCTATGAATTTTTGAATAGGTCTTGATGTTAATGAATGTGATCTTATTGATATATATTGCATTCATCTTGTAAGAGTTGTTCTTTGATTTCGAAATAAACGGAAACGTTCGATTAGACGATTTGAGGAATTATATATGTATGGCCTGGGTGGTTGATTTAGCCTAGCATCTGATTTACATATATAATGGCTTCAAAGTCTAGAGAAACAAGATAAGTAGCCCCACATCGATCGGGAGAGTCGGTGGTTAGTTATGATATCTTCTTTTCGGGATCCCAAACGATGAACTAGAGAACCTTGTTTTAAAACATGCATTGTAGTTACTTTTATATCATGAATTTGATATATTCTTTGCTATGCATGTTTAGTTGCTTTTACTGGGAAATATATTTCTCACCGGAGTTATCCTGCTATTGTTGTGTTGTATGTGTAATGGCAATAGGCGGGAGTGGTATAGGACAAAAGCGAACTTGAAGAACAAGGGATGAGAGAATAGCGTGATGATCCGAGTTTAGATATTTTGAGCTGTCAATGTTGGTATTGAGTTCCAAAACATGATCATGTTATAGATACTTGTACCAAGACTTGTTGGTTATTAAGTTGTTGTCTTGTTGATGTATATAGGATTTGAGATGATGTTGTAAATCCTTAAGATAACATGTTGTAGCTTAATCCTTTTTGTATAACAAAGATTATTGTTTGTTATGTGAGCCTTTCTTGAGTTGATATTAAGGCTTTGTTATGGTTTAATTTTATCAATTTATATCATGTTAGAATGCATGTTAGCTTATGATTTGGAATAGGCTTTGTATGAATTGATGTTACATGAAAATGAATAGAAGAACTTGTGTTGACAGCAAAGTAGGATCTGTTTCTTTTCTTCTGGACGTGTGCTCGCTCGATCGGGCGATTCCTACTGATCGAGCGAGGCTTTCATTTCCTGGAAAGAAAGCTGAGCAAACTTGGCTCGCTCGATCGGTGAATATTGACCGATCGAGCGAGGCCAACATTTGTTTCACCCGAGAGGCTGAGCTGAGGGCTCGCTCGATCGGGTGAATATACCCGATCGAGCGAGGTGCTCACTTTTTTAAAAAAAAAATAATTTTTTTTTACTTTATTTAGACTTTGATTCTTGGTCTATGATATATGATGATTTGATTAATGAGAGATTAGAACTCGGGTCATCACAACAGGTGGTATCAGAGCAAGAAAAATTCTGGACTGAGTTAGATAGTAAGTGGGGTAGATCGAGTCATCTTCCTTGCTTATTTATTTTAATTATACTATGATTTAATTACATGATTGAATTACATGTGGTAAATGCTAGCATGATTTACTTTCAAGTATTTTATTACACGATGTTGTAATTATTTTATTTGAAAGTATGAAGACGCATGCTTACTGGAATATCTGAAATGATTAGAGCCATGTGTTCTGATGAATTATGATATGCTACCTGATTATCTGAATGGATTGGAAGCATGTCTTGTTGAATACTTCGATTATTTTTTTTGACGATTGAATCAGAACCGAATTTTGATCAGAGGTAAGATGATCGGAGGAGGACTGAGATAGATTTGATGATTGTGGTATCCTAACCCTTTTGATAATCAGATATGTCTCGAAGACCAGGACGAACTCCTCTTAGACCTCAGGTTCATACTCCTCTGCCGGAACAAACGGTGGTAACACCGATAATACCTCAAGCTGCAGTCCCAAGCAATGAACAGGGAAGTACCTCTCGAGATATGACAGATATGACTGCCACTCCGATGGAAACACTGCTCAAACGCTTTCAATCATACCATCCGCCTACTCTGAACGGTACTGAAAATGCAGTTGTATGTGAAGGATGGCTCGATGACATGGAGATGTTGTTTGATTCGCTTGATTATGGTGATGAGCGAAGAGTCAGATTAATTGGACATCAGTTGCATGAGGTTGCGAAGAGCTGGTGGTCCACGACCAAGAAAGCTTTGAAGCGTAGAGGAACTGTACTGACGTGGAATGTCTTCAAAACTGAGTTTTACCAACGCTTCTTTCCAGTGTCTTACCGCAAAGATAAAGGTGCAGAATTTGCGAACCTGAAGCAGGGAAACTTAAATATTGAAGATTATGTTGCAAAATTCACTACATTGCTACGTTTTGCTCCACATGTTGCTGATAGTGATGAGGCAATGGCTGATCAGTTCATTAATGGACTGACTCCGGAGGTCTTTACTTTGGTAAACACAAGGCAACCGAATAATTTTGCTGATGCTTTGAACAGTGCCAAAGGAGCGGAAGCTGGTTTGATACAACAGCGAGGAGCTTTGTATATCGCTCAGCCTCCGAGACATTCACAACCCTCAGCTCCAATCTCGCAACAACCTCCTCAATTTGAAAGTGGTGGTAGTAGCAGTGGCAAGAAAGGATATTTGCAAGCTTGAGGAAAACAGTTTAAAAAGTCAGGGAGCAGTTCTTCGAGTTCCAGTGGCATGAAACAGAAGTCAGGAGTGTTTTGTAACAGTTGTGGTGGAGGTCATCCAACCGATCAGCACCGAGGTGTATCTGGGAGGTGCCATATATGCCATCAGACTGGCCATTTTGCGAGGGTGTGTCCTCAGAGAGGTTCTGGATAGTCACGAAATGCAGAGTCATCACGATCAGTGGCTCAACCTGCAAGGCAAGCCTCTTCTGTTCATTCCTTCCAACCACCACATCCACAGCAACAGTCAAGGCCAGGAGGAAGTCAGACAGACAGTCAGCCACAGAGACAGCAGGCTCATGTCTTTGCACTGACGGAGGAACAGGAACAGGGAGCACCAGATGATGTGATTGCAGGTAACTATTCTATTTGTGGTTATCCTGCATATGTATTGATAGATACAGGTTCATCCCATACGTTTATCTCTACACAATTTGCATCCTTACATGCTTTGCCTGTTGAATCATTACCTGTTATAGTATCTGTTTCTTCTCCTTTGGGGAAAGGTCTTATATCTATTCAGACAGTTAAGAATTGTTTGTTACAATATGACGGTAATGAGATAGAGATAGATTGTTTTGTGCTTGGTTTGTCTGATTTTGACTGCATTATCGGGATTGATATGCTAAACAAGTACAGAGCTACCGTAGATTGTTTTCAAAATATAGTAAGATTCAGACCTGAGATGGCTGGAGAATGGAAATTCTATGGTAAGGGTTCTCGTGCTAAGATTCCTCTGATTTCTGCATTATCAATGACCCAACTTTTGCAGAAAGGAGCGGAGGGATTTATTGTTTATACAGTTGATGTTCTGAAAACTAGCCCGAACCTGGCTGACTTGCCAGTGGTTAGTGAATTTGCGGATGTTTTCCCCGATGAAATTCCAGGACTACCTCCGTATCGTGAGATTGATTTCAACATAGAACTGATGCCAGGTACTGCACCGATTTCGAAAGCACCTTATCGAATGGCACCAGTAGAATTGAAAGAGTTGAAAGATCAGTTGGAAGATTTACTGGCCAAGGGATACATTCGACCCAGTGTTTCTCCTTGGGGTGCTCCAGTATTATTTGTTCGAAAGAAAGACGGTTCAATGAGATTGTGCATCGACTACCGGCAACTGAACAAGGCAACGGTAAAGAACAAATACCCTTTGCCTCGTATTGATGATTTATTTGACCAATTGCAGGGTTCTTCTGTGTATTCCAAGATCGATCTGAGATCTGGATACCATCAGCTGAGAGTTAGGGATTCTGATATTCCGAAAACTGCTTTCAGAACCAGGTATGGTCACTATGAGTTTATAGTTATGCTATTTGGTCTGACAAATGCTCCAGCTGTGTTTATGGCTTTGATGAACCGTGTGTTTCAGAAATATCTCGATGATTTTGTGATAATATTTATTGATGATATTTTGATATATTCAAAGAATTTGATTGATCATTCTGAGCATTTGAGAACTGTGTTGAAGACTATGAGATCTGAGAAACTGTATGCTAAACTGTCGAAATGTGAGTTTTGGCTGAAACAGGTTGTTTTTCTTGGACATATCATATCCGGAGATGGTATATCTGTTGATCCAAGTAAATTTGAGGCAGTGATCAATTGGTCTAGACCTACATCTGTTCCTGAAATTCGTAGTTTTATGGGTTTGGCTGGGTATTATCGTCGTTTCATCAAAGATTTTTCCAGTATTGCGAAGCCGATTACTCAGTTAACTCAGAAGAATTCTCCTTTTATCTGGTCTGAAGCTTGTGAATCCAGTTTTATTGAGTTGAAGAAGCGACTGACCAGTGCACCAGTCTTGACGATTCCTTCAGGTACTGGTGGTTTCACTGTTTATTGTGATGCATCTCATCGAGGTTTGGGGTGTGTTTTGATGCAGCGAGGGCATGTGATTGCTTATGCCTCGAGACAGCTGAAACCTCATGAGACCAGATACCCGATTCATGATCTTGAATTGGCTGCCATCGTATTTGCTTTGAAGATTTGGCGACATTATTTATACGGGGAACAGTTTGAGATTTATTCTGATCACAAGAGTCTGAAATATTTGTTTTCACAGTCAGAATTGAATATGAGACAGCGTAGATGGCTTGATTTGCTTAAAGATTTTGATTGTGAGATTAAATACTATCCGGGAAAATCGAATGCAGCAGCTGATGCATTGAGTCGAAAGGTATGTTCTTTATCCCTATCGACGATTGGTATATCCCATTTGATTGAAGACTGTTGTTATTCTGGATTAGTATTTGATATGAATTATCAGCCTTTGCGACTTTATCAAATTAAAGTTGAACCAGAGTTACTTTTGAGAATTAAAGATGCTCAGAAACTTGATCAGAATGTGCAGAATTCGATTGAGAAAGTCCGATCAGGGCATGTATCTGAATACCAGGTTCGAGATGATCTTTTGTATGTAAACAATCGCCTTGTAGTGCCTGATATTTCTGATGTGCGACAAAAACTACTGAAAGAGGCGCATTGTAGTTGTTATAGTATTCATCCTGGAGGCAGGAAGATGTACAACGATTTGAAGACTCGATATTGGTGGAAACCAATGAAGTCCGATATCACTGATTTTGTGTCTCGATGTCTTAATTGCCAACAGGTGAAGGCTGAAAAGGAAGAAACTGCCTGGTTTGTTACAGAGTTTATCAGTGCCGGAATGGAAATGGGATCATATTTCCATGGACTTCGTGACGAAGTTACCTCGATCTTCTAGAGGTTGCGATGCTATCTGGGTGATTATAGACAGATTGACGAATTCAGCGTGTTTTATACCTTATCGTATGACATATAGACACGATCAGATGGCAGAGCTTTATGTTCAAGAAGTTTTCAGATTGCATGGAGTGCCGAAGTCTATTGTATCAGATCGTGATCCTCGATTTACGTCATACTTTTGGCACAGTTTACAGAGTGCTTTGGGTACTCAGTTACACTTGAGCACAGCCTATCATCCACAGATAGACGGACAGTCTGAGCATACCATTTAGACATTGGAGGATATGTTGAGAGCTGTAGCGCTTGATTTTGGCACGAGTTGGCAAGATTCATTACCTCTTTGTGAATTCTCGTACAACAATAGCTATCAATCGAGTATTGAGATGGCTCCGTTTGAAGCTCTGTATGGTAGAAAGTGTCGATCACCTCTTTTCTGGGATGATATTTCAGAGGTACCTGACATTGGACCTGATATGATTCGAGATATGACTGAACAAGTGAAGCTTATTCAGAAGAGAATGAAGACAGCACAGGATAGACAAACAAAGTATGCCAATATCCGACGTCGACCTTTGTCTTTTGAACAGGGGGATCGTGTATTTTTGAAGATTTCTCCGTTCAGAGGTACTGTACGATTTGGCAAGCGAGGAAAGTTGTCTCCACGATATATCGGTCCGTATGAGATTCTGGAGAGAATAGGCAATCTTGCCTATCGATTAGCTTTGCTTCCATTTTTATCTAGGATACATGATGTCTTTCATGTATCGATGCTTCGAAAATACCTTGCTGATGAATCTCATGTGCTTCAACCTAATGAGGCTGAACTCAACGAAACTTTGAGTTATTTTGAAAAGCCAATTCAGATCCTTGATCATAAAGAGAAGCAACTCCGAACGAAGACTATTCCGCTTGTGAAGGTCCAGTGGAGTCGTCATGGTATTGAAGAAGCTACTTGGGAGACAGAATCAGACATGAGGCAACGATTTCCAGAGATGTTTCAATGATGTGAGTTCTCCTTTAGTTTTCTGTTATCCGATATATCTTATGTGCTATTCGTATTTGAGATTTCGAGGACGAAATCGTGTCTTAGTGGGAGAGAATTGTAACGCCCGAAATTATTTAATTTTAATCCAAGAATATTTAATTTGGGAATATTTGGAGTTTTGATTTAAATTCTAATATTTTTAAATTATTTAGGATTGAAATTGAATGAAATGGGAAGTTGAGAACTGAATTGCAATTATTGAAAACTTGAGGGGCCAAAGTGCAAAATCCTTATTTTGTAGTTGGACACTTGTTTTTCGATTATGTATTCACGTGTAATACATTAAACTTCATCAGAAATTTCAAAAGAGGAACCGAGAGGAAGAACAAAGCTAGCTTCAATATTTTCTTCAACTTGTAATTGCTATATCTTGAGTTTCGGGTGTCCGAATTCGATTCCAAAAAAGGTTCTGGACTCCTTGCAAGAAGACCTTCGATTTGATGTAAGTTTTATTTTAGTTCCTTATGATTTGAGAAGTCGAAAATGGTAGAGATCAGATGTGATGAGGAATTGATGTTGTTGAGTTTGTATTCGTTGTTCTATCGAGTTCGGGTTGAAGGATGGCTATCGATGTTATTCTTATAGTACCAGCTGATTATTCGAAAGTATACCTGCTGATATATTGAAGAATTCTTGCTGGTTTTGATGAATATAAGATGTAGATAATTGTTATATTTGATATAGTTGAGTTTCGGATTGCCGAATGATACCGATATGTCGTCGAACTTTTGATTTGAAGTTGTTTTGCTATTTTGTATTGAGCTGTGATTTTGATGAGTTCTAGCTGATGTTGGTAAGCTTTCAACACTTTATTTCAGATTGGTTTTGAATACCATCAAGCTCGAAAACGTCAACTTCGAATCGATAGAAGAAAGATCAAGGTTTGAAGTTATTCTACAATGGAGTTTGAATGGTTTTAAGTGCAGATTTTGAGATTAGGCTTATGGTTGATAATTATACAGATTTGGACACCTAGAAGACACCATAAACTTCACACTTGAAAGGTAAAAGTAGACTACTACTTGAAGGGGATTATAACTCGAGATGGTTTGTATCGAGTTCCCTAAATCACATACTTATTTTCTTAGTTGCTTTTATATGTTTTCCTATGAATGTTTGAATAAGTCTTGATGTTAATGAATGTGATCTTATTGATATATATTGCATTCATCTTGTAAGACTTGTTCTTTGATTTCGAAATAAACGAAAACGTTCGATTAGACGATTTGAGAAATTATATATGTATGGCATGGGTGGTTGATTTAGTCTAGCGTCTGATTTACATATATAATGGCTTCAAAGTCTAGAGAAGCAAGATAAGTAGCCCCACCTCGATCGGGAGAGTCGGTGGTTAGTTATGATATCTTCTTCTCGGGATCCCAAACGATGAACTAGAAAACCTTGTTTTAAAACATGCATTGTAGTTACTTTTATATCATGAATTTGATATATGTTTTGCTATGCATGTTTAGTTGCTTTTACTGGGAAATATATTTTTCACCGGAGTTATCCGGCTATTGTTGTGTTGTATGTGTCATGGCAATAGGCGGGAGTGGTACAGGACAAAAGCGAACTTGAAGAACAAGGGATGAGAGAATAGCGTGATGATCCGAGTTTAGATATTTTGAGTTGTCAATGTTGGTATTGAGTTCCAAAACATGATCATGTTATAGCTACTTGTACCAAGACTTGTTGGTTATTAAGTTGTTGTCTTGTTGATGTATATAGGATTTGAGATGATGTTGTAAATCCTTAAGACAACATGTTGTAGCTTAATCCTTTTTGTATAACAAAGATTATTGTTTGTTATGTGAGCCTTTCTTGAGTTGATATTAAGGCTTTGTTATGGTTTAATTTTATCAATTTATATCATGTTAGAATGCATGTTAGCTTATGATTTGGAATAGGCTTTGTATGAATTGATGTTACATGAAAATGAATAGAAGAACTTGTGTTGACAGCAAAGTAGGATCTGTTTCTTTTCTTCTGGACGTGTGCTCGCTCGATTGGGCGATTCCTACCGATCGAGCGAGGCTTTCATTTCCTGGACAGAAAGCTGAGCAAACTTGGCTCGCTCGATCGGTGAATATTGACCGATCGAGCGAGGCCAACATTTGTTTCACCCGAGAGGCTGAGCTGAGGGCTCGCTCGATCGGGTGAATATACCCGATCGAGCGAGGTGCTCACTTTTTTAAAAAAAAAATAAATTTTTTTTCTTTATTTAGACTTTGATTCTTGGTCTATGATATATGATGATTTGATTAATGAGAGATTAGAACTCGGGTCGTCACAGATATGGTCGGTCATCGATGAGGATTCCGCCATCTGAAGAGTATAAAGCTTTCTCTTTAGGAAAATTTTGTTGTGTAGTGACTTGACCTCATACAATTTTGTCAGAGTATCCCAAATAACTTTTGCGCTTTTTATTTCAAAGATACTTGACAAAACTTCATCCTCTATAGCCAAGTGCAAATTGGCAACAACATTGTGATTCATCTCATTCCACTTTTGATCGTCCGTGACGTCCGCCGGTCTATCTCCAATAGCTGCCAAACAACGCTCCTTTGTTAGAATTGTTTGCACCTTCAATTTCCACAGCAAAAAATTGCTCCCATTGAACTTTTCTATCTCGTATTTTGCCGTCATCTTGACTACAAGAATCCTGCCTTATAAAATCTTCAAAAAATCTTTTCTGATGTGGAAGATCAGTCACAGCTGCAACCACAGAGCATACTTAGAATTTTAAGAAAATTTATGCCAAGGCTTTGATACCGCTTGTTGGTCCCAGGTGCGGCATTACGAGATAGAAACTATGGAAATTGAAGAATAAAATAGACAACAAGATTTACGTGAAAAACCCCCAAAAATTATTAGGGTAAAAACCACGGGCAAGACTAAAAGATTCCACTGTAATATTTGGAGAATTACAACATCTCTCTGTGTTTTCAAAGAGACACTCACTCTCTTAATACAGGAGAAAAACTATCTCACAATATATAGAAATATACTGAAGAGAAGAAAAACACTCGAGAACTGAAGAATTGCTCGAGCTGTGGGATACTGAAACCTTTGAACGATGCATCTATTTATAGGTGCGGAGCCTGTCTGAACAAGAACACATTCACGCGTTTTCTTCGTTCAATAAATATGCCACCATTTTTGACATTTATTTTCCCACCTACCATTATTGAATGCATGGTCCAACTTGTTCAACAATATCAAAACTCTTGGATGCAATGAGAGAAATTATATTTAGATAAAATTCAATTAGATTTGAATTTCAAGAAAAACAAACAACAAGATAATTAGCTTTTGCTAACTTCTCATATGTATAATTTGTAATTTTAGATGATTATTAATTTATGATATTGATTGAGACCGTATATTTTATATAATAGTTTTTCAAAAATTTATTATCTTATTAATTTGTCGAAATATTGACTTAATAGACATGCCCAAGTCAGAAATGAAAAAAATTATTTTAAAGATGTTATTAATTTATCGAATATTAATCTAGAGAAATTTTATTAAAACTTGTTAATTTTTTGAGAACTCTATCAGTGAAAAAAATTATTTTAAAGATATTATTAATTTATCGAATATTAATTTAGAGAGACTCTATTAGAACTTGTGAATTTTTTGAGAACTCTATCGTATTTGACTACGGATATTTGTTGACGCGCATCCCTTAAATCAAATTGGTCGACCCTAGTATGTCGATTTTTTTTTCCTCGTATTAAATAAAATCTCGTAATTAGTTTCATGAAAATAGGCCAAACGCATATTATTATCTTATCTCTGTTCACAAGTTTTATTTTCTACCCTAACATAAATTAGAATATATGTATAAGAAAAAAAAACACATGAAGAAATTTCGAATAAAAACATGGATTAAAAATGATTAGGTTGGAAGAATGGATTTAAAATTGAAACTAACAAATATATAAAATTAGCCCGCACAATAGGTATAAAATCTTGAGCAAAAATCCTTTTTTTTTTTTTTTAAAAGAAAAACCAAATTCATTAATATTGAGAAACCAAGTCTTGGCTTACAACATCCAGAAGCCAATCTGGAAAAGGGCCATCACCTCAATCTAAATTTGAAGAGAGCAAATTTGCTTTTTGAGCTAACGTATGTGCCGCATTGTTTTTCGATCTTTGCATATGGTGAATAGGAATGAAGCTTTCAAAATCCATCAAAAATCGGATTTCAAGCGCCACAAGTCCACAACTCCCTCAGTGCTCCTATCGTCATTAGGAGCAAGAACAGCCCTCACCGCATCCATTGAATCCGAGTAGATACTTACTTGCTCGAGACCTCTCTTCAAGCACAAAAATCCATCCCATGACACTTAGATAGTGTTTGAGAGAGCTTTTAGAAAGCACTTTTCTAACTTTTCGTTAACAAAATTTCACAAAATTTCAAATTTTTGTTAACGAAAAAGTTGAAAAGTGCTTCTAAGAAGTTCTCCCAAACACTAACTTAATAGCAGACAACTCTGCACCCTTAATAGAGCCCGAATACCAGATACGACAAGCAACTGCACTAACCCTTTAGCATCGTGCACCACAGCCCCAACACTATACTTATTCCGCTTTACATCATAAGCCGCATCCACATCCAATCGTAAGCTGCCCGACAACGGTGGTTTCCAAACATAATTAATTAAAGTATAAGCATGCATCATCCACACGAACAGCACACAAAGAAAGGTTATTACGATACATGTCCAGAAATTCAAATACCCAACTCATATTACTATCAAACATCACCATAGAATCATTATGCAAAATCTTAAACTGGAATGTTTAAAATCGCTTATGTTTTTTTTCACCAAGAGATGTCGGGGTGCTGGGATTGAGAAGCTGGAGATGTTAAACTGTTTTTTTTTCCATTCCATAACCACTCTTGCTACCCAACCAGATTCGAGTGTCTAAAGGAATGTTTAAAATCGCTTATGTTTCATGGATATATAGGGAATATATATTGATCTCACATACTCTTCATTCCAATGCCCCTAGCTAGCTCATTAGTAATCAAATCCTCCACTTCAAATTTGTGACTATCGATTTGTTCAGACAGCTGGTGTAAGATGGGATCCCCGCAATCCAAGTTAAGGGTCGGATTTAGCAAAAATATTATGTCCATTACCCACACGCTGTGCTTTAGCACAACCCCTGCTTAACGAGATTACGGCTTCATTGACAGGTTTGAAATCTCTAGACTTAGAGGGTGTTTGGGAGACCTTAAAAACTCTTGAGAACAACTTATAAGCTGTTTTAGAGCTTTTAAGCTCTCAAATTTTGTTTGGCAAAATTTTTTAAAAACAGCTTATAAGTTGTTTTTAAAAAAGTAAGGGAGAGATATTTTTTTCAAAAAAAATCTTATTTTAATATTTTATCTCTTTAAAATATCTTTGAATATTTTCATAAATCTCCATCATATCCTCCACCAATTAAATATTAAATATTATTTTTAAAAAAAATTACATATCACATAAATTTTTCTAAAATAAAATATTAAAATAATTTTATTTTTTTAATATATGTTTATTCTAAAACTATTTTCGTATGTGTATAACTCAAAATTTTATGTTCATAGAATTATACCTTTTTTGGTAATTTTGACAATAAAAAGATCTTATAATACCAAACATATCAACATCTTAAAGTTGTTTAAAATAAGTTTACCCAAACATTTTAACAGCTTATTTTTAAAATAAGTTCTAACAGCTTATAAGCTCGTAAAACAGCTTTTAAGCACTAAGAGCTTATAAGCTCTTTTTAATAAGTTTAGCCAAACATTCTTTTAATTGAACGAACAAAATTCAAATATTTTATATATTAAAAAATTCAATATGTTTTAGTAATTGATACTCAAATTGAGTCTCATTTGAAGTTAACCATTCAATTATTTCACAGCGAAAATCACTTTCTTTATATCAAATCCACTAATCGAAATCCAACCTAAACCTCTAATACTTAGGTGGCTTGTTGAAACATAAAAATAAAAATTTTAAATGTCACATAACATTAATTGATTTAACTTAAAAGAAAAAGTGTTTTACCAGTTAAAATACCTGTAAGATGAAAAATCTAGTGACTAAAAGAGGCGTGATATAAAATAATTATCAACTATCAGCATCCCCAACGTCAACGGGGGTGTAGCTCATATGGTAGAGCGCTCGCTTCGCATGCGAGAGGCACGGGGTTCGATTCCCCGCACCTCCATTTTTTTTATTTTCTTTTTCCATCTTCGCAAAATCTAATCTTCTTGTTTGCTGGTGATTTTCCCTTTATCAGGGCTTTCTTTTTTTGTAATATTTTCAAATAGTTTTTTTCCCTGCTTGAATTTGTTGATGCTGCGGGGTGGAGAAAACTTGTTTTCCTGCATCGAGTGGGATTCATTTTCTTGATATTTGGCTGCAACAATGTTCAGAGATGATTCTTGCATCCCGGGTAAAGATCCATGGTTTTCGTCCTTTTTTTTCTTCCTTTGAGTAGCGTTGATTTCTCCATGGCATCAAAGCATCCATGTTGTGCTGATTGTATGCTCTAGTTGAGGAGCGTAGTAATATATGTAAAAGGTCTGACTTCTGCTTCTACTGAGGCAATGTATCTTCTTCACTCACCGCCATCTAAAATCGGCAGTTCCCATTTCACCAAAAGGTGGAATCAGAATCGAACAAATCGAGCATGGTGCAGTTCCCGCCTCGTTAATGAACCAAAGTTTGTTCTTTTAAATCTAAGGACACAGCTGATGAGGTTATTATACTAATTCAGTTTCATTATCTGATGCACAAGTTGCTGAATTTTATGATTGTTTTGTATCACAAGAAGATATTACAGTAGGACTTGAGCTTAATCATTGTTTTGGGTACAATTTCACGCCTTTTCATTTCCAATTTCTTGTTTCAAAGGATTGGAGCTGAATTGCAAGTGTTTGGTTCTAGTTCTGATTTTGGAACCAGATGTTATCAGTTTCTATTTTTGTAAAATAGTTTCGATCTTGGTTATGAATGTATCCGTGAGTTATTAATAAACAAAATTGTAGAGCTTCCCATAACCCATAGCCTTATGCATCTGGCAATACTTATATATCACAAGGGTCAGTAAATGACTGGGATCGAGCAGGCTCCTTCTGGATCTGCTCCTTATATGAGTATCAAACTTCAAAGCAAAAACAGAGAATGTATCGAGACGATAAAAGAGATGACAAGGGATCTCCATTTTAGTATGAGATTGGTGACAGAGCAACTTAACTAGGAGCTCTCAAAGCCAAATAATCTTTTGTGACGAATTTCACGGTTCACGCACAATATAAAGAATAACATCTCTTCTGTCCAGAATTTTGGCTCTTGATATCATTTCAAAGTATGTATATGTGTTCTGCTAACATTTTTGTATAAAGCTATGTTTCTGTCGTCTGTCAAGATTTAACGTCACAAATTTTCCATGCTGTTGGGACGTAGAGAAATAATATAAATTGCGTTTCGCCTAACGTGGCTTGTAGTAATGCTTCAAGTCATGTGTGGCTACCAGTTTAATTACACTGATGCTGCCAATGCAATTCTACCTCACGAATTTGTAGACATGTCGGCGTAAAATGCAAGAGTATAACCATGGTAAAATCTGAATTCTGAACCAATAACTAATGTACTGAATTATGTATACATATAATATATAGCACGAGAATGAAGATCGTAACAATGCTTGTTAGATATTTAACATTATGTGGATTTTACTTCCTTGGAACCTAGTTACGTATACCATAAGTAGTTAATATACCTTTCATAGACACTAGTTTGCTATTTCTTCTCCTTTTTCTGATCTTGACACAAAACTAGGAAATGTACCTGTTAAGTCTCTGAAAGTGAAACGCATAATATGTTAGTGTTTTTCGCAAATTGTGCACCATGACAAAACAACATCTTTAATAGCTTAGGGTGGAACTTTGGAAGGAGATTGTGATTTGAACTTCACAAACTTAGTCTAGTTTTGAATCTTGGGTTATAAATGGTTTTGGTGTTACAAAAATCGAAGAAATATGGTATAGATTGATTACCACAAGTAGGGAATTGTCATGTTCTTTAACAAGGATGGTTTCTGACCGACAAGGTCTTTCCACTCTTCTATGTCTATCTTCCCTCCTCTCTCGGAATCTGCTCTGTCGAATGTCTGCATATACAAAAGAAAGTAATAACCTCAACTGTTAAAATTAGCATAGTGAGTAAGAATGTATGGCATCGTCCGCACCTTTTCTATTATACCTTCAATAGTATCGTCAGACATGATCAAGTTTGATTCATCAAGAAATTCCTTGATAATCTCCTTTATCTTGAACCAAATAAGTTAAAAGTATCTGATTTACCAGTACAAACCTTTGAATAAATTTATTATCATTATGTCGCCCTTTTCGATGAATCCAGTCTGCCATATGTCTGTACAAATTAAACATAACTGTAATATCATGACTCATGAGAAAGTGATGTGTTTGAAGGAATG
This sequence comes from Henckelia pumila, assembly GCF_033568475.1. Classification (NCBI taxonomy): domain Eukaryota; kingdom Viridiplantae; phylum Streptophyta; class Magnoliopsida; order Lamiales; family Gesneriaceae; genus Henckelia; species Henckelia pumila. The sequence continues at coordinate 18,198,577 of NC_133123.1, read as the reverse complement.
GCTAGTAATGGGAATTTATACACGAAGAGTAACTCATTGGTACAAGTTGCTTTCTCTTCTTGAGGCGTTTCAGGATGATATGTGTTCATAGATCTGGCGAACTCCCAAAAATCTATTGCTCCATCATGTTTCAGGTCAAATAAATCAAACATCTGCTGAGTTAGCTAGAAACAAATTGTAACTTGCAATTGCTAAGACAACATAAATATACAAAAGAGGGAAAAAGAAAAGGAGAGAGCGATTGGCAATGACTTCCTCGGTTCCAAGGACAAAAGCAACTCTAGACCCAGATTTGGATTTAGTGATTGGCTTCATTTTCTTGTATTTGAGTAAAAAAAAAATTGTATTGTTTTTTCGGTCTGGGGGCATCCGTAGGTCCATCCTGTATTGAGCTTTGCAAAGTTTACCAGCAAAACAAATTTCTTACCCTTCCCGCTTGAAGGGATTGCTTCTTTCTATTTCTGAAAAGTCCAAGCATAAACTCCTCCAGTAGCAAAGTCTTGATAAAGTTCAGAAACCTGAGTTTTTTGTCGTTTTGATCATCATAACTTCGGACATGGAGAGGGAAATGAACAATAACAAAAGAATATGTCAAGACAGATGGATCCATCATCAACTAAAGAGCTGCCAAGTTTCCTACATGGCATTATCATGAAAGGTAAATGTGCTATTTTTTTCACGTTATTCATATCTATATTGCAAGGAACTAATGGTTGTGCTAGAATATTGCAGCATACATATTGTTTGAATGGGATGGACGGATCTTCAAGTACACACATTTGCTTCTTGCAGACGCTGCCCATATTCGAGCTGTCTGGTGATTTGAGTAATGTCTATAATTGTTGAGTTTATTTCATAATCATTCAACTATATATGGTGTTGTCCATGTTGATGGAATGTCACTGGTTCAAAAGTTTTGAGCTGTGAAATACCTTAAGATCACTCGATATGAGATCAGATTGAGATGCTGAATTTGAATCTTTCAAGAATTTCTACGACTAGGCTTCATCAAAATAATACCCACTGAACTAGGAGGTGTAAAAAAGGTCTCCAGACACTTTCTCCAAGATTTTTTGCTTCCTCGTAACATCTCCTTTTCAATATTTTTTATTTTTATTTTTAAAAAGATCACTTTAGTGACACTCCAGAATTGGTGAAAACCTTAGACTTTTCAAATATTCTCGAGGATGTCTGCCATTCAGTGGGAGGTTTAGAAAGATGGAGTCCAGCCTGCTTTCTATCGCCACGGAGTCGAGGTAAAATCAATGAACTCATTATTTCTGGTTTGCAAAAGCGCATAGAAAATGCAGAAGGAAATGATAATTATATTCGCAGTGAATATATTTACCAGGTGCTACATATGTTCCTGACTTATATCAAGTCGGGCTCTGCATCTTTGTCTGGGGACGGTATTTTTTATCCGTTATGTACGGAGATAGATCAAACCAGATTTTTCACATAGGATGAAACAAGCTATGTTTTCTGATGAATTGAGTGTTTATTAGCCTTCTTCCTATAATGAACAGTTGGCATGCACTTTGTTTTTTGCTAATAATTTTTCCACTTATTAATTATTTTCGTTCAAATTTGTGTTGATATGTGACATTCTTGATTGATCATGACCAGTGTTCCCCGTATGAAATGGAGACTAAAATACAGTCATGCGTGGAAGAATTTCATATCTTAATATTTGCGGATGAAAAGAAAATTGAAAGAAAAAGAAAGCAAAGCAAGTGGCGACGGCGGCTGCAGGAGGCGGCTTAACTTGAAGCCCACCGGGATCCCTTGTCTCGTCGAGGAGTAGAAATGGCAGCGACCCGCATTTGCTCTATCAATGCCTCGATGTTCACTTGCTTCGACATGATCTCCTCCAAATCCTTGGGATCAATCACCAACTTCACTCTCCACACACCCTCCTTGGGAGGCAGCACTCTGACAGATTTCCGGCTTCCTTCTACGCGAAGTTGGTCGGAGTATGGTGTGATCTTGATCGATTCGAGCTCGTGTGCTACGTCTGCGACTACCTTGAGGATGCAATTTCCCATGTTGTGTGTTTGTTTAATTCTTCATGTGAGCTAGTGCATGCCTATTGCCTAGGCGCGCAAGTTATGTATTTATGCATGGGAATTATTTAAAGGGGTCACGGGTTTGGAATGAAATGTGGCATTTTGTGTAAGATTTCATTAATTTGATACATAACTGCAATAATAAATAATCATTATTATTTATTATAAATGTTTAGATTTACTTATTTATTTCAATTTGGCATTTGAACTTCTTCTCCTTCTTTTCCATTTTAACATATTACAAAGAGAAATTAAACTGCTTTCCACGAATTAAAAAAATAAACATTGTTAAAATTTATAGGTTTTGTTTCAAGTTCCCAAGTGTAATTTTATTGAAAAAATGTACGATCTTCATTTTGTCATAGATAATTACAGAACGGTAATTTATAATTCAGTCCCCAGATTTAAATTTAAATTGACAATCAGTCCCTGTCAGAAAAAAAATTTGTTTAAACTCCCTGGGCCCACATGTTTTGTTTCGGATGAAATTTGGTACAAAACATGAAAAATATGGTACAAATACATGATATTTGAGTATCAAATGTGTTAGATCTAGTATAAATATATGATTTTCGAGTACTAAAAAATATTGATATTAATAACACATTTATCTTATTTGGATGAAAATCGGTACAAAACATTGAAAATATGGTACGCATATGTGATTTTTGAGTATCCAATGTGTTAGATCTGGTACAAATATATGATTTTTGAGTACTCAAACACATGTTGCAAGTTCACATTAATAAAGATGCTTAGATTTTTTATACTCAAAATTGTTTTTTTTGTACTCGATCTTGAACAATTAGTGCTCAAATATCTTGTATTTGTACCATATTTTCAATGTTTTGTACTTAATTTTATCCGAGAAAAATAATGTGGGCCCAGGGAGTGCAAACAAATTTTTTCTGACAAGGGACTGATTCTTAATTTGTTTTTGGATTTAGGGACTGAACACCAATTCACCCATATTACAGAATTATATGTGTAATATCGATAATATACATATTTTTTTTGGATAAGTATTTATGGATAAAAAATGTCTGAGCACATAAAACAATCGGGCAACTTACAAATTACTCCCCAAGGCCAAACTTAACTTTGTGTTTACTCCCTAGTTGATTTAAACTTTGTTTCAACTCCCTATAAATTATTCCAAAAATGCCCTTGTTCTTAATTTAATCATTATCATTATTATTTTTCAAATGTGGAATCGAATTCAAAATCTGATTTACTTGATTCATCAAGATAATAAATATTTTCATCTTCTGATAAACATTCAATTGTTTCTACTGGATAAAATCCAAGAGTGTATAATTCTTCTAAAAGTTTAATTTTGTTTTTCTTTTCATTTCGTTTTGGACATTCATTTGCATATTTGTAACGTCCCACTGTATCAAGACGGGCTTTTCAGCGTGCTTATGTCCTCACTCACACGGACCCTGGAAAACTTCCCAGGGGGTCACCCATCCTATAATTGCCCCAAGTCAAGCACGCTTAACTTTGGAGTTCTTATGTGATGAGCTTCTGAAAAGAAGATGCACCTTCTTGATATGAATATTACATATGAAATCTTTTAAGTCATCCTCAACCATGTAGTCCCATACCTACACAGTCTCAGAATCCCTCTCATTCCGGCACGGGATCGGTTCATTCATGTCTCCCTCCGCCTAGAAGCCTACCAGGAGCCGCTCATTGTCCGTGCAACCTCTTGGCACCGGCGATCACTCTCTGCCTCTTCAGCCCCGGGCGTCACATGCCCACCAGCTTCCGCTTGGTTCGTCCCCGAACCATACCGTACTAAGAGAGGTCGGCTTTGATACCATTTGTAACGCCCCACTGTATCAAGACGGGTCTTTTCAGCGTGCTTATGTCCTCACTCACACGGACCCTGGAAAACTTCCCAGGGGGTCACCCATCCTATAATTGCCCCAAGTCAAGCACGCTTAACTTTGGAGTTCTTATGTGATGAGCTTCTGAAAAGAAGATGCACCTTCTTGATATGAATATTACATATGAAATCTTTTAAGCCATCCTCAACCATGTAGTCCCATACCTACACAGTCTCAGAATCCCTCTCATTCCGGCACGGGATCGGTTCATTCATGTCTCCCTCCGCCTAGAAGCCTACCAGGAGCCGCTCATTGTCCGTGCAACCTCTTGGCACCGGCGATCACTCTCTGCCTCTTCAGCCCCGGGCGTCACAATAACCTTCTTCATTGCACAACCAACATGTGCAGTTCTTTCCCTTACTTTTTGGGTAAATTGGTTTTTTATTATCAAATTTTTTATAAAATTTCTTTTATAAGGTTTTCTGAAGAAATTTCTTTTAAATTTCTTTTTTTTATAGGGAATAAATTTCTTATTAAAAGATTTATAAGGTTTATTAAATTTATTTTGTTTCTGTCGTTTTAAATGGTTGTGTGACATGTTTGTTTTACAACCATATTCTTTTACTGTGAATTCTATTTTGTCACAATAGAGTTTATTGTTTTTTTTGTAAGATTTGGATATTCTTTTATTTAATGTTACTTCATGACATTTCTTTGTTATAATATCTTTAATAAATTTAATAGCTCCTCCTAGTGTTTTAGCATAAGCGCTAGTTAAGAATTCATCTTTAATATTTATTAGTATATTAGGTATTTTATTAAAAATACTTAATTTATAATGTTTTTTTTTATCAGCTTCTATTAACTGATAATAGTTTGTTTCATAATCACATATTAATTCTTCTAGATAACATAAATTACATAATTTTATATTATCCAGAATAAAAATTGCTCTATTTTGTTCTATGTTTTTGGCTACCAGATTAGCATCATTATTAGAAACTCCCAAAAATTATTGGTACAAGGCATCAATAAATAGTTCAAAATATCGATGTCATGTCATTCCTTGTGCTAGATTAGTAATTACTAGATTTTCAGCCCACGTTCTTACTGCTCCTATCAATGTCATTTTTATCATCCCATGAGTTAAAACTTGAATATTCTCACTTTTATCTAATAATGGTGTTAATTGAATTTGTACTGATTGATAGTTCATTTGCCCAATGATCTATCTTTGATTTTCTTTCTTTAGCTGTTGAACAGCTTAAATCTAAAATATTTTGTTTCACAAATCCTGATGTTTTTGATTCTCTAAGAATATCTCTAACATCTTTATAAGATCCAGAATATTGGTCTCTGTTATATTTATATTCTTCATCATCTCTTCCGCCACTACCTTCTACATTCGTTCGTAGATTTAATCGTGGTCTAGAATTATCTTCGGATGCTGATTCTGAAATATCCATATCTCTGTGTTGTTCTGATTCCTGATGTGAATGATATAATTCTTCTGTATTTACTCCTATTTGTTCAAAATCAGATTGGTCTGTTTCACTAAACATCTCCATACTTATGTTTTCCATAACTAAGGGGATTTCTATACCATGATTCGATTTTGAATGGTGGTTCTTCCTCCATTTTTCTTTTTCCTTTATCTATTGGAAGAACTTCCTTAAGATAGTTTAATATTTTATTACTATGTCTTTCTTGTTCAATTATTAATCTAGTTGTTGCTAAATCAATATATTCTTTGAAATTTTTCTCTAATTTTTGTATTGTTAGATTGATCTTATTAATGTTATTTTCTAAATCTCCTAGATCTTTTCTAATTTTATTAAGGACGTCATTGCGATGAGGTTGACTCATTAACAATAGCTTGTTTAATTTTTAGAATATTTTGATTCATGGTTCCAATCTTCTCAAGAATATCTTAATCATTTCTAGCAAATGATAACGATCTTCTTGGTACAGACTATTTCGTGATTTGGAGGTCGTCTGAACTCCATCTTTTATAGGGATTTATTTCTTCAATAAATGCCTTTCGAGGGTATTCAATTCTTGTAATATTTTCAAACATTCTTTCAACAGAAATAGTTGGTTTTGTTGAAATTATTCCTGTTTGAGAATTATTACTCATTGCTACGCCGACAACATAGTTTATATTGATTGGATGATTTCCTGTTAACATAAGATTATTTCTATAAAAGTAATAATCTAGTGTTAAAACGTCATTTATATTTTTATCAAAAAGTGATATATTGTATTGCGAATAAATACAAAATTTCATCTTTTTGTAACATAAGTTTCCTTCAATTTTTCAAGGATAGAATCCTCAAAATTACGTATCCTTTTGTCACGAACTGTGATTTCAATTGGTGTATCTATTCCTTCTCGGTAGTGAGCTGATACTATTATTTTAATTCCTCCGATATGAACATATTTCAGTTCAGATCGTTCTTTTTCACTGGTTTTTGCCATGATGGTATCAATATCTTGAGTTGTTAACAACTTCAGAGTATTAGACCTTAACTCGTTATTTATTTTACATGATCGTTCTTTTGTACGAATCGAATAATAAATTAAATTTTTTTTTGGATTAATAAAATTTGAAATATTGCTTAATATTCCCGGTTGATCTATTAGATTAGTTTTTGAATTAGAAAATCCTGTTTTCTGTATTTCAGCAAACTTACTTTGATTAAATATAATATTTAAATTATACTCTTGGTTTTCTTCAGATTCATCAATCTGATTTTTTTGATTTGAAATTGTTACTTCTGTCATTTTAACAAATGATAGAACTTCTTAATTTTTTTAAGGCTATTAGAAGTCTTTTTGTTGAATCGATTTGTTCTAATAGATTCTGAAAATCTTCGAAATTATCAATTGAAGATTGAAAATTTTTGAGATGTTTCAAATTGTTTTCACAATTTTCTATATCAAAATTTATATTCATGGAATATAAATTAAAGATATTTGTTTTTGTATGTTCATACATTTTCCATTTAGTAAAAATTGTTATTTTTACTATTTTATTTTTGTTGACCGGGTTTCGATAACAAAGCTTATTTTTATACATAACAGATTGTTATGTCTTCAATTTCTTCATTTTCAGAAATCTGAATTATTATTTTCCAGTTGCTTGAAAAATGTTTTTTTTATGATTTTTGAAATAGAGGGTTTGGAGATCTTTTATTCTATTCCAATATTAATTTATTTGACGTGAATCTTTTAGTAAGATTATTTTATCAAATAAATTTTTAATCTCAATATCTAAGGTTAATCCAGGCATTAGTAATCTATTTTAATAACTGCTTTGATATCAGGTTGCGGAATTCTTATGAACTTCTTAATTCTTATGAACTTTTTATTCATTGGTTTACAGATCTGATTGATCTGATTCATTTATAGCAGATAAATGATTTAATTCCAATTTGGTCTCATTCGTAAATTACTATTACAAATTTTAGTTGATAAATTGATTCGAATATGGTTAAATCAGAATTATTTAAACGATATTCATGAAATGTATCATATTCATGATCATCCTCTGTTTCAAACCAGTTTTTTATTATTAATCTTCCATTTCTTATAAAGGATGATGACATGATTAATGTATTTTGAATATTTCTTTAAATTAAGGGTTGCAGAAGGTTTATGAAGGTTACCTTGATTGAATGAGTCTTGTTTTTTAGCAGAGGCCAAATCCTTGTTTTTCCTTAACGATCACTTGATCAACTGGTATTTACTCTATGGATCTCCAGGTTTACTCTAAACATGAAACTTCAATGGTTGACTTCCAACCTTATCCTCCTTACGCCCTGCTTGTTTAGTTATTTGCCATAAGGCTTAATTTTATTTCTGATTTTATGTTTCTTAGTTTCTGATAGTTTTCATACGTCTTGTATGAACCAGATTGTAAAAAACTTAAGAAGAGAGAGAGATACTCAAACTTCGCCTGTTTATTTACAACACAAACATCTCCTTTTATAGGCGTGGAGAAACGCATACAAAATTAAAATAAAAGAAAAGAGGGGGACCACCCGACACTACATAATGGAAAACAGCTCATTTTACATCTGAGTGGATGTCTTTCACATGTGGTGTGGTCCACGATTTCTTTTGTTTTTACATTGTGTCACTATCTGAATTACTGGCACATTCGAACCATTTCTTTATTGGTTTTTCTTCTTTGACAGCTGCTTTTTATGTCTGAATTGGTTGGCAATGTCCACATTTGTGAGTGGAAATCATTGTTCTTAGTCTTTGACATAGCATTTGTTGAGTTTCTCTGGTCATGTCAACTTTTGCTTCATAGATTGGAGCTTCGAATTGAGCTAACATAGTTTGTTCTTTTTTTTGGATTGTGTAGTGACCCTTACCGAGATCACCTACTAAAAAGAACTTAGAAATACAATTAACTTAATTAAAAAAAATCAGAATTAAACTTCGGAAACCATACAAATACTACAATCCCAAGGCAAGGAATCTGTAAATACCCAAATATAATACAACCAGATCGAACAGCTGTATCAACCCAATACAACAGAAATAAAAACCTAGACGAAGCTCCAGCTAGCCAACCACTGCCTAGCCCCTCTTGGATCCACCCGCCTCGTCCAATCGCAAACCTGCCCCATGGAATAGGGTGTCCAGAAACACAGAGTACGAGACATGAGCATAAAACGCTCAGCACGAGAGTATGAGTATACATGCATGCAAAGTGAACTCCCTATAGACTCGAGGTCAAGGATCAGATAACAAAGACAGACCGGGCCCTGGTATGTAGCACGTTGTGCCGTCGCTGCAGGAGATGGCTCCCATACCAAAAATACTAGTGGATACGCCGGACTCAATTCGATGGAAGTCCATCCACTAACAGGATAGGGTACAACCCTACTAATAGACATCTCGAAGGAGATAGCTCAATATACAAATGTATGCAGCATAAAATCATGGCATATAATCATGCAGTCACATAATACATGCATACTCAGTCAGGATATCTCGAACATTACTTTCGTACCTCAAATACTAGGTGCGCTCTACCAGCTCTAGGTCTACGACTATAATCCGCACTACACTACCAAATGATACTAATATCATTAAAGTGCTCAAAAAGCCTTAACTAAGATATATCATACTCCTAAATATTTTTAGGAAGCAAAAGCTATACCTTCGTCCGTCGTTAGCCCTTTGCTGTCGATTGCCTCAAAACTAGGCCACAGCTCCTCTACGACGTCTAGATCGCTACGCCACTTCCGAATTCCCGATGGGACGCCTAGAATTCCCTAGATTTGAGTTAGAAGACTAAGGAATTGAGAGAGAAGAGGTGAATGGTGTGCTTTGAAATGAATCTCGGCACCTCTATTTATAGACCACGAACGAAACGTCCGTTCCTCATCGTTGCGTCCGTTCTGCCTGACGAACGTTGCGTCCGTTCACCATCGTTGCTTCTGATGGTGCCAATGTCACATCAAGTACGTAAGCAGTGACGCATTTCTGATGGCACGAACGTTGCATCCTTTCCTAGAACGTTGCTTCCGTTCTTCCTGACCCTCCGGACCATTTCTGATCATTTTGGGTCTAATCCCGGGCTCCATTAATCCATTAGAAGTCTTCTTAATCATGTTTATCGGATTAAATAATAGTTAATCACTAAAACTGGGTTCGGGCTACTACAGATTGTCTCCTTGTGTCCAGTGGTTAATAAAATTTTACTAGTTGCAAAATTTATTTTAACATTTGAATTTCCATCAATCTTTCCTGTCCTTGAGATCATGTCAATTAATGTCTTTATTCTTATCTCAGGAAGTGTTGAGATATCCATCACTGGTTTCTCTTTATTTGATCCTTCAAATAAGAACTTGTCTTTATTTCTTCAACATTGAATGTATATCATCGGTTGATAGAATTTGTCATTTTCCCAATTTGGAAGGGTTGAATGAATACTCAATGTTAACACCGGATCGTCTTTGAAGACTGCTTTCTTGAACTGGATGATACTATTTCTCAATTGATATAGAAATAGTTCTATCTCTTGATTGTTGGGACTGACTTCTAATCCACTTAATAATACATTTGAAAAGAATCTTGCGACTTCATGCGCTGGAGCACCCTGCAGTGTTCTTGCTCTTGATATGCTTTGTGTGTCACAAGTTTGTAGCCAAGATCCTGCAGATGGTTTGGCTATTCTCAAATAGTTTAGTGTTTCAAAGAATTCAGTCTTGAGTTTTTATGGAAAATTTGTTTTTTCAAAAATTGATTTTTGTGGTCGCAAATTTACCATCTTTCTTTCTCTTGTTTCAAGGGCGCTTTTAAACGTCCTTTCTTCTTTTTCATTTTTCTCGGTGTTGGCTGTGACCACCGATTCTTTTTTCTTCTCTTTTTCTTTGTTGTCAGTGTTGGCTGTGACCATTGACTGTTTCTCATTCATCTTCATTATTTTATCAAATGGAGTTGCTATCTTTTTTGGTGTTCTTGGTGAGGATGATGATGACGAGGTTGTCATCTTCTCTTTTATCCTCTGAATTTTTCCGATTATATTCTTTTCTTTTTGTTGAAGAATTTGAATTTCTTCCTGTATGTCAATCAATATTTCCTCTAATTGATTTAGTTTGTTCATCTTGCACAAGAAAACATATATATATATATATACATATATATATATATATATACATATATATATATATATATATATATAAATGGTTAGAAATTTAACTCTTTATCGTGAGTAATTCGGATAGTTATATTATGCGTATCATTGCATTTATGAATTCTTTTGCAAGAATTGAACCAATTTTTATGAGATTGATTATTTTACTCATAGAGTAATTCATGTTTCTGAATATAAATTTCATTTCATCAATTTATATTCCCCATGCTTTCTGAGGCATGTTCGGATGACTTGAAGTCATAAAATAATTCATGTTTCTGAATATAAATATCATTTTATCAATTTATATTCCCCATGCTTTCTAAGGCATGTTCGGATGACTCGCAGTCATTTTATGGATCACTTAGGATCTCCTTTGTTATTTTGTTACTACGGATAGTATAATTTGGATGAAGTTCTCTGGTTAATGCGTCGGGTAATGAATTATCCGTTCCATTGACATGCTGGATTTCGAACTGATAATGGTTCAATTCCAATTGCCATCTAATTAACCTTGCTGAATTTCTCCCTGCATTTCTTGATATTTTCCTTGTCTTGAAATATGTTAAATTCATATTATCGGTTCTTACTAGAAATGGTTTAGAGATAAGGTAAATTGCATAAGTTCTAATTGTAAATATTAAAGCTAATAATTTTTTTTTATTTGAATGATAATTTAGTTGTGCACCTTGAAAAGTTCCTGATGTATAATTACATAATTCTTCATTATTCCTGGTAGCTGTCTTAGTAAGTTCTTCTAAATTTTTTTCTCCTGTATAAGCTTTTAACAATGCTCCCCAGTATTCATCTGAAGCGTCGGTTTCAATTATTATTATGTCTTTATTAGAAGAAAAATATAACTCAAGAAGATTACTAATTATTTTCTTTTTAATAGTGTCTATATAATTAGTATCTTCTTTAGACCATTTCCACTTATAGTCCTGTTTAAGTTTTGTCTGAAGAGGTTTTCTGATTTCTGCAAGTTTCTTAATGTAATTTCCAGAATAAGTTAATAATCCTAGAAATCTTCTTAATTGATCTTTATCTTTGATTTCACTAGAAAAATCATGAATTTTTTTAAGTATATGTTGTTGTAAACAATGTTTTCCATCTTCTATTTGTAATCCTAAATAATTTATTTTTGTTTTAAACAATTGTACTTTATTTTCAGAAAGTACAATTCCATCTTTATGACAAATATCTAATACTGTCATGAGGTCTTTATAATGTTGATCTAGTGTTTTTGAATAAATTAATATGTCATCTATATAAACACAACAAAAATCTACATATGATTTAAAAGATTCATCCATATATCTTTGAAAGATACCTGGTGCTTGTTTGAGTCCGAAAGATAATACAGTCTATTGATAGTGTCCTTTTGGACAACTGAATGCTGTAAGTAATTGTGTTTGTGGTTCTAGCTGAATTTTCCAGAATCCTGATTTTCAATTTAGACTGGAAAAATATTTCATTTCTCCTATATAAGATAGTAAATCATTCTTATTTGGGATATAATATCCGTCCATAATTGTTGCTTTATTTATTTTTCGATAATCAATTATCATTTTTTTCTTATCAGTATCTTTCTTACTGACATAAAAGACTGGTGAAGAGTGTGGACTCTTACTAAGAATGATTATCTTAAGTTTTAATAATTCTTGAACCTCTTTTTCAAATATTTTTACATCATCCATGTTACATCTTCTTGGTGCTTCACGAATTGTGATATTAGGGTCTTTGAGTTTTATTGAAGCAATGACTTGTTTTCTTTTCTTAATTTTGTCCTGAGGATTTTCAGAACAAATATCATGAAATTTCTTCATGATTTCTTTTTCAGGATTAATAGTTAAAATATTTTCTATTTTTAGTTCTATTGGATTTGTATTTCGTTTATGAAAATTCTTTGTAAATCCTTCATTTCCTACACGAAATGTTGTTCGCATTTTAGGAATGTAAATCATTGATGATCATTTGTTTAAAGTTATGTGATTTTAAAATTGTGTAAAAGGAAGATATTCTCTTAAAAAATTATTTCATATTATAATGTCCATTCCTGATTCTATTTGGTATATAATGGGTATTACAAATTTTGTTTCCTCAATTTCTATTTTTAATTTTTATGCTATTGTATCAAGCATGATTATTGATCCATCTCCTATTCGAACTTTTAATCATTTATCGTATTTTTTCCAATAATGATTTGGAAGTATATGTTTGCTTCCTAAACACATACTTGCTCCTGTATCAACATAAGCATGTATATGATATGGTTTATGTTCTTTGATTTTAATTTGAATTTTTATATATATACTATTTGGATTAGTTTTGTTTTTATTTTTCATTCTCTCATTTTTTTTTTTTGTTAAATATAAGGGTATATTGGGGATTTGTGAAAAAAGTTTCTCTCTAGAGAGTGAAAACTAAGTTTTAATTAGATAGGAATTTATAAATAAGTTGATTATAAGTTTAGGGATTTATAAGCAATTTACCCAAAACAATCCACTATATCAAGATAGAGAATATATATATATTCCCACACACATAGTATTACTATTATTAAGAATGAGGATAATAACGACAGATTTGATGTCTTTGTTTCGTTTTATTTTTCTTTTATAATTTCTTTCTGGTTTTTTTTTTAAAAAAAATTGTCAAATTACAGTATGATTACTAATTGATTTTTGAAATTATGATATTACTATTATTAAATCAAAATCAAAATAATTATAAAACAATTGCACAAACACGGTTGGTGAAACTGGTAGTCTGCTATAGGGGTAGTATACATATAGAGGTGCAAACGAATCGAATCGAGCCGAATAATGGTAAAATTTTAAGGCTCGAATTCGGCTCGATAAGAGTATATTCGAGTTCGAGCTCGATTCGAAACTCGATAATTTCAAATATTTTGGCTCGAGCTCGGCTCGAAATAAAGTTCGAGTTCGGCTCGAATCATTCAAACCTATTCGTGAACTATTGCTCGGATATTATAGTTCGAAAAGCTCGAAATGTTCGAAAAGATTCGAAATGTATATATATTTATTATATAGTTATATTATATTAATTAAATATTAAGGTACGCAAACTATTCGCGAACTATCGAACAGAATAATTTTGGCTCGAACTGGGCTCGAAAAAAGTTCGAACATGTTCGAATTCGGCTCGAGTTCGATAAACTCGAATATAAATCAAATATTTATCGAACGAACTTGTAAAACTCACGAACTGGCTCGGTTCATTTGCACCCCAGTATAATGTATACACAAAAGGCGTTATGATCAAATGCCAACATATGTTCCCTTAAAGGAAAGGTTCAAATGCGGTCACGGACTCATGCCATGCTCTTAAATATGGATAAGTTCTAGTTTTTTTATAAAAAAAAAAAATTATTATTAAATAAAAGATTCTATTAAACTTAAACCATATCCTATTCACGATATTACCCAAAAAAAATGAAATCGATCCATTAAAATTAACATCTTATCTTCTAGAGCTTTATGGGCTAAAAAATGTGCTTCTTTATTTGCCGAACGAGATAAATGCTGTAGTATTTGAGAGAGTTTTTATAAATCATTTTTCAGCTTTTCCTTATCATAATTTTGAAATTTTATAAAAAAAGATATGAAAAATGATTTCCAAAAATTCTGTCAAATACTATATTAATAAACTTTCGAGACATGAGTAGCAACCACAAATAATATCTAAAACCTATAAAGAGTCGATAGAAAATATGGATAAGTTTTGCTCCAATTTATTCGGCCTGCTTATGTGTAACGACAGGTAATGTACATGTTACCTATCTCCCGTCTCTTTTAAATGTACACTTTAGTGTACAAGTTGATTTATTTTTATTTTTTTTTGTTAATTACAAAATTTTTCTTGATTATCGAAATATTTATTTATTATCATGAGTAGTTGTGTATTTAATCATAGATAATATAAGTTGATGTAACTACATCACAAAATGTACATCTAACATTTTTCATCTTTATAATCTGTTAGTTTAATTTGTTTGTTTTTTTGCAATTTAGTCCTGATGCAATTTAGTCCTGATGTTGATATTTCAAGTCTCATATAAATATTTTCATGCAAAATATTGTAAAATAAATTACCAAAATTGTCAAATAAAATAAAAATATATGAATATATAATACGTCTAAAAAATAACAGAAAGTCACAAAGTATCAAAAAGAGAGATCGAGAAAAAGGAATTTTCCCTCTAATTATATTTATATTTATACCGGATAAAATGCTGTTCATCATCAGGTTCTAGTGTAAATGATAGATTATCACATATATTAATATATATGAATTTATTAATATAGATGAATTTTATGTCAGATTCTTGTTTAGAGTTCAGAAATTTCATGTGAAACATATGACTTTTCTAATTTTATTTTCAATTCTCACCTTTGTCAATTGTCAATAATCTATAATAATTTGTCATTCTCAGTGGAATGTCCAAACAAACAAATAGAATTGACTTTCTTATAATTTTCTCCTAATTATTAATGGTATCATTTCAAATACAAAATACACCACCACAAAAAATTTAAAGCCAGAAATATTACAAGATGCAAAATCCCAACCAATAACAAACAAGATAACCCAACCCCATCAAACCAACACAATATCTTCTCTTCTCTAATTATTATTACAATAATATATCTCCATGCACAAAACAGAATCTACTTAGTTTCTGCTAGCTAGCATGGGGTGCACTTCATCCAAGAGGATCGACGACACCGTCGTCGGTCCCTACCGTCCGCCGCCCGCAAGCTTCTCCGTCTTCGACGTCTATGCTATCGAGGAGCCGTGGCTCAATGCTCCCGAGACAGACAACGAGAAGAAGCCGTCGCACGTGCCGGCTCCCATTCTCGAGAAGCTCAACGCCATCGAAGAGGCCCCCCGCACGTGGGACGAAGTCAGCAAGGTGTTGGAAGACCTGAAGCCTAAACTCAACGCCACACTGCCGCCACCACCGCGGCCGCAGAAGATACAGGAAACCCCTCTCTCTGTGCCAAAGGCGAAGCCGCTCCGACGCAAGAGCTTTTCCTTTCACACGCTGGAGGAGCTGGAGGCCAGAGCTAATGCTGCTTCCAATTCAAAAGCAACAACGCAGAGAACAACAGCAAAAATGGAACCGAAATTCGAGTTCCAGAAATCCAAGACACAAAAAGCCTATTCGGAAAACAGTGTCATCACAGCGGACGTGCCCAGATCCTTGAATGAGAACATGTTCATCGTCAGAGACAAATTCGAGAGAGAGCAAGAAAGGAAAACCTCCGCATTCGTGAAGCGCGGCAACCCGTAGAGAGCGACTTCCCGGCCGAGCCGATTCTAGAGGCAGAATTAAAAAATTTCACAAAATTTCAAAATTTTGTTATGAAAATAGTGAGAAAATTACTTTTTAGACTTGTACATGCAATTTCCAAACAAGTCAGAAATTTGAAAACAAAGCCCTAACAAAAAATTAAAGTATATGTGAATAAAATGTGGGGATTTATATTTACACAGTACTCTGTTTGGTACATCACTCCACTTTTTATATCATGTATTTTTTTTAGAGTTATATCATGTATTATTAATGGACAGTAATACCTTTCTATTGTTCGTTTTAGGAACCTAGTTCCTATAATAAATTCATTAATAGTGTCGAACTCTTAAAATTATAACATAATTTAAATTTACTATATCAGACCCCAAAAAAAAAAGCAAAATGGATAAGACAAAATTTTAAAATATCATTCGTTAAACTAATCATTAACTTTATTTTGTTTTATAACACGCAATTATTTATTCTTATGTTTTTTTAAATATATATATATATATATATATATATATATTTCCCACCATTATTGTGCTTCGTACGTAAGAAATTTTTTTATTAAAGTTAATTTATTTTAAAATATAAATTTATTGAAATTTTTTTTATATCAAAATGTATGCAGTTTTATCAAATTTATAGTGAACATAAAAGTTTTTTCTAAAAATAAAAAATAAAAGAGAATATAGAATAATTTTAATCTTTAGTGTATGTGTATATTTAATTCCCCTAAAATGAAACATGATAAAAATTATAAAGTTTAATTGTGTATATAGTAGATATTTTGTAAAAAAGTAATATAAAATAAAAATATCTTATTTATAATCTCAAATTTAATATGTGTTTCATACATTTATCTCATGCTTTAACAAAATTTTGTACAATCCAATTTTTTGAGATAGATAGAGCAATTGAATTAATGTGGTGTTTGAGCTGTTGTATAATTTAAAAAATTTAAGTTATGTACCAAATATACCATATTCACTAGTTACAAATTTTGGTAAAGCGAAAAACACTTGGTCCTACCATTATTATCGGAGATAAAGCCACATATTCGATGTCATTGATTGAAAGAAGTTCAATTATTAAGGGAGAGATTAATTGTTGGGATGAAAATTGAAATATATATTTACTAGAAAAATTAAATAAATAGTCTTGTTTTCTTTATACAACACTATAACTCCATATAAATAAAAATTCAACCCACGCGAATATAAAAATGCAATACTAAAACCAGCATGGCTTTATTACCTCAGTGGGCAATGTTCCGTGACGTATGAGCTAGGACTGTTGATGGAAACTCGTTAGGTCGAGTCGAGTGTGACATATTATCGATTCTTGAAGGGAAGAGATGTGGGCGTGGTGAAGTTGAGCGAACGGGTCAATTGGTTTGGATCCTGAACTAGGCACGCGTTGAGAGAGGCTCGGGTTGGGTGTGAGGGTTGTAGACTAGAGAGGCAAGATTTGTGCCATGCTTGAAGTGTGGAAATTAAGACTAGTAAAGTTTTGTGTTTGACATAGATATTTTGAATCTTCTAGTTTTTCTTTATATATCTATTATAGGAATGATATGATACTACATCAACCTCCTAAAGTAATTATCTTGATCATTTGTTAAAAGTGAAATTCAAGTGTTTGAGTGTTGTTGTTCATTACGTATTTAAATCGTTCTTCTTCTTTTTAGAGAAATTTATTTTTTTTATTATTATTATTATTATTATTATTATTATTATTATTATTATTATTATTATTATTATTATTTATGCTAATTTATAAATTTTATGTTGAATACTTTTACATATTTTTTAAAGATTAATATCAAATTTCGAGAAACTAAGATAAGGGTTGAGATTTTTTCGATGTGCATGTGATAAAAATATCTCAAGGTTTCAGTGACATATTTGTTTTATTATACTTCAATTGTATATGTGGTTTATTTATTGAGTTAATGATTTTAATAATTTATATTTTTTTTGAGTCATTAATAATGTATATCGATTTTAAAAAAATGTATATTATAACTATAATATTTTAATACTCATAAATAAAAATAATATGTTTCATAATATATTTATAAATATGATTAAAATATATTATATCTAAGTGTGTATATATAATTTATATATTGATATATATATATATATATATATATATATATATTGTGCCAAGTAATAATTATAAGGGTATAATTCATTTTTGTACAGAACTATTGATAAAATGTCAAATTGGTTCATGAAATATTGAAAATGATTTAATTAGTCAATGATCAAGTTATAATGTTAATTTTACCCTTTACTTGAATTGTTTTTAAGTCTAATATTATTGTTAAATTAAAATAGATACACATTTTAATACGAAAGTTATGATATATTTATTAATAACATACTTTTTAAATAAAATATTATTTTTTCAAAAAAAATTAATTAATTACTAAAATAATCTTGAAAATAAAAATGTGAACCTAATTTATTTTAATAAAAAATAATTTTATTTAATAACAATTTAGATTTGATAGTGAAACTGATTTTTTAGTTGAATCATCTACCAATTAAACTATTACAATTATTTGTATACCAATTTATAAATTTATTAATACTTCGTGTTACTCTATTAAATTTTATGATGTATCAAATTTCAAATTTGGTTGATTCAAAAAAAAAATTCAAATTTGGTGTATTTGTACTTTAATTCGAAAAATACAGCGATAATCTGGCTGTATAATTTTATATTCAGAAAATAGAGTCAGCACAAAAGCCCAACAAAAGTAAAATAATGTTTGGATCTACTTAACCCCGATCCAATTTAGTATCAGTGCCCACTTGGCTAAATCACGGGCTTCCTCTGATAAGAAATGGTGTGATTCAAAGAGTCTCATTCAATTTTTTTTTTTTTTTAAGTACAAGTACAAGATTATAAATAATCAATTATAACAATGTAATGAAACTGCCCACACAACCGACGAAACTTGAGCATTGACCCAAGACTTGCTTATTTCGAACAAAAAAACTACTTAAATCTACCTAAATAAATTAGAAAAACTACCTGCAATCAACGGAAATCGAACCCTCTCACCCTTAGCCATTGGGGCCTCATTCATAAATTAAAATTGAGTATTAAGCTGCATTTTCTTTTTTCGGTTCTATCAGTTGTATTTTCTTATTTTCTTTTCGATTGTTCCAAATATATGATCAAGATTTTATATTTTGAAATATTTCTTATTGTCTTTTAAAAATTAAATAACCCTTAACTATTGAATGTAAAATTTTATGTTTCAATTATATATATATTTGAAATCTCAATTACATTTTTAATCCATGTAAAAAATAAACAAACTATATATTTATAAGAAAATATAGTAAGAGAAAACCTCTCTCTCTCTCTCTCTCTCTCTCTCTCTCTCTCTCTATATATATATATATATATATATATATATATATATATATATATATATATATATATATATATATATATGATTTCTAACTATATTTCCAAAATTATATGAAATGTATATATTATAATTAATAGTGTATAATATGTATTATTATTATTGTATACAATTATAACCAATATATTGGATCATGTATGAAAAGTACATCATAAGGAGTCCACATTCGTTGTATTGAATTAAAAACGAACAAAGTGCTGCGGCCCATCCAACCAGACCACCACCCTAAAATATATGGTATTAATTTTCAATATAATTAATAATTTTAATAAAATATTACATTATTACTGTTGAATAGGCGACGTGTCAGTTAAAAACATCTTCATTTGTTCCATGCCAACAAAATACTATATTATTTATTATTTATTTTTTTTTCCCCCCAAAGTACACCTGTTCGGGGACACATGATGTATGTGCATCTTTGCTGGGACACATGGGCAACACCAAATTCATACACATTAATGTCTCTCAAACGTTCTGGGTTTATATAATTTTTTTGATTTACATAAACAGTAACATCTTAATTGTAAAATTTAATGAGTGGGCATATATAGTGCGATTTGGGAGAGTCAAATCTAGAAAATAAGTTGGAAGGTTGTATCTTTGTTTTTAGCATAGTTGAATATCTAACATCAAATTCATACGTTTGATGTTCTTTCTTGATATATCTAAAAATTTAAAAATATAGATTAAAATAAGATTTAATATTTTAAAAAAAGACTATTTCAAAATATTTCATCAATAAAGTTATATAATAAGGGTATGATTTTAATTTAAGTATGATTCACCAAATCAATTTGAAGTTAGTTTATATAAACCCTCAATTGTAATTAAATAGTAAGATAAAATAATAGATAGACTACATACACAATAAATTCAGGAAATTTATAAAAATCAAAACTAAATATAGTCTATTAACAAAAATTTAAACAAAGAAACTCATTTTGTGTACTATATTAAAGAAGATTATGATTTAGAAAAAAGCCAAAAACATCAGATGATCATAATTAAAAACTAATGTAGCCTAGATATATGTTATATCATTTGTAGAAATTATTGCATCTTGTAAATATTTTATGAATCACACAATAAAATCCAACTTTTTGAAAAAATATATGTGCAAATTCACAAATACTATATAACCAAACAAAAAGAGTGAGGAAACTTTCTCCATATAGGCTCCGATGACCAGACTACTTCTTTATTTGGAAAAAAAAAAAGAAAAAAAAAAAGAGACTTTGTATAAATTAATTGGCCATTGGATTTGGTGTGAAATTTAATTGGGGTAGGTTAGAAAATTAGAATGTAAGTGGCTTTCTATATTATATAACTCGGTAGCATTAGTTGACTAGGTTACAAATTTTCAATCAAAATTTTTAAATGAGCTCCCAATTTTAAAAAATTATATATGCCGAATATATAAATTTGCCGTAAAGATACATTCCACGAAATGAGATGTGATAATTGTCTTGTTTGGTAGAATATTTGGGACATGAGATTTAGATTATTGTACTATTTAAAATATTTGGGTCACCTTATTATTATCGATCGTAATTTTTGGTAAAACGACGATCTTCGATCCTACGAAAAAATAATGTTAAAAAAATTACATATTTTGGAAGCAGGGCCCGGGTTCTTTTAACCTACTCCACAATAATTTTCTTTTGGACCAAGTCTAGGGATCATCTTTACCTTGTGACAATGAATCGTTCTCTTTTTAAATTCTGTTGACCTACTCTCTATTTCATTTTCATAGAATTTCGTGTACAAAAAAAAAAAATACACCCAAAGAAATTTGGTGATATGATTAGGTGTCCCTTTGCATCACAAGAAAGCAATTTCAAATGTTGAATATGATTAAGATTATATTATATTGTTGTTTTCATATATTTTATTAATTAAAATAGGTTAAAATTATCAAATATCCTCGTGCTAGATGGTGAGGAACAATACGTGCCACCAAACACGTCCTTATCGAATTCGAGGACCAACCACCTCCCCCACTCCCCCATTTAATTTTTTCCTTCCGAATTCATTTCTCACTTAATTAATAATAGTCATTGTAGCACACGTATCGCATGTGTGTAATTTTTTTTTTTTGGTTAAAAATGTATACAATTTAAAAAATTTTAACATGTTGAAAAATATGTGAGTTTGTGGTTTGTGACATATTTGAACGTGTGTTGGATATTAAAAAACAGTCATGTTAGTTTTTAAGAAGAGTAAAATAAAATATTAATATTTAAATACCAAATAAGTTAATATCAAGGGTATTTATGTCAACACACATTTATGACCAAGGAGTGGAGCCATAGTAAGATATTAGCTACACACGCACACTCGTTGTGTGTGAAATATAATGTATAGAAAATAAAGGGTAGTGAGAAAAGTGGAAAGAACATGAGCTTGGGATGAGAATTTGGATTTAAAATGGGTCATGTAAATTACTATATCGTCATTCAATTATTTTTTATCAATAATTAAAATTGAAAGGTATTTTAGTCTACACACATAAATTACCAAATCAGTTACTATAAGGGGTCGATGCTTTATTAGATGGTAAGATATTTATATGCTATAACTCCAAATGTAAACTTTTTTCCCCTCAATTATTTATAACCAGACCCCAACTAACTATCGAAGTAAAAACATCTCATATGAATCTCAAAGGATGTATGAGTTTGAGTTTGAGTTTGTACAGTAAATGAGAGTTTGACTGATGATCAAAAATTGATATTTTCTACTAACATTTTTTTCAAGTAAATCTGTTGTCCAATACCATTTATCTAACTAGCTTTGTTTGCAAAACATCGATAATTCCGATATTTAATTTACACATTACAATCGAAGAGTAATAACAGAGAGAGAAAACACCTACAAAATCAACTTATTCACGTATATAGTACTACTATACACAATATTCGAAATAGGACATTTTTAAAAAAATAAAAATATGTAATTTACATTAATAAAAAGGTAACCCACATCCTTTATTTTTTATCATCTACCTCTAAAATAGAGATCCGACATCTCTATTTTCAAAAAACTTCTCCAACTCATATCCTCTAAATATTAACAAATACTCAATTTTTCAATTTTTTTCTTTTACAACACACATATATATAATTTAATAATTACATAATATATCTTTCAACTAAATTAATTCGATAAGATTCAACTAAAAATCGTGAAATATATTAATAATTATGTATTATATAATTAAACATATAAAAAATTAAAATTTACTCGACTCGATTTTTTTTAAAAAAATATATATTTATTTTGTCATTAAATTGCAAACACTTCAAAACAATTACATTGCAAACAACACAAAACATTAATCATACAAACATAAAATATAAATTAACATAAACATAAACGACGCATAAAAGTTTAAAGAACACACCAAATAACCTACTAAAATTTAATATAATGACTGAAAATAATAAAAAATAATTTGAAACAAGGATCAAAAAATTAAATTTTATTTTAAAAGGTCTAATTAATAATTTTGAAAAATGACATTTTCGTAAATGTAGCATCCTCCAAAATGAAAGATAACTATAGAGCACGATTGGAGCTCAAGTCATCCTCCATTTTGGAGAAATTCTCCAAAATAGAGACCGATTGTAGTTGCCCTAAGGGCAGCAGCCCTTCTCCATTTTGGAGAATATCTCTCCAAAATGGAGAAGACAACTCACTCCAACCCATCTTTATTTTGGTTCTTCAAAATAGAGATGGCTACAGTGATTCTCCAAATTTGGAGAATCACTGTAGATATAGAGTATGAATATGGAGTGTGGTTTTATTTACACAAATGCCATTGTATAAAATAGCAATTTAATCCTTATGTATTTTGTGAATTATTTTTTGGTTCAATTATATATATATATTTGTTCATTTCAATCCTTTTATTTAATTTATTTTTTTTGGGTGTTTTTTTTAAATGCAATCAATGTTTTATTCTTATTTATTTATTCTAATTAAATTATATTGAAGACAAAAAATAATAATAATAATTAAACAAGATCGTGCTTAAAAAATATATTACATACTTGATCACGAACTGAAATCAAATTAAATAACTTGAAATAAACATGCAATCACATTAAAATATAAGAAAATAAGAAATCATTAAAAGACAAAGTACTGATAATTTAAAACATAATCGAGTCATCTTTAATTTAGTTTATTTATTTTAATATTGTTTTTTTTGTTAAATAAATTTAGAATTAAAAATAATAAAATAGAGAATCTTATTAAAAATAAAGAATATGGGTTGGAGAATATTTTTGAAATAGAGAATTAAATAGTAGTATTTTGGAGAATAAAGTACTCCAAAATGGAGAATACCGCTGGAGATGCCCTAAGAAATCAAATTAAAATCGAATCCTTATTTTGCAGTTATTTACAAGAACAAAAATTTATCGAAAAGGACACAAAATTTGACAACCAGAAAGAATTTGCCCAAAAATCGTCGAGCTCATAGCCATATTGTGCACTTTGTTCACTGACCAGTTTACAGTCAAAATAGCTTACTCTTTATCCAATCGGGAGTCTTAAACATGTTAATTTTACTCATCTTATTTAACCTTGAAGTAATCCCAAGGTACCACAAGGCATATACTAAGGTATCGTTTGTTTTATCATATTATTAATCTATGTATAATTTATTTTATTTCATCTCACATTTTTTTTGTCATATTTTTTATCCATCAATTAATTATATATCTTACATCGTTATATCATTAATTATTTATCATATATCAATTAAATTATTAAATTTAAATTACTACATTACCATTTATAAATAATAATATCCATATTTTATTAATTATTAAAAGATCAAAATGATAATTTATTATTCTTATATAAAATTTAATAAATCAAATCAAACATACTATAATCTATCAATCAAATCAAATATTATATTAACTATCATTTCTAATTTATTTTTTAATACAATATATTATTTATCCCATCCTTGACTTATACCTAAGTATCAAATCACAAAAGCTATGCACATTTAACAAATCTCTTATTTGACACTATTCAAAAAAAATATATTACTTTCAACGTTAAAAAAAATGATTTCACTCCAAATATATAAACCAAATCAACAAATATCACGAAAAAAGATACATGAAATGATGAAGTCACCTAACAAGAAATGTCCTCGCAACAAATATTGATTGAATTTTTGTGCATTATTCGTAAATCTCAGTCTAATCACAAAGGATGCAACTGTAACGGGTATAATAGATGTATAAAGTTTCCTCATCATGTATTTACTACAAAGAAACATAAAAAAAAATTACAGACGATTACACCGATATAATCTTGATCCAGATATAACAGGAGGGGAGCTGTGACATTCCATCCCCAAACTCTCCCCACATTGCAACATTGTATCTCTATTTACATAAACTGCTGTATCCTACTAGTTCTTCTCGCCATCTCGAACTCGAGCAAAAACTTACGCTGCCCCCTTTACTCCGATCTTCGTTTATTTTCATAATATACCGTAGCATGTATACTGCGTTTTCGTCACCCTCACACTTTCAAGCATCGATTTCTGCAAAAATGTCTAAGAGGGATAGCGCCTGCAAGTTGGAACCGCATGAATGTTAGGCCAATTCATATAATAAAGTTCTTGAATACGCGAAATGGGAAAGCATATTCACCTCGGGTACGCTCAGTTCAAGACGGAACTTAGGACCATCGTAATGGTGGAGGATTGGCCTGAACGAATCCTCCTCCAGAGGTTCACAAATCTTCCTAGTGATGACTCGAACCTGCACGCAAATATATAACATTGAGTTCTCTCTAAATAAACATGTTTTTGCTATGTTTCTTTAAAATGGCATTGTTGCCGGACCAAACCTGAGCAGGAAACCGCGATTCGCCGGGGTTTTTCTTGTCCTCCCAAGCTGTTGGGTCGATGTTAGATCCACCAAATGTCGCAGCCTGCACAATTAATCCACAAATCAGGCCACAATAAACAAGAAAACCAATCAGTGGATCCAGTCTCAATTTCCACAAGACGAACCTCGAAGATTCCATGGAGTTGATGGGTCGAGTAGTTGTACAGGAAGAGGGGTAATCCTGGAGTTATTGCACGGACCGAGTCACGGTAGCGGGGAGGCAAACCTGGAAACAAGACCGTTAGAGAACCAAGAACACAATAATGTTTCATTTCAAGAACAAATTTGCAGATGAGAGAAGTTTCCACAGTAAATATCCCACTAATTGAGAGGCATCCGTATTCAAGAAACTAAATCAAACTCATTCAAATTCTAAAGTTCTTTCTATCTGAATCACTCGTATGAAACCAATTCAACTTTCACAAATAATTTTCATCCTAAATAAAATCGACCACACCAATTCATTGAACTCGAAGGGAGCAAACGAAAAATCTCAAAATCCCACAAATATAAGCTAATAAATCATTAGGAACATACCGAAGAGTTGCCTTTTCAGATTCTCAGCCATGGTATCATTGTTGCAGACAAAGATATAGCCTCCAATGGTTTCATTTCTCGACAAAGCCTCCGCCGGGGGCAGAGTCTTGAATCTCTTGTCCACGCCATTCTTGTTCTCCCCGTTACCATTCCCAGTATTTTCCTTGTTAACTTTGTTCTTCTTCACGTTTTTTCCGTAAGCCAGCTCCTCTTCGTTCTTCCCGACGCCCTTAGCCACCTTGCCGTTCACCACAACGTTGTTGATGAAATGGCCCTTCCCTCTGTTGTAACTCTTGAGATTTAGAGATGGGGTGGTGGGATAAATCACCTTGTTGAACCCGCCGTGCAGGCCGGATTTGGATCCGAACCCGGATACGTCGTCGTTGAGGGGACCTTTCCACACATCGTTGCTGAACCCGTACCCGGAGATGGTGTCGTTGAACCCTCTCAACCGAGGAAGATCGGCGTTGATCGGGGATTTCCAGTCGTCGTTGGTGTACCCGAAGTTGTTCACCGGAGCTCCGAACCCGGAAACGTTGTCCTTAATCGGAGCCGGAGCCTTCCACCCCTCGTTAATGAACCCAAGATTCAACCTTTCGAGATCCGATTCGATATCGTTGACCAGCTCCAACGGCGACCCCGCGTCACCGCCGTTGCGGAAATCAAAGTTCCGGCGCTCGGCGGCCGGGCGCTTAGCTGCATACCCAGTACTCCAAATCGAATCATTCAGCGAGATATTGGACAAATTATCAGTCTGACGACGAAGATTATCGCTGAACTGCCAAAAGGAAGACTGATTGCTCTCCATTCCACCGAAGGTAAAATCAGAAAACCCGGAAGTAGATCGAATGAAATGAATTATTATTATTAAACCAAGAAAGAAAGAAGCAAACTTGACGAAATGGGATTGTTGGGGAAAATCAAGAAACAGGAAGAATAGTATATATTGAGAAGAAAAACTGGAAATTTCGAGGAAAAGGAGATGACGTGTAAGAGTAGAGGTAAATTGGTGACAACATAAACGCGGTTTTGGTAGAGTGGGGGAAGTGAAACTGCGACAGTGAAGTGGTAGTGGGGATTCTTATTAAATTAAATTACAAATTAAAAATAAAAATGGGAAATCTAGAAGGTCGTGGTTATCCTTTGAAAAATGGGTTTCACACTGCGTGATTTACTTAAGGATTAAGGTTGTTAATGGCGTAACACGCGGCATCCTAGATGAAGATCTGTCTCAAATCTTATCCCTTCGTAAATGCAGTAATAACTCCGAATTTCCCAATTTTTCATAGGCTCCGCTAAAAAGAAGTATTTCAAATTTATAGATTTTAAATGCATGTTTTCTTGTTTAGAGAAGTAGTATTACAAATATCAAATCTATTTTTTTTATATTTATATGGTAATTTATGGTAGTTAGTATGGATTTTAAATTCATCTAATAAAGTGGTGATTTAGAATTTTTTTAATCCATTTAAGTAATGTGTAAATAATTACAAGTTATGAATTTGAGATTTCTCTATGTTTCATTGTTAACACTAAAATTATAATCGAAATCCATTGATTTTAAATACTTCAATCCAAGCACAACCTCAAAAAATTGGGATCTTAGTCACTCAATGTCCACGAATAAACTATGCAATCATATTATTTTTTGGATATATAACGATTCATATGATCAAATGTGTAATTTTGGTTATGGAAAAAAATTGCTCTAACCTGGTGAGTTTATTCACCAATACCCAGATGACATCATAATTCTTAGATGACGATGGCAAATGGGTTAAAAATTCGATCGTGATATTTTCTTATTTTCATTCGAGAATTGGTAGGCTAAGATGTAAACCTCCTGGTCTTCGGTGTTCAGCCTTAATATGCTGACATACCAAGCACCTGATTGCATATTGATAAATATCACGCTTTATGTCTTTTCACCATAATAGAGTATCAGATCCTTATATATTTTTGTGCTTCCCGGGTGGATGCTTAGCTTCCTCCGATGAGTCTAGGCTATAATTCATTTCTCATATCAGCATCTCATGGTACTACAATCTTTCCTGACAAACACAAAGTTTCGTCTGTCTGAAATGCGAAGCTAGGTCTGTTAGCTTGCCTAGTTAACTTTTGCATTTTCGAGTAAGAAAACTGAGCTTCTCTTATCTTGGCATACAAAGCTGGTTTGGATAGGATTCTAAATACCCTAGAACTCTTCATCCATTTCTTGTGTCGGAAGTGAAATCTCATCGAATGACACTCCTGGATTGTATTGGTAACCACAATGGTTTGGATACCAAATAGTCTTATCTTGCGACTAAGAGCATGTAGTGACCCTTACCCGGATCACCTACTAAACAGAACTTAGGCATGCAATTTAACTTAATAAAACAGATATCAGAATAAAACTGCGGAAACCATAAACATTATACAATTCCAAGTAAAGGAATCTATAACTTTATCCAAATAATATACAACCAAATCGAATAGCTGTATAAAACCCAAACAACAGTAGTAAAACCTAAGCGAAGCTCCAGCTGGCCAACCACTGATTAGCCCCTCCTGGATCCACCCTCCTCGTCCAATCGCAAACCTGCCCCATGGAATAGGGTGTCCAGAAAATACAGAGTACGAGACGTGAGCATAAAACGCTCAGTGCGAGAGTATGAGTATACATGCATGCAAAGTGAACTCCCTATAGACTCGAGGTCAATGATCAGATAACAGAGACAGACCGGGCCCTGGTATGTAGCACGCTGTGCCGTCGCTTCAGGAGGTGGCTCCCATACCGAGATAATCGTGGATACGCCGGACCCAAATCGATGGAAGTCCATCCACTAACAGGATAGGGTACAACCCTACTACAGACATCTCGAAGGAGATACAGCAAGATGCAAATGAATGCAGCATAATATCATGGCATATAAATCATGCAGTCATATAATACATGCATACTCAGTCAGGATATCTCGAACAGTACTTTCGTACCTCAATACAGTGCAAGCTCTACCAACTCTAGGTCCACGCCTATAGTCTGCTCTACACTGCCAAATGATACTACTATCATTAAAGTGCTCTAAAAGCCTTAACTAAGCTATTGCATACTCCTAAATATTTATAGGGAGCAAAAGCTATACCTTCGTCCGTCGTTAGCCCTTTGATGTCGATGCCTCCAGAACTTGGGCACGACTCCGCTACGACTACCGAACGCCTCTCCGACCTCCGGACCAAGCCTAAGAAGACTAGAACAGCTCCAAAAGGACTAGAAAGGAAAGGAGAACTCGGAATTGGCAAATGAAAGTGAAGTCTCGGCCTTCTATTTATAGACAACGATCGGAACTTCCGATCCTTGATCGGAACGTTCGAACCTCGATCGGAACGTCCGATCCTGCTATCGGAGCTTCCGAAGATCCTGATCTGCCACGTGTCAAAATATCACTTGATGACTCCGGATAGGGGTGATCGGAGCCTCTGGTCCTGATCGGAGCTTCCGATCCAACCACACGTCATGCCTGACGTAATATCGATCGGTGCCTCCGATCTCTCATCGGAGCTTCCGATCCTGTTCGGAGCTTCCGATCGTGCCTTCGGAGCTTCCGATCCGTCCAATACCCAATTCAATTAATTAGCATTAATGCTTTGATTACTCAATTAGGGCACGGGCTACTACAGAGCATCTGCTGTGAGATTTGCTGACCCCGGATGGTACTTGATATAGTAACCCGCACCCTGTTTTACGAGATTAAATGGTAAAACATGATTAAAAAATCATAATCCTAATTAACCAGATGTTTAATCGCATCAGAAATGTGCTAAACAGTCTTCGGAACCACCAATGAGTTCGGAACCTCCGAACTGGGTTCGGAAGCACCGAACCAGAAGCTAGGCAGCTCGGAAGCTGAGGGTGAGATCGGAACATCCGAAGATTAGGTCATGCACACTAAGTGACGTGTCACCAGTGTTTGGACACGCAATCGCATGCATGAGATTGGATTTTTCGAAGTGGAGATCGGACCTTTAGATCAGAGCAGTTCGGAACATGACATGCATGCAGGGATCAAAACTTTTGATCATTGCCTATAAATAGGCCATCTGAGGGCCTCATTTCTTGCTCACAATCACACTTCTACCTCTCCAATTCAGTATATTTTGTGGATTTTGGTCAGTCCCATCGAGGGCCAAGCAGTAGCGAGGCGCTTCCGGAGGAGCTGCAGAGTGGTGCTCAAGAGTTGGGGCCTTCGGTAGCAAAGGTCTAAATGTGTCTAACATGTATAGTCCGAGATCCCTAATAATAATGAGTATCTACTAGCTTAGTTAAGGCTTTTAGACCAGCTTTAGTGACATGATAATTACTGACTTGTAGGCTTGGACTCGAGACTGGTGCTTCTAGGACTGACTTACCTAGGTACGTAAGTACTTACTGAGATTTTCAGCGAGTATTCATGTTTATATGTTGCATTTTAGGTCTCATGATCCATGTTTTACTGCTTTATATATTATGTTGCATGCGGATATTTATGTTGAGCGAATCTCCTTCGAGATAGTCAACTGAGTAGGGTCGCTTAGCACAACATTCTTGTTATATTATCGAACACCGAGAGATTTCGTGTTAACGAAGACTGAGGCTATGGTTATCCTCGACGAGTGTGTAGATGTCCCCATCGGAGTTGATCCCAGATGGTACTATACACTCATTGGCGCCTAGACTGTAGTGACTCACTCCGAAATCACCTACTAACAGAGTCCTAAGCATGCAATCAAATTTAAAAAATAATAATATATAACTACAAAAAATTAAAACAAATACTAATCTGGCAGTATACAACCGGTAAACAACTGGACCCGAGATAATATACAACCCAATCGAAATTCCAGTGAACAAGAGAATCAATCCTAACTAACTCTGCGGACATCAACTGAGACCAAAACCCCTGGTCGCCAACTACACTCTGGTCCCAAAATCGGGGAAACCTGTAAATTCCCCACCGAATGGGAGTGTCCAAGTAAAAATACACGGATGTGAGCGATAACAACACTCAGCACAAAGATATGAGTATACACATGATATGAATGCTAATGTAAATGACTGGGTACCAGAAACCTATCACAGTAGGAAAACACTGCTCAATAAATGGCGTCATGATATGTGGCACGTCGGACCGTTGCATCAAGAAGTGGCTCCCATACCAGAAAGAGATGCATGGAGGTATGTAATTGTACCTGAATCCATGGAATCCAACCATCCAGTCATAAAACCGAGGCTGAGCGACCTCACTACTGGTAACATCAAGGTACATGATCAACATGATAATACATGCAACATAATAATCGTGACATAATATATGCACATAAGTCTTATCATATAAACCATGCAAACATAGAATATACATAATCAAACAAGATATCTCGGATAGTACGTTCGTACCTCTAGTCAAGCAACATAGTCACTCGGGTACTCAAGTCCAAGCCTGTAAGTAGATAATCATCATATCATTTATTGCTGACTAAAGACTTTAACTAGACTAATAACTACTCAAAGAAGCTAATCAGAGTCTAGTATTATACCTGCATTTTGTCGTCAGCCTTTTGATGACGATGATCCCAAACAATAGGCACAACTCCGCTACGATCTCGGTAGCGCCTCGCTATCGACTAACTTACGAAACGAAGCCTAGAACCCACAAGAATCAATCAATAAACGAGAGAGAAGAGAGGGAAATGAGCAAGTAAATAAGGGCCTCGGCTTCCCTACATATAGAAAATGATCGAAAAGTCCGATCTATCGCCGAACGCTATTTGGAACTTCCGATCTCCCTAATCGGAGCTTTCGATCTCTATCCACCGAACGTGTGTCATCTGATTGGACAACACAGCTGCCGACAAAGTTTGGACCTTCCGAACTATGGGTTCGGAGCTTCCGAATGCACCATTGGAAAATCACCAATCAGAAACCCATATCTGTTTATCGAGGAAAGTTCAAATCTTCCGAACGAAGGATTGGAGCTTCCGAACTCCAATATAGATTCTGAAGGGTTGTGAACCACCGAACCAAACATAGCTCAAGTCCGGACCTTCCGAATTGCTTGAACACTCGGAACCGTCCAGACCATTTTCGAACATCTTGAATCCGATTTTTTACTTAATAATCACATCCGAGAATCCCTTAATCATGTTTTAACTATTATAAACATGCTTAGACAATTAATTACTTATTTTGAATTTCGAGCTACTACATAGACTGAGCAGGACTAGGAAATTGACCAGTACCCCCCGTCATTTGCATGCATCACAATAGGTTTGTATACTCGTGCTTACGCTCTGAGCGTAGTTCGCTCACGTCCATGTTATTGTGTTTTCTTGGACATCCCATTCAATGGGGCATTGCTCAGATTGGGCGAGGCTAGTGGATCGAGGCAGGGCTGAAAGCAGGACCAGGGGTTGCAGCGAGGTGTATTTCTATTTTCAGGGGTTTTGTTACTGATATTCGATATGGTTGTATAACACTATTTTACTTCAGAATTTATTCATTGTTTGTATACTGTCGGTTTTGGTTGTAAACATATTATATTTTACGTTGCTTTGATTACTATTTTATGTTTATCTTTTATTGCATGCTTAATAAGTTAATTAGTAGGTGGTCCGAGTCGGGTCCCTACACTTGATCTCACAATCACAATCGTTTATAAAATCCATCCATTTTCTTTGGTGCATTTTCAACTCCTCTTGAGTAAATATATACTTCATGCTTTTGTGATCAGTATAAATCTTCAATCTCTCTCCGTAGAGGTAATGCCGCCAAATCTTAAGTGCAAACACGATCGCTTCCAGTTCCAGATCATGAACTGGATAATTCTCTTTGTGTTTCTTCAACTGTCGGGATGCATATGCAATAACATGTTCATTCTGCTTTAGAACACATCCCCTTACTGGCTTGGATGGATCGGTATATACAATATACCCTTCGGAACCTCACGGTAGAGATCATACCGGCGTGGAGTTCAAATGCATATGAAGCTCCCCGAAACTCTCTTCACAGTCTAATGACCATTCAAATGGTACCTCCTTATGAGTGGGTTGCGTCAAGGGTCTCGCTAACTGAGAGAAATTTGTAATAAATCGTCGATAATAACCTGCTAGTCCCAAAAAATTTCAGATCTCAGCCACCATCGTTGGACGTGGCCAATTCAGTAAAACCTGAATCTTACTCGGATCAAGGCAAATCCCTTCACTGAATATAACATGACCAAGGAAAACCACTTGATCAATCCAGAATTCACACTCGCTCAATTTCGCATAGAGATGATTCTCATGCAAATTTTGCAAAACGTTCTTAAAATGTCTCGTATGATCATTCATGTCGTGCGAGTAGACCAAAATATATTCAATGAAGACTACAAAAAACTTGTCCAAGTAATACCCGAAGAGATGCTACATCAAATCCATGAACACATCTGGGGCATTATTCAAATTAAATTACATTACTAAGAACTCATAATGCTCATACCTGGTGTGAAATGTTTTCTTAGGGATGTCTGGATCCCGAATCCTCATTTGGTGGTAACCGGATCTCAGATCAATCTTTGAGTAAACAGAAGTACTCTGTAACTGATCAAAAAAATCATCAATACGGGACAATGGGTACTTATTTCTAATGATTACCTGATTAAACTGGCGATAATCGATGCACAGATGCATAGCTCCATATTTTATCTTGACAAACAAAATCGGTCTCCCCACACGGACACACTAGGACATATATACCCCTTTTAAATAGATCTTGTAGTACTTGTTTCAACTCTCGCATCTCCGATGGATCCAGATGATACGAAGCTTTAGAAATCGGAGTTGTTCCTTGCACAAGCTTGATCCCGAATTCCACTTCTCTTATCGGAGTAAAATCAGGAATCTCATTAGGGAAAACATCGGGAAATTCATTGACAATTGGTATGTTCTCAATGTCCACACTACCAGCAGTTGCATCAATTGCGTAGATAAAGTAGCATTCCCCTCCTGACTCCAAAGCACGACAGACTCTCAGAGCGGACACCAACGACATCGGGGGTCGTGCTCCATCTCCGAAGAAAATCCAACTACCACATCCTTGCGGATGAAAATGCACAAGTTTTTTATATCAATCAACTGTCGCTCGATACAAGGTACGTACGTCGATAATCAAGATACAATAAAAATCCTTCACGGATAAGATCATCAGATTCGCAGTCAAAATGCATCGCCTCAAATTCCAACGGACAATCCACCACACGTTGTTTAGCTAAAGCTGAATGACCTCTCGGCGTAGAAATAGAAAGTAATACGTCTAGAGAAACATAGGGTAAATGGTGACTCGTCACAAAATGGTGGAAAATGAAGGAATGATATGCACCAGTATCAACAAGAACAAATGCAAGTATGCCACATAAATTAAATGTACATGCAATGATCCTCTCGCTACCCTCCAAGTCCTGATCATGCATGAGGGAAAACACTTTGCTTGTTACATAGGACTGATGACTAGATCTTCGCACTGGTTGTGCTGAAAAATTCTACTGCACTGTGGCGTGAGAGCCCATACCAAATGGTTGTCCTCCTCATGTCTGTGGACAATTATTCTTGAGATGCTTGATCTAACCACAATGGAATCAAGCTTTGGTAGTTTTATGGCACTTTTCATTCGGGTGATTCTTCCTACAATGATTGTAGTTCCCCTTCTTCTAACCAAATCGGTTAACTTTGCCCGACCCTAAAGAATTAATCGAAGAAGCATACTTCTTAAAAGACTGAGCCCGTGGCCCCAAGTTACCAGATGGTCGAGCATAATTCATAGTCCTATATCGCTGTAGATTGATCTCGGCTTGCCGAAAACGGTTCACCAATCTCACGTAGGACGTTGGGTCTTCACAGACTGACACCCGATCAAAGATCTCTTGATTAAGGCACTAAAGTAGGTGGTCATACTTCGCCTCGAAACTGAAGTAAATATGAGGGCCATACGGTAAGAGTTCAAAGAACTTCTGTTGGAATTCATCCACATATCTCTTGCTTCAGCGACAAGAGCTCTATACACTTGGCATGATGAAGAACATGAGGAAAATACAGCTTCGTGAATGTATTACGGAAACCAGCCCAAGTAATCGTACCTCGCTCCTGCAGAAGTGGAGTTGAAATATACTTCCACCATTTACAAACACGGCCCTCCAGGAGGAAATTCACTGCCTCCAGATGTTGTTCCTCGGTGG
Organism: Henckelia pumila; assembly: GCF_033568475.1. Taxonomy (NCBI): domain Eukaryota; kingdom Viridiplantae; phylum Streptophyta; class Magnoliopsida; order Lamiales; family Gesneriaceae; genus Henckelia; species Henckelia pumila. The sequence goes on along the minus strand of NC_133123.1, from coordinate 18,163,565 downwards.
TATGAACACTCGGAAATAACCTTCCATACGCTCCAACCAATCTTTGGCCACTTCAGCTGACTCTCCGCCTACTAGTGGCTTGGGTCCCATCTAAAGAAACATATGCATGTCGAAGCGATGACGGCCTTCGCGATGATGGTGTCGATTTTCTCAGTGGCGATCACGGCCCTCATCGTCACCCCATCGGCCCACACTACCGTGACAGCTCCCATAATCTCGTCTTTCCATCTATAAGAGACAATGAAAATCAACCAAAAGCAAGGTTATATATCCTTAAAATTTAATACATGCTATGATACCATAAATTTAGTGACGCAATCCGGAATCACCTAATAATCAAAACTTAAGCATGCAATTAAATCTTAAATAACAATAATCAGATAAATAAAAAATAAGCATGCAATTAAATCTTAAATAACAATAATCAAATAAATCAGCGAAAACTGAAATACATAAAAACCCAAATCTAAAACATCAATCTAAAATACTGGTTAATGTACAACCAAATCAAAATCAGTGTATCATAACACAACCCAGGGTAAAACAACTGAACCAAATAACCAGAATCTCAACAGCGCTACTCCTCTCCTCGGGGCTCACTCTTGCCTATGTCCTATGTCATCCAACCAGAGGCCTGCCCCTCAAAATGGGATGTCCGAGATGAAAAAAAGAACATGAGCACTAATGCACAGTATAATAAAACTCATGCTCAAACTGGAGGCGGTAGAGTGCATAGTACCAACTCGGAAATTGTGGGGACCTCGGGTGCTAATCTAATCTTACAGGGCAATAATAACTAGAAATATTCAATCTAAATATTAGTCTGCTTAATAATCAAATAAAATAATACAGGACATTTGGCGACGCAAAACCTTACATTTGGCAACGCGAAAACACGTCGCGAAAAGCATAATTTTTTTTTTTGGACAGACCACACACGGACCTAGGTCCGGACCCTGCACGGACCTAAGGCACGGGGTCCGTGCCTCTTCTAGACCAGGGTCCGTGCACAAGGCAGAATTTGATAAAAAAAAAAAATGGATCTCACGGCAGAGTGCACCCGGACCCCTGCACGGACCTTGGCACGGGGTCCGTGCCCTGTACTCAAAATTCAGAATTAAACAATACAAGGCTGTAAACATGAGATATACAACTCTTACTCAATTCCAAACCTCATTTACATGCATTCTTATTAAACTACACAGTCATAAAACATGTAAACTACATTAATCCCTTCATCTAGGATACACAACATCAAATATAAACGAGTACTCGCAAACATATATACAAAGGTTTTTATTTGTGTTCTAACATGTTTAACAGCTCAAAATACATGTTCTCTTGCTTAAAACTCGAGTCCTCACAGGCTAAAACTCTATCTCGAGCTATCCACGTCGAGTCTGACCAGCTCCTGCCCACCTATTGTTATGCACACATACAAAACACAGCAATAGCCGGATAACTCCGGTGAGAATAAAATCCCAGTATAAACAACAAAACATGCAATATAATAAACATGAATGCAATGCATGTTTTAAATGAAGGCTATCAAATCTGATTTCTTGGGATCCCGGGGAATAAAATTCTCAAACGAATCACCAACTCACCCATTCGAGGTGACGTCAAGTATTTTATATCCCCTGACTTTGGTGCAACTATAGTGAGTCTTCTGGCTCTGGAAGTAACTCTACATTCCGTGGCACTCAACTGCAGCCCTCCAATGCACTCTAGGCCTTTCAACCATCTGTGCTTTTCAGACTGGAGTTCAAGATGAATGCAACATAATCTGTATGCATTAAAGACTGTAAAACATCTTGAACATCGAAGCACATAAGCAAATAAAGCAACAAAAGCATCAAAAGCACATAAAGACATATAATCAAACAGGTATGTGATTAACAAGGGAATACTTGAAAATAATAGCTATTTCGAGCGTTCTATCCCCCTCTGGATTAACTGTAATTTATACCTTTCAATGTCGAGTCTGAAAATACTTCAAATCTGAAAATACATAAATACGAATTCATATCAAAAGGCTATTCAACTTGCTAGTTCAAACTTCCAACACAATTGCTTCAAACCTTCTTGAACTCTTTGCCGATTCAATTTCGGATTTCCCGAGTTCGACAACTTCAAACACAAAGCTGAAATGAAGTGTTTATAGACAATGAATATCAGCTGATAACTCAAGAATTCTCAGCTCAAACAAGCAACGATAGCAAAAACTTGACAATTCTTGAACCGACGATATAACGGCTAAAAACCGACAATCTAAACAAGATCCAAATCAATCCAACAATCCATACCAACCATAATCTTCAACAAAACATCAATTTATATACACATTCAGCAACATATTAGAAATGATATATTTCGAATTTTGCTTCTAAATTCATATAAAATCCGAACGACAGTCTTTTTTCGAACCGTCTGCGAATACGTAACCGGTACTAGCTCAATCACATATATAATCAAAAATAAGAACAACCCATCTTCAACATAAAATAAAATCTGAGAAAAGTGAATGAAACTTGTACCAAAACGTAGCTCTCGGAGCGGTGATCGCAGATATATATTTATCTCGAATTTCTGACGACCGGATCACACAAAATCAAAGCTTTAAAATCTTGAAAATGGCGTGAAGAAAAGAATTTGATTTCTCTGCCTTTGTGTCGTGTAATATCTGATGGAGAAGGTTCAAATAGATAAATATAAGCTTATTTGCAGTTTAGTCCCTGAACTTTTGGATATTTGCAATTCAGTTCCCAGAAAAGCGATTTAATTCAATTTCAATCCTTATTCATTTAAGAATATTAGAATTTAATTCTAAACTCTAAATATTCCCAAATTAAATATTCTCGGATTAAAATTAAATAATCTCGGGCCTTACATTTCTCCCCCACTAAGGCATGAGTTCGTCCTCGAAATCATAAGCAAGTTGTATAAGCAATCTGTATACACATAAGAGAATGAAATAACCGAAAGCAGAATAAGAATTCACATCAATGAAACAACTCTTGAAATCTCTGTCTCATATCTGACTCAGTCTCCCAAGTCGCTTCTTCTGTGCCATGTCGACTCCACTGAACTTTGACTAGCTGAATTGTCTTGTTTCTGAGCTGTTTATCTTTACGATCAAGAATCTGAATAGGCTGCTCAAAATAACTGAGAGTCTCGTCAAGTTCAGCTTCATCAGGATGAAGAATATGGAAAGGATCAGGCTGATACTTCCGCAGCATAGAGACATGAAATACATCATGAATACCAGACAAAGATGGAGGAAGAGCGAGTCGATAAGCAAGATCGCCTATCTTCTCGATAATCTCATACGGACCGATAAAATGCGGAGATAAATTTCCTCTCTTGCCAAATCTGACTGTACCTCTAAACGGAGAAATCTTCAAGAAAACTCTGTTTCCCTGATCAAAAGATGTAGGCCGTCGTCTGATATTCGCATACTTTGCTTGTCTGTCCTGAGCTGTTTTCATTCTTTTCTGTATAAGCTTTACCTTTTCAGTCATTTTTCGGATCATATCAGGCTCAACATCAGGTACTTCTGAGATATCATCCCAATATAACGGTGATCTGCATTTCTTTCCGTACAATGCTTCAAAAGGAGTCATCTTAATGCTAGTCTGATAGCTGTTATTATAAGAAAATTCTGCAAGTGGTAATGAATCTTTCCAACTAGTACCAAAGTCTAGTACTACAGCTCTCAACATATCCTCAAGTGTCTGGATAATCCGTTCTGACTGTCCATCTGTTTGAGGATGATATGCTGTACTCAGATGCAATTGAGTACCAAGAGCTTGTTGCAAGCTATGCCAAAAGTGTGATGTAAATATAGGGTCTCGATCTGAAATGATAGATTTAGGCACACCATGTAATCTTACCACTTCTCTGACGTAGATCTCTGCCATCTGATCATGTCTATACGTCATTCTGTACGGAATAAAACATGCTGATTTCGTCAATCTGTCAATAATCACCCAAATGGCATCACACCCTCTGGATTAACGTGGTAGCTGTGTAACGAAATCCATGGAAATATGATCCCATTTCCATTCTGGAACTGATAAACTCTGCAATAGACCACCTGGCTTCTTTCGTTCAGCTTTCACCTGTTGGCAATTCAAACATTTAGATACAAATTCAGTCACATCTAACTTCATCTGTTTCCACCAATACTGCATTTTCAAATCATTATACATTTTTCTGCCACCAAGATGAATACTGAATCGACTGTTGTGAGTCTCTTTCAATACCTGATATTTCAAATCTGACACATCTGGAACAACCAATCTGTTATTCAAATATAACACATCATCAGCACTGACCTGATATTCAGATTGATGTCTAGCTCTGACCATATCAATCGAATTTTGAATAGTCTGATCCACTTTATGTGCTTCTTTGATTCGTATCAACAATTATGGCTCAGCTTTCATAGCACAAACTCGGATAGGTTGTATATCTGTGTCAAATACTAATCCAGAAATACAACAATCTTCTAACATTTGTGATACACCTATCGTAGATAAGGATAATGAACATACCTTCCTACTCAAGGCATCTGCAGCTGTATTAGATTTTCCTGGATAATATTTGATCTCGCAATCGAAATCTTTCAGTAAATCTATCCATCTACGTTGTCTCATGTTCAATTCTGATTGCGAAAACAGATATTTCAAACTTTTATGATCAGAAAAGATTTCAAACTTCTCACCATAAAGATAATGTCGTCATATCTTCAATGCAAATACAATAGCGGCAAGCTCCAAATCATGGATAGGATATCGAGTCTCGTGTGGCTTTAACTGTCTCGAAGCGTAAGCGATAACATGACCTCGCTGCATAAGCACACAATCCAAACCCTTGTGAGAAGCATCACAATATACAACAAAATCACTTGTACCTAAAGAAATCGTCAATACAGGTGCACTGGTAAGCCTCTTCTTCAATTCTAAGAAACTCATTTCACAAGCTTCAGTCCAGACATACGGCTTATTTTTCTGAGTCAATTGCATAATAGGCTTGGCAATGCTGGAAAAATCTCTAATAAATCGACGATAGTATCCTGCTAAGCCCATAAAACTTCGTATTTCTGGCACTGATGTAGGTCTAGGCCAATTCAGTACAGCCTCTACCTTGCTTGGATCCACCGAAATACCATCACCTGAAATGATATGCCCAAGAAATACAACTTTCTGCAACCAAAACTCACATTTTGATAACTTGGCATATAATTTCTCATTTCTCAAAGTTTGTAAAATGATTCTGAGATGTTCAGCATGATCATGCACATTCTTGGAATATATCAAGATATCATCGATAAAAATAATGACAAAGTCATCCAAGTATTTCTGAAATACTCGATTCATCAATCCCATAAATAATGCAGGAGCATTGGTTAAACCAAAAGGCATGACAATAAATTCATAATGTCCATACCTTGTTCTAAAAGCAGTTTTAGGGATATCTTCATCTCGTACCCTCAGCTGATGATATCCGGATCGCAAATAAATCTTAGAATAAATAGCTGAACCCTGTAGCTGATCAAACAAATCATCGATTCTAGGCAATGGATATTTATTCTTTATGGTTTCCTTGTTCAGTTGACGATAATCTATACACAACCGCATTGAGCCATATTTCTTTCGTACAAATAGTACCGGATCTCCCCAAGGTAAAACGCTCGGCCTAATGTACCCTTTGGCCAACAAATCTTCCAATTGATCCTTCAACTCCTTCAATTCAATTGGTGTCATTCTGTAAGGAGCTTTGGATATTGGTTGCGTACCTGGCATTAACTCAATACTGAAATCTATTTCTCGAACTGGAGGTAAACCAGGAATTTCATCAGGAAGTACATCAGCGAATTCATGCACTACTGGGATATCTGTCACTGCTGAACTGGATTTCAATACATCGACTGCATAAATCAGAAATCCTTCTGCACCTCTCTGTAAACGGGTCATAGATAACATAGATATCAAAGGGATCTTTGCTCTGGAACCCTTACCGTAGAATTTCCATTCAGCTGCCATTTCTAGTTTAAATCTGGCCACTTTCTAAACAATCTACAGTTGCCCTGTACTTGGTTAACATGTCTATACCAATAATGCAATCGAAATCTGATAATCCAAGTACTATACAGTCTACATCAATCACATTCCCTTCATATTTCAAAGCACAATTTTTAATCATTCGAACAGATACAATACCTTCACCCAAAGGTAAAGAAATAGAAACAACAGTAGGCAATGGCTCAGACGATAAAGAATGCATCATAACAAATTTTTCAGAGATGAATGTATGTGATGCACATGTATCTATCAAAACATAGGCAGGATAACCATAAATAGAGCAGTTACCTGCTATGACATCGTCAGGTGCTGCCTGTGCCTGCTCCTCAGTCAATGCAAACACTCTTGCCTGTTGCCTAGGAGGTTGAGTCACAGTCTGGCTTCCTCCTGCTCTAATCTGTTGCTGAGGCTGAAAGGAATGCACTGATTGTCTTTCTACCTGAGGTGCTGGTCGAGAAGAACTTGCACCAGTTGTTCTTTGAGGACACACCTTGGCATAATGACCTGGTTGGCGACAGATATTGCAACTACCTAACACACCTCTGCACTGCTCAGTAGCATGTCGTCCACCACACTTGCCACAAAACACTCCTGACTCACTAGATCTCTGCCCTGTACCAAATGGTCTCTGTCCACTCGTACTGGAAGAACTACTGCCTGCCTTCTTGAATTGCTTCCCTTTAGGCCTGAATCTAGAATCCTTTCTGTCACTGCTTCCTCCCTCAAATCTGGGAGATGGTTGCTGAAACTGTGGCGGATTCTGTGGAACTGATGCTGATACAAGCTGTGGAGATGGCTGTGGAAGAAATGGTGCTCCTCTTTGTTGCAATAAACCTGCTTCTGCTCCCTTAGCTTTATTCAAGGTATCAGCAAATGTATTAGGTCGTCCACTGTTCACCAGAGTAAACACATCTGGATTGAGGCCATTGATAAACTGATCTGGCATGGCTTCATCGCTGCTATATATGGAGCAAACTTCAAAAGACTTGAAAATATTTCCACATATTCTTCGATATTCAAGTTTCCTTGCCTCAGATTGGAAAATTTAGCACCCTTATCCTTCCATTAGGAGACTGGAAAGAAACGTTGATAGAATTCAGTTTTAAAGACAGTCCAGGTGATAGTCGTACCTCGATGTTCTAACGCTTTTTTTGTAGTAATCCACCAACTTTTGGCAACTTCATGAAGTTGATGTATAACTAATCTGATACGACGGTCATCTGAATAATCAAGTGACTCAAACAACTGTTCAATGTATTATAACCAATTCTCACACTCAACTGAATTTTCTGTTCCTTTCAGTTTTGGCGGTTTGAACTACTGAAATCGTTTCAGCAATGTCTCCATCGGAGTAGCAGTAGCATCCATAGAATCAGCAGATGTACTACCTGTGCATTCGGAGGTTTAGCAACTGGCAGTGGTACTGGTGCTGGTTCGGCCTGGGGAACAGCCAATGTATGTCTAGTGGTCGGTGCTTTACGGGGAGGCATATCTGATTGTCAAAGAGATTAGTGCATAACAAAATATCATATTCAACAATTTATTCCATCCTTCTCTGATAAGCATTCTCATGCATTCTCATGAGAATTTAGGTTCTGACTGAGGATAATCTAGAATACATTTGCATATATAGCATGCAGTAGCAATGAAAGCACATAATCATGCAATCACATAATTATTGCAATATAAAGCATGCTCTCATATACTGCACATAATCAGATACAACATGCTCATGCAATATCAAACAATCAGACAGACTCAATCTACCCCGCTCATCAACTTTTATCTAAGTCCAGAAACTTACGCTCTGATACCACCTGTTGTGGGGACCTCGGGTGCTAATCTAATCTTACAGGGCAATAATAACTAGAAATATTCAATCTGAATATTAGTTTGCTTAATAATCAAATAAAAATAATACAGGACATTTGGCGATGCAAAACCTTACATTTGGCGACGCGAAAACACGTCGCGAAAAGCATAATTTTTTTTTTTCGGACAGACCACACACGGACCTAGGTCCGGACCCTGCACGGACCTAAGGAACGGGGTCCGTGCCTCTTCTGGACCAGGGTCCGTGCACAAGGCAGAATTTGAAAAAAATGGATCTCACGGCAGAGTGCACCCGGACCCCTGCACGGACCTTGGCACGGGGTCCGTGCCCTGTACTCAAAATTCAGAATTAAACATTACAAGGTTGTAAACATGAGATATACAACTCTTACTCAATTCCAAACCTCATTTACATGCATTCTTATTAAACTACACAGTCATAAAACATGTAAACTACATTAATCCCTTCATCTAGGATACACAACTTCAAATATAAACGAGTACTCGCAAACATATATACAAAGGTTCTTATTTGTGTTCTAACATGTTTAACAACTCAAAAGACATGTTCTCTTGCTTAAAACCCGAGTCCTCACAGTCTAAAACTCTATCTCGAGCTATCCACGTCGAGTCTGACCAGCTCCTGCCCCACCTATTGCCATGCACACATACAAAACACAGCAATAGCCGAATAACTCTGGTGAGAATAAAATCCCAGTATAAACAACAAAACATGCAATATAATAAACATGAATGCAATGCATGTTTCAAATGAAGGCTATCAAATCTGATATCAATCGAATATTGGTTCTTGGGATCCCGGGGAATAAAATTCTCAAACAAATCACCAACTCACCCAATCGAGGTGACGTCAAGTATTTTATATCCCCTGACTTTGGTGCAACTATAGTGAGTCTTCTGGCTCTGGAAGTAACTCTACATTCCGTGCCACTCAACTACAGCCCTCCAAACGTCATATGTACTCTAGGCCTTTCAACTCTCTGTGCTTTTCAAGCTGGAGTTCAAGATGAATGCAACATAATCTGTATGCATTAAAGACTGTAAAACATCTTGAACATCGAAGCACATAAGCAAATAAAGCAACAAAAGCATCAAAAGCACATAAAGACATATAATCAAACAGGTATGTGATTAACAAGGGATTACTCGAAAATAATAGCTATTTTGAGCGTTCTATCCCCTCTGGATTAACTGTCATTTATACCTTTCAATGTCGAGTCTGAAAATACTTCAAATCTGAAAATACATCAATACAAATTCATATCAAAAGGCTATTCAACTTGCTAGTTCAAACTTCCAACACAATTGCTTCAAACCTTCTTGAACTCTTTGATGATTCAATTCCGGATTTCCCGAGTTCGACAACTTCAAACACAAAGATGAAATGAAGTGTTTATAGACAATTAATATCAGCTGATAACTCAAGAATTCTCAGCTCAAACAAACAACGATAGCAAAAACTTGACAATTCTTGAACCGACGGCATAACGGCTAAAAACCGGCAATCCAAACAAGATCCAAATCAATCCAACAATCCATACCAACCATAATCTTCAACAAAACATCAATATATATACACGTTCAGCAACATATCAGAAATGGCATATTTCGAATTTTTCTTCTAAATTCATATAAAATCCGAACGACAGTCTTTTTTCGAACCGTCTGCGAATACGTAACCGGTACTAGCTCAATCACATATATAATAAAAAATAAGAACAACCCATCTTCAACATAAAAATAAAATCTGAGAAAAGTGAATGAAACTTGTACCAAAACATAGCTCTCGGAGCGGTGATCGCAGATATATATTTATCTTGAATTTCTGACGACCGGATCACACAAAATCGAAGCTTTAAAATCTTGAAAATGGCGTGAAGAAAAGAATCTGATTTCTCTGCCTTTGTGTCGTGTAATATCTGATGGAGAAGGTTCAAATAGATAAATATAAGCTTATTTGCAGTTTAGTCCCTAAACTTTTGGATATTTGCAATTCAGTTCCCGAAAAAGCGATTTAATTCAATTTCAATCCTTATTCATTTAAGAATATTAGAATTTAATTCTAAACTCTAAATATTCCATAATTAAATATTCTCGGATTAAAATTAAATAATCCCGGGCCTTACAGAAATACTCCTTTGAAAAACTAGCGCAATAATCCGGACGTGAATCTGGAATGTCCTGGAAGCATCACAGCCCCTTCGACCCATCGGCCACTGTGACTCATGATGTCCAATCGTTCACAAATTAGGGCTGAGTGACCCTACTAAATACGGATATCTTGAAGGAGATTCTACTCAATGTGATACATGGACATGCAACATATGAACAATAATACATACATATCATGACAAGAAAATTCAACACATAAGAATGCATACTCAGATGAATATCTCAGTCAGTACTTACGTATCTCTAGATCAAGTCTAGGTGAATAACCTAGTATCCAAGCCTGGGTGGAAGTACTCATATTTTCTGAAATCACCTTCAATTGCTACGAATTCATCTCGTTTCATTGTTTTTGTGGGCAGTGAAATATGTGTAAAATTATCGGAACCAGCATGTTAGATGATACCTTTGAGAATTCTTTCATAAGTGATGCAACAAAAAGATGACCATGGTAAGCCAATTATGTTCATTTAAAAGTACAATGGTCATAGAGGTCTAATACAAAAAATCATTCGGAATCAAACGGAGAAACACATAATAAAGGTTCAATATTTGGTCAGCTATGTAATTGCAAAGAAATTTTTAGGACATTCTTCTCAATGAGAAATGAAAGAAGAATCTCACAACAAAAGAAATCCATCATTTTAATAAATATCTATGTGTAATATCTTTCAAACACTAAAACCAAATCAACACCCTGTAAATTATTAGTTTATTACATTATGTTATAGCATAATAAGAATTTACCTATGCTAATTTCTTGTTTATGGCTTCATCACCACAAAAATGTTCTACTTCTTATCTCCAACAAATGAGAAAAATACTAATAGGTGAGGTGGACTTGATTTGAGAGTTTCATAGGGTGTACAAAGAAGATTCTCTTTTTGTGTCAGTTCCTGAATAAGGTTTTTGAACAACCATCCATCATAACGTTATTTTCATATTAATATTAGCTTACCAAACATAATAAAAATTATTTGAATATTTAAAATTAGTTTGCTTACCTCTCGACTCTAGTCGATTTGCAATGTCTGACAAACAACCATTGTCGTTGTATTCAACCTCCTTTAGTATAGGGAAAATTGGATCTGATTTGACGGTTATGCAGAGGACCTTTGGATTCACAAATGCAAACAAACAAACTAAAATTCCTCTTGTGAACATATTGTTGCAACTAATTCGTAAACTTTTTTAGTATATCTGTTTTCGATTAAATATAATGAGAAAAAATTTACAGTGATATAATATTTTGGAAATAACTAAATCATCCATCCATCCAAATTTTAAATTTTTTATTTCAAAAGACATGAAATAATGAGGGGTGAAACAAGGGAGAATTTTTTTTTAATCTTGCATCTTGCAATATTTTCCTTATAAACATAGGGACTAATGTCCGAGTCAATTACATCGTTTGTCGTAGGTAAAATGATTTTTTTTAAAAAAAAATAAAACAAAAAGTTATAGATTACATTAGTTTCAAACAACGAGAAACAAGTTATGCTGTAAGGAACTAACGCAAACTTATCACAACAACAACCCAACACACAAATAAAAACATGATAAAGGTAAACACACAACTACAATATATGAATATAAGTCAGATTAATCACAATAAAAACCAACAGTCACCAACATGGGCGTAGTGTATGTATGGGCTTGGTTGGGCTGAAGACCCAATTATATATATATATATATATATATATATATATATATATATATATATATATATATTTGATCCCCCACACCCTAGGGTGCGAGGAATCTGTGCAAACCCGTGCTCAAAACAATTTCGATTGACTTGAAATTTTCACGGTAGGATCGTTTCAAAAATACGAATCCAACAATATATCATATGCTACAAATTTCAATTTCGATGGCCGGAATCGTGAAGATGGCCGGAAATGGGGTTAAATGTGCAGTTTTTGGTCATCTTCACGATTCCGGCCATTGAGATTGAAATTTGTAGCATATGATATATCGTTGGATTCGTATTTTTGAAACGATCCTACCGTAAAAATTTCAAGTCAATTGGAATCGTTTTGAGCACGGGTGTGCACGGATTCCCCGCACCCAAATCTCTCTCTCTCTCTCTCTCTCTCTTTCTCTCTCTCTCTCTCTATATATATATATATATATATGTTATAGTCCACAATTTTAACAAAGCCCACCCAATTATTTTATTCTATCTCAACCCTATTTTAATACTTTAATTTTATGCGTTAAAAAAATTAACCAGCTTATCTTCTCCTCTTCATCGGTTGCAGACTAAAATTTATTTTCGTAAAAGCAATTCATCGGCCATCTCCCACTTTGTGAATCTGTTTGACTGTGACTCATGAGTTGATTCTCTCATTTTTGCAGTCTTGAGTCTACACTAATACTAATTTCTTCCTCAATCATATTAAATCAAGTGACAAATCACAGAGGTATTTTTTTAAAAGAAATCAACAAATTGAATGCACTAGTGACTAGTTTATTTGTTTTTATTGTTAATTGAGGTTATTTGATCATTCATATTGCATATTTTGGGTGTGATTAAAATTTACATAGCTTTTTTACAATTTGCATTTGTAAGATTTGAAAACTTTCATTTTCTTTATAGCAGTAGACATTATTTGCTTCATGATTTAGAATTTATAAATGCATCTTTTATTAAATCCTTGTGATTTTTTTTTGTTCCGTTAATGGTATGTTTATAGGTGAAATAAATTGATGAGCTGGGAATTTTTTTATTCACAAGTAATTAGGTAAATCAAAATGTCAAAAAGAAATATAATGGATTACTTCATTCAAAAAACAGCGAGCAATTATAAAAAAAATTCAAGTGCTTCAAATGATCCTCCTCCGTTGAGTTCAAGATCTACTGTGGAAATCAAAAAGCTCAAACTTGACAATGAAGTTGCTCTTGATCCATTAGAAGGCAATAATACATTATATGAGAGAGATCCTGGGAAACGAATTACAATATGGGAATATCCCTGTGATAAACAAGATGATGTTCGGAGAGAATATGTTGGTATGGGACCATATCAACCCATTTATTAATATCCACTTGTTGATTTTAAGCATCAAAAGCGCATTTTTCAGTCTTCTTGGTTCGTAAAGTTTTCATGACTCGAGTTTTCAAAGGTAAAGGAAAGTGCATTTTGTTTTCCGTGTTATCTTTTTTATATTCCTTCATCACATCATAAAAAAATTTGCATTTGAAGGATTCAAAAATTGGAAAAGAGTGAATTGCAAAACATGTCCATTGAAAAGACATGCAGGGAATTGCAATTCACTACATGGTACTGCTATGCAAAAATGGGAGGGTTTGAAAAATGTATCTCAACATATTGATAGAAGGATGAATATACAATCAGAAAATATTATAAAGCAAAATAGGTTGCTTCTAAGGAAATTGATTAGAGCTGTAATGTGGTTAGCATTACAAGGGTGTGCACTTAGAGGACATGATGAGTCTGTAGATTCTCATAATCGTGGAAATTTTATTGAATTGGTCAAATCCCAAGGAAAATTGTGCAAAAAAATTGGTGATATTATATTAGATAAAGCTGCTAAAAATGCCAAGTATACATCTCCGTCAATTCAACAGGAGATACTAAAAATTATTGCCGATCTTATGCGAAGTAAAATTCTTGATGAAGTGGGTGATGCTAAATTTTGTATTCTTGTTGATGAAGCAGTTGATGAATCTCATAGATCACAAATGGCTATTGTTTTGCGGTACGTAAATTGTGATGAATTTGTTAGAGAGAGATTTTTTGAAGTTGTCGGTGTTGATGACACTAGCTTCTTGACTTTGAAAACACATATATGTAACATTTTGACACAACATAATCTTTTGATTGAAAATATGCGAGGTCAAGGATACGATGGTGCTAGCAATATGCGGGAAGAACGGAATGGGTTACAAGCATTATTCCTCAGAGATTGTCCGTTTGCATATTATATTCATTGTTTTGCTCACCGACTGCAACTTACTTTAGTTGAAGCAGCTAAAGAGGTATCAGATGTATGGCTATTTTTTTCCGAATTGAGTTCAATTGTCAATTTTGTGGGTTCTTCTTCAAAGATAAATTCTCAATTGAAATCAATTCGAGAAGATAAAATCATTGATTTGATAACATCTGGAGAACTTGTGACTGGAATTGGAGTTAATCAAGCTAGTACTTTGCAACGACACGTATCTACTCATTGGAGTTCACATTACACTTCTGTTATCCGGGTTATTAAATTGAAAGGTGAATGGCGCTCTGATTATCACAATGGAGTACAACTTGATTCTAATTTATTCCAAGATCAGATGCTAGTCCTTTCAACCATAATATATGACTCATTAACTCCTTCTGTTATGGCTATATACTCTGCCTTGGTAGTTGATAGAGCCACCACTGGTTGTAATATAGCTTTCCAGCTCCCGCTATTCCAATTTCCAAACATGGTGAAGATAAATCCTGTTAAGGATTTCCTAGTGTCCAGATTTCCTGCGAAATCAGAGTCTACAAATCCCTCTATTGCTTCAGTTTTTCTCTCTTGCTTCCTGAACATTAATCCAATTCCCACTAATCCTTTCAGATATATAAAGATCCATATATTTCAGTGCTTCCCAGTGATCCCTACCTGGATTAGACATAAACCGTGAGACTACACTTATGGCATGAGCAAGATCAGGTTTGGTACACACCATTCCATACATAACACTACCCACTGCACTAGCATAAGGTACTTGTGCCATGTCCTCTTTATCACCTTCATTTATAAGAGATTGTTCTTGAGAAAATTTATGGTGTTGTGCTAGTGGAGTAGCAGTGACTTTGGATTCATCCATATTGAATCTTTTCATGACTTTTATCACATATGTCTCCTAATTCAAGAATAAAGTCTTATGCTCTCTGCTCCTCTTGATCTCCATTCCCAAGATCCTTGAAGCCTCTCCTAGATCTTTCATTTCAAACTTGGAATTTAATTGTTTCTTTAACCTTTAAATTCCTATTTTGTCCCTACTGGAAATCAGCATATCATCCACATAAAGTAATAGATATGTCTTTGAATGGTCCTCTTCTGTTTTATGGTATACACAACTGTCAAAATTGATTCTTTCAAAACTGACTTCCTCCATGAACTCATCGAATTTCTTATACCTCTGTCTAGGAATTTGTTTTAGTCCATACAAGGATTTTTGTAGTAGACACACTTTGTTCTTGACATTGGTGTAAGAGTGCCCTTTTGGCAATTCCATCAGAATGTTCTCCTCAAGGTCACAATGGAGGAAAGCTGATTTTACATCCATTTGTTCCAATTCCATATCCAAGTATGTAACTATGGCCAGAATGAGCCTGATGGATGAATGTTTAACCACGAGAGAGTATATTTCATTGAAATCCAGCCCCTCAACTTGTGAGTAACCCTTTGCAACAAGTCTGACCTTAAACCTCACCGGTCAGGATAACCAATAATGATGCATTTAAGAGCTCTTGGTTCTAGCTTATCTTGTTTTACATGAGCATAAGCTAGACATCCAAACACTCTCAACTTTGAATAGTCATCTGGTTCCCCTTTCCATTTCTTTAAAGGGGTTTTAAAACTCAAAGCACTTGAAGGACATCTATTTATTAGATTAGAATCTCCCCAAAAGGTCTTAGGTATCCCTGCATTTAAGATTAAACACCTTACCCTTTTTCCAGTAGAGTACGATTCATCCTTTCTGCTATCCCATTCTGTTGTGGGGTTCTTGGTACTGCAAAGTGCCTTGTTATCCCCTTTTGTTTACAGATGTCCTTGAACTTCTTTTACAGAAACTCTAGTCCATTGTCTGTTTTAAAATACTTCACTTTCATTCCTGATTTGGTTTCTGTAGAGTTCAACCATTCTTTGAACTTCTCAGTAGCTTCATCCTTGGACTTTAGTATCATCAATTATTGATAGTGTCGATGTATGCTTTCCTGGACCGAATTCAACTCTCTTGGTCTTTCCAAGAACACAATAATCACAAAACACCAACCCTTTAATGCTGTCTCCACAGAGAAAACCTTGTTTAGACAATTCCATTAAGCCCTTATGTCCCACATGTCCAAGTCTCATATGCCAGAGCTTAGACTTATCCTTTTTATCTTTCACAGTAGCTGATCCACCTATTATTATTTTGGCTTGTATTATGTAGAGTGAATTAATTATGTTTCCCCTCATAACTACTAAGGAGCCTTTGGATACTTTCATAACAGTATTCTCACATCTGAAAGTACACCCACTGGATTCTAGGGTGCCTAAAGATATTAGATTAACATCATTGAGAACTCTTTCCATTCCATCATGCATCTATAGTCTTATACTTCAAATCCCCTTTACCTTGCATGATCTTTCATTTTCCAGCATTACAACTCCTTGATCAGATTCATTCAATTCTTGAAACCATGACTTAAACGAGCGCATGTGACAGGTACAACCGGAATATAATATTCATTTACTCTTCATGATATTTTGTGTCATCATTAGGGCCTCGGCAGATTCATATCCATCTGAGACAGCTACTGCTTCTCCCCGATCTTTAACTTTATCACATGTTTTTTCTCTTGTTTTCTGGGCAATCCATTTTAAAATGGCATTCTTTGTGACATATGAAACACTTAAATCTTGTTTTAATCTTAGACCAAGTCCTATTTCCGTTAGGATTCTGATTTCTCTTCCCTGATCTCCCTCTAGCAATCAGTCCTTCTCCAAAGATTTTCCCACTAGCTTGTATCTTTCTTTGCAATTCCTTTGATTGAATTGCAGATTGCACTTCATCCAGAGAAATTGACTGATCTCGGCCATAGGGCATAACATTCTTAAATTTTTCATATGATTTGGGAAGTGCATTCAGCAGAATTAGTGTTTCTTCTTCATCAATTTTTACTTTCCGTTAGGATTCTGATTTCTCTTCCCTGATCTCCCTCTAGCAATCAGTCCTTCTCCAAAGATTTTCCCACTAGCTTGTAGCTTTCTTTGCAATTCCTTTGATTGAATTGCAGATTGCACTTCATCCAGGGAAATTGACTGATCTCGGCCATAGGGCATAACATCCTTAAATTTTTCATATGATTTGGGAAGTGCATTCAGCAGAATTAGTGTTTTATCTTCTTCATCAATTTTTACTTACACGTTCTCCAAATCATCTAAAATCTTGATAAAGTCATCTGATCCTCAATTCCCTTACCATCTTGAATCTTGAAATAGTACAGTCTTTGTTTGAGGTATAATAGATTTGCCAGTGACTTTGTCATATAGATGCTTTCCAACTTAATCCACATGGTTGCAGCTGATTTCTCACGTGACTCTTCCCTGAATGGCTTATCACCTAAACACAAGATAATAGCACACTGAGCCTTGTCCAAGATCTCATCCTTCTCCTTATACTTCAGAGAACTCGACATCTCCTACTTATTCATCAAAGCCTCAACCCAGCCTTGATGTACTAGAATTGCCCTCATCTTAATTCTCCAAAGGGCAAAGTCATTCTTTCCGGTAAACTTTTCTATTTCAAACTTCATCATTCCCATCGTGTCTATGATTCCCACAGACGGCGTCACTGTTAATAAATCAAACAACATAGGCCAAATTCACAGAACACACAATCAATCCAACCACTCAATGCAAGCAACAATCTAGCAATAAGCAAGAAATTGACAACAACAAGGTTTACGTGGTTCGCCAAAGATGTGCTTACATCCACAGGAGAGGGAATCAATTATATTTTCGATCAATATTCGAATACACAAGATCACTTAATACAGATTCAGTCAAATACAATCAAATGTACTTAAAACCAGAAGAATTTCCAGCTCAAAACCAGTTGTCTCCTTCTTCATAGATTGACTGATCTCTTTATGATTCCTGATTGCTACTTGCTTCCGATTGATCGCCACCACGGGAATTTTGTTGTTATGTGTATCAGAGGGTCAAGAACTACACCAACTGATTCTGTTTTTGTAATTATATAACTAAAACTGTTAAGATGGTTCCAATGGCTCTTTCTAAAGTTTTTGAGCCCTCCCGTTGAAGTCCAAGAAGATATTGGGCTAATGTATTATTTAAGCCCTGGCCAGAAGACTTGAAATTGTTTGGCCCAATCTCTTCTACCCATTTAGCAGCATTAGCTCATTGCACTAGGTCCAGTCCATGATTCATAGACACTAATCCAACAATTCACATGTGTATGTTCTGAATCACGGTTTGTGCTATTTCAATCGAATTCCTAACAAAAAAAAAATTTAACCGTGATTGAACTTGAAACTTTTCGGTGCAAAATAAAGAAAGTTGATTGATATTCGCAAAGCATTTAGTTCTACCCATCCTTTCTCCAACTCTTTCGGATTCTAACTTAAAAAATATGGTTTTTTCATAATTCCTAGCGTCACCTTTGCATCGTTTGTTTTTTTAAGTTTTATTAAAAAAATAAAATAAAATAAGTGTCAACTTGTGTAATATCTCAGTTGCATGATATTTAAAGCATTGTTCACAAACTTAACACTTCAAAGCACATGTGCGGCATTTGTCTTTTGATTTCATTTCAGCGAGTACTATCAAAATAGGCTTAAAGTGATCTTTGGTGATAAAACACATAAATAAGCACCAATGACTTGGAGAATGTATTGAGAGAAAAAGTACAATACTTGGTTGAGTGAATAATAAATTGTTGACTGCTTGAGTAAACTCTTACCTCTATATATACAAGTCATCTACACTATATATATCTCATTAGTGAGAAGTGGTGAAGATCAAGTCTCTAGAATACTTCACATTACTCTATATGTTGGATAGTTTTAGAACTCCCTACACGTGTTTTTTACACGACACATAACAGTCTTAGAATTGTCTAGATATTTCTCCAAGTTTTCATACTTCTCCGTACTATTTTGGAAGCTTCTAGACTCGATCTTTTCCACAACATTCTAAATATTTTCACACAAATATGAAACGTTTAAGTCTTGTTCAGTACATTTTATGTACTTCCGTACAAACCCAAAACTTTCAAGCTCTTCGAAAATTCTCATAACATTATTTTTTTGCCTTCAAGGAGCGATAGAGCACTCAAGAAGGTTTCGGATGCCACCAAGCCTATGCGACAACTTCCTTTGCCAAAATTCTTGTATGTTGCATGTTGAAATTGGTAAGTCGTGACAATTTGGTTGTAAAATATCTTTAATTTAATACTGAGAGTTATATTTTCTCGTATTTTCAAGGGATGATAATTCCAGTTTGCGTAAAACCAATATATACCAATCATCTAACAGAAACTAAAGTCACATTTTCGTTCCTATTTCGTTTTTTTTTTTTTTTTCTTCATGAATGCTCAAAAAAAAAAAGCAATTTACAGATTTATAATATAATTATTTTTTTTAACAAAATAGGGGAATTAGCATAAATGGGCTTAAAATAGCCTCTCGATCACGATTACATCTAACATCATCGTTCATTAAAAAAAAATCAATTTACAGATTTATTATATAATTATTCTCGAACATAAACCGTCTCCCAAATTAGAGAGAAGACATATGTTCTGATTTATTTGTAGCAATCCCTTGACACGAACATAAATCGTCTCCCAAATTAGAAAAAAAGACACATGCATGTTCTGATCCATTTGTAACAATCCCTCGACATTTTTTTATTTTTTTTTATATTCCATGTTAGAACAAATTTTGTAAGATAATTCATTACCACAAATCTGACATTTGGACAAATGGGAATCAGAAAATAGTAAGATATTTAACCTTGAACTTTCGTAATAACAACATTATTTTACACTCTCTTATTTTTCGCACGTTTTAAATTAATAATTAATATATATATGTATGTATGTATTGCTCGCACTCAAAATAATAATGGTATATTGCAAACTGAATTTTAATGAAACTTTAAGACATTGGCCTTCGAATAAATTTCTTCAAGTTTTTAAATAGTTATTATCATCATATATAATCATAACGAGAATTATATTAATAAGTACCGAAGAGCATAATTACGAGAATTGGGCTTAGGTTCTGGACCCCAAATATCAACTCCTATTATATAGCCCAATTGGCACTAAACTTAGGCCCTTTAACAATATCAGATTTCAACTATAAAATCAACGGCTTTAGATGAGCAATAATAATTAAAGCAGTAATGGATCAAATAATAATAGAATTTAAATTATATAAAACTTTATAATAATTGAAGATTGTTTCGAAATAATAAGTGAAGATGGCCGAATAAGTTGGTAAAATACTCAACAAATCAACTCATTTTCAACCTAGAGTGGGTTCCAATCTAAAAAGGAAAATTACCTTAATTTTCCACTTTCTAACTTGCATCTTTTCCATATTTAATTCTGTTAAGTTGATTATAATTTTTTATTTTACTTCTTTTCTTTTTATCGAAGTGCTGAAGTATCATTGAAAATAAGATATTTTGGTAGTGTTTAGAAGAGTTTTTAGGAAGTAATTTTTAGCTTCTTGATAACAAAATTTCACAAAATTTTAAAATTTTGTGAATGAAAAGTTGAGAAATATTTCCTATACCAAACACTATCTTAATGTCACCTCATCATTCTTTTTATTTTTCTTTAAAAATAGATACCTAAGAAAAATATCTTAGCATATGAATTGTTGGTCGGTAAACCAACATACAAAAATTCCGGTGTCGTTGAGTTAGCGGCTAATGTGCCGTCGGGTAGGTTGTTGGTCGAGTAACTAAATATACCAAAAATAAAAATAAAAAAATCAATTATAACAAAAATGTTGAAAAAATAGAAACTCGTATCAAAAAGGATTATTGATTCTTTTTCCAAACTTCGCTATAGAAATTGAAATATTTTTCTTAGATGAGATCATCGTAATATATTTACGTTAAATCTATATTGCAACCCAAATGTGACGTTGCGAATCTGATAACAACAAGCCTGTGATCAATTCAATATTAAGTTCTGAACTTGAGATTCTCCTTTCTATATATCGTAAAGGTCATTTTTTATTTTTATTTTTATTTTTTTTTATGAAAAAAAACCTTGGGAATAATCCTGTGTGCTATGAGGCCCCATAAACAAAGGCCACTTGCAATTGTAATGGAAGATGCAAAAGCTAACTCATCACATATATTTTGAATTAATGTATAAGGAGGACCGATTATCACAAGATTTAAATGAAAAAATATTCCAAAGTGCTAGTGCTTTGAGAAAACATTGGTTTTGGGGTTCTTATAATTACACAAATATTGCAAAAAAGTTTAGCCCACAGATGAATCTAAGAACATCTTGCTTTCTTTGTCATATGCTTTATCCCTCATTTTATTCATCTATTTTTGGTAGTCGTAGTTTTAAAATACTAATGACTTTTGAATGAATTTTATATAAAGTTGTACATATTGATTCACAATGAAAAGTAGAGAATGTCATAGTCATATGTAGTATCTAGCTAGTTTTAAAGTAACATCCCAATTCGTTTGAAAAAAACACAAGGCATTGAAAATTATAAAACTAGAATTTGAGTTTTATAGTAGTTGGGATTATACAAAATTAAATATTTGTTTACTTTTAACCACGATCTTATAATTCCCCCCATATTGAAAATCATTGATATCATAATATACCAAGCATTTCAGTTAATTTCACCTCCCAAAGCCAAAATTAATATACTCACTTGTAACTGTTCTAAATAATTTGTTAACTCAAGAACTTGAATATATTTTTTTTTTGTTTTTTTTTTACGTGGAAACCCGCAGCCGCTACCTTTCGTTGTACTTTGGGTAAACCCCGGACTAACGCAATAGTTGAATATACTATTCTTGTTTCCTTGTCATGTTGGTGGGTAAGTTAACGTATAATTTAAATCGTAAATTAAATAGTTTTGTTTGTTTATTAAAAAAATAAATAAATAAATACCGTAAATTTAAAAGTTTGTACCACGGTTTTTCGTTTCCAAGATAATTTCTAACACGAGATTTTGTCCTTTGCAGACGAATAAATAAATTCTTGCATTTTATTGTTATTTCTTAAATAAACTCATAGCATAAATTTTTTTAATTATTGTTAATTAACTCCATGTTTCCATAGGCTTCAGCTTGTTCATGGCCGTAATAAACTTCCAAGATAATTTTTCGTATATTAATAGATGCATGCAAAAAATAAAAAAAAATTTACATTTCATTATATTTGTGTGCATGAATGCGCGTGTAAATGGTGCTCCCGATTATTAATCATGAGATGTTATCCTAAGGCTAAGAATAATGTTTTGAGAGTAAATCTAATTAATAACTTATCTTCTTTTTTCTTTTTTATTTTTTGCTATAAACCTGTTATATTATAAATTCAAGGGATGTTCCAAAAATATTGCCTATTAGGTGGTGTCTTTGCCCGTGCATTTTTTTAGGGTTTTTTTTAATCTTTCGTTATCACATTTAATCACTCATAATTATCCAAACATGTTCATTTTCTAACCTAATGTGTATCAATTATAATTTCCATTTTATAATTGCCAATTCTAATCACTCATAATTATCCAAACATAATTAACCTATCAAAGAATCCATAATGTGTATCAATTGCCATTTTCTAAATCTTGTTTTCTTTCATATATATGGTACTTGATGACGAAGAGAGAAACGAAAACGATAGTGAATTTCGTTTAAACCATCGAGACAAATAGAAAATCAGAAAATTGTATTTTCATAACACTTTCGACATATTTTCGAATATATCCGAGTGTCAAATCCTTGTAAAATATAACTTATATTTTCATGCATTTTGGTTATAATTAATCAACGGCGGAGTGGAGTCAGAATTCTTAATTTACTTGAGCTAAAATTTTAAATTCTATTTTGTTTAATTTTTTAAACCAGATAACCCTATATGTGGCTTCATCACCGGGTATAATGTATTCTCCGTTTCAATTTATAAGATAGTCCATGTTTTTTTCACCAGTCTCAAATATATAGTCTACTTTCTATATTTAATAGACCTTATACTAATATATCCTTATTTAACGTGTCTGCTTTTTTCCCAATATCATTAAATAAGGGTGAATTAGAAAATTTTTCTGTACAATTTGTTTTCACAATAACATTTTGTAACTATGTAAAATAATAAATTTAAGTATTGAATTAATTATATAATTGAAATGGGGAAGGAGTAATATGTAACACGTGTGCATAAAATCAAAGCCTTTTCACTTGTGTGCTCTAACATGTCATTTTGCTCAACGACAATTGGAAGAATTAAATAGACACTCCCTTCGCGCATCAATATTTCATTAATTTGCAACACATTTAGTCTTCCCAATGCAAGTTTGTTGTCTGGTGCATACATTAAATACTAATTAAATACTATTCATTGGTTTTAATTTTTTGCATCGTTGTGGCATTATTATCATCACATTTATTTATAAAGATAAAGATAGATATTTTTTATCTAATAAACTCTACGGTTTGTGATTTTGTTCTCGAAAACATATTTATAAAAAATTGTTGTGGATTATTTGCATGCATCTCTCTTATATTTTATGTATTTGACACTCACTTCGTTTATACTAGAGAAGCGAATGTCAAAATATAAAGTGTAGTGGTAGTGATCAATGCAAATTACAGAATTTTTAATTATGAATTAAAGATGTTAAAATGGGTTAGCGTCTAATGGAGATGACCGACCCACAATCTATCACTAGACGGGAAGGGTGAGTTTGGCCTGTCTTTTAGACGGGTTGGAAAACAACAACCCAACCCACTTATAAAAAAATAAATTTTATTTATTAAAATAATTATTATTACTTTCAATTATATGGTCAACAAAAATTTATGATTTCCCTATATGTGGTGTAATATTATTTTTGAAAAATTCATAATTATAGTTTTAAACCTCGTAGAATTTTAAAATTAGAAGTCATAAAACAAATAGAAAATAGTTTAATTTTTTAAAAAACAAATAAAACAATTTATTTTATCAGTTATATCATAAAATTTATCTATAAATTATAGGTTAAAATCTTTATTTTATTTTATTTCTTTAATCAAGCTTGTTGCGACTGTTTAAGAATTTTTTTTAACCATGATTGGGTCGGTGTGTGTGAGATAGTATGGAATCAAAATACTAATCTCAACCATCTTTAAAAAAATACTTATAATCTCAAATAGTTTACTCATGATTGCCTTTAACCCTTTTTTAATACATATATAATTAATTTCTTTAACTTTTTTTTGTTAATTGCTTTTAACTTTAGCGTAACTTATTAGGGACATCCCACGTAAGCATCCAAACAGCTTAAGGATGAAATATTTTTGAAAAAAAAAAATAGGAAAAAAGAGGGTAATGGCAATGTTTCAACTCAAGCAAATAGGAGACAACCCAAGTGCCAAAACAACCCACATGGGGTGGTGCAATCATATTATTTTGCTATTTTATGACTATTACCTACTTTGCTTATCGTTTTTTTTTCATATATATATAATTGTAATTTGGATTAAATATTTCTTTTTTTCTTACACTAGAATACTATCAACGAATACACACTACATGATCATCGATGAAGTACATACATACGTATATGTTAGTCAAGATAAGATGATACTTCAACTCAAACAACATGTTTGGATCGCACTCCAATAAAATATAATAGTTACGCTCCAACGACGTATGTCTTCAGAAATTGTATTTAATAAAGCATTTTTAGTTAAATTCTCTTTTGGCGTTATCTACAACTTACAAGAAGTTACATCGCATGCCGTATGAATAGTAAATTAACTATTTGCATTAGTTTGTTGTTGATCACTAAACTTGATCATTATTAAACCTAATTAATATAATCGCATCATTAGACAGCCTCACAATCACATAATCTCAATCTAATTGGTTTGTCGGCACTCGTCTTTGTGGAAAAGCTAAAAGGGGTTTAGCATTTAATCTATGTTGCTAATGCTGCCATTACAAAATCAAAATATTTAAATTTATATAGGTCCATGTTACATATTAATATACATTATATTTTGTGCATTTTATATAGCCAAAGGAATATTGCTGACGTTGTATTATATTTTTATTTTTTATAATATAGGCAAAAACTCATATGAAACGGTCTCAAGTGTCATTTTCTTGAGACGGGTCTTTTATATGGAGTTCTGGATATTAGAGAGACCGAAGCAATTGGATTGTTCCCACTTACTGGCCGGGTTTCATCCTCCTAATTTTATTATTATAGTTCTGTATTTCACTTGAACTATACAGTCGTTTCAATAAAATTGGTTTACTTTGGTTTGACCAAAAAAACAAATTTATATTTTGATATCTATGATATTTTTTTCCTTTGATTTTAAGTTACTTGCGGTTCAAAAAATGTTATGGTAAATCTCCACTATATCCTGTTATTCTACACGTACGACTACACTTTTACTTTCTCACATCTTAAATTGTGAATTTGTGATCGATCTTCAAAGGAGTGCACTAGTCTTTTGCACATGATCGAATTGTTGAAAATTTTTTACATTTAATTAAAAATGTTTTTTTATTATATACAAGATTATATAACGATGATAAAAAAAAATTTTAAAAAAATTATCTAATGGAAAATTGGCATTTTTTATTTTATTAATTGTTAGAATATTTTTACATTTTATGCCAATGTTTAGCATATTTATACAAAAATTTGGTTAATTAAATCAAATTAATAACCTACTATATATTAAATAAATTATTTATGTAATTTTATTTGGTGATGTATATAAGTATATAACCATATTATTGGGGTGTAATAACTCTCCTTACTGGGCAGCGATCGAATCATGATGTTTGGACTGCTGTACGATTTAAATGATTTGAATTGCACCGTTATCATCATTTATAATTTTTGGTAAAGTGACAAGCGTTCGTCCACACATATCAATTATTAATTAAGTTTACAAATATATGCTATTTTATTTCAGTTAATTAATATTTTCAAAACTGAAATAAGAAATTGAATCGAGTTTTTGAGAAAATTTCATGTTTTAGCATATCTTTTTTATTCAGCTAATTTTTATTTTTCCGAATACGTTTATTATTTTGATTTATCTGTCATATTTAATCGATTGTACGAAGTAAATCCAATTAATTTTATTTTCCATAACTTGAATTACAGAATTAGTTGGTTGTTGGACCGTGCTACATATTATGGTGTACGTCATACACTCATACTTAAAGGGAATTTAATTAAAAATTCAAAAAAATAAATAAATAATTTATTAGTAAAATTAAAACAATATGTTGATCTAAATTTTTTTGTTGGAACTTTACTTTTTATGGAAAATATAATTGTCATTCGCTAAATAATAAATTTAGTTCTCCGGTGAAAGAAATAACATAAACTGATGCAACACATTTAAAACTTGTTTAATGATTAAATCGTATGTGTTTGTAGATCAACGGCGTTTCTTTAACTTGTAGTATTCTTACGAACAATAATACTACGTAGTGACATGTTGTTCGATCGGTATGTTTTATTTTATTAGAGTGGTGGTTTGCGTACTATTGTGATATCTAAGAGTTTACTCTCATCACATACTAAAAAGTTGTATCTCATGTGAGCAATATTTTAAAAATTTCCATCCAAGCGAAACTTAAGTATTTAACAGTCACCATTTGCCTCGATTTTTACAAAGGCGTCTGTCTCTTGGAGTTTCTGTATTAATAGTCCACTTAAGTGGCTTGGGCTTTGCCTAGACGGGCGGCTCGAAATCTGTCTAAGTGGATTAATATATGTTTTAAAAAAAACGTAGTAAAAAAATTAAAACAATAAAATCTATGTTCAAGTCAATTATGTCAAGATCATAAAAAATAAGAGAAGGCAAGAAAAAAAAACGAGTGGGTGTGCTACTTGCTATTGAAACAACTATGACACAAGAACGGAGTGTTGATTGAGATGAAGACGTTGAGATAAATGTTGACGATGTAAGAGAACTTCACGAAAAAGAATTTGTATCAGAATAAGAGGAAGAAGATGCCATAAATTTTGAATATGAAATGATACAAAGAAAGTGAAGGAAGCATATGGAGATGAATAAGGAAAAAAATCGAGATATTTGCTAAACAAAAAAAAAAACCATATAGACACTGTCTAGATGTTAAGCGATGAGTAGCCGTCCATTTACCGTCTAGTATTTTTTAGAACTGTGATTATGGGTTGTCGAGTTATAGAAAATAATATAAGTAGTGACATATAAGATTGAAGATGGGAACCTGTGGTACAAAGTTTTGGATTTTTGCCTATGAATGGGAAGCAAGAAAAGCATTGGAAATCATGTTGTTAGGTATCGTGAAAAAATTTCTCGGATCCACTTTTTCCCAACATGTGGAGAAGATGTCGCTTTTCATACTACTAATTCGGACAAATCTCTCTTATCCACGAATCATGCACCCACAGGCCACAACCCAAAAAAAATTAAAATTAAAATTAAAATTAAATCATTATTGTTTTTTTTTCATTTTTATCTTCAATTTTTTTTAATGATTCACATATATACCGTCTACCGACGAGGAACAAGAACAACCGAACAACATAGTAATCGAACAAATATTAAAACATTTTAAATCATATATATATATATATATATATATATATATATATATATATAGAGTTATTTGCACGAACCATCCCTGTGAAATATTGAAAATGCACACTTCTCCCATGTAAAATTTTAATAGGCATCTTCAACCCTAACCTTTTAAAAAATTAGCACACTCGCCCCTTCAGATGAGTGATTGTTGTGCACGCGCCCTTCATGTGACTAAGCAAAGATTTTGATATTTTTTGCACCAAATACCCCTATGAAATATTAAAAATGCATATTTGAACGTTATGAAAATAATTTTTAAATCTATTCAACCCATAATACACAATTTTTAATAAAATACAATTATAAATATTTATAAAACATTTTTTGTTTTACTAGTTTTTATTTTTTATTTTAAATGTATTATCATTAATTAATTATTTTCTTAAAAATATTATTATTTTATCATGTTATCATTATTTTATTAAATTCACTTCGTATTTTCAACTTTTCCATTAAACATGCATTCATAAACAAGTATTTAAATAATTTCAAGTATCAAAATATTGAACTATACTGATAAGTTTAAACATATTGTTTTTTCGATTTAGGACTATATATTATTGAACCAAATTTTAAATTTTTCGAAAATATTCATTGCACAATTTGTAATAAATAATAAAAAAATAACATGCTAATATAATTCTAAATAGAAAAAGTAACATTCATAAACTTATCATTTTGTTCAATATTTTGGTATTTTTAGATATTTAAATTTTTATTTATGAATCATGTTTAATGAAGAAGTTGAAAACACGAAGTGATTTAATAAAATAATGATAACGGGATAAAATAATAATTTTATTTAAAAATAAATTAATTAAAAATTAAAAATTAAAAATAAAAATAAATAAAATGAAAAGTGTTTGGTACTTATCATTCACTTATCATTTTGATTTAATATTTTGGTACTTTTAGGTATTTAAATCTTGTTTATGAATACATTTTTAATGGAAAAGTTGGAAACAAGAAGAAAGTTTAATAAAATAATGATAACAATATAAAATAATAATATTTTTTAGAAAACAATTATATAATCATAATAAAATTAAAATTAAAAATAAATTAATAAAACGAAAAATGTTTGCTAAATATTTTATAATTAGATTTTAATAAATATTATGTATTATGGGTTGAATAGATTTAAAAATTATTTTCATAGGGGTCAAATATGTATTTTTAATATTTCACAGGGGTATTTGGTGCAAAAAAAATATTAAAATCTTTGCTCAGTCGCATGAGGGGCGTGTGCGCAACACGCACTCATCCGAAAGGGTGAGTGTGCTAATTTTTTAAAAGGTTAGGGTTGAAGATGCCTATTAAAATTTCATAGGGAAGAAATGTACATTTTCAATATTTTACGGGGATAGTTGATGCAAATAACTCTATATATATATATATATATATATATATATATATATATATATATATATCATGCACCCACAACCCAAAAAAATAAAATAAATCATTATTGTTTCTTTTTTATTTTTTTCCACTTTTTTGTATGACTCACAAAACGAAGAGGAACAACAAAGTAATCGAACAAATGCTAAAACGTTTTAAATCATATATATATATATATATATATAGTTTTGATATGTTGTTCACGGTTGAAAAATGAAAAATGAAAAATATATTAGATATAATTTTTTTTATATATATCATCCGTGCTCATTGCTTAAGTCTCTCCTTCCCAACTCCGAGGGGGGTCTCTTTCTCATTCCAACAATGATCAAGACATAAATTTGTTTTCTATTGTTCCAAGAATTGATATATATTAGTTAAACCGTAGTCAATAATGTAGCTAAGCAACAAAGAGATGGTCAATTGGGATAAAAATAAAAAAAAAATGGTATATTCTCCAACAATCTTCAAGGAAATATGGAGTGAGATCCGTGAATTATTGAAATTGTGCAAGTGGGGGTGTACTAATCTATGCTCTTCAAATTGAAGTTCAATATTTAATTAATTATTATTCTTGATGAGAATATTGGGTGCAATGAACCTATCAACTATATTGTCAAAGTCAACAAGTTTAAATGATCAATAATAATCAATAAAACGTCTAGAGACAAATATTTTTTTTTTTTTTTTTTTTTGAGAGTGTCTAGAGACTCTTTTATTGTTACATGTTGCATGAGATGGACCATGCTATTTTGGGATTAATTAAATTAAACTAGCTTGTTGGCCTGCCCTAATATATATAGTACCCATAACTCATAAGTCCCCACGGGGCACGACACTAGAAAGGGCATCATCACCCGTACGTGTGTAACAGTACAAGTTTGAACTCATTTGGTGTTTTGGAAAATATGATAGATTTTGGAAGATATAATCAAGTTTAAAAGACACAATTTATTCTGGAAAAATAGATACTCCTTACGTTCTAATTATATAGTTCACGTTTCTTTTTTTGTTTGTCTCAATTAAAATATAGTCATATATCATATTTAATAATATTTTTTTACACTCCTTTACTAAAGGCATCTCCAACCCTGCGTCAAAATAGCGTGAAATGTTATTCTGACGCAGGGTTGGAGTAAAGTAGCGTCCAATGAATTCCCTCCCTGCGTCAAATTTGACGCAGGTGGTTTTTACTTTCTTTTTTTTTTATTTTTTAATTGTTTTTATTATTATTTATATAATGCAAATAAAATAAAATTTTAAAAAAGAAAAATAGTTTAATTTTTAAATAATTAATTGTAATTAAGGTATTATTTAAAAAATAATTTTTTTTTGATTATTTAAAAAATAATTAGTTTGTGTTATAGTAATTAAAAATATTTAATAATTTTAAAATAATTAGACAATATTTAATTTCTAATAATATATTATTATAATAATACCAAATTAATATATTTATCATTTTAGTTATATTATTGTAATTATTAATATTATAATATTAATATAATAAAAATTATATGTAATGTAATTAATTAATGCAAATGTATAAATATATATGTTTATGAATAATAAAAAGTAAGGTAAAAGAAATATTTCGAGAATATGTTTTTTAGAGTAAGATTTGAAGTAAGTGGGTTGGAGATGAATGTTATATTTTGTGCAGAAATTGCACTATTTTAGAATAAAGTGGCTTTAAAATAGAGTTTTGGGTTGAAGATGGCCTAATATACCCCTATTAACTACATCTTGAAAATTATGCAATCATTTTTGAATACATTAAATAGGGATAAAATAGAAAGTTTATATAAAATTTGTTTTCCCAATGATTTTTCTTAATCTGTGTGAAAAAAAAAATGTAGGACTATATAATTAGGACGGAGGGAGCATTATACTTGAAAGATTCGAAATCGTGGTTATGCATAGATTGTACCTGATCGAGGGAAGACAAACTGTTGGGTTTTGGAACACAAGCAATCCTGATTTTTATTATAACAAAAGTTATTATTGTGTTTCTAACATATTTACTCTAAGTGTGAAGTTGATAATTCAAGTTGGAAGCCAAAACTCAAAGTTAGCAAAACAGAATTTCTGGCGAGCTCTACTGTTTGGATGATATCTCATAGATTAGAGATGAAAATGATTATCCGCTTACATGAATGCAAAGCAAACTCAATTTGGAACATATTGTATTTCACGTCAGTTGAGCAAAAATGGATGTTATCTTGGCCAAACTGACATCGCAATACCAAAATGAATCGAATCAGTTTAGCAGCAAACACACCATCAGTTTACCTCGAGCAGTTCTGGTAATTTAGCCATATCTTGCAGCTCGATTATCCAAATGGAACGATTCACCATGCTTTGGAAATATAAGAGAAAGATCTAAAAATCATATTCACAAGTCGAAGACTGAATCAGAACCTAAGAAGATGCTAAACGGAGTTGAAGTTACTAGTTTGGAACAGAAATTCTGCAGAGCAGAATTTCTAGAACAGTCTGATGTATTAAACATAACTTTCGCATATGAACTCAGAATTGAGTGATTCTTGATTCCGTGGAAAGCTAAGAGAAAGGGCTACAACTTTTATGTTTATCACTTTGCCCAGAAATCAACGGATCAAGATATATAGCACTAAACTACTCGCGTGCACTTAACTGATTATGTGCTAAATGGATTTTGAGCAGCGCTGGTATTTCAAGCATAACTTTTGCATATGAACTCCGAATGGAATGATTCTTGTTGTGTTGGAAAGCTAAGATCAAGGGCTACAACTTTTGTATTCATCACTTTGCCCAGATATCAACGGATCATGCAAAACGGCATTCAGTTTAGCAATTCAGTTTACCTCACCAAAGTTCTACGAAACTAAGATTGCTCAACTATTGCGAAACTGAGTTTGGTCAACTGCTTCAGCATCCAAACTACTCCAAGTCCAGTTTCGCACCAAAGTTCAGTTTAGCAAGATCAGTTTCGCTTAAGACCAGTTTAGTGAAATTCAGTTTAGCTCCAGAAAAGGTACATAAACAGTACAAAAGTATTTTAACGGCTCTATTTCTATGTCTAACGGCTATATCATTCTTGGAGCCTATAAATACAACATCTTGGAGTTCAAACACAAGCTTTTGAAGGATATTCAAAGCATGGGCAGCCTACTTGAAGAAATCAGCTAGTTGAGAGCAAAGCCCAAGGTGTAAAGAACACATCAAAATTCTTGAGCGTAAAAAGTCAAGTTCTTCACACCCAACTCACTCACATATAAAACAGAGATGTATTTCATAGATTAGTTGAGTGAGAGTCTTTACACAAAAACGTTAAATATTGTGTTTGTAGTCTTGGCATAAAGACATAAAACTATATGCGGATTGTGAGGTTGCGGCCTACAATCGAGTGGTGGCTAGGAGTTCTAAGATAGGCAATGATAAGTCCTAGTCTTGGATTGGGTTTGTACAAATGACTTGTATAAATCAAAGTCTTCTAGTGGATCCTTCCGAGGAGAAAGAAGGAGTGACGTAGGAGTTGTTGAAATCTCCGAACATCCATAAACAAATCCGTGTCTCTTTATTTCTTGCATTTATTCATTGCTACTGTTTTGGATTGCATTGTTGAAGCATTTTATGTGCTTGATAAAATACCTAAATGTTTGCATTCAAAGTGTTTGATAAAATGCTTCAACTAAACTGTTTTCATCTATCAACTTGCATCCTTTTAAAATGATTTACAAAATGTTAAATTCGTTTCTACGAAGGATTATTTCAAGTGTATTCCGCTTGGTTTGAAAACCAAACTCGATTTAATTCATCGGTGCTCAATATTTCAAGAACCGAGCTATTGTAGCTCAAATTATTTTAAAAGTGTGTATTCACCCCCCTCTACACACCGTATCCGATCCTATCACAAACATCTTCTCGGGGGAGTCGGACTAATTTTGAACACATAGGTCGTGGAAAAAACTTCTCGATGACATGTTTCAACATTAAAGATTATTGAAATGTCGCGTAAAAAAAAAAAAGAAAGAAAAAAGCACCCAAGTATGGAAAATTGTGGGGAGATGAATTCAGTCAACTAAATTAGGTATTGTACTACTCCGCCACGATATATTCAAATTTAATCCAGCAATAAATGGTTATGTTTGAAACTTTGGCTCACATTTGTCTAGCACGATTTTTCTAATGTCTGTAATATTTCAAATGCTAGGAATTGTGGAGAAAATGGTTGTACAAAAATTTCACGTTCAGATTTCATTTGCATTTAAAAATATGATCGCGCGAGAGGTTGAACAAAAACATTTGACTTATACATCGACGGCGCATATTTATATTTCAGAACTGTATATTTATGAAAATTTCGAAAAAAATGGAAAATTTTAAATTGAAAAATTATCGAATGTTAATAGATGACAAGATTTGTTAATATTTCACATATATCCATGTTGCATGTATAAATATAGCATAATGACACGTTATTAGCTAGGTTCGAGATCCAATCGCAAAATCACAATGAACCAAAAAGTAAATAAATGTTGCGACTATGGGGACAGTAGTTAATATTTGAACCCTTGCATAATTTTAAAATACAAAAAATCTTGTGAGAAGGTTCTTCTAATTGAGTTATTCATGATATTGTATTATTTTTTATGTTATACATATAACTCTTTATTGTAAATATTAGTGGGTTTGACACGTCTCATCACATATAAAAATCTGTGAGACAATTTCACAAGAGACCAACTCATTTTAAAAGAACTTTGAGTTTTATTGTTAGTACTAGCTAAAATCACAAAAGGTCGATATTATATATATATTGTTACACGTGACGTGATCACTACACATATAATCTCAAATATTGTTTCTTCCAAATTATTGGTATTGGCTTAACATTTTCATACATTTATCATAAGTTGGAACTAAATTACATTTCTTATTTATATGTAAACCAAGTACATTTCCATGACTTTTAGATCAAATTAAATTATCAATGCTACCATAATTTTAGACAGAGAAACTTCACGTAAAGTGCTTTCGTTTTATTTCAAATCAAATCTTGGATTTATGAAAAGGATACATGAAGTCAAGTCTAATGACAAAATAAATGGATAAATTTGATTAATTAATATTCTCACCGTCTCAAATATTTAAATTTGTGTGTACTTTCTTTCACACAAATTAAAAAATTAAAAGTAAATTTTAGAAAAAAATCCCATTAAATTTTGTTTAATGAATATTTTAACAGGATACTCGTTTTATCCCATATATGTAGATTTTGCGTGTGTTTCTACACAGATTAAAAAAATTATTAGAAAAACTACAAAGAAAATTTCAATTTTGGTTTTTTTTAAAATAAATATTTGATGGGATAAAAAAAATTGTTCAAATTAATCCATGTATTTAGTGATATGAATAGAATGATAAAAGAATTGATAAAATGCTTGTGACAAGGTAATGAAACATGGTCTTTATATATCAGATAGAAGGTGTAAAAAAATTGTTTGTAATAATAGTTAATGGATTTAATGAGATATTAAACATGAAAATTTAATTATATATTTGATATAGATAAAAAAAAAAAGATGTTTATATTCGTGACGGACGGAATATACATATACATATATATATATATATATATATATATAATATTTTTAATAAATAAAAAATGAAAAAGATATTGAGCGTAACCTTTGGGAGAATAAATTTTAGGACAGGCCATGTCACATGTATGTGTCCTCGTACAACATGCACTTGTCCAATCCAACCTTTGGAGACAGACATCAAAACAAACGGACAAGATTGGGGGCCCTCTTGCCACGTGGCCTCATCTGATGACTTGTACTCCATATGGACCACTGAACCCAAATAATGAATAAAAAAACCCAACCTCGGTAACACTCTACCCCGTGGGACCCATACCAATTACCAGTGGCATTTACGTGTTTTTCTTAAAATTCCGGGGTAGGTAGGGAGATGTGCAAACGTACTGCCAGTTGATGTGGAGGTGGAGCCGACACTGTTTTTATATTTTTATTTATTTTCCTTTTCAATTAGGAAGTTTTGTATTTTTATTTTTTTTTAAAAAAATATAAAGTTAGTTTATAAAAAATCATTACTGATACGATTATTTATAAATTATAATAATTTATTTTTTTGCGACGTGAGAACCCGTAGTCGCTATCTTTCGACTTGATAAACCTTCGGACTAACGCAATAGCCTGCAAACTACGCTAGTTAGGAATTATAATAATTTATTGAAATAATTAACAGTGGTTTTCATTTATTAATCATGCAATTCTTGTAGTAATTATTTTTTGTTACGTGTACATACTAAATATATTTTTATTCAATTTTTAATATTATTGAAGATAAACTCTATTGCTTTCGAGGAACCAAAATGCTAATCTAATTTACCGTTTAAATGACCACATCACTTGTCATCCAAAAATTAATATTAATATACAATAGCCACATCACTTGTCATCCAAAAAAATATATATATACAATAGCATAATTTTTTTAATGAAAAATTTATCTATAACTTTAATATTAATTTCTCTCTAAATTTACAACAAAATTATTTTAAAAATTTCCGATGAGTTTTCAATATATTAAATTTTAACAATTTCATAATAATTCTGTTCATTTTTATTCAAAATAAGAATTTGTAATTATTTTTTAAGAAGAAGAAACAAAATAGATAAAATATTGAGAAATTATTTCTATTAAGAATTAAAAACGGAAAACATTCATTTAAATAGTAAATATTTATTTTGGAATAAATTAATAATACTATATAAGCATATATAGTCCGAATAACATTTAATGCTTAGTTGTGTAACACGTTGGCTTATTAATATAATAATTAATATGATTTTTTTTATTCACCTATTTCATAATTAATATATTTTATTTACTTTCATTTGTATATTATATTTTTTCCCTTGATAAATGAGATGAATGTCAAATAAACTAAAGACAAGTACAAAAAAAAAACCTAATTTATATATAACAAATTTTTATTTTAAAAAAAAAATGGAAAATTTATCAACATGCTATTGAATGTTAACGATCAACTATTACCATTTGATCAAAAAGGACGATGTAAATTAAAATTTTTAAACCGTTGATCTATTTAAATGTCGGTCAAAAGTTTTAGTAAAAATATACTTTAACATAAAATTAATATTTTTTTATTGGTTAAGTCAGATGAAATATACGATTGACAAAAAAATGAAATGCGACACTGTCTGACGACAAGTTTTTTGATAATCTTGTAAGATAAAAAGCATATTTTGAGAAAAGTAAAATTTATGATTGAGAATAAAAATATAAATTTCACAAACTTTTTAGAGCTCAATTTCCAAATTTGAATGAAAAAAGAAAGCCATAACTTTGAATTTAATGCACTGTAACACCAGATGCCCAATCCCCAAAGCCTGAATATTGTGACCCCACAAATTTTCCTCCACCTAGAAAGTTCGTCCTCTCCGAACCGCCTAACTCTGGTTGAAAACTTCAACCATGGTTAGTTAGGTTGTACACACGCACTGTGTGTGTGCAGTGAAAAAGGAGACAACCGAACCAATACATTTATTGGAGTGTAATGTAAAAAATAATACTGAGAAAACAGAAAAGAAGAAAGCAAGAAATCAAGGCGTATATTAAGCTGTTTCTTGGATTCTATTTCTTTACTTTCCCACTCTTAAATTTCGTTTCTTGGCTGTGAAAATCTTTTGTAAAGTTCATACAAATATTTTTAGTCAAATATTACGGCTGATTTTGTGATTTATTTTTATTATCACGCAACATATGCATGCTATGCGGTGAATTCTGTTTGATTTAGATATAAAAGATTGGATATTTGTGCGAAAAAGAGAGGGAATTGTTGTGTTCATGGCGAATAGAGGGTCATTTTCCCAGCAGCAAAGCAGTTTCTTGGCTGAAGGTCAATTTTTTTTTTTTTTTTTGGTGTCCCTTTATTTATTTTGTTGGTTTTTCACGTAATGTATTATAATATGTACGAAAAAAAATATTTTTAACAATTTTTTGGGATAATTTCAGGGGATAGAGGCAATGATGCATCATTGTACAGAGAGCTATGGAAGGCTTGTGCAGGTCCTTTGGTGGATGTTCCAAACGATGGAGAAAGGGTTTATTATTTTCCCCAAGGTCACATGGAGCAAGTAAGTTGTCTTTGGATTGGCCTTGTTTGCTATTTTCATCCTTAATGGGGTGTCGAAAGTTTCGATCTTTGGGTGGAATATTGGAGTTATAGTTGAACTTTTTGAATTTTCATTCGTTTTCTTATATTTTGGAATCCATTTTGGTTTTGATTTCTGTTTGTATTGTTAATGCTTATGTTGTTACCTTGAATCTGTTAGTTGGAGGCTTCAACAAATCAAGAATTGAATGAAAGGATACCAATGTTCAATCTTCCTTCAAAGGTCCTTTGTCGTATTTTTAATGTTCATCTTATGGTATGGACTTCTTCTTAACTTTATCTTAGTTTAATGCTTTTTTTTTTACATATATAATATATGTGAAAAAATGTTATTCACAAAAAATTTGATGTTCTTTTTTCAAGTAATAATTGGTAATGTTTCATTAGCAGTTCGAAGAATACAGTTTTAACATAAATTTGGAGTTGTGGGTTATTATTCATGAATTGTTCAACTGACAGGCTGAACAAGACACCGATGAAGTTTATGCACAGATTACTTTGATGCCAGAACCTGATGTAAGAACTTGTATAGTATTTTAAAATTAATTTCAAGATTCATTTCAATCGGAAATTCAAGTTCTTGAATTGAACTATTTACAGCAAACTGAGCCGAGAAGTCCTGATATTTGTCCGGAGGAGCCTTCTCGACCCGCGGTTCACTCATTTTGCAAGGTTTTGACGGCCTCGGATACGAGTACCCATGGCGGATTCTCTGTCCTCCGCAAGCATGCTAACGAATGCCTTCCTCCTCTGGTAATGATTCTTTCCTTCCTCCAGATTCTCATCGTGTTCATCCAAATGTTTTCGAATCTTGTTTGGAATGAAAATGTCTTTTTGAACAGGATATGACTCAGCAGACGCCAACTCAGGAACTTGTAGCAAAAGACCTGCATGGAATTGAATGGCATTTTAAGCATATATTTAGAGGTGAAGTCTTTGCGTCTAGTTTCTAATTGAATGCTCATTTATGGTGCAAACGAGTTGAATGGTATGAATAATTCAATCGTATTTGAAATTATCGAATCCAAGCTCGGTTGGAACATATCTTCTTCAAGCTGAACTTCAGCAGGATGTTTTAAAGTAAATGATCTAAAGCTGTAATTTGAGAGTTTACTTATTCAGACATTGTAATTAAGTTCAAAACAAATGATTCAACCTTGAAATTGAACATTTAATTGAGCGGATCTTGAGTCAGAAATAGGTCATTTGTTGAGATTTTGGTTGAACTTTGAGCTGGCTGAAAAAAACTCGAGCTTCTATTAAAAACAATGAAGGCATTCGGCTACACACCGATGCTCATATAGTATGGGTATCATAAATCATTCAATGATGAATGTCCCTCTTTAAGAGCACACTGACTGGTCACCGAGGTGGAACTAGGATTTTGATTTTGATGGGTAGGCTTTTTCATACATTAATAGAATTGCAATTTAAACTATTCTAGTATGAAACATCAGATACTCGATTTTCTTGGGATGCCACTTGATGTATATCGGATGTATACCAAACAGGTCAACCTCGAAGGCATTTACTGACAACAGGATGGAGTACATTTGTTACCTCGAAGAGATTAGTTGCCGGGGATTCTTTTGTGTTTCTGAGGTACATAAATGTTACTTACGGTTTTATACTCTCATATCACAATTTAAGTGTGTTGGTTACCACTTATTCAAAAAGCTCTTGCTCATGGAAGAGGTCTGGTCATAGTATTTAAACATTGTCCCATCATTTTGTGGCAAATCATATTCAACTTCTAATTTGCCGTTTTTTGTAGGGGTGAAAATGGGGAGTTGTGTGTTGGAGTCCGACGCCATGCTCGTCAGCAGAGCTCCATGCCATCGTCGGTTATCTCAAGTCAGAGCATGCATCTGGGAGTGCTTGCAACTGCATCTCATGCCATGGTGACTCAGACCCGTTTTGTTGTTTATTACAAGCCGAGGTGTGATATATGGTTAATCCTCGCCTACAATCATTTTTTTTTTGTCATTTTTCTTGTTATCTTATTATATTTTTTTAATGCAAAAATCGTTTTGTAGAACAAGTCAGTTCATCATAGGCCTTAACAAATATCTAGAAGCTGTAAACCATGATTATGGAATCGGCATGCGATTCAAGATGCGATTTGAGGGGGAAGATTCTCCTGAGAGAAGGTTGTGCAAAACATGCATAAGCTGATTTTCTTTGTGTTGGTTGTGTGAGACGTAAACTTACAGTCTTTTGGTTTCATGAACAATCAGATTTTCAGGTACTATAGTTGGAGTTGAAGATTTTTCATCTCATTGGGAAGATTCACAATGGCGTTCTTTGAAAGTAAATATCTCGTTAATCATACGCTTGCGATTTTGCCATAAGGGAAAGATTGGTTTCATTTTTTCTTGATATCTTCAGGTTCAATGGGACGAGCCAGCCTCTGTTCCAAGACCTGAAAGGGTTTCACCATGGGAGATCGAACCGTTTGTCGCGACACTCCCTACAACCCTTGTTCAGCCATCAACAGCAAAGCACAAAAGGCTTCGACCACACTTTGAAGGCAAAGTTCCTGGTTGGTTTATCCTTCAGATTTCCTTGCTCATCTTATTTTCAGTTTTTTTATTTATGCGTTTGTACATCATAATTTAGTTATATTTCATTTATAGAGGGATGCTGGCAATCGATGCAACTCGTCAATGCTCCAACTACGAATCCTGAAGAAACAGAAGAGAGTAAAAGTGCATCTGCTTGGTCTGTTATTTCGAACCACTCGGCTCCGAGCTCAGGGAGAAAAAGTAATAACCCCATCACTTCTTGCAGAAACGAGGAAAGGAATACTGATACTGTTGCAACATGCCGATTGTTTGGAATCGATTTGAATAGGCCTTCAGTAGTTACCCTTTCTGACTATTATTCTGTAAAATCATTTATACCAACTGAGACCGATGAAGTGTACATTCCTAGTGGACTATCCTCAGGCAATTCAGAACAGAAATCGGTGCTTTCAAGGGATTCAAGGGATATGACAAAAGAAAAATTGCAAAACCCATCAAAGGAGGTTCAAAGCAGACATAGCCAATCCTCTAGAAGCCGCACTAAGGTATATATATAAACTGCAGTTGAGTCTATTTATCCTTTCCTAACATTGTTGTATATATATGGGGTGGATCCAGAAATTTGGGAGCAGGGTTGAGATGGCGATCGCATCGTTCATCCCTTACTGAATCCACCCCGTATCTATTACTAATACGAAACAGCATGTTTATATAAGTTCTTCGTTTGAGAAGGTACACATGCAAGGTGTAGCAGTTGGTCGCGCTGTGGACTTGACTTCGTTAAACGGATACAGTGAGCTGATAACGGAACTTGAAGAGGTGTTTTCCATCAGCGGGGAGCTTCGGTCCCGAGACAAATGGGAAATTGTGTTTGGAGACGACGAAGGGGACATCATGCTCTTGGGCGATTATCCGTGGCCGTAAGTGTCATCCAATCCAGTTTTCATCTAAAACATAAACCTCCGAGCATTTATAATCTTATATGACACCATCTGAATGTCATTATATTCCAATTCTTTGAAGGCTCTCTATTTGATTCAAAAAAGATGTTTGAATGGCCTTTTAGTTTGAAACAAGTGGGCGAACATGCTTTCATGGCTTTTGTTTCACCAAAGGTTTATATAATCCCAACGCGTGACATCTTCTTTCGTGCAGAGAATTTTGCAACATGGTCCGGAGGATTTTCATCTGGTCTAGCCAAGATGTGAAGAAAATGAAAGGCAACAAGCTTCCATTCTCTTGTTCAGAGTATGAAGGAACCGCCTTTAATTTGGAAAGTGTTGTAGATCAGAATTAAGTCCACTTTCCGCCTTCCTTTTAAGTTCGCCGGAAAGTTATCAAACAAGAAGCAAGCTAGTCGACGAGGAGAGGATCCCGTGAATGATCGGAAACTCGGTCGAAGGAAGACTTGTTCATGCAGCAAGACTGGTGAACTGATTAGAATCTGTAAAACGGTAGGGTGTGCTGATGAAAATGGGATGCAAGGGAGTTTTTGTTGTCGTGTATCTGTATATAGCTAAAATCGTGTTGCATTTGAATATTTGTTATGCGATTCTATGATTTAGCAAAGGGATGCCTATTTGATGCTACGTTGCGATGAAAATGACGTCGGAAATACTGATAATTAATATTATATATTTGGTGGTAAGATGTAAGTTGTGATTACTAGACCACGTTTAACAATGTTAGGAAATTGAATTGGTATAGTGATTTTGATAACTTGATCTCTTATGATGTTAGTGTTGATAGTTCATTGTATGTTCTTACAGTTGCGATATAATGTTGAAATATTTTTTTTTATGTAATTAAATAATTATTTTTTAAAACATAACAAAATTGCATATAAATATAACAAATTAAAATACACATAATTAAAATTTAAAACTTGAAATAGAAAAACTCACAAAGTAAAAAAATACACGAACTAAAAAAAGACATGGGTAAAAAAAAGTACACCAAATTTAAAAATTTATAACAATTAAAATATAATGAAATACAAATGAAATAAATTACTGATTGAATTTTTTTTCGAAGAATTTGTTCTTGCATCTTTGTGTAATATTGACCTTGAATGTCAGTCAATCTTTGATCTTTAACATTTTTCTCTCCATCATCCTAATTTCAAACATCTTTTCCATATTGTAAGATGGAGAGGATTCATCATCAATATTCTTCAACTTCTTCGTAGCATTCGTCGAACCTCCTATCACTTTTTCGAATGACCATATCTTCCATTTTGGTTTATTCCTCAACACTAAAAAAAGTGTTCTCATCGTACCATGAATGATTATGATCTTACTCGTACATCATCTGAACTTGAGCATACTAAAAAAAAAGGTTTGGAATCTGTTAAATTTAAATGAAAAATTTTATGTATTCATACCATTCATATTACTCGTACATCATCTGAACTTGAGCATACTAAAAAAAAAAGGTTCGGAATCTGTTAAATTTAAATGAAAATTTTTATATATTCATACCCTTCATATCAAATAAAGATCCGTTTTGGTTAAGTAGTTCAAGTTCGCTTTTTTTTTTTTTTTAATCGCATGTTGTCTGGTGAGCATAGTTTCCATTCATTTGGCAACTCATCATTATCTTCATTCCAAACCAATCCCCATAAACTAGTGTTGCTTTGATCATTATCGAGTTTCGGATTGGTGAAAGCGTTGCACCATGCCGTTGCGTGACATTCATCTTCGACCTTTGTCCAACGTTTCCCTTTTGACGCCATCACCAACAACAATCATCTTCCATTTACTTCTAAATTTAGTAGACGTGATTTCAAAAATTGGAGTCGAGACTTCGAAGAGATTCTGGGAGAATTGACTTTGGTTGAATATAAAACTCAACATTTGCTCGTCGATAAATTGAGAGGTATTTGATGAAGAAGTATTGAGATCATTATTTTTTCATGAATTTATTTTTAAATGAAAGTTGAAAAATATTGAGTTTTTCAAATTCATGCGGAAGAAATTGTGAATTTTTTGAGGTGTATTGAGGCTAATTTATAGAAGAATGCCTGAATTTTGAAATATGATCATTTGAATTTTGTGAGCTTCACCGCGCGGAGACCACACATCCTCGCACGTGATCCTCGCCCCTTGGAAGGGCGAGGAAGACGCATTTCCTCGTGTGTCTTCCTCGCATGTTGGGCGTGCTCTCATTGCAACAAAAAGATCAAATTATATATATATATATATATATATATATATATATATATATATATATATATATATATATATATATATATATACACACACACATACTAGAAACAATGTACATACGTTGCACGTGAAAACACACGTTGGACTAATAGAATTTGGAAAAAAAAATAGATAACTGTACAAAATGTGATGACAATGATATTGTAACTTTTGACAATTCATGTTAAATATCATCTTGATTTTGTAATAAACATATTTGTTTATTTTTTAAAAAAATTTGGACTACTTGATTTTTCGTCATGTCTTTTTTTATCGTATCATTTTTTGTTATTTTTCTTATCTAGATCTCAATACAATTTTTTTTTGTCTTTTGTTATTTGTGTTATTTTTTCAATATAATTTTTTGGGTAATCAATCATACACTACTGTAACACTCCATATTCGATGACTATCCCCACTGTATCAACACGGGTCATTCCAACATGCTTATGTCCTCACTCACATACATCTTGAGAAACTTCTCAGAAGGTCACACATCCCATAGTTGCCTCAAGTGAACCATGCTTAACTTTAGAGTTCTCAAATGATGAACTCCCGAAAAAAAGACGTGCTTTGATGATATGAGTAGTACCTATCAAATATTTTAATACATCCTCAATTGTGCAGTCTCATACCTACACAGTCTCAGAATGCTCTAATTCGGATACAAAATCAGTTCATTCTTGTTCTCCTTTGCCTAGAAGCTTGTCTGGAGCCGCTCCGTAAAATCTCTTGGTATCAACAAATACTCTGCACCATCTTGTCAGCCGGGCATCACAAGTACAGTCTATGAACTTTGACATTTTGCAGTGATGCAACATAAGATGAGTGAACTTTTTACACCAATTGTGATACTTATATATTTGAGTTATATTCAACTTAACTCATTTAATATTTTTATTAGTCTACTTTATGTTGCATTTTTTACTCCACTAACTTTGTAGCTAGCCATTGTAGCTCATTCAAACATTAGTTTTTTTTTAATTTTTTACTAAATAAAGCCTCCCACTCTCGCCAATCTTCAATTTTCAGAATTCAAGATTAGTAATTTACAGGTAATAGACAATAATTTAGTTTTTATTTTCTGGTTTTTGTTTAATCAAGCAATTTTTTTTATCTCCTGTTTAATTCATGTTTTATATATTTTTTGAACTTTTATAATCATGATTATATGTGTTGCATGCATACAATATACATCTAAAATCAATATATTCCAAACAATATATAAGTGTCTAAATAAATGTATTGAATCATTATTTAAAAACTATTTAGAAAAATAAAATATACATCATAATAAAATATTTAAAGATTAAAATACTGACATAGAATTGTGATGAAAATATTAACAAAAAAAATGGTGTTATTTCAAAAGACTAAATATGATAATTCATTTTTTATT
Source organism: Henckelia pumila (assembly GCF_033568475.1). Taxonomy (NCBI): domain Eukaryota; kingdom Viridiplantae; phylum Streptophyta; class Magnoliopsida; order Lamiales; family Gesneriaceae; genus Henckelia; species Henckelia pumila. The sequence continues at coordinate 18,119,124 of NC_133123.1, read as the reverse complement.
AATTAAATAGAATTTTTTTAATATATGTGCTTAATTAATTATAAAGGTTTCAATATAGTTTTGTTTTTACGTATGAGTTAGTGATTGAGTGCTTATAAACATGTTTTGATTTTTTTTTTCTACCTTATAGGTCTAATAATAGTGTCTTGTGAGTTAAATATCAAATGAAACAAATTATCACACTTGTGAGTCCAAATCTTATACCAGTCTTATCACATGTTGGCTTTTGGTTCTCATGCATCTTACTTAGAGACACAAAATACTGATTCCAAGCGTTGATTGTTTTAAACAACTTTTGATTCTCCTTGAGAGTAGCTTGGAACATTCTTCTCATCTTATCATTTTCCGTAGCCAACAGATTTGTTTTTACCTTAAGACTATCAAGTTTCTTTCGCTGCAAGCAGCTAGATTCATTATCTTCTAGGCTTAATTTTTTGCTTTTACTTCCTCAAATGACTTAGAGAGCTTCTGGTACTCTTTTGCCTTTTTGTAAAGTGCAGTGATTATTATTCATCTCGTGTGATTTCAGAAGAGTCTTCTAGTTCTGGTTATGAGTTGTCCATGAAGCACTGTACCTTTTCATCATCACTTTTTTCTGATAAGCTTGCTGAACTGGAAGGCTCTAAATCTGAATATGCCCATTTTCTTTTACCGTCTTCTGCAACTAGCACCTTCTAATCTCTTATTTTCTTGAAGAACCTCCGCTGATCATTCTAATCTCTTATTTTCTTGAAGAATCTCCGCTCATATTTTCCTCTTTTTTTCTCGGCCAATTGTCTCTTTTCATCATTTCTAGGTTTATTACAATCTGCAATTAAATGACTTTACTTGCCACAGTTGAAACATGAAGGACCATTGTCTGTGTGGTCCTTTTTGTGATAAGGCTTTGTAAATTTTGATTGATTTTTGCGCATAAAAATTTACCAAATTTCTTGACTAAAAGAAACATTGTCTCATTGCTAATTTGTTATGTGATCTTCTTATTTGGTGCCTCCTCGACCGGTGGACATGCAGCGGTCGTGGTCAATGCTTTGGTTGGGTTAGAGGTTGAAGGCTCCTCTTCTGTTCTTATCCCGAGTTCAAACTCATGTGCTTAAAGATCAGCGAAGAGGTCATGAAGTTTGATATTGCCCAGATCTTTGGATTCTCTCATAGCTACTGTTTTGACGTCTCATTCTCTAGGCAAAGCACACATTACCTTCAAAGAAATTTCACGGTTAGAGTATGATTTTCCCAGAGTAATAAATTCACAAACAATACTACTAAAACGTTCGTCAAATTCAACCATGGTTCCCCCTGGCTTCATTTTTGCGTTGTAAAATTTCTGGATGGCAACTGTGAGCTTGTTCTCTTTGGTTTGATCGTTTTCCTCGCACATTTGAGTGAGCTTTTCCTAGATCTCCTTTGCAATGGAGCAAGTTTTGATCTTACTGAACATGTTCTTGTCCAGTGTCTTATAGAGAATGTCTTTGGCAACGTTGTCCAGATTTGCTTTCTTCTTATCCTTAGTGTTCTATTCAGATCTGTGTTTGTCAACTATTTGAGGTTCACCACTGGATATTGCTATATCCGTGTTTGCTTTTAGAATCTTTATGAGTCCGTTGGTGACGACATACCACATGTCATCATCCGAGCTGCAAGATGTTCCTACATATAAATCTTCCAGTCATCATATTCTTCTTTAGAAAACATAGGTATATTTTTAAATGAAATCATGATTTCAGTATAAGTATCAGCAGTTGAGAAAACCCACTCTGATACCACTTGTTGGGGATCAGGTGTGTGTATAGGGGGAGGGGGTGAATACACACTTTTAGAATATTCTTGAAAATAAACAAAGGACTTAATGAATATTAATCCACTCAATCGATTTTCTCAATTTTTGAAGATATTTGAACAATTTAGAAGTGCGGAATAAGTTCAAACAACTTCAATGAAAAACATGGACTTAAACCACTGTAAGAGACTAAACAAATATAACAGTAAATATGACGATAAAGAGCACAAGATATATGAAAGTTCGAAGGCTGAATCCTTCTACGTCTCCCCTTCTTCAACATAGGAAGGAATCCACTAGAATTCTTTGGCTATTACAACGTCTTGTAACACACTCAGTACACAATCAGGACTTATACACCACCTAATTTGGAACTCGTAGATTTCATCAGAATAAGATTCACATCTCTTATCAAACTGATATCACTTTTAATTAAGTTTGAATTCGCAAATCCAAACTTTCCAAACCCTAGAGTGATCCTATAAGATCAGATAGCTTTCTGGGTAAGTGAGGATTGGTGTGAGCAATGTAGATATATAGTTTTCGAGTGCTCAAGGAGATTGCTTAAGTATGCGCGAGATCTTTCAATTTGTAGTGAGTAAGCTTCTTATTTTCTCTTCGGGCAATCTCCTATTTATAGCAACCTTTGTATGTAGAGTTTCAATGTCTTTATTGCGTCCATTAATGCGTATTTCCATTGACAGTTGTCTTTTGCATGGAAACTTCCAACATCATTAATGCAAAGGTACTATATCAGTTGTCCTTCATATGTTAAGTAGAGTCTTCAATAAATGCATGATTTGACTTTTTCTCAATTTAGGAGGTAACGGTTGCAGACAAGTTCTGAGCTCAGATTCCTCAGTAATCATTTAGAGTAATTTCAAACATTCCTTGTTGGTTGCTCATAAATGTTACAAGCGGCTCTATAAGAGTGTTTTTCCTTGTATTGGAAGTATTTCCTTAGGACCGTTAAGAAGTACTAGCTTGTATGTTTGAGCGGTCGAGTAAAGTTTATTAGAGTCAGTTGAATAGATCTTTGAGCTAGTGACAGATTGAGGGATATGACTTGTAGTTGATCGGAAAAGTAGCTTTTAGCCAAGCGCAAGCGGTCGACACCTGTTTTTTCAAAGTAAGCGGTCGACACCTGTTCTACAAATCAAGCAGTCGACACTTGTTTTACATAGAAAAGGCAGCAAGATCTACAACAATGATTTATTATTTTGTTATCATCAAAACTTAGTGCTCAACATAAATTATGTCTAATTACAGTCTAGTTCCATTGGCGAGTGACTTTTGAATTCCATCCTAGGTGTAGTGCCCAAAATGTTTGATGTTATCTAAAAGCATTAAAACCTATTATGCAAAATATGTGTTCAAGAATCCATACAGATTGATAAGAAACCATTAGTGGGTGAAAAAGAATAATGAACTATACAAGGAGTAAGAAGAAGAGTATTCATTTCTTTAAGATCTTGAATAATGAAATTTTACACTTGTGTATGCATTGATATGTATATCACTGGAATATATCAAGTTCAACTTATCTAAACTAATTAAGGGTGGGTTTTTGGTATACCGTACCAAAAATACCGGTATGAAAAATATTCATACCAGTACCGATACCGAAATTTTGAAATTTTGATATGGAAAAAATTCATACTGATACCGTACAGATACCGAAAAAAATTTGGTATACCAAAAAAATATTTAGTATCCCGATTTCAATTTACAAGATTAAGGGACTTAAACATGATTAATGAATTGACTAAGGGACTAAATTGCAAAATGTACTCGGACAGGATCGGGCAGTCCGATCTAAAGATCGGACCGTCCAATGCAGTGTCGAATTGAAGCTGACACGTGGAGGAGATCGGAGTGTCCGATCATGGGATCGGAGCGTCCGATTAGTTGTTGAGACATGTGTTGATAGGATTGCGACACGTGGCGGGTGCATGCAGATCGGACAGTCCATTGGTGGGATCGGAGCGTCCGATCTGTGTCTATAAATAGGGGAGGATCTTGCCATTTTCGAATCATTCCAAGCCTCTCCTCTCCCGTAATGGCTCTATTTTAAGGGCTTTGGGACTCTTTCTTTAAGAGTTGGAGTAGGTAGTAGTATTTTTATAGTTAGCAGACAGTGTCCATAGTAGTGACCAAGAAGCGGAGCTTTGCGCGAGGTGCCCAGGGATCGTAGCAAGGCTGTGCCCAAGCTCTGGGGAATTCGACATCAGCGGGCTAACAACGGATGAAGGTATAGCTCTGGCTCCTTATAAAAAATATGGAGTATGTTATAGTTTAATTAAGGCTTTTAGAGCATGATAGATGATGTTTGACATGTTAGATAATGTCTGGTTATTATGTATTGTAGTGCTGCATGGTAGGTTTAGAACATAGATGGGAGCTTCTAGGACCTGTCTTAAGAAAGGTACAATATTACTGTTCGAGATACCCTGACTGAGTATGCATGTGTTATGTGTTGCATGATTTATATGGCATGATTTTATCTGCATACATTATGACATGCTATTATGCTGCATGCATTATCATCTTGAGTTTGTATCCTTGTGATATCCTGTAATAGGTTTTTTACTCTATCCTGTCAGTGGATGGTTGGACATATAAACTCGTGTCAGGTCACCAATATTGGTTTGACACGTAGACTTATGTCAGGACACCATAAGTTGGGTATATAGGTCACCTCCTGAAGCGACGGCACGTCGTGCTATATATCTAGGGCCCAAGTCTGTTCTCGATCATATATTCTTGACCTCGAGTCATATTACCCGTACACTTGCATACATGCACATGTAATATTATATATTTATACTCTCGTACTGAGCGTTTTATGTTCACGTCCTCGTACTGTTGTTTTTGAACACCCCATTCGACGGGGCAGTTGCAGGTAATTTTCCTAGGGATTTGGAGATTGGGTGGTGACCAAGGCATGATTGTGGGGTCAACCACTAGGTTTTATCTTGCTGGTATTAGTTATTTTAGTTTTTGTAGTTTATTTCTGATTATTGTTTATTAAGTTAAATGCACGTGTAAGCTCTTGATTAGTAAGTGATCACAACGCGGGTCACTACAAAATGCCTGTATATCGAAAAAAATTTGGTATGGTATCTCAATATTCGGTATTTTGGTACGATATACCAGCCCTAAAACTAATCATCTATCATTCTAATTGTTAACTACTACAAACTAATTATCTTTTAATTGGGAGTAACTACTGGGACTTTTATAAATTCTACAATATCTAACAATGCATAGCTTAAAAGTAGGCACACAAACACAGAGGAACACAAAGGAAACATAATCGCAAGGTAAATTATGTTTATACTAGAACTTTTAGAAATTCTACAATATCTAACAATACATAGCTTAAAAGTGGACACGCAAACACAGAGGAACACAAAGGAAACTAGAGTCGCAAAGCAAATTATGTTCACAAACATGTATATGAAAAAACCTAGAGAAGGAAAATCCAAGCAAAGATCTTTTTCTCAATTCAAGAAGCAATTTCACCATACAAACGATACAGATCATTGTGAAGGATCAATAGAAATTTCAAATCTAATTACAGTAAAAAAGAAAAGAAAAGAAAAGGTTATAATGTCCCAACCAAATTCTAATACCACATGAACATCCATTATAACCAAATCCAGCTACCTAGTATCCAAGCAGGAGGCAAATCTCATAACAAGAAGAACTAATCATAATTAAATTCAAGAACTGGTAAATTATTACAGAAATATAATATTTATTACCTCCTTTGCCGAGGAAGACAAAAACCTTGGATGCAATCACTCGAATCCCTTGATCCAAACTCTTTCCCACAAAAAAAACCAATTACACAGTTGAATCAATAACAAAATCAAATCAAAGAACAAAGAAACTGCCATTTTTGCCACATGAGCAAGATTGCCTTTGCAGGAAAATCTTTGCCTTATAATCCCCAACATACTCTCGTCTCTTCGCAAGAACCCCTAAGTCACACCAAATTAAACAACAAACATCAAACAAAAAGTCAATAAATTTGTATCCGCACGAGCAAGTCATATTTCCTTTTCTATATCAAAACCTGACCGTGATACATCAAATTAGCAGCATGACGTTCGAAAATACCTTAAATCCGCCAATTAACACTTACTGAAATCTAGAGAGAGAGAGAGAGAGATATTACTTGGTTGGTGGCCTCAAGTTGGATAAATTCTTCTCTATTTCAGCATTTTTTATGAAGCATGAGACTAGAGATCTCGGTGGAGATTTATTGAGTAGAGAGCAAAGAGAGAGGCGTTAAGGGTAAGAGAAATTTTTATGAAGCGGTAAAGTGAAATAAAAACCGCGAAAATGAAAAATAAAATAAAGAGAAATAATGAACGCTTCAAACTTTAGAAGCGGGTTTTACCCGCATCAAAATGTTGGAGCGGTTAGACAACTGATGATGATAGTCTTATTTGAAGCGGTGTTTAAATCCAATGTAAAGAGAATGTACATGATCGGTTTTTTCTACACCGGTTGTAATTGTTATAATTTTAAAATCGGTTTATCAACCGTTGATGAAATACCGATTCTAAATACCTAATTTTTTTTTGTAGTGTGTATTTGTAGTGCAATATTTTATATTTCATATATGTTTGACTTATTTCATTTATAAGATTGAAATTTTATATATCATGATATAAGATTTATGTGACGCCCGGGGCTGAGGAGGCGGGGAGTGATCGCCGGTGCCAAGAGGTTGCACGGACAATGAGCGGCTCCTGGTAGGCTTCTAGGCGGAGGGAGACATGAATGAACCGATCTCGTGCCGGAATGAGAGGGAATTCTGAGACTGTGTAGGTATGGGACTACATAGTTGAGGAGGGTTTAAAAGATTTCATATGTACTACTCATATCAAGAAGGTGCATCTTCTTTTCGGAAGCTCATCACATAAGAACTCCAAAGTTAAGCGTGCTTAACTTGGGAAAATTATAGGATGGGTGACCCCTGGGAAGTTTCTCAGGATGCGTGTGAGTGAAGACAAAAGCACGCTGAAAAGACCCGTCTTGATACAGTGGGTCGTTACAAATGGTATCAGAGCTGAAAAGACCCGTCTTCATACAGTGGGTCGTTACAAATGGTATCAGAACCGACCTCTCTTAGTACGGTATGGTTCGGGGACGAACCAAGCGGAAGCTGGTGGGCATGTGACGCCCGGGGCTGAGGAGGCGGGGAGTGATCGCCGGTGCCAAGAGGTTGCACGGATAATGAGCGGCTCCTGGTAGGCTTTTAGGCGGAGGGAGACATGAATGAACCGATCTCGTGCCGGAATGAGAGGGGATTCTGAGACTGTGTAGGTATGGGACTACATAGTTGAGGAGAGTTTAAAAGATTTCATATGTACTACTCATATCAAGAAGGTGCATCTTCTTTTCGGAAGCTCATCACATAAGAACTCCAAAGTTAAGCGTACTTGACTTGGGGAAATTATAGGATGGGTGACCCCCTGGAAAGTTTCTCAGGGTGCGTGTGAGTGAGGACAAAAGCATGCTGAAAAGACCCGTCTTGATACAGTGGGTCGTTACAATTTATTATGCATCTTAACTGTTGGACATAACGCTTGTTGTTTTACCAAAAAATATAGGTGGTGGTAACGGTGCAACTCAAATCTTTTAAACCGTACAGTAGCTGAAGTACCACGTTTCAATTGATCTACCCAACATGTACAATTATTGTACCCAAAAATTTCTCTCTCAATAATTGCACTTCTTGCAATGAATGAGAATTGAACATCTAACCTGGCTCTGACCATACCATTTGTTGGACCAAACGATTACTGTTTGACCAAAATCTACAGCTGGTGGTAATCGCGCAACTTAAATCTTTTAAACTACACAGCAGCTCAAACGCCACGTTTCGATTGTTCTACCCATCAAAAACAAATATTTCACCCAACATATAACATTGATGAATTCACTAAAAAAATTATTAATTTATATTGTAGCTTCCTCAACCACATAATCCTAGTTTTTCCCCTTGACTTTGTGAATAAATGTATAAATTTTCAAGTTATCGAACACACGGATATTCAAATCACAATTTGGATGGATAAATTTTTTTTTTTTTTTTTTTTTTTTTTTTTTATCTCGGTTGGATCTAGTATCATTCGTTAATCGCAAAGAAAAGGGTGTAATTGGGAAAAAAAATTTTTAAATGCATTCATAAATTTTTTCCTTTACAAATTTTACATTATTAAATATTTTTTATTTAAAATAATTTTTTTACAAAATTTATTAAAAAATCAAGTTAAAATTTTGTTTAGAAAAATTGTGTATTTAACGTTGTTTTCAGGTTTAATACGGTCAATCAAATAATTGACCGTTTTTTTTACGCTTTTGTCAAAAGAAAAGCTGTTTCATCACGCATCGCTCTTAATCACTGTTTTTTTTTGTGCTTTCTAAAATACTTCTTAAAAGTAATATGTTGACGATCGACCATATTTTTAGAAAATAAAAGTTGCAATTCAGATGTCAATCTTGACACTCAATTTCCGATGACTACAAAAACAAGAATATCAACAACCAACATTATATTAATTTATGGACAAAGTAGTAATATCACAATTTAAAAATCAAGGCGATATTCTCTCCTATGCATGAGAAATTTGTGATTGAATCGATATTATTGGATAATATTATACATAGATATTTAATATTTTTTTGAGATAAGAAATCATCCATTAAAACTCTTGAAATAAGTCACATGCAAGATATACCGTTAGAAATCCAAGAAGGCTAAACATAATTAAGCCACTGGATACTTGTTTTAGCATTGATTGAAAATTTCACGAGCTAGCATATGTGCAGATTCGTTCGTCGTTCTTCGAATATGACGTAACTATAAGAAATTTGAAGAGCTTTTTATATATAAAAAGCTAAACAAATGTCGTATGTTGCATTCCTCATATCACCAATATCTACCTATCATGCTTTGATATATTTAAACATCTGGCATTACTATTAGCTTAATCAATCAATGTATCCCCTACATTTAACTGTTTCAATTCAATCGCTAAACGTAAGAAGCTCAAAAATCAGTTGCAAAGTGTAATGTATGTCTCTAACAAAGTACCATGCATTTAATTACCTCATTATACAAACATTATACATAGACCACCCTGCACGATTTCTTAACACAAAAATGGCTAGGATTTTTTTGTAAGGCGTTGTGGTTGTCTACCGTGCATGCCATGATTATTTGCAGAGCAGAGGATATGCTTACCGGTTCTGTTGTTTAATACAACGACTTCATGGTTATTGAAATTCGTAACAAAATAAATTGTATGCGTTATTTGTGCTCTCTCAAGTATTATTATAATTAAAACCTTATTAATGAATATTGAATTTTCTCTATGGCATTATTTTTTTAAAACATTTGTAATTCATTTGTGTTCTTTTCTTCTCCATGTCAAATCTAATATCAACGTCTCCGATAAACAATACTTTTATTATGTTGTTTTGTCATACTCCTTTTCGTTCATATCATTTTTTTTTAAAAAAAATACTAAAACAGAAATATTCACCTGATGTTGTGCTCTTTTTTTTTTGTTCATGTATTTATTATAGTTTTGTGACCTTTTGTATTACCTTTGTATTCTTATTATTTATATTCTTGTGACCTTTAGTATTATATTTGTATCCTGATTATAATTGCTTTATCATTCTTCTTTTGGCATGGTTTTTTTTTATTGTTTTATAAACTCTAATATATATATATATATATATATATATATAATTTACTTAGCTCAATCAAATTAATTAATTAACTTCATAATATAAACATCACTATGAGATAAACATTGTTTTATGAATTATGATCGCTGCAAGGTTTTTCTGATTATTTTAATTTAGTAAAAAAAAATAGTGGACTATAAATGCTAATGAAATGTCATCTCTTTATTTTGGAAAGAATTTGAAAAATGCAATGAAAATTTTAATAAAGTTATTAGTAATATTTATTTATACTTGAAAAAGTACCCGTACAGGTACTTGGAACACCCACACCAATTTCAAAACCCTAATTTTGTCTTTCTTCCCCATTTTTTTTTTGTTGTCCATATTTTACCAATAAGTTTACAAAGTAATGGTCTTTTGATTTCGTATCCTCCTCTAGCATGGACATGGTTCTGTTTCATCGTTAAAGAAATAGTGGATTTTGAGCTGTGTCGTAGGTGATTTTGATTAATTGTCTCAGATTCTACTTTGATTGCGGGTATTTGTTTTGAACTATTGAAGCTTTGTTCTTTATTCTCTGTAAGTGCGTTTTTTTAATGTGAATTTACTTGGAAGTTATTAGGCTTTGAAGTGTTGTATAAGATCTTTATACTTGCAATTGTTAATTGGATTGATCAAAGATCAGGAATGGAGATGGTTCTGTGCTCTTTTCATCTCTCTGTATCAGCAAAAGGTTCTTGTTTCTTTTTTTGAATCAGCTTCAAGTTGTGTTTGCGTGTTAACTGGCAGGATGATTAAAATGTGCTAAAGGAACTGCTTAGTTTAAACCATGGGGACTAGTGGGGCGGATAAATCGGATAAAGAAGGAAAGGAGCCAGAAACTACTTCTTCGCAGGTATATTGTGGGAGGACTTTTGCTTTGATTTTGTTGGCTATTCTGTTGTTACTATATTTTTTATTTTGTGTGAATTACAGGAACAGGCTTCTGCTGATTCTGGCGTAGTTGTGGCTGATTCGATTGGTCGAGAAGCAGCTCTCCGTCTTAAAACCTTAGCGGAGCAAAAATATGCCACAAACAACATCCAATCTGCATTAAAATACGCCAAGCGCGCCCATAAGCTCGAACCATCTCTTGAAGGGCTTTCAGAAATGATCACTGCCTTCAAAATCATTTGTACTGCTGCCACGCCAATTTTTCCAGCCACAACAGAAAGTACTTCCGGTCTTCCTCCAGATTACTACAGGATTCTTCAGTTAGAGCGCTTCTCGCACATCAATGCTATCAAGAAACAGTACAAGAAGCTGGCTTTGACCCTACATCCGGACAAAAATCCACTACCTGCGTCTGAGGAGGCGTTTAAGTTTGTGGGTGAGGCGGTGAGGGTCTTATCAGATAAGATTAGGAGAAAGGAGTACGACATGAGGCTTAGGATTGTGATGCAGTCACAAACAGAGGGAGTGGCAGGAGTAGGAGCAGAGACATTTTGGACGGCGTGCTCGACGTGCAGGCTATTGCATAAATTTGAGAGGAAATATTTGGGGCATAGTTTGATGTGCCCTAGGTGTAAGAAATGTTTTAAGGCTGTGGAGGTGAAAGAGAACACTGTAATTGGAGAAAACATTGAAGACCTGGAGGTTAACGAGGGGGTTGGAGCTGGGCCTACAAGGATAAGTGCTAGGATTCAGGAGAGAGTTTTGAAGGGTGAAAAAGTAGGGGTTTTGGAGAAGTTTAATTTGGGGCTGAAGCGGAAAATCAATAGTGCGGGGAAGCCTTTGGAGAGGTCGGGGGAGAAATTGGCGAGATATGAGGATGAAGATGGTGGGGTGGTGAAGGGTTTGAGATCGAAGAGAGTTGAAGATGTTGGAAATTCGGGTGGAAGTGGCGAAAGAGCAGGGTTGAATAGAGTGGGAAAGTCTGCCAGTGGATACGGGAGGAGTAACAGCGACTGCGCACGTGGAAGGTCTAAGAGAGCAGAGGTTCGAGAAGAAGAAAATATGACGTTGGCGCAATTGCAGATGTTGGTAAAGCAAAAGAAGGCAGACGTGGATAAGTTGGGAATGAAAAAAAAGGATGATAATGAGAAGTTGCAGCATAAGGAGGAGGGAGACAGGGAGAAAATGAAAAACACTAAAGGCAATAGCAAGAAGTTGAAGTCAAAAGAAAAGGAGGAGACCAAGGAAAAGAAAATGTTTAGTTTGAATATAAATACTGATAGCAATAGTGCTTCAAAGGATGGGAAATTGGAAGTGATGAAGAAAAGAGCTTCTGAATATCACTCAGATACGGAGATTGAGGTGCTTAGAGCATCAAAAAAAGGTGATTTGGTGATAATGCCTGTGGAAGATTCAGAATTTCATGATTTTGACAATGCTCGAAGGGCGAGGAGTTTCAAGAAAGGACAAGTATGGGCAGCATATGATGATGACGATGGAATGCCAAGGCACTATGCACTAATTAATGATGTCACTGTGAATCCATTTGAGGTATCATTGAGTTGGCTAGAATTTGAATGCAAGGGAGACGGGGAACTAATGCTTAGGCAGAAAATGGGATGTCCCATATCATGTGGGAGATTTAAGATTTCTCGGAAAGTTATGGTTAAATATCGAAATTTGTTCTCTCACGTCGTGGATAACGAAAGAGCAGCAAGAGACCTTTATCGAATTTACCCCAAGAAAGGTTCGATTTGGGCGCTCTACCAAACAAATGATTCAGATACTGAAAGAAATAACCCAGGGGTCAAAGATAAACGATGCTACGATATAATTGTCTCCTTGAGCAGTTACAGCGATGTTCATGGCTTGAGCATAGGTTTTCTGGAGAAAGTCGATGGGTTCAGGGCAGTTTTCAAGAGACGAGAAGTTGGGGCTCGTGCTGTCCAATGGCTTAGAGAAGACGATATTCAGCGTTTTTCACATCAGATTCCTGCAAAGAAGCTATCTGGGGACGAAGCCACGAACCTTCCCCAGGATTGCTGGGAATTGGATCCTGCTTCACTTAGTCCTCAGGTGTCTACGGGGTCATAGTAGTGAACATCTAGCTGCTCAATCTGTCTTACTATCCATCTGTTTCTTGTGAACTATGGCTTCCGAGGTGGTCTTAATTCACACAGTGCTAGGCAGGATGAGTACCCTTACGTGGCTCAAATAAATTTCGTATGGTTGCATTTGGATTGATTTGAAGTTATGATTGCAAATCCAATTGCTTGGTCAGGCAAATCTACGTGACCACTAATTTCAAATCTCCAGTTAGTTATTTTTTGAGTCGTCGTGGTGGCTTTCAGATCCATCTCGGCATTTCAAATACTCTATCAAATACAAATATTTAAATCCTAACCCAGCTTATAATAACGGGAAAGTCTATGCTACGGATTGCCACGCTATCGGGTAGCATAGACTTTCCCGCTTATAACATAATGTAACGCCGACAATGATTGGGTCATATACTTCATCGTATCAAATTATTAAGTCGAGAGATGAGAGATATTAATGTTGAGAGAGCTTCTTTCTAGCGAATATTTCTCAGCTTTTTCTTAATAAAATTTTGAAATTTATGAAAGAAAAGCTAAAAAGTGATTACTATAAGCTTTCTCAAACACACTCGTAGTAATACAGAGGGGACAAAATTGCCTCATGCATGGACTTTGAAGTTTTTTTTTTTTTTTTTGAGATAATAAATTATGTAAATATAATGATAGTAAATTTAATGATATGAATAAAATATATATGTAACTTCAAACTATTGTAGGACTCAGTCATGTATTAACTAAAACAAGAATGTAACACGATTAATATTTTTTTATTTCTAGGATAGATTTGCCAGTGTAGATTAATCTATAGTTATACTAGTAATTCAGGAACAAGAAAATTTACATGCATAAATAATTTATGTTGTATTCAAATATTAATCAATTTTAAATTATTTCTAAATTGAAAATAAATAAGAAAGATGGTCCGTGGATTTTAAACGATGCTAAACAAATAGCTCATCATAATGTACAAAACATGATATGTTAGGATCGATTAGGTGTTTAAAAATTGATTAATAAACACCTTACAAAATTTCACTATTTCTAAAAAACTCAAGTGGCTTCAGCCAAGTTTGCAACTAATTAAAGCCTAATTCTCAATTTCTCAATCAGCTGCGTGTAACATATAAATATACTAATTTTTAATTAGTTTTAAGTTTATAATTTTTAATTATTAGTCCTTCCTTGTCATTTCATACATTAAGGGTCTGTTTGCTTTCAGTAGATTTTTTTTAAAATAAGTTCTTTTTTAAGTTGACTTTTAAAAGCACTTTTAAAAGTAAAGCTGAAATAATTTTGTGTTTGAATAAATATATTGAAAATACTTTTTTAAAGTTGAGTTTTAAAAAAAACATTTGAAAATTTATAAATATGAGCTTTTTAAAAAGCACTTTTTTGGCTTAAATAAGTGCTTTTAAAAGCACTTAAAATTTATCCAAACACATTTAAGTTAATAAAAGCATTTTTTTTAAAAAAAATATTTTTTCTTAATTGTCTACTGAAACTAAACGGGCTCTAAGTTTCTACAGCAATCTAAAATTTATTATAATATAAAATTCCTGCATTTAATAGTTAAAAAACTACATTAGTACCAAAAATTATATATGATTTTGGCGCAAAGTGTGAGGGGTTGGTAGGTATAGTTAGATGTTATATGTAAGGACAATGTCTTGATATATATGTAATGGTTGACATTTATCAATATATGTGGAGTCCGCTATTTTTAATTGGACCCCGCATGTAATGATGAATGATCATCCTTGGATCTATCGGATAATTGCCGATGACGTGTAGCTCATCTGGCACCAAGGTCCTAAGTGTGGGACGAGGTCTCGGGTTCGAAACCCAATTGTAACAAAAATCTCATCCTCCAACTCAAAAAAAAAAAGATCTATCGGATAATTTCATCCTACCTTTACTGGCACTGCCCCAATGATGCATTTAAGAGTGAAGATGTATCAATATTTGTGGGGTCCGCTGAAAAAATAATAGACCCCACATGTATTGATAAATCTCAATCCTTGAATTTGGGTTGAGGCAGTGCTTTTAAAGGTAAGATCTCATTTACCAAATCTATCATGAGGATAGTACTCTTATAGGTAGCATAAAATATTCCGTATAGTGGTATGACACCTCTCACTCTTTTACTCTTTGATGATTATTTTAATTAAGATAATGTCATTTTTCTTTTTTCCTTTCTTTTGGTCGATTATTATTTATGAAAACCGCATTTTTGTTTTTTTAGCATTTCTTTTTTTTTTTTTCCGCTTAAACACAGATGTTACAAACAACCATGCACCCAAGTATTAATATTTATGATGCTTCCATGTATTAGTACTATATATGCATCTTTTAAGTACATATTAAATTAAAAGTGATAAAAGTATCATTACTTCAGAAATTAAAAACTGATATTACTCCGATCGTAGTTTCTTATTTAAACATTACAATTTTAAAATTAATTGATAAATTAACAATTTTTCTGTCATATCAGTTGTGGTAGTATCAACAAAACAACAAGAACAATAGTTGAAGTCCTTTGAAGAGGGCATCAAATTTTTTTTCCAAAATTGATCTTATATTATATAAATATATAATTTTGATTTTATGTATATATATATTTCCATATTTTTCTCAACAAACTACTATAGATAGATTAAATTACTTTTTAATTTATTTATAGAGCTCTTCTAAAATTACAAAAAAAAATTAAAAAATATAACTAACCTAATTATTGAAAAATAAAAACATATTATTTATATATAACACATCATACTTAATATGTTGTATTATTTTATACATATGCATCGCACGTGTGCGGTTTTGCCAATAATAATAATATTTGAGGGACATAGAGCAACAACAAATATATTATCAAAACTCCGCTGAGAATGTCTCACGGGTCAATTTTGTGAGACAGATATCATATTTGGGTCATTCATAAAAAAATATTATGTATATATTAAATTATTAATTTTTATCGTAAATATAAACAGAGTTGACAAATCTCACGAGTTACGGATAAAGATATGTGATAGCATCTCACAACAGATCTACTCAAAATATATAACACATAATACTTTTGATATCATAATGTAATTTTTTATGAACAAAAATATTCTTGCAAGTTAAATAATTTTTTTTTAATCTTTATCTATACTTTTGAAGTTTTAAATGATCATTCCATCCATACATAAAAAAAATTAGTACAAAATAAGTAATTTTTTAAACTTTTTATATTTTAAAAATAATATAATCTTTGGACATTTCATCAATATTATCAAGAAACGCTAGTAAGAATGTGCTTAGGTGGAGTGAATAAGCACTACTGCAAATTTTAGGTTGATTGAATTGGACGAACAATTCCGATCTAATTAATATATTTCAACCTAGTTTAATAATTGCAAATAATACAAAACAGAGAGTGCGCGGAAAAAGGCTTACAACTCAGTTGAACTATTGATACTAAATAAAATGGGTTCGGCAGAGTGCTAAAATTTGTGAAATGCAGAATCAAATGACAATTACAAATTTTTATGAAAGTTTGAAGGTGGTTCAATACTTATATGCCTCTCATTCTTATTGATGGGTTACACATAAAAATTCAACTGGGTATGAGCTCAATCATAAAGGTCCACTCCAAATATTTTTAAGGCTCAAACTTATTTAAATATTATTTATATTTAATTCAGGCAAGCTCTGAATTATACAAAAGCCCATGAGAGGCTCAATCTCATGAAACTCTCCGAATATCTACAAATAACTCAAATCACCTCATTATTAAGGTAGACACTTTCTTTAGCACTATAACACTCTACTCTCGATTATTATTCCTTGAGTAATCACTGACTTGAGCATCGGAGTGCATTCGCCGGAAACCCTCCCGGCTCCTCTGACTTTGTTTTGTGACGTAGGAACAACCCACTGAAGATCTCCACAGGGAACATACAAGGATTTGTTGATACTCCGAACTTTGCGGAAGCAACGTGTTGGGTACAAGTGATTTTTGGCTACATCAGCTTGGCGCCGTCTGTGGGAATTTTTTTTTATGTCATTGAGAGCACATATTACTTCAAAAATGTCTCAAGAAAATAATAATAATAATGGAAACGCACCACCAAGCATTACTCTTACCCATGAAGCCTTGACTGCACTAATGAAAAACACAACCGCACTCGCAGCAAAGGATACAGTTGCTCAGTACTTGGAATCCCGTAAGCGCAAAAGCACCAAGAAAAAGGTTCAGAGTGAGAGTTCATCATCTCGTGATCCTAATAAAGGAAACCGAAAGAAAACTAAGTCTAAAGTGAATGACAAAGATGCTGAGGGGACCAAGAAAAATACTACTCGGATCTCGCACATATGTAACTGGAGAGAATTCGTTAGCAATCTTGTCGTCACGTCGAAGTACCTTCACTGATGACATCCTATCTGAAGCGCTACCAAAGGGGGTCAAAATCCCCAGCTTACCTGAGTTCGATGGAACTAAAACAGATTTGTATGACATTACGGATGCTGCTTACTGTAAAATTTTCCGAACAACATTATCAACAAGAGCACTCACATGGTTCAATAAGCTATCCTCATGATCTATTTCCAATTTGGAGCAACTTACTGACTGTTCATCCAGCAATTCTCAATAAACAAGAAATATCCGAAAACAGCAGCGTATCTGTTAACAATCATTCAGAATGAAGGGAAAAGTTTGAGGGACTATGTTCGGCGGTTTACTCATGCAGTTCACGAAATCTTACACGTGCATCATGATTTGTTAGCTGGAATAATGCAGCAAAACTTGTGCCATCGGAAGTTCAAGGAATCAATAGCAGGAAGGTCGCCCAAAAACCTAGAGGAATTACTGGAAAGAACTGAGAAATACATACGGGTTGAAGAATCTGTAGAGCCACACTACTTGAATAAAAGAAAGACAGAAGAAGATAAAAAAATATATTAGAAAACGAGACGAGAAGCGAACAACACAGAGCCCCCGCCTCCAGAATATACCCCTTAGTGCACGTCTGACCGATATACTGGTAGTGGCTGAAAAACAAGGATTGTTGCGTCCCCCTCGCCCAATGCAGAATAATCCAAAGCGCCAACATTCGGAAAGTACTGCCATTTTCATAAAGATAAAGGTCATACTACAAAATATTGCTTCAGTTTACGAGCAGAAATGAAAAAATCATAAAGCGCGGACATTTGGGGAATTTTGTGGACAAGTCCCGCGGTGAGAAGCGAGATGACAGGCATCGGGACGAACAACCAAAACATGACTATCAAAAGCGGCATGATGAAACTGGGAAACAACATGAACGAGCTGATGAAAATTTGCCCATTTGAGGAGTAATCGCCTAATCACTGGGGGGCCTGCTTGTGGCGACTCGAACAATGCAAGAAAATCCCTTCTGCGGGCAGCAAAAGAAACCAACAATTTATTTAGCCCCACATCCTTGCTGATGTATGAAATTGGAACCATCCAAGATGGATTATCATTCAGTGACAAAGATCTGGAGAACCCTCGGGATACCCATAATGATGCTTTAATCATCTCAGCCACAATCTCCAATTTTTGGGTAAAGAAAATTCTAGTGGATTCAGGAAGTTCGGCCGACATAATTTTTCATGATGCATTCGTCAAGCTGAGTATTAGTAATGCACAGTTAGCACCAGTAAACACTCCACTAGTCGGGTTTTCCGGAGAAGTATTTGAAGCGTTAGGAGAAGTAACGCTTCCTCTTTCCTTGGGTTATTAACTCAAACGGTCTACTAAGATGGTGTGTAGTAGCCCGTAACCAAAATCAGTAATTAAGGAATTAATCATAATTACTTGGGTAGAGTTCGGAAGCTCCGAAGGTGAGTTCGGAAGCTCCGATCGGGATCGAAAGCTCCGAACAGGATCGGAAGCTCCGATCGATATTACGTCAGGCATGACGTGTGGCAAGATCGGAAGCTCCGATCAGGACCGGAAGCTCCGATCACCCCTATCCGGAGTCATCAAGTGATATTTTGACACGTGGCAGATCAGGATCTTCGGAAGCTCCGATGGCAGGATCGGACGTTCCGATCGAGGTTCGGACGTTCCGATCAAGGATCGGAAGTTCCGATCGTTGTCTATAAATAGAATGCCGAGGCTTCACTTTCATTTGCCAATTTCGAGTTCTCCTTTCCATTCTAGTCCTTTTGGAGCTGTTCTAGTCTTCTTAGGCTTGGTCCGGAGGTCGGCGAGACGTTCGGTAGTCGTAGCGGAGTTGTGCCCAAGTTCTTGAGGCATCGACATCAAAGGGCTAACGACGGACGAAGGTATAGCTTTTGATTCCTATAAATATTTAGGAGTATGCAATAGCTTAGTTAAGGCTTTTAGAGCATTTTAATGATAGTAGTATCATTTGGCAGTGTAGAGCAGACTATAGACGTGGACCTAGAGTTGGTAGAGCTTGCTCTGTTTTGAGGTACGAAAGTACTGTTCGAGATATCCTGACTGAGTATGCATGTATTATGTGACTGCATGATTTATATGCCATGATATTATGCTGCATTCATTTGCGTCTTGCTGTATTTCTTTCGAGATGTCTGTTAGTAGGGTTGTACCCTATCCTGTTAGTGGATGAACTTCCATCGATTTGGGTCCGGCGTATCCACGGTTATCTCGGTATGGGAGCCACCTCCTGAAGCGACGGCACAGCGTGCTACATACCAGGGCCCGGTCTGTCTCTGTTATCTGATCCTTGACCTCGAGTCTATAGGGAGTTCACTTTGCATGCATGTATACTCATACTCTCGCACTGAGCGTTTTATGCTCACGTCTCGTACTCTGTATTTTCTGGATACCCTATTCCATGGGGCAGGTTTGCGATTGGACGAGGAGGGTGGATCCAGGAGGGGCTAGTCAGTGGTTGGCCAGCTGGAGCTTCGCTTAGGTTTTATTACTGTTGTTTTGGGTTTATACAGCTATTCGATTTGGTTGTATATTATTGGATAAATTACAGATTCCTTTACTTGGGATTGTATATTGTTTATGGTTTCCGCAGTTTTATTCTGATATCTGTTTAATTAAGTTAATTGCATGCATAAGTTCTGTTTAGTAGGTGATCCGGGTAAGGGTCACTACATTTATGGTATCAGAGCATGCAAAAGAATTCTTGGGATTTAGTCTCATCATGAGGTATTTTTGTAGATGGCAAATCATGACGACCGAAGTTCTCATGGCAGTGTTGGTGGGCGTTGGGGTGATGCCGACCGGGAGCCTCGTCGAGAACGGCGTCATCGTCATCATGACGACGAACGTTTCACTGTGCGTCGATTCTTAGCTATGGGTCCTAAGCCCTTAGTTGGAGGTGAGTCTCCGGAGGATGCGGAGAACTGGTTAGATCGCATGGAGACGACTTTTCAGACTTTCCAATGCACCGAGGAGCAGAAGGTGGAGACCCTTGGCTATCTTCTGGATGGGCGTGCGCGCAGGTGGTGGAGGTTTACTTCTGCACCTTTTGTTCCGGCGAGAGGAGTGGCCACCTGGGTCGAGTTCCGCACAGCTTTCCAAAAGCGGTATTTTCCTCCTGCACTCCGTCAGTCGAAGGCAGGCGAGCTACTGAGTCTGCGACAGGGAGCCATGTCTATCGATGAGTATCAGCAGAGGTTCTTTGATCTGCTATTTTATTGCCCCGAGATTGCTGATAGCTCAGAGATGAAGTATAATCTGTTTCTTCAGGGCCTTAACCCTGAGATCCATGACCGTGTGGCAGTTGGCGACGACATGTCCTACGAGGGTTTGGTGAGCCGTTGTCACCAGGCGGAGGACAACATTCGGCGGAACAGGTCTTTCCCTCAGTCGAGGCCTGCTAGTTCTTTGGGTCCCCGTGCCCAAACTTTCAAGAAGTCTGGATCTTCTTCTTCCTCTGGTTCTGGAGGTGTTGTTCGTTACGGTAAGAAGGACAAGTGTGATCACTGTGGGAAGAACCATCCATCCGACAAGTGCCGTAGAGCTTCTGGAGCTTGTTTCCGTTGTGGAGAGACTGGTCATATCCGGAGGGATTGTCCACTGTTTGGGGGAGGCGGTTCTGGTTCTGGTTCAGGATCGGGTTCTCAGGCCACCGTACAGCAGAGGTCGCAGGGACAGTCTGCTGGGAGTTCTCATTTGAGGCCACGAGCTTCTGGCCAGGTGTTTGCCCTGAGACATGATCAGGCTGTGGAGGAGAATGAGAAAGTCATCGCAGGTACATTTCTGCTTTATGGTACACCTGCTCTTGTACTTATTGACACTGGTGCATCTCATTCCTTTATTTCTGCACGTTTTGTTAAGAGGCATAAGTTACCATGCATTGCACTAGACGTAGTGATGTCTATTTCTACTCCGACGGGCCAATCTGCTTTGGCTAAGCGTCTAGTGATGGGTTGCCCTTTAGAGTTCGAAGGAAACATTCTGTTAGCGAATCTCATGGTCCTGGCGATGGACGACTTTGATTGCATTCTGGGAATAGATATGTTGACTACCTATCGAGCTTCAGTGGACTGCTATCAGAGATTAGTACGCTTTCATCCAGAGGGGAGTGAGAGCTGGTTTTTCTATGGTAAGGGAGCGCGACCCCCGATGCCTTTGGTATCAGCTTTGAGAGCCTATCGATCTCTAGAGTCTGGCTGGGAAGGCTACCTTATCTATGCAGTTGATTTGTCCGCTGAGAGTATTGGGATATAGAGCATTCCTGTTGTGGATGAATTTCCAGATGTGTTTCCTGATGAGATTCCGGGTTTTCCTCCTGCTAGGGAAGTCGAGTTTGGCATAGAGTTGATGCCGGGTACTTCGCCTATTTCTAGAGCACCGTATCGTCTGGCTCCGTCAGAGATGCGTGAGTTGAAGAATCAGCTACAGAATCTTTTGGACAAGGGGTACATTTGTCCTAGTGTGTCTCCTTGGGGAGCTCCTGTTCTCTTCGTGAAGAAGAAGGATGGGTCGATGCGGCTGTGCATTGACTATCGGCAGCTGAACCGAGTCACTGTGAAGAACAAGTATCCGTTGCCTCATATTGATGACTTGTTTGATCAGCTGCAGGGCACGTCAGTTTACTCCAAGATTGACTTTAGATCTGGGTATCATCAGTTGAGAGTCCGTGATCAGGACGTAGCCAAGACTGCATTCCGTACTCGCTATGGGCATTACGAGTTCCTAGTGATGCCATTTGGTTTGACTAATGCGCCGGCTATATTCATGGATCTGATGAACCGTGTCTTCAGGGAGTATTTGGACAAGTTTGTTGTGGTTTTCATTGATGACATCTTGGTGTATTCACGTAATACGGAAGAGCATGTTTCTCACTTGCGGTTGGTACTACAGACTCTTCGAGATGAGCAGTTGTACGCCAAGCTGAGCAAGTGTGAGTTCTGGATGGATAGAGTGGTCTTTCTTGGCCATATCATATCCAGGGAGGGGATTTCTGTTGATCCAAGCAAGATTGAAGCGGTACTTAATTGGTCGCGTCCGACGACAGTTGCTGAGATCCGTAGTTTTCTGGGTCTAGCAGGGTATTATCGTCGCTTCATTCTGAACTTCTCTCAGTTAGCTCGACCGTTGACGCAGCTTACCTGCAAGGGTGTGGATTTTGAGTGGTCCTCCGAGTGTGAGGAGAATTTCCGTGAGCTTCGACGGCGGTTGACTTCTGCGCCGGTGTTGGCATTACCGTCAGGATCTGGAGGGTATGTAGTTTACATGGATGCTTCTCTTCAGGGGTTAGGTTGTGTCCTGACTCAGAATGGGCATGTGATCGCATACGCTTCTAGACAGCTGAAGCTTCACGAGGACAACTACCCAGTCCATGATTTGGAATTGACAGCCATTGTGTTCGCTTTGAAGATCTGGCGTCATTATCTGTATGGCGAGAAATTTGAGATCTTCACCGACCATAAAAGTCTCAAGTATTTGTTCACTCAGGCGGAGTTTAACATGAGGCAGAGACGTTGGATGGACTTGCTTAAGTACTATGATTTCGAGATTAAGTACCATCCGAGAGCTGCTAATCTCACCGCTGATGCTTTGAGTCGCAAGGTGCGACTATCCGCACTTCAGACTTGTTCGATGTCTAGTGCGATCAGTGACTGTTTTACCTCAGGTTATACCTTCAAGCATAAGAAAGGTATGCAAAGTATCCAGATGTTTGCGATATTATCTGAGCCAGCCTTGTATTCGCGGATCCGAGATGCTCAGATGTCTACCTCGTCTAGCTAACGAGGGTAGCTCGTCTGGATTTCATTATCAGTCAGATGGCTTTCTGTGTTTGTCTGGTAGGCTTGTGATTCCGCAGGATGAAGAGTTGCGAGAGAAGATTTTGCCTCAGGCGCATCGCACTAAGTTGAGTATTCATTTTGGGAGCAACAAGATGTACAAGGATCTACGTACTCGTTTCTGGTGGAAGGGAATGAAACGCAATGTTTATCAGTTTGTTTTGAGGTGTTTGGTGTGTCAACAGGTCAAGGCAGAGCACCGACGACCTGGAGGATTGCTTCACAGTCTGCCTATTCCTGAATGGAAATGGGAGTTTATCACTATGGACTTTGTGACCCATTTGCCGGTATCCCTGAAGAACTGTGATGCTATCTGGGTTGTGGTGGACCGACTCACCAAGTCAGCGCATTTCATTGCCTATAGCCGAGAGTACTCTGTGGATCGCATGGCACGGATGTACATTCAGGAGATCGTCCGACTTCATGGAGTGCCTGTGAGCATTGTCAGCGATCGGGACCCCAGGTTTACTTTTAGATTCTGGGGGAGTGTTCAGCGTGCGATGGGTACTACTCTCAGTTTGAGTACATCCTATCATCCGGAGACTGATGGTCAGTCAGAGCGCACTATCCGTACTTTAGAGGATATGCTTAGAGCGTGCGTCATGGATTTTGGTTCAGCCTGGCAGGATCATTTGCCGTTGATCGAGTTCGCTTACAACAACAGCTATCATACTAGTATTGGGATGGCACCTTTTGAGGCGTTGTACGGGCGACGTTGTCGTACTCCACTCTTCTGGGAAGAAGTGGGGGAGAGACAGGCTGAGGGACCGGAGTTTATCCAGCAGGCGATAGACATTGTTGATCAAATCAAGAAACGGATTAAGACTGCACAGGATCGTCAGGCCAGCTATGCTAATATCAAGAGTAGGCCTTTGCAGTTCGAGGTCGGGGAGAAAGTGTTTCTGAGAGTGTCACCTTTCCGCAAGATTCTCAGATTTGGCCTTAAGGGCAAGTTGTCTTCCAGATTTATCGGTCTGTTTGAGATCTTGGAGAACATTGGCGATTTGGCTTATCGACTAGCTTTGCCACCGCATCTATACAGTATTCACGACGTGTTCCACGTATCTCTGTTGCGACGGTATGTGGCGGATGAATCTCATATTCTGCAGCGGTCTGAGGTTCAGGTAGACAAGGATTTGACTTATGTTGAGAAACCTCTTCGTATCCTGGATTATAAGGATAAGGTTTTACGGAACAAAGTCATTCCTTTGGTTTTAGTTCAGTGGCAGCGCCGAGGCACTGAGGAAGCTACTTGGGAGCTCGAGGACAGGATGTGTAAAGACCATCCTGAGTTGTTTTGATTTCATTCTTTAAGTTGTATTCAGTTGCAAACTCTGTAAACGTTTGATTTGAATAAAGAATGTTTCTGATTTCTGTATTTGCATTCGATACTTAAGATCTGATTTTGAGGACGAAATATCTTAAGTGGGGGAGAATGTAGTAGCCCGTAACCAAAATCAGTAATTAAGGAATTAATCATAATTACTTGGGTAGAGTTCAGAAGCTCCGAAGGTGAGTTCGGAAGCTCCGATCAGGATCGGAAGCTCCGAACAGGATCAGAAGCTCCGAACAGGATCGGAAGCTCCGATCGATATTACGTCAGGCATGACGTGTGGCAAGATCGGAAGCTCCGATCAGGACCGGAAGCTCCGATCACCCCTATCCGGAGTCATCAAGTGATATTTTGACACGTGGCAGATCAGGATCTTCGGAAGCTCCGATGGCAGGATCGGACGTTCCGATCGAGGTTCGGACGTTTCGATCAAGGATCGGAAGTTCCGATCGTTGTCTATAAATAGAAGGCCGAGGCTTCACTTTCATTTGCCAATTCCGAGTTCTCCTTTCCATTCTAGTCCTTTTGGAGCTGTTCTAGTCTTCTTAGGCTTGGTCCGGAGGTCGGCGAGACGTTCGGTAGTCGTAGCGGAGTTGTGCCCAAGTTCTGGAGGCATCGACATCAAAGGGCTAACGACGGACGAAGGTATAACTTTTGCTTCCTATAAATATTTAGGAGTATGCAATAGCTTAGTTAAGGCTTTTAGAGCATTTTAATGATAGTAGTATCATTTGGCAGTGTAGAGCAGACTATAGGCGTGGACCTAGAGTTGGTAGAGCTTGCTCTGTTTTGAGGTACGAAAGTACTGTTCGAGATATCCTGACTGAGTATGCATGTATTATGTGACTGCATGATTTATATGCCATGATATTATGCTGCATTCATTTGCGTCTTGCTGTATTTCTTTCGAGATGTCTGTTATTAGGGTTGTACCCTATCCTGTTAGTGGATGGACTTCCATCGATTTGAGTCCGGCGTATCCACGGTTATCTCGGTATGGGATCCACCTCCTGAAGCGACGGCACAGCGTGCTACATACCAGGGCCCGGTCTGTCTCTGTTATCTGATCCTTGACCTCGAGTCTATAGGGAGTTCATTTTGCATGCATGGATACTCATACTCTCACACTGAGCATTTTATGCTCACGTCTCGTACTCTGTATTTTCTGGATACCCTATTCCATGGGGCAGGTTTGCGATTGGACGAGGAGGGTGGATCCAGGAGGGGCTAGTCAGTGGTTGGCCAGCTGGAGCTTCGCTTAGGTTTTATTACTGTTGTTTTGGGTTTATACAGCTATTCGATTTGGTTGTATATTATTGGATAAATTACAGATTCCTTTACTTGGGATTGTATATTGTTTATGGTTTCCGCAGTTTTATTCTGATATCTGTTTAATTAAGTTAATTACATGCATAAGTTCTATTTAGTAGGTGATCCGGGTAAGGGTCACTACATGGTGAAATTTCTCGTATTAAAGTCTTTATCGGCATACAATGTGATCTTGGGACGACCAAGTCTCAATATCTTCCAAGCCATCGGATCGACCTATCATATGAAGCTAAAGTTTCCGACTCCAGGAATAGTAGGAGAAGTCATTGGTGACCATAGTCTAGCCAGAGAGTGTCATGCGGTGGCACTATGGGGTTCATCAGGAAATCGTAAAAGACAAGTTTCTAGTGAGAAAAGAGCACCGAAACCTGGAAATATTTTACGTGAAAACGGAATACATTTGGTGGATAAGGAAGCCGATAGCAAAGAAATAATAATAGCAACCGAAACTCTAAAGCACATAGAAATCGTTCCAAGTGATCCCAAGAAGACACTGAAAATCGGGACCGAATTACCCCCTGAATTGGAAGAGAAGCTGAAAAATTTCCTCGGTCACAATTTGGACGTGTTTGCTTAGGGTGATGAGCCTCTACCCGAAATATCTCATGAATATGCGCTCCATCACCTCCGTGTTGATTCGAAAATGAGACCGGTGAAGCAAAAGAAAAGAGCATTTGGGCCAGAAAAAAATCGACATATAGTCACTGAAGTGGAAAAACTCTTAGCGGCAAAATACATCAGGCCAATTTCATACCCAGATTGGCTTGCAAATGTTGTCTTAGTACCAAAACCCGGAGGAAAATGGCGTTTCTGCATAGATTTCACTGATCTCAACAAAGCATGTCCCAAAGATCCGTTTCCACTCCCACGAATTGACTTGTTAGTCGATTCGACAGCAGGATGTGAGATGCTCACTTTTCTTGACGCATATCAAGGATATAATCAGATCGTTCTATCACCAGAAGACCAGGAAAAAGCAAGTTTCATCACTGATAGGGGGATTTATTGCTATGATTTTATGCCGTTTGGGGTGAAGAATGCTGGAGCTACCTATCAACGTCTGGTAAATACCATGTTTGAACACTTGATCGGACATAACATGAAAGTTTATATAGATGACATGCTCGTCAAAAGTACTCAAGCATCTAATCACTTGAAAGATCTTGGGGAATGCTTCAATATACTCAGAAAATACAGGATGAAGCTTAAACTGGATAAATGCACTTTTGGCGTACGAGGAGACAAATTCCTTGGTTACATGGTGTCAGAAGGAGGAATAGAGGTCAACCCTGAAAAAATTAATGCAATTTTGAACATGAATCCTCCGAAAAGTGTGAAAGGCATCCAGGAATTAACAGGGCATTTGGCCGCCCTCAACCGATTTATTTCAAGATATGCAGACAAGGGGTTACCATTCTTCAAACTGTTGAGAAGTGAAAAAGGTTTTCGATGGACAGAAGAGTGTCATCAAGCATTTGACGAGTGGAAAAGAAATCTGACCTCTCCGCCGTTATTAGTAAAACCAAAGAAAGGTGACACCCTGCTGATTTATCTAGCAATATCTGCGGAGGCGGTAAGTGCAGTATTGATCTCTGAAGTAGGACGTGAGCACAAACCAGTGTACTATATCAGCCGAACTTTACATGGAGCAGAATTAATATATACAAAGATCGAAAAATTGGCACTGGCTTTGGTAACTGCAGCGAGAAAACTACGTCCTTACTTTCAGTCTCATCCAATAATTGCACTCACCAATCATCCTCTCAAAAAAATTATCTCGAGTCCTGAAGCATCAGGAAGAATGGTTAAGTGGGCTGTCGAATTGAGACAATATGGAATTGAATATCGCTCGCGTCCAGCGATTAAAGCACAAATTTTGGCTGATTTTCTAGTAGAGATGACAGTAACTCAAGAAGAAAGCTCCACCCCGACTTGGATGGTTTATGTCGACGGGTTATCAACCTATATAGGAAGCAGTGCATGTATAGTTGTGGAGAGCCCACAGGGATATAAATTTCAATATGCCATCAAATTTTTATTCCCTACAACGAATAATGAGGCAGAATATGAAGCTTTCACCATGGGAATTATATTGGCCTTGTCGGTAGGAGCAAAAATACTGACGATACACAGCGACTCCCAACTTATCGTCGGTCAAGTTAATGGAAATTATGAATCGAAGGAAGATAAAATGCTTGGGTACCTCACTCAAGTGAATGAGATTCTCTCACGTTTGGACAGCTAAGATGTGAAGCAGATACCTAGAATGGAAAATGAGTTAGTGGACCGCCTGGCCAAGTTAGCAAGCTCTTTGGCCAACATTGATAATAGGAAAATTACATTCCTAACATATGGCAAGGAAGAAACTGATGAAAGTGATGTTACAATCTTTTGTGCTGACAGCGAAGAACCTAGTTGGAAAGATGAAATAATCGACTATTTGATGGGGGGTAACCTACCTGCTAACCAAGTTGAAGCTCGAAAACTTAGAGTGAGAGCTGCTCAGTTCACGATCATTGACGGAGAACTGTATAAAAGAGGTTTCTCTTCACCTTACCTAAAGTGTCTAACGCCAGCCAAAGGAAACTATGTGCTCCGTGAAATTCATGAAGGAATATGTGGAAATCACTTAGCCGGCAGAGCTCTCGCGGGGAAAGCATTATGCCAAAGGTACTTTTGGTCAACAATGAAGCAAGACGCTATTGAGTTAGTGAAACATTGTCACGCATGTCAAGATCATGCTAACTTCCATCACCGGCCGCCTACAATCTTACATCCCCTGGAAAGTCATTTACCTTTTGCTCAATGGGGAATGGATTTGGTATGTCCTTTTTCTACTGCTATCGGACAAAGAAAATTTCTGATAGTTGCTGTGGATTATTTCACCAAATGGGTCGAAACTGAACCATTGGCCAAAATATCTAAAAGAGAAGTAATCAATTTTTTTATGAAAGAATATAATATACAGATTTGGCATTCCTCAAACCTTGGTTTCAGACAATGAAACTCAGTTCTTTGGAGCGAAAATAAAATATTGGTGCAAAGGACTTTCCATCAAGCAGTTCTTCACTTCTGTCAGGAATCCCCAAGCCAATGGGAGAACCGAGGTCACAAACCGAACCATTCTACAGCATCTCAAAACACGTCTAGGCAATGCCAAAGGGAAATGGGTAGATGAGTTGCCAAGTGTTCTATGGGCATATCAAACCACTCCACGTTCTTCAACTGGAGAATCTTCTTTCAACCTGGCTTACGGAGCAGAAGCTGTGGCTCCTGCCGAAATTGGAGAGCAATCATGACGAGTGAAATAATACACTTCATCTGGGAATGACCAATCCCTTCGAATGTCATTGGACTTAGTGGATGAACTAAAAGATGAAGCTTCGACACGAGCCGAGAAATATCGGGCTTGCATGACTAAAGCATACAATGATAGAGTCAAGCCAAGGTCTTTCCAAGTTGGAGATCTTGTATTGAGAAAATCTGACATCTTGAAGTCTGTGGGCAAGCTGAATCCGAAATGGGAAGGCCCATACAAAGTAAATGAGATTGTGAAGATGGGAACATATCGCCTCCAACATTCAGATAGACGAATACTTCCCAGAGCTTGGAATGTGGCCAACCTAAAGAAGTTTTATGCATAAATTGCAACTCTCTCCAATATTAGGCTATATTTACCTTTTTGTTATTAGCATATTTTCCTTATGTTTTCATATTACAATTTTGTGATGTATTTTTCAACTAATTTGATTATTTTGATATATAAGCAGATTACTTTGTCGAAAGCATATCATATCTCCTCACTTATACTAACGCTTATTTACGACATAAACGTCATAGACCCTAGCAATCATAAAAAAAAATTTCCAACAATAAGAGGCTTG
Organism: Henckelia pumila; assembly: GCF_033568475.1. Taxonomy (NCBI): domain Eukaryota; kingdom Viridiplantae; phylum Streptophyta; class Magnoliopsida; order Lamiales; family Gesneriaceae; genus Henckelia; species Henckelia pumila. Next base: position 18,089,787 of record NC_133123.1, on the reverse strand, counting down.
GCCAGCCCCATGGGACATTTGAACTTCTGACGATGTAAGAGATCAGGATGAAATAATAATATTACAATTCCCGGGATACCTCACCACGCACCAAGTGGGTTTAGGACTTTCCCATGAGACAAAATCTTGGGAGACTGATCTCCTTTCAAGTATTTCAATATTAAAGCGATAGTATTTTATTCATCAAACAAGTATGCAATAGAATTTTCAAAATTCAAAGAGATATGATAATCAAAAAAATTGAATATATATATATATAAAGGGAATAATTGTTCTTCCTTTGTTCCTCCACCAACTCCTTCGATCATCTCCTTGTCACCCAGACCTCCCAATAAATCTCCTAAGGGAGGTCTGAGTCATCCTCAACTCTTGCACTACTAGGCTCCGGAATTTTAGGGTGAATCATCATAATAATTTCCTCCGGAACTAGTTTAGTATTCCATAGTTCTTTGCGACAATCCACTACAACTTCATCATGAATAACGATTGCCCGCTGAATCACTTCATCTCTAAAAGTTGTGGACTATTGATAGCCTTCAATTGATTTTTCTACGGTACTTCGCAAAAGATTCTTGCCTACCGTCGAGTTGAGAAAAGTCTCTCCGGTCTCCGATTCACGGGAATATTTCCCCCTAAGTTCCTCCATCTCCTGGCACAATGCATCATACTTTTTGGATTTCTCTTCAAGCTCCTTTTGTGACTTGAAAAAATCGTCGCGAGCCTTATCACCTTCCTCGCCAATTCTTTTGCACTCTCCCCTTAATGACGCCATTTCTTCATCCAATCTCTTATCGGAATTTCGGGATCTCTCTTCTCGAAATTTAAAAGTATGGACGAGCGATAAAATCTGCAAACACCCACAGGTAAAGAATATTATTTACTGCTTAAAAATCATAATAAGTAACAAGCAAGTAATAATATATCTGGAAGGCGAACGACGCAAGAGAACGAGTTAACACTTTGGTAGGCTGACGCAGTAGATGCAACCTATCATGATCTCCAATAAGATTAGCTCCGGTTCTCCAACCAATTTTTGGATCCTTCAAATCTTAAAAAGAGCCAACATTATTCTTACAATTCACGCCCTCCACAAACAAGTGGCGACCTTCAAGTGTGTCGGGAGGAACTGCTCGTTCATCTTCACGTCTTATTTTGGGATTCCTTCTACCATTATCGCATTCCCTAGTACGAGCATCGACGTCAGTTGTTATTGCAGAATCATTTCTTCTACCATCATTCCTTCTGTCATGAATGTTAGTATTTTTAGATAGTGGACCAGAACGATTGACGCGATCGGATGGCCCGGTAGAGTTCCTTATCCTTGGAAGCCCTTAGGAATTATGGATACCCTGATCCATTGTAGACTCTTTTCTCGACATATTTGATGAAATCTTCTCGTTTTTCTCTATGCAAGCACGAACCTCCGCCAAGTTTATTTTGTCGCCTACAAACAAAAACATAGAGAAAAGAGATAATGATCAATACATAAATTTAATAAATTTTAAATTAACACGAGTAGAAAAATCCCAAGGAAACGCAAAATACAGTTATCAAAATTCAACTTGGACAAAGCATTACGAGTAGGAACCAAACTCCTAGGATCGAGTATTTCGTCAAAAAGACCTAAGGATCGACAGTCAATCTGCAAAGTGCGGCGAGTTTTACCAAGTATGATCTTTCTAGGCCCCGGACTCCAAGTCGTGGGCACCCCCCCCCCCCCCCCAATTATAAACCCAAACGTAAAAAAACTTTGATCTCCACACACTCTTTGTAGAAGAAAAGCGGGATATAAATTTACAGTCCACACGAGGTTGGAAATAAATATAAGAGTCTGGCTTAGAATGACGCACCACGAAGAGCGAGAAAAATAGCTCCGCAGTCGGACTCAATTGAATTTCGCTCATTCTACGCAAAAAAACATGCAAACACAAGGATAGCCCCTGGGGTCAACTGACTAAAACTCACACCAAGCCTACAAACAATTTCTATCAAAATGACGTTAGGAGGAAGCTAAAACCCATAATTGAAATACTCCAAGTATACGGTGAAATAATCCGCGGAAAGGTTACGACAAGAATCTTCTTTTGTCGGAATTTTCATAATATGTTTTGGCAATAAGTCAAGTTTCTCATGAGGGTTTAAAATTTCCGAGTTTCCTACTACACACTCGTCAACCCCCTCCGATGAACCTCCGGATCTACTACTTTCACAATAGTCAGGTTCACTAACAATTTTTAAGGGAGTCGGAATCTCCGGATCACGCGGCAAAGGGGCGTCTAAATCACTCAAAGGCAAAACGCAGTCATCAAAATCACTATTGTCACTATACTCCTGCAAGGAGATACATTATTACTTTGGTTCACCCTCAACAAGGATAATACCTTACCTCGAGATGGAGACCCTGCAAAAATATATATATTTTAAAAATATATATACTTCATTCTCTTATAACTATCACGCAATACAAGATTATCAAGCGATAATATTTTTAACATTAGGCAAAAGAAATAAAATTGATAAAATCAGAGTATTCACGATTGCTCCTCTTTCTTCTTCGCAGCGCACCGCCACACCTTCTCCATCCCAAGTCTCGCCGTTTCGCTGTTCTCTCTTCCTTCGATGACTGCGCCGCCTTCTCCCTCCCTTTGGATCTACATCGCCGATTTAATTTGCAGTTTCGCCAGGGGTTGTGTGATGCCGCCTGCATCTCTTCCCGCCGCCGATCCACCGCAGCATCTACAGATTCTTTAGGGGTATGTGATGCCGCTTGTATCTCTTCTCGCCATCGCCGTCGCCATTGTCGTCGACGCCGCCAACCGATGATCCATGGAGATGGTGGAAGGATAGATAAATAGGGATACACGCATACATAGATATACCATATATTCAAACTTCACATTGACAAAGGGAGGGGAGAAGAGAAAGGAGAGAGACAATTTTTACAATTAGACAGATGTGACGTATAAAAGTGATTTGTACCTGCCATATGCATCCGATAAAGTTTATCTCTTTTAAAGATTTTTGGCACGCGACTAGCAAATACTACAAGAAAAATTCAGAAATAATTTTACGTTAGTAAATTATGATGAAAACATACCGCGGTGCTGAATTTATAATGATAGTAGTTGTTAGAATTCTACTGGGTTTCTACAATTAATATTCTAGCAGGACTTTGATTCCTATCCAATTACATTGTAATTATTACTCTGCCAGGATTTTAATTCCCTTGCAACACAGTCCTACTACGGTTTCTCCATAATGGTATCTCCGGTCTCAATTGAATTTCTCCGATCTCCGATCCCCATAATTTTCGCAGTGGCAAACATTATTCGTTCTCGGCAACTAAATTCCTGCAAATATTCTAATGGGGTTTTCTACTCTCGGTCTTTTCGACACACCCGACACGCCCGAGAGTGGGGGGCCTATGATGGGTTACACCTAAAAATTCAACTGGGTCTGAGCTCAATCATGAAGGTCCACTCCAAATATTTTTAAGGCCCAAACTTATTTAAATATTATTTATATTTAATTCAGGCAGACCCTGAATTCTACAAAAGCCCATGAGAGGCTCAAGCCCATGAAACTCTCCGAATATCTATAAATAGCTCAAGTCACCTCATTATTAAGGTACACATTTTTTTAGCACTATAACGCTCTACTCTCGATTATTATTCCTTAAGTAATCACTGACTTGAGTGTCGGAGTGCCTTTGCCGGGAACCCTCGCGGCTCCTCTGACTTTGTTTTGTGACGTAGGAACAACCCACTGAAGATCTCCACAGGCAACATATAAGGATTTGTTGATACTCCGAACTTTGCGGAAGCAACATGTTGGGTACAAGTGATTTTTGGCTACATCACTCATTTTTTAGAATTATTAACACTAGAATATTTTGGTGATTACAATCAGTTTGTAATAAGCAACAAGTCATAATCACTATGCCTTCGAAAACTCTTGCCTTAGCAACTCTTAACAATCTGTACAGAAGTAATCCTTCTCACCGCCATAATGAATATTGAATAAATATTCGTACACAAAGATCATTCGAAGATCAAATGAAAAAACGAAGTGAATGTACTTGAAAGATTTCAGCCGAGTTCTTTTTCGGCTCGACTCTTGAAAGCTTGATAATTCGGCACTTAACAATAAGACCGAATTGGGGAGGATGAAATGAATTTACTTCAAATGTGCTGGTTAACAGTAAGACCGAATTGGGCAAACTTAAAAAACATGAGAGACCAAATTGGCGTATCGGATATTTGAGAGACGAAAAAAGGTTGGAATGAGTAGAAACAATTGGAAGATTTAGGTTTCGTTTGGATTTGTATTTTAAAAATGTTTTTAGTATTTTATAAATGAAAAAAACTAAAAGCATGTGTTTGGATAAAAGTTTTGTAAATTTTTTTTGAAAACTAATTTTTAAAAAGTGTTCTCCAAATATATATTTTTTAAAGAACACTTGAAAGGTGTTTTTAAATGTTTTTAGCATATAACAATGGAAGACAAAGATAAAAAGTATGACTTTTGAAATGTAAAAATGTTTTTATAGAATATTTGTCCAAACACATATTTATTCTTAAAACAACTTTAAAAACATTTTATAAAAAAATTTAAAAAAATATTGTTTTAAAAATGTTTTATAAATACATTTCAAACGGAACCTTATTATCTTCAAATATTATTGTATTTTGGCTAGGGATGGGATTGGGTCAGGACCCGTCCCGTAACCTCCTTACCCGATTTCCGTTTCGATAAGAATTGAGATATTTTTTTTCTCCCGATCCCGCACCTGAGAAGTGTTGGGACCCGAATGTTCGGGATCCCGTCGGGTCGGGAGAGTGTAATCCCGAACAATATTTTTTTAAAAAAAATTTATGAATTTTTTTTAAAAAAATTATGAAGAAACTCAAAGAATTTTTTAGTACATTACAAATAAATTAAAATTTCTTCGTATATAACCATTAAAAACTAAATCATTTTTTAGTACATTATAAATAAACTAAAACAACTACTTGATTAATACAATAAAAACATATAATTATTCAAAATAATAAAAAAAATAAAATAAAAATTTATAACTCAATGTTAATATTAAAAAAGATAAATATAAATATTTAAAAATAATTATATTGTAGATAATTATAAAAAATTAATATTATAATAGAAAATTATAAAAAAAATTCTATTTTTTTAATTAAAAAATATTATTAATATATTTGGATCGGATCGAGAATCCCGTCCGGTAGAGTTGTTTATCCCGATCCCAAAATTGATTGGGTCAGAAAAAATCTCAATCACTCGAGTCGAAAAAAGTTTGGGACAGAAAAAAAAAAAAATTGGAAATGGGGAAAGATCGAAAATTTTCAGAATTTTACCAAATTTTGCCGCCCCTAATTTTGGCCATGTAAATAGACAACACATCATAGGTTGGTGGGTGTTTAATAATTTATTGGCAATTAGGCCACAAATTAAACATGGACACATTCCCATGTGAAAACAAGGAAGCCGATGTTTATTGTCAGGATTCGTCTGCGCACCAAACAAAGAAACACTGATAATAGCACTTTTTCTCGCAATCGCACCGGTCTCTGATTCTTCTCCAGGTAAGACATTTTACTCTCTCAATTCCCTTTTCGTGATTTATGCCCTTAAGATCGTGTATTCAGTCAGTTTTTGTATATGGATTTCTTCTTTCTGATCTGGGTTCCATTTCTAGACTAGCTTTTAGTAAAGTTTGATTTTTTATTATTTTTTTTGAGGGGAGATTGTTCCTATCTGTGGACCTGGGTTAGTTCATTAGCCTGTGTATTTCTTAGTACCAGCTCTTCCCTCATCATAGCCATCATAATCACTTTGGTTTGTTGTTCTATTCAGCTGGAAAAGATATCTGCGGATCACTGTATTAGCAATTTCAAACAAATGGCCGTGTGAGTTGCCTCTCCTGTCTTTTTGCTGTTTGTTTTGATTCAAGAAGTTTGATTTAAACTCATAGAATATAGTCTATGTTACTGGTGATGGTAGATTGCGTATTGATCATGACTTGATGGATTATCAACAGAGTTGCCTCTGCTCCGGGAAAGGTTTTGATGACTGGGGGCTACCTTATTTTGGAGAGGCCAAATGCCGGGATTGTACTGAGTACGAATGCTCGATTTTATGCAACTGTAAAGCCACTCTATGAGGACATTAAACCTGACGGTTGGGCGTGGGTACGGCTGAATTCATGAAATGCTTGTGAATGAATGACCTTTGTATCTCTAGATATCTGGATTCTTTTTCCACAATGCTTGCGATGTTTTTATTTGTTTCGTAGCTGTTAATTGTCAGAGAGGAGAATATGCTTGTTCTTCGTTTATTTTCTTAAAGATTCGACATTTCTTTTGCAGTCATGGACAGATGTGAAACTGAATTCTCCTCAGATGGCTAGGGAAACTTTGTACAAATTGTCACTTAAGAATTTGGTGCTTCAGAGTGTAAATTCAAGGTGAATATACAATCTTAATGTAGTGATTAGCATGGGTAGTGTGTTATTATATGGGTGAGTTTTGCATTCGAATACCTTGTGGTTAAAAACCTATTCTCTTGGCTAATTTCAGTGATTCAAGGAATCCATTTGTAGAGTATGCACTGCAATATGCAATAGCAGCAGCACAATTGAGATTTGACAAAAATAAGATTGATAAATTACATAAACTTCTTTTATTAGGTAATATCGAATTACTGTGTTTCTTATAAGAAAGTTAAGATTCTAAAGGTATATGGGCTAAACTAAACCGGTTATGCAGGTCTTGATATAACTATATTTGGTTGCAACGAGTTTTACTCTTATAGGAATCAGGTAATGGAACTCAATGTTATTTTCCCGTTAATTCTTTCTAGTGGATTTCTAGTTTAAGACTTATCAGCTAATACATGTGATGTTTAATTTCATTGCATCCTGATTTCTGAAAGATCACGAAGACAAAAAGTTATTTTTGTTGATCAAGCATTAGCTTTTGACCATTTTCAAATTCTGATGTAAAATTGAACTGGTCTTGAGTATTAATATCAAGCTATTTTCAGGAAATGAACAATCAGGCTAAGTAATTCGATAATTTTTATTTTTCTGATAAAATCTTCTTTTAGCATTAGTTTGTATGCTGGAAAGCTGTGAAGCAAGTTTGTTGAGAAGTGGTCTTTATAAACTTTGGACAATTCCTAATCTTTCAAATGTCGATATCACTAGCATGTAAGCTCATAGTTACAGATTGTTGAAATAACTTGTCAACTGGTTTCTCTGGTTCGAAGATTGAATCACGTGGACTTCCATTGACTCCCGAAACATTGGCTTCCCTCCCACCTTTTTCTTCAATCACTTTGAATGCCGAAGAATTGTCTGAAACAAATTGCAAACCTGAAGTTGCCAAAACTGGTTTGGGATCATCAGCAGCTATGACAACTGCAGTTGTTGCTGCATTGCTTCATTACCTCGGGGTAGTCAGCCTTCCTTCTGTGGCCAAAGAAAATGTTCATGGAAATAAAGATTCCACGGAACTTGATGTTCTGCATGCTATTGCTCAAACCGCTCACTGTATTGCACAAGGTAAAGTTGGTAGTGGGTTTGATGTGAGCTCTGCTGTTTATGGTAGTCAGCGCTACGTCAGGTTTTCGCCAGAAGTGATTTCTTCGGCTCAGGTAACTATTTTTTATTACGCCTAACCGTTTACCTTTTTCAGAAAACTGTTTACTTTTTTCTTATTCAGTATTCATTTGAGATGTAATTTCCATCAAACTGAGATATCTGAAGGCTATCTGTTACCTCTGTAATTTGAACCAAGACGCGAGATTGGTGAAGAATTTCTGTAGAAAACCACTTGGACCATCAAAATTTTTCACAAAAGCAAATATAAGGAACTGATGATATACCCTGAAATATGCCATATCTGGAAAAAATATTCGTTCTGCACTGTGACCGCTAATATGGAACTTGCACAAGGCACTGTTGCACTGTTGAATGGAATTTGATTGAAATGGTTTTCGAGAATGAGTCAAGTTTCGACTAGCTAGTAAGTTGCTGGAAGAATTGTAAAATATGGACCAATATACTTCTGGATTATGGAGGGGAACTACAAGATTCTGGTAAGTGTGGGATTTGCTGATTATATCATACTTTCATCTGTGTTGCAGGATACTGGTAAAGAATTGTCGATACAAGAGGTCATAGATAATGTGCTAAAATCTAATTGGGACCATGAGAGGATTAAATTTTCCTTGCCTCCATTGATGACTCTTGTAAGTACCAAAAGGCTTCTCATGTGCATGCTATATTATGGATAAATGTTCAAGCATAATACATCAAATTGTTTCAAAAGGGTTCGATTATTCTGAGTCTAATGCCGCTTTCATCCTTTTAATTGCATTATTTGAAATTACCTTCTTATAATGGAATGAATTAAAGTAAACTATTTTCTGCAATCAGCTCTGGTTTTCCTTGCCTACCACTAGGGGGAACTGGAAAGCTGATTAGATCTCAAAGTTCACTGCGAAGAAGTGTGACAAGCTTATGATATCCATGCCTATGGAATTTTTTTAAATGCCAAGTTCGCCATCCCATTTTACTTTTGCTCTCCAAATTATACAGAAGCTCCCCTGAAAAGAATAGATCTTCCATCTTTTTTTATATTCTGCATAAATTATGGAAGAGCAGGAACTGAGGCAATTAATATTTAATAGGATTTATGCACTTTATGCTTTCCTTCATGAAGTTGCTTGAAATAATAAGAGGGGTACCCCTGCAGTTACTTGGAGAACCAGGAGCTGGTGGTTCATCAACACCGTCTCTGGTTGGCGCGGTGAAGAAGTGGCAAAAATCTGACCCTAAAAATGCTCAAGCAACGTGGACGAAATTGTCAGAAGAGAATTCTGCACTTGAAATGCATCTCAACACGTTGAGCCAATTGGCACAAAATAACTACGATGCTTATAGAACGGCCATCAACCACTGCAGCTTGATTACTTCAGCAAAGGTTTAATCTTATGTCATCATTCAACTACTTTTTTATTGAGATGGCAAGATGTCATTTTTAGTCCCGTAACCATGAGGTGGGACATCTTTAGTCCCTTACATATGGTACACTAAATTTAGTCCTATATTTTTTTTCCTATAATTAATGATAATCGTTTCACACAATGTTCTAATTTTTCCATCAACATTTCTCAATTGAAGATTCAACAAAAACCACTAGGACTGGTTTCAAGTATTTAGACTGGTTTCTCGAACCTTTTTCTGCAGTGGTCTGGGGTGGCGACTGAACCAAACCACATGGAAGTTGTTAGAGCATTATCCGGAGCTAGGGATGCCATGCTTGGGATCCGCAGTAACATGCGCAATATGGGCTTAGCTGCTGGAATTCCTGTATGTTCTCTTGAATTTAAGTCAAACAGGTTCCTTTGTGTATGTTTTCGCTTACTTCACTTTTACACCTATCTTACTATTTATTTTGCATGCAAAAAAACTATTTTCAGATAGAACCAGAATCACAAACTCGATTACTCGACACAACAATGAACTTGGAAGGAGTTCTATTGGCTGGTGTTCCTGGAGCTGGTGGATTTGATGCAGTTTTTGCTGTCACCTTGGGGGATTCAAGCCAAAATGTGATCAAAACATGGAGTTCGCTTAATGTTCTCGCCTTGCTAGTGAGGGAGGATCCTCATGGTGTTTACCTAGAGAACAATGATCCCCGAGTAACTGAAGTTACAACAGGTGTTTCTTCTCTTCATGTTTCATGAAAAATCTTCTTATATTAAAGTTAACGGAACAAGAGGCATAGTATAGACATAATAATAAGCTGAGTGTTGTTGTAAGTGTCTCAAATTTGTAGCTTACACTATTGTTTTTTAAATAATTATTTTCATTTTTCATGTCAAAATCTTGTAACCCGTATCAGATATTAACAGGTATTGATTTTTACTTGATAAATTATTATCAGGGTGATTCGGTTTTGATTGTCCCCAAGCAAGAAATTCTTTCAGCAACTGCTTTGATTCAATTTTAAATGTCGCTAATGAATAAGAATTGCGAATTAGTAAAATTGAACAAACGAGTTTGTATGACTACCATAAAATCATTGTACACATGAATCATATCTACATAGCTACTTGTATTATTTAAAAAGTCTCTATAGACCTACGCGTAAAAATGTTAAGGAGATGAGAATAATTACATGGTATCTTGAAGAGGAAACATACATTCACCAATAGTCTCTACAAGAGCAAGCTCCATCTCTAAAATGGTGGAACCGATTCCGGTCCCTGACGATGATTTCTCGTTCATAGATCATTGAAATTAACTTAGTATAATTGTGACAATCACTGCACATCCTAACATTTCTCACTATTCTTATACGAGTACCGCAAGAAGTATGTATCAGTGAAAATGCAATTGCCAGCTTCTGACTGTGAGTATTCAGCCTCTGTCTCTTCTCTTCTTCGTCCACGTCGAGAAAAATCTGTGATGTATCCGGAAAATAACCTTCAAATTTTAGTTGCCACTCCATTTGGTGAAGCATTTCATAGATTTCTTGACAATTTGGATGCGATTTATCAGATGATACAAACTTGTAGACCTTCCTCTTGACCTCGACGAGGCTTGAACCGGGCACTTGGGGTGCTCTTAAACGAGCCATTTGCGTGCGAATATAGGACACGTCTTCCCATCTTTTGGCTTGTGCGTACACATTAGACATCATCAAGAAATCACTAGCATTCTGTGAGTGAGTCTGCACAAGGCTTCTGGCGGCAACTTCTGCCATTTCTACATTTTGATGAGTCTTGCAAGAACTCAGGAGACTTCTCCATATAACATCGTTTGGTTTCATAGGCATGCTCTTTATAATCTCAAAAGCTCGATCCACCATCCCAGCTCGTCCCATAAGATCGACAATACAACCATAGTGTTGAATCGTCGGCACTATCCCGTGTTCAAATCTCATCTTTTCAAAATATTTCAACCCTTCTTCCACTAATCTGTCATGGCTACAAGCAGTCAACACTCCTACATAGATAACCTCATCAGGATTCAACCCTTCTTCAAGCATTTTCCCGAAAACTTCCAAAGCTTCTGCACCGCGCCCGTGAAGAGCTAGCCCTGAAATGATCACACTATAAGACATCTGGTTTTTCAACCTCATTTTCCGGAATAAAGACAACCCTTTATCTATACTTCCACACTTTATATACATGTCAATTAATGATGTTTCTACAGCAACATTGAATCCACTCAAATTTCTGAGTAAATAACCATGTGTGCATCTTCCCAGATCAAGAGCACCTAAATGAGTGCATGAAGAAAGCACACTCACCAATATACTTTCCTCAGCCCTCCAAGAATTTTCATTATTCATTCCACTGAAAAGCCTTAGGCATTCATCCCACATGCCTAAATTTGCGTGACATCCAATAAGTGCACTCCAAGAAGCAATACTCTTCTTATCCATTTGTTCAAAAGCAGTACAAGAATGTCTTATTTTCCCACATCTACCATACATGTTGATCAAACTATTTTGCACAAGCACATCTTCCACAAGCCCTTTCTTCAAAATTTGCCCATGTATCTGAACTCCCTCCTCAAGTGCCAATAATCGAGAAATCGCCTTTAGAAGAATCGGATATGTGAAATTATCCGGTTCTACCCCTTCTTCAAGCATTCCAAGAAATGTAAACAAGGCTTCTTCTGAGTTCATATCCTTCACATATCCTCTAATAATGGCATTGTACTCAAATGAACTTGGATCATCCATGATTTTAAATATTGAGCATGCATACTCCACACTGCCCCATTCCGATAAAGCACAAGTGACAACAAGATTGCTTTGACAAAACGAGCTCCACATAAATCCAAACTTGAGGGTTTGGGCATGAATTTCCTTGAATTCCCTCATGTTCTTGCATTTTTTGATGTGAGAGATGCATTCATGTTCCTTCGGAGTGGAATTATTTTCTGGTCTGCTTGTATTATTCTCCTGTTGAATCAAGAACTGGAGGCTCTGGTTAAGGACAGTTGCCCCTACCATAATGTTAACAATTACACCATCAAAAGATTGTGCGATTCGAGATTCAACGGAATCTACAAGAATGAAGGTTGACGGGAAATCTTGAAGAAATTAGGGGGGGGAAAGTTCTGGGAAACTGAATTGTCGTATGAATTTCTAGTTTGTGTGTGGAAGAAAAGGAATTTTGAGGTCAGAATTATCTTGAAAATGAATATAATTTTCTTGGGGTTATATTTGGTTGTTTGTATTTTCTAAGATTTTTCAAAAATTGTTTTCAAGGATTTTTAGACTAATATGGAAGGCCTTATTGGTTCAGAGATTTCCGAGTAAAGAATTTCAGCCAGAATTGGTCCACGTCACGGACGCAGATATTAACGGATAGGATAGTGTGTAGTTTGTAGCACAAGGTTGTGGGCTCCAATCTAAAGGTTGCAATATATTATTTATATATACTAATACAAGCATACAAATCTTGAAATTTTGGAGTATATTATATATTAAAAAAAATTGTATATTTAAATCTGTACTTGAACATTTGATTTTTGCGCATTATTATCGATACAATACGGTTTTGTTCATGCTGCCTAACGTGTTCCCACATGATTGATCAAAATCAGGCCCACTGATTTGAATCAATCACAATCTGTCATCAATCACAATCTGCCACACTACTCATGGGATAACCTTACCAATACGGCATAAAATACATGGAGAAAAAGGGCGTCGCATTTAACTTGAAAATCAACAGCAAAATCGCATCGAATGAAATGATTTAAAAAATACATTGCAGTAATGTATATGGTGACTTCAATAGAAACAATCAGGCGGGTAGCAACATCAAGAAAAAGTGGCGGGATTAAAAGATAAGAGCAGGATACAAAATAAAATGATACGAATGTTAAAGTTAGTCTGTGAATCAGTAAAATGATTGAATCGATTGGATTTTCACTTTTACACAGTGCAAAATGGAGAGATGCATATAATCGATCTCGAATCCAATAATAATTCAAAATCAAGGCCATGTATGCATTGAAAAGCTCAACGCCGTGCAAGTATATTCAAGAAAACGATACAAGGCTGGCACAGAATCTTCGCTTTCTTGCTGATACAAGATCGAAGAAAATAACAAGGCCAAGAGCCAACATCATGCAGCGACGAGATCAGGTGTTTCAGCCTCCACAGATACCAAAGTTGTGTGTACTTTATCCACCCAATTGTCCAGCCGCTCACGTAAGGATTTGATCTGAGGAATCCCTAAAACTCTAGGTTGTACCCAGGAAACATATACGGTTCCCTCAACCTGGTCAATGATTCCCTCAATGAGATGCACCTGCAACGTGTTTCAACAAGCCAATCAACCAACCTCTACAAGATCCAAGATATACCACAACTCAAAAGTATGGTCCTACATATTCGAGCAACGCTGGATGCACAACATGAAAATTGAACTATATGCTGCTTGGCCAAAAAATGCCAAAAACAAATGTGTGATCCAATCAATGCACGTGTCAAGGAACATCTCCAGGAAACTAGTATTTCATGCATGTGAAACTTACGGAAAGGCTCTTCATAAGAAGATACTCGACATCTTCCACGGTAAGTTTTGTTCGATCTGCAATGATGCTTAATGGAATGGTTCTATCTTCGGAAGGACGACTGCAGTTAAAAACATTTTTTGTGAGTTCAACGGATATTACACAGTATAACAAAATGAACTAATTAAAACTGTCAACTTCAATAGTTTTTGCAGTTTCACCTGAAGATAATCTCCATCAAGCAGAGAATGTTGATCTTCTCCAGAAGCATTTTCTCATTCTGAACCAGCGCTGTTTGGCTACTCAGAGCAGCTCTGTGGACATGACATAGTTCTTGATAACGAACTAAATCACCACAGTTGAAGGATTCAATGATATAGTATAACCACTCAACTTTAGTTCCTAGAAGACTTTTTATCTGAAGAAATTTCAAGAATATAAAATATCAGATCCAATGAAAATGTATGAATATCAAACAAACACCCGAATGAAACAACATACTGTGTATTTTCAGGGACAGAGGCACGGAGCCAGAAAAATTAGTGAGGGGTTGGTGTGAAAATATTTATATTTATTAACTATAAAAAGGCATGGTTAAAATTATTACAAAAAGATATTTATAAACTAAAACCTATATGAAAAATATTTGTAAGTGACTATCAATAAAGAAAACATCAAGTATGAATCTAAACATCCGACACAGCAGATAAACGAATAAAATTCACATTTGTTCAAATCAAATATGAAAATAATTCTTTCATCGATTACAATAATTAGATTACAACTAACACAACATTAACAAAAAACTACTATTAATAACAAAACATTAATTCAAAAAAATATGAAATACATAAAATACTTTACAAGTTCATTTTTTTAGTCTAATAATAATTGCAAAAACTAAATTATATTAAATAATCGGAAAAAAAATTATGTGAGTATCAATATTGTTTTAAAAAATATTGTGCTTATAATGAACCAACTATATTGTGTTAGAAAAAAGAACATGGAAGATCCAAAGTTGGAAGAGTAGAATTTAGAGGAGAAAATATTGGAAATAGAAATTTTGAAAATATGAAAAATAAATAGAGATGGTAGGAGAATTATGAGAATTAGTTTAGGAATTTCGTTATGTTCCTATTTAGGAATTTAATTGCGTATCTTGATTTTAGGCTTCTCCATATTTATCTTCTCTTACTTTCTATTCTATTATTCTTAATTTTTTTAAAAAAAATTATCTAAAGGGAAAAGAAACAAGTAAAAACAGAAAAAGAAAGAATATATATAAAGAGCGGGTGTGTCGTGTGTGTGTGTGTATCAAATCTGGACCCCCCACCAGCTCGCCTCCCCTTCGCTCCGTTCTGCGTATTTTCAATCATCAGAAAACTGTCAATTGAAACTTGAAAGTATCAACTATTTTTTAAGACTACCCATGGCAACTCAAACTTTTATCTGAGAAAGTTCCATTATCTTATACAAATATAAATTTCATTACGAGACTGGCTTAACACACTTTCAAGCAAACAAAATGGTGCCAATGTATCTTTGAGATATATCCTCATAATCGTTACCATAAACAACAGCACGCGCATGACAAATGTAAAAGCATAATCAACTTTTACTTTTTCTAAGAACAGAAAATAAAAGGAAGATCTCCAAGTAATATTTTGTGCTTCAAACCACCAGCATATTTTTCATACCTTTTACTTTTTCTACAAAGGCACAGACATCCTAAATCTAAATAGACCATATTTTCAGACATGTGCGTGGTACAAAGAGCAAAACATATATTTTGAAATTTAAAATAAGTATGATGAGTTTCAGACAAATAACTTACAATTGGGTGTGCAAGAAGTTCCCCAAAGTTGTAAATGTTTTCCCCCAATAATGCTGATAAGGATAAGTCAAAGGCCAAATCCTACAGAACAATAAAAGAGATCATTAAAATTAAGCTTAACTGAAAACTTGAGGGCATAGTATCCACGAATAAAGCATAAATACTTAAATCATAAATAATAGCATTGTCCTGATTGTCCAACATGAATTACAATTACTTCCACGTTCATAATTTCAAAAACCCACTATATAAGCTTCATTCAATATCAATTTGAATCTATGCTTCCCATTCGAGCCAAAACTTTGAAGACGCTGAAGAATGTCATGTGGGTAAAATAAGACTTTGTACGCTACAAGAAAAATGTTTGAGTCATGGTTTATAATATTTTGTTTAATCTATGCTTCCTACTCGTGCGAAAACTTTGAAGAAGCAGAAGAATGCTATCGGTAAAAATTGGATTTTTTACGATAATACTTTTTTCATCAGTTAACTACATGTTTCAGGTCTACATGAAAAATGAATACTGTAACCACCTTATTAAAACACAATATTATAGTAAGTACAATATTTTCAAGAAAACCTACCAGCTTAAATGAATCAGATAAAGACTCTACTGACGTGTAAGCCAGATAAAGGAGCGCACTTTTGTAGAACTCTGCAAATTCTTGACGAAACTTGTGGAATTGTGATGAAATCCAATAGTAGCTTGCATACACGGATGGATCAATGTCGGTCATGCCATCAAGTGTACTCTTTCCTTCCTCCAAAAGCCTCTTACACTCTTTTTGATCACCACTCTCAAGCTGAAGTGTAGCAATCTGCATCTTGATATAAAGTATTGGCTCATCTATGCGCGTTTCTTTGGTGGCGCGAAGCTTCTCAATCACCCCTTCTAGATAATTAATTGCTGCCATTTTCTGTGGATACTGTCGAGAAACTATCACGGCAAAATGGGCAAGCTTGAGGAGATTAATCTTTGTCTCGAAATCGGCTATGAAATTGTGGTAAAGCTGTATTAGAGCATCCCCAGCCTGAGTGAATCAAGAAAGTGATAATAAGCAAATTAGGCAAGATTAAATAAAACAGATAAAGGAACTAAACAGGCAAAAGAGCTTTGACACGGATTGTTTAATTCGTCCGAATATAAGGGATAGTTAGCTTATCTTCCTCACAGGGTCGACATAGACGAGTAATAACTCTAGCAGAAATAGTTTCAGTAAAAAAAAAATTGAATTGTAGGTTCTTCCAACTTCACTCTGCAAGCCAAATCTGACTGTCACACCTCTCCATAAAAAAATTTCAGGATCTTCCATCATCAGATGCCAAGTAAAATGTAATATCTAGATAAAATGGTTAGTATTACATTTGAAGAAGTGTCATTTCTTGGTCGCATTAATACTTGTCTAACAGCAGATTCTATCTCTAAATGACACCAATTAACAGTCCGGCTAATTGAGATGCATGGAATATGCAGGAAAATCCGCAGTGAAACTGTTTTGGTGGTCATGTATTCTCTTCTATATATACAACGCAATTGAATGCATTTACCAGTATAAATGTCTAAAATTCAAACACTATTGCCAGTCAGGAAAGGTACCTCACATTAAGGCGATACTATCCAAGCTCAAAAATAAATATCCAGACCATGCGATTCTATTGAAGACAGAACCCACACAACACAAATGCCCTAAACCATAAAAAGTTGACCCAAACCCACGATCAAGACTTGCTGAAAATCACACAAACGGAACCCTAATAAATCCTAAATATTCCACGATGAACCAATCGGTGACAAAGGCTAATACAAACATTAAGAAGAATTTAAATTACATCACCTGAAATACAGCAAGGGCGACGAACTGTTCGAGCTTGAGGGTGAGCTGGTGCCAGAGCTTCCGCTGGTACAGATCTGAAAGCGTGGTGTACCATTCCGATAGCTCAGGGTGCGCTGTGCGCTGCGCATCCAAATACTGCGAAGCCGCCATCAAATTTCTGCTCCCCTGTACTGGTTCGGCACCGAAATGTGTGGAATTATAGAGAGGAGAAGAGAGATTCTGGAAATGGAGATTTCAATGGGAGTTCTTTTGTTGTAAATTAAAATTATACTTGAATCTTGGTTTTGTAAAACCCCACCTCCCCTTGTTTGTTGTGTATTTGCAATCTTTTCTTTTTGCCTACGAAAGGAATTTCCTTTTTTCCTTTTCCTTTTTTCCCCCTTCCCTTTTTTTTTTAATCAAATCCTAATTTTTATCTTAAAAAAAAAATCCTAATTTTTATTTTTATTTTTAAAAAAAAAAACTCGTGAAACAGTATGAATAATCAATTTTATAAAACAAATTTTTTTATTTAGGTCAACTATAAAAAATAATTATCTTTTATGTCAAATGAATTATTTTTTAAAAAATGTTAATATGGACAAAGTTGATTAGTGAGGTCATCTCATCGGATTTTATGTGAAAAATAATATTTTTTTGAGGTTAAATCGAGTAGGAGATCAGATCTCATGAAATTAATTCGTGACACGGTTTCACGAGAGTTTTTGTCCAAATAAAATGTTGAAATGATAGTAAAATGAAAGGTTAGATAATTAAGCGAGATTCTAAATCGCGTTATTTCGTTGTTTATATCTCTTTACATGTATTTCAGTTACTCGACCTTCGTTTGAAGAATCAAGCACAAGTCCTTCAACCGGTCTTAGAGAAATATGCAGCTCAACAACTCAAGACCAAAAGTCAAGATCTGCTCGACCGTCCCTAAGCAGACAACACAAAAGCAATTCAATTGAATTTGTTTCACAGCTGAGTAAAGATATCTTCTGATTCAAGCTATACGTATCACAAGGATATCGCATACTTTATCGGAAAAGTTGGTTGACAAATCATGCACAACTAACAAGAGATTAGAAGGATCATGATGTTTTTTCAAAAAGATATTTTTCAGAGTTTGTTTGCAGTTGATGTCTGTGACCGTTGCTTTCCGCATTTGGATAATGCCAAACTACCTATTAATTGAAGTGTACTTCTTATCAAGAAAAGACGTCGACAGCAGTGCTTTTGGAGGGAAATACTTGTTTTAGTCTCATTCGATGACGGTTTCGTGACGATGAGTTATAATGATTTTAAGTTTTTTAACCTTTTATGTTGTTCATTTCATTATTATAGTTTTATGTTTGGTTTCACGAATGTTTTAAAAATTATTTTTCACACTAAGTTCATGCATGTTTCGTCTGTTCTCCTAAGATTTTAATTGTCAGTTCAGGTTTACTATGTAAGTAGTAGTTTTGGCATGCCCTTATAAGAACCGGTCGTTGGTTGTAGGGTTGCATCTTTTGTTTCAAATATTTTATGAATGTTAGAGTTATTAGACTTTTAGTGTTATTTACATAGATTTTAATTTCAATCACGATTTATTGAACTTGCAAACATGATGCATGCCCTGCACTGCTGTTTTGAAAAATTTTCCCATACTTTTCCGCATCTAAATTCTTGAAAATTTCTAAAAAAAACGGGATGTTACAGTTGGTATCAGAGATGTTTGTGAGTCAGTTTGTAGTAACCCAGAACCCATTTTAAGATAATAATATGTTAAACATGATTAAGGGTTAGTAATTAACCAATTCCAGGGCTTAATCGGACTTCACAATTAAGAATTGGGCTTTCAATATTTGAGCCAGTTCGGACGGCCCGAAGAGGACTTCGGACGGTCCGAACTCAGCAGCCCGGGTGCTTCGATCGTGGTCATGTTGACTTTGGGGTTAAGGTAGCTTCGGACGATCCGAACCCTAGATCGGACGGTCCGAACTCCTTCAGCCAGCAATGCACGATGACTAAGCCTTGAGTTTTGACAAGTGTCGGATGTAGAGCAGTTCGGATGGTCCGAACCTGAGTTCGGAGGCTCCGAACCCGACGTGGCTTGCATGCATGCATTGAGCTGGAACGGACGCTCCGAACCCGAGTTCGAAGTATCCGAACCTAGGCCGGTCTTGGCCTATAAATAGGGGCCTCTGGAGTTCATTTTTTAATACGAATTCCCGAGTTTCCTTCTTCAGTTTTATAGTGTGAGTTATACACTTAAGGGCTCTATCGGTAATAGTGAGATTCTGGAATAACAAAGAAGTTGTTATAGTCATCCAGAGTCAGCGACATCAAAGGGCTTACTACGGACGAAGGTATGGTCTGGGAATCTATTTAAGTTTTGGAAGTACTTATTAGCTTAGTTAAGGCTTATAGAACTTGTGTAGTGATACGGTGAACTTTTGAATATAGGCTTGGAACCTAGGATCCTACTTTACTTGAACTAGCCTAGAGGTATGTACACATTGACTGAGATTATCAGCGAGTATACATGTTTATATGTTGCATTTATTTGGCATTATTATGTGGCATGATGTATGTTTTACCGCTTTCTATACTCATATATCATGTGCACATACACGTTGAGCCTATATCTTGTTATACCTGATTATAGAGCCGCTCATCTCTATACTCGATAGTCTGTCACTAAGAGTACCGCGACGGCGGGGACATGTATGTCTGACTACTCTGGTGTACTAGTCGAGTGTGGTTGCACCCAGAGGTTAATCCGTGCAGTGGCAGCACTCATGTGGCGCGGGTACTGAGCATGACTTTCAGATGACCCTTTATCAATCATCATGTTGCATGCATTATATACATATGTTTACTCATGTTTATATACTAGGCGTTAGCGCTCACGTCCTAGTTGTTATCTTGGACACCCTATTCCACGGAGCAGGTCGCATGATGGACGGAGCTGGTAGTTCAAGGCAGGACAAGGGAGCAGGAGCCTTGAGGAGTTAATTATACAGCAGGATTCAATATAGTTGTATAATGTTTACTTTTAAGTTTTTCGATATGGTTGTATCATTACAGTATTAAGCCTGTATATATTTTACTAAGCTGATATGTAATTTATGGATTATGTTTCCGCACGTTTTACTCTGTTAAGTATTTTGTTGTATTAAGTTTAATGCATGTAATTAGTTTTCAGTTAGTAGGTGATTCCATACAGAGTCACTACACAGTTCGTGCATGCAATCTCGCCAATGACTCAAATGCTCCTGACTCCATGATTGTAAGGTGTATGTTTTAAAGTTAAAATTATTATTTTGCTTATAGTTATGACTATGCAGATTTACAAGAGAAAGTGTTGTGTTGTTTAAATGGATTTTTGGATTTGTGACTGTGATGGATCCGATCTATTTAAGAGTATCTTTGTGAATGAATGATTTACGTATTCAAAAGTATTGATTGATATTGGTGGTATTTTCCTATTTGGGTTAATAGGAGGATTTTGATTTACAAAATCGAGTGATTGTTTCGGAATTTAAGTCAACCTGATTTTGATTCTATTAATTTTGTTGAACGGTCCCGTGTTGGCATAGAATTGTTTGGTGAGATTTTACCTATAAGCATTATTACTAGAATTTTTTTTTTTTTTGAGAATGCACTTACGTCATAAGGAATGTAGTGTGATGAGTGATTGTTCTCTTGCATGTTTTTATTGTATGAGATATGTAAGTTGATAAAAAAATCGTGTCTTGTATTTGTTGTTCTGGCCTCTAAGAAAAATTATCGTGGATTTAGATTTGACAAGGAACTTGGCAAAAGATATATGCATTTCAAAATGTTAAGATACTATATTTTTTTATTATTGTTTGCATAATTAAATATATAATTATTGAACAGCATTATCTCATTAAAATTTTAATGATTTGTCCAGATTTACCATAAAAATATGTTATCAAGATTCAACAAATAATTATTTCACCCTAGCACAGTCTATAACACTTGGATTATAACAAGGGGGCACCAGATTACTTCAACAGGTGAGGATTGTTCTTGTCTATATAAAAAGCTCCCAGGTTATAAAGCAAATCGATGTGGGACACATAAACTAAGACATCAACACACTCCTCTCATGCCCAGGAATGAAACGACTGGAGCATGAAGATATTAACGGGTGACCAACTATGGAACGGGTGAGGCCAACTATGAGCCGTCCAACACATAACGGTGGAACCCGAGCTCTGATACCATGTTAAGAATTGACTTGGACCTAACTTACCTCAAAAGCTAGCTCAAGAGGTGAGGGTTGCCCTTGTATATATATTAATTAAGGGCTCTCAGAAACTCTATCCTATCGATGTAGGACAATATTTCAACAATAACTTTTGTCTTAGGATTAAAATTGCATGTATTTCATTGCTTGAATAACTTGTTTCCTTTTGATGTGTTGCTTCGAGATTTAAATAGGTTTTGCAACCTCTAAAAATAAGTATTATGAATTTTTTTTCTTAACAATGAAAGAAAAATTCATAATAAATTATTTGTAGAGATATGCAAACACTACCTTAATAATCCCTATTTGTCGATGCTATCTTTATTTATTTTCATAGATGTACCTAGCTAGTACGTACTATATATATTTTTATGGACTGTATATAAGCAATAACTTATGCTTTTAAAGAATTGCTTAAATTTATAAATTATGAAAAATAAAGAAAATCAGAATCATGTAGTATTTAGCTGAAAACTTTTTTAGATACAAATTAAATCAACGTCTGATTAGCACTATATATGTTCCCAACTGATATTTGTTTATTATTTATAACCATAAAATATATATAATCAACGTTTGTATGATCTACATAGCAGATGCATTACACTCTTCGAGTAATTTAAGAATGTTGCCTTCGGGGGCACTAATCGACGGCGCAATGGCTCTGCTGGAAACGGGGAGAGGTTTTTGGGTATGTGTCTCCGATTTGGTCGACGAGTGCGCCACATGAACCACGGGACGAAGATCAGGCTTTCTTGCTTGCTCTTTCCATATTTTTCCATGAGTTCCATCCTAATTACCATCCATCCATGCATCAACTTAAATATTATTATATATATACATGTATTATATTAATACTCTCACCCCAAAAATAAAAATAAAAATATTCTAAATGATATTAAATTAAATTTACATTAAGCATGGATGGTTCAGGCAACGGACACGGGATGGGTCTGTCGAGATCGAGAGGCTCCATCAGGTGCGGCACCGGCTTGAACTCGAACGCGATTTCGATACTGTGCGTGGCAATGGACACAGCCGTGGCTATAGTTGCAGCCTCTAAACTTGGAGCCAAAACTTCACGTTCATCCTGCATATACATACGCATAATCATTCATTTATATACATAAAATAAAATTACTCATCAAATTAATATTTTGATTCATTTTCTTATCCGATGTGTAGCTAATCAGCTAGCTAGCTACTCACAACAGCACTCTGAGTCCGACGATGCCCTCTGCTAACATAAAATCTTGAAAACATTCCCACCATTTTCACGAAATATATAATTCGATATACGTATATCTGATCTTTTGGCTTCTGAATATATATATACAACAAGTGTGCGTACATGTATGTATAGATGTTGAAACAGTAGAATTTGTTTGTCAATAATGGAGATAGATAGATCGTGGAAGTTGATGAGTGGGTTTGAAAAGTTAGGTTTGTGGGTTTGGTTTCTGTTGGGATTCTCTTTTACGTATCTGAATTATATTGATTTAAATAAAAGAGAGAGAGAGATATAGTATTACAGATGTAATCCCAAAGCAAGCATGCGGTGGATTAAAGAATTTATATATGGCGAGGGATCAATCATTCAATACATGATAAGTTTTTTTAAATGATGATGATCACTTAGATTATATATGTTGTTCACTATTTCAATAATCAATCAATTAATTAATTAATTTCTCTTCCAGCTATGTCTGAAATTATTGGCCATTTGTGTGTATTATTGTTCGCCCATTAATGAAATCATTGTTTTCTTCTTCTTCTTTTTTTGGGTAATGTGTCTCAAAGATCATCTAATGTTGGAAATTTATCAATATATATGGGTTTATTATTTTTTCAGTGTACCCCACACATATTTATAAATTTTAATCATTAGAATGCATTCTACGTACAGACAGTGTATGTATAAGTAAGGTAAAATGATCCATTTTGGATTATGTATGGTGTAAATGACCCTTAGAATTCGCTATATTATATTATATAAATAGGAAAAATTATTTTTTTGGTCTTATATATTTGTCAATTTGCAATTTCAGTCCTTTATATTTTCAGATTTCAGTTTTAGTCCGCTATCTTTATTTTTTTTTGGCAATTTTAGTCCTTTTTTCGACGTGGCGCTAACGTGACACCAATTCAATGCTGACGTGTACAGTGTCACGTAAGCATTTTCGAGTAAAAAGGATCGAAATTACCAAAAAATAAAACATGCATGACTAAAACTGAAATATGAAAACATAGAGGACCAAAAGTGCAAAATGACAAACATACATGACCAAATTTGCAGTTTTTCCATAAAATTATGATATCTAAAAATTATATATGTATTTATTCTCCTTTTTTTTTGAAGATATGTATTTATTCTCATTTAAGATATCCATCTCCTTAATTCTTATTTGTCTACAATGCGGTTAAATTTTTTGTTCGTACGAATTCATATCAGTGTCTTTTCGCACGCTTTATATACATGTTTGATGTTTCCATAGTTGATTATTTTAATATATAAATGGTATTGTTAAATTAAAATTAAAATTTTCACAATTTTAATGATTTTTTGAAATTCAAAATTGTAGAAATTAAATATAAAATTTTCTGAATTTTTTTTAAACATAAATTTCGTTTTTAATCCAAAAAAACAAAAAAGGCCGGATACAAGGTTAATTTTTTTTTGATCGGTAAAGCTTGCTAACTTTGATGTATTTATTTTATAATATTAGGGCATTGTTTGGTTTGATGTATTATTAATATATCTATAACTTATCTCAATCAATTTCGCCTTATTTTTGTCACCTTATTTATCTATTTATTAATTAATAATTTTACATCATTTAAATCAAATAAATTATAATCTATCCATCAAATCAAATAATATATTAACCATTTTTTCTTATTTATTTTTAATTTACATTATATTACTTATCTATGGATTACTTATCCTATCACTCAAACCAAACGGTGCAATTCGTTATCTTTGGATGGAATTTGATCATACAATAAAGAGTTGTGACTTAATATCAGTGTTTTCATAACCGAACCGGTGATCAAACTAGTCTATCTAAAAAAAATGATCCAACCGGTCGAACCGTTTTAACCTAACGGTCGAACCGAAAAACCATTTCTATAATTTAATATAATAAATAATATATTTTGAATTTTAAAAACTCCAAAATTATATAAATAGACAAAAATATATATATTTAACATAGTTTGAAAGTTAAATAAATATGTAAATATATTCAAAATATCAATTATAGTTATAAATTATTTAATTTAAAAAAACAATAATTATTAAAATAATTTTTTAAATGAAGTAAAAATTCTAAATAATAATCTATATATATAAAAATATTAAATTTAAAGTTTTAAAAATAAAAAATTAAAATTTAAAAAAATAATTAAAAAAATTCGAAAAACCGTTTCAACCGATTGAATCGATTTTCCGGTTCTTGGCCGGTCCAACCGGTTTTTGATCGGTTTTGACCGGTTCTGTCCGGTTGGACCGGTTTTCTGGTTCTTGGAGTCGTTCCGGACCGGAGAACCGACCTGCTCCCGGTTCGCTCCGGTTCCAAAAAAAACATTGCTTAATATATTAGACACATTATTGTTAATGTTGTTGTTCTATTATTATATTATTCGAGTTTTTCACGTAATCTAATTTTTGGTTGGAAGATAAAACCAATTTTTTTTCAATCGTATTAAATGATAGCATTTAATGACTTGACCTAATAATTTTCCATAATAGATGGCATTGCATGATGCATCTACATTAGGGATACTATGAAAGAAAAAAAAAAAGAAATAAAATATACCAGCAACAATTATTTATACATGTAATTTATTTTTTTGAAAAAAAAATACAGATTTCTTCTTTTGAAAAAATCTTTATTCAAGAATAAAATATGTATAAATACTACATATTTGTAGTGCATGTATGAGTGACATCCTATCTTCTTGACGCTTCATTTGTTTTTTCATAAAAGTATTGGTCTTTCCATCTTTCTTTTTTATCTTTAAATACTTTATCTTTGCTCATTTATTTTTCTCAATTAATTAAAGGGGAAAATTGTATTTTTGGTCATGTAGTTTTGCCATTTTGCGATTTTGGTCCTCTATGTTTTCATGTTTCAGTTTTAGTTCGCTATCTTTATTTTTTTGGCAATTTTAGTCATTTTTCCTATATGGCGTTGATGTGGCACCATTGCATTGCTGATGTGGAGCTGACGTGTATAGTGTCACGTAAGCATTTTCGAAGAAAAAAGACTGAAATTGCCAAAAATCAGAACATACAGGACTAAAACTGAAATATGAAAATATAGAAAACCAAAATTGCAAAGTGACAAACATAAAAAATCAAAATTGCAGTTTTTCCTAATTAAAGTTATACATTTATTTTTACTTTGTCGATTGATTAAAAATGCAGCATCTAATATAGAATTATATTTGACCAGTATACATATGCATACACCTTTTCTATATATCTTATCTCTCCAATAATGAATTAATACGTGGAAGCCGACTTTTGACTCTGAGTTTTAATATTTATTATTGAAAATATACATAATGAAAATAGATGTGGGCTATGTTTAGCTGAGACAATATTTGACTCTTTTGAGTTTGAATATATATATCTGATAAATTCATATTTGAAATGAACAATAATTTTTTTGACAAAAAAAATATATATTTTTATGAATTGAATTTGATAATAGATTCATCTTACAAAATTGATATATAAAATATAAAAGTTTTTATGTAAAGAAATATATAGTGGAAAAAAAATTGTGGCCTATGTTTAGCCGAGAGACAATAGATAATTCATTATGGGGCAGATAAGATATTAAAAAATGAATGATAAGTTGATAACTGACAGTTTGTTATCGATTAAATGATTTCAATGAAATATTATTTTATTATGAATCGAACAATTTTACAATATCCTATCAATATGCATGAGTCTTATTAACTTAAGTCAAATATTCTACAAGTATTGATATTTTATATCTATTAAAAGGGCATGGATAAATTTTAAAAAGTATATGTCATTTTCAGCCATAACATTACAATGTACATTTTTCTTTTCGAGTCTTCGACCCGAATTACGACTTGAATGTTAGAACATAAACGAATCCAAAAATTAGAGTTGACATTAACTTAGATATTAATACCCAAAAAATATTATATTATAAATGATATGTGTGCGTGTATAGAAATCAAGAAAACACAAACCAACTATCTCTATCTCTGGTTCTCGAAACAACGGTCTTCCTTGTATGTTTGAAACAGCCGGAGCCCGGAAGCACTGGGCAGGCCAGCAAAGACCCTTGAAACATTTTTCTTGGTTTTATTCTTTTGGGTACGTAGATCTCTCGTGAAACGGCCTTACGAATTTATATTTATGAGATATGTTGACTTTCATATATAGAGTAAAAAGTAACATTTTTGTAATAAAAATTTCTATTTTTTTCATAAATCATGTAGAACCGAACGCTTGTCACTTTACCAAAAGTTATAACTGACAAGAGTGACCCTACCCCAGGGCGGACATGGTCCATGCCCAGGACCCAACCCATGGTTGAAAAAAGTATTATATTTATATTTTTTTGAGAATATATATTATAATTATTATATATTAGTGGGGTTAACTTATTAATATTAAAAAAAAAAAATTTATTATTATAAAAAAATAAAATTGAAACACTCGCGCACAAGAAAATTGAAACACTCTCGCATAATATCTAAAATTACAAATGATGCAAAATATATGTTACTTCTGGAAGAATATGACACAAATAAATTATTGACAACTATTAAAATTTTGAGAGTTCACATTGAAAATAGATGTTTTTCCTATGTGTTATGGAATTACAGCCCATAATAACCGATGACCGACGAATAATAAATGCCCAAATAATTGCGGAATAAAGTAATCAACAAGAACACTATATTTTTACGTGGTTCACCCAATATAGGCTACGTCCACGGAGCTGCTGCAAATATTTATTACCGAAAAAATATTACAAGTGTACAAAACACTATATCTCTCACTCGATCCCAACTCCCGAGTATTACCGAGAAAATATTTCTTTAACTCACACAAGAGATCACCGAAAAAAAAAACAACCCTTTTTTTTCTTTTTTCTCTCTTTATTTTCTTCTCAACTGTTAATACAGAAGAAAAGAATGGGATGAATAAAATGAAGCAAGAGGCAGCCTATTTATAGGCGTTTTTTTACGTGTGGAATTAAATGCGAAGCATATTTAATCATTTTCCCAGCAACCAACTACTTTCTGCCACCTAACAATTCTTCCACTTGAAGACTTGATTTCAATCATGGCTTCACACAGTCAATGTAGCATGCAGCTCATGCTCTTCTCTTATATTTGCAGTCCATCTCGTCTTTCATGACTAACTCCCACTTGATTGAATCATCATTTTGCATCGCTTCTTCAAAGGTCTCCGATCCATCTTTAGCTGTCAGCAAAATATAGTGAAGTGTTGGGGAGTATTTCTGAGGTGGTCTGATTGTTCTAGAAGATCTCCTGAGTTCAATTTCCGGAGTTTTCGGTTCATCATCTTGTGCAACAGTTTCTTTATCTTTCAGGTTACTGGTTTCCGACTCATTCACAGGAATATCCATCAATGGTATTTCATCCAACTTCTTGACTTCAGGACATTCATCACCAGCTCCAACGCTTGACCTGTCCTTATACATCACATACTCATTGAAGATTACATCTCTGCTCCGAATGATCTTCCGATTTTGGTCATCCCAGAACCGATAACCAAACTCGTTATCTCCATAACCAATAAATAAACACTTCTTGGATTTCGGATCAAGTTTTGTTCTGCTAGCTGAATCAATGTAAACATATGATAAACATCCAAACACTTAAAAAAAAAGGTTTACTTCTTTTCCACTCCAGACTTTTTCAGGTATTCTGTAACCAAGCGGTACCGAAGGTCTTTTGTTGATCAGATAAGCTGCAGTGTTAACTGCATCAGCCCATAATGATTTCGGTAGCCCAGCGTGCAATCTCACGCTCCTGTCTCGCTCATTCAGGATCCTGTTCATCCTCTCAGCTACACCATTCTGTTGAGGAGTGCCGGGAATGGTTTTCTCCATCTTGATCCTGTTCAACGCACAATACTTCTTGAACTCGTCATCTTCATATTCTCCTCCATTATCAGACCGTAAGCACTTCACCTTCAAGTTGGTCTCATTCTCCACCATGAATTTCCACCTCTTAAAGGTTTCGTAAACATCAGATTTATTTTTCAAAAAATAAACCCAGACCTTCCTGCTCGAATCATCGATAAATGTGACATAATATCGTGAGCCTCCAAGGGATGTCACAGGAGATGACCCCCATACGTCATTATGAACCAGCTCCAATTTTGATGTCTTTGGTTCGCTGCCGTCCTTTGAAAAGCTCACCTTTTTTCTGCTTTCCAAGTATACAGCTTTCACATAGCTTGTGTTCGACATAATTTAATTGCGGCAGCTTCCCATTTGATAACAGCAACTTCATTCCCTTCTCACTCATATGTCCAAGTCTACAGTGCCATAGACTTGAGTTAATTCCAGCAATCACAACTGCTAACGTATCTCTGCAACTGGAAGTCATGTAGAAGGTTCCAGTTTTCTGTCCTCGACCAACAATCATGGCTCCTTTGCTCACTTTCCATAAACCATCGCCGAAGGTTACACTATGGCTTTTGTCATTGAGCTGTCCCACTGAGATCAGATTCTGCGTCAGTCTTGGTACATGTCTGACTTTATTGATTTTCCAAACAAATCCATTTGACATTTTCAACCGGATATCTCCCATACCAACAATCTCCAAAGGTTTTCCATCTGCCAAAAAAACTTTTCCGTAATCGCCAGCAATGTAATTATCGAATACATCACCATTACCCGTGCTATGAAACGAGGCTCCAGAATCCATAACCCAAGAGTCAACAGGGCTTTCCATGGATAACACTAAAGCATCGTGTACTTCCTCAGCCACAACATTTGCGTTGTTTGTTGCTTTGCAGTTTATTTTCAGGTGGCCAATCTCACTGCAGCTCCAATACTTCAACTTCTTTTCAAATATATTTTTATCTTTACCATTCTTTGACTTGGACTTGCTCCGCCATTTGTTAGAATTCTTCTCGACATTCCTGCCCCTACCTCTGTTATCCAGATTAAGAGCAGAACTCGATGATGCTTTTTCACCAGAATCCATCCTGCGAACTTCTTCGGCAAGAATGCGGTCTCTGACATCATTGAATTGTAATTTTCCTTTGCCAACAGAATTACTAACCGCTGCCCGCATCGGCTCCCAAGTATTTGGCAAAGATGCCAAAAGAATAAGTGCACGAATCTCATCATCAAAATTTATTTCAACAGATGTCAATTGAGAAACAATCGTGTTGAATTCATTGATATGTGCTGCTATTGAACCGCCTTCGCCCATCTTCAAGTTAAATAACTTTTTCATCAGATGTACTTTATTATTGGCTGATGGCTTCTCGTACATGTCTGATAAGATGGACATCATCTCCTCCGTGGTATTTGCATCTGCCACATTATGTGTCACGTTCTTTGTTAGGGTCAATCGAATAATCCCTAACACCTGTCGGTCAAGAAGCTCCCAATCATCGGCCTCCATTTTTTCCAGTTTTTTCCCAATAGAGGTTGATATAGCTTCTTGCTATACAAATAATCTCTAATCTGTAAGCGCCTGAACGTAAAGTCTGAACCATCGAACTTGTTGATGCCAGGGCCAGATCCGTCATTTTCGATCATCATTTTGCCTTTAAAAAATTTCAAAAAATCTTTTCTGATGTGGAAGTTCAGACAGAGTTGAAACGACAGAGAATACTCAGAATTTAGAAAATTTTACATCAAGGCTCTGATACCAGTTGTTACGAAATTACAGCCCATAATAACCGATGACCGACAAATAATAAATGCCCAAATAATTGCGGAATAAAGTAATCAACAAGAACACGATATTTTTACGTGGTTCACCCAATATAGGCTACGTCCACGGAGCTGCTGCAAATATTTATTACCGGAGAAATATTACAAGTGTACAAAATACTATATCTCTCACTCGATCCCAACCCCCGAGTATTACCGAGAAAATATTTCTCTAACTCACACAAGAGATCACCGAAAAAAAAACAACCCTTTTTTTTTTCTTTTTCTCTCTTTATTTTCTTCTCAACTGTTAATACAGAAGAGAAGAACGAGATGAATAAAATGAAGCAAGAGGCAACCTATTTATAGGCGTTCTTTTACGTGTGAAATTAAATGCGAAGCATTTAATCATTTTCCCAGCAACCAACTACTTTCTGCCACCTAACACTATGGTCGTGGTTGTGTATCAAATTTTATGACTATATATTCATGTGATTGTAGTATCAGCTGGGATGAGTTTTTCAAGTTATAATTATTAAAATCTTATTTCAGAACGAAAATGAGTCAAAAAGGATTGAATGATTTAGCGATTCTTTGCATCGAAAAAATATATTGGAGGATATATATCTCATATAAATACATAATTGATGACTTGATTCAAAGAATGCAATAAGAGTGCATTTTAAATAATATTGTTTTTGAATAAATTATTTTGAGAAACTATGTGAAACATTCTTTCTGATGTATAACTTTTTATTTACGTATTTTGGTTTATTTTGATCATGCTGTTCAATTTTA
This sequence comes from Henckelia pumila, assembly GCF_033568475.1. Classification (NCBI taxonomy): domain Eukaryota; kingdom Viridiplantae; phylum Streptophyta; class Magnoliopsida; order Lamiales; family Gesneriaceae; genus Henckelia; species Henckelia pumila. The sequence goes on along the minus strand of NC_133123.1, from coordinate 18,058,589 downwards.
GTTAAAAAAATTATATATTTGACTTTTCAAGTTAATGTAAGAGACCACATATTTTAAATTTTTCCTGGACCTTATTTTCATCAGGACTGCCCCTGATAGCTGGTGGTAACAGTGAAACTCAAATTTTTTAACTCGTACAACAATTCAAGCATCATGCTTCGATCGCTCTACTCAACAGAGATAATATTTATTGCACCCCAACATATCAGGTCAAGTACGTAGAAGATTTGTATCATAAAATTAACATGTGATACACTCTTAATTATAAGAGTTTTTGTGTATTGTTTTGGTCTTCTTGTATATTATTATTGAAATTATGGTTGACCTTTATATTATGGTTGACCTTTATATTAATTAGCATTACTGTCAACCATACTTAGTTGACAATAAAAATTCAAGGAAGCTCTTTGTGAGACCCCGTTTCTAATCCTCTATTATCGAATAATTAGACATACTCGTACACAATAAACCGCGGAAAACGAATCAAATTTTTATTTTTTTTTAAAATCAATGCGCGCCCGCGCCGAGCCTTCGCAAAACAATGGTGCGCCCGCGCCAAGAACCAAGCGCCCGCGCCCTCTCTTCAAAAATCAACAACGCGCCCGCGCCCTCGCTTCGAGAATCAACAGCGCGCCCGCCCCAAGAACAGCGTGCCCGCGCCCTCGCTTTGAAAACTCAAAAACTCAAGCAACTAAGGTTCAAACATCATAAATACATGAGATCTAAGGAGTTGAAACACCAACAAAACGATGTTTAACAGTACAAGTTTGACGGTAGGGATTCGTTCGACTAAACAAAACAGTACAACTCCAAAAGGTACGACCCTAAGATACACGGTGTCTCACTTCTATCATCACACCCCGAGCTAACCCAAACGACTTGGTCCAGCTCCTGATCCTCCTGTTGCCAAGTACACATACAAACAAAGACAACAACTGGATAAACCGGTTAGAAATATAATTTCTAAGTAAAAGAGACAGACATGCAATATCAAGTAAACACCTCAGATTGAAATGTAATAATCAGTAACAAATCAAAATGAGCATGAATGAATGCATGACTTCAAAACTCGGGACTATCAAATCAGATAATCAAAATATCAATCGTTATTCGATTGGGATCCTGGGGCCAAGTCTTCACAACAACTCACCGACACACCCATTTGGGGTGGATGTCGTTCAACTCAACCCCTAGACTTCAGAGCAACTATAAGAAGTATTCTGGCAATTGGAAAAACTCGAAATCCAAAGCCACTTCAATATAGCTCCCTAAATCGTCTAATTTCAAAACGAATCGAGAAATCGGCTCAATATGGAATGCAAGTGAAAATAGAATAACAATCAAATTCACTCAAGCAAATAAACATGTAGTATGTGATTTTCGGGAACTCGAGAATAAGTCGATCTCGAGTATTCGTTCCCATTCATTTCATTGTCGACTTTTACCTTTTCTCGAAGCTTCAAGTGATTCCTGTCAACAAGAGATAACTTGACATCATAGTCTATTCGGATAAAAAACTCAAAGTCGATACAACAATCAATAATATACCGTCTTCAATTCTTCAATCGATAAACAAGTCTCCAAGTTCGATCAACTCCCGAATCCTCAATCAACTGTCAAAACATCGAATACGGACTCAATATCAACTCGGAATTCAAACTCAATCAAATTCGATATTCAACTAAACCGAACCAAAAACCGATAACTCGAACTCGATTTCGACGGCATAACGACTGTAAATTGACTATCCGGAAATACAAACCATCAAACAACAATCACAATAACTCAATCATCATCCCAATCCATCAAAACAACTCAAATCCAACCTCAATCAAAATCATCATTTTCGAAAATATGCCTCTAAAATAATATAAAATCCAAACTTCGTTCTTTTTCCAAACCGACTTCGAATACACGATCTATGCTAGCTCAAGAATAACATACTCCAATATTATCAAATTCTGGCCACTCAACAAAATCGAAGTTCAAGAGATCGTAGCAAAACTTACGTCAGAATGAAGCCCTCGTTGCGGTGATCGTCAATCTCAACTCGGAAAAAAAATCTAACGGTCGGATCGTGCGAATCGGACGGAAAGGAAGCTTGAAGAATCGATTTCCATGGCTTTCGGAGAGAGAGATCGAGAGAGAGAGGGTAGGGGAGGAAGGAGGGAATTATTGATTGGTCAACTTGCTTAATAATAATATATAAAATTCCAATTTTGCATTTCAGTCCTTTATTTCTCCAAGTTTGCAAAATGATCCCCCTGCGAATATCAATACAATTCTCAATTACTGAAAACTATGATTATCTCGATTAAACTCAATTATAATAAAATCGGGGCATTACAATTCTCCCCCTCTAAGATCTCGCAGTCAAAGTCCTTAAGCAAATCCATCCATCTCCTCTGCCTCATATTCAGCTCGGACTGAGAAAACAAGTATTTCAGGCTCTTGTGGTCAGAAAATATCTCAAACGACTCGCCATACAGGTAATGGCGCCAAGTCTTCAAAGCAAAAACGATTGCAGCTAGCTCGAGATCATGGATCGGATAACGAGTCTCGTGAGGCTTCAGCTGCCTCGAAGCATAAGCTATGACGTGCTTCCTCTGCATAAGAATACACCCAAGACCACGGTGAGAAGCATTGCAGTACACAGAGAAACCTCCAGTACCTGATGGAATAGACAAGATCGGAGCGCTGGTCAATCTCTTCTTCAGCTCAATGAAACTAGCCTCACACTGCTCGGACCAAACAAACGGTGCATTTTTCTGGGTCAACTGAGTAATCGGCTTTGTAATGGAAGAGAAACCCTCGATAAATCTGCGATAGTACCCGGCTAAACCCATGAAGCTTCGGATCTCTGGCACTGATGTCGGTCTCGGCCAATTCATAACTGCTTCGATCTTACTGGGGTCCATAGATATTCCATCTCCCGATACAATGTGGCCTAAGAAAACCACTCGGTCCAACCAAAACTCGCACTTCGATAGCTTAGCATACAACTGTTCGGCTCGCAAAGTCTGCAATACGATTCTCAAATGCTCGGCATGATCAGAACAGTTCTTCGAATAGATCAGAATGTCGTCGATGAAGATAATGACGAACTCGTCCAAAAACCGCTGAAAGATGCGATTCATCAGGTCCATAAAAATTGCTGGAGCATTGGTCTAACCAAAAGGCATGACTACGAACTTGAAGTGCCCATATCTGGTTCTGAAGGCTGTCTTAGGCACATCCTCGTCACGAACTCTCAGCTGATGATACCCTGATCGCAGATCTATCTTCGAATACACTGAAGAACCTTGCAGTTGATCAAAAAGATCGTCGATTCTTGGTAGAGGATACTTGTTCTTGACCATCGCTTGATTCAACTGGCGGTAGTCGATGCAAAGTCGCATAGAACCGTCTTTCTTCCTCACAAAAAGTACTGGTGCACCCCAAGGCGATACGCTAGGTCGGATGTATCCCTTGGCAATCAAATCTTCTAACTGTTCCTTCAATTCTTTCAACTCTAACGGAGCCATACGGTAAGGTGCTTTTGAAATAGGCTGAGTACCTGGTGCAAGTTCAATGCTAAATTCGATGTCTCGAATAGGCGGTAAACCAGGAATCTCGTATGGAAAAACATCAGGAAACTCGCTAACAACCTGTATCTCAGACAACTCAGGACTAGACCTCTGAACATCCATTGCATAAATCAAGAATCCCTCTGCTCCTTTCTGTAGCAAACGAAACATGGATAACACAGAAATCAACAGAATTTTGGATCGAGAACCCTTAGCGAAAAACTTCCAATCGTCTGTCATCTCAGGTTTGAATCGAACCACTTTCTGAAAGCAATCTACTGTCGCCCTATACTTGGTCAGAGCATCAATCCCGACAATACAGTCAAAATCAGATAATCCAAGTACGATGCAGTCAATCTCAATCGAATTCCTTTCGGATTCTATTACACAATTTCGGACCATTCTCACCGAAACAATTCCTCCACCCAAAGGTGAAGTAATAGAAACAACATCAGATAATAGCTCAGCAAATAAATCATGCATCACGACAAATCTTTCAGAAATAAAACAGTGAGAAGCACCCGTATCAATCAACACAAACGCAGGATAACCAAAAATCGAACAGTTACCTGCTATCACGTCATTCGGGGCTGCATTGACTTGATCCTCTGTCAAGGCAAACACCCTCGCCTGCCGTCAAGGAGGTTGGTTCTGATTTTGATTACCTCCCTGACAATTCTGTTGCTGAGGCTGAAAGGAATGAACTGCAGAAGCTGATCTCTCTGGCTGAGCTGGCGGTCGAGAAGAACTGCCGCTCTGAGCTCTGTCGGATCCTCGCTGAGGACAAACTCTAGCAAAGTGACCCGGCTGCTGGCAGATATTGCAACTACCAAACACGCCTCGACACTGATCACTGGGATGACGTCCTCCACACTTGCTGCACGAAGCTCCAGAAAACCCTGAACTTTGCCCAGAACTGAACTGTCTAGAGCCACTGGAACTCGATGAACTGTTACCAGACTTCTTGAAATTCTTCTCGTTCGGCCGATACTGATCTCGCCTGTTTCTGCCACTGTTGCCTCCCTCAATCCTCTGAGACTGATTCGACTGCTGAGAAGGTTGGTACTGATACTGAGACTGCTGAGGCTGAAACTGAACAGGCTGATTCGGAAAAGATCTCTGCTGCTGCTGAGGAGCTACCTGATTACCTCGTTGCATCAAGAATCCGGCTTCGGCTCCCTTCGCTTGATCCATAGCATCTGCGAAGTTGTTGGGTCTTCCGGTATTGACCAAGGTAAATATCTCAGGGTTCAAGCCATTGATGAAATGGTCAGCCTTAGCTTCCTCGTTATCTGCAACGTGAGGTGCAAACCTCAAGAGACTGTCAAATTTGCTCACATAGTCCTCAATGCTCAAGTTCCCTTGTTTCAGATTCTCAAATTCGGCACCCTTTTCCTTTCTATACGAGACAGGAAAGAAACGCTTAAAGAACTCAGTCTTGAACAAGCTCCAAGTGATGGCGGTGCCTCGGTTCTCATTCGCTCTCTTGGTCGTGGTCCACCAATTCTTAGCAACACCCTGCAACTGATGACTGACTAACCTAATTCCGCGGTCATCGGTATAGTCGAGGGAATCAAAGAGCTCATCCATTTCATCTAGCCAACTTTCACAAGCAATGGAGTTCTCGGTACCCGTTAAAGTAGGCGGTCGAAAAGAACGAAACCTCTTCAGTAGAGTCTCCATCGGGGTTGCAGTTGCATCAAACTGATCCATTCCAGTACTACCCTGATCATTCTGAGGAGTTATCACTGGCAGCGGATTCTCAGTAGAAGGAGGAGTTAAAGGTGGTTGATTCCTTCTCAAAGATCGTCGAGGTGCCATCTGATATCAAGGGTTAGGACACAATATCTCAGACTTATTCTCAATCTCATAACCTCGGTGTCCAAAACTCTGCTCTGAGTACTCATGAATCTCAATGATATACGAGAACAGATAATAGCACAAGGACAAATATATATCACGTAATTCATGCTTTATAAATTAAATCACTACTCATGTAATTCAATTAATTCAAGATTCAATAAAGCATGCTCACACGTATTTAAAAATAATCATTTAAATAAATCAATCACATGTGAGAGTTCAATTCATGCGGACTCGATCTACCCCGCTCGATCATTTAAATAAATCAATCACCATGGTTTGAGCGAGACAGAATGTCTGTCAGAAGAGGGGCGCTCGATCGGTCAAAAATAACCGACAGCGCGCGCCTTCTGCAGACTGAAAAGTCACGTCTGTTTCTGGGCTTTTTCTGTCATGGGTTGCATCCTTACGCCTTATAACGTGTTGTTTCCTGTATAAGTATATATATACGATAGTTATAACATAGAAATGATGATGAAGAACATCTGATAACGTGCATACATCAGATTTCTGCAAAATCTTCCCTCTCTCTCACAAAAGAAAAAAAAATGATACATATTTTAGTTTGACGAAGATCGAAATATTTGTTGTGCTGCTATATCTCGATTGTATAGTCGTTGTATCTTAGAGACGATTGCCGCCAACGTTGAGCACTGTTAATGGGCAATTTCGTCTTGCGGATAGAGAGATCTCTTGCCTCGACTAGTTGCTATTTTTTGTTGCCGTTGCTGTTGTTGTTGTACACGTTTTCAGAATTCGAAGTACACCCTTATAACAATCACAAGACAAAATTTTGTATTTCTTGGATTCTGAAGATGTCTACCGTTTCATTCACTCCGCTCGCTTCTGCCCCTGCACATGGAGAAAAGCCTCCAAAGTTTTCTGGTGCCGACTTCAAATGTTGGCAGCAGAAAATGCTCTTCTACCTTACCACATTGAATCTGTCTAGATTCCTGAAGGAGGATCCCCCTGTCGTTGTTGATGGCGATTCTGACACCCAAAGGAGGACCGCAGTTGATGCATGGAACCGCAACGATTTTCTGTGCAGAAACTATATTCTGAATGACCTTGATGACACTCTCTATAATGTCTATTCATCAGTCAAGACGGCCAAGGAACTCTGGGATTCCTTGGAAAAGAAATACAAAACTGAAGACGCCGGTATAAATAAGTTAGTGGTTGGCAAATTTCTGGACTTCAAGATGATAGACTCAAAAACTGTAATGAGTCAAGTGCAAGAGATACAAATCATCTTGCATGACTTATTGGCCGAAGGGATGGAAATCAATGAACCATTCCAAGTCGCGTCTATTATTGAGAAGTTGCCTCCGATGTGGAAAGACTTCAAAAACTACCTTAAGCACAAACGTAAGGAGTTGAAACTTGAAGATCTGATTGTGAGACTTTGCATCGAGGAGGACAACAGGAATACTGAGGCCAAGTCAAATAAAAAGATGATGGAAACCGAGGCCAAAGCAAATCTGGCGGAATCTAGTACGAGTCACAAGAGGAAGCGCCCCCATGATGGAAAGCAAAAGGGGAAAGCGAAGAAATTCCAAGGAAGTTGCTACAGCTGTGGCAAACCGAATCATATGGCAAGGGATTGCCGAATTCCAAAGAAAAACAACACAAATCAGAAACGAAATCAATCAAACTTGGTTGAACAAAGGTATGTACCTTTAGCAATTTCTGATATTGATTTAAGTGCCGTTATTTGTGAGACCAACATGGTGGATGATCCGAGAGGATGGTGGATTGATACCGGCTCTACGAGTCACATTTGTGCCGATAAAGATATGTATTCCACCTATGCCACCGTTGGGGATAGAAATTGTTCATGGGAAACTCTGCAACGTCTGAAGTTGTGGGAGTGGGAAACGTGGTGTTGAAGATGACCTCGGGCAAAGAGGTGACGCTCAAGAATGTGCTACATGTGCCAGACATTAGGAAGAACTTAGTTTCGGGTTCTCTCTTGAGCAAGGCAGGCTTTAGAATGGTGTTTGAGTCTGATAAATTTGTATTAACAAAATCCGATATATTTGTTGGTAAAGGGTACCAAGATAGTGGTCTCTTTAAATTTAATGTAATGAATGTTATCCGCCCTGAGGCGAAGAATAAAGTTGTTGGTTCTGCTTACTTGCTTGAAGGCTATGAATTATGGCATGAACGATTAGGACATGTTAACTTCAATATGTTGCAACGACTTGCAAATTTAAATGTAATATATACGTTTAAAAGAAATCCACAAAACAAGTTAGAGATTTGTGTTGAAGCGAGAATGGTTAAAGCTCCATTTCATAATGTCACGAGAAGTACTACGCCACTTGAATTAATACATACTGATGTATGTGATTTAAAAGTGGTACAAACACGAGCTGGAAATAAGTACTTTATAACATTCATTAATGATTGTACCATATTTTGTTACGTATATTTATTGAAAATCAAAGATGAAGCAATTGAAGCTTTCAAGAAATATAAAACTGAGATTGAATATCAACGAAGTTCGAAAATTAAAATGATTCGAAGTGATCGAGGTGGAGAGTGTGTGGCTCCTTTTGAAGAATTTTGCTAAACTTCGGGCATCATTCATCAAACGACAGCCCCTTACTCACCTCAATCCAATGGCATTGCAGAACGCAAAAATCGAACATTAAAGGAAATGATGAACGCGTTGTTAATAAATTATGTCTTACCTCAAAATATGTGGGGTGAAATGATTCTCTCAGCAACTCACATTCTAAACAAGATTCCAATCAAAGAAAAAGATGAAACACCGTTTGAACAGTGGAAAGGTCGTAAACATTCTTACCAATACCTCAAAGTGTGGGGGTGTTTGGAGAAAGTAAAAGTACCTAAGCCAAAACAAATAAAAATTGGACCTAAAATGGTTGACTGTATATTTATTGGTTATGCATACAATAGTAGTGCATATCGATTTTTAGTACATAAGTCTATGATTACTGATGTATATGAAGGCACAATTATGGAGTCAAGGAATGTTGTATTCTTTGAAAATATCTTTCCATGTAAAGAAAGGAAAGAAATTAGTTCGAACAAGCGAACTCATGAAAACACAACTGAAACTCCACAAAACAACGAGGAACCACGACACAACAAGCGTGTAAGAGTTGAAAAGTCGTTTGGTCCTGATTTTCTAACATACATGTTAGATAATGAACCAAGAACTCTTCAAGTGGCTTTATCAAATCCTGAGGCTCCTTTTTGGAAGGAAGCCATACAAAATGAAATAAATTCCATCATGCATAATCATACGTGGGAGTTGGTTGATCTTCCTCCGGGATGTAAACCTTTGGGATCCAAGTGGATTCTTAAAAAGAAATACAAAGAAGATGGATCTATAGATAAATATAAATCTCGACTAGTGGTTCAAGGTTTTAGACAAAAGGAGGGATATGATTTCTTCGATACCTACTCTCCGGTTTCTAGAATAACATCCATCCGTGTTCTCATAGCTATTGCAGCATTGCATGATCTTGAGATACATCAAATGGATGTTAAAACAACGTTTTTGAATGGAAAGTTGGAAGAAGAAATATATATAAAACAACCAGAAGGGTTTGTTGTACCCGAAAAAGAACAAAAGGTGTGTAAACTTGTCAAGTCGTTGTATGAACTTAAACAAGCACCTAAACAGTGACATCAAAAGTTTGACACTGCTATGTTGTCAAATGGTTTCACAATAAATGAATGTGATAAATGTGTCTACATTAAAGGTACTATAAATGCATATGTAATTGTTTGCCTTTATGTAGATGACATGTTAATCATGAGAAGCAACCATGAATTGATTGTGAAAACCAAGAAAATATTGAGAAAACATTTTGATATGAAGGATTTGGGATTGTGTGATATAATTCTAGGGATTAAAGTCTCTAGACTTTCTGCTGGAATTATGTTATCCCAAACTCATTATGTCGAAAAGGTTCTTGAACGATTTAATGACACAAATCGTCCTCCGGCTAGAACACCTATGGAGTTAGGTACACATTTAGCCAAAAATAGAGGAGAACCTGTTTCACAAGTGGAATATGCAAGGATGATAGGAAGTTTAATGTACTTAACTAACTGTACTCATCCTGATCTTGCATATACTTTAAACAAACTTAGTCGGTTCACAAGTAATCCAAGTGAGGATCATTGGAAAGCACTAATGAGAGTGCTTGGATATTTGAAATACACTTCTAGTTATGGAATAATGTATACAAAATATCCTGCAGTCCTAGAAGGATATTGTGATGCAAATTGGATTTCTGACACGAAAGATTCCAAGTCTACGAGTGGATATGTGTTCACTATCGGTGGAGGAGCGGTGTCATGGAGATCCTCTAAACAAACTTGTATAGCTCGGTCGACTATGGAGTCCGAGTTCATTGCTCTAGATAAAGCTGGAGAAGAAGTCGAGTGGCTTCGAAACTTTCTAGAAGATATTCCATGTTGGAATAAACCGGTGTCTTCCATTACGATTCATTGTGACAATCAGTCATCAATAGGAAGAGCACAAAGTAGTATGTACAATGGTAAATCTCGACATATTCGTCGGAGACACAATACCATAAAACAATTGATTTCGAATGAGGTTATTTCGGTTGACTATGTGAAGTCAAAGGAAAACCTTGCGGATCCGTTTACAAAAAGTATAAATAGAGATCAAATGTACAAACTACTTGGAAGAATGAGTTTAAACTTCACAAATTAAAATATTTATAGCGGTAACCCAACCTTGAGAATTGGAGATCCCAAATCCTTGGTTCAATGGGACAACTAAGTTATAAATATTAGTTTGAGTGCTTGGAATTGTTACTTGCTCATTCCTGAAATATCCAAGTATAAATGACCTGCAAAATGTGGTGAGGTTAAGTTTTCTTTTAATGATTTCTATACCTATGAGGTGGAGTAACGCATGATACTCTTGATAGGAGATTACCTATATAAGTGCAAAGTATTGGCCGCTTTGATTGTAACACTTATGAATCTAAGATATGGTCCAGGGCCGAAATGGACACAACGTGAGAACAAAATATGTTAGAGTATTGTTATGTAAGTATTATTGTCTTGGTTTACACAAACGGTTGACTAGTTCAAGACATCGCATAACTATGCAAGTAGTAAATCCGATAGTATTTTACTAAGGTAGGTTCAAAGACACAAGCTACCTATCCTGATGTAACAATAACTTAAAAATGATTTTCTAGTGAGAATGCTAATATACGTTAAATTCATTCATGTGGGGGATTGTTGGAAAAAATGTTGAATGAATTGTTGGAATAAAATGACATGAAATGGGCTTGAATTACTTGTCCAAAAAGCTTGTCCCAATTGATGCAAAAATTTGAATTTGGTGAAATAATTTGGAGGAAAAGTTGTCCCACATTGAAACATGTTCAATGTATTGTTGACCTTATATAATCCAACATTGGATTTTGGGCACCGATGTTTTGTAAAAGGGCAAGACGCTAATCGATGCAACAAACACATACGCGCGCGCGCGGTCGGCTGGCTCGGCGTGGCGAGGCGAGGTCTTGTGATCAATTATTCTTTTTGGATAAAATTTGGTTCAAGAATAATATTTTATTATTTTTTTGAGTGCGATCGATCGGTTAAAAACAACCGACCGAGCGCAGCCCTCGTCTGCCGAGACAGTAAGTTTCATAAAAGTTGGGTGCTCGGTCCGCTAAATTTTGCCGACCGAGCGCACCATGGTTTGAGCGAGACAGAATGTCTGTCAGAAGAGGGGCGCTCGATCGGTCAAAAATAACCGACCGCGCGCGCCTTCTGCAGACTGAAAAGTCACGTATGTTTCTGGGCTTTTTCTGTCATGGATTGCATCCTTACTCCTTATAGCGTGTTGTTTCGTGTATAAGTATATATATACGGTGGTTATAACATAGAAATGATGATGAAGAACATCTGATAACGTGCATACATCAGATTTCTGCAAAATCTTCCCTCTATCTCACAAAAGAAATAAAAATTTGATACATATTTTAGTTCGACGAAGATCGAGATATTTGTTGTGCTGCTATATCTCGATTGTATAGTCGTTGTATTTTAGAGACGATTGCCGCCAACGTTGAGCACTGTTAACGGGCAATTTCGTCTTGCGGATGGAGAGATTCTCTCGCCTCAACTAGTTGCTATTTTTTGTTGCCGTTGCTGCTGTTGTTGTATACGTTTTCAGAATTCGAAGCACACCCTTATAACTATAAATTACTTAAAAAATTGATAAAAACTTTTCCATACTCACGTGGGGCGGCGGGGGACATAAATTGCACGAAAAGTAAAAATTACTCCCCACCCACGTGGGTGGTCTAGCGACCACTTCATGTGGGTTTTTTTCTGCGTGATTTTTTTTTCCTTTCGATGCACACACATGAAATCATGGTTTAATGGATTTACACGCATAATACATGGATGATCTTCCCCATGATGTATATAGACTTCAAATACGCGTCAAAACATCCTTCTAACAACTCGTTCTCATGATCATGACCCCGAAAATACATCAAAACATCAATTTAACATAAAAAAAACCATATTTTTTACTCTTTTGAAACCTCACACCCAAACCATGTCCTCAACTCGTCGAAAACAGCTTACGCCTCACTGATACACATTATCATATGTTGTTCTTTCAAAAAAACATCGAGATTTCTAGCAAGAAAAAATCATATAGCTAGAATATACACATCAATATTAAAATACGTAATATTGCTTGTATGGTGTTTCAAAAATTATATAAAACTTGTCTTTATTTGTTGGTATGAAATAATTTGGACTTCAAAAACGCGATCTTAGCCTTTATTTGATCGGACAAGAGCATGGAACGTGATTGAGGGGGGAAAAAGGTTTGATGTTTCACTTGAACTCTCATTATATAATCATAGTAAAATAAATAATTTAAAATACTTTATATTCTCCATATTTTTAAAAAATTAGATACCATACATTGAATTTATAAAAACTATACGTATAAACTGCGTGCATCATTTAAAAAATTCATAAACCTTGCTCCCTAGTTATTCTCGACTCTTTTCATCATCAAAATTACACTAATACCTGTAAAACATAAAAAAAAAACTTTCACATACGAATTCATAATTTAATATTTTAAACATGTAAACACATAAATTTTCATAATAAACTATTTAAAAACATAAAATATTTAAAGGCATATGATTCATAATAAGATTTTGAACAATAAAATTATGTAAGAACAAAGTGTTCACTTAAATTTCCAAACATTACAATATCCGGATCTTATATATATTCTAAAAAATCTTGTTTTTATGTGCATTCAAAATGCGATAAACTATACAAGCCATCACAAGAATCCTAGATGGATACCTTGGGGATCGTATATCCAGTTTGGATACATAAACTATAAGCTTAAAAATAAGTTAACTTTTTAAAGTGTTTTTATTTTAAAAATCAGAAGCGATTTTGATGTTGGGATAAATGTTAAAAAAAACACTTTTATTTAAAGTTTTAAGTATTTAGAAGCAAAAGCAAAGCCAAAAAAAAAAAAACTAGAAATTATAGATTTTAAAAAAGATTTTTTCAAGTGCTTTTTTAAAATAGCTTTTTCAACAAAACACAACAATTTTAATAAAAGTGTTCTTTTTTTTTTAAAAAAAAAAATGTTTTATCCCCTAGCTTCTCAAACCAAACGGCTGACGGCTCAGTCTACCTTTTTACAATTTTAGTGGTGAAAATTCCAACTAGTAACAAAATTGTCTCAAATAATAGAAATCAATAGGTCCGTGTGCAATTAACTAGACTACACACATTCTCAGATGAGCATTTGGTTAGAACCAATCCGAAAAATTCAAAAAATCGAACTCACCAAAATATTTTTCGACCCAACCGAATTTTCATTAAAAGCCAAACAACACATGATACCTTTTTTTCTTCACCTTAAAAAATGATTAAATTTTATTTAAAATATATTTTATTAAAAAAGTAATTGTTCTGATAGTGTTTGATAAAGTTAAGTACTTCTCAATTTTTTCTTAACAAAATTTTAATACATAAGTCCAATTCCAATACTACACAATATTATAATTATAATAAAAGATGAAAAATTATATTTAAAAATAAAATCAGTTATTAATTATAAGTAGTTTAAATGAAAACTGGAGCGCAGCAGTTCTGAGCCGATGTGAACTCCGTGCGAAAATGGCGAACGAGGGTTTTGAGGCGGATGAATGGGACGCCGACTTCCTAGACAAGCTTGTCCAAGCGGAGGAGCAAGCCTTGTCTGCCAATCAAATCCCTCACCACCTCCCGCCTCCGCCGCCGCCAACGTCGGATGTCAGCTATTCTCCTCCTCGTGAGTTGTCTCAGAGAACTCATGAAGTCTCTGGCACGGGCGCCAATCTTGATTTGTTTGATTCTTTTGCTTCTCGTGGGGCTCAATTTACCAAGGAACATGAAATCGATAGATTAAAGGTTGAAATGTTACTCAAACTGCCACATTTTCAATTACCTGTATCCATACGTTGGCTTAAAGCTAATGAATGTCTTTTTGTGCAAGAACTGAATAAATAACCAATTCTTTTGCATCTTATCGCTGTTGGGCATTATCATTGCAGAAAGAGCTCAGTCGGGTTTCCAAGCAGCTTAATCTCAAGGTATGCAGGCAGCTTTAGCACCCTCATTTTAAATATATTTAGTTATCAAGTAGACCTAGCTATTTAGAACTTTGTGATGCTAATTTATATGCAAATGGAGGAAATCAATGGTCTTAATACCAAAAATAGTTATTTTTTTGGAATTTTTATTTCATTCATGAAATGCTTGATCGAGGATTTTTAGGTTTTGATTATCTAGGAAAGTGAGAAGGAAAACAAAATCATGAAAATTACATGGTTTTTCTACTCAAGGATATGTTTTTGTTAGCAACAAGTCAACCAGACAAAGAAAAATGTTCTCTTTAGATTTATCCTCATTGAAAACCAACTTCACGAAGGAAATCATTTTCCTTTGTTTGGTTATAATTTCTAAAGGAGAAGGTGACTGAAAAATGTTTTGCCAAAATTCTACAGTGTGCAAATAACGTCATTGGGGAACACACTGGGTAGAATATTTTCTTGATTTGGTTTCTATGTGACATATTTTGAGCATGGGACCTTCTTTGACTGCAGGAGCAAGAATGCTCGGATCTTAGAAAGGAAAAAGACAAAATGGTGGAGGAGCTACATGAAAGAATTGAAGTTAAGGATACTGAGCCTCATCACACAAATAACGAGGAGTTGTAAGTGAAATATACTTAACTCTCATACTTATTAGTGTGTGGCCTTCCTAATAATGTCCATGTCATCAATTTTGTGGTTATGTTTTTCTTTTCTTTTTTCTTTATGGTGGTTACATCAATGCTCTCTCAGATCATCAATGAAAGCATTTGTCTTCTGCTTTTGTGGATCCTTTATCCCCTCTAAATCACACACTGTAGTTGTTTGAGTCCTTTTTTAAAACCTGCTTGCATGATATTACTCTAATGTTCTGGTCTTTCCATCATTGAATCATAAGTGAAACCGACATCCGAGGGAAATTGATGTTGAGTTGAATGACACGAACAGTAGATTGAGTTTATTTGGTTTTAGTGAACTGCTAATGATCCGTTTTTATTTTAGTGTCCATCTCTGCTTCTTACTTAGTTCTTATAAGTTTCACAAGCAATATATTGGCTGCAGGATATCTCGAGCATGTCAAAAAGCAAATGCATCGAACAAGCTGCTGGACTCTCGGACAACATGTAGGTCAGCATTTTTCTAGAATACTAGGGGAAGGGTATTTGCTTAATTTGTTCCTTTTATTTGATTCTATTTCTTTGTTTTTTTCTTCTCAATGTTTGGCCTATCAGCTTGTAATATTGTAGGAGCACTGACGGATAAAACCACTGATCCAAGAATAGAGAAGACAAATACTCTACATGGCTCAGAGAAGTTACTTGGTCTGTGGAGCTCAAGTGGACAAAAAGTGGGAAGAACGCTGGTTGCGAAGCTGCTTGTGACTTGTGAGGCGGATTTTCATGTGCTATTCGGATACCTCAATGGCTCCAACAATGCTTTGTCAGATGAGCTGCATTCTATTCAGACCATTGAAGCTGCAAAAATTTCACAGCTTTACTCTGTGTTGATGAAGGTTAATGCTTACTCATCCTTTTATTTGCATAATTGCGTTTTTTGAACAAAATTTACACCTTCTAAATAGATGCTAAAATACTGTTCTTAACATATGCTTATACATGTTAGGTGCTTAGGTCCATGGGCCTTAAGTGACCAAGAGAGTGATATTGTCATGGGCCTAAATACATTGGGCCGAAGCTATTATCTTGTCGTAAAGATTATTCTAGAAGATATTAAGGCCCCTTGCCCCTCTCCCAAGTCATCCCTTCTAGAATAATCTTTACGACAAGGTAATAGCTTCGGCCCAATGTATTTAGGCCCATGACAATATCACTCTCTTGATCACTTAAGGCCCATGGACCTAAGCACCTAACAATACACTCCTGTTTTCATTATTGTGAGGCATTTTAGTATTTGTCTTGCACATTTAGTACGTTTGATGCTAAGCACAATCTTAGAAAGGAATTGTCAAATCAATTAAATATTTTATGGACCGTTCATCATATTTTATCAAACCAAGGTGTAATTCGGCGTTTCACATTTTCACCTATGGTTTTGGAGGTTGCAGGGTTTTTTATTTGAATAAAAGCAATGTGTGTAATTGTCATTGACCATCTACATTTCTAGATCTTGGACATTATATCAAAATTTTCTATTACTGTTGCAGATTAGTGATGAAACCTTGAGATTGGAGGATTTGTTAGAAAGTTTGGCTGATCTTTGCAGTCTCAAAAAAGTGAGTGCTTCGCTCCATTGATAGGTCACCTAGTTTTCGCTAATCAAAGTTGTTTTTTTTTTAAATGCTAATCAAAGTTGTTTGATGCATGCTTTTGTGAAAATAGGAGCGTGGAATATTATCTTTTTGTTCCCTCTATCTTTGACTTGTCTCTGTCTGGTGCAGGTTGACATAATTCACAGGACTCTTCATATTCTGCACATGGTTTTGTACAATTCCTCTAACATGGAACAAACAACTGGAGAAAGGTGCAATGAACTGGCTTAAATTCTTATACTCTTTATGAGAGCATTTATGCTTGCCAAATTAGGTGCCTTCATTGTTCAAGCAGAAGGCAAAGTAACATAATCCATCTATCAAACACATCTTATAAGAACTGCTGATGTTTGGCCTACTTCTGAGGCATTATGCTAGTTCTATCTACACTCGGCTTGTGGTCTGTAGATGCAGCGGCCTTTCAGTATTTATTTTTTTCTATTTTATCTTTTGTACTTCTATCATCTTCTACTGAGAAATTTGACTATTGGAGTAAATTTGTTTCTCAACATTGTGAAAGCAAGGTATCTTCTTCAGGATTTCGTGGTAGGAAACCTATGAATATTCATAATCTTCCTCCACAATTTTCCCATAAAAAGAAATTATTTAGCTCATGTTTATGCTCTCATGATTTCCATGTTTTTTAGCATTAGAAATATTGTGATGAAGTTAGTCCTCGTCGATATCCAAAATACAGAAACCTGTTGTTAATTGTTATTGAGTCACAGTGATGACACAATTGCTGTAATCACTTTAGGATACTTTTTCTGAACTTTTGAGATAAATGGTTTGTGTCGTAATCTACGTCTGACGCCCTAGCTTCTTTTTGGTAGAACTGATTCATAGAAATTCAGCAGAGTTTTCATTTCTTATCCCTCTCGTTTTTCTTTAATTCTTAGACCACAAAGGGCAAGTGACATGTCTGTATATATTTGCAGATCCTGCACGAATTATGTTATTCATTAATCATTACTAAAATTGTTTCTACATTGTTATGCTGCTGGTGCGGGAAGCATACATGATTATATACTTACCTCTTGCGCATTTTCTTCAGATGTCTCTGGTCTTTCGTATTATACTGTATTGGAAGGTTTTCTTCATTGGACAGTTTTCTTCATTGCCTTTCCTCCTTTCTACTCCATAGAAAATAATTATAAAAAGAACTATATGAATTTGAGGACAAAATACCGCCTCTTGTTTATGTTAGTTTTGACCCTTCCAGTTTCCATTGTACTGTACCAGGGAAAATGTTGTGATTGAGGATCCCGTCTCTGAGACCAGCAATTCTGAGTTAAATGGAAGTGGGTATATGGGCAAAAAGGATCAAGTGTTTGCTAATCTTTCTGAGATGTTTAATCAGGCCAATATTCCTTGTGGACTGAAATTCTCAACTGATAAACAACCACTGGGGTCTGTTGGGTTATTCAGTAATAGCTTTGAAGCATCTATATCTAGTGTCTATTGGGCTTCTCTCTTTCAGCATATGAGCCAAATTGCCATAATATATAAGGAAGACCAAATAAGATGTGAAGCACTTGCAATTATGAAACTTGTTCTGCTGAGAAGCAATGCATACACGGAGAGGGACAAGTAAGTAGCTTTGTATATCTGTTATGGTTCAATTCTTCGTTTATTCAATGTTCTAAATACTGGTTTTGTTGAGATAGGTTTGCTGGGGAAATTGTGTTTCAAAGTCTTTCACAACTTCTGAGGAGGGAGGCTGGATTTTTTGTGCAAAGTCAAGCTGTCGATATTATTTATCTGTTATTTAATTGTGAGTTTTCTCTGGATTTATCACTGAAAATTAGATTATCAGGTCAACAACTTTTTAACACCTTACTGTTTGATCAGCTTTGATTAATTAGTCTTTTTATTTACTTCTACAAAATTATGTTTATTTTGGAGAATTCCATTGAAGATATTTTACTACTATAAACAAAATGTTTTCCTGAGCTATAATCTTGCTTCAATCTCCATGTCCCTAATTGTGGATGCTTGGGATGGATTTTTTTTTTTTTTTTTTGTATAATTTTTTTCTGTGGCTATGTTCTCTGAAGGTCCCAAATCTGTGGCAATATTTTGTTTGGGTTGTAAAGAAGATGGAGAGACTGTTGATGACAAAGATATTGCAAATTCTCAGGGATTGAGAGAAATTTTGAATGGATTGGTAGATTGTTTAGCTTCCAGTGGAGGTGCGACTGCTCAGGTGAGTTTGGTTTGGTTTTGGAATTTGTTCTGTATATCACTTTTTCCTTTTCCTTCTCCTTAGTATTTTGCAGTTGTGTCACTATGCTTTGTCACGTTAGAAGCACCTTTTGATTACCTAATACTCTCTTACAGCGTTTAAACTTTGGGAAGTTTGTAATGTGAACTATAATTAATTGTTCCAAAAAACGGATGAATTCATGAATTCTGTTGTACCAGTGTGAGAATTCCATTACTTTGAAGGCAATTTGTTTTTTGGAGATTTTGAAATGTGCCATTTTCTGAGTTATTTGTTAGAAGTACGATGAGATTATTTATAAGTGTTTGGGAGCAACAATTGCTCTTCTGGGCAAAATGATTGATCCGTGATGCATGAGTTGATGAATAGTTTTAAAGATTTGAGTTGATCATTGTCGTTGGTGATAAATTTTGATAAAGAAGTAATTGCTCGCTTATGCTATTGGTATTAGTCTATTAGAGCCAAGCTTCTGATTCTCATGAGTTTTAAGTAGTTGTAAGGACGATTGTTGAGGAATAAAAATTGTTCATGTGAACACAACAATAGAAATGTGGATCTTGAACGAACTGCTATGTGGTTTGCAATATTTGAATTACACTATTTATGTTGGCAATATTTTTTGGTAAAGTGGTAATTGATCGATTGGACAATGAGAATAACTTTTAATGGGTTTAATGATCCAACCTTTGTGCTTTGGAGGTCAATAATGTTGCTTGAGACACAATATTTATTAGTTTATGGCGATTTTGGCCGCTTATGACTTCTATTCCACGTGTTAATACGACACAAAATTCCAATTTTTAGCATAATCTTTCATTAATCACCAGCTCCTATTTTACAACCAATGTTAAGCAACAGGTGGCCGTGTCTCAAACTCGTTTTGAAATTGGTACGGGGAGAATACCAAAGTTCTGTAAATTTTGAGGATGAGGATGTAAGTTCTATTGTGCGTTTTGAGCTGCAATATTTGAAGCTGGCTTCTATCTTTGTGTTGGCATCTTTTTGTGTTTCATGTACTCTTGTCTAGCCTGCTTTTGGATTAATATGTTCCTTTTTCTAATAGACTCTTCTTTCAGGAGATGAAGCTTCGTAGAAATGCTATAGTTTTTCTCGCTTTCTTGGGATCATCTGGAAAATCCGGCCTTGAAATTTTGTTAAATTATAGGCTACCAAAGAGTTCCAATTTCCTTTCAATCATCTTGCAAAGCTTGGTGTCGGATTTGGATCAAGGGGCACTTGAATCTGCTAAACCATCCGACATTTTCATAGAATGGTATGTTTCTGCAGATAACCAATTTTACTCTTCTTTACTTGTTGCAAAGACAGAGTCATCATAGTCATTTATTGACTTTGTCCTCATCTCCACAATGCCATTAGATGGTATGGGTTCCTCATATTTTTATTCAAAATTCACACCATATATTTTGGGATCCCAAGACTAAGATTTGGCCACATTATACGGGATAAACATTTCAAGCGGAGGATAGACAAATGCCATTGTCTTTTTCCTGATGGCATTTTATTGGCTTGTCTCAAGTGAAGGAAAAATTTTGATTTTGAAAATTGATGTCATAGGCCATGAGTGACCACACAATTAATTGTTTGAAAACGTTATTGAGGAAGGCAATTGAGTAATTATTGTAATCAAATATGATGATAGAGACATTCAAAATGATGTGCATTTTGAAAATTTTGGGGTAAAACAGAGAAAACAATAGGACAAAAATGTTAGCAAAAAGGGGAGAAAACAAGAAGAGCAAAGAGAAGGAAGATCCCAACCAAACAAAGCCGTGCTCTCTATGGATTAAATTTCTGACCCCTTTTTTTGTCTTGATATTGGTTTTTGTACATTTGTAATTTGTTTATGTAATGCATGAGTGATCAATCAACTCGAAATGCATGAACACACTGTTGTCAACCCTTCTGATCACGTTAATTTTCTGGAGCGATCAAGCTTAGTGGTTGTTTGGATTCGATTCTTGATGTTCTGTCTCATTGCCATTTCCTTAATCAAGATCTATCCCATTGATTTTCTTCTTGCAGGATCTTAATGATTCGCGAGGCACTTATATTTTTCAATAGACTCGTCTCCCACCCGCAATATTCCGTACATGTCCTGCAGTCTCTTACAAAAACAAGAGACATAGCAAGCATGACCGTAGACGTGGCGAACAGATTGACCAACAAAGCCAAGTTGTTTCGGCAACAAGATGATAAATGGACAAAGCAAATCAGGGAATGTGAAATTGTGGAATTGGCTCATGTCTTCAAAAGGAGAGTTTATTTTTATTTAGGAGAAAATATATCATGAGGAAAGAATTTTCCTTCGGCCTTATGTTTTGACTTGTGCCACACTACTTTGATGTCATTTCATCAAATAATGAGAGATTGGAATGGTGACGGGAGCTGCTAGCTAGGAAGAGATGAAGCTACATGAAGGGCAGATGCGGGAATTCGAACAAATCTGCTCTGCTAATAGAAGAATCGCTCTGGCAACATCGTTACAAATCCTACATTGAAAAGGTACAGAAAGTGACCGGGTGACCATTTTTGACATTCTGAGTGGGGCTTTAGTGGGCTCGGGTCTAATTGGATCGACCAAGCTTAGGGCCCAAAAATTTTGGATTGGGTTGGGTTGGATTTTGGTTCTTGGTTCATTAGACTAGTGAACCCGCCTACTCAACTCATGCTTTTCTTAACCCAAATATATATATATATATCACTGTTGAACATGATATATGGAATGTGGTATTTGCTAGTGTTTTTGAAGTACAATTTGTTATAATTTCGCTGTTATTATTGATTGTATCATTATGAGTTTTGATCTTGGTTTCTTTGTTAGATTTCCAAATTAAGTTTGTTAATAAATTACAGGTTTTTGAATTTATTTGTATCTTTAACTTTATCTAATATCAAGGAATCTCTGGAATTGTTTAATATTTTTTTGGAGTATTTAGATAATTATTATTATTAGTATTAGTGTTGAATATCTATAAGACAATGGGATACCATTATTCTTAGATATATGTGTCCTAAATAAATTAGCTCATTGGTACCGAAATAAGTTTCCTATAAAATCCATAATCATTTTTTTAATCATATAATTTTATTAAAGAAAAATCTATAATCGTTGCTTGTTTTTTGTTTTGGTAAACAGTCGTAACTTTATTAAGAATAATCGTCTATTACAAGCTTTATCAATCAAAAAAGAAATTCCTCATTCATTCAAACAAAAGTGAAGTGCAAGAAAAAGTAAAACAAGCTAAAATATGGGTCACTTTATTGGCCGAATTACGAACATAAATGAGCTCTGAAATCACACGGGGTATTCAACCTATTTTTAATATCTTTCGCAAAAGCCCCAATATATCCAAGATTTTCCTCCTTGGTTGTGACTGTCTTCACTCTGCCGAAAGGGAATCAGATGCAACTTGAACATTCTGGAAACGTTTCTCATAAAGCAAATTAACTCCTTCCCGAATTGCTAGAAACTCCCCATGCACCATAGAAATAGGCTGAGTAATTTGTTTTTCAAAAGCTAATAACAAGCAACCTTGGGAATCTCAAACTACACCACCGACGCTATACCACTGTCTCTCTTCATTCACCGTCGCATCCACATTTAATTTTAGATTACTTCGAATAGGTGGTTGCCAGGAAATCTCCGATCTTCCTTCCTCTGTTCTATCCATAAATTTCTCCTGTTCTCTGGCTTTCCCAAAATCAGATAAATGAGCAGAGCACCATGAGACCGTACTCGCCGACTGTCGCTGCCCATCTCCATGCAAGAATTCCTGTTTTGCTTTCCAAACTGCCCACGTATAGATTACGGACTCCTCGAATTCCTTCTTGCAGAACTGTTGTTTCAACCACCAACAAAATTCCAACGTGCAAGTAGGGCTGAAATGCTTAAACAAATGCGCAAAACCAGTCGGTTTCCAAAAACGTTTAATCGATGCACAGAGAAAAAGAGCAGGACACGTAGAAACTAGAATCTTGTGAAAAACCACACAGACTACAAGCTTCACCAACAGGAACATGATGTCTAGCCAGATTTTGATTGGTAGGTATACAATCATGAGAAATACTACACCAAAATAACCTGGTCCTTGGCGGGATATTAAGAGACCATAAAAACGACCATCATTCCATATTAAAATGAGATGACTGATGAGCCCCAAGGCGGTGTCCAAGTTGGTGGAGCAGGTGAACTCTTGGCCAAAGGTCAGAGTTCGATTCCCCCTACCATCACTTTCTTGGACTAGCCTGTCACACAGGGTTTGCCCAGTGTGGTTTACCTGACTAGCTTAATTTGCAGGCTATTGCCTTAGTTCGGGGGTTTACCCAGAGCGCACCTAAGGGTAGCGGCTGCGGGTTCCCACGTCACAAAAAAAAAAGAGATGACTGATGTTCAGGAGCAGAAAACAGCCCACGCTGGAGTCTGCACCCATCACGCACCGAATACTTTCCCTTAGTATTTGTTATTAATATGTACTCCGAATTCTGAACAAGTCAGCAACAGCAGCAACAACAGAAACGAACAACTCGAGGCGAGAGAATCTCTCTATCCGCAAGAAGAAATTGCCCGTTAACAGTGCTCAACGTTGGTGACAATCGTCTCTAAGATACAACAACTAACGATCATGATATAGCAGCACTACAAATATCATTAACTTCAGAGAACAAAAATAAGCAAAAACTTTCTTTTGAAAGAGTGAGAGAAAAATTCTTTGCAGAGAATCTAAAATCTGATGTTTCACGTTATCAGAATTCCAAGTAGTTCTTTATGCGTTTATAAAAATCATATATATATACTATGACTCCAAAGAACACGTTTTATGGTCTAAGGATGCAATCCATGACAGAAAAAGTTCAAAAAGAGACGCACCTTTTTGGAACACAGACGACGCGCTTGAGCGGTAAGATTTTATCGCTCAGGCGCGAAACGCTCTGACGACACTTTTAGAGGCTGCGCTCGAGCGGTAATATTTTACCGCTCGGGCGTACCCTCTTCTGTCTCGCATACAAAGCGATGCGCTCGAGCGGTAATATTTTACCGCTCGGGCGGCCAACTTTAGCAAAGTTTCTGTCTTGGGAATAATAGGATCATAAAACCCCACTGCACCGAGCCGAGCCAGCCGGCCGCATGCGTGTGTTAGTTGCATCGATTAACGTCTTGCCCCTTTACAAAACATCCGGTGCCCTAAAGGCACAATCCCATAATCCAAAGTTGGATTATATAAAGTGAAAATTACAATGGAGTTGTTCCAATGTATGACAAGTCTTTTCCTCTTTTTTCTCCAATTTATTTCACCAAATTCAAATTTTTCCAACACATTGGGACAAGCCTTTCAAGCCCATTTCTTCCTTCAATTCATTCAAATATTTTCCAACAGTATTAAATCTCCAGAACTGTAAATCAGCCCTCCTGGGAGTCTGGAGAGGGATTTTGAGAATTTCCCCAACCACATAAAGATTGAAATTAGCTGAAATCAGCTCTTCATTCCACCCCTGTTGTAATAAGAGAGTTCACTGTATCGTCAAGCCCCCAAGGAACCCTTGGTTTCCCAATTTTTGATTGCAAACTCGGAACCCACTTTAATCGTTGTTTTAAGTATTTACAAACACTACTTTAATTAGAATCATGTCTTGCGCTTCTGGATAAAATAAGATGTTTACTAAAATTAAAATAATTGGTCATTTATGTTAACTGTTTGCTTTAAATCAATGTCTCAAATTGCCACAAAAAAAATGAGTTTCAGCTATGCTTTGTTTGCAATATTATAATGGTAGAGGCATGCAAATTTCCACGTTGTTTTTAATATCAGATTTTATGTTGTGTAGAGTAAGTATGATTCGATGCAGTAAATATGGAGTAGGCCTGAGGCCTCTCTTCAAAACATGAGAGTTGGAGCTGTCAAAATAGGTCGATTCATTCGGGCAAAATCCCGGTTCAGTCCTAAATGTTTGGACATATTTCCGGTTCAGTCCTAAATATTTGGACTTTCCCGGTTTGGTCCTAAATGTTTCTCAAAAGTTCCCGGTTCAGTCCTAAATGTTTATACGTTCCCGGTTTGGTCCTAAATGTTTCCCAAAAGTTTCCGGTTCAGTCCTAAAAATTTTTACATTGCCAATTTCATGCCAAATATTTCTCAAAAGTTTCCGGGTTGATCATTCCATCTACTTGTGTGTTAAAACTAACACCGCGTAGTGTCATATAATTTATGATTGAGTTTTATATTATTTATTATATATTTAACATTAAACAAGTTGTAAATAAAATACAAATTTATTAGAGCTTTTATCCAAATTTAAATCAATTTTACACAATGTTCAAAATAAAAATATTAAATTCATGATGCTAAAAAATAAAAACTTAAATAAAATAAACAAAACTTGAGAAATTAAAATGTAATGATGTTATTTCACATTTTTATTAATTTTGTTATATTCTCTTCATGATGGTTGCACATTTTAAAAAAAAATTTGAGGTTGGAAAAGGATATATATATTTTTAAAACTCTTTTTATAATTTAAAAAATTAGTATTTGAAAAAAATTTACTATTAAATAAAACTTAATTTCATATCACTACTTCAAAGGTGGTCAAATAATTCATTATATTTTCTCAATTGTTAAGCATAAATATTCTTCTCTTGAAAAATTTGTTGAAATTTTCAAATATTTTGTGAAATAAGTAATACTAGTTATTTGCTAAAACATTTGTTTATTTGTTTGTGATTGATAATGTTTTTAACTATAAGATTGCATGGTTTAATTATTTTTTTATTCTATAATTTTATTTTGTATAATTTATATTATACTTTCATTTGAAAGAAATTTTTGTTCATTTATTATTATTATTATTATTATTATTATTATTATTATTATTATTATTAGCTTTTATTTTATTTAACTTTGTCTTTTGTTTGTAAGTATTTTTTTTATTACGCTTTGTTTGTAGATGGAAAGACCAAATCGAGAACTTTTGGAAAATATTTAGGACGAAATCTTGAACGTAAAACATTTAGGACTGAACTGAAAACTTTTTAAAACATTTGGGACCAAACCGGGAACATAAAAACATTTAGGACTGAATCGGAAATTTTTGGAAAACATTTGGAACCAAACCGGGAACATTGAAACATTTAGGACTGAACCGGAAATGTGTCCAAACATTTAGGACTGAACCGTGATTTTTCCCGATTCATTCAATCTTGCCACATCACGTTGTTTATCTTCTCTTAATTATATAATTTGACATTTAGTTATATAAAAAAACTAAAATGTTTATCTTTTCGTCCAATTTGATCTCATTGTGACTTATGATGAACATTATATTTTACTTCCAATCATTAAAATTTAACATTGCGAATTCCTAAAAGTGATAATATAATTAATAGCTGCTATTAGAAATAAAAATCTTCTATATATTGCTGTCAAAAAATAAAAATAAAAATCTTCCTATATTATTCGAGAGATAATTCAAGATTTGGTTGCTTCTGCTATAAATTTTTTTTTCAACTCCTTTAATCAAATGGATGTTAAAAGGGGTTTTTTTCACTGTTTATGGTGAAAAACCAAAATAATTATACAGTTAAGTCAATTCCAGTGGCTTTGCATTTCTACTGTAACACGCCATCCTATAGGACGTGAGTAAACTTAAATCACGCCACGTGAGATGACGTGATTTATCGAAAAAAAAATCTTTACTTGTTACATATTAAAACATCTTTACTATTAGATCATGCTAGAATAACTGTTCTGGAGAACATCAAATTTCTTTCCCGAATTGTCCCCCAAGGCTTTGGATGGATATAATTCAATATGGACAAAATAGTAGTTTATGTTTCTCCCACATTTTTTCTCTCAAACCACTCCACACATTCAATTTTTCCATTTCCACGTATTTCAAAAACTTAACCCCTCAACTTCTTTCAATCTTCTCAACTGCCCACATGACCCTTTAATCATCTCCCTTTTCGTCAGTTTTTTTCCCGTCAGTTTCTTTTACCCACGCAACACGTGTGCCATGTCTGCACCCTAGGGTGCAGAGTTTTTCGTATGCGACTACTAAAACCCGGTACCGTGTTTTAGTATAAGAAAAGATACTAAAACCCGGTGGTCACACACAAAAAATCCTGCACCTTGGGTGCAGGTGATCATTACTATATATATATATATGTATGATATGTTTTCTCCAATGTTAACTTCAAAACTTCAAGGATAATATGAAACTTATTTGCAATTCCGTATATTAACTATTAATTTTTTTAAAATAATTAATAATACTATTTTTTATTTAACAATCCATTTATTTTAATTGAATTTGATTAAACAAAATCTCATTCACAACTATGGAATTTTAATTTTTTTTTCTTAAAATCGCACATTAAAATTGAATACTATTTCTTAAGATGTCAAAAATGAACTCGACCTGCAAACCCGACCCAAAAATATCGATCAAGGTAGGGGATTTTCTTGTTCGACAGTTCGGATCAAGTCAGGTTGGATCCAAAATTATTATGTGTTTTAAATTTTAATTTAATTATTTTGTTAAAAAATAACAAAATAAAAAAATCAAATCGGGTTGGTTCGGGTTGATCAGGTCAGTTGGGCTGGGGTTGGTCAGTTTCGAGTTGAATCGGGTTCGGGTTGAGACTTTTTTTAGTAATAATTTGCGCCAACAAGACCCGAACTTACATGAATTGATACCCTTACTATTTCTGGTTGGTTTAATTATATTTTGATCGATATTATCGAAGATATTTTCGATATATTCTCTTTCAAGTCAAGATCAAATAATAAACATGCAAAGTTTAACTTTTTTTTTTCCATTCTTAAGTTTTATCTAACGTTTAGGCAAACTTATATATAAAAAATAAACTACGATGATTTAGGAACAAAACTGGGAATAAAAATGTTAAATAATATGAATACGACAAAATTATCGTCCTAACTCCGCTAGAAAGAATGACAATAATAATAAACACATCATATTTTAAATTATATTAGGTTGCGCTTGGATGGATCATGGATGTATTTCAAATCTATGAATTTCGATTACAATTTTAGTGTTAACAATGAAACATAGAGAAATTTTAAATTCATAACTTGATTATTTGCATATTAATTAGATGAATTAAAATGGATTTCAAATGACCAATTTATTGGATGAACTTAAAATCCATCATAATTATCATGAGATACTATATAAATATAAAAAAAAAAATGGATTTGATGTTTATGGTGGTATTTTTTTAAACAACAAAAATATATTTGAAATCTATGGATTTAAAATACTTCCATCCAAGCGAACCTTAATGTCCCTTGCATGTAATGGATGCCAATGAATTTCATATTTTCCTGTAATTTTTTAAGGTAAACACCGGAGAAAACATCTCCTATTTTAAACCATTTGATTATTTATAGCGGATATGGATATATATATATATATATATATATATAATATTTTAATATGTAACAAGTCACGCCACTTTGAGTGGTGTGGCTTGAATTTTTTTTCCTATTAATCACGATGTCGTACGTGGCGTTACTTAAGTTTAATCACGCCCTACATGATGGCGTGTTACGGTAGAAATGTAAAGCCACTGAAATTGCTTTAATAGCATAATTTTTTTGGTTTTTCACCATAAACACTAAAAAAACCCTGCTAAATATGATACAACTGATGGAATGATACAATATGTATCTACATATAAATTTGTAAGTGCTCAAGTTTTATAATTTATTAAATTTTTATTAAATTTTTGTGTGGTTAAACACAATTAGTATGATACCAAAGCATTTTGAGATACTTTAGTGACATCAAAATATAACAAGAGAATAAATTTTTGGTAAAAGTGAATTGTAATTTTAATCTCGTGAACTTGTATTTTTTTTCATTTTTTATCATGTTACCTTAAATTTTTATTTTTAGTCATGTAACTTTTTTTTTTCTCATATTATTTCTTATTTTAACCAGATTAATACATGGTGTTTATCGATAAAAATAGGGATCAATAAAAATATATATACAAGTTACATGATTAAAAATAAAAATTAATCAAGTTAGAGGACTAAAAATAAAATTAATCTAAACGTGACCAACAAATTATAGGGAAAAAAATAGGGACAATGACTTAATTGTTTGAGAGACCAATTAAAATTTAAAAGTTTAGTACACTGCATGCCCTCAACTTTTTTTGGGGGGGGCAAGTTTTATATGTTCGCCAATGGCTTCAATTGTGTTGGATTGGAATTGGATCACAACTCTCATCTTCTACCAGGCCATCATCCTGCTGCCACGTGGCACACAAATATCCAAACTCTAACAAATGACCACCAAGCTTTCTACATTCCTACATTCTATCACCTTATCATCATCTCCCATTCTTCCATTCATATTCTTTATTCGCTTTTTCACCGTTCAAGGTTATGTATGTAGCTCCATATTTATTACATTATTATTATAATCTTCTTAAAACCATGATTTTTGAAAACCGAAACTAACTAATTATATGATTGCTTTTATAAATTATATATATATATATGAAGTTTGAATTTTTTTTTTTTTTTTTTTCCATTTTACATAGACACATACATTGGTGCAACCAAGGACTAAGTCACTAGTTAGATTACTTGTAAGGACACCACTTTAACATACATCTAACGGTTGACATTTATCAATACATGTAAAGTACATTATTTTTTAGTGGATTCTGCATGTATCATCTTTAGATCTATCATGAAGGTAGTGTCCTTATAAGTAGCATGAAATATTCTCCAATCTGGTACCATTAATACTTACTCTTCCTATAATTACCTCCCATTTTTCCAAACCGAAAATTAAAAAGGATGTTTTTCGACTAGAACCATGGTGAAATATAACTCCAAATAAAATTATTGTCTCAATCACTATAAGCAACTTCACACACAAGACTTATTCCTGTGGATGTTCTATCCCATATATCTCTCTCCAGCGCCAATTAACCATAACCTCTTGTTTCATACTCTTTTGTGTCCTCACAATTTCTTCACAACCAAATAATTAATTTCATGGCATCAAATCCGTTTTGAAAACTCTAAATAACACTCTCTCATTTCCTCACACGAACTCCTCCTCCTCCTCCTCTCTGTGAAGAAAGAGGAGAGCATAAAAAATGGCGGCAGTCATCACAGTGTACACAGCTCAATCCCTCAACTCAAAAACCCACTTGCAGGGATTCAACCTGCAGAAACAAGTCATTTTCTACACAAACAGTAGCATTAAGAGAAAAATATCCCCCAACGTCAGCAAGACTAGGTACAATATCTCCTGCTCAGCTGACAAAACAGTAGTGATCGGCTTGGCCGCCGACTCCGGGTGCGGGAAGAGCACCTTCATGCGGCGGCTGACCAGCGTCTTCGGCGGCGCCGCCGAGCCACCGAAAGGCGGAAATCCTGACTCCAACACGCTGATAAGCGACACCACGACCGTGATATGCTTGGATGATTACCATTCGCTGGACAGAACGGGGAGAAAAGAGAAGGGAGTGACTGCTCTGGACCCCAGAGCCAATGACTTTGATCTTATGTATGAACAAGTTAAGGCCATTAAAGATGGAGTTACTGTGGATAAGCCTATCTACAATCATGTCTCTGGTTTGTTGGATCCTCCTGAACTTATCAAACCCCCCAAGATTCTCGTTATCGAAGGATTACATCCCATGTAAGTAATTATATATGTCTCTAGCTTCTTCTAACATACATGCAAATACAAACTTCATTTGGTCATTCCAAACAAAACAAATGTATATATATATATATATATATTATCTTAATTTGTTTTATAAGTTTGCTTCCCGGACCTTAATAAATAAATAAAAGAAATAATTAAATTGTGTTATCCATAATCCAATAATTGTATGGTGGAGGAGTTATGATAGTCTCAGCTCAGATTTTAGGTGACCCATGCGTCAAATTACAGACCATGCAGTCCTTATCACTTTTATCCTCTTTTATCATATTACGAATACTAATGATTTTAATTCATATCAACTGAAAAACGTTTTTCTATCCATCATTTTTCCGTATTGTTAAAAAAACACATCAACATGCATATACTCCGTCAAATTAAACCATCGATTTTTTTTTTTTTAGCTTAAAATTTGTTAAAAATTCTGAATTTATTAAATTTGATGACAAACATCCTTAATTCAATGAGATTAATGTCGTATTCAATTAATATTACAATTCATGTGTAAAGGTACGATGCACGCGTTAGAGATCTCTTGGACTTCAGCATTTACTTGGACATCAGCAATGAAGTTAAATTTGCATGGAAAATTCAGGTAACTCATGATAGCATAGCACCACAATATTTTTGGGTCTCCCTTTAATTTGCAAGAAATAGCATCCGATTAAAGTAATATATTAAATATAGTTTCTGTATTCTGTTTGTTGATGAAAATGAAAAGAGAGATATGGCAGAAAGAGGACATAGTCTTGAAAGTATCAAAGCTAGTATTGAAGCCCGGAAACCAGATTTCGACGCTTATATTGGTATTATATATATTAATCCTTTTTCTAATTATTTATATAACCAAAATCTGAAATACAAAGATTCATATATATATATATATCTTACAATATGTACTGATTGTTTTCGATGTGTGAATTAAGATCCACAGAAGCAATACGCAGATGTTGTTATAGAAGTGTTGCCCACACAACTGATACCGGATGACAATGAGGGGAAGGTATTGAGAGTGAGGCTGATCATGAAAGAAGGGGTGAAGTACTTCAACCCAGTGTACCTATTTGATGAAGGATCCACCATCAACTGGATACCTTGTGGAAGGAAGCTCACATGCTCCTACCCCGGAATCAAATTCGCCTACGCCCCCGACACCTACTACGGCAACGAGGTACATATATATATATAACTACATATATGATCAGTAGTAGTACATGACAAAAAAGTTACCAAGAATGATGAATCTTTAGTAGCTAGCTAGATACATTAATCAACCACCTTTTTCCTACATGTACTGGAAAAACTGCAATTTTGGTCTTTTATGTTTGTCATTTTGCGATTTCGGTCTTTTATGTTTTCATATTTTAGTTTTAGTCCTGCATGTTTCGATTTTTGATAATTTCAGTCCTTTTTATTCGAAAATGCTTATGTGACACTATACACGTCAGCTCCACGTCAGCATTACACTGGTGTCACATCAGAAAAAAGACTAAAATTGCCAAAAAAATAAAGATATCGGACTAAAACTAAAATTTGAAAATATAGAGGACCAAAATCGCAAAGTGACAAACATACAGAACTCAAAAAACAATTTTCCATGCATGTATATATATATAACACGTACAAGATTCCCATTTACGGTTGTTGCGGTGCAGGTTTCGGTGTTGGAAATGGATGGCCAATTCGACAGACTGGATGAACTGATATACGTGGAGAGCCATCTGAGCAACATCTCGACTAAATTCTATGGAGAGATCACACAACAGATGTTGAAGCATTCGGATTTCCCCGGCAGCAGCAACGGAACAGGTCTGTTCCAAACCATCGTTGGCCTGAAGATCAGAGACCTGTTCGAGCAAGTTGTTGCGGCCAGGGCTGCAGCACCTGTGGCAGCTTCAAAGGCCTGAGAAAATCAATTATTTTCTATATTCTTTTTTGCTGCCTGCCTTGTTGTTTCCGATTGAGTGTTAGGTTGAGAAATTCTCACTTGTATATGTAATTTAAGCATCAAGTATTGTAAACAGAATTAAGCATATCATTAATTAAGCCATATGGGGTTACAGAAACTTTGGACAGATTAAAGTTCATTTTTCTTGATTCCTTCTTTCTTTTTATTATAAAAAAATTGATGTTACGTTGTTCATAAAAATGGAAATGCATGCATGGAAGGAGTCATATTAGAAGAATCAAAAAGGTACCTATACATGCACTGTCTTGACTTTGTTATCCAAAATATGCAAACTCAAAACGTGAATATTACAGAAATAATATTACAAGAAGAAAGAATGATCGTATAACAATTCAATAGTATAACGAATACACAAATAACGAAAAGTATAAAGCAAACAAGTAAGGAAATAGTCAAGAAAACCGAGGCCTGTAACTAGTACAGTTTCCTTAAAACATATTCGTCCACTCCACTAGATGTTTGAGGATCAACACGTACAGACGTCTGCTTCCCAGAATACAACGGAAAAACTAGTAGCAAACTAAGCACAAATTCACTACTCCGGCGAACTTGAATCGTACCTTCACTTTATCACCAAAATTTAACGGAGGCCAAAAGAAGAGCTAACAATATGAAATGCAAGAGAATTCTTGAGTGAGATCTTGAATAATATGTGTGTTTGAATTGAGGAAATGAGCACACTATTTATAGGCTTCAAAAAGCACACCAAGAGTCATAAGATTAATTAACTCAATTAATCTTTCATTTAACTCAAGAATGTGGAGAGCCAAAAGCCTCAAATTAATTCAAGAATGTGGAGAGCCAAAAGACACTCTCACATTCATGATCCATTATTTTCATTCAAAATTTTTATTTAAATATATTTCCAACAATCCCCCACATGAATGAAAATTGATACGAATTTTGGTAATAAAGCTCTACAGTTGAATCCTGCATAGGATAGGTAGGTGTTATCCTTTGAACCTTTCCTTGTGAAATATATTTGCTTTACTAGCTGACCAGTAGACATGATGTCCTTGAACTGTTCTGCCATTTGTGTAAATTAAGATACACTTCACACATGACTCTCCCTGATACAATTCAGTTCTCATGATTGTGTTCGTTTTGGCCATGAGGGTTTAGAATTGAGCCTTGCAATTCCTTCGAAGCGGCCCCACTTTTCTCTCACATAGGTGATTCTATGTTGAATTCCATCAGAATCATTAAAAGCTCTGTGCTTATCCTCAACATTCACTGTTTGCAATAGGAATAGACCAGGGATAACCCCCACAATGATCTACCAAACCAGTGCGATTAGGTTGTCCCATTGAACCTAGTTCTTGGGATCTCCAGTCAGCATAGGTTGGGTTTTCCTTCGCACCAATTTATTCCATAGGCTTCAGTCCCATTCCTTTTGAAGATTTTTCAACTAACTCTCTGTTTAACCCTTTGGTTAACGGATCCGCTATATTATCATTTGACTTTACATAGTCAATAGAGATAACTCCAGTTGAGAGTAGTTGTCTAATGGTGTTGTGTCTACGACGTATATGTCTAGACTTTCCATTATATATCTTGCTTTGTGCCCTTCCGATCGCAGATTGGCTATCACAATGAATGCAAATAGCCGGTACAGGTTTCACCCATCCTGGAACATCTTCTAAAAATAGACGCAACCATTCAGCTTCTTCAGCACACTTATCAAGTGCAATAAACTCAGATTCCATCGTGGATCTGGCTATTACAGTTTGTTTAGAAGATTTTCAAGCAATTGTTGCACCTCCTAAATTGAATACAAATCCACTTGTAGATTTTGAGTCTTTCATATCAGATATCCAGTTCGTATCACTGTATCCTTCAATAACAGAAGGATATCTGGTATAGTGCAGTCCATGGTCACGAGTTTATCTTAAATACATTAGCAATCTTATAATTGCTTTCCAGTGTTCATCTCCTGGATTACTCGTGAATATGCTTAATTTTCTTACTGTATAGGCTATGTCTGGTCGTGTACAACTCATTAAGTACATCAGACTACCAATGACTCGAGAGTATTCTAGTTGGGAGATACTCTCATCCCGATTCTTTGATAGATGTTGACTCGTATCTATCGGGGTTCTAGCCAATGTAGAGTCATCCTTATTGAATTTCTCAAGTATTTTTTCCACATAATGTGATTGACTTAGAACCATCTCTTCTGATGTTCTATAGATTTTAATTCCAAGGATGACATCGGCTAATCCCAAATTCTTCATGTCGAATTTTGAGTTTAACAATTTCTTAGTGGATTTGATCATCTTATCATTGCTATCGATGATAAGCATGTCATCTACGTAAAGACACAAAATTACAGGCGCTTTCAGTGTTCTTCACGTATACACATTTGTCACACTCATTGACTTTAAATCCACTTTCTAGCATAACTTTGTCAAATTTTTTGTGCCATTGTTTTGGTGCTTGTTTTAAGCCATACAAAGACTTCACAAATTTACAAACCTTATTTTCTTGCCCAGGTGCAGAAAATCCCTCAGGTTGTTCCATGTAAATTTCTTCTTCTAAATCTCCATTTAAAAAGGCAGTCTTTACATCCATTTGATGTACTTCAAGATTTCGCAATGCGGCAATTGCAAGTATCACTCAAATGGAAGTTATTTTCGTGACTGGAGAATAAGTGTCAAAGTAATCAAGCCCTTCACGTTAACGGTAACCCTTGATTACCAATTTGGCTTTATACTTATCTATTGTTCCATCTGATTTCATTTTCCATTTAAAAATCCATTTATAACCTAGTGGTTTGCTTTTCGGAGGAAGGTCCACTAGTTCCCACGTATGATTTTGCAAAATGGATTCTATTTCGGAATTTATAGCTTCTTTCCATTGAGATCCTTCAGATGAATTCACAGCTTCCTTGAAGCTTTGAGGTTCACTTTCCATCATGAAAGTGATGAAATCCGGACCAAATGATTTCTCAGTTCTAGCTCTTTTGTTACGTCTAGGTTCAACCTCGTAGTTCTTTTGTTCTTTTTTCATTGTCTCATGTAATCTTTTGGATGAACTTGGTTCTTCCTTAGATTTGCAAGGGAACACATGTTCAAAGAACGAAGCATTTCTTGATTCCATTATTGTATTCTTATGAATGTCAAGAATTTGAGATTCATACACAAGGAATCGATAAGCGCTATTGTTGTGTGCATATCCTATGAAAATGCAATCAACAGTTTTTGGTCCAATTTTTACCTTTTTCGGAGTAGGTACGGCTACTTTGGCAAGACACCCCCACACTCGCAAATATTGGTATGAAGGTATTCTTCCTTTCCATAATTCATATGGACTTTTATCTTGCTTTTTTTGGGGTACCTTATTTAAAAGATAATTAGCTATCAGAACAGCTTCCCCCCCACATGTTCTGTGATAAACCAGAACTCAGTAACAGTGCATTCATCATTTCTTTCAAAGTGCGATTCTTTCGCTCTGCGACAACATTTTGCTGAGGAGAGTAAGGTGCAGTTCTTTCGTGTCTGATACCATGTTGAGCACAAAACTCAGCAAATGGTGATTCATACTCTCCTCCACGATCACTTCTTAGCACATTAATTTTCTTGCTAAGTTGGTTTTCAACTTCACTTTTGTAGTAGACAAACTTTTTAATAGCTTCATCTTTACTTTTAAGAAGATACACATAACAATATTTTGTGCTATCGTCAATAAAATTAATGAAATATTTGTTTCCACCACGTGTTTGTACTCCTTTTAAATCACATAGGTCAGAGTGTATCAAATCAACGGGTTCACATTTCCTTTCAACTGTTTGAAAAGATGATCTTGTTAGTTTTGCCTCAACACAAGTTTTGCATTTGTGTTGTGTATCAATTTTGAATGTAGGAATATTTTTCAAGTTAATTAATCTACGAATCGTATCATAATTAACATGTCCTAGTCTACCATGCCACAAATTGGAAGACTCAAGCAAGTAAGCAGAATATTTCATCTTATTGATCACAGGCTTAGTAACCATTACATTGAGTTTGAACAAACCATTGCTTACATAGCCTTGTCCTACAAACATTCCACTCTTAGACAAAACAACTTTATCTGACTCAAACACAATGCAAAAACCATGCTTGTTAAGCAGTGACCCAGACACCAAATTTTTACGGATGTTTGGCACATACAACACATTGTTCAAAGTCAGCTCTTTTCCAGAGGTCATCTTCAAAACCACTTTTCCTTGTCCCTTGATTTCAGAAGTTGCAGAATTCCCCATGAACAGCACTTCCCCGTTCTCGGATTCATTAAGATTTGCAAACATCTCTTTGTCAGAGAAAATATGGCGAGTGTCACCAGTGTCAATCCACCACTCCCTTGGGTTTGAACCAACCAGATTCACTTAAAAAATGACAGCACGGAGGTTCATGTTTGAAACCTCATGGGATATGTTCTCCACCATATTCACCTCTCGGTTTTTCTTTGGCTTCTTGCACTGAGAGGCCTTGTGACCAGTACCATGACAGTTGAAGCATTTTCTGGAGAAATTCTTCTTCGTAATGCCTATTTTGGTCCCATCTTCATCCTTTTGTTCGAAGGATTGAAATGTTTCTTTTTCGAGCTTTGGCCATGCTCCACAACATTTGCTTTAGCAGCAACTGGAGAAAATAGTCGTCTTTCAGAGCTCTTGTTGTCTTCTTCGATACGAAGTCGAACAATGAGTTCTTCAACATTCATCTCCTTTCGCTTGTGTTTCAAGTAGTTCTTGAAATCCTTCCATGCCGATGGTAGCTTCTCAAAAATAGCCGCCACTTGGAAGGATTCGCTCAACGTCATCCCCTCAGAGTGAATCTCGTGAAGAATCACTTGGATCTCTTGAACTTGGCTGATAAACTGGTTTGGAATTCACCATCTTAAAATCCAGAAAGCGGCCTACAAGAAACTTCTTGGCCCCTGCATCCTCGGTTTTGTAATTTCTGTCAAGGGATTCCCACAGCTCTTTGGCCGTTTTCTTTTTGCAATACACATTGTAGAGCGAATCTGCCAATCCGTTCAGTACGTAATTTTGACATAGAAAATCAGAATGATTCCATGCCTCCAAAGCACTGACGGATTCAACATCTCCCTCACCCTCCTTGAGCTTAGGAGCATCCTCCGAGAGGAATCTGGCGAGGTTTAGCGTCGTCAAGTAGAAGAGCATTTTCTGCTGCCACCTCTTGAAGTCCGCACCAGTGAACTTCTCTGGCTTTTTTTCGTGACTGTTTGGAACAGGAACGGCAGCACCACGTGGGGCAACAGGAGGAATGACACGATTTGGAACCGTGACAATAGGGGCAACTGGAGTAGTCTCACTTGAAGCAGAAGCCATTTCTGAAACAAATCACGTAATGAGTACTAGAATCTGTTTTAAGTTTGTTATCCAAAATATGCAAACTCAAAACGTGAATATTACAGAAATAATATTACAAGAAGAAATAATGATCGTATAACAATTCAATAGTATAACAAATACACAAATACAGAAAAGTATAAAACAAACAAGTAAGGAAATAGTCAAGCAAACCGAGGTCTGTAACTTGTACAATTTCCTTAAAACAGATTCGTCCACTCCACTAGATGCTTGATGATCAACACGTACAGACGTTTGTTTCCTAGGATACAACGGAAAAACAAGTAGCAAACTAATCACAAATTCACTACTCCGGCGAACTTGAATCGTACCTTCACTTTATCACCAAAATTTAACGGAGGCCAAAAGAAGAGCTAACAATATGAAATGCAAGAGAATTCTTGAGTGAGATCTTGAATAATGTGTGTGTTTGGATTGAGGAAATGAGCACACTATTTATAAGTTTCAAAAAGCACACCAAGAGTCATAAGATTAATTAACTCAATTAATATTTTATTTAACTCAAGAATGTGGAGAGCCAAAAGCCTCAAATTAATTCAAAAATGTGGAGAGCCAAAAGACACTCTCACATTCATGATCCATTATTTTCATTCAAAATTATTATTTAAATATATTTCCAACAGACTTAAATCTAACGATTGACATTTATCAATAAATGTGGGGTTCATTATATTTTAGTGAACCTCGCATATATTGATAAATTATGACCCTTAATTAGATCTATCATGAGAATAATGGATATGTTGAAATTAAGAACAAGAAATGATCAATAAATCCCCATTAGAAACTTAAAATTTGCTGTCAGTCCCGGATTCAGATTTTTTTGTGTTCCAACTCCCTGACATAACACTGTAATTTGTTTTAACTCCCTAATTGAGATAAAATACGAAATTACCCTCAAATATTATAGAAAATCATTATAACCAACAATAGATATTTTTTAATAACAATCTCTCTCCTTCCATCTTTCGTCTCCCCAACCTCATTCTACTTCACCTTTAATGGCTAAGTCATCAACGATCCGTACATTTGCATCGAAGTTTGGTGCAAAAAGATGTGGCGAAAGGAGTTTAAAGTGAAGGGTCGGATTTAAAAAATCTCTGTGAAGAACCAACATCTAAACAACGTCAATGTATGTTTTTTTTTTTACTGGAAATTAAGAAATTTTTTAGATGCAATTTTATCTTGATGATTTTTTTTTACATTATTTTTTACATAGGCAAAAGGAGTATAAAGCCAAGAAGCATTAGATTTTGAAATTCTTTGCGAAAAAACAAAATTGAACCAACAAGTTTAAGGTATGATTATTTTTGAAAAATTATGAAATTTTGAATAAAGTCATGATTTTCATTGTTTATCTTATTGTTGTTGTTGTTGTGGAATATGTTTGAGCGATTTTTTGAGATTTGTTATGGTTTTAGTGATTTTATTAAATTTTGTGTCATCGTGTGAATTGTACATATTTTTTGTCAATCTTTGGTTTTTTCGTCTGTGAGTAGAAATGAATCTCATTTACTGAAATTTTTAGATAGAGTAGCTGAAATTCCTTGTTATTCTCGATTATAACGATTTAATTCCGAATCATAGTGGTTTTAGTGCTGCATTATGACTTAGATATTGATAATTCTTTATCATTAAAATATAAATGGAATGCTTGAATTTGTTATGGTGTACTATTTTTTTGTGTGTCATATGTTATATGAATGAATGTATGATTTTTAATTTAGATATTATTGTATTGAATGTATTTTTTTAATATTTTGACAATGAAATCTATAAGTGGTTCTTGTAATATTTCTTTTTTTGGTTGCTACAAATAAAATAAACATATTTTTTGTGATTCATTTCATTTAGATTGATGGATATTTTTGCAAGCCTGAGAACAATGTGCTGAAATTTCATTAAAAACTATGATTTTTCGATACGTATCTTCACTATCATCTGAGAAGTATTCAACTTTCATATCAGTGCAATCTATTCGACGAGTTCACTTTTTCTCGGACAGACATCCTGGATTATCAAGGTAGTTGAACGACTATTTACAGGGATTCATCATGTTATTGTTTGTAACATTTAGTAGATAATTTTGTGAAGCTAATAATACTAAATTCTTTATTATTCTCTAATTGTATTAAAATTTTCATAGGCGGTTTTATCTTTTTAAGCTCAATGTAAATTATTTTGTTTTTATTTAGGTGTTGAGAAGTTACCGTCGACATAACTAAAAATATTGGGCTTCCATAATCAAGAAAGCAACGTATGTTCCATCTTTACACTTGCACAGGAGAAAGCAGTTATGGAAGTTGGCTCGAGCACGGACCTTCGAGGACATATATATGTTCCAGTGGAAGCATTGTTGGTTTACGCTTGATTTGATGATTATGTGGAACACACAGTTGTTTTATATTAATTTGAGTTCTGGTTGTAGTGTACTCTTATGTATTGTGTTCTATTGTGTTGTTTCAACTATATTTCAAATTATCTCGGATCAAAGACAATTGAAACTGATTGTAATATCACTTGGGAAAGTCGTCATAGTGACCCAAAATTTTATCATGAGAAATAAAATGTTATGTGCTCAATTGAGACACATTTATACTCTTCTAGCTCATTTGTTGTGCCACACAGACATTGTGGTGCAATCTTCAATTTCATTCTGCAAAATAATTTTTTTTTTTTTTTACAAGTTAGAACTTGAAGGAATGAGTGAATGATAGATGTATTGTAACAAAAGACTCAATAATGAGAGGTAAGTGGTAGTAAAAGCCTTTGATTGATCACTGTCATAAAGCTATTAATTTTTGTATTATTGTGAGGGTCAAAAGAGTAATTTCAAGTAGATTGGTCACTATCGTCTTGTGCCAAAAATCAAGAGTATTATCCCCAATCTTTGTGACAGTGTTCCAAATACATGACATTCAGAGCCGAAATCTTGGACGCTAGACATATTATAGCATCTTGGTGCATGTGCAAACAATTAATCTCAAGTTCACAATGACATGTCCTATTGTGCTGGAAATCAAGAGTATTATCCTTGATATTGCTGGGATTGTTCCAAATACCTGACATTTAGAGCCGAAATCTTGGACGCTAGGAAAGAATGATATTGATGGCCCAAATGATTGTCCTTCAAGTTGGAACAATTTATGCTCGATTAAGGATAATGTATTCTATTAATGCGTACGTGTTGTGCTGGATCTCGTAGTCTTATATTCTTTGGGATTAATAGAGTTGAAATACATGCGTCGTCTTACAAATTGATGTAATAGATGATAAAAACTCAGATTCAACAACTTATGAGTTTGAAAGTTTGAATTATTACCTAATTGTAGTCATTGAAAGACAATTGACATCAACAAATTTGATCTCATTGAGTAATGATCATTGTCTTCCTTCTATAACCTAGACAAAGTAGTCCATAATACATTACATGACAAACATTTGGGTAATTGTTCTATAGATCTTGTGGTATTGAAAACTCCTCATAAACGTTTGTTATTAGACATATTGTAGCATTTTGGTGCATGTGCAAATAATTAATCTCAAGCTCACAATGACATGTCCTATTGTGCTATAAATCAAAAGTATTATCTCTGATATTACTGGGATTGTTCCAAATACCTGACATTTAGAGCCAAAATCTTGGACGCTAGGAAAGAATGATATTGATGGCCCAAATGATTGTCATTCAAGTCGGAACAATTTATGCTCGATTAAGGCTAATGTATCCTATTAATGCGTACGCGTTGTGCCGAATCTCATAGTCTTATATTCTTTGGGATTAGTGGAGTTGAAATACTTGCGTCGTCTTAAAAAATGATGCAATTGATGATAAAAACTCAAATTCAACAACTTATGAGTTTGAAAGTTTGAATTATTACACAATTCTAGCCATTGTGAGACAATTGACATCAAAAAATGTGATCTCATTGAGTAATGATTATTGTGTTCCTCCTATATATTAGACAAAGTAGTGCACAAAACATTACATGATATTGGGTAATTGTTCTACCGATCTTGATGTATTGAAAACTTCTCATAACGTGTGTTATGAGACATATTGTAGCATCTTGGTACATGTGCAAACGATGAATCTCAAGATCACAATGGCATGTCATATTGTGCCGAAAATTAAGAGTATTATCCCTGATTTTGCTGGGATTGTTCCAAATACCTTACATTTAGAGCCGAAATCTTGGATGCTAGGAAAGAGTGATCTTGATGGCCCAAATGATTGTCCTTCAAGTTGGAATAATTTATGCTCGATTAAGGCTAATGTATCCTATTAATGCGTACGCGTTGTGCCGGATCTCGTAGTCTTATATTCTTTGGGATTAGTGGAGTTGAAATACATGCGTCGTCTTACAAAATGATGTGATAGATGATAAAAACTCAGATTCAACAACTTATGAGTTTGAAAGTTTGAATTAGTACCCAATTATAGCCATTGGAAGACAATTGACGTCAACAAATGTGA
This sequence comes from Henckelia pumila, assembly GCF_033568475.1. Lineage (NCBI taxonomy): Eukaryota > Viridiplantae > Streptophyta > Magnoliopsida > Lamiales > Gesneriaceae > Henckelia > Henckelia pumila. The sequence continues at coordinate 18,016,457 of NC_133123.1, read as the reverse complement.
TCTCATTGAGTAATGATCATTGTGTTCCTCTTATACATTAGACAAAGTATTGCACAAAACATTACATTATAAACACTTGGGTAATTGTTCTACCGATCTTGAGGTATTGAAAACTTTTCATAACGTTTTTATGAGACATATTGTAGCATCTTTGTGCGTGTGCAAACGATGAATCTCAAGATCACAATAACATGTTTTATTGTGCCAAAAATTAAGAGTATTATCCCTGATATTTTTTGGATTGTTTCAAATACCTGACATTTAGAGCCGAAATATTGGACGTTAAGAAAGAGTGATCTTGATGGCCCAAATGATTTTCCTTCAAGATGAAACAATTTATGGTCGAATAAGGCTAATGTATCCTATTAATGCATACACGTTGTGCCGAATATCGTAGTCTCATATTCTTTGGGATTAGTGGAGTTGAAATGCATGCGTCGTCTTAAAAATTGATGTAATAGATGATAAAATAACATAAATTGTTCTACTTACCGGCATAAAATTTTATGTCACCAATACCAACCTTGCCAAGTGAAAATAAAATAGGATCAAATCGTCTCGGATTCAGAATTATTCCATATTAATTTAGAATAATCTCGAACATTTACGAAATAAACAAATAAACAATTGGGTATGAGAGATACTCATTCTCTGCACACACACATACACACACACACAAAAATGTTATTATTTTGTGCACGACACATATTATAATGTTTATAACAAATTTTCATTGTCGTATGAATTGTTGTCAAATTACATTGGTGTTGGTCATATAATATCATAATTACTACTTTGACAAATGTAGAAAATGAATACATTGTTCATTATTGAATGAGATCACATAAGTGATATTGTTCATTGTACAGTTACAATAATTGCATAACTATATGTCATTATAAACTTTAAAATTTTTATATATAATATTTAAACGTTGATTAGCTTAATTAATAAGATTAAACTTATATTTGAACTCCACTATCGAAAGAGCATATCTGATCATGTTGTTTGACGCAACACAACCATAATAAGAATACAAATACGACATAATTCAGCATAAATTGTTGTACTTACCATGATAAAATTTTAGGTCTGCAAGTCCAACTTTTCCAAGTAAAAATAAATAAGGATAAAATTGTTTCGGATTCAGAATCATCCATATTAATTTGAAACAACATTTATGGCATAAACAATTAAATAATTGAAAAATATATAAAAATATTAACATTATTATTCATAACAGAATCAAATATACAATAACAAGAAGAAAAATATGAAATTTGGCAACAATATGATAATAATTGAGCACTATATCAGAATTTATGACCTTTAAATAATAATTCAGAAAGTTCAAAATTTGATCAAATTCAACCATGAAATACATTAATCTTTGGATCTCTGATCGTACAATCATAAGCAAGTTTTATCCCTCGTTATATGTGCCATGAATATCATGTCTTGCCACTTCTTGTCTTTTCATACTTTGCGGTATTTTAACTCTACCCTATAATCTATTTGCAAGTTGTTCTGCAGAGTAGAAGGATGATAAGAGACTTCATATATCAATTTATACTTCACCAGTATCGGCTCTACGATGCCATCTGCTATATAGCTTGTTTCCACCGCATGTATCCAATTGCGATCCATAATTGTGTGTCTTCCTTACGAACCCTTATCAATTAGATATAAAATAACAATAATATCAAAACGCAATTTAAATCTTAATAGATGTAACACAAACCATTATCAAAATCGCAATATGAACACACACACACACACACACACACACACACATTACCTCTCAAAATAAAAAAAAAATGTTAATATGCTTATGTTTGCTCTCTGCCCTCAATTCAATCATTGTGAGTTTTATTCACATATAAATATGAATCATAATAAGTACATTATCGTTAGAAACACGAACATCTTATGATGTGGTGCTCTGTAGTATATAATCATGAATTCTAGAGAAATTTCTGCATGTTTTTTGTCGATACTCACAAATATATCCATCAAAATATGTCCACTACAGATCAAGGTCACAAACATATTCTTCTTTTATTTATAACAACCAAAAAACGCAAGGTTGTAAAAACCACTTCGAGATTTTAGTTTCGATATAATCAATAAAAATATAACATTCAATGCAATAAGATAAAAAAAAAATGAAGATCATAGCTTTATTCATAACCCATTCCGCAACAAAAATATCACAAAATCACACTTTTAAGTAGCAAATTCGAATACTATAAAGACTATCCATATAATCTTTATATTAATCCAGTACTAAACTATAAAAATTGGCAATAAAATTGTTATAATCAAGAACAATAACGAATTTCAGATAATAAATCTATAATTGATAGAGATGAACCACAGACCCACTGAGATAAGTAAAACTTAAATATTAATCATCAACTCTATAATTCAAACGATGTACAAAACTTCAACATAACCACCACACAATAAACAAAAACCTCAAAGAATCACTGAATTGGAAAGTCTAAAAAAAAAAACAATAATCAAGATGAAATTACTTCTAAAAAGTTTCTTAATTTTTCTAGTAAAAAAACAAGTTTCTTAATTTTTCTAATAAAAAAACATACCTTGAAGTTGTTATTTCGATCTCGGTTCTACACATAGATTTTTTAATCCGAATCTTCTTCACTTTAAACTCTTTTCTCTTTATTTTTTTTGCACCAGACTTCGACGCAAATGTAAAGATTGTTGATGGTTTAGCCATTAATGGTGGAGTAGAAAGAGGTTGGGGAGACGGGAGATTGAAGGAGAGAGATTGTTATTAAAAATATATATTGTTGGCTAATGAGTTTCTAGAATATTTGAGGACAATTTCGTATTTTACCTCAATTAGGGAGTTCAAACAAATTACAATGTTTTCTCAGATAGTTGGAACACAAAAAGTTTGAAGTAGGGACTGACAGCAAAGTTTGTGTTTTTATTGGGGATTTATTTATCATTCTCCCAATTAAGAATGGAAGGAAATTACTTTGTTTGACCTCAAATTCTCTATTCCACTCAATGCATCACATTGTACTACACACCTTATTTAGCTCCACAACTTCTTCCAATCTTCCATAATCAATTATTTACTTATTATATTTTGAACCGTATAAGGAAATCTTTCCAATTATTTCATAGTAAACCAAAATAAGATTTTTTGCTTCATGTATTTCTATCCATTAAATTACAAATAAAACATAAAAAGACAAAACTTAAGTACCGATTTATAATGTTTAATATTTTAATGGAGAGCGTTATTCTCAACTCCAAAAATTGTTTCTCCCACTCCACTTTTCTAATTTCTTATCTAAACTTACAAATTTGCCCTTAAATAATTACTCATATTTATTTAGGCTAAACTACCCTCTTATAATCATTGACTCCATTAACTTCTTTCCTGTTTATACCTATGATTTCCAATCGTAAAATTTCCAATTTTAACATGTTACCTTTCTTTTATTTTTTAATACGTTTTATGCCTTTTATTTTGTTTTATTTTTTTTTAGCATAATCTCTATATATTTTGTATTCCTTTAGAATGAAACAAAAAGTCAAATAATCCAATTGAAGTTTCTCGTTTATTGCATTTTATTTTATATTCGTATAAAAATATCTTTAAAAAATCTATTGTAAAATTTCTATATTTTGCTTCAATAAAACATCTTACTCATATATCACAATCAAATCAAAATATTAAAATAAATTTAGATTACAAAAATTTGTTTCAATAAAACATCTTACACAAAACAAATTTAAAAATAAAAGGTCAATCTCAATAATGCTAATATCTTGAAATGCATAATTTATTACAATCTGATGTCCTTCGTATCCATATCACCTGTCATTGATTCAAAAAAAAATTACACATCAGTACATAATACTTCAAATATCTTTAACATTAATTTGCCTATACGCATAACATTAGGAAATAAAAATAATTACACAGATTAAAAAAAAGTATTAAACACAAATAATCAGAATGTGTACGTTTACCATTTTAAAATGCATTATTTGTCTCATTGGACGATCTTGTTGCTCCATTTTCTTGGCTGGAAAATAAAAAAATATATATTTCATTATTTTCGAAATTTTTTGTGCATGTGCGAGTATTATGCCCCAAACCTTTACATCTGCTACATTTTCGAGACTTTTCGACTATTTCAAATCCACTTAGATCACGCTGTGTAGAACCATTTTGTCTTTTCTTTGAACCAGATGGGCGACCCCTGCATGGATGGATTTTTGGTTCTTGAATCATCAGAGATAGCGGTGCATCTACAATTTGAAAAATCTGTCTTCTAGTATCTTCTTTCTAAGTAATAGACATTTTTTCGTATGTGCTTCAAAAATCCTTGAAAAGGCTGTCAACATGTTCATCTTTGAAATTAAATTCTTGTTCAGTATTTACAAATGATCTTTTGTCAATCCTCCATTGTTGATGAACATCACCAAGTTCCAGTTTCTCATTCAACATACCTCTGATTTGATGCGCACAAGGAAGACCCATGGTACTTTGAAAATGACCTCTACATTCCTTAGAAAGTTCTCCAGAAATAGCTAATTTGTATTGCTTTAAAAGTTGCTCAAGTGCATGATTAGAAACATTTTCAAGAAGATAATGAAACAAAGTAATGTGAAAACAGTGAGGCGTACGGATTTTTCTTTCTGGAAAAGGGCCTTGATTTTTTTAATTTGATTCTCAATTGCAAGGCATATTTTTTCTTTCACGTGGTGTAAGTTACCAGTTGAGACTTGGAGGTATTTCTTGAGCATTGCATAAGCACCCTCAGCCCTTGATGTCACATGATTCCCAAAATGCAAACACTTTTCAGTCCATGCAAAGACGAACCTCTGTTTATAGGAAATCCAATTATTTTTTATATAATCATTAGCTATTGGCTTATCCTTGTATTGAATCTCAAAGAGATGACCTCCTCTATCAAAGCTTGATTCATCAAGTGAATATACTATATCAGTCCAACTTAACAAAAACTTGTCAAAATCTTCTTTCTTGTTACAAACATTTTCTTGCATTTTGCTAGAACATTTTTTTCTATATGCCATACACACAAGAGATGTGTCGTCATGGGGAAAACCTTGCAGATAGCATTCATTAATGCTAATTCTCTATCAGCAACAATTACTTTTGGACCTTCATCAACATCCAGAATTTTCTTGAATCTTTTTAATGCCCAAATGTAGTCTTGTTCCTCATCCTTACGCAAAAACACAAAACATGAATAAAATGATGTATTAAAACTTGAAATTCCAATAACATCAAGAAGTGGCATGCTGTATTTGTTAGTCTTATAAGTGCAGTCCATAATAAAGACATTTGGAAAGTTTTTTGTCAAAATCATTGAGTTTGGATGTGAGAAGAACAAGTGAGTCAAGTAATTATCTTTGTCAAACTCTATATCATAGATGAAGCCATTTTCACCAAGTTCTTCCAACAAAGCTTCAATAATCGTTCGCCCTCTCAACTCCTCCTTTCTTATCTTGAATCTTGCATTATACACAGTTCTTGAGATAGCTTGAAGTGACAGTTTACTTTGTCGAAGTGATGTAAGAATTTCCCTTGGAGCAGAACCAGCCATTGACATTGTTCTAATCATATGCATATCATCTTCAGAAAATCGACGACACATAGGATGACCTGATAAATCACTTGAAGGCTCATGATTGTGTGACAAATTCTTAATGTCTATTTTCCAAACACCATCTTTCTTTTTACCCCATATTTCGAATGGACAATTTATGAGGCGAGTTTCCATGCCTAATCTTTTTCTATTCTCCACTAAAATAGGTTGGTAAGTTCCTCCTCTATCACAACCAATTACGACATAATATTTTGGTTTAGATCTTCTGACGACTAGTACATATCCTTGTTCAAGAGCAGCCTTCCGAATTCTTTCTTGAAGCTCTTCACAACATTCAAAATTTTTACTTGATAAGCAAAGAAAAGCATTGGAACCTTCAACACAGTTATTTTGCTCACTTTGTATTTCTTTCCCTAGAACAACTTCAGCCATCCCTTTTTAATTTGTTTGATATTAGAATTTCCTGACCAAAAAAAAATTGGGAGCTAAAGAAATTGTTTATATTACAAAATATAAATCATATTCAGATTTGGGAGCTAAAGAAATTCGAGATGGATGACACCATTATTTATATATTTTCTGCTTATTGTGATTATCAACTATAAAAAAATGTATATGTATACGATTGTGCATCTTCATGTGAAGAATGGGATTAAGAAATCTCCGGTACGTAACAAAAAAAATTAATATATGTAAAAATCAATTCTTTATCTCTAAAAGTGAAATCTATATGAATGTTACTGATTTTCGTGCTCACAAATTTAAGCAATTCTTGCTTTCATTTAGCAAATTCAATTTAGTCTCACAAATCTAAATTTCCTTACGTTATCAATTAATCTCAAATAAACTACTAATTAAGTTGAATTTTAAACAAAAATATCATATCACCAAAACTTTTTGCGTTAAAGTTTTTTTTAATCTCAATATCATGGTTGAATTTCAATAGAAAGAAATCGTTCCCAAAAAACAAAAACAAAAACAAGAAATAATAATAATAACAAACACAAAGCAAAAATTTGAAAGATACAATACTTACAATTCGTTAAATAACAATCTTCGTACAAAATTTCTTCAGTATCTTTTGAAATCCTTAATTGTATTATTTGATCAACTTCATCATTAATCTCTAAATTGTGGAGGCTGTGATTTTCTTCCATGGTCAAAGAAAGCAAAATAAGACAGATGATGAGAAGAGATAAAACAACGTGTAAGAAGGAAAATATTATTGCTTAAGATTATGAAAGGGCATTTTAGTCTAAGTAAAATGAGGAGTAATTAAGTAAGGGTAAATTTGTAAGATAAGATAAGAAATTAAAAAAGTGGAGTGGGAGAAACAATTTTTGGAGTGGGAATAACACTCCCCTATTTTAATTTAAGAGAGTGGATATATTTTTTTAAATACATAAAATTATTGAGTTTGGTAAGAATATATATAATTTTAAATTTATGTACACACGAGCACCTAATAATAAATCCAAACAAAAACATAAAGAGAAAAATAAAAATATATATAGATTAAATAAATATCATAAATCCATTCACCAATTACTAAATCAAAGTAAATACCATAAATCCAATCAGCTAAATCGAGCTAAATTAATAGTGACGATGATGACTGAAAACCATCATTTTCAATTATTTTAACATATACGTTCCCGATCATTTTTCGGGCCAATTTTTCTGTTCGTCTTGATTGCTAGCATCATGTTGGCTTTTAACTAGTAACAATTTTTTATTTCTGAAAGAAAAAAAAATCTCAACGAGAATTTAATTTGATTTATTTTGTTTTTACTAGTTAGATATTTAGTATCAATATATTTGATAAATTTTAGTTCTTTATACATATATGCTCTCTTAAGTTAAAATACTCATACTTGTTGAAAATATATATAAATATATATTATTATTTATTGTTGAATGTTGAAGGTTGAAAGTTGAAAATTGAGTTGTAAAATATTGAAAATTAGTGTGTGATGATGTAATTAATGATGTATTAATTTTTGACTAATCTCCAATTGAGATTTATAAATAGGTCTCTCCATTTGTGTAGAAAAACACAATTGTGAAGAGAGAAAAATTTTATAAAGTGTAAAATTTTGAGTTTTTGAGTTTTTACTTTTTACCGTAAATTTTTACTTTTTCACAACACGTTATCAGCACGATCGCTCGAAGGTTCTCTATATTTTCCGACGCTCCAAAATACAAGAAGAAGTCAAAAATATTCAACAAGTAAGAATTTTTATTTTACTGTTTATATATTTTTATTGTGTATATATTAATATAATATCATGTTATGAAAAAAATAAGTTTTTTTCAAAACTTGTTATAAATCCTGGGAGGATGTTAAGACGACATCCCACACTCCCGGTAAGGGATACGACAAGTATAAAAGCCTCTAAGGTTTTTAAACAATAACGTGATATATATTTATTATGTATATATATTAACTATATTAATATATAATTTCATGTTATTATATAAAAGGTTGTCTATGACACTGACCTTATAATAACGTGATATGATATATATTATTGTGTATTTATATACTAACCATATTTGTATAATCTCATGTTATTATATAAAAGGCTGTCTACGACACCGATCTTATAATAATGTGATATGATATACTATACCTGACTTTATACTAACTATATTGGTATAATTTCACAACATTATATAAAAAGCTGTCTACGACACCGATCTTATAATAATATGATATGATATACTATACCTGACTTTATACTAACTATATTGGTATAATTTCACAACATTATATAAAAGGCTGTCTACGACACTGACCTTATAATAATGTGATATGATATACATAATTATTTAATTATGATTATCATTATATGCATTACATGATTATCACGAATTTTTATTCAACACATACTCAATTTTTTCTTTACCCCCAACGGTCACAAACGGTAACAAAACGGCTAGTTTTTGCCCTATAAATATGTTCACTCAAACTCATTTTCAATCACACCAAATTCATTCTTTCTCTCAAAATATTTTATCCTCGGTTTTTTCGAAGATGGAGATGATGACATTTATAAGGATATTTTTCATAACGACTATGATCATCATGCTCACGAGTCTTTTACTCACCAGTGATTTTCCAACACATATTTTTTCTCTATTTGTATACGCACTTGTAATTTACGTTCTTCCATTATTTTGTATTGTCATATTTATGGAAATTAACTAATAAAATGCATTGTTATTTTCTAGTACCACCATGTCGAACTTGGCGAAACTCGAATTCATTGCACTTGATATAACCGGAAAGAATTATATGCCATGGACCCTCGATGTAGAAATGCATCTCGAGTCATTGGGTCTTAACGAAACTATCAAAGAAAATAACATATCATCCTCACAAGATAAAGCAAAAGCGATGATATTTTTACGCAGACATCTTGATGAGGGGTTGAAATGTGAATATTTGACCGAAAAAGACCCAATGATTTTGTGGAAAGGGTTAAAAGAACGTTTTGAGCATATACGGGAAGTTATACTTCCGACCGCACGAGATGAATGGAATACTTTAAGATTCCAAGATTTTAAAAAGGTGAGTGATTATAATTCTGCGATGTATCGAATTGTCTCACAGCTGAAATTTTGTGGGCATAATATTACTGAGATGGAAATGCTTGAAAAGACATTTTCCACATTCCACGCATCAAATATAACTCTACAACAGCAATATAGAATGCGTGGATTTTCAAGATACTCAGAACTCATCGCATGTTTACTCGTGGCGGAAAAGAATAATGAATTGCTCATGAGAAATCATCAGTCCAGACCTACTGGTTCAACGGCATTTCCTGAAGCAAATGTCGTAAGTAAAAATGAAAACCAAAATCAAAGATATAGACAAGATTTTGGTCGAGGTCGTGGACGAGGACGTGGGCGTGGACGTGGGCGTAGAAATGATCGCGGTCGTGGTCGAGGCCGTGGATTTGAAAATAAAAGAGATAGTTATTTCAATAACTCATCTCAAAGGAACGTCACGAACCACCCACAAAAGAGGCAGCATGATAATACGGGTAAAAATGAAAATCATCCAAAAAGAACTGAGAGTGTTTGTTATAGATGTGGCACTCCAGGACATTGGTCAAGAACTTGTCGAGCCCCTGAGCATCTGTGTAAGCTCTATAAAGATTCAATAAAGGGGAAAGAAAAAGAGACCAATTTTACTGAAAACATTGACCATGCAAGTGGTTCAATGAATTTAGATGCTGCCTACTTTTTGAATGATTTCGAAGATATTGATTAAATGTACTGGTGGGAAAAGAATATAACAATGTAATTTTTATATTGTAAAACATATTATATTTTGCATGTATTGTTTTATTCTGAAATTAAATTGTAACATATTATAATTTGCATGTATCTTTCTTAATTCATTTTATTGCATATTGTTTTTGAAGATCATTATGGAAAATGCTATGATCAAAGATGGAAATAATTCACTGGAAGTTTGCATACCAGATAGTGGTACAACGCACACTATCCTCAGAAATGAAAAATATTTCTTGGAATTAAAACCAACAAAAACAATGGTGAATACAATATCAGGTCCTGTAGACTTGATTGAAGGATGTGGCAAAGCACAATTTTTGTTACCTAATGGTACAAAATTTTTGATAAATAGTGCTTTATATTCACCACGATCACAAAGAAATTTGTTGAGTTTTAATGATATATATTCTCATGGTTATGATACGGAAACAATAACCGAAGGAAATGAGAAATATATGTGTCTTACTACATATAAATCAGGAAAGAAATATGTAGTTGAGAAATTATCAATGCTCCCTACTGGATTGCATTATACACATATAAGTCCAATCGAATCAAATATGGTTATTGGAAATTCTTCAATACTAACAAATTGGCATGATCGATTGGGACATCCTGGTTCAATAATGATGCGAAGGATTATAGAAAATACAAGTGGTCATCCACTGAAAGACCAGAAGATCTTTCAGAATAATAAGTTTCAGTGTAAAGCATGTTCTCTGGGGAAACTTATTATAAGACCATCACCAGCTAAAATCCAAAAGGAATCACCCATATTTCTTGAACGTATTCAAGGTGATATTTGTGGGCCAATTCATCCACCATGTGGACCATTTCGATACTTTATGGTATTGATCGATGCCTCTAGCAGATGGTCACATGTATGTTTATTGTCCACTCGGAATGTGGCATTTGCAAAATTGATGGCTCAAATAATAAAATTGCGGAATCAATTTTCCGAATATACGATCAAGAAAATAAGACTTGATAATGCTGGAGAATTTACTTCCCAGACTTTTAACGACTATTGTATGTCGATGGGAATTACTGTTGAACATCCTGTAGCTCATGTTCATACACAAAATGGATTAGCTGAATCATTGATTAAACGTCTGCAGTTGATTGCTAGACCAATGATTATGAGAACGAAACTCCCTATTTCTATATGGGGACATGCAATTTTACATCCTGCTGCATTGATTCGCATCAGGCCAAGTGCATATCATAAACACTCCCCATTGCAGCTTGTATTTGGCAAAGAACCAGATATTTCTCATTTGAGAATTTTTGGATGTATGGTGTATGTGCCTATTGCACCACCTCAAAGAACAAAAATGGGACCTCAAAGAAAGAATGATATTTATATCGGCTATGATAGTCCATCAATCATTAGATATCTTGAGGCTCAGACAGGCGATGTGTTTACAGCACGATTTGCTGATTGTCATTTTGATGAAAATAACTTCCCAATGTTAGGGGGAGAAAAGAAACACATCGAAAAAGAAATCACATGGTATGTACCATCATTATTACATTTGGATCCTAGAACTAAACAATGTGATAAATATGTACAGCAAATTGTGCATTTGCAAAGAATAGCAAATCAAATGCCAGATGCATTTGCAGACACAAAAGAGGTAACAAAATCATATATACCTGCTGTAAATGCCCCTGCTCGAGTTGAAATTCCAAAGAAACAAAATGAAGACATTCATGATGTCATAAAACGCCTGAAGCGTGGAAGGCCAATCGGTTCAAAGGATAAAAATCCTCGGAAAAGAAAATACATAGAGAAAAATGATGATCAGAAAATAGAAAATGGTGTTCCAGAAGAAACACACGATGATGAAAATATTCTGTCAGAACCACAAACTGACGAGAATCATGAAATCTCTATCAATTATATTAATACTGGAAAAATATGGAACCGAAAGAATGTACAAGATATTGATGAGATATTTTCGTACAATGTGGCATGTGACATCGTAAATGAAGATAATGAACCAAAATCTTTTGGTGAATGCAAAACTCGAAAGGATTGGTCAAAATGGAAAGATGCCATCCAGGTTGAATTAAATTCGCTAAATAAACGTAGTGTTTTTGGACCTATAGTCCTTACACCTAAAGGTGTTAAACCTGTTGGGTACAAATGGGTTTTTATTCGAAAGAGAAATGAGAAAAATGAAATAGTGAGATATAAAGCTCGACTTGTTGCACAAGGTTTTTCTCAAAGACCTGGAATTGATTATGAAGAAACATATTCTCCTGTTATGGATGCAATTACGTTTCGGTATTTGATCAGTTTAGCAGTGTCTGAAAACTTGGACATGCGTCTAATGGATGTTGTTACAGCTTATTTATACGGATCACTTGATAGTGATATATACATGAAAATCCCTGAAGGATTTAAGATGTCTGAAGCACAAAGTTCAAAACCCAGAGAATTTTATTCTGTAAAATTGCAAAGATCATTATATGGGTTAAAGCAATCTGGCCGAATGTGGTATAATCGGCTAAGTGAGCACTTGATGAAAAAGGGATATGTAAATGATCCAATATGCCCTTGTGTTTTCATCAAGAAAACAACATCCGGATGTGTAATTATTGCTGTATATGTTGATGATTTAAATATCATTGGAACGAATAAAAAAATTCAAGAAGTTATGATGTACTTGAAGGAAGAATTTGAAATGAAAGACCTTGGAAAAACCAAGTATTGTCTTGGTTTACAAATTGAACAAAAAGAATGTGGAATTTTTGTTCACCAGTCTAATTATACAGAGAAGGTCCTTAAACGTTTCAATATGGATCAATCAAATCCTTTAAGTACTCCAATGGTTGTCAGATCATTGAATATAGAAAAGGATCCATTTCGTCCATGTGAAGATGATGAAGTTGTTCTTGGTCCTGAAGTACCATATCTAAGTGCCATTGGTGCCCTTATGTATCTTGCAAATTGCACTAGACCAGACATATCTTTTGCAGTAAATTTATTGGCAAGATTCAGTTCATGTCCAACGAAGAGGCACTGGAACGGAATTAAACATATATTCCGTTATTTACGAGGAACGACGGATTTGGGACTTTTGTATCCAAAAGATACAAATCAGAGAATAATTGGTTATGCTGATGCTGGATACTTATCTGATCCACATAAGGCACGTTCCCAAACCGGATATGTATTTACTCGTGGAGGCACTGCAATCTCTTGGCGATCACAGAAACAAACACTTGTTACAACTTCATCAAATCATGCCGAGATTATTGCACTACATGAAGCAAGCCGTGAATGTGTCTGGCTTAAATCAATGACTCGGCATATCCAAACTTCTTGCGGATTATCAGTGGACAAGAATCCAATCACACTGTATGAAGATAATGCCGCATGTGTTGCCCAAATGAAAGAAGGATACATCAAAAGTGACAGAACTAAACATATTCCTCCTAAATTCTTTGCATACACTCAAGAGCTGGAGAAGAATAAAGATATTGATATCTGTTACATTCAATCAAGTGAGAACTCATCCGATCTCTTCACAAAGGCACTTCCCACGGCGATATTCAGAAAACACATTTATAATATTGGGATGCGCAATCTACGAAATATGTGAAGAATCATTCATGTTGACATCAGGGGGAGTTTACGTGGCTGCACTCTTTTTTTCTTACTATGGTTTTTGTCCCAATGGGTTTTTCCTAGTAAGGTTTTTAACGAGGCAGTATACAACACGTAATGGAGATAGTCATTCTATCATGATCATCATCACAAGGGGGAGTGTTGAAAATATATATAAATATATATTATTATTTATTGTTGAATGTTGAAGGTTGAAAGTTGAAAATTGAGTTGTAAAATATTGAAAATTAGTGTGTGATGATGTAATTAATGATGTATTAATTTTTGACTAATCTCCAATTGAGATTTATAAATAGGTTTCTCCATTTGTGTAGAAAAACACAATTGTGAAGAGAGAAAAATTTTATAAAGTGTAAAATTTTGAGTTTTTGAGTTTTTACTTTTTACCGTAAATTTTTACTTTTTCACAACAATACTTAATTTATATATAATTTTTTAGTTTGAGTTAATGGTATACGGTACTGCACTTTTGTCCTTTTAAGTTTTTTATTTGTCATTTAATGGATGGGAATATATGAAACAAAATTTTTATTTTGTACAATAAATTAATTGAAATGAATTTACTTATATTGTTCAAAATATAATAAGGAAATAATTGAATTATGGAAGATTGAAGATTTGTCAAAGCTAAATAAAATGTGTAGCGTAATGTGATGAATAGAATAGAATAGAAGATCCTAAGCCACTTTGTTTGGCACATTGATATAATAATGGATCATTAATTCATCATTTTCAAAACTCGGGTAGCCAAACTTCATCATTTTCGTATAGAAATGACTTTGTTTGGCACATTATAATAAACAATTGTATTTGCATTACACATCATTTGAAAAGATTACATAGATATTGATATCCTAGTAGGATACCCGGGTGGCTAAAACCCCGGGGTGGTACCCTGCAAGCCGGGTGATCGGGACAGCGGAGCAGGTCCTAACCCGACTATCTTTAGGGTGTGGTGATATAACCCGGGGAGTATAAGCACTCGGAAGACCCCGGGAGGTCCGGGTGGCTAGGAAACAGCCACGTCTGCTTACAGTGTGCCAGGAGCAAATCCCCGACCAAATCATTATGGACCATGCTCTAACGGAGTGGGATTTTTCCTGGAACTACGGATGTCTAAATCACATGTGATGGCCATCCCATCACCCTAAAAGCCGTCAGTCAGCCCATACCCAGTAATCATTGAAAGCCCAAGGGGGCCATTATAAAAGCAAGAGAGGACTCACTCTCTGAAGGATAATAATTCACCTATCTTTTCCGCCCGGGAGTTTCCTCACCCCCGGATAGTCATTTTGTGATAATCGCATCATTGGCGCTGAAACGACCCTAACTCTCTAATAAATAAATATGCGGAAATTTTTTTTTTTTTTTACTACTAAATAAATATATGTACATATATGCCCATACATATATGCACAGAATAAAATATTTAAAAATAAATACATGACTAAATAACTAAATAATTAAACACTAAAGAAAAATGCATTCTTTAAATTAGATAATTATCTGAGTCAACACCATAATTAAAATATACTGCATAAATAAAATAATTAAAATTGTGTGCATGCACTAAAAATACTAACAAGGGTTTAAAATAATTTAAATCAATTTAATACTAATACATACATATACATGAATGAGCATGCTTAAAAATTACATAACATAAATTACATAAATAAACATACATAACATACATAATATCATACATACATAAGTTGTTGAGCATTTATTTTCTGAACATTGAATGGTCCTATCCGTAAGTGTGACCCATAGTGCGACTGATCAGTCTAAGAAACCATCGTACGAGGCTGGTGGCGAACCACCCATACATAAATGGCAGAAAACTGCCCATACATAAATGGCAGAAACTGCCCATACATAAATGGCCACACTACTTCAATTTCCACCTAAAATATTTTATTTGCTCAACCATAGAAATTAAATCATATCATAAAAATTGATTTCATGAATGCATGTACTTAAATAAATTGTGTGTCCTTCATATATATTTAATTTAATTTTCTTACTAACATATAAATATTAAAATAACTTAAATGCATAAAAATAATTAAATATATAATCAGGACACATGCAATTTTCTCATGGATGGTTCTGGACTGCTGGCCCTACACTCAAGCCCATTAACTTAACTTAAGACTTGGCCCATAAATCAACCAAAGCCCATTAAGACTAACTTAAGCCCAATAACACTGTCCCTGGCCCAACGGCCCAAAAGCCCATTAACAGGCCCAATAACTTTCATGGGCTCCCAAGCCCATAAAAATTTCTGGCCAACTTAAAAATTTAAATAAAATTTATTAAAACCCAAAAATAAATAAAATAACCCAAAATAATTTAAAGTAACCCAAATAAATTAAATGGTACTAATTAAATTTTTGGGAATTTAATTAGTCCATTTAACTCCTAATTAACTTAAAACTTAAAAATAAAATACCCGAGCCCAAATAAAATAACCCGGACCCGGACCCACTTAACTTAACCCATATTATTTTAGACCCGACCCGGACCCAAGACCCGACCCGGACCCATCAGAAACCCTAGCCCGATCGCCCCCCCTTCTCCATTCTTCTCGGCCGAGAGCAGCAGGCCTTCTTGGCCTGCTGCCGGCCGGCTCCGGCCGCCCCTGGCCGGGGCGCCGCCGCCCGGACGTAGCCCACGTCCGGGCGGACCTAACCCAACCAGGCCCCAGCCCCCATGCAGCCAGGAACCACCGAGCCGCAGCCATTCTCCCCAAACCCTAAACTGACAGAAAAATGGGCAGCCATGGTTCAGATCGATCCAGGCCGATCCTAGCCCGTTCCAGCCCTTGTCCGACCCTACCACTCGACCCTAGGGACCCCAAGGAACCCTTCTAAGCATGGACCAGCAGCCTACCTAGCCATGGACATGAAAAACGTGAGCATAAACTCCATGAAGCCAAACCGAGAGCAATAAAGAAAGGATTTGAAAAAAATCTTGCTGTCAAAAATAATGAGTCTCGGTCCTACACACCCACACACATACATACACTGATATAGGATTAAAAAGTGAAGAAAAACATGCCTTTCACCGATTTGTAGAGTTAGAAACGGGTACGACGGGCTTCGGGACGACGGGACGACGACGGGGTGCCTTGGCTTGCTTGGAACCTTCGAAATAAATGGCTATGGAGTCTTGAAGGTTGCTGGGTCGAGGATGAAGATGGAGATGGAATGAAGGTGACGGCTGATGGGGGGGGAGAAAGTGATCGGCTAATAGGGTTGGGTAGATTAGGTTTTATTTTGGCATTAATAAAAATATAGGTTTAGTAATTAAATATAAGAAGGTTTTAAATATTAAAAATATAACTTAAACTCCTAATTAAACTTTAAAAAAAATAAGATAACATAAAATAAATCTCGAAATATTAATTTAGGGGAATTTTAAAAATACTAAAAAGTCAATATTTTGACTAATTTTGGATAAAAATGACCCCTAAAATTAAATAAAATTAAATACTTAAAATTTTGAGATAATAAAACTCAAAATAATATTTTAAGGCTCCAAAAAGGCTCATAAAATAATTTGGCTAAAAAGTTGTCATCTCGTCCGTCCGCGGCCCCGTCTACGCGATTAAAAATAAAAATAATAAAAATCATAAAAATCACTAATTATGGGTTAAATGCTTAAAAATAAATTAAATCATGCATAAATAATTCACATAATTATCTAACCCATAAATCATAAATTTAAATAATTAAATATCCTAATTATGCAGGCGGATTTATGTAATTAAAAATACCGGGTGTTACAATTCTCCCCCCCTTAAATTGAATTTCGTCCTCGAAATTAAAGTACTTACCCGAACAACTCCGGGTAGCGAGTCCTCATATCCTCCTCGGTCTCCCAAGTAGCTTCCTCCTCCGAGTGATTCAGCCACTGGACTCTGACCATCGGTATGACCCGCGTCCTAAGCCTCCGCTCCTCTCTAGCCAAAATCCGCACTGGTCTCTCCTCGTAAACAAGATCTGGTGGCAACTGTAAGGGCTCGAAATCCAACACATGCGACGGATTGGAGACATATCTCCGAAGCATGGATACATGGAAAACGTTGTGCACTGCCGCTAGCCCTGGAGGTAGAGCTAAACGATAGGCCAACGTGCCAACTCGCTCCAAGATCTCGAATGGCCCTATGTATCTCGGATTAAGCTTGCCTCTCCGCCCGAAACGCGCTACTCCCTTCATAGGTGACACCTTCAAGAATACGTGATCACCTACCGCGAACTCCAAATCGCGTCGTCTGGCATCTGCATAACTCTTCTGCCGACTCTGCGCTGTCCTCATCCTGTCTCGAATCTGCGTCACAATGTCAGCTGTCTGCTGCACAATCTCTGGACCCAACAAAATCCTCTCTCCAACCTCATCCCAATGCACCGGAGATCTACATCTCCTCCCATAAAGTGCTGCATATGGAGCCATACCTATAGACGACTGAAAGCTGTTGTTATAGGTAAACTCCACTAATGGCAGTCTAGTCTCCCAAGATCCTCGAAAATCGATAACACAAGCTCTCAAAAGATCCTCGAGAACCTGGATCACTCTCTCGGACTGACCATCTGTCTGGGGATGAAAAGTTGTACTGAACAAAAGTCTAGTCCCCAAAGCTGTGTGCAGACTCTTCCAAAACGCTGAAGTAAACCTCGGATCTCTGTCTGATACGATAGACACTGGTATGCCATGCAGTCTAACAATCTCTCTGACGTAAAGCTCTGCATACTGTGTCAAAGTGTAAGTAGTTCTTACCGGCAAGAAATGAGCTGACTTGGTGAGTCTATCCACAATCACCCAAATCGCTGTACACCCTCTGGTACTCCTCGGTAAGCCAACCACAAAGTCCATCGTAATATTCTCCCATTTCCATTCCGGAATAGGGAGAGGTCTAAGAAGTCCCGCTGGACGCTGATGCTCTGCTTTGACTTGCTGACAAGTCAAGCACTCTGACACCACTCTCCCGATGTCACTCTTCATCCCGGGCCACCAATACGATAACTGTAAGTCTCGGTACATCTTCGTACTTCCGGGGTGAATGGAGTACGGAGATGCATGAGCCTCTGCTAGAATCTCGGCTCTCAACTGATCAACGTTCGGTACCCACATCCTCCCACGGTACTGAACGATGCCGTCCTCCACTGTATACAAGAGATTACCTCTGGCCTCATCTCTCTGTCTCCATCGCTGTAGCTCCTCATCAGTGGACTGTCCCTCTCTAATCCGATCTCGCAGAACTGGCTGCACCGTCAACACTGACAAGCTCGGTGCATGGCCACTCGGATAGCACTCCAAACCAAATCTCTGAATCTCGGTCTGTAGTGGTAACTGTACAGTCAAACATGATACCACTGACGACTTCCGACTCAAAGCATCTGCTACTACATTAGCCTTACCCGGATGGTAGCTAATGTCACAGTCATAGTCCTTAACAAGCTCGAGCCATCTGCGCTGCCTCATGTTCAACTCCTTCTGGGTGAAGAAGTACTTGAGGCTCTTGTGGTCGGTGAAAATCTTGCACTTCTCGCCGTAAAGATAGTGCCTCCAGATTTTCAACGCAAATACCACTGCTGCAAGCTCCAAATCATGCGTCGGATAGTTCTGCTCATGAATCTTCAACTGTCGCGACGCATATGCGATAACTCTGCCACTCTGCATAAGTACTGCGCCCAACCCAAGCTTGGACGCGTCGGTGTACACCACTAACTCCTCATGTGGCACTGTCATAGCTAACACAGGTGCTGAAGTAAGTGCATCCTTCAGCTGATCAAAACTCCTCTGACAATCTGGACTCCAACTATACTTCGCGTTCTTCTTGGTCAAGGAAGTCAAGGGTACTGCAATAGAGGAAAAACCCTTGATGAACTTCCTATAGTATCCTGCTAAACCCAAGAAGCTACGAATCTCCGAAGCATTCTTTGGAATCCCCCAATCCCTCACTGCCTGCACCTTGGACTGATCCACTGCAATCCCATCTCTAGAAATAATGTGGCCTAGAAACGCCACCTGCTCCAACCAAAACTCACACTTACTGAACTTTGCAAACAGTCGATGCTCCCTCAAAGTCCGCAAGGCTGTATGCAAATGCTGTGTGTGCTCCTCAATGCTCCTCGAGTAGATCAATATGTCATCAATGAATACAATGACAAACTGATCTAGATATGGCTGGAAAACACGATGCATAAGATCCATAAACACTGCTGGAGCATTGGTTAACCCAAAGGGCATCACCAAAAACTCATAGTGTCCATACCGTGTCCTAAAGGCAGTCTTAGACACGTCTGAATCTCTGACTCTCAGCTGATGGTAACCAGATCGCAGATCGATCTTGGAGAATACCGAAGCTCCCTGCAACTGATCGAATAAATCCTCTATCCTCGGTAGTGGATACTTATTCTTCACTGTGACTCTGTTGAGCTCTCGGTAGTCAATGCACAATCTCATGCTGCCGTCCTTCTTCTTCACAAACAACACTGGAGCTCCCCATGGAGAAAAGCTAGGACGAACAAAGCCCTTCTCCAACAACTCCTGAATCTGCTCCTTCAACTCTCTCATCTCTGTAGGAGCAAGTCGATACGGTGCCTTAGAGATAGGCACAGTATCCGGCAACAACTCAATACTGAACTCCACCTCCCTCACTGGTGGAACTCCTGCAACATCGTCAGGAAAAACATCTGGATAGTCACGTACCACCTCTATATCTGATAAAGACCTGCTAGAAACATCGGAGGTAGTAACCACACTAGCAAGAAATCCCTGACATCCATTGCGCAACAGTTTCCTCGCACGAACAAGTGATATCATCTGAGGAATACTGCTAGACTGAGATGCAAAGAAAGTAAACATCTCACCTCCTGCTGGCTTCACTGATACTGTCCTACGTCGGAAATCAATCGAAGCTCCATTAACTGATAGCCAGTCCATACCCAAAATCATGTCAAACCCGGTCAATGGAAGAACCACTAGATCTGCTCGAATGGAGTGTCCCTGCAGCTCCAATGCCAGATCCCTGATGACACTAGTGGTAGTGATAATCTGTCCGGATGGCATGGTAACATCGTAACCACTGTATACAACCTCTGGTGTAATGCCTATCCGTCTGATAAAATCCCGGGAGATAAACGAATGTGTGGCTCCTGAATCTAGCAACGCAAACGTGGAGTTTCCTCCAACTAGAATTCTCCCTGCACGCAGAAGATTCCCAACAATTCATACCACTATGCTCCCAAGGTTAAAACACTAAAATCCTCAATTCTAATCACAAAGAAACAAAATTCTTATTCTAGCATGCTGATAATTAAACTCATGCAACAGGCATTCAGATATAATCACAATAAACAAAAGCAAAGTATTGAAAAAGTTCTAGGGGTTAGGTATACCGGTGATCAAGGAGGTATCTGGGTCTGCCTCCTCAGCCAGCATCACATAAACTCTCCCACTGACATTCTGCCTCTGCGGGCAGTTGGCAATCTGATGCCCTGGCTCCTTGCAACGATAGCAGACTCCTGCTCCCAATAGACACTGCCCGGAATGCATCTTCTGGCACTTCGGACACACTGGATATCTCCCTGGAGTAGGGGCCCCGCCCCTAGTCTGCTGCTGTGGCTTCCCCTGAGGCCTCTGCTGAATCGGGCCCTTAGATGGCCCTGTAGACTGCTTCTTCGCAGGTGGCTGCGAAGATGGTCGCTGATACCCTGTCTGCCCAAACTGCCTCTTACCCTGCTGCTCTCTCTGTATCTCCCTCCGTCCCTCCTCGGAACGCAAGGCCCTGCTGACTGCAGACTCATAGGTAAAGACGTCTGCCATGCGTACGTCATGCCTGATCTCAGCCCTCAGGCCCTCAACAAACTGTCGCAGCTTCTCCTGCGGACTATCAGCAATCATGGGCACAAAATGACAGCCCCTCTCATACTGGCTCACATACTCAACCACAGATCTGTCCCCCTGACGGAGACTCATGAACTCACGGATCATGCGGCTGCGCACGTCCTCAGTGAAATACTTGGCGTAGAAGATACGCCTGAACTCAACCCACGTCAGGGTAGGTAGATGGACTCCTCTGACTGCACCCTCCCACCAAAGGGCTGCATCGCCTCGCATCATGTATGTCGCACAGCTCACCCTGTCGGTGTCTGTGATCCCCATATAGTCGAAGATGGACTCAAGTGAGCGAATCCATCCCTCAGCCACCAACGGATCGGTGGTCCCCAAAAACTCCTTAGGCCCCTTCTTCTGGAACCTCTCTGCGACGTCCTCCTCGTGGGACAGTCTGGGACGTGCCGCCTGCTGCTCCAACAGAGCAGTAATCCCTGCCATCATCGTCGCACTGGCCTGCTCCAGTGCTGTCATGGGGTGCTGCGGAGGTGGCGGTGGAGGTGGAGGTGGAGGTCTCCCACGTCGGTTCACTGGTCTGGGAGGCATTCTGCACCACCACATATTTATTTACGTAAATCGCCATGCATAACTAGGTGTTTAAAAATTAAGGCTAACTTAAATTCTAGAAATTTAAATCATACTAATAACATTAAAACTTACAGACCGGTAGCGTGGATTTCTGAGCTAGCATAGCAGTAGTGACCCCTCCAAGGACCGTGCTCTGATACCAACTGAAACGACCCTAACTCTCTAATAAATAAATATGCGGAAATTTTTTTTTTTTTTTTACTACTAAATAAATATATGTACATATATGCCCATACATATATGCACAGAATAAAATATTTAAAAATAAATACATGACTAAATAACTAAATAATTAAACACTAAAGAAAAATGCATTCTTTAAATTAGATAATTATCTGAGTCAACACCATAATTAAAATATACTGCATAAATAAAATAATTAAAATTGTGTACATGCACTAAAAATACTAACAAGGGTTTAAAATAATTTAAATCAATTTAATACTAATACATACATATACATGAATGAGCATGCTTAAAAATTACATAACATAAATTACATAAATAAACATACATAACATACATAATATCATACATACATAAGTTGTTGAGCATTTATTTTCTGAACATCGAATGGTCCTATCCGTAAGTGTGACCCATAGTGCGACTGATCAGTCTAAGAAACCATCGTACGAGGCTGGTGGCGAACCACCCATACATAAATGGCAGAAAACTGCCCATACATAAATGGCAGAAACTGCCCATACATAAATGGCCACACTACTTCAATTTCCACCTAAAATATTTTATTTGCTCAACCATAGAAATTAAATCATATCATAAAAATTGATTTCATGAATGCATGTACTTAAATAAATTGTGTGTCCTTCATATATATTTAATTTAATTTTCTTACTAACATATAAATATTAAAATAACTTAAATGCATAAAAATAATTAAATATATAATCAGGACACATGCAATTTTCTCATGGATGGTTCTGGACTGCTGGCCCTACACTCAAGCCCATTAACTTAACTTAAGACTTGGCCCATAAATCAACCAAAGCCCATTAAGACTAACTTAAGCCCAATAACACTGTCCCTGGCCCAACGGCCCAAAAGCCCATTAACAGGCCCAATAACTTTCATGGGCTCCCAAGCCCATAAAAATTTCTGGCCAACTTAAAAATTTAAATAAAATTTATTAAAACCCAAAAATAAATAAAATAACCCAAAATAATTTAAAGTAACCCAAATAAATTAAATGGTACTAATTAAATTTTTGGGAATTTAATTAGTCCATTTAACTCCTAATTAACTTAAAACTTAAAAATAAAATACCCGAGCCCAAATAAAATAACCCGGACCCGGACCCACTTAACTTAACCCATATTATTTTAGACCCGACCCGGACCCATCAGAAACCCTAGCCCGATCGCCCCCCCTTCTCCATTCTTCTCGGCCGAGAGCAGCAGGCCTTCTTGGCCTGCTGCCGGCCGGCTCCGGCCGCCCCTGGCCGGGGCGCCGCCGCCCGGACGTAGCCCACGTCCGGGCGGACCTAACCCAACCAGGCCCCAGCCCCCATGCAGCCAGGAACCACCGAGCCGCAGCCATTCTCCCCAAACCCTAAACTGACAGAAAAATGGGCATCCATGGTTCAGATCGATCCAGGCCGATCCTAGCCCGTTCCAGCCCTTGTCCGACCCTACCACTCGACCCTAGGGACCCCAAGGAACCCTTCTAAGCATGGACCAGCAGCCTACCTAGCCATGGACATGAAAAACGTGAGCATAAACTCCATGAAGCCAAACCGAGAGCAATAAAGAAAGGATTTGAAAAAAATCTTGCTGTCAAAAATAATGAGTCTCGGTCCTACACACCCACACACATACATACACTGATATAGGATTAAAAAGTGAAGAAAAACATGCCTTTCACCGATTTGTAGAGTTAGAAACGGGTACGACGGGCTTCGGGACGACGGGACGACGACGGGGTGCCTTGGCTTGCTTGGAACCTTCGAAATAAATGGCTATGGAGTCTTGAAGGTTGCTGGGTCGAGGATGAAGATGGAGATGGAATGAAGGTGACGGCTGATGGGGGGGGGAGAAAGTGATCGGCTAATAGGGTTGGGTAGATTAGGTTTTATTTTGGCATTAATAAAAATATAGGTTTAGTAATTAAATATAAGAAGGTTTTAAATATTAAAAATATAACTTAAACTCCTAATTAAACTTTAAAAAAAATAAGATAACATAAAATAAATCTCGAAATATTAATTTAGGGGAATTTTAAAAATACTAAAAAGTCAATATTTTGACTAATTTTGGATAAAAATGACCCCTAAAATTAAATAAAATTAAATACTTAAAATTTTGAGATAATAAAACTCAAAATAATATTTTAAGGCTCCAAAAAGGCTCATAAAATAATTTGGCTAAAAAGTTGTCATCTCGTCCGTCCGCGGCCCCGTCTACGCGATTAAAAATAAAAATAATAAAAAATCATAAAAATCACTAATTATGGGTTAAATGCTTAAAAATAAATTAAATCATGCATAAATAATTCACATAATTATCTAACCCATAAATCATAAATTTAAATAATTAAATATCCTAATTATGCAGGCGGATTTATGTAATTAAAAATACCGGGTGTTACAGGCGCCGTCTGTGGGAAAGTGAGTCTAAGGCGTAGATATGACCATCATCGATGATCCTAAAAGCTCTCGTCGAGCAGTGGCCGCAATCCAGGAGCAAATGGACGCTATGGTGGACGCGGCTGTACAAAGAATCATGGCTATACAACAAGGAGAAAAGGAGGGCCAAAGAAAGGATAATGAAAAAAAAGTAGAAGGGGAAGAAGAGCCAGGACCGAGGCCCAAGAAAGAGAAGAGTAAAGGCATACACGTGGAGGATGAGGGAAATTCACATGCAGGATCGGCAAATGTCACCATGGCAGGGGAGCTGGAAATGTTGAAGCAAAAAATACAAAACTGGAGAATATTGACCCGCGGAAATCTTCGCGGGTCAAAAGTTTGGGCTGACCCTTCTCTCCGAAAATCATTGGGGAGCCATTGCCAGTCTATTTCAAGTCCGCCAAAATCAAAGAGTATGATGGCAGCGCTGATCCCGAGGAGCATGTAACCCGGTTTGAGAATGTGACAATGTTGCATTGTTATGGTGATCAAATCAAGTGCAAGGTATTTCTAACTACCTTGGTGGACTCCGCCCAGAGATGGTTCGAAAATCTGGAAGAAGGAAGCATTAAGACTTTCAAAGAATTCCGGAAGGTGTTTTTGCAACACTTCAGCAGCAGCAAGCGATACAAGAAAACCACTCTCAGCCTCTTCGAGATAAAGCAGCTAAACGAGGAGTCTCTAAGAGCTTATATTAAAAAGTTCAATAGAGTGGCCCTGGAAGTGCCTGCATGTGCACCTGAAACCAAAATCACTACTTTCACGCAAGGGCTTAGAGAAGGAGAATTCTTTCGGTCGTTGGTCAAGAGGGCCCCCCGGTACTTCGAGGACCTCTTGGCTCGAGCCGAGAAATATATCAATATAGAGGAGGCCCAGCGACAAAAGAGGGAGAAGGACAGGAGGGAAGAGCAAAAGGAAAAAGGAAACCAGGGTAGTCAAGGAAGAAGAAGGCAGGATCAACCGGGGAGGCTTGCTGCTTTTGCTCCTCACAGGGTAGCCCGGGATCGGGAAATCCACTTGTGTGAGGAGAATGTCCAGCCGTTGCCTCCAAAAAGGCCGGGAAAATACTGTTCGATACACCAGGTTAATACACACGACACTAGCGAGTGTCGGAGGCTCATCGTGGAGCCAGGACAGCCTGTGCCCGAGGAAACAAAGCATGTGGAGAAAAAGCAGAGGGGACGCCCCTGGGTACCCCGGTTTGACATCTCGCGAGACAATAGGCCTGACCCATCGAAAGCCCGGGAGGTAACGTCATGGGGGCCTGAAAAAGGACCCCGAGAGGGATCTTCCAAAGGGATGATCAACATGATTTCGGGAGGATCCACTGATGGGGACTCTAATAGGGCGCGAAAATCTTGGAGCAAAAGAGAATTTCTGGGAATCGAGGCCCGGAGACCAGACCCCTACCCGGTCATTACATTTGGGATTGAGGATCTGGAGGGAGTGTGTCTACCCCACAACGATGCTTTACTCATCCGAGCGCAGGTGGCTAATTATGACATAAAAAGGGTGTTCGTGGATTCAGGGAGTTCTGTGAATGCCATTTTCCAGGATGCATTCGAACAAATGGACTTTCGGGGATGTGAGGTTAACCCCATAAAAACATCCCTGCATGGATTTGCAGAACATACCATTCGGCCCAAAGGAGAAGTGCGGTTGCCTATTACGTTAGGATCGGGCGATACAAAGAAGACTGTCATGGCCCTCTTCACAGTGGTGGAGGCCCCCTCTTCCTACAATATTATCCTAGGAAGGCCGGCCTTAAATGCCTTTAGGGCTGTGGGGGATCGGGTGGGCGAAGTAAAGGGAGATCAGCACTCCTCTCGACGATGTTATGCGGACACCATCCGGGTGGATAACAAGAGGGAACGAAGGAGGGAATGGAGGGATGGTTCCAGACAGGAAGAGGTGTGCGCGGTAGGAGAAGTAAAAGAAGAGTATGAGGAGGTGGAGGTAGTGCCTGGACAGCCGAGGAGGATCGCCCGGGTGGCTCGGGGTATGGAGCCTGCTTTGGCTGAGAAATTAAAGACCTGCCTGGCCCAGAACGTGGATGTGTTTGCCTCGTCTCCTAAGGAGCTAACTGGAGTCCCGGCCCATTTGGCAGAGCATAGGCTAAATATCCTCCCAGGATCCCGGCCTGTCAGACAAAAGAAGAGACACTTTGGGACAGAAAAAGACAAGGTCATTGCTGAGCAAGTCCAGGAACTGCTGGAAGCAGGGCACATCAAGGAGGTACAGTTTCCTACTTGGTTATCTAACGTAGTGCTGGTACCCAAAAGTACAGGGAAGTGGAGAATGAGTATGGATTTCCGAGAACTTAGAGGTAACACCCCTCACTGACAGGGAAGTCCGTTCATCAGAAGAGAACAAACTTTGGACCGCAGCAGCCTTAGAGGAGGTAGTCCCTGTAAGGAAGAGGGGAAACCGCGAGTTCCAGGTAGAAGGCTCTACTCGGTTTCCCCAAGCACAACCCAAGTGCTCCATACTGGACGGTTGAATGTCCCAGCTCATCACCAGGGGCCTGTCTTGCTTAACAGCATCCTTCGCGCCAGATAGAATGATCATATCTGGTTCCTGGGTAGCTTTTATCTTACGCTGAGACAAGGGTATCACGTCCTCCAAGTCCTCGGCGGACAAAGACAACTGCATCTGAGATTTCGACTGGGGAGCAGTCAATCCCATATCTCGGCATTCGGAGACCCCCTGGGCCATAAGAAGGGGAAAAGCACCGGGCAGGATAGTCTGGACCGGGAGAATAGTCGCAGAGACAGGCAGACGCTGGGGGTCGGGTAAGATATAGCGGCTCTCTTCTTCTTCTCGGGCTTTTTTCCTCTTCTCAGCCAAAGCCTGGGCTTTGGCTTTAGCGGCTTGCCTTTCTGCAGCCCGGCAAGCAAACTCCTCCCTCATCATATCGGACGAATCTACACCAAAAAAAGCATATCAATTCAAGATATTTAAATAAAAAAAAAGAAAAATAAAAGGGGAACCAAAAGTAGGAAAGCACAAATTACCAGGTTGAGTTCCCGGGGCACCATATGCATCGATCACCTGGTTAAGGGGATCTTCCACCCGGGTACTCAACCCGTAGGCTATCATGTTCTCGTTTGTTAAAAGGACAGGAGAAGAAAAGTTTTTATTGCCCACTAAGTCCAGGCTGCGAACATAAGGCTCCTCGACTTTATAATGGTCAGGGAGCTCAGGTTGCGGGGGAAGACTGGACAGGAACCCGGTCCTAAAAACAAAAGGCGCCGGGGGACGGATGAAAAAATACCTTTCTTTCCATCCCTTCAAAGAAGAGGGAATATCAGTAAGAAAATGGGCGTTTAGCCGGGCAGCTAGGGAAAAGGCCCCTTCGTTATATCGGCAGGTAAAAAAATAATGAAGCACGAGAGGGGTGATAGCTAAATTATGCATTTTAAAAAGAATGTAGGTAGAGGCCATAATGCGGAAGGAGTTGGGGTGGAATTGGTTGACAGGAACTCTGAAGAAATCGGCAACTGCCAGGTAGAAGGGAGGAATAGGAAATCGAAGACCACTGCGGATTTGGTCTCGAAAGAAGGTATAACAGCCTGCCGGAGGGGTGTCGGGGGTGCTCCCTAGTAACGGGCGGAATAGCAAATACAACAAGGGGATTTCCCCTGAACCACGTAATTCCTCCGCAGCACCTTGAGATAGAGTTCTGGGAAGATAAGTATACCAACCTAGGGTTGGAGGGGCAGAGGAAAGGGGCGTAGGGTTCTTAACTTTCTTCTTGCCTTTTCCCTTCATGTGGGAAGATGAAGCCGCGGAAGTTTTAGAACGGGAGGTTTTTCTAGAAAAACGCGGCCGGGAAGGAAGAGCAGAGGCAGAGCGAGCATCGCTCGAACTACCGCTTGGCACTTCATCTCTGGGCGAGCCTTTGGCATTCGCCCCAGAGGTGGAGGAGGTACCGGTAGACATAAGAGAAGAAGGAACTTACAGTTTAAAGAGCAAATTAGAAATGGCAAAGGAACGGGTGAGGGAAGCAGAAGAAAGGAGCGGAAATCCGAAAGAAGATCGTGCAGGAAGAAAGACGATGAGTAAAATAATAGGGGGTCATGCGGATTAAATACTCGAGAGGGCCAAAAGCAATCTGAGTCGTTTATTTTGAATTCAACGGCACAGATGATAGTAGCGTGCTCCAGAAACTGAAACAACCTCTGACAGAATCTCTGACATACGCAGTACGAAGCGTTTAGGGCTGACGTAAGGATAGGGTCACCGCTAGATCACCTGGGAGTGTGGTGATATCCTAGTAGGATACCCCGGGTGGCCAAAACCCCGGGTGGTACCCTGCAAGCCGGGTGGTTGGGACAGCGGAGCAGGTTCTAGCCCGACTATCTTTAGGGAGTGTGGTGATATCCTAGTAGGATACCCCGGGTGGCCAAAACCCCGGGTGGTACCCTGCAAACCGGATGTTCGGGACAGCGGAGCAGGTCCTAGCCCAACTATCTTTGGGGAGTGTGATGATATTCTAGTAGGATACCCCGGGTGGCCAAAATCCCGGGTGGTACCCTGCAAGCCGGGTGGTCGGGACAGCAGAGCAGGTCCTAGCCCGACTATCTTTAGGGAGTGTGATGATATCCTAGTAGGATACCCCAGGTGGCCAAAACCCCAGGTGGTACCCTGCAAGCCGGGTGGTTGGGACAGCGGAGCAGGTCCTAGCCCGACTATCTTTAGGGTGTGGTGATATAACCCGGAGAGTATAAGCACTCGGGAGACCCCGAGAGGTCCGGGTGGCTAGGAAACATCCACGTCTGCTTAGAGTGTGCCAGGAGAAAATCCCCGACCAAATCATTATGGACCATGCTCTAACGGAGTGGGCTTTTTCCTGGAACTACGGATGTCTAAATCACACGTGATGGCCGTCCCATCACCCTAAAAGCCGTCAGTCAGCCCATACCCAGTAATCATTGAAAGCCCAAGGGGGCCATTATAAAAGCAAGAGAGGACTCACTCTCTGAAGGATAATAATTCACCTATCTTTTCCGCCCGGGAGTTTCCTCACCCCCGGGTAGTCATTTTGTGATAATCGCATTAGATATGTCAAAACAACCTAACAAAGTGAGTTGTCCCGCAGCGACGGAGCCAACAAGGATTAATTAATGAGTTTTTTAATTAGCATCTCCAACCACGAACTTCACTTTAATTTAGTGCGAGTCTTGCACTAAACTATTGTAATTTCTACACCAAATTCAACGTTCATTTTTAATTTATTTACAACAAATCTTACACCAAAAAGAAATATTTTCGAAATATTATTTTATTTTATATATCTTATTATATCCTTTATTTAATATTTTTAAAAAGTTTAACAATTTCATTATGAATAGTGTTTAATTATATTATATAACCAACATTATATTATTAATAAATATAAATAATAATATTTAAGTTTATAATTTAATTATTATATATCAATTAAATTATATATAACACGAATTAAAACACGAAAATTATTATTGATGGATAACTTGAATATATATTTAATTAAATAACATAATACAACTACAACGTCAGACAATTGAATGGCTATATTCACGAGGGCTCCCTAGCAGGATGGAGGGCTAACGATACTAGGATAGCCGGCACGTCCATGAAGATAAATCATATATCGAAGCATTTTGTAGTTCGAAGTGAGCATCTTTGTCTTTTATTCTTTTATATCAACCGAAAAATTCTTGAAACTTGATATGCTCATCAACAACCATTTCTGCATCCGGATTTGGTGCTTTTCTCGCATCTTGAATGGGTGCATTAAGGTAACGTTCATCATCGATAATCATATTATGCATTATGTACCGATACATAATGTCATTATATCATGTAAATGATGTTTCTTCCAAGCATGTGCCGGAGATGCCACAATGATAAATCGTGATTGAAGAACGCCAAATGCATGCTCCACGTCCTTTCTATGAGATTCTTTTTCCATTTCAAAATATTCTTTTTTGGACTGTGTTGATCATGAATACTTTGCACATCATTCAGATAAATATAATTAATTAACTTATATCATATTCTTTTCCTCCAATTATATAATGAGTTGTAGGAGCAATACGTACCTTGTGCATGCAAGGTTAGAAATAGTTCGGACACCTTTAAAACATTTATATCGTTATTGGATCTGGGCATACCAAACAATGCATGTTATTAGGGGTGATCAAATTTTTTTTTAACCGTCATAACAACCTGAACCAAATTTCACTGCACCAACCACGATTAAAAATAATAATCATAAATCGCACCGCATACAAGTTTTGTTTTGTTTTGTTTTTGTCAAGAACGCACTAAACCGCACCTCCTAAACCACTTGCAATAATTTTGGACTAAGGTTATAATAATTTGTAAGCAACATACTCAATTAAATAGTCATTAAAAGAAAACCGCACCCCTAGATCTCGACTCTCTTGAAAATTTTCCTCTTTTCTACAAAGAAAACTCATATTTTTCTTAAATAGTCTTTGGATAGTGTCTTGTAGTGTTCAATCATTAACTTAGTCTTGAATTTTGATTGCTAATATTATTCATATAAAAAACGGCAAACTGACCGCAACCGCTCAAAATCGTAAAATTAATTCTACATGTAAAATTGATGGGATGGAAGTCCAATTTGTTAATTAATAAAATAAGCCCAAATTTATGAGCTCAAGACACAAGGGTCCAAGCCCGCAAAGCACTCCTAAAAACTCTATAAATAAATGTGTCTCTCTTATATCCAATGTACATTCTTATTTTTCTCTCTAACTTGAGCTTTCTTATTTTGGGAGATTATCATTGTGCTCTTTGCTGACTTGAGCGTCGGAGTGCCTACGCCGGGGAATCGCCCAGCGCCTCTGACGTTTGTTTCTGACGCAGGTGACGATCCACAAAGGTTCACCTTACGCTACGTGTTTACCTTACGCTGCAAGGTAGATCTTACGCTACGCGTTTACATTACGTTACGCGTTTACCTTGTGCTACAAGGTTCACCTTACGCTACGTAAGTACCCTACATTGCAAGGTTCATCCAGCAGACATTACGCATCAGTACTTGTATTTTTTGGCTACATCAGCTTGGCGTCGTCCGTGGGATCCTATTTACCTCGTCACTGAGAATGAATAATCAGCCTCACACCTCTCAAGATACTGAAAACGATGGACTACCACATCAACCGACAATGCAGATTGCACAGGCGAAATTGAGAAACATGTTAGAGGAGACCGCCGCCCGCGCTTCGAGTGAAGTGTTGGCAAGATTCTTGGGGTCCCAACAAAATGACAAGGTCGAGAAGATATCCGACGAAAGTGGTTTATCCACCGCTAACCGGAAGAGGACGCCCAAAAGAAAACAATAAATGAAGCAAAAACTCCACCACTTAATTACAAGAAGAAGACAACCCATAGAGAGGATGAGGTCCAGAGTCAAGCTCAGAGCAACCCAATAAATGAAGAAGAAAAATCCTTGGCAATTCTACCTGCCAGACGCAGCCCATTCACTACAGCTATCCTAGCTGAATAATTGCCCAAGGGATTTAAAATCGCCAATCTTCCAGAATATGAGGGAACAGATGATCCACAAGATCACTTTGACAAATTTTATGAGAAAGCGGATTTATATGACATAAGCGATGTTGCTTACTGCAAGATATTCCGAACCACTCTGTCAGGGCGTGCACTGTCTTGGTTTAACAAACTACCTTCCAGAACAATTGAAAACCTGGAACAGTTAACCCAATGTTTTCTCCATCATTTTTCGATCAACAAAAAGTATCCGAAAACCGCAACATATCTGTTTACAATCATTCAAAATAAAGGAGAAGGCTTACGGGACTATGTACAACGGTTTACACGAGTCGTCCATGAAATTCCTCATGTTAACCATGACTTGCTAGTAGGAATATTTCAACAGAACCTCCAACACAGAAATTTCAAAGAATCGATTGCAGGAAAGCCTTCAACCACTCTAGAAGAATTACTGGAAAGGGCAGAAAAATTCATCCTCATAGAAGAGTTTATCGAGCCACGATACTTGGGGAAGAGAAGAAGGGAGGAAGAGAAACCAAAAAATAAGAGGAAAGATGATAGGAGAACGCCTCAAACCACCAACTCCAGTCCACCCCCCTGAATGCACGTATTGATTGTGGCTGAACAACAGGGGTTATTGCAGCCCCCACGCCCAATGAAAAAGAACCCTAAACGACATTGATCAGAGAAGTACTGTCGTTTATACAAGGATAAAGGGCACACCACTGAAGATTGTTTCAGCCTCCGTGCTGAAGATTAAAGCGAGGATACTTGGCCGATTATGTGGATAAGTCTCGCAGTCAACAACAAGATAACAAGAACCATGACGACAACCGTCAGCATAAACAACATAAAGAGCTATGGAATACAAGTAAAAAACCCAACTAGAGAGAAGTGAATATTCCCACAAGAGACACAATATCTGTCATAACCGGAGGGCCTTCTTGCAGTGATACCAATCATGCTCAAAAAAATTTGACACGTGCAGCCAGAGGAGATCATCCATACTCACGTCCAGTCTTCACCCAAATAGTACATGAGATTTCAAGACCAAGTGAAGAGGTGTCCTTTAGAACTGCAGACTTGGAAACCTCTCGAGATGAACAATGATGCCCTAATAATTTCTGCCACAATTTTTAACTTTTGGGTGAAAAAGATACTAGTGGACTCCGGAAGTTCAGAAAATATCATTTTTAGGGGGCATTCCAGAAAATGGGAATAAGCAACACACAATTAATGCAAGTGAAAACTCCTCTTGTCGGTTTTGCAGGAAAGAAAATTGAAGCAGCAGGGGAACTCACACTACCACTTTCTCTAGGATCATATCCTCGACGAACCACCATAATGGTGAAATTCTTAGTTGTTAAGACCATTTAGCCTTACAATGTCATACTTGGACGTCCAAGTCTGAATCTATTTCAAGCAATAGCATTTACGCATCACGTTAAATTGAAATTTCAAATTTATGATGGAATCGGTGAGGCGATCGGAGATAGTCGGCTTGTGAGAATGCCATGCATCTATCCTAAGGAACTCTACGAAAAGTCGTAGACAGTCAGGTCCTTATGACAACTCATTGAAAAGAAAGAAGCAATAGCTTGACTGTGATAAGGATGGAAACAACATACACCTTATCGAGGGAGAATCATAAGAACAAGAGAGAATGAAAGCCACAGAAACCCTCATATACATAGAGATACTGCAAGGACATCCAAAGAAAATCTAAAGATCGGATCAGATTTGCCAGTCAAAAAGAAAAAGGCTTTGACAAACTTTTTGCAGCATAATGTCGATGTCTTTGCTTGGGGTGATGAGGATTTACTAGGTATACCTCCAGAATTAGTACTTCATCATCTTAATGTGGATCAACGAATGAAACCAGTCGAGCAGAGGAAAAGATCTTTTGGTCTAGAAAAAAACAAACATATTGCTGCGGAGGTTGAAAAGTTTTTAAAAATGAAATATATCAGACCGGATTCGTACCCAGAATGGCTATAAAATGTTGTATTGGTTCCAAAACCCGGAGGAAAGTGGCATCTTTGCATAGATTATACCGATTTAAATAATGTTTGTCCACAAGATCTTTTTCCGTTGTCTCGCATAGATATCTTGGTCGATTCAACTGCAGGTTGCGAGCTGCTTAGCTTCCTTGATGCCTACTAAGGGTACAATCAAATAGGAATAGCCCCAAATGATCAAGAAAAATCAAGTTTTATCATTGATCGCGGAATCTATTGCTATGATGTAATTCCCTTAGGACTCAAGAATGTCGGAGCCACATATCAGCGATTGGTGAATAAATCTTTGCTAACTTAATTGGACGAAACATGGAGTTATACATAGATGACATGATAGTTAACAACATACAAACAAATAAACATGTGGAGGACCTTTCCGAGTGTTTTGAAATATTGGAAAAATATCAGATGAAGTTGAGCCCCGAAAAGTGCTCTTTCGGCGTGCGAGGCGGAAATTTTTGGGTTACATGGTTTCACAAAGAGGAATAGAGACGAATCTCAAAAAGATTAAAGTTGTTCTAGGCATGCAACCCCCACGTAGCGTTAAAGGAATACAGGATTTTACTGGAAGAATAACAACTTTAAACCGCTTCATTTCTCGTTCTGCAAACAAAGGTTTGTCATTCTTCAAAATATTACGACAAGGAAAGATATTCCAATGGACCAAAGCATGTCAACAAGAATTTGAAGATTTGAAACGATATATATCAACACCGCCACTCCTAACCAAGCCTCATGAAGGAGATACTTTGCTACTTTATTTAGCAATATCATCCGAAGTAGTTAGTGTTGTACTGGTAGTTAAAGAAGGAAGAGAGCACAAACTCGTGTATTACACAAGCCAAACATTGCAAGGAGCAAAACTTCGGTACACCAACATAGAAAATATAGCATTAGCTTTAGTGACTACAACAAGAAAGTTATGTCCATACTTTCAATCTCATCGAATTTTGGTTCTGACCAATCATCCACTCAAGCAAGTTCTCGTCGGACCAAAGGTGGTTAAATGGGCCGTAGGATTGAGTGAGTACAGAATTGAGTTCCAGCATCGCCCGACTATTAAAGCGCAAGTTCTTGCAGATTTTCTCGTTGAATGACAACTGCTGACGCATAATCTTTAGCCTAAACCTGGAACTGTATGTATACGGATCCTCCATATTGCATGGAAGTGGAGCCAAAATTGTCCTAGAAATCCCTTAGCAAGACAAGTTCCAATATGCTGTCAGATTTCAATTCCTTGCATCAAACAATGAAGTTGAATACGAAGCGCTCATCATTGGCATCAAGTTGGCTCTCACGATAGGAGCAACAACGTTGATAGTTCACAGTGATTCCCAGCTAATAGTGAATAAAGTCTATGGCACTTATGAAACCAAAGAAGAAAAGTTGTGCACGTACTTGACTCGATTTAACGAGATCCTTGCCCGACTAGAGAACTATGAGATAAAACAAGTACCCAGGAATGAAAATAAAAAGGCTAGCCATTTAGCAAAACTAGCAAGCTCCTTAGGCAACATCGATAGTCAAAAGATAACATTCCTGGCGCTCAGTAAGAAAGAAATCGAGAAGACCCTACCATTGCACAAAAGCTAAAAGTGTGAGCCGCTATATTCGCCATCATAGATGGAAAATTATACAAGCGAGCTTATTCCTAGCCATTCCTGAAATGTATCACTCCAATTAAAGCATATTACGTTCTTTGTGAGATTCACGAAGGAATATGTGGAAATCATTTAGGGAGAAAATCACTGGCTGCCAAATCATTACAACACTGATACTTTTGGCCCACCATGAAGAAAGATTCTTTAGAACTCATCCAACGTTGTCGGCCATGCCAAGAACACACCAATCTTCACCACCAGCCCGCAACATTGCTACAAAAATTGGATAGCCCACTACCTTTTTTTCAGTGGGGAATGGACCTTGTAGGCCCTTTTTCTCCTACTACAAGGCAAAGAAAGTTCCTTATTGTTGCAGTAGATTATTTCACCAAATGGGTCGAGGCGGAGCCACTGGAAAAAAATCACCGAAAAAGATTTCATCGATTTTCTTTGGAAAAACATAGTGTGCAGGTTTGAAATTCCTCGAGCATTGATCTTAGACAATGGAACCCAATTTTTTGGATCAAAGATAAAATAATGGTGCAAAGGCCTGTCTATCCATCAGTTTTTCACATCAGTCGGCGACCCATAGGATAACGGCCAAACTGAAGTTACTAACCGAAAAATCTTGCAGCATCTTAAAACCCGCTTAGGAGAATCACCATTCAATCTAGCTTACGGCATTGAGGCTGTAGCTCCAGCAGAAATAGAAGAGACCTATTGGCGGGTCAAACAATATGAATCATCCCAGAATGATCAAGCACTTCAACACTCTTTGGATTTAATCAATGAACTGTGAGAAGAAGCATCAGTCCGCGCAGAAAGTTATAGGGCTCGCATGGCTAAAACTTACAATAATCGAGTGAAACCTCGATCTTTCCAAGTAAGAGATCTCGTTATGAAAAGAGTGGATGTTTCGTACCCGATCGGAAAAGCTCGATCCAAAATGGAAATGCCCATATAAAGTGATTGAAATCATCAAGATGGGCACTTATCGGCTCCAACATACCGATGAAAGAATACTCCCCCGACCGTGGAATGTGACGAATTTGAAAAGATTTTATTCTTAAGATCTGTTTTAAGCGAGTCGCAACTTTGTTCATATATTGTCAACTTATCACCTTACGTTGTGCAGTTCATCAATACTAGTTTCGATAAAGTAAACAGTTCTTTTATCAAACATGCCTTGGTTTACTATGCGCCATAAAAATTTCTCTTGTTCTCCATGCTTAACAAAAACGTCACCGACCCAGGTAGTCGTTAAGGTTAATAAACCCAAAAACAACGACTCCGTAAGAGGCCAATGATGAACACGAGTCCCGGGATACCTCACCACCTATAAGGTGGGTTTATGACTTTCCCTTGAGATAAAATCTTGAGAGACTGATCTTCTCTCTACACACCAGTCAAGCATTACAAAGCGCAACATACATCAACAAATACACGAAATATAATAATCATGCGAATGTCAGTTTCACGATTATGTCATCCAACAACTCATGTAGATACCCGACATCATGCCAAGTCAAAGAACTATTATGGCTACACCTCACTCGATTCAAGATCGTCATCTAACAAGGACTCTTAAGATAAATTCTAATATTTTCCCACAAAATCTACTCTTGAACGTCTTCATTACATGAATTCACTCGAGAGTGGGGGGCTTATGATGGGATGAAAGTTCAATTCGTTAATTAATAAAATAAGCCCAAATTTATGAGCCAAGATACAAGGACCCAAGCCCGCGAAGTACTCCTAAAAAATCTATAAATAAATGTATCTTTCTTATATCCAAGATACATTATCATTTTTCTCTCTAACTTGAGCTTTCTTATTTTGGGAGATTATCATTGTGCTTTTTGCTGACTTGAGCGTCGAAGTGCCTACGTCGGAGAACCACCCGGTGCCTCTGACATTTGTTTGTGATGCAGGTGACGATCCACGAAAGGTTCACCTTGCAGCACCTTACGCTACGTGTTTACCTTACGCTACAAGGTAGATCTTACGCTACAAGGTTCATCTTACACTACGTAAGTACCCTACGTTGCAAGGTTCAGCCTGCAAATCTTACGTACCAGTACTTGTATTTTTTGGCTACATCAAAAATCGTGAATATTTTTTTAAAATACTACTGACCGCATAAGGCAATTAGATTTGATTTTTTTTTTATATAAAAAAAAAGCCCGCAAAATCGTGTCATGATCACTCCTAAGGACATGATTGGCATGCTTGAATGGAATAGAGTTGGAATGGAAGTAACTTTGGATTAGAATAAGAATATGAATGAAATGATAAATCTATTCCATTCAAATGATTGATACCGAAAAAATAAAAACAAAATAAAATAGAATTATTTTTAATTATCAAATAATGTTTTCATTAAAATTCGAAACAGTAGCTACTCAAAAATATTTATTATAGGTTAAAAAATATTTATTATAATTATTATTTTAAAACAATAAAAAAATTATAACTATTTATATTCTATTAATCATTATAAAATTATATTTATAGTAAAACTAATATAACTATTAATCTTAATTTAGTCATTATTATTATTAGTATTTTATTTATTAAAATAAGTGTCTTTTAATAAAATATTATGATAGTTATTATCTAATAATTATTTCATTATATTATATATTTTTATAATATACGTGGTTATTAAGTGATTGTTTGATTTATTTAGTTATTAATATTATCATCATTATTCAATTTTCGTAATTTTATATTTATAAATGTAGTGAATTAATTTGATAATAATATTATTATTATGATTATTATTTTAGGTATTTTATTAAATTAAATAAGGGAAGGATTTTATAAATGGAGAAAAATTAGGAGTGAGAATGATCGTTTCTATCCAAAATAGATGGAATGACTATTCTCATGAATATGAGAATGACCATTTCAATGGGAATGAACATTCTCATTCCAAACCCAAATCAAGGATGATTGTACGTAGGGAATAATATGAGAATGCACATTTCTTTCCTACCTCATTCCCTCCTACCAATCATGCTCTAAATGTTATATCCAAATATTGTAGTCAGATACTGCTTCTAAAATGATTGTTTGAGAACTACTTGGACTTATATATTAACCCGCCCAAGCCGTAGATAAATTTATATTTCCATTGCATACAGTCAACAATTCCCACATCCTCGGGAATCCTCGTTCACCATTATAGAATAGTCTAACAACATCATTGAAAGTAGGGGATCTCAAGTATCTCTCTGCAAAAGACTTCCACTATAGACAGATAAAACCATTGCATACACTCAATTGCAGTAGATTCTCCAATTTGTTATATTCATCGGTAGCATTCGAGAGTAAAGCATATGCTAGAATTCTCAACATCGATGTATATATATTTTTTAATATCCAATAAACGAAGTTGGCCCCATGCCATCACTTCGTTGTGTGAATATGCATCGTGATTCTTCACCACATCAACGATACAAAAGAACAAATTTCTAGACAGACATTCGAAATCTTCTTCGAAATATTGCTTCATTATATGTTGGATTCTCAGCAAAGTAATCATTGAACAAATTACGATCGATGATTTCTCGATCACGATAAATGACTACGTGGCATGGAATTAAACAATTGTGTGTGAATCCTTTCTTTTGTTGGATGATATACGTAACAACCAACTCTTCATCTTGAGCTATAACATTTATAATCGCTTTTATTTTGTTTTCAAAATTCTGAAAACATTCATCCTATATTTCTTTAATTCATCTTCATTGTCTGAAAAAAAAAATGAGCTAGAGGATGATGCATGTGTTAGGTTCCTTAGTTTTGGTGATAACAAACAAAAATATCATTGTTATAATGCAAACTATCTTAACTTGTATTACAAGTAATCAAGACCGTTCAAGACTGTCGACTGCTCAACAGTTAAGGAGATCTAAACATCCCCAACGACTCAAAACTGTTCAAAAACAAGCTCATGCTAGTTAAACCAGTTTAGATAGTTCAAGACCATGCATGGGTATATTCAAGACCGTCAAAAGTCCTACACTGGCCACTCAATAATAAACCGTTAAAAAACTCAAACCGTTAACAAAATCCATCATCCAGTTTGGGTAATATTAAATTATATTTTAGTAATATTAACAGCTTGTGGTGCGTTGTTAATACTAAATTTTAACAACAAACAAAAAGACTCGCTGTAAATAATATTATTGGTGGCGTTCTTTTATTGTGCGTTGTTGATGTCGTGCCGCGAATAATCACTTTTCATATAGTGATGATACATTCAGAGACGGAGCTAGAGGGGGGCGGTGGGGGCCGTCGCCCCCTCTCAATTTTTCAAATTTTTTTTGTGTGTTTGTATATATATATATATATATATATATATGTATATATAATTAAATTTAAAAAAATTAAAAATGATCTTTTTTATATTTGTGAGATCAATGTATTTTTCATTAATCCCGCAAGAACAAACTCTGATATAAAAATTCACATAATATGAATCACATTTTATTGCAAAAAATTTGAAACAAATGTATTCGACGATTTAACAAATAAAAAACAGTTACCTTTAGATAGTATTTATATTTTTTAATTTGATTTCTTGTACAATCATCAATTTTTGAATATATCAAACTACTAAAATTATACTCACTATTCTAAAAAACTGAAAAATAATATATATGTTAGTATGTCATAGATATATTAATTAGATTAATTTAACTATTTCAATTTTAATTTCATAGAGCGTGGAGTTTTAGGTGTTAAATTTATAATTAAATATGGAATATTAATGTTTCAACATTTATTCGTTGATATTACACTTATGCATATTTTGTTCAAATTTTCATAATAAATTTAATCACTATGTAGTTTGAAATTGTATTAAAAAATCGAGTATTGTAATTTATCTAAATATAATATAAATGTAAATAAAAAATTTATATATTATTTTAATTTTTAATCTGCATGTTAAATATTTTCTTTGGAGTGGTTAAAATTTTAATTTTAGCATCTAAATATTGAAAAACTTTGAAATAGTTGTTTTTAACTTTTACATATTTTTATATGAAACCACATGTTAATTTTTATTTTAAAAATTTCATTATAAGAAATTCAGTTTTTTTTTTCAAAATTTTAATAAACTTTTCTCAATGATATGAATCAAAAATTATTTTTATTATTTTATTATGTATATATATTTTAAATTTTTTAATAATCAATAATTACATGTACTAAGTTCGCCCCCTCACATAAAAATCCTAGTTCCGTCCCTGGATACATTCAAATGAATTGTTACTGGTCAACTATGAAGTCTTGCTCAGTCTAGGAGCCAATGAGCATGTAGTATCATCTGGGATCAAATCCCTAGGTAACTCCCCACACTCGTCAGGATCACCGTAGCATCGGATCCCGTCCACACGGTGTCTCCCGGTGTCCAACCAATAACAAGGGTATAGGACGGAGCGACACTACTCAAAAGGCTATCTCGAAAGATATAGGGCTCAACATGAATATGCACATGCAACATAAAAGAATAAAACAGTAAAACATGGATTATGACACATAAAATGTAACATATAAGCATGCATACTCGCTAGCATCTCAGTCAGTACCGACGTATCTCAACAACTGGCCTAGATATACAAGCATTTATAGTTTATCACTGTGTTCGTCGTTAGTATGCTGATATCGAAAGCCCTAACTCTGGCACAGCTCCGGTACAAGTCATGTAGCACTTCGCTATCGCCCGACTCTCGAGTATAAGGCTAAAAACACTAAGAGTATACACTGATTCACACTCAAACACCTCAAAAGACACACTGATTGTGAGAAATCTTCAACCTATTTATAGAATAAGTTCGGACCTTCTGAACACATCTTCGTACCTTCCAAACTGTGCATAGCTGCCATGTTCTGAACTGCAGAAGTCGAAAGCTCCGATACCAACTTCTGACCTTCCGATCTCCTGTTCGGACGTTTCGAACTGACCCTTTGCGTTCGAACCAAAGCTAGATAGTTCGGTGCTTCCGAACTGGACATCGAACCATCCGAACTCTTGATAAGTGCATTTTTTATGCATTAGTTTATGACATTTTTATATATAATTTTGTGTGCATTCATATTGTTTTTATGTGTTTTAGTTCATGTGTGTGTATTTCACTCCTCCGCTTAATTTTGTAGGAAAATGGATTTTTGAAGAGTTAATTAAGGAGCAGCCTTGATCTAAAAATCATATTTAATTTTAGAAAGATCCAAATCCGATCTTTACCGTTCAGAATGAAGTTCAAGGTGTTTTGAAGCTACAGTCCAAATTTCAGGTCAATCCGACGGCTATAACTTAAGATATGAATTTTTCAAAATCGTCGCTTGGAGCAGGTTGAAGGTTGCGCTGATGGTGAGAGTTGTTGCGCGTTTGCACAACAATAGGCGCAAACAAACATGGAGAAGGCGCTATCGCGCATCAAGGATTGTGTTTGGCGCTAAAGATATTAGTTCAGCGCTTGACAAGGTGCAATCGCGCAAGTCTTTAGCATTTCAGAAATTAAAAAACGCGCGCGGGCGAGCTTTACACCTCGCGCGCGCAAGAGGAAATTCCATAAAATTGTGAGAAGAATGCGCGACAGCGAGCGTCTACATTGTGCAAGCGCGAGAGAGGATGTCTGAGCCACTGTTTATTATAATTGCGCGCGCGTGAGGATCTCATGGAGCACACGCGCGTGTCGTGAAGAGAGTTATTTCTGAGAATTTCTTGTTACGTAAGGAATTAATTTTTTAGGGAATTAAAATACTATAAATAGAAAATATTAATTAATTTTAAGGGTTCCTGACCAGATTCCAGATTTCAGAGAGGCGGCTAGGCTACGGCTTGGGAGAAGAATTCTTTTCTTTTGTTTTATTTTTATTTTGCAAATTCATGATTAAAACTTTTGTTTGAATTATGAATTTGATTCTTGAGTAGTTTTTCTCTTTCGATCAAGGCCACGTGATTGGGCCAGACAATTTATGTAGAAAACTCGATTGTTTATTTGAGATTTTTAGACTTGATTTGATTTTATTAATTATCGAATTTATATTTGTCTTACAAATTTCTTGGCCAGTTATTTGTTTGCTTGTTAATCGATTCCAAGTCGACAGAGGAGGTCTCGATTTTGATCACTTCGATAATCAACATAGTGTAAAACTGACTAAAAATAGAATTTGGTTTCATTATGCGGTTTAGGTTTTTACTGAATTTTCACAGCAATTTATGCATTCAAATTTGATTAGAATTACGAAAGATTAGTTCATCAATATTTGAATAGGTTTGATTGTTCTAGAAATAGTCCTTCGAACAAATTAGGAAAATTTCCGTGAATTACAATTAAGTCTGATATCTTAGATTGACTGCTTGTTACATGAATTTTCTGGTACCTATGTGTGTCCTTGATCGAAGCTTTTTCCAAATTTTAAGTAATCCAAAGTCTTCTGCTGTGTTTTAATTAATTAAATTTTAATTGCAATTTTTAATTATTAGTTAAAATCTGAAATCGATATTTTTGATTAGTCTAGATTAAGTATAAATAAATATATTTTGATAATCATATTTTTACAGTCCCTGTGGGTTCGACACTTGGACCTTTGTCCACTATATTATTACTTGACCTGGTACGCTTGTCAGTTGAATTTATTCACACCGATTAACGCGATCAAGTTTTTGGCGCCGTTGCCGGGGACTGTTTATGATATCAGAATTTTTATTTCTCTTGAGATTAGACTGGTTTTTTTATTTAATAAAATTTTGAATTTTTTTTTATTTTCTTTTTGTTTGTCAGGTACTCGTCTGCTAGTGCATGCGTCGATCTAGATTTTTTAAAATCTCCTACCACTCGACTTGGAGATAGAATGCACACTCAGAAAAATTCGTTGTGCTAAGAGAGATCTTAATCTGGAACTTAGTTCTGAGTTTGAGAAAGAGATGGCAGAAGAAGTTGACAACCGCACTGTTTGGGATCTTATTAGGCCTCCGGTTGAAGGTTATGGATCCAGCATCGTTCGCCCCGCTGTTGAGACAAACAACTTTGAGCTTAAACCCTCCACTATTCAGATGATCCAACTTCAAGCACGGTTTGGAGGCACTTCTACTGAGGATCCTTACGCTCATCTGGAGCGATTCTTGTCGATCTGCGACACATTCAAGTTCAATGGGGTAACCTCTGAAGCAGTGAGACTGCGGTTATTCCCATTCTCTCTAAAGTGCGAAGCCTTGGAGTGGCTCGATGATCTGCCGACTGGTTGTATTACTACTTGGACGGGTCTTGTCCAAGAATTCCTAAAGAAATACTTCCCTCCTACGAAGATGGCTAAGTTATTCTCTGATATTATATCTTTCAAGCAAAAGGAGGGAGAATCTCTACATGCGGCGTGGACCAGGTTCAAAAAGATGTTGAGGACATGTCCTCAGCATAATCTTACTCAAAGCCAGCAGACCCAGACATTCTACAATGGAACCGATCAGTCGGTTCGATCTATGCTGGATGCTGCTGCTAATGGATGCTTATTCAGGAAGACGCCAGCTGAAGCCTGGGAGATCATTGGAAATATGG
Organism: Henckelia pumila; assembly: GCF_033568475.1. NCBI lineage: Eukaryota > Viridiplantae > Streptophyta > Magnoliopsida > Lamiales > Gesneriaceae > Henckelia > Henckelia pumila. The sequence continues at coordinate 17,972,044 of NC_133123.1, read as the reverse complement.
CGGAGAGTAGCATTGGATGGCCGGATGTAAAGAAGGAAAAGAAGGTCGGAGTTCTAGAGGTCGATGCTTTGATGGCCCTGAATGCTAAGATCGACGCTCTAACACATCAAGTGGCACTCATGAAAACAGCGCCATCACAAGGGAATCTGAAAGAAGATCAGCAGTTGTTTGAAGTTGATGCTGTAAATTTTATGGGAAATCAAGGAAGACAGCCGTACAACTCCTACAACAACAATTATAATCAGAACTGGCAGCCCAAGCAAGAGGAGAAGAAGCCGAGCTTCGAGGAAATAATAATGAAATATGTGGCGAGTACTGAGGCTCGCTTACAAAATCAAGAAGCTATGATGCAGAGGTTGGAAAGTCAGATGGGTCAAATTGCTTCCCAATTATCAAATCGTCCTACTGGATCTCTACCGAGCAACACTGAGCTCAATCCCAAAAGCGTGAATGCAATTATGGTAGTGACGAGATCACAATCTGAACAGTCGGAAAAGCAGATGGACGAAGAAGAGACCATGGAGGGGCCGAAAAATGCAGAAGTTATGGAGGATGTGCGTGTTGAAAAGTCCTTCAAGGCAGGTAAGAAAGGTAAGACTTCGAAATTTGAAGTTAATGAAAATGTTGATATATCTGCTTTACCTTTCCCCCTTAGAGCTAACCAACTGTTATTTGATTCTCAATTTAAAATTTTTTTGAAATTTTCAAGAAACTGCATATTAACATTCCTTTTGCAGACGCTTTAGCTCAGATGCCGAGATATGCTAAATTTTTGAAGGACTTGCTGAAAAATAAGAAGAAATTAACTGATCTTACGCAAGTCACAATGAAGGAGGAGTGCTCGGCGGTGTTGCAAAAGAAGCTTCCAACAAAATTTCATGATCCAGGGTGTTTTTCTATACCCTGTCATATTGGAAGTCTGTCTTTTGATAATGTGTTGTGTGATCTAGGATCGAGTATAAATTTAATGCCATATTTTATTGCTCGAAAACTAGGTGTTGAAAATATAGAACCTGCTTCTATCTCCCTTAAATTTGCTGATGGATCTATTAAAAACCCGAGGGGGATAGTGGAGAATGTCTTAGTCAAGATAGATCAATTTATTTATCCTGTAGATTTTGTTATTCTTGACATGGAGGAGGATTTAGAGGTGCCTCTGATTTTAGGACGTCCTTTTCTTGCTGCTAGTAGGGCGCTGATTGATGTTGAGAGAGGAGAGTTGGTGTTGAGACTGAATGATGAACAAGTAGTTTTTACTATGTCTAAGTCGGCTACTGAGAGCCCAATTTTGAAAGCTTGTTCTGCTATTCGTTTTATTGATATGATTGATGTTGTTGGTGATGCATGTCAGCAGGTGCAGTTGTCTGCAGGAATTGGTCAAGTGCACAAATTCTTTAATGGTGCAGCATGTAAGTGCCGGACTGATTTGAGTTTTTCACAGACGGTGGATAAACCACCTTGAATTTCGCCACTCAAGAGAAGAGTATAGTCGGGCTATAGACTATAAATTTAGCGCTGACTGGGAGGCAACCCAGTGTTTTTGTTTTTGCTTTTTATTTTTATTTTGTTTTTGTTTTTGTTTTGTTTTGTTTTTATTTTTGTTTCTTTCCCATGCCAGTTGATCATGTCTGCCGATATTCTAGAATGCTGATACTGTCCCGAAGGATTCTGTCAAGAAGGAAGAGAATGAATCGAAAACCAGGGGAGTGTTATTTTTGTTCTCATTGTGTTTTTGTTCGTCTTTGCATTTGTTTGTTTTTTATGCATTCTGTTCATTGTTCTGAAGCATTGAGGGCAATGCTTTGGATAAGTATGGGAGTAGATTAGTTTTGTTTGTGTTGTTATTTGCATTCATTTGGTATAGTTTATTGCATATAGTTCGTATTCATGCATATCATTATGTTTTGTGTTTATGTTGTCTGGCATGAGTAGGATGAGTCATAATAGCCAATGATGATGAAGTTTATGTTGAAAAAAATGTTTTTTTGAAAATTTTTTTGCTCTTGACTTGACATGAGAAACTGTAGGTTGAACCGTGAATATTTTTAAGCACGCATGTTAGACCAGTGAATTATAGCGAAAGATTTGATGAAGTTTCTGTCTGTTTGACCATTGCACGGCAATAGGTGGTTTGTGGATCTTGATTTTGTTCTATAAATTTTGATGAGGACCTAGTTTACACTTATGATCTTGGGCGCACCTAGAGAAAAAAAAAATTTACAATTCCATCCGGGACTTGAAAGGATTAAAATCCTATAAAATAATAAATTTAAGGAAAAGTATGCGGGTTAAATGGGATTGATGCTCCATCCGGGCTATAGACGAGGGGATTAGAAAGAAAAAATAGAATGATTTTTCGTATCCTAGCCAGTTGTAGCTAAGTCAACGGGTAATTATTGGGGTTAAAGCAATACCGGGTGCAAAATCCGGAGGTGTGTAATTCATTATCTCAAGGGAGGTGGGTATTTCTAGAGGTCGTTGGAAGGAATGGACACTTGAAGAGTGAAACTTGCATTGATTTGTCATAGGTGGCTAAGCAGATTTGAGATGAATTCGGTCTAAGTTGCATGAAACTGGAATGACATTTTTCACACACACGTTCACGTTAAACCGAAAGTGTATTATGAAAAGTTGGGAGCATGTCTGTGTTTTTTGTTTTATGATTGAAATTCTCGGAGGCTGTGCACTCTCATGAATCATCCTTACTTATGTTTTTGTTTGCATTTTGTTTTTGCATGTCTTGCTCGAGGGCAAGCAAGAGTTAAGTATGGGGGTGTTGATAAGTGCATTTTGTATGCATTAGTTTGTGACATTTTTATATATAATTTTGTGTGCATTCATATTGTTTTTATGTGTTTTTATGTGTTTTAGTTCATGTGTGTGTATTTCACTCCTCCGCTTAATTTTGTAGGAAAATGAATTTTTGAAGAGTTAATTACGGAGCAGCCTTGATCTAAAAATCATATTTAGTTTTAAAGATCCAAATCCAATCTCCACCGTTCAAAATGAATTTCAAGGTGTTTTGAAGCTGCAGTACAAATTTCAGGTCAATCCGAGGGCTAGAGCTCAAGATATGAATTTTTCAAAATCGTCGCTCGGAGCAGATTGAAGGTTGCGCTGATGGTGAGAGTTGTTGCGCGTTTGCACAAAAATAGGCGCAAACAAACATGGAGAAGGCGCTATCGCGCATCAAGGATTGTGTTTGGCGCTAAATAGATGAGTTCAGCGCTTGAAAAGGCGCAATCGCGCAAGTCTTTAGCATTTCAGAAATTAAAGAACGCGCGCGGGCGAGCTTTACACCTCGCACGCGCAAGAGGAAATTCCAGAGAATTGTGAGAAGAACGCGCGCGAGCGAGCGTCTACATCGCTCGAGCGCGAGAGAGGATGTCTGAGCCACTGTTTATTATAACTGCGCGCGCGCGAGGATCTCATGGCGCATGCGCGCGTGTCGTGAAAAGAGTTATTTCCGAGAATTTCTTGTTACGTAAGGAATTAATTTTTTAGGAAATTAAAATACTATAAATAGAAAATATTAATTAATTTTAAGGGTTCCTGACCAGATTCCAGATTTCAGAGAGGCGGCTAGGCTACGGCTTGGGAGAAGAATTCTTTTCTTTTCTTTTATTTTTATTTTGCAAATTCATGATTAAAACTTTTGTTTGAATTATAAATTTGATTCTTGAGTAGTTTTTCTCTTTCGATCAAGGCCACGTGATTGCGCCAGAAAATTTATGTAGAAAACTCGTTTGTTTATTTGAGATTTTTAGACTTGATTTGATTTTATTAATTATCGAATTTATATTTGTCTTAAAAATTTCTTGGCCAGTTATTTGTTTACTTGTTAATCGATTCCAAGTCGACAGAGGAGGTCTCGATTTTGATCACTTTGATAATCAACATAGTGTAAAACTGACTAGAAATAGAATTTGGTTTTATTATGCGGTTTAGGTTTTTACTGAATTTCCACAGCAATTTATGCATTCAAATTTGATTAGAATTACGAAAGATTAGTTCATCAATATTTGAATAGGTTTGATTGTTCTAGAAATAGTCCTTCGAACAAATTAGGAAAATTTCCGTGAATTACAATTAAGTCTGATATCTTAGATTGACTGCTTGTTACATGAATAGTCTGGTACCTATGTGTGTCCTTGATCGAAGCTTTTTCCAAATTTTAAGTAATCCAAAGTCTTCTACTGTGTTTTAATTAATTAAATTTTAATTGCAATTTTTAATTGTTAGTTAAAATCTGAAATCGATATTTTTGATTAGTATAGATTAAGTATAAATAAATATATTTTGGTAATCATATTTTTACAGTCCCTGTGGGTTCGACACTTGGACCTTTGTTCACTATATTATTACTTGACCTGGTACGCTTGTCAGTTGAATTTATTCACACCGATTAACGCGGTCAACTCTCTTGGCTTGTAGTTTGGTACTTTCGAACCACTCGGGTCCTTAAGGTCTTTCGGACTATTTTCGGACCTCTTGAAGCTGATTTTCTACTTATTTTATCCAAACAAGATCTATTTAATCATGTTTTATCCTGAAGCTAATTTTCTAAAATAATATTTTTAATGAAGTCCAAATTCAAAATAATCATGTATAAATATAATAAAATATTAAATTAAGGTTTTAAAATTAAAAAACTGATTTTTCAAAAAAAATTTAATTTGGAATCAGTTTTCCGATTCTTGGCCGGTTCTTGACCGATTTTGGTCGGTTCTGATCGGTTCAACTGTTAAAACGGGTTTTGTGAGTATTTTGGACCGGACCAATGATCGGTTCCTGGTCGAACCGATCAAATCGGCCGGTCTGATCTGATTTTGAAAATATGGTATCAAAGTACATTCACAATTTGACGTGGAGTAAAATTTTGGTCTGACCAGGCTAGAATTCTTATAATTATATGTAGCTTCCAGCTGACAAACACAATCTACAAAACAACAATACTCACAATCTAATATTTGGTAGTTCTTGGAGTATCATTGGTTATTTAAAAGGGTTTAAAATATACACGTGATCAAAGGCGGAGGCACCTTATGTGTCACCCGGGCTCAATTTTTAAATTTTTTATGTGTTATATATATTTTTAGAAATAATTTTATATGTTATTTTTGGACCAATGCTATATTAATCCAGATAATTCAATTAAGGGCCCGTTTGGTACTGAATATTAGCTAGGATTGTGGTGGATTATAGTGTTAGTCCTTTGTTTGGTTGAGTTTTTATTAAACCTACCTAATGTTTCCTAGACATGATTGAGATATATAAAGGAGGGTTAAATAAACCCCTTGCACACCCTATTATTATTTATCTTTCTTTCTATCTTACTCCACTTTCCATTAATACCCCCACCATTCTCAAACCTTACGCCACCTCTTATCTCTATACTGCAGACAAATATTTGTGTTGACTGTCCAAGGTGATCTCTTCCGATCCGTTGTAAAACTTTTTCTCACGATAAGATCCAAGCATAGGGTTTTAGAGTGGTAAAATCTCTGACGTTTTTTTTATTATCTCATTTGAGAAATTTCCAGAAAAGTAGAGGAAGCTCGTTGCGTAGGTAAATGGTTTGCTTTTCTTTGTTCGCGACATTAATTTGAACAATTAACATGAAAGGTTGGAATTTTGTTTAGTTGGCTATCTCGTTTGCCTCTGTAATTTTTGGCTGTAGTTATTGGTTTTATCTTTTTTTATTATTATTATTTTAGTTGTATCCACATATACAGACAAGATGCGTAATGCCATTTAAATTTTTTAATGTTGTTTGTGAATATGATGCGTTTTGGAGAAATTATAATTTTGGGGAGAGTCCATATGCATCCATTTTTCGTTTCTATCCCATATGTTCTTTAATTTTTTGGCTTTCTGTAAAATGCTCTTCATCGTCATGAGTGAGATTGGTGGAGAAAATATTTGGTATGTACCAACATTTGCAAACTTAAGTCAACAACATATTTGTACTGAAACAAAAGGAAAATCAAACAAGAAAAATATATTGTTCGAATGAAGATGTACCCGAACAATCGAAATTTTTGTTTGAGTCTAGGATTGACCTGTAATATCAAAGTCTGGAGATTTTCGACCCCTCTTTATAGATCGACGCAAGTTTCTTCTCGATTTAGGCTAGATGTTTCTGTAATAACGCGGAGGAAATGTTGGGGAAGAAGGAAAAAATAGGTTATAATTTAATTATTCAGTAAAAAAATAAAACGAATTTTTGGAAAAAAATAAATTAAACCATTACTTAATCTTATTCCTAAAAATGAAACCAAACACAATACTATTTTCAACACAAATTATCAATCCTTATTTATAATATATTTTATCATTCATTTACTAATCATTCAATAATCTCATCAAGTGAACCAAACGGGCCCTAAAAAAAAATAAGTACCCCACATGTAGCCCAATTAAAAAAAAAAATTATATATCCCACATGCATGTCTCAAAACTAGGCCTTTCTGTGAAACCTCGGATTTTTAAGGGTTACAAAATATTAAAATCTTGATTTTTTATAATCTTGAAGGTGATTTTACGAAGATAAATTAATATCAAGAAATTTGAAAGTTTGCATATCAAGATAAAATATATACAAGATAAGTTGATTGGACATATCAAGTTATCTGAGATCTTGAATTAATCAAATCTTGGAGATAGAGTCCTATTCGAACTTTGAAATCAAGGTATCCTAGTTGATCTTGACTACTATTAGAGCCTATAAATAGACTCTCAAACCCTCAGAGAAATCACACCACGAGTTCTCTCAAATTTAGTGTGAGACAAGAGGGAAAAGAGTAGGCGAAATGCTGCAGAGATTTTTGTGACTTTGAAAAAGCAGCCTTGGCCCAAAAATTTTCGGCAATGCTAACAGAAAAAAAATTTGATCTCCACCTCAGATTATAGCTAGCACAAGATGTTATCAATATGCAGTTTAAATTTCAGACCAATCCAAAGGCTAGAACCCCGCACACAAGTTTTGCAAGAATCCTTCACAGATTTAACTTGATAAGAGAGCAGCTTCTGTTCGTGGACCAGAAACGGATTCAAGTGGATTCGAAACCAGATCTTAACCGTTCACAATTTAAATAACATCCTTAGAAATGATCATACCAAATTCCATGATGATCCAATTGTTCAATATGTCAAAGACCTTTCTGAAAAAAGTTGACTGAATTTTCGGTAAGTGGGCTTTACGTTTTAAAATCATATATATGTTTTAAAATTTCAATCGTTCATGATATTTTGAAACCTTGTTAAGTACTTTCCATTCTTGATACGACTTTTTAAAAGTATGTCTTAAGAGAACTGTTATGACTTGAATTAGGAGTGGGAAGGAAATTTTCGAACCATGATAAGTTAAGACCCTGACGCGGTGGGTAATAATAACCGACCAATGACCTCACCCCTTAGAGGAATTACATATAGGGGACTAATCAGTTAGCCACGAATAAGGAGATGAATTTCAGTGTCGTGTCAAGTCAAGTTATGTTGTGTTTTAAAGTCAAGTTTGAATTTTGTCTATATATATATATATATATGTATGTATATTTTAAATATTTGTATGTTCGATCGGCCTCCACTTGTTGAGCGACACCCAGATCGATCACCCCTTACTTTTTCCCTCCCAAATGATACGGAAGAATAATTAGAGGACCAAGAACAAGACATGTTTTGAGGATGGTGATAGGAAGAGACTTTTGATTTAGTTTTGATTAATTATTTTGGTTTATTATTTTTAATACTTTGATTATTTTGATGTTATTAGACGTTTCCACGAGGTTTTATTCGTTTTTAGATTTTTGAGTTGTAAAGATGATATTTTGGAATTTATTTATGAAAAAGACTAGTTTGGTATAGAATGTACTACGAGGCTGATTGTTTTTATAATTTGTGTGAATTTGAAACAACGCCGGTGACACGTCTCGATCTCGAAGCAAGAAATTTAAGTGGTATTAGAGCAAAACCAAGTTCATGATCTTGATGAGAGATTAGAATTTAGAATATATGATCTTGGTGGGAGATTAGAATTTAGAATGATCTTGATGGGAGACTATGATTTAGAATGAGGAAGAACTACTTAAGATTAGTAGTTATATTGAATAGACAATATAAATTTTGATATTGATTTATTGGATTTAAATTTGATGGATTCTGGGAGTAATTTATTGGTTTGAGGTTAGAATAATTTTATGCGTAAATTATTGATTTTAGTTAGATTGATTTTGGGACTAGTACTCATAGTACACAATCAATAGAATTATTTAAGTCATGATCTTGGCCCTTGAGATTTAAAAAGAATAATCTGGGAACTATATATAGTTTATACATATAAGTTATGATGTTTGGGATCTAAGTGTGACAAGTTATGATTTTTTGGATTTAAGTTTGACATTTGGATTTGTAAATTAAGTTATGATTTTTGGATCTGAGTTTGACAAGTTGTGATTTTTGGGATTTAAGTTTGACATTTGGATTTGTAGGTTAAGTTATAATTTTTGGGATCTAAGTTTGACAAGTTAGGAGTTTTGAGATCTAAGTTTGAACATTATTGGTGAAATAGTTTAGCCATATGTTATTAGACAACTAAGTTAATTCAAGTTTCGAAGACAAAACTTCCAATAAGGTAGAAGGAATGTGAAACCCCAGATTTTAAGGGTTACAAAATATTAAGATCTTGATTTTTCTTGATAATCTTGAGGCGATTGTACCAAGATAAATTAATATCAAGAATTTTGGAAGTTTTCATATCAAGATAAAATAAATGCAAGATAAGTTGTAGCACCTAAAATCTAATCTACTAAATCACATGCATTAAATTTAATAAATATTAAGATTTTTATTTTTAGGTTTAATTGATTTAATTCTTATGTGAATTATGTGTTAATAAAATATTTTTATTATTTATTCAATGATTTTATTTTACCGGCTATTTAATTAAATTTTTTAATTTTTTAAGTTTATTTGTCTAAATGATTTTATTGTCAATATAAATTGTTTTAAATATTTTAAAGGTTTAAGCTTGCATATTTAAATGATTTTAATTGTTTAGTTTATTCTTTTAAACGATTTAACCGTTTAGCTTATTTGTTTAAATATTTTCGAGTGCCAAACTTATTTATTTTAAATAGCCTAAGTTTAGCGGTTAGTTATTTTAAATTATTTTAAATGTCTAGGTTATTTATTTAAATCCTTTTTAATTGTTCAAATCATTTTAAAGGTTTTTATTTCTGCTTGTGTATTTATTTAAATTATTTTAAACGTTAGTCTAGTTGTTTAAATTATTTTAAGCGTGTTGCTTGTTATTTAAATATTTTATTCGTTGTCGTGATATCAGAATATTTAAAGCGCTTGATTCTTGGATTTTTAAGCTTGTATTTTTTTTTTATTTAGTGCGATTTAATTTATAGTCCTAATTGCAAGTATTGATTTAGCACTTTTTAAAAGTGTGTTGCAGTTTTTCATGAAATTCCTACATTCACTTTTTTCTAGGGTTTACCTATACTTGCACTTGAGCTCAAAGATTTAATCCTAGCCACACGCACTCAAAACTCACTCAAAACTCACGCATACATACACACACACCCCCTTAGCAGCGCAGATTGCCCCTGTTCTTCAAGTAAATCGATCGGCTTCAGCTCCTTCTTCACCAAACTGGCTGCCACAGCTTCCTTCCCTTCTTCTTCTTCGGCAAGGCAGCTTTATCGGCGGGCTGAGCAAGTTGTTACCTTAGATTTTTGAGCTCGATTCTAGCTCCAGTTCCAGCTAGGGATGACAATGGATCGGGTCTAAACCCGGCCCCGCATTGAACCCGACCCGGCCATGCGGGTCCACATGCGGATCCGGGGCGGGTCCTGGGTTTGGCCGGACCCGTCCCGAACCCGCCCCGCCAAAAATATATATATTAAATATACTTTAATATAACTATAAAATATACATGTACATATATTAATAATATATAATTATATTATTTATATTACATAATCAATATTTTATTTCTAATTTGAGTTTATAATATTTTTGAATTTAAATAATTTTAATATATTATGATATTTTTAATATGAAAATATATTATTATGATTTTTATTTTGTTATTAATTATTAATTAAATAATAAAATAATATATTTTAACTTGTAGGAATATTTTTTTGTCCTAAATATTATTAATATAAATTTAAAAAATAAATTTAATGATGATTTGTTAATTTTTTAACTTATTTAATTTTTTATTTAATAAAATTTAAATTATATTTAATTTGACGGGTCTAACGGGTTTAACCCGGATTGGACCCGCTGAGTCCATGAGGCGGGGCAGGGCGGGTCCAAGGGTTGGCGGGGTGGGTCTCGGGTTTGCCCAAACCCGCCCCGAACCCGCCCGTTGTCATCCCTAGTTCCATCCTTCGATCGGCTGCAACAACTCTTGTCTCTTTCGATTTTTCTTTCACTTAGCAGGGCAAGAATACGAGTTCTTTCTTCACCATTTCAGAGTATTGTGTCGTGTGAAGATTGTGTAATCGCCTTTATTTTTTTTTCCAAAAAGTTCGTGCCCTGTTTTTAGAAGAAAATGGACCGGCCAGCTCACTTGAGTTCTTGCTTCATCGATCGATTTATTATATGTCGTGTGTTGCATTCATGAAAATTTCTTTTGAAGACAAAAAACGTGCCCTGCTCGTTTTTCTTTCTTTTTGGCTTAAATATTTTATTGCATTCTTGCTTGAGAAAGGATCCTATCATGATTTATTGTTGAGGGATGGAATGTGCTATGAAGTTTATGGGATTGCATTGTTGTCCACATTTCCGAAAGTTTCAGATTTTATAGTATTGGTTCGTTTATTGTCCAGATTTCTTCACGGCTTGCTTGTTCGAAATTTCAGATTTAGTTTCATGCCTTGATTGGTTCGAAATTTTCAGTATTTTCCTAAGAATGTTGGATCGAATTTCCCAGCTTATTTCTTATCATATGGTTCGAATTTTTCCAGTTTTTTCCCTTGGCTTGGTGTTCGAACATTTTCCAGATTTTCCCTTAGCATGGTTCGATTTATTTTCCAGATTTTATACATGGTTTGGTTCGATCACTTGGCGTTTGGTTGTGATGATTTGGATGGTGATTTAGAGCTACCATGGATGATATGTAGTTCACATGGTGGCATTAGAAAGGCTTGAAGTTTGTGCTTGGGATTGGTTTGGAGGTGCATTCGAATTCTGAGGAGTAGGGACTCGGTTTTGATGGTGGCTGGGGGGCTGCCTTCAAGCTGAATTTAGGTGGATTCAAGGTGAGTTGTAGGTGCTTGAGATGAGGTTAAATGTTGTTCATGGTCCTAGGTTATTGGCTTGAACTTGGGAGGCATTGGGCTGAGTGTTTGGAATGAGTTTTTGAGACAAGACAAGAGCAGAATTCTGTTGGTGTGTGAGCTGTCCGGAAACTAATTTTTAAAATAGGGTTAAACTCGGGTTTTGGTCAAGGGCTCGGGTCTGGAATTGGTCTAAGATGTTGGGAATATGTCGGTTAAAGCGGGAATCAATTCGGATAAGTTTTGGTCGAGTTCTAGATTTTTGTTTTATTAGGTGCAGAATTTTTGGAAGCAAAAAGGGCTTGCTGCCCGGAACTTGTATTTTTATAAAATGATTGCTTAGGAAATAAAATCCGAGGATGATTTTTTTGCTTAGTTCTAAGTGTCATGGAATCGTGGTTTCAAGCGGAATCCCTTTTGATTAAAAATCGAGCAAGTTGCAAATTTTACGGGCGAACCGCTCGAATTTGTCTTAAGCACTACATTATGGTTTAGTTTTCCCATCCTTTGGTTTGTCTCCTAAATCACCATCTCGGTCATCCATGTGTGAGTCATTTGCATGATTATCGATTAATTTTTACATGTACGTCATATTTACATATGCATGCTAAGTCCCATATTCAAGAATGAAAGAAAAACATTTTTATGAACGAAGTGAGATGATTGTGACTACAGTAAAGCATGTGTTTGGACGGGCTGAAAGACGTATTGGCTTTCCTTACCAATATATTCATATGTATGGATGGGCTGAGAGAAATCTTGGCTTCCCATACTACCCATAGGGCAAGACGGGTTGGGTGATATCCTGACTTTCTTGCGGCATAGTGCACTGCAGCCATGATCATGATCGAAAACCACAGAGTCACAATTCAAGGATCTAAGTTCAAATCATTTATATCCATGTTTCAGTACAGTTTATTCAATTGCTTTTCTCATGCTCGACTTGGTCATGCATATGTTCCATTCATTCTTTCAGAAATAATTTGTTTAAGTTAAGGGCACAAAGTATTTTATTATCAAGCTATTTTTAATCCGCGTGTGCATGTATTTATGTAGTACTCGTTATTTTCCCCATATTTTTGTTGGGCCCTAGGCTCACTACATCTACTTGGTGCAGGTATAGGTTATCAATGAGATTGAGGGGCAGGACTATCGAGTGGACTGCGATGCGGGCACGACACATCCCTCTGAACATGTCAGTCTTCCGCAAAAGTTTATTTTAGCACTTTAAAGTCCTTCATCTTGCTAATTTAGTAAATGTAAATGTAAAGATAATATTCTTTGGAATTGTTTGTGGGCACTTATGTATCAAATTGTTTAAATTTTGGATAGTTTGGAGTGTCAATCTCTTTCTCAGGTTTTTGTTATTTTCTTTTCTCGGTCTAGTTTATTTAATGTTGTTGTTTGCATTTTAAATTTGCTCTTTGTGACAGGCGGGTTTGAATATAAATAGAGAGGTCATGCCGAAAATTTTTGAAAACCCGTATTTTTATTTAGTTTAATTTAAAGTAGAACTAAGGTCGTTTCATAAGTAGATTGGACATATCAAGTTATCTGAGATCTTGAATGAATCAAATCTTGGAGATAGAGTCATATTCAAACTTTGAAATCAAGGTATCCTAGTTGATCTTGTGTAAGGCCCAGAAATATTGAGTTAATTATGAAATTATTGATTTAAATTTCGTATTTTTGGAAAATATTAATTGAAGAATTTATGAAAATTAGAGATTTAATTTTCGAGTTGAAAATATTTAATTTGAGAATTTACGGATATTGAGATTTAAAATCCGAGATTCTTAAATTAAAAGATTGAAATAATTGAATTGAAGATTTATGGGATTTAATATTTGATTTCCGAGTTTTGAAAATTAAAGAGGATTTAATTAGAAGATGGAACTCGCACAGGGACTGATTTGCAAATATCGAAGTTGCAAGGGCTAAAGTGCAATTTTCCTTTTAATTTTAATTTAAAAATATTTAATTTGAGAATTTTTAGAGTTTAGATTTAAATTCTAATATTCTTAAATTATTTAAGATTAAAATTGAATTAAATGATTGGTCGAGGACTAAATCGTAATTAATGAAGAGTTGAGGGGCTAAAATGTAATTTGGGCATGCAAGCGGGAATTCACACGTGTACATGTATACATTGATGTGTAATGAAATGGATTCCTTCAGATTTTCAGCAGCCACCAACCGAGAAGGAAAGGGAAAAGAAAACCTCAAGTAAAACTTTGTCTTCAAACTTTGATATCTTTTTATCTGTTCGTTTGATTTCAGAACCGAGCATAGTTTCGGAATTCTTGCGACGAGAGATTCGATTTGAAGTAAGTATTATCTTGTTTCCAATATATTTTGAAAGTATAAAGTTGGGAGAAATAAAAAATGATGGTATATGGTTGTTCTTAAGATTATACGTATTGTTTTATCGCAACCGAATCGAAGAACGGAAAACATATGCAGTTAATATGAATTTCCAGATTATATTTAGAAATTCTTACCTTCTGAATTGCTGGTATATGATGATATTTTTCTGGTTTAAGATGTATTTGGAGTTGCGATGAATGATAGATTAGTTAGATTTCCGTTTCGGTTACCGATTTTGTACCGTTACGCCGCCGGTTCAAGAATTTGCTTGAGTGTGATTGAGCTGTACTATATATGAGTTCTTGCTGATATAAATGGCTTGTGAACACTATATTTAAGATTAGAAGTAAAGGCAATCGAGCTCGAGAATTCAAAAATCAAACCGGGATAGAATTGGACAAGTTTTGAAGTTAATTATTTGAAGCTTGAAGGATGAGTTGAAGAAATTATGATAAGAAGTTGATGAGCTTGAGATTTCAGCTTTGGAACCAAGAAAGGATTGACCAAGTATCCAGAGTTGGAGCACTGCAAGAATCGAGATAAGAAGATATAATCGGACATCGATTACAAAGGGCTATAACTCAAGAAGGTGATTCTTGAGTTATCCCGACGAAAATCACATACTTATTTGTTATATGTTTTTGAATTTGAATTGTTGATCCATCACAGGTAGTGGATCTTTAATTTATAACTGATGTTATATCGATGTCGTATCGAAAAAGAACTATCGAATATGGATCCATCCAAGGTTTATAGATAAATCTTGAGGCCTTGAGCGGTTTTAAACCTCTATCCAAGATTGATACGAGTCTTGAGCGCCTGGAGAGGCTTTAAATCTCAAAACCAATATTGTGCACAAATCTTGAGGCCTGGAGCGGCTTTAAATCTCAACAAACGAAGTTAGTTTACGAATTATGCAAGTTATTTCTTTATATCTTGAAATTGATATATGTGTTCTTGCATGGATATGTATTTTATACTGAGAATCATATTCTCACCGGAGTTATCCGGCTATTGTTTTGTTTGTATGTGTGCATGACAATAGGAAGGGCTAGATCGAGTCAAAGACAACCATGAGAGAAGTTGATCGAGAGAGAAAAGTGTGGACTCGGGGTGTAGCAAAAACGATGAGTTAGATCTTGTCAATCATGTTAGAAGATTTATGACTTGAGAGTAATGGAAAGAACACTTGTTACTTTTAGCATATTGTAGTTCTTTTGTTGGATTTATGCTACTTGTTGGTTGTAATTATAAACATGACTAGAATTTGATATATAGATAAGTGCATGTTTTAGACTTGATAGAACTTGGATTGGAATGTATTGAGGGATCAAACTTCAGCTGCAGAAAACAGAGCAAAACTTCTTTCCAAGCAGCGCCCGCGCTGCATTTTCTGCCGCCCGTGCGCAGCCTGTGTACTATGTTTCTGTCTGGAAAAATTAAGGGAGCGCCCGCGCGATTTATTTTGACCGCCCGAGCGCAACCCTCTTTGAAAATCATTTTTTTTATTTGATTACTTGTGATCCTTGGTTCTTTATTCTTGTTTAATTACTAATTGCCCTAAGAATGAGATTAACAACTCTAGACCCCACATCTTGACTACTATTGGAGCCTTTATGTTGACTCATAAACCCTCAGAAAAATTACACCACAAGTTCTCCCAAATTTAGTATGAAACAAGAGGGAAGAGTAGTCGAAATGCTGCAAATTTTTTTGTAAGTTCAAAAAAGCAGCCTTGGCCCATAAATTTTTGGCAATGCTAACAAGAACAAAATCCGATCTCCACCGTTCAGATTATAGCACAAGATGTTATCAATATGCAATTTAAATTTCAGCATAATCCAAAGGCTAGAACTCCGCACACAAATTTTGCAAGAATCCTGCACAAATTTAACTCGAGAAGAGAGGAGCTTCTGTTCGTGGACCAGAAACAGATTTAGATAAAATTATTCCTTAGAAAAGACCAAACCAAATTCCATGTTGATCCAACAGTTCAATATGTCTATGACCTTTCTGAAAAAAGTTGACTGGATTTTTGGTAAATAGGCTTTACGTTATAAAATCCTATATATACTTTAAAATTTCGATCGTTCATGATATTTTGAAACCTTGTTAAGTACTTTCCATTCTTGATACAATTTGTTAAAAGTATGTTTTAAGGGCACTGTTATGACTTGAATTATGAGTGGAAAGGAAATTTCCGAACCATGATAAGTTAAGACCTTGATGCGGTGGGTAATAATAACCGACCAATTAATGACCTCACCCCTCAGAGGGATTACATATAGGGGACTGATCAGTTAACCACGAAAAAAGAGATGAATTTCAGTATCGTGTCAAGTCAAGTTAAGTCATGTCAAGTTATGTTATGTTTTAAAGTCAAGTTTGAATTTTGTCAATATATATATATATATGTATGTATATTTTAAATGTATGTATATTCGATCGGCCTCCACTTGCTGAGTTACACCCAGATCGATCACCCCTTACTTTTTTCCTCCCAAATGATACGGAAGAACAGTTAGAGGACCAGAAACAAAACATGTTTCGGAGATGGTGATAGGAAGAGACTTTTGATTTAGTTTTGATTAATTATTTTGGTTTATTATATTTAGTACTTTGATTATTTTGATGTTATTAGACGCTTCCGCGAGGTTTTATTCGTTTTTAGATTTTAGTTGTAAAGACGATATTTTGAAATTTATTTATGAAAAAAAAACTGGTTTGGTATAGACTGTATTACGAGGCTGGTTGTTTTTATAATTTGTGTGAATTTGAATCAAAGCCGGTGACACGTCTCGATTTCGGAGCGTGACACTTTCCGCCCTTGTCTTCCTACTAGATTTGATTCAATTTAACTTTCATTTCTATTAATCTTCTTATTTTAAATAATATTTTTACTTCTATAAGGTAGATTTCTTCTTGTCGCTTTTAAATTTTTTCAAATTTGTGATATCACTTATTTTAAAAGTCACTGAATTGCAATGAGATGCTTTTTTTTTTAGAATTGTAATTTTTTATTTCATAAAAAAGTTTAATTGTTTATTTCGTTCAAGTTTTTATTTATATTAGATTATGCACCGCGCTGATCGTATGTTGTTGATATGATGTCATATATTGAAAATAAATTTGAGTTGTGATATTAATGTTTTTAAATCTTACGAGTTCCATAAAAAAATATTGAAAATCTTATTAATAAAAAGAATTTTAAAACTACAATAAATAAATATCTTATTTATCGTTTTAATTCTTATGCACTATTTTTTGTTTCTCGTAAAAAAATTCTAACCCGAGTGGATTTCGGATCCTGGCTCTGCCATTGCACGTGATCGAAATATTCTAATGATATATATATTTTTTTTGACGAAGGGACGGGGGTCAGAGTGGGCATACCGCATATTCTAATGATATTCAAACCAACGCAAAAATAACAAAACGTTGTTTGTGGAATTTGTACAAGAAATTTTCTTGTAGATCGAGTCAGATATCTAATCTAACAACAAAAATATCTTATTTTCATCGAAAAAGTTAAAAGTACACACACTTTATTATTTTTAGAGGTTAAATTCCACCCAACCCGCATCCAGCAAGCACAAAATAAATGCCACAAACGTGATCCCACACCCATTTTAGCATTCGCATACCCTACGATCAATTTTGGGCGATTTATGCATGCGGACCCATTTGCCTAGTTTGTGGTACACAATTCCCCAAGAGTATACTATAAAATTTATACAATCCAAAAACCATGAAATTCTTGCACTTTTTTAATTACAGAAGAAAATATTTTCAATTTTGTCCAGGCCCATCAAAACTCACAAATAATCGAACCATAGAACATGGTACAAATGTTGAAAATGTGGCAGAAGCTACAAAAAGAAATGGTACAGTTTTGCCTGTATTATCTTCCAAAAAATACTACAATGTTTTGAATAGTAAAAAGGGTACATGTGAAATTGTTGTTTTCTTGTAATTTGCATAGACGTGGCATCACTGCATCAACAAATTTGTCCAAAACAATTTCCTCAAACTCTGTTTTGGTAATGATGCAGTGATTTTGTCTAACTTTTATGTTAAAAGTTCGGAAAATTAAGATCAATGTTACACTTGCACATGCTCAAGAAGTGGTGCATGTCGAAAATTAAATATGAGTAATTTTAAATATAAAAGTTTATTATATTTTACCATGCATTACTAAAATAAATATTATTTTTGAAAAAAAAAATCATATCAAGATATTGATATACTAATATGAAAAAAGAACTTATATCATTATTATTTATTAATGAGAGTGACATTAAAAAAACAAAGAAAGATAGAGCTTGTTCAAATTGAGAGATAAACGTACTTACATATTATATATAATAAGCGGATCATACACTGATAGAGATTAATTTTTAAAATAACTTTCCCACTAAAAAAATCATTTATATTAGTTTAGCTCCGTAAATCCAAATTAAAATCCCGGATATGTCCTGAATGCGCTACAAATATCGACATTGGAACACATGATGCATAGAAAATCGGTATAATTCAGTCTGATTGTGTCATGGAATGGAGTTGTGAAGGAATTGAATCGAGTTGAATATATAGATATTTTTAAAGTTTGAATCAAATATATTCGAGTTTGAGTTCAAGTTCGATTTAAAACTCAAAAATATAATATTTAAGTTTTGATTTAGTTCGAATCAAGGCTTGAGTTGAAGCTTACCTCGAAATATTCAAAAATGTTTAAGAGTTGGAATATCTGATATAATATATGATTATATTATATCAATAAAATATTGAAACTCACGAGTACTTATAAACAAAATATTTTGGGCGCAAAAAAATTATAACATTTTTTAGTTTGACTCAGATGAACTAATTTTGAATACAAATCAAATATTTTTTGAACAGCTCGACTCGTTCACACAATTTTGTGTTTCAAATTTTCTCAAAACTCACAAACTTGAATAAATCACATGATATAATATAGTTCAAAACATTGAAATTGCATGACAAGAAACTTAATTTAGTATATATATATATTTTTGTGAAACCACAAAATATCTTAAATCTAATTATGTACTCTTTGCCATTCTATCTTACTTGCACTACTATATTTTAATTATTTTTTTTCAAAACCATCTAAATTCACAAAATTACAAGTCGATCTCCGTTATTTTATACCAAAAACATCAAATTTTGGTACAGAATGCATAAGTTGTGTTACAACTTTCACGACTCTTGAATGTGGCATGACCCATCTTTATTTTTCCACTGAACTTCTGACAAGGGCGGTCTTGAGAAAAATGAAACCCGATGCGAAGTTAAAAATATGACCCCTTTCATTAATATGTGTATATATATGTATACATATAATTAAAGAACCTACACATTAGAAAGAATTTTACACACAATTTTTCAAAATAACTTATTCATCAACCAATATTATTTAAAATTCATTCTTATCGCTTTTTTTTTGACATTTTATGATAAATAATTGTGCAAGAATGAAACTATTTAACTAAATTCATAAAAAATATAAAATAGGACTAAATAATAAACTCAAAAACGAAAAAAATACATATATAGGAGAGATAATAAATTAGTGTAATATAAATTAATAAAATAATGATGCACAAACCATCAGTAAATGAAAAAAACTAAAAAAATGATATCTTTTGTAAAATTACTCAATTTTATAATCCGTAGTCTGAGTAATCAACATGGTTTGATTGCATAATAAGTAAAAACATTTGACGTTATGTCTACCTATGATGCAATGGAGGTCTGTGAGAAACTTTCGTGCGAGGATTAAATCGGTTGCAGGGCCGCATTAGTAATCAAAGTATATAGAAATTGATTAGAGTTAGTGAATCATGAGAGTTTGTGGTGATTTAACTCATTGGAGCAATAATTTTTTTAATTTCTTTATTTTGTTATATCATTTTTCATTAATTAAAATTACTTTGATATTAATTTAAATACTAATTTTTTTTTAAAATTATTCGGGCCCGTCTCAAGGTGAGGTCTTGGGCGGTCGCCCGGCCCGCCCCTGACTTCCAAAAAAAATTTTGAAGTGAGATTTCTATTGAGAATTTTGCAAAACACGCAAGCCAGATAAATCGTGCTGAACACGTTCTGTAGAACAGACTCGCTTGAGAAAGTGTTGATAGAGATAATCGAAATCCGGAGCACTGACAAAAAACTTCCACCAATTCGAACACCCATTGAGAGCTATATCTTCGTATCTATATTATTAATTTGAGGCATAGATAATAACTAATTTTGGTAGGTTATTTCATACCAATTTTTGTCTTCAAAATACCTTTACCCCGTAACTACTGTAATTATTTTTTAATCTATCTATATTATTAAACTTGAGGAAAAAAGTTTGAGACATAACATTAACTACTTTTGGTAGGTTATATCATATCAATTTTTGTCTCCAAAATACCTTTACCTCATAACTACCATAATTTTTTTTAAATAAAATAAAATATATAAATTACTCAAACCTTATTATATTTCATACAAAAATTTGTTATGCACAAATATAAAACTATAGTTTAGATAAAAATTTAATTTATATACATATATCGTGTGAATATGTTTACTAGTTTATAATTAAGAAAAGGAATTGATAATGGAATACACGGAATTTTAAATTAAAATTTAGAATTTGAAAAAACTCACAAACGGTCGAATCATAAAAAGCAGAAAATAAATTTAGATATTTTGTCACTTCTTGGCTTGTGAAAAAACTGACAAATATATGTAATATATGTATGATAAATTCACACACATATATATAATATAATATAATCATTATATATATATATATAATATGATCATTTATAAACGAGAAATGAAATAAAGACGCATGATTTATTAAAGTCTTATTACTCATATCGAATGAGACAAGTTTATAAAATAAAAAAACGAAAAATGAAATAAAAACGTATAATTTATTAAAGTCTTATCCATCGTATCGAACCAGACAATTTCACGAAATAAAGATATGTAATCGATTAAACCATAAACAAAATAAAGACCTATAATCAATAAAATAAAGACGTATAATCGATTAATATATCGATCACAAGGGGAAAAAAAGAAAAGAAAGGGCAATTTCAGTTAAGAAGACCACCCAAATCTTAGGTGAAGCAAATGTATGGGGAATCATGTGTGGCTGAGCGACAGGTATTAAATATATATATACTCCACGGTCAACACAGCAAGCGTTTTCAATTCCAGTCCAGAACCCACGTTTAGATTTACGCACGATTACATTTATAGAATTGGAGAGAGAAAAGGACAGAGGAGGCAAGTACTGTGCAGCAAAGGAAAGAGTGAAAAAAAAGGAGGCGTTTTTCTTTCTTTAAAGCAAAAACCCTAGCTCTGTGCATGGTTTAATTCTGAGCCATTGGGAGTTGGCTCTGTCTTTTTTATTCACCAGAATGTGTGCTCAGATCTGGGGAACCGTACGATTTGGTTAATTTTTTCTTGGGTTTTGAGTAGAAGGCGGAATTTTTAGGAGAAAGTGAGGTGGGCTTCTTTGAATTTTTATTTTTATTTTTTGTTTCCGTTGTGGGAGGTTCATTTTGCTAGAGAGTAGTAGCTTCCGACTCTGTGGTGGCGGTGATTTCTAAAGTTTGGATTGATGTTGTGTTTTCTTTCTTGTAGGTATTTGGATAGAGCAGTTCTTGCCCCTGGCATTTTGGCGGTGAAGGCAGAAGGAAATTTGTTCCTTTGTTTTTTTTTAAGTTGTTGCTGAAATATACGAGCACATTTTCTTTCTTTTTATTGTGGGAATTTGGTTTTCCTGCCTATAAATCACATTAGTTTTGATATCTATCGCGGTCTGAGATTTGGATATAGTGGCTTGTGGGAAATTAGTTGTGTTTGTGAGAGAAAAATGTTATACCTTGTGTGTTAGTTGATAGAATAGGTAGCATACAGGTTTCCTTTCTATTTTAATCTTTAGGGGTTGCTAGTGGAGATTTGCGCTGGAGTGGTTGGGGGTACCCGGAGGCGTCACTATGTCGTCCTTGAGTCGAGAACTGGTTTTCCTAATACTACAGTTCTTGGATGAAGAGAAGTTCAAGGAGACAGTGCATAGGTAAATTATTTTGTTGGTTTATGCCTTAGATGTTCATGTATTTAACATATGGAAAAACTGTCACTTTTGCACTTGTCTGTAGTGCAATGAATTAATAGGAAACCACTTTATGAAATGCAACAATTCACTGGGACCTTAGATCTCGTTTGTGATTGTTCTTTTAGATAGATAACTGGCCTTCTCAGATGGGTTTTTGAATGTGATGCATAAGCATCTTCTGACTTTTATAATTTCAAATTCTTTAGCTAAAGAAGAAACCCCTTCTACGCCCACTCTTTATTTCCATGACTTGAACCACTAATTATTGACTGTGGAAAATGCAAATTTGACTGTTTCTTATAAAATTATATCACGATGAGAGTTAATATTTGGAATTGTGTATCTACTCATCGTAGGTTGGAGCAAGAATCTGGTTTTTATTTCAATATGAAGTATTTTGAAGACCAAGTTCAAGCAGGTGAATGGGAAGAAGTTGAGAGATATTTAAGTGGATTCACGAAAGTCGAGGATAATCGTTATTCGATGAAAATTTTCTTTGAAATTAGAAAACAGAAGTATCTTGAAGCTCTTGATAGGTACATTTTATTCCAAAACCATTTCTGATATCTTTTGTATCTATTCATGCTTTTTGATAATTTTTATGTTTAAATTAAATACACCTGCTAATTTGCAGACAAGATCGAGCAAAAGCTGTTGAGATTCTTGTGAGGGATCTCAAGGTCTTTGCGTCATTCAACGAAGATCTTTTTAAAGAGATCACCCAGTTATTGACCCTTGACAATTTTAGGTAAACCTGCTTGCTAGCTCTACTGTGGATTTCAATGTCTCCAGTAACACTTTTCTATTACTCTGTTTATAATTTTTTTAGGCAGAATGAGCAGCTCTCCAAATATGGGGATACAAAATCTGCAAGAAATATAATGCTGATTGAACTGAAAAAGCTTATAGAGGCTAACCCATTGTTTCGTGACAAGCTTGCATTTCCTGCCTTCAAGGCTTCAAGATTAAGAACACTGATAAACCAAAGGTATGTACTGATATTCCAGTATGCATATCTGATTTTGCTGCTAAGTGGCTTTGCATGTTGTAAGAATGTCAAATATTTTGTTTCCTTGGATTTCAGTCTTAACTGGCAACACCAGCTTTGCAAGAATCCACGTCCAAATCCGGACATTAAAACACTCTTTACAGATCATACTTGTGCTTCAAGTAATGGCACACGTGCCCCCCCTCCATCTAACAACCCTCTCGCTGGACCAGTTCCTAAACCTGGTGTTTTTCCACCTCTTGGAGGCCATGGTGTAAGTCGAGTGTGTGGTTTCTTTTTCAAAATGATATCACACTCCTTGGCCTCTCACATTTTCTTTATTTATTTCGTTTGGCAGCCTTTCCAGCCAGTTGTTTCTCCTTCCCCAAGTGCTATTGCAGGCTGGATGTCAAGTGCTAACCTGTCCATTCCTCATGCTGCTGTTGCAGCGGCGCCTCCTGGTCTGGTTCAGGCACCTAGTTCCGGTTAGTTAGCTGCAATAAAGGGAGTTGCCTTAAATTTAGTGATTTGATGAAATGTGTTCTATCCCCTGTTATTTTCAGCCGCATTTTTGAAACACCCGAGGGCTCCTCCAGGTGGTCCTGGAATGGATTATCAGACTGCTGACTCTGAACATTTGATGAAACGTTTTCGGTCCGGGCAACCTGATGAGGTTTGAACAAAATAGTTTAATCCATTAATAATGTTATATTGCGCTTTTCTGTATCCCCATCATTGTAGCCTCCTGGTTTGGATACTGTAAGACACTTCTGCAATTTCATTCTCTGTTTTTGTATTGCAGGTTTCCTTTTCTGGATCTTCTCATGCTTCGAACATGTATTCACCAGATGACCTTCCCAAAACTGTTGTACGGAACCTTAACCAAGGATCTAATGTCATGAGCATGGACTTCCATCCACAACAACAGACTGTTCTCCTAGGTTGATCATTGTCTTTTTGATATAGCTTTTGCATCCTTGATGGAATCCATTTTCTTTTTATATTTTCACTTTGGTGGCTTCTATTTGCACTTTTTAAAATGTCATTTATTGCCACGTCTCTCTGCAAGCATGTTATCATAAAGTTAGTAATATGCAACTTGGAGTATTTTTGAATTTGTGTCCGCTGCTATTGCATTGTAGTTGGAACAAATGTTGGTGATATTAGCATATGGGAAGTTGGGTCCCGAGAAAGGTTAGCACTTAAAACGTTTAAGGTTTGGGACATATCAGCTTGTTCAATGCCATTCCAAGTGAGTATCTACAAATCATTTAATGCTTAGCTCTTTTGTTTTGAAAATTGAGACCTCTATTTTTCAGTTTCTTATCCATTTTAACATTGTCAAACTAATTCATACTTTAATGTACTGTTGTTTAGACAACTTTGGTTAAAGATGCTACCATATCAGTAAATAGATGTGTATGGGGCCCAGATGGTTCTATACTAGGTAAAAAATCCATGGTGTTTCAAGACTCCTTAAAATTTTGACTTCTTGACTTGGTTTAGTAGTTACTGATTTTTATTTAATATTTTACTTTTTAAGGTGTTGCTTTCTCCAAACACATTGTTCAGATATATACTTATAATCCAGCTGGAGAGTTGAGACAACACTTAGAAGTGAGGATTGCTTAAAATCTCAATCTCTCTCTCTCTCTCTTTCTCTCTCTCTCTCTCTCTCTCTCTCACACACACACACACACACACACAGTTTCAAGTGGTGATGACATTTTTCTAATTGTAGATTGATGCTCATGTTGGTGGTGTTAATGATATTGCCTTTGCCCATCCCAATAAGCAGCTGTGCATAGTTACATGTGGGGATGACAAGACAATTAAGGTGTTGACCTCATGAAACTTGATAAAGTCTTACTCTTTGTTATTTGAAATTTTACATTACTGTCGTGTTACAGGTGTGGGATGCTGTTGCTGGTCGCAGGCTGTATACGTTTGAAGGCCATGAAGCTCCCGTATATTCTGTCTGTCCTCACTACAAAGAGAATATTCAGGTACATTAATAGTTATTGCTATGAAGAGAATATTCAGGCACATTAATAGTTATTGCTATCTCTCTTATTTCATGCTAAGGTCTTCTGCTATTTGCTTAATGATCTTCATTTGAATACTTGAGAGGGCTTGATCTGAATCTATTCGATCTGCAGTTTATATTTTCTACTGCTATTGATGGGAAAATAAAGGCATGGCTTTATGACTCCTTGGGCTCAAGAGTAGATTACGATGCCCCTGGGCTTTGGTGCACAACAATGGCATATAGCGCTGATGGAACCAGGTGCGATAAAATTCTGTCTTGATTGTTTTTTGCATATTGTCATGACTGACAAATTTAGCTTTCCTACTTCTTTACTTTTACATTTCTACAAGAAGAGTATATTTTACCTCGTTCATAACCGTCGTTATTTCACTTTTTAACATGCCAGAAAATTTAAGAATATGAAATCTAGAACTAGAATTGGCTGAGCACCAGGTACGCTGCAGGCTTCGCAGGCTCCAAGATATTGAAATAAGCATTTGAAGACATGAATCCATTATAAGTGGAGTCATTTCATGATTTTATCCATCTTCATTGTTAGGCTTGTGCAAGTTGGAAATGCATGGAAATCACTGAAACTTTTTGTAGTTGATCGTCTACCAGCCAGGGTAACTCTGCGAAAACATATCACTTTTTGGCCATATATGCGAGTAAAAGAAACTCTTTCCTGTTAGCAGGACATGGTCTTGGCTTGGACTTGAAGATTAGAAAAGTTGTAACCTAGAAAGCGAATTCTCATCTGATCTTTTAGCAAGTGGCATGGGACAATGTGGGAATACAAGACAAAATAATCAACTCTCCCATTTTGTTGCTGGTAAACATAAGATAAACTAACTGTTAAGCTTGATACTGTTTCGAAGTAATAAAAGAAGTGGTTGATAGCGAGCGGATTAAGTCATTGTGTGGTCCAGTTGTGTTCAAATGAATATCATCTTGGCTGGAAAAAGTTGGGGAAGGAAGTGCCTGAACCATCTACTGCTTCTAGATTAGAAGTAGTGATAGTCCACCATAGAGTTTCAACATTAGATACTTGCATTTGTCTACGGGAAGCAGCTGCGTAGCTGAAAGAAATTGAGTCATGATCTCCACTCACTCTTAGTAACTGGTCTTTCTGTCACGTGGGCTGACCAGATCACTCTTGAGTGTGTGCTTACTTTCAAGTGTATGTATTAGGTATCTTATGTGCTCTTGATGACTTAAGGAAAAACTTCAATCGAGTAGTTGTATTTGTAGTGAATACCAAACTGTAACTTGTGAAACTGAAAATCTGACGATGGCATGCATGCATAAAATAGAAGAGATGAGTTATGATGACATAATTTGATTCTCCTGTTGTAGACTTGTAGTTGGATCGTAAACTATAAGCTGAATTCACTTTTAAAGTTGGGTAATAGCAAGTTGGGCACTGTAATTAGGTTTTAATATATGGTGATGTTTTTTATAGGGATGTTATTGGGCATGTGACCACTCAGATTCGATCAATTATTTATATATATTCCTTTCAGACTCTTCTCTTGTGGAACGAGCAAGGATGGTGAATCTCACCTCGTTGAGTGGAATGAGAGTGAAGGAGCTATCAAGAGAACATACTCTGGTTTTCGGAAGCGTTCTTTGGGTGTTGTGCAGTTTGACACAACAAGGAACCGATTCTTAGCTGCAGGTGATGAATTTCAGATAAAATTTTGGGACATGGACAATACCAACACGCTTACTTGTACAGATGGAGATGGTGGACTGCCTGTTAGTATTTTTTGAAATCAACCTTGATATTACATCATATGATATGCTCTGCAAAGTGGTATAGTCCTAAAGTTGCTATGGATGACATTTTCCTTGCAGGCAAGCCCTAGGTTACGATTTAATAAGGAAGGCTCATTGTTGGCAGTTACAACAAGTGACAATGGAATTAAGATTTTGGCAAATGGTGATGGCCAACGCATGTTGAGAATGCTCGAAACCAGGGTGTTTGATGGGGCTCGTGGTTTTTCAGAAGTAGTGAATGTGAAAGTAATTTCTATTTTCTTGCGGACCTTTCTTCAAATGTTTCATATTTTTAGTTTTAAGTCCTCACGCGCAACTTCTTTTGCAGCCAGCAATTGCTGGTTCATTAGGTCCCATTCCTAATGTTTCTGCTTCAGTTTCGCCCATCCTCGAACGTACTGATAGAACTCCACAACCAATGTCCCTTGGCAATATGGTAATGCACTAATGCTCTTGTATTCATTTTAGTGTAATCTGAATTGAAATTTCATCACATCTTTGTACCGTGCGCTGATTTGCTCGTTCCATTTGAAAAATCACAGGCCACTGTAGAAAGTAGCAGGGTGGCTGATATAAAACCACGGATTCTTGATACTAGTGACAAAGTTAAAAGCTGGAAGTTCCCAGACATAGCTGATTCATCTCTGGTCAAAACTTTGAAGCTTCCTGATCCATTGACAGCTAGCAAGGTATGTTATGTGGAAGATCTGTCAAACTCTGATGCAAGGAAGTGTAAATTAAGGAGGAAAGGTCTTTCTTTACCAATATCTATCTTGAATTAATACATTGTCTGTAATTGTTGTGAGAGTTGAGTTTCTTAATGCATGCTAAATTCGTCATTCGTGTAACTACTTCTACTCATCTCTAGCCTTATACTCACTTTTGACTTTCAAATTTTTCTTTCTTTCCCTTCATATATAACCAGCTCCATGTCCTGCAGGTTGTGCGGTTGCTGTACACAAATTCTGGTCTAGCTGTGCTTGCGCTGGCTACCAATGCTGTTCATAAGTTGTGGAAGTGGCCGCGAAATGAACGAAACCCATCTGGAAAGGTTGAACTTTAGTATTATGTTCAACATGATTTAATTTGTATTATGCAGTTCTGTGACGCCTTGATATATTTCATGTTCAGACGTCTGCCTCCAGTGTGCCACAACTGTGGCAGCCTACTAATGGGGCTCTCATGTCAAATGATATGTGTGATGTCAAAACTACAGAAGACTCGGTTTCCTGTATTGCCTTGTCAAAAAATGATTCTTATGTTATGTCAGCTTCAGGGGGGAAAGTCTCCTTGTTCAACATGATGACCTTTAAGGTTTGTCAACCTTTTCAGCTCAAAACGACAAAACCTATTGCACTTTAACTTTCATTTTATATATCTTCGTGTTTAGAACATTTAATGAGTATTTAATGCTGCTCAGGTCATGACGACATTCATGCCACCGCCTCCTGCAGCAACTTATCTTGCATTTCATCCCCAGGATAACAACATAATTGCTATTGGGATGGAAGACTCTACCATACAAATATACAATGTCCGAGTTGATGAGGTAGCTTTTTCTGTTTCCCTATGATCAGAACCGTGCCTGTATTTCAGTTTGGTGAAGCTATATTTTTATGGTGGTTGCATTTTTGGGGCGCACCGCAAGGGCAAGAAGCATTCATGGTCTTGTGTTTTCAAAGGAATGAGAACATTTTTGGAGTTAATTCTCTATTTTTTGCAGCATAAATGATGAATCAATAATTACATAAATTGCCTTTAGTTAGTTTTAAATTTAAATAATCATTTATTTACTTTTTGTTTCTAGACGGAAGGCTCGCAAGCTGTTGGTCCCCCCTGTGATCAATTTTGATGACCTTTATGAATTGGTCACTCCTTTAGTTAATTTGTTTGGTGCTCATTATTTTCACTTTACGCAATAGGTCAAAACCAAGCTGAAGGGTCACCACAAACGAATTTCAGGGCTTGCGTTTTCGCAGAGTTTGAACATATTGGTATCATCTGGAGCTGATGCACAGGCAAGTCAACCGTTATAGATATTTTTGCCAACCTTTAATGCACCCTTTTTCAAGTTGAAACATTTTGGAGTTTTTATGATGCTTGATGATTATTTTTTCATGGCAATTTTTTTCTGATTAATTTCAATGCAGTTGTGTGTCTGGAGCATGGATGGATGGGAGAAGAAGAAATCACGGCCCATACAGGCGCCTCCTGGGCATCCCTCTCCTCTTGTTGGAGAAACGAGAGTTCAGTTCCATAATAATCAATCTCATCTTCTGGTTGTTCATGAAAGCCAAATCGCAATTTATGATGCTCAACTGGAATGTTCACGATCGGTGAGTGTATCATATTGCTTTGAATTTGTTTTGAAATCAGTTAATTAGAAGTAGATCAAGAGTATCCCACTTGTTTATCGTATTTTCTGTCACTAGACTCACTGCATGCAGTATAGTTAAGATTTATGACCATGAACAGTCCGTCGTGTTAATGTAGTTTCTGTGTATTCCAAAAAAATTATTTGTTGATATAGTTGTATTTTAATGGTAGTGGTACCCGAGGGACACCCTTTCTGCTGGTATTTCCAGTGCCATATACTCATGCGACGGCATGATGATTATTACCGGATTTTGTGATGGTGCTGTTGGACTCTTTGATGCGGACAGTTTAAGCCTTCGATGCCGAATAGCACCAACTGCTTACTTATCTTCATCGGTTTCCAGGTATGCAAGTGGATAGAAACTTGTGAGATTCTTGAGAGAGACTGTTTGAAATATTATTTTTATCATCATAGTTGGCCTACACCGCCCTATACGCCACTCTCGTACAACTACGACCAACATTTGTTCACATGCTGTGTCAGAATTTACTTTTTCCAAAATCATGGGAGGTGGCCTAGCAGTAACTTCATATATTAGTGCACTCACTCACATGTAAGCTGTAAATCTGGGAGTTAAGATCGAGACATGTCTGTGGTTACAAGTTTCACAGGTCCATTAATAAGCTCATAAATCTACTTAATATAATATACAGGGGATTACCCTCCTGATTTTGGACTTTTGACATGCTCTGATATTATGTTGGAAACCATTTTCATCAAAAAGCTAGAGCTCCTAGGTCGAATTTGATGCTGAAGAAAATTTCCTTCTGAAAATTTACCATCTTTATTACTATTAGTAATGCAGGCTGCAACTTATAGTTTCTTAATTCCTCTATTGAATATCATCCACTTCTCAATGTGATTTCATCGTCTATTTCTCAATCGTTTGGGGGCAAACCTTTTCTTGTGCAGCAACAATATTGCCTTCCCCGTGGTTATAGCAGCTCATCCATCAGATCCAAATCAGTTTGCACTTGGCATGAGCGATGGTGCAGTTCATGTCATCGAGCCTTCAGATGCAGAGACGAAGTGGGGTGGATCGATCCCTCAAGATAACGGGGCTTTACCTTCTATTCCTTCTAGTTCTGCTTTAAATAGCCAGCCATCTGAAACCCCATCTAGGTGACAAGTTGGAGAGGGTTTCGAATGATACAACCAGTCCTATTACTTGTTTTTTGGGGCATACTACTGTAAATTTTCGTCTCTTTCTCTCGTTTTCGTCGTCTATTTCAAATGAAAAGGAAAATCAGAAGAGGGCACTTTGTATGTTACATACTTTTGGTAGCTCAGCAAATTGTTTCATTCATGTTCCATATCTGTTATCCGGTTCATGCTTTTTAGTGTTTATATTATATTATATTAGTTTTTAAAATTATTCTAACCATGCATTTCTCCATGTGTACTAAGCAAATTCTAAATGTTGCTAACTTGTAAATAGAGTTGAGTAAGGTACGTAGTGTGATTTATTTTCTCAACGTCTTAGAAAAAAAGCTTTGAAACAAAATGAAGATTTTATTTGGTAAATATTGCTTATTATATCCGATTAATATTTGTAATAATTTTTGATTAAGAGATGACATATTGTAAATTTATAAATGGGTTTATGAAGTGCTGTTAAACCATTCAAACGAATTGTTGAAAAAGGCGACGTCTGAGCGTGTGTTGTTATATTAATTGGTTCATTAATTTTGAATTCGAATTGGATAAAGGGAAATTATAAGGGAAATATTAACACGAACAAGAATAATTGATAGTTGGACAGAAAAGAAAAAAACTGTTTAAATCTCGTCTAAGCGGGTATAAATAATGCTAAAGGTACAACATATATCGTGTATAACGATATTTACAACAAATATATCGTGAGATTCTGCTATTATATCACGATATTTTACATTCAATTTATCATGAGATTTTGATAAATAAAATTTTTGTATTGATTTTTTTGTGTTGTACAAATTGATGTACAAATTTGGTTATAGATATAGAATTGCTCAAGCAGGTATTATGCGGTGGGTGACCGCCTTGCTTATTGCTTTTGAGAACATTGCTTTAGGGGTTTGGCATGGGTATAAATTATATTGGCATCAGATCGAAACTGTTCCCATTTGGGTAAATATTGAACCTATATGGGTTTGAATAATGGGTATTCAATTTTGAGAAATATTACTTGTAATCACAAAATCACTTCAAATGTACTTTAGTTGAAAGAATTTTTTTGAAGGAAATGTTGTGTATAAATTGGGTAATATTGAACCTATATGGGTTTGAATAATGGGTATTCAATTTTGAGAAATATTACTTGTAATCATAAAATCACTTCAAATGTACTTTAGTTGAAAGAATTTTTTTGAAGGAAATGTTGTGTATAAATTGAGTTACAAAGTGTGTAAGGCCCAGAAATATTAAATCATTAATTATGGAAGTTGAGAATTAAATTCTATATTATGGGCTAATATTGATTTGAGAAGTTATGAAAATGATAGATTTAATTTCCGAGCCGAAAATATTTAATTTAAGAATTTACGGATTTTGAGAATTAAATTCCGAGACTTCTTAAATTAAAAGAATAAATATTCGATTTGAATATTTATGGAATTTAAGATTAAATTCCATGTTTCGAGAATTAAAGAAGATTTAATTTTGAAGATACAACTCGATCAGGTACTGATTTGCAAATATCGAAGTTTGAAGGGATAAAATGCAAAAGGCCGGGATTAATTGATTTAATCCGAATTTATTTAATTTTAATTCGAATATATTTAATTTGAAAATATTTAGAGTTTCGATTTAAATTCTAATATTCTTAAATTAATTAGGATTGAAATTGAATTAAATGATTGGTCGAGGACTAAATTACAATTAATGAAGAGTTAAGGGGCCAATATGCAATTTCCTTGCAAGTTGCCTTAAAAACGTGTAAGGCTTGTAAATATCAGAATTCTTCATCTTATCTAAAGAGAAAAACCGAGAGTGAGGAGAAGAAAGGCTCCAAACCATTTCCAACAATTAAAACTTTGATATCTTTTGATCCGATCGTCCGATTTTAATTTCGAAAAGTGTTCTGGAATCCTTGCAACGAGGACTTCGATTTGATGTAAGTATTGTGTGGTTTTTGATATATTTCAAAATCAGTATGTTGGAAAGATCAGACGTTGAACATGAATCTTGATTTTGATGGTCTATATCTTTCCGTATCAATGTCGAATCGGTTATTTGAAGTCGTATGATTTCTCATGAGTTGTCACAGCATGTATCTCGAATGTATACTTCTGATATACTGGGAATATGATGTTATTCAGCTGATATGTGATGATTATTGTTGATATGAATATTGAAATGAAGTTCGAATGGTTTCGATATGTCGTCGGTTATCGATTTTCAGTCGCTAAGCCGGTTTGATAGCCTATGACTTAGATGAGATGTTCTTTACGATGTTGCTGATATTGTAGCATCCTTATTCTTCCATTTCAAATTAGTTTGGAAGGCTAACGACTCAAGAACATTGAATTCGAACCGAAGAAGAAGAAGTGAGGTTTGACATGATGTTGATTGAAGATATATTGTTGAATTTGATTCGATTATGAAATGATTGACTAGAATGAAGATTGATATGAATGTTTTGATGCTATGTTTCAAATTTGAAGCGTTCAAAACAGAAGAAATACGAAGGTATAATGATGACATCGCGAGTCAGGGAGTTTGAAACTCAAGATCGATTATTCTTGAGTTGTCCCACAAAAACCACATACTTGTTTATGTTTCGATTTGATTTTGATGTTGTTGATTCATCCCAGATAGTGGATCTTTGATTTGAGTCGATACGATTATGATACGAGGCTATATTGAATTGATTCTATGTCAAGGTTGCGGTTAACCTTATTTTCTAGTCCAGAATGACTACGATAGATGGAAATCCATGTCAAGATCGGATACGAATCTTGATGGCAATGATGAAATATGAATCAATTCTTAATTGAGATATGCGTTATTTACTCTATTGTTGAGTCTTTACAAATAGAGTTGATATGATTTATTTAACGCTTTATATGTCGATTATACTGAGAATGTTTTCTCACCGAAGTTTATCCGGCTGTTGCTTTGTTTTGTATGTGTGCATTGCAACAGATGAGGCAAGAGCTAGTCTGAGATGACGTTAATATCTCGGGAGCGAGAGTTAGCAAGTGTGGACTCGGGTTTTAAGCTGAAGAATGGTAGCTAGATAGCATTGAATTTGACATGAAACTTGTGATTTAGAAGCTCACTTTTGAGACTTAGTGTAGCTTATCGTTTCATGTTCTTACACTATTCGATTGATGTATTAATGCATGATTTGATACTTGAAACTTTATACATGTTGATATGCATGTTTTAAAATTTATAAACCATGAATTGAGTTTATATTGAATGCATTTGGACTGATGAGGCAAGGTTTGACAACAAGATAATATTGCTGTCATTTTCTGGAAAAGGAGCCCGCTCGATCGGGTGAATGTTACCGATCGAGCGAGGCCTGTTATTCTTGGGCAGAAAACTTGATTTTTCTTGCTCGCTCGATCGGTAGGATTTGACCGATCGAGCAAGACCAAAAATGATGCAGACCGAGAGCTTGATTTTTATAGCTCGTTCGATCGGTGAAGTTTGACCGATCGAGCGAGGTGATGGAATTTTAAAAAAAAATTAGTGCTCTTGGTTTATTTGTTCTTTTAATATTTGATTAATTGTTTAATTAATCATTAGTTGCCCTAAGACGAGATTAGCAACCCGAGGTCCCCACAACAGGTGGTATCAGAGCATAAGTTTCTTGGACTGAGATAGAAGTTGAGCGGGGAAGATTGAGTCACATGCCTTTATATAGTATTGCATGATTATGCATTACTCGATTTGATGATTCGATGATTTGATAAATTGCATGTGAACATGATCTATCGTTGAAATTCAACTGCTTGATT
Organism: Henckelia pumila; assembly: GCF_033568475.1. NCBI lineage: Eukaryota > Viridiplantae > Streptophyta > Magnoliopsida > Lamiales > Gesneriaceae > Henckelia > Henckelia pumila. Next base: position 17,938,112 of record NC_133123.1, on the reverse strand, counting down.
CACTGATTTGTAAATTTTTGAATTTCTTACTGATTTTGTTATAAGATTTTCCCCGGGTGATGTAAACACCCAGAATCGAAGAGAACAGTGTTCTTTGGGTGATGTAAGCACCCCAGACTAAACAGAATGGTATGGTCAGATTGAACATAACTGTATTGCTCAGCTGAACGAAGTATTTTCGATTGAATAGAATAGTATATCAGCGAATGAATCGATGTTATTGCAGGGAGAAGTTGGCTTGAAGACCTTGATCAGTTGATCACATTTTTTTTTCGAAGATACAGATGAATATAGTATTAGATTGATTGAATACCAATTTCGAAATCTAGCAACCAGCTGGTGGATTTTAATGAAGAAATGATGAGAAGGCAGAGGTATATTGATTATTGGTAAGTGCTTAGAACAGAATTTTGTTTATAGTTCTTTGCCACAACAGATAGAAATGATGAGAAAAAAAAATATACCCTCTAGAAGATGAATATTTTGAATTTTTAGGAATGCCTTATTAGAATTTTCAAGCTTATTACGATTCTTTGAATTGTAAATGATGAAAAACTCAAGATTGAGTGAATTATTTAATGGCTTGAATTCGAAGAATATGTCTGAATAAATGCTGATGACTAAAACATTTTCTGAAAGACATAACTTTGTCTAAAATAACTGGAGTTGAATGACGAGGCAGAATGAATGAAATTGTAGATATGTTGCAGTATGTGCGATAATCAATACTTTGGCTGCAATTTCTATTCTAGAGCAGATATGAAGTCAACGATACGAAATTAATTCTCTAACTCTAGCGAACCTAGACAGATTAGTCTAGTTCTGAATACAGAGGATGTTAGAGATTATTACACTCATTGTGGGAGGAGATATCCTAACGATCAGTGTAAAAATAGTTCAGGCAGATGTATTAGGCAATTTACTAAGTAAATCAGATTCTGAGATGATTTGAATGAAGAACGGTTTCAGAAGTATACAGAGGATCAGAATAAAATTGCACCTGAGAACGAAATTGCAGGTAACATATTTATTTTGTTTTAACCTGTTTATGTTATTGGTGCAAGAGATATATGATAGCTGAAAGCTTTATTATATCTTACCTCTGTATCTGAAAAGAGATTTTGTGTGAATTAAACTGAAGAATGGAACTACTGCTTCGATGAAATGAATTAGACATGATTTTGTTCATCTTGAGATATCTGTTTAGGTTGCATGATAGATGATGATGCAATAACCTGATACAGAGTATCAGAAGATTGATGATAAAAGCGATTAAATTAGATCAGCAAGAACATAATGTGCATATGAATATGATGATATGATATAGACTCTCAAATTGAGATTCTGTGATTTCGGTTTGATATATGATGTTGGATTACAGAAATATTCTGAAATCAGTATATTCGATGCACTAGATATGTTCAAGATCTAAATCAGCATTGATAGATATGCCGATGAATAGAGATGACAGATATATTCCAGTAAGATTTCGACTTTAGTTTAAGTTATGAACTGGAATTTTATAAAGACTTGATGAATTGATGAATTGAATGCTGCTTTTGAGGTTTACAAGATAGAAGATATTATGAAAATCAGTTACAGATGAGTCTTTTATTTGATTTTACTGAAGTTATTACATCATAAAATCATGATTTTGAAATTCTTGATATCGATTCTGAGGTTTTGATATTCGACCTCAATCGATTTTGATGGACTCTTATTCTTTGTTAGAGTTTGAATTGATTTACTCGTCTTGAGTTGAGATGCTAGTGAGTTATTTTCACTTAGCAGTTTGTCATTCAGAATATTGTTCTTTGGATGACCTTGACTTGAGCGAGTTTCCCTGATTATGAATTTCAAGAGTTATTGATTGTTTGATGTATACATTCAGTATATTTTAATATTTTTGGCTCGTAACTGATAGAATTTCCAATTCGATTTTTTCGGAAAAATTTTTTTGGGTTAATGATATGATTTGCTAAGAATTGGGAAATAGAACGAAGAAACGAGATGAATATTTGATTGATTAATCTTTGAATTTATGTACTTCAGTGTCGAGATAGATACTAAAACAGTTAGAATTACTGTAATCCAAATTAAGTGAGAATCGATTTGGAAGGATTAAAGCACATTGAGATAAGATCAAGTGATTAGAATTCGATAGAGAAACGGAAATGAGGAATGAGATAGATATTCGATGAATTGATTTTAGATTTCTGTATATTCTGGTTTACCTATTCAGACGAATATATTCCAATCAGAATGATTTTCGATTGAAAATAAGCCAGCACTGTTTAGAAGATGAAAGAAACACAAAAAGTAAACTGAAGCGATGAGAATTCAGTAAAGAATGCCAGATTGAGATGTGAATTGAAGCCTCAAATCAGAATGGATGAATTCGTTTGTGATTGATTATCTTATTGTGCTTGATATTTCTGAAAAGAAATATCAGATTTTGAAGAAAATGCACAACAATGAATTTAAGATTCATTCAATAATTGTTTTATCAGAATATAAAGCAAACAGATGTAACAGAATTAGTACGTTTTCGAAGTTAAACATATAGAGAGTTTCTTATGAAGTTGAAAATCATTGACTAGATTAGTTCAGTGACAGTTTAGAAACTCCAGAACTTTTACGAGATTATGATTTGAAAGAATATTTTATGAAACTACCATGATGAAGCAGTATAGATGAGATAAACAGGTGGTAGTTATGATCAGATTGATTGAAGTTACTGAATAAGATGATCTGTCTGTACGAATAAATCACTGATCCGTGATCAGAATTGTGCGAGATGTCACAGTAAGCCAAGAATTATTGTTTCAAATTGAGACATTAGGTTTACTAATGAATTGTAATACAGACGATCAGAAGGCTCTGAGTACTTTTTGGATGTGAAAGTACAAGATGTTATTCTTGAATTGAAGAATAGTCAGAGAAGATGAATTGAATTTCGAGAATGAACTTTACCTGACATGATACCGATTATCAACAGCTCTGAATACTTTGAAATCTGTGAATACAACATATTATACTCTGATTAATAGATAGTCCGAATAGACTAATCAGAATTTTAGAATACGCTGTATAAGATGTGATACAAATATGACTAGATAGCTGTGAAGAAGATAGAGATATGATGAAATTACAGGAATGATTAAAATCTATTGTCAGGATTAAGACTTTAGATTTATTCGACAGAATGTGGCATCGATTGATTGACTGATGTTCTGAGAGTTGGTTATATGTGATTGCATTATACCATTCTTCGATTGATGGATTATCTGAGTTGATTTTCCAGATGTTGAGAATATTCTCAGAACTTTAATACCTGATTCGGTATTACTGGACTTGATGTGTTGCCACTTGATGATTATAATTCCTATAACAACTATTGAGTCGATTTTGAGATAATGCTATGATGATATGATGAAAAGAAATCCGATTTCTTTGTGTTGAAATGATACTACCGAAGTATATGACATCAGATCAGACATGAATTGTTGATATCCGATCAGATTTGATTTGAGACACACAAAGATTTTGAAGATGAATCTGTACGAAATGAAAACAGAGAAGAAGAAACAAAAGTAGTAATTGAATGATAGATATAACTTTTGAAGCTGAAACTAATTAGTTAAGCGGAAAAGTTATTCTTGAAACATCATTCAATTCAGAATTGAGAAAGAGCAGAGTTGTTTTGCAGATTCAGAATATGAATGAGAATACTGATTTTGAAGCAATGAACTGAATGACAACATAAACTTGATATATGTTCTATGCAGAGCATGAAATAATATGAAGAAAGAAACAAGTCGTCACTGAAGCTGAATTTCACTGACTGAGATGTCAGATAGAATTGATGATTTTATTGAACGATTTATTCTTTTCAGCTTGATATGATGGATCTGATTTGTTCCACGTATCTATGTGAAGGAAGTATCAGTCGATTCTTCCTACGTGTTTTAATCCGATGAGATAGATAGTGAAAAGATTTTGAGTTAAGTCGATTATTCGACAGATCCTTAATTGAGGAAAGAAACCACTCAGAAAGAATTCTTATCGGTTAATTAACGTACAAGAAAATAGAAGCAAATTCGAAGAAATAGTCTGATAAGAAATAAAGAGATGAGATACGAATATCAGAGTTGAATGATTGAAGTGAGAATTACTTCAGATAATCATTCAGTTTATCAGATTGAATAGTTCGATTGAATACGATTTTGAGGACGAAATCATTCCTTAGAGGGGAGGAATTGTAAGGCCCAGAAATATTAAATCATTAATTATGGGAGTTGAGAATTAAATTCCATATTATGGGCTAATATTGATTTGAGAAGTTATGGAAATGATAGATTTAATTTCCGAGCCGAAAATATTTAATTTGAGAATTTACGAATTTTGAGAATTAAATTCCGAGACTTCTTAAATTAAAAGAATAAATATTCGATTTGAATATTTATGGAATTTAAGATTAAATTCCATGTTTCGGGAATTAAAGAAGATTTAATTTTTAAGATACAACCCGATTAGGGACTGATTTGCAAATATCGAAGTTTGAAGAGCTAAAATGCAAAAGGCCGGGATTAATTGATTTAATCCAAATTTATTTAATTTTAATCTGAGTATTTTTAATTTGGAAATATTTAGAGTTTCGATTTAAATTCTAATATTCTTAAATTATTTAGGATTGAAATTGAATTAAATGATTGGTCGAGAACTAAATTGCAATTAATGAAGAGTTGAGGGGGCAATATGCAATTTCCTTGCAAGTTGCCTTAAAAACGTGTAAGGCTTGTAAATATCAGAATTATTCATCTTATCTGAAGAGAAAAACCGAGAGTGAAGGAGAAGAAAGGCTCCAAACCATTTCCAACAATTAAAACTTTGATATCTTTTGATCCGATCGTCCGATTTCAATTCCGAAAAGTCTTCTGGAATCCTTGCAACGAGGAATTCAATTTGATGTAAGTATTGTGTGGTTTTTGATATATTTCGAAATCAGTATGTTGGAAAGATCAGACGTTGAACATAATCTTGATTTTGATGGTCTATATCTTTCCGTATCGATGTCGAATCGGTTATTTGAAGTCGTATGATTTCTCATGAGTTGTCACAGCATGTATCTCGAATGTATACTTCTGATATGTTGGGAATATGATGTTATTCAGCTGATATGTGATGATTATTGTTGAAATGAATATTGAAATGAAGTTCGAATGGTTTCGATATGTCGTCGGTTATCGATTTTCAGTCGCTATGCCGTCGATTAATATTTTGAAGCCGGTTTGATAGCCTATGACTTAGATGAGATGTTCTTTACGATGTTGCTGATGTTGTAGCATCCTTATTCTTCCATTTCAGACTAGTTTGGAAGGCTAACGACTCAAGAACATTGAATTCAAACCGAAGAAGAAGAAGTGAGGTTTGACATGATGTTGATTGAAGATATATTGTTGAATTTGATTCGATTATGAAATGATTGACTATAATGAAGATTGATATGAATGTTTTGATGCTATGTTTCAGATTTGAAGCGTTCAAAACAGAAGAAATATGAAGGTATAATGACGACATCGCGAGTCAGGGAGTTTGAAACTCAAGATCGATTATTCTTGAGTTGTCCCGCAAAAACCACATACTTGTTTATGTTTCGATTTGATTTTGATGTTGTTAATCCATCCCAGATAGTGGATCTTTGATTTGAGTCGATACGATTATGATACGAGGCTATATTGAATTGATTCTATGCCAAGGTTGTGGTTAACCTTATTTTCTAGTCCAGAATGACTACGATAGATGGAAATCCATGTCAAGATCGGATACGAATCTTGATGGCAATGATGAAATATGAATCAATTCTTAATCGAAATATGTGTTATTTACTCTATTGTTGAGTCGTTACAAATAGAGTTGATATGATTTATTTAACGCTTTATATGTCGATTATACTGAGAATGTTTTCTCACCGGAGTTTATCCGGCTGTTGCTTTGTTTTGTATGTGTGCATTGCAACAGATGAGACAAGAGCTAGTCTGAGATGACGTTGATAGCTCGGGAGCGAGAGTTAGCAAGTGTGGACTCGAGTTTTAAGCTGAAGAATGGTAGTTAGATAGCATTGAATTTGACATGAAACTTGTGATTTAGAAGCTCACTTTTGAGACTTAGTGTAGTTTATCGTTTTATGTTCTTACGCTATTCGATTGATGTATTAAATGCATGATTTGATACTTGAAACTTTATACATGTTGATATGCATGTTTTAGAATTTATAAACCATGAATTAAGTTTATATTGAATGCATTTGGACTGATGAGGCAAGGTTTGACAACAAGATAATATTGCTGTCATTTTCTTGAAAAGGAGCCCGCTCGATCAGGTGAATGTTACCGATCGAGCGAGGCCTGTTATTCTTGGGCAGAAAACTTGATTTTTCTTGCTCGCTCGATCGGTAGAATTTGACCGATCGAGCGAGACCAAAAATGATGCAGACCGAGAGCTTGATTTTTATAGCTCGCTCGATCGGTGAAGTTTGACCGATCGAGCGAGGTGATGGAATTTAATAAAAAAAAATTTGTGCTCTTGGTTTATTTGTTCTTTTAATATTTGATTAATTGTTTAATTAATCATTAGTTACCCTAAGATGAGATTAGCAACCCGAAGTCCCCACAAAGTGTATTTAAAATTACTAAATTATCCGTTTTTTTTTATTTAGAAAATTTTGTTCAAAAGTGTGTTTATGATAATTTTATAATTTCAAATGCACTTTTTAACCCAATGTGTAATTCTCATTGCATACGTAACATAACTTTTTTTAAAAATTATTTTTTTCCCCAACATTTGGGATAACTTTGAAATTTAAAAGTAGTGTATAATGTCGATTGTACATATAATATTTTCTTAAATTTTGTATCCAAACTAGTATGAGGAGTTTGGTAATTGATATTCTACCCATCTCCAACTTGTTTAAGCAGTGTTTGAGAGAGCTTTTAGGAACCATTTTTCAGTTTTTCATTAACAATTTGAAATTTTGTGAAATTTTGTTAACGACAAGATGAGAAGTGTTTTCTAGAAGTTGTCCAAACACTACCTTAGTTTGATAAATTTAGCAGGTTTGAGTGGTATAATTGGTTAACTCTAGATATGGGTCGAGGTAGGTATGAGATTAGGTTTAGAGGAGCCGGAGTGAATATTGAAACTTTCAAAATTGTAATAAGTTGATCTTAAATGTGATTCAAATCCAGTCTATTGCTTTTCCTATGCTTTCTCTCCAAGCTCATGGAAATTTGAAGGCATTCATATGGTCCGATTATAAAGACAAATTGAATCGATAACTAATCTTTATAATTTCCCATTCCAATTATCAAATGCTAAGGGAAGAATTTTATATTTTTTGGGGGAAAATAAGTTGTTTATTAAAAATGGTCTGTCATATATCTAATTAAAAATTTATATGTAATATAGTATATGATGGGTGTCATGTTTTAATTAATAAAATATTTAATTTTTTAATTTGATAAATAAATAACTCAATTAAAAATCTTGAATCTCGCTGATTTATTAGTAATCAATTATTGTCCGCATCAATCTTGTTTAGTTCGCATGATAAAATAACTTTATATTATAGTTTTCTGACAACTTTTTCAAATTCTAAAATTTTTACATATTTTATCCTCATATATTTTATAATTTCCTATAATTCCAATCAATTTGAAAATATTTTGAATAATTAATATCATAAAATCCCGCCAAATGCTTCCACACACACATTAAATTTTGCAGTTATAAAATCCAAAATCAATTTTATTTCAGGTTTTCTGAAACTCGGGTCATTTTGTAAAAAAAGTAAAAAAATGTTACAACGTATTTAAATTTTATTATTTTTTGTGAAAAATATTTTAAATGCGCGTGCTGTTCACGATCGTAAAACCTCTAGCTTAGGGTTTAACAAGGCTTTGAGCTCCCTTCCTTCCAGAGAGATTCTCCATCAAAATTCAATGGCCACTGCTCTCACATGTTTGCTCTCCAAAACGACATCCAGAACCGTCTCCCGCGCCCTATTCCAATGTCGTTTTGATCATTCTTTCGTAGCAACCCTACAATCTCTTCTTCACCTTGAATCCTATTCCCGATCTGGAGTAAATTTCCGTGGAAGAAATTTCTCCACCGATGCGTCTGAGCTCATCACTCAAGACCTGAATTCATCTGTCGCTGCTGCCTTGAATCTCGATAATCGAATTCCTGCCACCATCATCACCGGATTTCTGGGCTCTGGAAAGGTAAATGGACTGTTCTCAAGCTCAAGCACGTGTCATTTCAGGAGATTGAATTAAGAAAGAAGAGATCTTTGTTGTTCTGAGTATCCGGTTACTGTTTTCCTGGTAGAAAGTGGCCAGGAATGAAATTTTCATGCGGAGTAAATTATTATTTATGGATGAAGGTTCGGTTTTTATTTGTTTTCAGGCAATTGGTTTATTGGGTTCGTAGGGTATTGTTTAACTAGGAGGTTTTCCTTTCTGTGATTAAACTTCTTGGACTTACATTTGAGAAAGTTTTAGCGTTTTTTTCACAAGATGTTTGTGTTCATGCTCTGAATGAATCGTTAGTTAGTGTATGGGAGTTTGGGTGCCTTTTAAGCTGAGCCTGAGCCTATGCGATTGTGTATTATTATTATTTTTTTTGCCCGCTGATATATAATGGACATAAAATTTCTGTTGTTTGCATGCTGTGCAGACTACCCTTTTGAATCATATATTGACGTCTCAGCATGGAAAGCGGATTGCGGTCATTGAAAATGAGGTATTCCAGTAACTTTTTTATGTGCTGAAGCAGTTTAATATATGATTAAGATTATATTACTTTCACAACAGAATTCTTAAAAAAACGGATTATTACATGAGGAATTAGTGGATCAAGTATCCATATTCATTGGATCATCTTTGTTTTTTTCTTTTCCTCTGAGTTCGGGTAACAATTTGGATGTTCCATGAAAGTGAAGAGCGGTCGCTGTTCAACAAGCTCTAAAATTTTAGAATTCCAATTGGCAGGAAATAAATGTTTCTAAGAACTGTCTTTGTTGTTCAGCAATCCCATGCGTAGCAACTTGTTTTGATTGTGATATTTAGCATGAATTACCACTTTTACTGTATGTTAAAGTCCCGTTATTTACTGCTTATAATTTTGTGTACATATTGGTGCAGTTTGGTGAAGTTGATATTGATAGTTCATTAGTAGCCAATCATTCATCATCCAACGAGGATATTATTATGGTAAATAATGGTTGTCTCTGCTGTACTGTACGCGGGGATCTTGTCAAAATGCTTTTGGAGTTGGTTAAGAAGAAGCGAGACAAATTCGACCACATCGTGATAGAAACAACAGGTCTGTAAATGTCGAACTGTAATGATTTATATATATATATATATATACTTGCACATGCTGAAGTTGATGGTCTAACCAAAGCACGAACAATCTGGATTGCTGTTCTTTCTTGTTGGTTCCTTTGTCTTTCTATGATTTTTTCACCCGTTTATTTTTAAGTATCATTAAGGTTTTGCTATTCTGGATGGATTGATATGTCAATCGATTAATTTTGATCTGTACAAAAGCTATATTGTTTGCCATTATACCTCGATTGTGACCAATAAAATCTGGTAGTTAATTGACGTTTCTTGCTGTCCAGGTCTTGCAAAACCTGGTCCTGTTATTGAAACATTTTGTAGTGACGAACTGCTTTCACGGAATGTAAAACTTGATGGAGTTGTCACTCTAGTTGACTCTGTGAATGCCATGAAACATTTGAATGAAGTAAAACCTAGGTTTGTGGTGAACGAGGCTGTGGAACAAATTGCTTATGCAGATCGTATTATCTTAAACAAGGTGCGTATACTGTACTGTTAATTTCAACAGGGCTAAATTATTTCTTAACCAGCATAGCTACTGACGGTGAAAGACCTGATAAATTCTCGGTTTTATCCTCATGCTATTCAGTTGATGATGTTGACAGATAGATTTGGCGAGTGATGCTGATGTGGAGGAAGTAACAAGGAGGATTAAGGTAAGTGACTTTTATCCTCGAGCAAAACTGTGTATTCGGGATTGGTCGACATATATTAACTCAACTTTACAGAATCTGACCTGGAAGAAAAGTTTCTGGCATTAATGCCCTGTTCTAAGAACTTCACAATGCTTTCAACTTTTCTCGAGGACCTGTTATTATTTAATTCAGCTATTTCTTCTTGGTCATTGTCTTTCATGGTTTGGAGTGAATGAAACTAATAATTGAAAGCTGGTAATTAAAACTATGGTAATTTTCTTTTATTTTTAGATTTCTTTTAATTGTAACAGTTGTTTTCTGTTTAATTCTTCAAGCATGATTTTGTTCAACTTTTCAGCATATCAATGGAGTGGCACAAATTAAAAAAGCTAAATATGGTGTAGTTGACATGGACTTTGTTTTGGGAGTGGGAGGTTATGATCTTGACAGGTATTTTTTAACGGATGATATATCTGCACAGTGCCTTCTTTTTCCTTATGTGTTGCATCTTTCTTGACCAAGGCGTTGGCTATTTTAATCAGTTATGGTGATCAAATAATTTCTCTGATGTTTAAAAAATGTATCTTGTTTTGCAGAATTGAATCTGAAATTAAAACAGATGATTCTCATTGTTCTCATCAACATGAAAATGGACATGGTGGTTTGTTCTATAACTTGGTTTATTCTTATTAATGACTCGTTTTTCTTCATTCCTGTCATTTTCTTTTTGAAGTTGAAGAAAAGGAAAGCTAGCGAAAAAACAAGATACTTTTATGATCTCCGTGTTTTTTAATGCTGTCCTCTTTGTTGTACAAATAATACTTCTGCAATTGATTTTAATATCTTGTAAAAATATATTCACACCCTGGATTTTTGTGGTAATGTTTTTGTAATAAAATCTCGCAATGTGTTATTTCGACTTGTTACGTCCATTTGGAATCTGCAATTTTCATGTGACACTATTAAGACCCTTGGTCAAGGGATTTAGTGGGCTGTTTTAGGAGAGGCCTATGCGAGAGTGGTAAAAATAAATGCGAGGGAGGCAAGACATAGGATTCATTCTATTATTTTATTTTGGGTCGAGTATTGTTACTAGCTTAGGCTAAGGACTATCATAGTGCTAGGGTTTGTGTTTGCGTACAAAGTTTATCTTTGAGATATTTTCAAGTATATTTATAGAATATTTTTAGTTTATAAAAGTGTGGTTGTAACGATTCCTGTGGAACGAGATTAGAAAACATGTGAAATTCGGAGTTTTCTATACTTCGAGAATTTTTACATTGCTATCTTGGGTATGTTTCGAAGGCATTATGTTCAACTGTTCAAAATATTATTACCCTCTCCGCTCATCTCATTGTTATAACTCGTGCACCTTTTTTCTAACAGAACATCATCATCATCATCACAATCATGTTCACGACTCTGCTGTTTCCAGTGTCAGTATTGTTTCCGAGGGAACCTTAGATCTCGATTATGTAAGTGCTTAACTCGTTTCTAATGTTACTCCAAAACTACATTTGTCCATACACCTCGAACCAAAATTGACCAAGATTCGTGCGAGTAAAATAGTAGTTATAGCTTTTTGTAAAGAATCCTCATTACTTGATGCATTATTACATTATCTTGAATTCTAGATTCCTAGTTTTATTTAATGTGGTGATTTAGTTTGATGACTGGCTTGAACGGCTGGTAGAAGAGAAAGGCGATGACCTCTACCGAATGAAAGGAATATTGTCAGTCACTGACTCCGAGCAACGTTATGTTTTCCAGGTTCTAATATATTCACGATCAGACCAATATGGCAATACATGAACACCACAATTGGTTGCTTCATATAAACTTAATCTACATCTATGCCATTGTACGTGTTTCTTCAATTTTTTTTTCAGGCGGTGCATTCTATTTTCGATGGCTGCCCAGGCAAGGATTGGGCGCCAGATGAGGAAAGGGTAAACAAGCTCGTCTTCATTGGAAAGAATTTGGATGAAACTGCGCTGAGAAAAGGTTTCAAAGGCTGTCTAGTGTAAGTAGAACTCGGTTTGTCTTGAATATCACCCCATAACTCAAAAGACCAGGATCTTGGAGCACAATCATGGTTTTGAATACATAATTATGCTCATATCATGGAGGAGGGTGGATTTGTAATTTTCCTGGGGGCGCATTTGAAGCCTGTGGGAGTATGTGATGTGTTACGGTCATGCTTAGACTAGTCTCCCTTAGGGAAGATTTTAAAAAAATAAAAATAAAGATCATAATAGATTTGTCGATAAATACTAGAGGTAGATTATGGTATTGTTTGGGAAAAGTGTTGTATGCTATTTGGTTAATGTTTTGAACGAGTGGCCTTCAAGTTTGACACAAGAAAAGTTTACTTAGCTGTTTGATTATTGATAGGGGCAATTATGTCTCTTGCTCTGAGTTGAAAAAGTGAAAATACTGAAAATTTAAGATACGCACAGAGGGAAAAAAAACAAGAAAGTGTGGAATTTATAGTACATTTCATCCTGTGTTTGATTAATGATCTAAATTTGATTCTATGGGCCTGGAAAAAAATCAACTTTTTTATATTATGGATTTATGGTGGTATATGTTTTTTTAATAAAATTTGCTAATTTTTTGTACTAATTATTTAATATAAAATGTATACGTGTGAAATCAATGATTAGAAATTTTATTAATGTTTTTTTATAAATATTTATTTATGAAATGAAAATGTTAAATAATTATAATGATTTTTTTTATTTTTATATTTTTTGTGACCTAACCCGTAATCCATCTTGGGTTGGGGATGTTCAACCCGTCGGGGTGGTGGGTAAGCCCGCGCCCGGTCAAATAGTGGGTTTTTGGTGAGCCAATTCACATTTTTGTATGTTGACTTGTACTCATTGAATAAAGCTATAAAATGACATCAAAAATCTCAAAAAGTCTTGGAAATGCTTACGAGAAACAGGAAGAATCCACGAGCAGAAATCAAGATCATTGATTTTGCGCATGTTTTCGAAGTTTTTAGCAGAGAGTAGAAGTATGCTTTAAAGAGTCACAGAGTTGGTTGAAGGCACCACTAGTCCAGCTGATTGGGCTTTTGAAGGGCGAAGGTATTGCATGACACGACGGTTTCAAAACAAGAAGTTAATTGATTAAAACAAAAAAATAACAAGTTAATGAAAAAAATAAGCAATTTCTCTAGATAACCAAGCATACAGCTAAGAAAATACCATCAATAGTAGCATTATGGAACCACATTTGTAGTTCTTTTTCACGAATGCATAAAAAATCAAGCAGACACGATTCGTTCATTGACAATTAAAGTAATATGAAGGAAGCTTCATGTCATCCTCATTGTCTGAGTCATCACCTGCTTTTTTAAATGGAACAGATCCATCTCTCAGCTGGGTTTCTTTCAATTTCCTGCATCTCGTTGTTGTGATAAAATGGTGTTTATGGAATTATAAAAAATTCTTACAAACATTTAAAAAATTTGTGCATTTGACATTCATTCTCCTTATATAGTGTAAAATTATAGCATCCAAGAGAATTAGGATTGTCAAAAATCAATCCAACACGTCAACACGACAAAATCGAGCCGAAAAATATCAGTTAAGATTGAGGGCTTTGAGTTCGGATTGGATCGTGTTGACTTGAAAGCTAACCCGAAAAAAATTTATCGAGTTCAGGTAAACCTGGTTTAACCCGAAATAATCCAAAACTTTTTATTATTGTTATTTTATATAAAATTAAGAAATTTTTGTTATATTTTATATGTTCTATGTTTGAAAAAAAAAATTCTATTTTGATATAACATATTTTCGTTATTTAATGTTTATTTCTACAATTATTAAAACATGCATTTTGGGGTGAAATAATTATCTCCGCTGGTAGAACGGTCGAACCATGACGCTTGGGCTGTTGTGCGGTTTAAAAGATTTGAGTTGCACCATTATCACCAGCTATAGTGGTAAAGCGGCAAACGCTCGGTCTTACAATTGATATCAGAGCCAAGATCATGAGTTCGATTCTTATTGATTGCAAGCAGTGCAATTATTGATTGTTGGGGTACAATAATTATCCTTGCTGGTAGAGCGGTCGAACCATGACGCTTGGGCTGTTGTGCGGTTTAAAAGATTTAAGTTGCACCATTACCACCAGCTATAGTACTAAAGAGGCAAACGCTCGGTCCTACAATTCCAGATAAACATGCAACACATAAAACATGTATACTCAGCCAGAATATCTCGGATAGCACTTTCGTACCTCTAACCAGCAAACTAGCAACTTTGGCTTACAAGTCCAAGCCTATAGTCAAGTAAATATCATATCACTTATTGCTTACTAAAAGTATTGACTAGACTAATAACTACTCTCAAAATCTATTAAGATTTTAAACGTATACATGCGTCCGTCGTTAGCCCTTTGAAGTCGAAGGCTCCATCTCTCGAATACCGCACCCCCGAATACCGCACCCCCGCTAACTCGGAATCGCCTCGCTAGTGCCCGACCCCCGAATTGATGGCTAAGACGCTCAGGAAAACACCAAATATGAGAGGGAAGAAGTTGGAGATGAGCAAGGAAATGGGCTTTCGGATGGCCTATTTATAAGCATCGATCGGACGTTCCGATCCTTCGTGGATGCCACGTTCCGAGCTGTGCATTTTGGAAAATCTGATTGCCCTCTTCAGACCTTTCAATCTCATGCATGCACTAACGTGTTTAAAGTCTCTTGACACCTAAGTGGACGTCCCAATTCGGACCCTCCGATCCTCAGTTCGGACCTTCCGAACTCCCACGTGTCTGTGTAGTTGACACCTCACAATCTGCATGACCTAACACTTATCAAACCCTTCAATCCTAGTTCGAATTTTCCGAACTCCTCCTTCTGCATACAATCTTTGCTTGGGTCAGTTCGGTGCGTCCGAACCCTTCGATGGATCCGAAGTCTTGAATCTTATTCTGAACTTGATTATGCAATTGATTTGTTTAAATTAATAACTATTAATCATGTTTAATATTTAATCACCTTGAAGAGATAATCGGATTACTACACCAATGTTTTCATAATCGGAATGGTGATCGAACCGGTCTACATTAAAAAACGGTCCAACCGATCGGACCGAAAAATCGTTTATATAATATAAATATGATTAATGCTATATTTTAATTTTAAAAACCTAAAATATGAATATAAATGGGCAAAAAAATATATTAAACCTAAAAGATGTATATAAATGGACAAAAAAATATTCATCATAGTTTGAAAACTAATAACCATATAAATATATTCAAAATATTAATTATAATTATATATTTTTTAAAAATAAATTAATTGATTAAAAAAACTATAGTATTACTAAAATAATATTTTTAACGAAGTACGAATTCCAAATAATCATGTATATATATAATAAAGTATTAAATTAAGGTTTTGAAATAAAACTAAATAAATTTTCAAAAAAAAAATCAAAAAAACCGATTGAATCGGTTTTTTTGTGTTTAACCGGTTCTTGATCGATTTTGACCGGTTCAACTGTTACAACGATTTTTTAGAGTGTTCCAGACCGGACCAGTGACCGGTTCTTGGTCAAATCGATCGGTCCGATCCGGTTTTGAAAACATGATACTACACAATTACACAAATAGTGTCATAATATATTTCCACTTTCACACATAAAATAGAAATAGATTTATGGCATCTTAAAAGATAAAAGTCTATTTTTGTGTTGATGGGATGGGGGATGATTATTTATTGAATAGAAATAGAAAAAAATTAAATTCCTTCAAAATGGTTGATTTTTTTTTATTAATAATCGATTCAATATAATATTATCCCATTATTAAAAGCACTTAATACCACTTAATCGTTTTTATAAATATATTTATGTATGTCTCTGCAAGAGAAGATCACAGAAATATATTATGTCACGATTGTTATGATGTATACATTTTCACGTTGAGTATATACATTTGAGATAGATTGTAGTGGGGTCACTCAGTTCTTTTTTTCTTGTTGGATGGTTGGATCCACTAGTATAGGATCAGGTCACCCATATCCACATATTTATCTGGTGTGTGAGCCTCCTCCTAATGTGACAACCCAGAGTGTAACGTACCATGTCGCATTCCTGACTGAGCAGAGTTTGACCGAGATAGTCTTTTCGGTATCCTGTACATTTATATTCACGCACTCATAACAAGTGTATACTCATAGTCTTGTATTGAGCGTTGTTATCGCTCACTTCTTCGACTTTACCCCATTCCAGAGGACATGCCTTAGGTTGGACGGACTCATTGGGAGCGATCGTTGAGGCAGAAGCTGCAGATTTTCTGAAGAGTACTGTCCTGGTTTCCTTTCAGTTGGTTTGTTCATACTTTTTTCGATATTGTTGCATTTTATTGGGTATTTGTAGTCTTTTGATTGTGTTGTAATAATTTTAAGTTCCTCTTGTTTATCTGATTACGCTTGTGTTAACTTAATTGCATGCTATTAGTCTTGTCAAGTAGGTGATTCGAGACGGGTCTCTACAATTTGAATAAGTAAATCTAAACGATTTTACAAAAAAAGAAAATACGGAATTTTTTTAAAATTTTTTAAAAGCTGTTATAAAAATAAATATCCGTTTGAATAATTATTTTATAAACTTTTTTTTGAGTTGAAAAATATTTGAATAACTATTTAAAAAAACTATTTGATAGTTAAAAATAATTAATGTATTTGAATAACTAATTTATAAAAAAAATTTAAAAATTCTCATCCGAATTTTTTTTAGAGTATTTAGCCAAGAAAGCGTATATTATTATCTTAGAGATAATACATATTATAATTAACTTTTATAAACGATTATGTAGGAAATGAGAGGTTACTCTCAAGTCTCATGCCATGCTAATTTCTATTGAGACATCAGTGATATAATTCCTGAGAAAATCCTAACCTTGATTAAAAACGAAAAATAATCATTAGCATTATTCAGGACTGAAAAACAGAAAAAAAAAATTATTTTTTATTTTAAAAAAGTGTTTATTCTCTTAAACACACAATATTAATAATATATTGTTGTGTTTTGATTGATGAATTTGATTTAGATTGAAGAATTTGATTTGAGAAAGAGAATGATTTCATATTATATTCATCTTAGATATATTTGAAATTAATCATAATTCTTATTGAAAGTGAATAACTTGATATGAAGTAGATTTGAAAGTACATTTGAATTATGTAACCAAACAAGACAGATAATTTGGAATTCACAAAATTCAGGTGAGACAGCAACTTATTTAAATTTCATCGTTTAGTGACAACTCACAACCTTAATAAGTAGGCATAGTCTGATGATTTAACCAATTGAAAGGGTGTGAGAGTGAGCGTCTAGAGCTGTAAATAAATCGACTCGTTCCGCGAGTTTTGCGAGATGACTCGATAAATATTTCGTGAGTTTGCAAGCCTAGCTAACTCAAGTCAATTTTTTTTAAAAAAAAGTTCACGAGCCGGTTTACGAGTTTTAGTATTTTATTAATATAATTATATATTAAACATATATGCATTTTGAGTTTTTCGGACATTTCGAGCTTTCAATCTTTATTATCAAACCTTAATATTCAAACAATAGTTCGAATAGCTCATAAATAAGTTCAAATATTTCGAGCCAACCAAATTCGAACTCGAACTCTGTTTCGAAACGAACTCAAGAAAAAATTTAAAACTTCGAGGTGTGAATCGAGATCGAACTCAAATATATTTAATTCAAACTGAATTCGAACATTAAATTTATACTAATATTTGACTCGATTAGATTCGTTCTTCTAGATGAGACTATGATCTACGAGATGGAACACATTTGGTAGAGCACTGCTCTTAGATCATGCCCAAGGGGCAAGGAAGACGTGCGATCAAGTGTGTCTTCTTCGCTCCTGTTCATTCCTCGCCCCTCCAAGGGGCGTGGATCTCGCACACGAAAGTCTTCCACGTGTGAGGATGTGGTGGGCTCCGTGCGGAACCCTTCCGCGCGGTGAAGCTCTCCACAAGCTTAAAAAATATTTTTTTAAAAAAATTAAACGACTAGATTTATCTAGCCGTTTGAAAATTAAAGGGTCATAAAAACCTGACCCTTTTATTTTAATAATAATAATAAAAAGAAATGACGGAAAAAAAGAAGGATTGGGATAATCTGGTCGTTGAAGATAGCCTGATTTTTTTAATAAACAATTATTAAAAAATGAATTTTTTTTAAAAAAAAATCCGAATTTTTTAAAAATATTTGAACAAGTGTTAACAATCATATTTTCAAAATTCAAGCATTCTTCTATAAATTGGTTTGGATACATCTCATAAAATTCATAATTTCTTCCACTTGAATTCCAAAAACTCAATAGTTTTCAACTTTCATTACATTTTCAATCCAATTTCGAGAAATAGATTCATGAAAAAATAATGATCTCAATACTCCACCAAATACTTCTCAATTCACCGACGAGCAAATGTTGAGTTTTATATTCAGCCAACTCAATTCTCCCAAAATTCCATTGAAATCTTGTCTCTTACTTTTGAAACCACGTCTACTAAATCTAAAAGGAAAGTAAAAAAATTGTTGTTGGCGATGGTGGTGAAAACATCACATGGAAACCTTGGACGAAGGTTGAAAATGAACATCTCGCATGGTGAGAGCCTTTTGGATCATCAAAATGGTCATATCTACGCCTTGAACGCACGCTCCCACAGACGACGCCAATGATGCGATTATCATAAAATGGGTCCCCGGGGTAGTGGGTAAGGTCCCGAGTGAAATAGCAGCAAGCTCCCTGGTTTCACCGTGGGAAATTCCTACGCATCAGAAAATAAGAAGCTCGTAATGGGGAGCCGGAGGGGTTTTCGGCGTCGCCACTGCGATGCTTAAATCAGGTTAAGATTTATGGAATGGGCTTATGAAGGTTTTTTGAGAGACTGCGAGACGCCAGTGATAGGTGATATTTAAAAAACAAACAAACCACACGAGATTTGTCAAGAACAAACATCACCCAATGACACATAATACAAACATTACAAAACATGTTTTGAGTGAATCCAAAACTCACTCCCATTACTCTTATGATTCAAACCGATGATACTTTATTATTATTAGCAGAGGATCCGGATCTTTTATTATGATACTGGCTTCAAAACAATGGTGGAATGATTCAAAATACGTAAACTGAATTGACCACCGAACTCGGTGGTGTCGATCTTCGACTGCCCCGGAGGAGGCAACAGCTCGAAATTCTGCACCAGTCCCCCCAAAGTGATGCCAAGAATTGGCAAAGCGAGAATGATTCCAGGACAGCTCCTCCTGCCGACCCCGAACGGCAGGTACCGAAAATCGTTGCCATTGGAATCGACTTTCGACTCCTCTTCCAAAAACCTCTCGGGCCTGAATTCTTCGGGCTTTTTCCAGTTGTCGGGGTTGTTAGCCAGCCACCAAGCGTTCACCAAGATCTTGCTTTCAGCCGGAATGTCGTAGCCGCTTAGCTTGGCATCACGGAGGTTCATGTGGGGTACTAGAAGAGGTACGGCCATTCTGAGGCGGAGAGTTTCTTTGATCACTGCTTGAAGGTATGGTAGTTTGTGGAGTTCGGGCTCCGTAACCGGTACTCCCGGGCCGATCACGGTTACTATCTCATTCCGAAGCTTTTTCTGGATCTCGGGTTGGTTCACTAATTCAGCAATGGCCCATTCAATTGACCACAATGTTGTTTCAATTGCTGTTCATGGAAACACACGAGTTGTTACATTTGTCCGTCTTTAGCATTAACCATAACTTTTTTGGGTAAAGTAAGAAACTTTTGTCGAAACAATCACTTAAATAGTTCCGAGTTTATCAATGCAAATAATCTTGGTTTCAGAAAAATAAAATTTTAAGTTTTTATTTTATCTTTCATGAGCTATTCCCCTCAGTGATTGGAAAAAAAGTGTTAAAAAGTTATGACTTTCAATTTTTTCAGTTTTGGTGTTCTAAAATTAAAGTGCTGTCATTTTATATCTAGGAAGGTACATAGTGCGTGGGTTATTTGAAACCACTAGTTGTTAACTGGTGAATACATTTTTAACTACCGACAAAAACATACGAGAGCCTTGAAATGGTTTTGGGTGGTGATTGCGTGTAGCTAATTTGACATCAAAGTTCCTAATATGAGACAAGATATCGAGTTTGAGACGTAATTGTAATAATCACGTGCCCCAACTCAAAAAAAAAAAAAAACAAAATGGTTTTTGGGTCATTGTCATTTGTTCAGGTCAAATAAATATTAGCAATCAAAGTCAACAACCCCACCCCATTTCCGGACTTAACAACAACACAATCAAGAAATCTTATATACCAAAAGAAAATTCAAAAATGGTAATTTTTTCCAGGACAAATATGTTAAAAACCAGTGGTGGCGTCTAGATCGTCTGAGCGCTAGATGATTGCCCACCGTCCTGATTTTTAGACAGTTGAAACTCTTGAGAATTATTATATTAATTGACCGTCTAGGTCGCCTAACCGCCGCTCAGGCGATCGCCTAGATTAACATATAATATATATTTTTTTAATTTAATTTTAAAAAAAATATTATTTGACATATTTGTCCATCAATTTGTATCAAATGAAGACATGAATTATGCCATATAATTGGAGTTTGAATTTGATAAAGAGGAATTATTGAGAAATATTAAGATGAACAATAATAATTAGATATTTAGACTAAAAAAACACCGCTTAGACATGTTAATTCGATAAAGAGGAATTATTGAAGAAATATTAAGATGAATCGTACTAAAATAATTAGATATTTAGGCTAAAAATAAAAAATCGGTCGCTAGGCGGTGGGTGGCCGTCGGCCTATTGCTTACCCATTTTTAGAACCTTGTTAAAAACTTACCGGCAATGTTCATGTTCTCAACAATGTAAAGGACATTGTCTTCATTGATTTCTCCTTTTTCTTGGGCTTCGATTATGTGATCAACGGCACATTTTAGGCCATCATTGTCCCTAGCCTTCGTGCTCGCAAGCTTCCTATAACATGAAATTCAAGCCATTAACAACATTCCCCCCTCCAAAAAAAAAAATAACAACTTTTTTCTTAAAAGTTGAATCTTTTGAGGGAAAAGTATCCCTCAAAATCGATCATAGGTCAGAATATGCCCATACCCCCACCAAAAAAATTTGAGTTTCCAAATGGAAAATGACCAAAAGAAGTGAGTTAGAGGCGCAATGATTAGAGAAACAAGAAAACAAGGTGGAAATGAAAAAGAAGTTACTTTCTCTCATCAACAAAAGAGTCCTTGAATAATTGCAATCTTTGTCTTTAACTTCCTGGCAAACTTTGAGATAGCCTCTCAAAAATGGCCTCAAAATGGGAATGAAATCCCCGTAATTATAGTCAAAGCTCTGCGTCAATCTGCTCCTCTCCCCATTCAGAGCCTTGAGTTTATTGAACAATGGGTCCTCTTCACTCTCAAACCTTGTATCAAACATGATGCGATACATATTATTGTACATCATCAGCTGGAGTCTCCTCCGGAGAACGATCCCTTTCGTGGCAGCTTCGGGGTTCTTCTTCACTTCCTCCACCACGGCGGCCAGCTCCGCCTCCCATCCGCGGCGGTTCCTCTGCACCACTTTGCTGGTGAAGAACGGCACCGTCATGATCCGCCGCATCTTCCGCCAGTGCTCGCCGTAGGAGGCGAAAACCAAGTCCTGACCTTTCCCGGTGAAGATGTCGAACACGACGTTATTCATGCGGGACCCGAACTCCACTCCCTGGGTGTGGAGGACCTCTTTGGAGAGTTCCGGGGAGGAGACGACGACGAGGTTGCGCTGTCCCATGCGGAGCATGAATATTTCCCCGAATTTCTTGGCGTAGTCTATGAGGTTGCGGTGGTTCAGATCATCTCCCACTTGTAGCCAGTTTCCGAATATTGGGACGGGGATGGGTCCCGGCGGGAGCTTGAACTTGTTGCCGCGGAGTTTGGAAATGACGGTGGCGGTGATTATGGCGAAGAGGAGGCCGAGAAGGGTTTTCTCGAGGAGGAGAAGGTCCATGTGTTGGAGTACCCGACCCGGGTAGCGGTGGTCTCTCGGCGGTTGAAATGGTATGGTGGTGGGTTCTGTTCTGTTCTGTTCTGTGAGAGGCGATGGAATGTGGAAATTTATAGAACTACTACGGCAGGGGGAGGCGGAATTTGACGGCGTCAAAGTTAACGGCTGTTTCGTGTGAGTCGATTAATGTGGAATTGACGCCGTCTAAACACCTGCGGTGAATCAGAATTCAGGGGTGGTTCGATCCTACAGTGGGGGTATACCCGCTGTAGGTGTGTGTGGCCAAACATCCAAAATTATGTGGGTCTCACATCAATTATGTGAAACCCATATGATTTTGAGGCAATGAAAGGCGACCAGCTGTAGAGGGGTGTTACCCTCTCTATGTAGCTTCGAACCACCCAGAATTCAAATTAGAATTGGTAAATCTTTTACTTATAGATATATTAGAATAATTAACTTAGTGTTATGATTTATTTTTTAATATATTTAAAATATTTTTATTTTCAATTTTTTGTTTTTTCCACATTTCTTACTCACTATTCCCACATCTCTAATAATTTTATTTGTCAATTCTAGTTTCTTTTTTTTTCTAATTAAACTAACTTATTAAATATCAAAATTCATATATATTGTAGTCATTATTTTACACAAACATCGTTGCTAGTTTTAGGAATGGTTCGGGGCTAGGTAAACGAGTTGGGTACGGCTCCTAAAAAGTAGCGTTAATTATACTCTTTTTTTTGGGTTGAACTTTGAAGTGCTTTTTAATTCTTAAATTTCACAAATTGGCTAATACTTTTGATTATTATTAGTAGTTTTTTTATATATAAAAAATATTATTACTAAGTGGTTGATTCCACTGTCCACAACTCCACATCAATCTGTCTTTGAACTCCATTCTTTCAAGAATTTAAATTTTTTATCTAATCGTTTCGAGTATTTATTACTATACAAATTTGGTTTTAGTTCAATCATGTTTCAAACAAAAAGTTTATATGTTAGTCTAATATATTACTCTAACGTTGATTCTGATAGTCCTAATTGGTTCTCATAGGTTTCAAAGAAAAAATTATGGATATTAAATGTAACAATAAATATAGATTGTTGAAAATACATTTAGAAAAATACATTAAAAATAGTTTGAAGTCAAACGAGTAATACCCTCAACTTTTGGATATCATTCTATAAATTGTTTGTGCTGAATCTTGTGAAATTCTAACGATATACTTTCATCAGTAAATTAATTGATTCGTAAACAACATTTTAGAAAAAGGTTTTGCTCTTCAACGTATCACAAGATCCTGCACATCCAATCGAGGTTATGGAGAGAATATATATAAATCCTATTTTCCCTAAATATTTCGCTCTTCAATTTTATAAACATTATTTGAACCAACTTAATTAAAATAATATGACTTTTATTTAACTTTTCTTATTATCTTATTGATTGAATATAATAGGGTACCTGTTTTATTCGATTCTTGGGATATTCATAGTTATACGAATAATTGATCCAATGATTTTAATAAAGTGTGTGTGTGTATATATATATATATATATATATATATATATATATATATATATATATATATATTTGTAACATTAATTACATGAGGTGAAAAAATTTTATAACTCTTTTTTATAATTATTTGATCAATTTTTTGGCAAAAGATAATCCACAAGGGTACAGGGAGTGTTTGCAATAGATTGTACTTTTGTAGAAGTGATTAATTTATAGATTATAAAAAAGTTAAGAAAAATCAAAAGTTGGTAGTGTTTGGACACAAATGTGAAAATCTAAAAATCAAAGTTGGGTAGTGTTTGATAAATAAGTGATTAGAGTAATTTTAACAATGACCTTCTTATTAGAATCACTTTTGGAGAATCATAATCACCACATGACTAGCTTTTGGATTTCTATTAAGTTAAGCATAAGCTAACACATAATCTAGATTTAAAAAACACACAAAAATGATTTTTTTAAGCCAAAAGCTAACAATCACTTTTTTTTTAGTGATTGCAAACACTCCCGTAATGTCGAACTAACCAAGATATAAATATGTGTTACTCCGGATACTATGTAACAAGTGTGAATAATAATTAAAGCAATTAAAATTAATAGTATAGATACCATGCTATTTTTTTTTTTTTTTTGAAGTAACAACTGTTGTCCCTATCTAGATTGATTTATTTATTTTGAGCTAAACCTATATTTTTCAACAATAAGAAAGATAATAGTGTTTCAAATCACTCGGAAAAATACCAACCGCGGTTGTGATTTTGTATATATAGTAATATAGGCAATAGACCATGGTAAGTGACTTGTGAATATGAATTAGAATTTTATAATTCACATTGAATAAGTATTTGATTTAGCATACACGTTCAAAGAATAATGAGTTGGAAGATTACACCTAGGGATGACAATTTCCTCTGAACCCGATGAAAAACCCGATATCCGACCTGAACGGAGGAGGGTACGGAGGCATTTTTTGGACCCGATTAAATAAATGGGTAAATGGGTATGGGGATCTCGTAAATGGGGATGGAGGATGATGTAGATTGTATCCTACCTATACCCGACCCGATACCCGATTATATATACATATATATACATACACATATTAATTTATATTAAATAAATGCTAATTTAATTTTTTTTTTGTTGAATAATGTTAGTTGGATGAAATAATGAAAATTATTAATATAAAACTAATGATTTTTTAGAAGTTTTATTTTTTATATAAGTCTTTGGTTGTAAATTTTCTTCGGTGTTTTATTTTTTTATTATCTTAAAAATTTTGATATAAAAATCTAGTAAATAAGTATAGTTTTATCAAATAATTAAAATTTAAAAAAAATTATTTTTATGAAGTATATACAATAAATGGGTATATGGGTAGGGTATGGATATCCGATCATCCGACGGGTATGGGGATGTAGATGAAATTAAATATCCGATGGGTATGTGTATGAGTATGTGGATGAATTTAATAAATGGGTATGGGGATGGAGGCACGATATCCTACCCATACCCGACCCATTGCCATTCCTAATTACACCAATGAGATTTAACCAATTTTATTATTATTATTATTATTATTATTATTATTATTATTATTATTATTATTATTATTAGGGGAGTGTTATTTACATTTCAAATTTTGTTAATCACACTCCAAATTGTCATTTTAATTTAGAAGGTGACCATAATACCCTTTTATCACTCTAAGTTGTTGACATAAATAAAACCAATAAAGAATGCCCACAGTGGTATATGCGAGTTGGTAAGGCCTGAGATGACGTGAGAAGAAATTTCCCAGCGTTGCGGGTTCGATCCTCGTGTGGAGCATATTCCCTGCTGAAATATTGTGGGGGTATGCTCTGGGGATTGGGCCATGTGCTCCCTCCCTCAGGTCCCTGCCGCTCGTGCACATCGCTCGATTTACCCTCCGCATGAGCCAATGGGCAATGGGGTCCCCTTTAAGGTCAACCTTTTTTTTTTTTTTTTAATAAAACCAATAAAGAATGGTAATAAATACTTTCTGTTATAAATTTAGTTGGAGGAAAGGAGGAAGAGAATGAAATACTAGAGAAATGTAATAGAAAAAGAAGAGTCTCCAATATATTAACTAAACATCTGTATTTATAGGGTAGATGGATTAGTGTAAAGAAAGGAAAATCTCAATAAAATCAATCAACTACAAATCATCTATATATAACACTCCCCCTTAGATGATTGATGAAGAGTGATAAGTGTATTTTATACACTTAATTTATATACGATTTTAATTGTTAATTATTGGTTTCGAGCAGATTTATGCTGTGTTTTGTTGTTTTTGTGGTCGTAGGAATTTAGTGAAGTTATGTGGAAAAGTGAAGAAAAATAAGAATTTGAGAAAGAGAAAAGAAAAGAATAAAATGGAGAAAATAAAATAAGAAGAATTAGAGAAGAAAAGAAGAAGAAAGTAACGATCAGACAAGAGCAAAGAGGTTAATGGGCTTTTCTTTAATGGGCCTGAAGAAAGATTAGCGCTTGTTGTTAGCGTTGAGATAAGAGCAAACGCGCTATGCCTTGTGAAGATTTGAGATTGTATTCGAGATAAAGGCGCGCCCACGCCGTTTCTAGAGCGCCCGCCCAGTTGCTGGATTGGAAAGTTTTATTATTTCGGGCAATTAATTCTATGGGCTTTTTGAAGGGCTTTTGCTGAGAAGTATAAAAGGATTTTTATCTGAAAATAAGAGAGGGGAGCCGCACAACAATCACACGAAATATCAGAGAGAACAGGGCTTGATCGTTGGAATTTTCTGAAGATTTCTGGAGCTTATCTGAAGAACGAAGACGGAGTTTGATCGATCGGACACGGCGTCGACGAGGGATTTGATTTCTTACTTTTATTTAATTTTGAATATGTTTAGATTTATAAATTATTGTTTTATTCAAAATTTTATTATGAACTAAATTTTTATAGTCTAGAGGTCGGATGGAACCTGGTGTAGACGCTTTCATTAATTTTTGATTTTATTGGATTGAGTTTCTTCTAGATTAATTGTTTTTTCTAGAATTGATTGTCTTTTCAATTATCTGATTAATAATTGATTTGTTATATTTATTTGAAATCATTGCTCGGGAGAGGGGATTTTGAATAGGATATTAGAACTACACTGTTAATTATTTATGCAGCTCGGGAGAGTGTATGATTTTAACAGAGCTTTTAAAAAGAACATTGTTTTGTGATAGATCACTGCGATAAATTCTTAATAGGGATATTGAAATTTAATTGTAGTTGATAAACATTATTTGTTGCTCGGGAGAGGAAAATAATATACGTAAGTGTTCTTGGCTATTAATTGACTGAAATTCATGAAGATTAATTAATTAGGATTGATTGTTGTTGAAACCAGGTGAAATCTAATCCTCTAGACCATTATTCTCTGATTGATTATTCCTGAAAGTTGTGTGCGTACTATCTAAAATCTTCTGATTATTTATTTTATTGCAAAATTCTCAAAGTTTGATTTTCTAGATAAATTTTAGACTATTCTAATTACAAGTACTAAATATTTTCATTTTACTCCCTGTGGGATCGATATCTGAATTATTCACTATATTAAAACTTGACACTCAAGCGCTTGCGAGGAATTTTTACAACAAGTTTTTGGCGCCGTTGCCGGGGAGTAAATTTTGATTATTTTTTAGTCTTGTTACCAATTAGTCTAGATTTTAATTTAGAGTTTTTTTTTTAATTTTAAGTTAGTAATTAATTTCTTCTAATTTTAATTGCAGTTTATGCGACGATCTCAAAGCGCCAATTTTGATTGATGCTTCGCGAGTAAAAGAGAAAGGGAAGATCTAACACCGGTGAAAGTCGGGCTGACGACTTTAAACCAAGCGCTACTTGGGAGGCAACCCAAGCATTTTCTTTCATTTTATTTGCTTTTATTTTCAGTTTATTTAATTTTTGTTATTTAATTGTTTTAATTTTTTTTTATTTTAAATTTTTGAGCTTAATTTTTCTTAATTTTCA
Source organism: Henckelia pumila (assembly GCF_033568475.1). Classification (NCBI taxonomy): domain Eukaryota; kingdom Viridiplantae; phylum Streptophyta; class Magnoliopsida; order Lamiales; family Gesneriaceae; genus Henckelia; species Henckelia pumila. The sequence goes on along the minus strand of NC_133123.1, from coordinate 17,910,501 downwards.
CAATTATTTTCAGGCTTAAAAATCTCAATGCCGAGCAAAGGGCGTGCCCGCCCCACTTAATGGAGCGCCCGCGCGATACCCTGTATGAAATTGGAGTTGTTTGCGAATTAAAGGCGCGCCCGCGCCATTGCTATCGAGCGCCCGCGCTTCCTCTGCGCCACACTAATACAAGAACTAGCGCTAACGCACTGCTCAACCGCGCTACCATCAGCGCTAACGCGCATACCACCTCCACCAACTGCGCTCCATTAGCGCTATCGCGCTATCACCATTAGCGCATGAACCATGCGCTATCGCGCCTCATTATCTGCGCAACACTCTTCTCAACAGCTCTCCTTCCTTGCGCTAACAAATCTCTTCTGCGCTACATTCCAGCGCAATCGCGCTCCAAGCTGTTTCTCTTCCTTGCGCAAACAAAAAAACCATTCGCACAACATTTAAGCGCAGTCGCGCATCACCAGCTCCAATTTGCGCATCACTTCACTACCTTGCGCAAACAACTAATCTGCGCTGCTACCTAGCACAAGAGCGCGTCCACCAGCTACAACAAGTGAAATCAAATCCCCATCTGTGCAGCTACCTAGCGCAATCGCGCTTCCATTCTTTATCTGCTCTTCATCCTTGCGCAAACAAATCTCAGTAGCACAGCCTTGAGATCACACGCCCTTCCTAGCTGCTCACATCCATGTACCAGCAACCAACATCACATCATGCTCGAGCTACCAGCTGCAAACACCATGCGGAATTCAAGCTCCTCAGTTGCAACACACCATGCGTGATAGTGCTTACCAGCAGCACAAGATCTTGTGCTAACAGCCTCTCCAAGGCTCTTCTTCCATGCACCATCAACCTACTAAGGGCGCACACTTCTCACATGATTCCTAACCAAGCGTAAACCATGAACAATCGCACATCCGAAGCCTGCCATGCCATGGATTTGTGTTTCTTCCTGCAATATTGCCTTGATTGATTGATTTGGGTTTTAATTTTTGTGTGTTAATCATGTGTATGTATTATTTTTAGGTTAACTTGGATGTTAAGTCGTGTATCTCCACTACCTTTCCAATGGTTGTGGTTGCGGTTGCGGTTGCGAATTATTTACCATGAATTTTGATATCACCGGGTACTGATGCTCGGTGTCGAAGGTATGAGTCCCTTGTTTTTTTTTAATTGTTTTCAATCATTAGGGACAATGATTATATTAAGTTTGGGAGATGAATCATTTTGTGCAATGATCTAGTTGAGTAGTTGAGTTTTACTGTGTGCTTCATAGATAAATTATTTTTGTTGAGTTGAGTTGAGCTTTAAAAGAAGTCGAGAAAGAAATGGATGCATGGCTGAAAAGTTTTTGTTTTGTGCTATAACTGAAATCCATGATTGTCTACCTTTCTGACAAATATTTTTGAGAAAAAATGGAACCAAGTGAATGAACAATTTCCTATATACTCTGTGATTAATGTTTGAATCTGATTTTTGAAACATACAAACATAGATATGATTGAGGCATTATTTGAAATTTTTTGGGCCTAATTTTTATTGAAAAATTTTATCCTTAGTTGCCTATTTGAGCCTACACGTATATTAGTACTTTGAGGTACGAGAAAATTCTGAATTTTTTGTGAAAATCATCGTTTACTGCTGATGATTATATTTTCTGCACTGATTGAATTTGTATGATTTAATTGTGGATTGATACTTATCTAGAACTAGTTCGGACACTTTTCGAGGTGAAATACGGGAAAAACTGAGATTAGGAATGATTTAGGCGATTTTTTTGAATTCGTTTGAGCCTTTCAAGCTACCTATTAATATTTTATCCCTAGTACCTTGTTTGAGCTTTATTGAAAATCGAGTGGCATGCATGTAAACGTGTGATTAAACCCCCATTCGTCATTATTTCAAGGTCCTACATTGACTACCTGAATAGCTTATATATTATTTCCTACCTTTAAGGGAGTAATTTGAATGCTAAAATGTTATATGCTCCTAGTTTTATTTGTGAGAAAAGGATTGGTGTGGTGGTGAATTGAAAAGAAAAAATGAAAAGAGGTAGTAGTAGAAAAAAGAAAAAGAGTTAAAAAAAATGTGGTTATGAAAGAAAAGATGAAAGTTGAAATAAAATTGATGAAGTGAAGTGAAGAAGTTGTGAAATTGTGAAGGAAAAGGAGTTGAAGTTAGAATTGAGCATGAATATAAATTACTCCTTGTTTTGAATTCTTATCCTTCATTTGTAGCCATGAGCCAGACCTTACATTATGAGCCAAATAAGTCCTATTGACCGAGTCTCAGTTGCCCAATATACTAGTGGAGAAGAGTTGCGAGAATTTAGTCTATGGACCGTTCATTGATACTTTTAATGATTATAAATTTTGATCGAAACACGCACACACTATTATTCTTTGAATAAACCTTATTTGTGAGTGTTTTTGATAGATATCCTATATTTGATCCTATGCTACCTTGAAAAGTACTCATGATCTATGAATGTTTGAATTGAACTTGGATAATGGTGTTTTGAACGTGAGTTGCGGAGATTGTGAGTTTATGCGGTTATTTTTGTTATGAATGAAATTTTTAAGTATTAGTAGGTTGGATATGATTGGATTTGATATTTTTGAAATCATTGTTGAGGCCAGTGCTCCATATTATTTCTTGACTATTCTTATTGGTTTATAGAATGAGTTTTTGGAAGTTATTGTTTTGAATAGTTTTGCTCGGGATTAGCAAAATTCTAAGTTTGGGAGTATTTGATAAGTGTATTTTATACACTTAATTTATATATAATTTTAATTTTTAATTATTGGTTTCGAGCAGATTTATGCTGTGTTTTGTTATTTTTGTGGTCGTAGGAATTTAGTGAAGTTATGTGGAAAAGTGAAGAAAAATAAGAATTTGAGAAGAGAAAAGAATAAAATGGAAAAAAGAAAATAAGAAGAATTAGAGAAGAAAAGAAGAAGAAAGTAACGATCAGACAAGAGCAAAGAGGTTAATGGGCTTTTCTTTAATGAGCCTGAAGAAAGATTAGCGCTTGTTGTTAGCATTGAGATAAGAGCAAACGCGCTATGGCTTGTGAAGATTTGAGATTGTATTCGAGATAAAGGCGCGCCCGCGCCGTTTCTAGAGCGCCCGCCCCGTTGCTGGATTGAAAAGTTTTATTATTTCGGGCAATTAGTTCTATGGGCTTTTTGAAGGGCTTTTGCTGAGAAGTATAAAAGGATTTTTATCTGAAAATAAGAGAGGGGAACCGCACAACAATCACACGAAATATCAGAGAGAACAGGGCTTGATCGTTGGAATTTTCTGAAGATTTCTGGAGCTTATCTGAAGAACGAAGACGGAGTTTGATCGACCGGACACGGCGTCGACGACGGATTTGATTTCTTACTTTTATTTAATTCTGAATATGTTTAGATTTATAAATTATTGTTTTATTCAGAATTTTATTATGAACTAAATTTTTATAGTCTAGAGGTCGGATGGAACCTGGTGTAGACGCTTTCATGAATTCTTGATTTTATTGGATTGAGTTTCTTCTAGATTAATTGTTTTTTCTAGAATTGATTGTTTTTTCAATTATCTGATCAATAATTGATTTGTTATATTTATTTGAAATCATTGCTCGGGAGAGGGGATTTTGAATAGGACATTAGAACTACACTGTTAATTATTTATACAGCTCGGGAGAGTGTATGATTTTAACAGAGCTTTTAAAAAGAACATTGTTTTGTGATAGATCACTGCGATAAATTCTTAATATGGATATTGGAATTTAATTGTAGTTGATAAACATTATTTGTTGCTCGGGAGAGGAAAATAATATACGTAAGTGTTCTTGGCTATTAATTGACTGAAATTCATGAAGATTAATTAATTAGGATTGATTGTTGTTGAAACCAGGTGAAATCTAATCTTCTAGACCATTATTCTCTGATTGATTATTCCTGAAAGTTGTGTGCGTACTATCTAAAATCTTTTGATTATTTATTTTATTGCAAAATTCTCAAAGTTTGATTTTCTAGATAAATTTTAGACTATTCTAATTACAAGTACTAAATATTTTCATTTTACTCCCTGTGGGATCGATATCTGAATTATTCACTATATTAAAAATTGACACTCGTACGCTTGCGAGGAATTTTCACAACAAAGAGTCCAATGTTGTCTCGTTAAAACCTTGTCAGTAAAATCCAGTGGAAAAAACCTGAACGAAGGAAAAAGAGTACAACAATTGATACTCCCCCTGATTTCAATCACGGAATATCTTTTAATTGATGCATCCCTATCTTTTGCACCAATTTCTTGAATGTTGATGTCGGTAATGCATTTGTGAATAAATCAGCTACATTGTCACTTGAATGGATTTGTTAGACATCAATATCACCTTTTTGCTGAAGTTTGTGCGTGTAGAAAAACTTTGGTGAAATGTGTTTCGTTCGATCGCCTTTGATATACCCTCCCTTTAGTTGTGCAATGCAAGCGGCATTATCTTCAAAAATAGTCGTCGGGCTATCTTTCGTTGTTGGTAGTCCACATGATTCTTGAATATGTTGAGTTATAGATCTCAACCATATACATTTTCAACTTGCTTCATGCATTGCAATGATCTCAGAGTGATTAGATGATGTCGCTGTCAAAGTTTGCTTTGTCGACTTCCATGAAATAGCGGTGTCCCCTCGTGTAAACACATAACCCTTTTGGGATTTGGCTTTATGTGGGTCTGAAAGATAGCCTGCATCTGCATATCCTATTAAAGAGAAATTTGATTTTTTCGAATAAAATAATCCCATGTCAATTGTACCACGAAGGTAACGAAATATATGTTTTACACCATTCCAATGTCTTCGGGTTGGAGAAGAACTATATCTTGCTAGAAGGTTAACAGAAAAAGCTATATCTGGTCGGGTAAATTTGCAAGATATGATAATGCACCAATTGCACTTAGATATGGTACTTCCGGACCAATGATATTCTCTCCATCTTCAAGTGGACGAAAAAGATCTTTCTTGGTGTCAAGTGATCTAACGACCATTGGTGATGCTAATGGATGTGCTTTATCCATGTAAAATCGTTTTAGTATTTTTTCTACGTATGAGGATTGATGAACAAATATTCCTTCTTGTAAATGTTCAATTTGCAAGCCAAGATAAAATTTTGTCTTTCCCAAATCCTTCATCTCAAATTCATTTTTTAAATAATTGGCAGTTTTGGTGAGCTCTTCGTGAGTTCCTATGAGATTTAGATCATCCACATATACTGCCACGATTTCAAAACCTTCATCCATTTTTTTCGTAAAAATGCATGGACAAATAGTATCGTTTGTGTAACCTTCTTGTAATAAATACTCACTAAGGCGATTGTACCACATGCGCCCGAATTATTTTAATCCATATAATGACTTTTGCAGTTTTATTGAGAACATGGTCTTAGGGATTGTATCACTTGCTTCTTATGTCTTAAATCATTCAGGAATTTTCATGTATATATCGTTATCAAGTGAACCATATAAATATGCAGTAACCACATCCATAATTCGCATGTCCAATTTTTCTGATACATCCAAGCTAATCAAGAATCAAAAAGTTGTGGCATCCATTACAGGTGAGTATGTTTCCTCATAGTCAATTCCAGGTATCTGAGAGAAACCTTGGGCTACAAGTCTGGCTTTATATCTTACAATTTCGCCATCTTCATTTCTTTTTCGTACAAACACCCATTTGTATCCTACAAGGATTATATTTTTTAGGTGTTTGAACTACGGGCCCAAACACTCTACGTTTCTCTAAAGAATCTAATTCAGTTTGTATAGCCGCCTTCCATCTTGGCCAATCATTTCTTTGTTGGAAATCTTTAACAAATTGTGGTTCGGGATCATCATTGTCTTGCATAATATCAAGGACTACGTTTAGAGTGAAAACATCATCGATGTTTGTATTACTTCGATCCCATATTTTACGAGATATCAAATAATTTGTCGAAATCTCGATATTTTCATGTGATTATGATTCTTCATGAATCATGTTTTCCACATCTGTTTCATTTATTTCTCTTGTTTTATCATGTAAAGTTGCTTCTTCTGGAGCTGTAACTGCTTCTTTATCTTGTACCTTTCTTTTTCTAGGTATCGTATCCTTCGAACCAATTGGTCGACCACGCTTCTGGCGTATTTTAGATTCGTTTGCGGGTCTTTATTACATGGTCCTACAGGGACATCAATCTTCACCGGAGTATTCTCTACTTGTGTATATGATTTTGTCACATTTTTTGTATTAACAAAAGCATCGGGTAATTGATTTGCAATTCTTTGCAAATAAATAATTCTTTCAACTTCTTGCTCACATTGATTGTTTCGGGGATCATAATGAGATATAATGTTTTCTCATTCCAACAAATTTTTCGTTGTTCCTCAGGATACAACTTTGCTCCCCCTAGAGTTGGAAAACCAGTTTCATCAAAGTAACAATCTGCAAATTTTGCAGTAAATAAATCACCCGTTAAAGGTTCCAAATATCTAATGATAGATGATGAATCATATCCCACGTAAATTCCAAGTCTACATTGTGGACCCATTTTGGTCCGTTGTGTAGGTGGGATAGGGACTTGTACCGCACAACCAAATACACGAAAATGAGAAACTTCAGGTTCTTGACCATATGCAAGTTGCAAAGGTGAGTATTGGTGGTAATTAGTTGGTCTCACACGAATCAATGATGCAGCGTGTATTATAGCATGACCCCAAGCTGCAGATGGTAGTTTTGTTTTCATGAGTAGCGGCCTAGCAATCAATTGCAATCGTTTAATAAATGATTCTGCAAAACCATTCTGTGTATGAACATGAGCAACTGAATGCTCAACTAAAATCCTGATCGACATACAAAATTCATCAAATGATTGTGATTTGAATTGAGCAGTATTATCAAGACGAACTGCCTTGATTGAGTGATCAGGGAACTGAGCACGTAATTTAATTATTTGCCCAAGTAATCTAGCAAAAGCTATATTTCGAGATGCTAACAAACTAACATGTGAACACCTAGTTGAGGCATCAATCAATACCATGAAGTATCGAAATGATCCACATGGTGGGTGTATAGGCCCACAAATATCCCCATGAATTTTTTCCAAGAAGGTTGGAATTTCAATATCAACCTTTGTTGGGGAATGTCTTATAATTAATTTTCCTTGTGAACAATTCACACATGAAAAATCATCATGTAAGAGAATCTTCTGGTTCTTTAAGGGATATCCACGAGAATTATTTATTATTCTTCGCATCATTGAACTCCCAGGGTGACCAAGTCGGTCGTTCCATAATACAAAATTTTTTTTGTCAACAAACTTCTTGTTTGTGACTGTATTTGCTTCAATTGATTTTATTATTGTGTAATACATCCCTGAGGGAAGTGCACGTAATCTTTCTTTTATCTGCTTCTGGCCAGATATAATAGATGTAATGCAAAGGTATTCAACATTGTTTGCATTTAATGTTTCAATATGATATCCATTTCGACGGATATCTTTAAAGTTAAGCAAATTTCTACTGGATTTGCTTACATAGAGTGCATTTTCAATATACAGGCTTGTCTCATTTGGTAAAATGACTTTTGTCTTCCCATAACCTTCAATAATTTTTGATGCACCCGAGATTGTTATAACATTATTTTCAGCTAATGTTAATTCCAAAAAATACCTTTTGCTTTGAAGGATGGTGTGCGTTGTACCACTATCGGCTAGACATTCATCGTGATATTCCTTCATTAATCTAAAAATAAATTAGATAAGTTATAGCTCAAAGATAATTACATCCAAGACATATATAATTTACGCAACAAAATATTATAACTTATATCATTATTTTCATGAAGGATGTGAACATCTAAAAAGATTAAATAATGAGATACCCATAAAAATAAATAAGTTAAATTTATCTAAGGTATAGATCACGATTTGTGCAAATAAAATATAAATAAACATGGTATCATGTAGACTATGAAAATGTGTATAAACTTGTCATGTTGACATAGTTATTAATCAATCAAATATTTGTGTTTACATAAAGAAAATATTAGCAACTTCTTAAATCAATAAAATTAAGAAAGCAAATAATAATCATACATGTCAAGATATAATGAAAAAACTTAAATAAAACAAGAATATATTTATAATTCGTATTGAATTAATATTCTTCAAGAATATAGGCAAATCTTGAATCTTTAATCAAAATTCTGCAAGAATATTGATATATGTTAGATCTCGAATCAATATTCTTTGTTAATATTGATGAATATTAGATCTTATATCACTATCGTTGACAAATCAAATATCAAAATTTCTCTAGAATTTTGGCAAATCTCAAAAATTTGATTCTTAATAAATATTGACAGACTTTATATCTTGGATCAATATCCATTCAAGAAATATTGATAGATCTACAAAATATAGATACAATTTTAAATCTTGAATCAATATTCTTCAAGAATATAAACAATCTCTGATTTAAATATTAAATCATAAGTTTGACTATTTTGTTAAAATCAAATCAATATTTTTTCGGAATATTGATGATTAATATATCATGCTATCAAGTCAATATTCTTCAGAAATATTGTCAGATCTTAAATCATCTATCAATATTGACAATTTTATATCCTGTATCAATATTCTTCCGGAATATTGAAAGATTAAATCATTATATATTTATATTGTATCCGTAGATCTATCAAGTATCAATATAAAAACATGTTATGTTACATCAAGAACATAAACATAAAATTAAATGATATGCTTCTCCAGGAACATCAATAATTAACTAGGAGCATGAACATAAAAAAATAAAACTTATGCGATTTCGACGAACATCAATATAAGATCTAAATATTGTGCTTCTTCGAGAGCATTTATACAAATATAATAATATTTTTTTCTCTCTACCTTGATGAGAGCACTCGTGCTGATAACGTGTTATAAATTTAGTTGGAGAAAAGGAGGAAGAGAATGAAATACTAGAGAAATGTAATAGAAAAAAAAGAGTCTCCAATATATGAACTAAACACCTCTATTTATAGGGTAGAAGGATTATTGTAAAGAAAGGAAAATCTCAATCAAATCAATCAACTACAAATCATCTATATATAACACTTTCCATTTTATCAATTACAATTCTATAATTTGAATTTTCGTTTCAATTTGAGTTATTATTTTTATTATTATTTTTTTTGCAATTTATTTACTAACAAGTTTTCCAAAATTTTAGATTTGCATATAATACGTGTAATCATTATATTAAGTGATAACATATTTAATATTTACTTTAGTTTTTAATATAAAATAATGTCATCTGTGTTCCAAAATTTATTTAACTCTTAATTTGTTTTTTTATTAACTCATGTTATATCATAACTTTTCAAATTTTTAATGGAAACCAAATAATATTTTCAAAAGTGTTTTCAATTAATTAAATTAATTTTTTATTGAGTTCAACATTTTTTAATTTAAAAGATAAATTTTTTAATTGAAATTCTATACATTTATATATAATTATTCTGAAAAAGCTGAATATTAATAAAGTTTAGAATTTATTTGAAGTTTTTATTATTCATGAATTGAATTTAACTTTTATAATTTTAAATCTATTATTCTATTTATATTAAAAACTAGAGAAATTATGGCAAAAAAACTAATAAAAATTAATAAAAAAGATTTAAATAAAAATTAGATATAAATAACATTCCTTCATTCTAATTAAAAATATTTTACTAGAATAAATATCGAATGTATTCACATTTAATAATTACACGTATTATATGAAAATAACATGTCGTAGAAATTTTTTTTTTTTTAGGAAAGTAGAAAATATTTTTAATTATAGTAAATTGGAAAAAAAAAAAGTAAATGAAAGAAATACAAATCATGTCATGAAATTTTATCAATAAAATACAAAAACATTTAGTGAGATTTTATTGGGGTGCATATGCTATAAAAATTAATAAGAGTAATAAGGGGTATATTGGTCTCTTAATGAATTTAAAAGGTAGATTGGGGATTGGAGTGTGATTAACGAAATTTGGAGGGTAAATAGAAATTTAACCACTCTCATATTTGATGGATCCTCATTGATTTGATAGCAAGATTATTATTATATTATATTATTTTATTTTATTTTATTTTATAAGAAGCCATCAATTAGAATAAATTATTTAATTCACGAAATATGATAGCATAAAGACAATGTAGTGAATCACAATTGATCGACTTCATATTCGACTACGAGAACAGGAATTCATGAGTAGAGGTGTTAAAATGGGTTAGATTCGTCCCGTTATTTAAAATTGGTGGGTTGGGTTGGTAATTTCTCAACCCGTCGAAAAGGTGGGCCGGTACACACCGCACCGCCTAATGGTTGGTTGTGTGGTGGGTTGCGAGTTGGCCCGCAAAAATCCGTCAATTTACACGTGAGCCCGTCGAGTTGGTCGCCCCGCCACTTAAAATTAGTGGGTTGGATTGGTGTTTTTCCAACCCGCCTAAAAGGTGGGCCGCCCCACCCCGTCCCGCCTAATGGTGGGTTGTGACGGTTGTGGACCGGTCCTCCCCGCCCCGCTAACATGTTTTGACATCTCTATTCACAAGTTAACTAATGATCAACTTCATTTGGCGTCCTTCTCATATGCTTTATGGTACAGGGAAATGAAGGTGTGCCTCAATTTAGAACTGTCAGACGGGCCAACTCATGGAGGGCGGATCGGCCCACCAAAAACCCACCATTTGGCAGGTCGAGGACAGCCGGCTCACCATCCCGATAAGCTGAAAATCCTCAACTCAATTCAACCCAACCCAACCCAACCCAACTCAACCCAACCCAATGTGGGTTGTGGGTCCGGCGGGTTGGCTCAGTGCAAATAAAAATAAATAAATAAAAATAAAAATTATTATTATTAGTTATAAATTGCATTTCATAAATAAATATTAATAGAAACATACTAATAAAATTTCTAATTATTAATTTCGTAGGTGCAAATTTTATATAAAATAATTAATACAATAAAAATAACAACGATCATTAAAAAAATACATGTATATATCAGTTATCACCATTAAAAAAATAAAAAATTCCAGGCCCGTCACGGGTTGGCTCGCCATTAGTTGGGTTGAAAAAATTTCAACTCAAACCATTTAAATTGTATGATGGGATGAACTGACCCAATAAACCTAACCTAAATTGACGGATATGTCCAAATTAACTTTAAACGCAATCGTCCTTCCACTCCCAGTCCCAGGTCCTAGGTCGTATTAGTGGTTGAAATAATTATAAAGAACATTTTTTTTCCGAAAAGGACAAAAAAGAAAAAAAGAATTGGACTTTGAATACAGAATAAGTGAAATAGCGTTCAATATCAGTGTTCCGGTTTGATTAGTTTGAGTATTAAATATATTTAAGGCATACATATTTTCATTTTTATTATCTCTCCTTATATATAAAGAATCTTCTCCTTAGACACCATCTTTTAAATTGCCGAAATTGCCTTTATGTAATACCTATATATAAAGAATCTTCCCCTTAGACACCATTTTTTAAATTGCCGAAATTGCCCTTATGTAATATAAATATTATAATTTTATTTTTATTTGTTTTTTTTTTATATTTCAAATTTTCATATTTTTCTCAACTAAACATTGTAGATAAGATAAATTGATAAAAAAAATTTAAATTTATTTTTATATTATTTTATAAATGTTAAAAAATAAATTTAAATATTATTTAAAAAATAATATTTATATATAACATACAAAATTAAATATATTACATGATTTTATACACACGCAACGCGTGTGCGATTATGCTAGTTATTATAATGGAGGATGAATGTCTTGGTTTAATATGAATTAATTGAATACACGTATTATTTTCTACTTACATTCTTAATCTTTTTTTTTTAAAGACGATCTCGTATTATTAAAATCAACAAGAACGCAAGTCTTGAATTACAAGATCAATCAATCAAAAAAAAAAGCTTCCGCGACACCAAACAAAAGGGGCGGGGGAGGAAATAGCAAAAGAGGCAAGTGGATGCGCTACTCTATTCGCCGCCCCTACGAACATGACGTAGAAAAATGTGATCATCTTAAAAAAAAGATGAAATTTTGTTTTTTATCCACAATACAATATATCTTTTTTTAATAAAAACATAAATGATATTTTAACACTAGATTATTATTTTTTTATAGAAATAATCTTATGTTAACAGGAAATCATCCAATCAATATAAATTATGTTGTTGGTTTAACAATGAGTAATAATTCTCAAACAGGAGTAACTTCAATGAAACCAATTATTTCTGTTGAAAGAATGTTCGATAATATTACAAGAATTGAACACCCTCGAAAATCATTCATTGAAGAAATAAATCTCCATAAAAGACGGAGTTAAGATGATCTCCAAATAACAAAACATTCATTACAAAGAAGATTATTATCATTTGCTAAAAATGATGAAAATATACTCGAAAAAATTGAAACTATGAACCAAAATATTCTTAAAATCAAACAAGCTATTGTTAATGAATCAACTTCGTCATAATGACATTCATAATTAAACTAGAAAATGATTTAGAAGAATTAGAGAATAAGCTTAACCAGCAATACAAGAATTAGAGAAAAATTTTAAAGAGTATATTGATTTAGCTACGACAAGATTAATAATAGAACAAGAAAAATATAATAGAGAAATACTAAGCTACCTTAAAGAAGTTCTTCCAAAGGGATAAAGGAAAAGGAAAATTGGAAGCACAACCACCATTCAAAATTGGATCATGGTATAGAAATCCTCTCATTTATGGGAAAACTGAGTATGGAGATGTTTAGTGAAACAAATCAATCTGATTATGAACAAATAGAAATAAATACAGAAGAACTGTATCATTCTCATCAAGAAACAAAACAATATAGAGATATGGATATCTCAAAAACAGAATCAGAAGATGATTCTAGACCACAATTAACTCTACGAATGAATGTAGGTGGTAGTGGTGGTGGAACAAAAAATGAAGAATTCGAATACAATAAAGACTAATATTCTGAAACATATAAAGATGTTAGAGATATTCTTAGAAAATTAAAAACATCAGGATTTGTAAAACAAAACATTCTAGATTTAGGATGTTCAACTACCAAAGAAAGAAAATCAAGGATAGATCATTGGGAAAATGAACTATCAATACAAATTCAATTAACACCATTATTAGATAAAAGTGAGAACGTCCAAGTATTAACTCATGAGATGATAAAAATGACATTGGTAGGAGCAGTAAGAACTTGGACAAAAAACCAAGTAATAACTAATCTACCACAGGGAATGACAGGACATCGATATTTCGAACTATTTGTTGATGCCCTATACCAAGAATTTTTAGGAGTTTTTAATAATGATGTTAATTTAGTAGCCAAAAACATAGAACAAAATATAGCAATTTTTATCCTAGATAATATCAAATTATGCAATTTATGTTATCAAGAAGAATTTATCTGTGATTATGAAACAAACTATTATCAGTTATTAGACGCTGATAAAAGGAAACATTATAAATTAAGTATTTTTAATAAAATACCTAATATACCAATAAACAGTAAAGACGAATTTTTAACTAGCTCTTACGCCAAACATTAGGAGGAGCTATTAAATTATCAAAGATATAATAACAAAAAAATGTCATGAAGTATAACGTTAGCTAAATAAAAGAATCTCTAAATCCTACAAACAAAACAATAAACTTTGTTGTGATAAAATGAAATTCACAGTAAAAGAATATGGTTGTAAAACAAACATGTCACACAAACATCTAAAACGACAGAAACCTAATAAACCTTATAAATCATTTAATAAGAAATTCATTTCTTATAAGAAAAAGAAATTCAAAAAGAATTTCTTCAGAAAACTTTATAGAAGAAAATTTTATAAAAAGTTTGATAACAAAAAACCAAATTGCCCAAAAAGTAAAGAAAATAATTGCACATGTTGGTTGTGCAATGAAGAAGGACATTATGCAAACGAATGTTCAAAGCGTAACGAAAAGAAAAACAAACTTAAACTTTTAGAAGAATTATACACTATTGAATTCTATCCAGTTGAAACAATCAAGTTTTCATTTGACGATGAAAATATTTATTATCTTGATTAATCAAGTGAATCAGGTTTAGAATCCGATTCAACATTTAATGATTCAAGATTAAAAACCGATTCAAACTAATCAAAAGGTAATTTTTCAAACAATTGATAAACCTTAAACTATTTATCCAATTGAAGGCTATTTACTCAAATAAAATTTCGCAATGTTTATTATTTTAAATAAAATTCAACTTAAGGATATTATTTTAAATGCCAAGTTTGGACTTTTCTTCTAGCTTCGCTTCGGGTTTTTTTTTTAAAATAATATAAATTTAATAAAAATATAGCAATGTAGAAGAAGTTACAAAAATAGTATAATTTGGGACTCCCTGTCCCGAATCAACAGAGAGCTGTCAGATCAATTGTTATTTTTTAACAGATCTGACAACTCTCTGTTCTCTGTTGAATCCGGGACAGAGATTCCCGGATTCAATTTTGTTTTCTTTTTTTTATTTTTAATAGCAATGCAAAGTTTTGTGGGTTGGGGAAAAAAATCGGCTGGACCTGCTCCGGGTAGCGAACTTCATTTTAAATTGATATAGGTTTTGGTTGGAGAAAATGCAGTTATTGAAATTTATTTTTATAAGCATGGAAGCATATTCATATCTCATAAGGTAGATTAATGCTATTCGTTTTTTATGTGATGTTTATATATTTAATGGATTTTATTATGATTACTATCTTATACATGATTTCTTATATAATTATAATATGTTTTGATCATGATTTTTAATATTGTTAGATTATTAATTCGTCGGATTTATCTTAATTCACACGCCGTTGAAACTTGAAAGATAAGTATTATAAATTTTTTTTTGAAGATTGTATTATTGGTTGATTAATTAAAGTAAAAATTAAATTAATTATATTTAATAAAGGTTCGATTTTTTTTTTTTGTGTGCGATTAGACTAACTGAAAGTTAAATATAATTATTTTAGAGATTGATGTAATTATTTTAGGTTTGAAAATATTATTTGTTGTAGTGATTATATGTCGAATGCAATTTACGATATATACACATTAATTGTTTAATTTAAGAACAAAATATATTATAGTAAAATTAATAATATTTAATTTTATAATTATTTTGACAAAAATATAGAGATTGATCATATAATTCTTAGAAAAATAATTTTGATAATTACCTTTTAACTACGTACGAAAATAAGATTTATCAACGAATTCAATTATAATCAGACAATATTTAAAAATTAAGAACAAAAACATACAACTAAAAAAAACATCATAGAGAATAATTTTCAAATGTATAAAAAAACATTTTACTAGATTCAATATATACATTTTAAGTATTTTATTTCTTTTACTAGATTCAATACATTTTAAGTATTTTATTTCAGCAAATCAACAAATAATATAACTTGTAGTAAAATAACTTCGATAATTATATTTTAACTCCGTACGAAAGTAAGAACTACCGACGAGTTCAATTATAATCTAACAATGTTTAAAAAATTATTACAACAAAACATACAACTAAAAAAACATCATAGAAAATAAAATTAAAAGGTATTAAAAAAACTTTTTACTAGATTATTTTCGTTTTAGGTACTTTATAAATTTCAGAAAATAACAAATAATATAATTCATAAGAAAATAATTACGATAATTACCTTGTAACTGCGTACAAAAGTAACATGTACTCTATAAATTAATAGAACAAAAAATACAACTAAAAAAAACATCATAAAAATTTTTAAAATGTATAAAAAGAACTTTTTAATAGATTAAATTCTCTTAGTTCAGCAAAATCAACAAATAATATAATTTTTAGCAAAATAATTTTGATAATTATCTTTCAATTATAATCTGACAATATTTCAAAAATTATTAGAATCAAATATACAACTGAAAAAAATATCATATAAAATAAATTTATTATAATATAATAAAAATTAAATATATGCATCATGGCAAAAATTTGTGTTTACCTTCAACAACTACGAAAACTTAATCCGAAAAATTCACGGAACTTGGGAGTTGGGAATACATAACAAAGAAGCTTTCGAATAAATAAACATGGTCCAGCCGATTTTTTCCCCAACCCACAAAACCTTGCATGGCTATTAAAAACAAAAAAAAATTGAATCCGGGAATCTCTGTCCCGGATTCAACAGAGAACACTCAAAACAGAGAGCTATCAGATCTGACAGCTTTTTGTTGAATCCGATTATACTATTTAAATAACTACTCTCGTATTGCTATATTTTTATTAATTTTATATTATTTTTAAAAAAAACCCGCTTCTTTCCACCTCAAGGTGAATATGGAGAAAAGGGTTCACAAATTTCTTTGACCAAATTGCTAGGCTGCTTCTAGAAATAATGAAAGAAAGTGGACAAATATCTGCCCCTATTTGCTAGCTGTTTCTAATAAGGAGAGGAAATTGACAGATTTTTGAACGTATGAAGTTTGGGTCTATATTTATAGGCAATAATTCTAGTTGGGTTTATCTAGACTATTAACTTTCAAACTTTGAATAAATACTCAATATTTTGTGAATAATAGAATTCTACCTTCAAAAATAACCATAAAGCCCGTGAAGTAAATATGCAGGCCCAGGGTAGTGATGGGATTTGCTACCTGCTCTGACTTTCAGTATGCAGTCACGCTCATCTGCGTCATCCTTAGAGCACGTTCAATGGTGAGATGTCCTCGCCCCTTCAGGAAGTGGGACGAAGAAGCCCACTTCGTCGTGGGGCTTCCTAGCCCCTTGTACATGCCCTTATGTAGCAAGGACTTGAGCAACAAATACTGGAGCCGCTTTTGTTCTTTTGATACTTGCCCTAGTTCTTGAGAAGCCATTTTCTGCATGTCTCTGTCATCCTGACTTTCAACAATCATCAACTTATAATTGGCGTTTGTATACTTTTCGGGCAATGCATCTGGCTATCTTTTCAGACGAGTTTAAAAAAAAATAAAATAAAAAATCTATATCTTAAAAAATGCCATTCTTGGAGAATTAGGGGGTCTATCTCTAGATTTTTGATTTCTACTCAATATCTGATCATAACTAGTTAAATCTATATCTTAAAACTTAATTAATTATCAATCAATAAAATAAATAAAATCTGAATATAAAAGAAGTTTAAATGTTCCCTACTCACGGTCTTCCAATAACTTTTTCAAATCATATGTAAGCAACTTTTTTCAAAGTTAGTGAACACAACAAAGAAAGAGCACAATGGTAAGACCATTTTGAATGTTTTGGTAGAGATACCGTGATACCCTGCAAATTCTCTGTCACATTGCAGAAGAGATCTAGATGGGGGCCAGGATCCTCTACTGTTTTGGGTGTTATCCCAAAACGGCACCGTCTTCTTATTATTTTTTTTTTCATTTTATTTCTTTTTTTTTTTCATGGGCATTGTTGGGCTTTTGTTTTTTTTGGGCTTTTCACAACACATTGACTTGAAAATATATATATATATATATATATATATATATATATATATATTTTTAATTCTTTTTCGTTTTCTTTGTTTTCAATGTTACAGTCTTACAGATTCATTCTTCCTTCAATTTCTTTTTTTCCTTTTTCCCCTCTTCTTTTGTTAAGTCTGTTTATTTTAATTGTTTAGAACAATTTTTTCCCTTTTTTTTTCATGGACATTAAAACATGTAGAGCACTTCAAAACTCGAGGTTAACACTACCGAAAAAAAAATCAAGGTTAACAACCATATTTTTTTAAAAACTTATTTTAGTTACTCTAAAATGCTTCAAAAATTAAGGTTAAAAAATATAATTTTTTTACCTTATTTTAGTTACTCTAGAATGCTTCAAAAATCAAGGTTAACAAACATAATTTTTTAAAGCTATTTTTAACTATTCAAAAATTCTTGAACGTATATACTTCTGTTATATTATTACATCATAATTTATTTATTTAGTTTTTTCACAATTAAACTTTTTTAATAACTTTTTTAAGTTATATGTCTATTTGGTGTTGATTGTAATCAATTAAAGATCAGAAAATCAAACATTTATATTCGAGTATTTCAATTAATGTCACAAAACACCATAAATATAGCAAAAATTGTTGTGCGAATCCACTCAAAAGTACAGAATTGAATTGGGTCTCTATAGAATTGGTGGGTTCTACAAACACAAACTTCTCTTGGTCTTTCTTGTGAAAAATTGACTGACCATCCTGTCGTAAGCCGCATATCGCCATGAAATAATGATGAAAGTTGTCACACAACCAAGAACCAACATTAATATAAGTAAAATTAAATATTGAAGGAATTATGTAAAGACACATCAATGACTAGTGACATGAATTAGAAAGCATACATTGTCATTAAACTAATTCCAAAAAATAATATAAATAAGTGAAAATCGTGAAATTTAAAGTTATAACACGAAATAGTTTCAAAGACAAAGAAGAGCAAATTTTTTCAATCATGGCTTTTCCTAAACTATTCTTAAAAAACTTTTTTCAATCATGACTTTTTCCCTAAACTGTAAAAAATAATATAAAGACAGTTAAAGAGAAAATATTTTTTTTACACGATAAAACAGAATTCATCACAAAAGGATAAAGTAATAATCATCAAATCTTTAGGCTAACATAAGTCATGCAAATGACAAAAAGTTAAACTAAGAGTTCATTTCAATTAAAATCACATACCTTCGAAAAAAAATTCAACTGGTCAAGAATATGTATTGGATATATTTTCATTGAAATCCATGGCTTCAAGAGAATACTCAGGATGGTCAAGTGGCGCCTACGTGAAATAATAATACACATTATGAAACGACCCTAACTCTAAAATTAATAAATAAATAAATATGCGGATAATTTTTTTTTTTATACTTACTAAATAAAATATGTACATATATGCCCATACATATATGCACTGAATAAAAAGATTTGAAAATAAATAAATAAATAAACAATTAAATACTTAAATAAAAATGCATTCTTTAAAATAAAATAAATATCTGAGTCAAACATTTAATTAAAAATACTGCATAAATGAAATGATAAAATTTGCATGTGCTGACAATATTCAATAAAATATTCAAAACTCACAACCACTGAAAAAAAAATATAAAATGTGTAACGTGCTGACATAATCAAAAACATGCATGTGACTCAGACATTTATCACGGTCACGGGGTCACTGCATGTCCGCTCATACATCCTCGCCTCCGGTGGGTACAACCTCATCCTCAACGTACTCACCTGCACCATACCAGTGTAGTGAGCCTAGAGGCCCAACATGCTAACATAACAAAGGTTTAAAATAATTTAAAACAATTAAATACTAATACATACATATACATGAATGAGCATGCTTGAAAATTTCATAACATAACATAACTTTACTTAACTTAAATAACATAATACATAAACATTGTTGAGCAATTATTTTCTAACATCGCATGGTTGTATCCGTAGTGTAACCTTAAATCATACATTAAATATTGATCAGCGTGGAAACCAACGTACGTGGCGGTGACGAATCACCTCTTAAATTGGCAGTAAACTGCCCTTCAATAGTTCACATATGGGGACGAATCCCCCTTAAATTGTCACACTACTTCAACTTCCAACATAAAATATTTTATTATTGCTCAACCTTAAACATTTAATTATGCATAAAATTATTTCATGAATGCATGTACTTAAATAAAATGTGTGTCCTTCATATATATTTAATTTAATTTCTTACTAACATATAAATATTAAAATAACTTCAATGCATAAAAATAATTAAATATATAATCAGGACACATGCAAATTTCTCATGGAGGGTCCTGGACTGCTGGCCCTAACACTCAAGCTCAATTACTTAAATCTGGCCCATTTACATACTTAAGCCCAATAAAATTGTTCTAAACCCAATTAAAATAATTTAAAGTCCATAAAACATTCTAGGCCCAATAACAACTTAAACTAGCCCAATGGGCCCAAAAACCCAAGACTGGCCCAATAACTTTTATGGGCTCAAAAGCCCATAAAATTAATGGACTAACTTAATTAAAATTTTAAAAGTCCTTCAAATTAATAGACCCAAAAACCCATTAATTCATAAAATATTTTAAAAATAAAAAGACTCGAGCCCGGCCCACCAAACCCGGACCCGGACTCACTTAACCCGACCCACTACCCTACTGACCCGACCCGGACCACACCTAAAACCCTAGAACCCGATCCCTAGCCCCTTCTCGGCTGCGGCTGTGAGCAGCAGCCACTCCATGGCTGCTGCCGGCCTGCTCCGGCCGCCCCTGGCCAGAGCGCCGCCGCCCAGACGTAGCCCATGTCTGGGCGGTCCGAACCTGACCCTAGCCCCGGCCCCATGCTGCCCACGCACAGAACCCAGCCCATCCTTCCATCGAACCCTAATCCTGCGCACTACAAGGCCGAACACGCACCAGCCCTCTCCTGGACTCGTTTGGCTCGGACCATTCGAGCCACCCGAGTCCAAGCCACCCTCACCTAGCCTAGAACCCCTGGCCAGCAGCTGAACACCCCCGTGGCAACCCAAAACGTGAGCATGATACACAAAAACGTGAACAAGGTGCATACATTCAACCAAGTTCGAATCTTTTCTGAAAAATCCTTAAAAAAAATATGATGCTCACGCACACACACACATATATATACACTGATATAGTATAAGAAAAATAAGAGGAATCATGTCTTTCACCGATGAATTCAAAGAACGAATTGCGTAGAACGTTTCCCGGGACGACGAACGATGAACACCCCTTCAAAACCGAGCTATGGAGTTCTCGAGGATTTCTAGATGAAGAAGATGAAGATGGAGGAGATGGAGTGACGGCTGAATGAGGTGAGTGATCGGGTGGTTTGGGTAGATTAGGTTTTGGGGTTTTAAATTTTTAATTAAAATAGGTTTTAGGATAATTAAATATTAATAATGATTTTAATACTAAAATATATAACTTAAAAGCTCCAACTAATACTTAAAAAAAATCTGATACTAAAATAAAAATCCCAAAATATTAAATTAAGGGAATTTTAAAAATACTAAAAAGTCAATATTTTGGCTAATTTTGAATAAAATGGACTCCTAAAATTATATAAAATTAAATACTTAAAATTTTGAGATAATAAAACTCAAAATAATATTTTAGGGCTCTAAAAAGGCTCATAAAATAATTTGGGTGGAAAGTTGTCATCTCGTCCGTCCACGGTCCCGTCAACGCGATAAAATAATTAAAATACTAAAAATCATAGAAATCACTAATTATGGGTTAAATGCTTAAAAATAAATTAAATCATGCACAAATAATTCACATAATTATTTAACCCATAAATCTAAAATTTAAATAATTAAATATCCTAATTATGCATGCGGATTTACGTATTTAAAATACCGGGTGTTACACATTATAAAACAAAACTTTTCACCTTATAAAATAAATTTTTTATTGGTCTAACTTTATTAAAATTAAATATTTTTCAAGATATCATTAAAATTAATTACCATCATGAATTCAGTGAAATTGAATTGACCTCCAGTTGCTTGAAGACACGCATGAGGCACGGGAAGTGCTGAACAAGATACTGATTGTTCTCCATGTGTCTCAATGTCCTACAATAATCGTAAAAAAACGATCTAGATCATTTGTTTCTCAAAAATATCAACATTAATGAATTTATATACCTTGACTCTCAAATTTGTTTTTCTTCGTTTTGATTGAAGTTCTACCCAACTTTTCAATCGTCTTGATTTTTTCACACCAATTCTCTTCTTGAAGCCCTTTGCCTATGTCATGGAAGGTACTAATGATATTGTGTTAGCCCCTCCGCTGTCTTGGCTCACTTCTGTCAGACGCATTTCCATGACCTTCTTAGTTAGATCACAAACCGAATTATGCACCAAAGAGAAAGTTGATGGATGGACAGATACTTCAGTTGCTAGTCTTACGAGCATCATACAGAGTTTTCTATACCGTTCTGTACTTTGTAGCTTAGGATCTTCTTCTACTTCATTGCCCATATAATCATGCACCACTCCACTTCGAGCTTTTCTCGTCCACCTATTTAAGATATAATGCTCTGGAAGTTTTTTCACATCCATCACATCATACACTTTCACAGCATGACAACACAATAATCCAGTCATCTCAAATTTTTTACAACTACATAAAATCATCATGGTATTGGGATTAAATGTCACCTTCCATTCTCCGTCCTTATCGATTAACCCGACAACATATTCAAATAATGGTTGAGTTTCATTTCTATATTTAATGTAAGCAGCTGCGAACAAAACAAACTCCATTTGAAATAAATGAAACACAGTAGGGGTATAAATCTCAGAAAGTTGACGCAACATAGGAGAACTCTCTAGTTTTAATCTCGGTAATTTTTGTCGTGCCTCAAATTCACACCTCAGCTCGTTGTACCTCTTATCCTCCAAGACCCTTTCAAAGTGCTTGAAAAATTGCATTATGTCTAAGTCTGGCGTCATACAACTCTTCATATCAGAATTGACACTCTCACTTAGTTGTGTGCTCCTCATACCAAGAGTAAAAGCATTCTTCATATAACAAGCTGCCCATTTCTGCTTTATATTGTAAGTAGATTGCAGCCATGTGTTTTCATGAACATTATATTTTTCAAGTAAAAACCTCCACGACTCTTCAAATTCAGTCTCGTCATCAATACCATACATGCACCTCTTAAAATCAGTTAAAAAATGAGAAACATCCTTCATCAAATTTCCCAAATGCTTGATGCCATTTTGCATTAAGTGCCATGTGCACAATCCATGAAATATCTCAGGCATCACTTCGTGCAAGGCCTTTGCCATGGCTTGATCCTGATCGGTAAAGATAGTTAGAGGCCTTTTTTTTCTTGTGTGCCTCTAAAAAAGTTTCAAACAACCAACTAAACGATGCTGCAGTTTCATCATACAAAAGTACTGCAACAAAAATCACTGTTCCTCTATGATGATTGAAACCTGAAAATATAGCGAGTGGACGGTGTGCACGATTTGTACAATATGTGGTATCCAATGACACAACATCTCCAAAGTATTCATAGTCAATTAACATTCTTGCATCGGTGCAAAAAACATTAGTTATCTGCTCTTCCAAATCCATCTGATTAGCATGGTAAAATGATGGATTTTTGGATAATTGTTGTTGAAAATAACGCATCAAACTACCAATTTCCCCATATACCATACTTCTCTGTCTTTTGGATCGAATATAGTTTTTAGCATCCAAAATGGTATAACCTAGACCATCTCTTCCTCCTGCATGTATACTTGACAACTGAAAAGTTGATTTTTGTTTAAGCCCAACATCCTCTGCCAAATCAATCTCATAGGCTTGAACTTCTGTAACTTTACGTTGGGAAGCTAACATGTGAGTTGTCTCTAGAAGATGGAGAGGATGATTATGCTCTTCGATAAACTCATAAACCTTATACATATTGTCCACGTGTTTGACTCCCATTCTTACTTTACAATTTGTTCGAGTCTGAAGCCGAGGATTAAGTGTCAAAGAATCTCTTTTGTCTTCCTTGCGAACACCTTCCTTGCAACAAACATATTTGTATGAAGTTCTTACGCCATTCTTGTTCTTGTTAAAAAAATGCTTTCAAACTCCAAATCCAGTTTTTCCACCATAATTAATCCAAAACTTCCAAGCCTCATCTAGGCTATTAAATATCATACCAATCTCAGGCTTGAATTCAAAATCTGAACTTAAATCCATCAAGACTGTCGGCTGATCAATTAGATTTTTGGATTGTCTCAATATTGATATATGAAATCTGCATTCAGTCACACATAGGGTAATCAGTTTAAAGTGAGCCAGAAATGCATAGGAAAGTAAAAATTTAATCATAAAAAAATATGAAGCAAACAACATCCGAAAATTTCTGAACTGTCATCTCTTTCCGAAAAATAGCTAGAAAAAGGGAAAACCCACAACTAACACCAGAGAAGAGGAATGCCAGAAGTGATAGAAGCCTCAAGGACGCTGGTCGAAACAGTGTTCCTTGCAAACTAACTATCAATCTAGTTAACAACCAAATTAATTCATGAAGAAAGAATGTTATTCACGAATGAAAAGGTGCAATCTCTTGAGTTTTTCTCAACTTTTCTTCCAAAACTCAGATACCAAAAGATAGTTAGACCAATCCAAGAAAACAATTAAAAACGACCGATACTTTCTACAACCTCGAAATTTGGCACGCGGAAGCACTAACATTTGAGGATTTCAATGATCTACAATGCATAAGATATTGAACAAGATCAAAAATTAAAGCACAGAATTAATACGTGATATATGCAAGAAGAAGGGAACACAGTCCATAGATTCTCCATGAATTTCAATGATTTCATGAAACTATAGTGTATAAACTATTGATCATGAGCATGACATCGAAACAAAGAATTAACACGTGATATTTGCAAGAAAAAGGGAACACAGTCCATAAATTCTCCATTACTTCTTTTGCAACAACGCCAAAAATTTTAAAAAAGAAAAAAAACAGAGAACTAAGTATACTTAGAATTAATTATACCAGAGACTTAATAATATACATATTGTTTACCTTGCATTGTTGTTGAAGATTCCTTGAAATTTTATTTTTAAAAATGGAACAGAGAATAAAAATCTTGGTAACAAAGGGAAAAAAAATTTGGAGGAAGAAGAATCCCTAATACGTTGAAGACAAAGAAATGGCAAAACAAATGAAAAAAAACGTTAGTATGGAGTCAAAGAAAAAGAAAAGTTAAGTCAATGTGTTGTGAAAAATCCAAAAAAAACAAAAGCCCAACAATGCCCATGAAAAAAAAAGAAATAAAATGAAAAAAAAATAAGAAGACGGTGCCGTTTTGGGAATGCTGTTATCCCAAAACAGTAGAGGATCCTGGCCCGATGGATGGTCTTTTAAGAAAATGTGCTGAATTTTTATTACCACATGAGTTAATCATTTTTTTAAGTGAAAAAACATACAAAATAGTTGTTAGTGGGGCTCATTGTGCAGAGTCGCCCCTACAATGGTTTGTGGCCTCATAGCCAGATAAACAGTGCTTCAACCTAATAGAATCTTTATTTTTCGATCGTTTTTGTTTCACTTTTGATCTTTTTGTAAATGGATTAGCACAAGTGCCGGATCCAAAAAGTTACTGAACAAAGGAACTTGTTATGTTTTAACATGCCAAAACTTGCAATTTTTTAAAACTTTTGGAGGGTGACTCCTTTGGTTGTCCGCGTTAATTTTGGTCTCCCGCTCGGCTACATGACAATTTCAGTAGTTGATCTCAATATTTGCATTCCTGCTTCTTTAATCTTAGCAGAAAATTCTGATGGATATCAAACCTGGCATGGTGTGAGTGCAAGTACAAATTCATCAAGCATGACCAATGATCAAGGGTAGGTTGTTCCAATACACAATTTTAGGTATTGTTTTGTTAAAGTGGATGATGATATTCTTCGCAGGGAAATTCCCATTGCTGAAGCACTAAAGTGTCAGCTTGAAGTGGAGAAAATACTTGAAGAACAGCTTGAGGTATGTCGACAAGGAGTAAACCTACTTTGGATATAGCACAGTAGTTCTTGTCATTGTGTAAATATTTTGTTTGTAAGGAGATGGACATAAGACAGATTTGATTATTTAATCGCTTGACAAGCTAGAAATAGACTCACGTATGTATGGAATTGCTTGGAATTAAGGCCCAAGATCAAAACTTTTAGAATGATTGACAAGTTCGAGTACGAGCTCAACTAGAACAATGGATTGAGGAGGTCAAGCTTTTATTTTCAAGTTCTATTGACAGACATGAACTGCTAAATATAGGAGTCCTCGTATAGTTTAATATATTTGAGTTGTGATGTGATTACCAACTATAATTTTTGATACAACTATATTTTATCATGATTATGGAAACTAAGTAAAATAATTTTGATAATAGAAGTGTGTTATGGATTTTATCATGTAGACGAGGAAGTGAATATGAAAAGTTCGGATAGGTGAATTATCAAAAAAATTAACCATATCGGTTAAACAAATGAATCAGCTACGTCAAATGGTATGACCAAGTGTAATCAATTGTGAGGAGATAAATCTAGTTAAATAATGATTTGGATAATAGAAGTGTGTTATGGATTTTGTCATGTAGACGAGAAAGTGAATATTGTTACGCCTTAAACGCATACAAATCTCGTGTTATGAGATTAATGTTTTTAATGCATTAACAAATCTTATATTATTATGTTTTGATGATTACAAAACTCGGTTAATTGTTACTAACCATTTAAAGTGAGACTTTGCAGATTAGATCATATTAACAATCAAATTCTTGGAAGTTACTTTGAAGTTGTAAAAGAAATGGACAAGGACAAGCCAATATGATAAAGCAGAAACTTGCAAAATTCACCGGGCACTTTCCGGTCATCCAAATCAGATCTCCAACAGTGAAAAATCAAGATCAGGATGTTCTCAAGCTTCTCTCCAAATTTGAGAGCAATCCAACGGCTGGATATGGAGATATGATTTTTTTAACAAAGCTGCACAGTACTTACTTCTGCAAGGAATGAACTATGAAGACTCAACTTCAGAAAATAACTGGGAATGCTTCGATTATTAAAATCCGATCTCCACCAATCACATGGATTTCCATGATGTTTTAAAATCTGTATCCAAATTTCAAATCAATCCAACGGCTGGATATAGAGTTATGATTTTTGCAAATATGTTGAACAGTAGCTATTTCTGCAAGGAGCTAACTGCTGAAGTATCGGATTCAGAAGACTACTGGAATCGATGGAGGCATCCAAATCCAATATCCACCAATCAAGATCAATATCAGGATGTTACAAAGATTTTGTGTTAATTTCAGGCCAATCCAACGGATGGATTGTGAGATTCGAATTTTTGAAAAGTAATGCTCAGAACAAAAGCGAGAACGTGATTTTGCGAATTCCGAGATTTACTGGACGTGTTTGATTCTTTCAAATTCAATCTCCACCTTTCAGATTGAATATTGAGATGTTTTCAAGCGACTGTCCAAATTTGAGCTCAATCCAACGGTTAGATTGAGAGATATGATTTTTCCACAAAATCTGCTCAGTGCTGGAAAAAGAAGGCAGCGGCGCCTACACTTTGTCTCTACTCCTTGGCTTCCCAATAAACGCTCCAAGCACACAAATTCAAATTCAAATCTTTGTCAACTATAAATAGAGGCTTCCCAAGACCATTTAGAGACATCTCAACTCATCTCTTCTCTCCTTTGCAAGCAATTTCTCACTATCAAAGTGTTTGTGTGATATATTTGAGAGTGTTTGTAAAAATAGTTTGTGAGTTGGTTGTGCTATTGTTGTAAACACTTGAGTGTGAAGCCAAGTGTGTTGTGCTATCGTTGTAAACACTTGAGTGTGAAGCCAAGTGTGTTGTGCTATCGTTGTAAGCACTTGAGTGTGAAGCCAAGTGTTGTGTTGAGGCTATCCTTGGAGCCTTAAGGCCAAGAGTGTTGAGTTGTATCGGCGCGGTGATCGTGTCAAGTTGTAAGGCTATCCTTGGAGCCATCAAGGCCAAGACATTCGAAGTGCTAGTGGATCCTTGGTTAATCGACTTAACCAAGAAGGAGAGATGTAGACGATTTATCGTCGAACTTCCATAAACAATTCCTATCTCTCTTTTACTGCTTTATTTACTTTACGCATTTATTTACCGCTTTATATTTGATTGCTTTACTAGTCTTCCGCTTGCGTACTTGCATAATCACTTTAAATTGCTAAAGTTGCCAATAGAACCTAAATCCCCCCCCCCCATTAGGTTCTAACAAGTGGTATCAGAGCCATTTGAAAATACTTTTCAAAATCTTTTTATGGCAAACCTAGCAAGTGATTATGCTCAAGGGCAATCTACTAATCGTCCTTCTCTTTTCAATGGCATAAACTACGGGTATTGGAAAAATCGTATGTCCCTATATATCCAATCCGTAGACTATGACCTATGGAAAGTGACGGTGAAAGGTCCCTATACACCTATGAAAATAGTTGATGGGGTTGAAATTCCTAAGGGAATGGATGACTTTTCAAAAGAGGACATGAAATTAATTTCGCAAAATGCTAAAGCTATGAATATCTTGCATTGTTCCTTAGATATGAACGAGTACAACCGGATATCGATGTGCTCATCTGCTAAAGAGATATGGGACAAGCTAGAGATATGTCACGAAGACACCAACCAAGTGAAAGAAACAAAGATCGACTTACTCCAACTCAAATACGAAACATTTGAGATGGAATCCAACGAAGATGTTGACACCATGTTCCGAAGGCTTACTCAAATCATCAATGAGTTAGCACAATTGGGAGAACAATATCCTACCAAGCAAGTTTGGAGGAGAGCTCTTCGTGCCCTACCAAAAGAATGGGATGCAAAGAGAACCGCCATCATCGAATCCAACAAAGGGGACACTGCCGCCTATGATCTTGATCAACTACATGGGACCCTAAAAACCCATGAGTTAGAAGTGTCCACAAGAAAAGAATCAAAGAAAGAAGATGTCAAGCACAAAGGGATAGCCTTGACTACACAAGTCGAAGAAGATGACGATGATGACATGGCTCTTTTCGCAAGAAAATTCAAGAAATTCATGCGAGGAAACAAATTCAAAAAGGACAAGAAACCTGAGAAAGAAGTGACCTGCTACAACTGTCAACAACAAGGTCACTACGCCAATGAATGCCCACTCAAGAAGAAAGTGGACAAAGGAAAGAAGAAAGCCCTACTAGCTACCTGGAGTGATAGCGACGACGACGACGAGGAAGCAAACCTCTGCTTAATGGCTAAAAGTGATGACATCGTCTCTGACGACGATGGCGAGGTACCTACTTACGATGAACTCTTACATGCTTATAAAGATATATTTGATATGGTTAAGGTTCTTAGAAAAGATAATAGAAATCTTAAAAAGGAATTAGAAACTAAGGAGCATGATAACCTTAGACTTAAGGATGACTTAGATCACTTAGAAAAATCTTTCGATAAATTCAATGTGAGTAGCAATAAATTGAACAACCTACTTAGCATGCAGAAATGTAGCTTTGATAAGGGAGGAATAGGCTATGGTAAAAAGTCTATAGACTTTGCTAGTCTAATAGCTAAAGCTAAAATGAGATCACCTCCTACTTGTTCTTATTGTTGCAAATCTGGTCATGTTAGACATAAATGCAGATCATTGAAATATCAATATGTTCAAAAGAGCTATATGAAATGGAGGCCTAAGAGTACTTAACAACTCATTAGTTGGCATTATGAGATCACAATCTAAGGGAGTTCAATATAGACCGGCTTAAAAATGCCTTGACTTGCGGCTGGTCTCCCTGTTGAACGTTGCTCTGTCCAAGGAAATAGGTTTTTAAAGTGGCCATATGCCCTACCTACTACTGGGAGCACTCTTAGAAAGTGGCGATGATGTTGCTATGAGAGACTGAACTCTTAGAAGTCTATTTTGTATCTCTCTTTTCTAACATTGTGGACCCAAAAGAACTAAAGGGTACCAAAACAATTCTTTTCAGGGAACTAGGAAAACTGTTCTCCCTAGCATATGGTATCTAGACAGTGGATGTTCTAGACATATGACGGGGAACAAGGATCTACTCCAATCAGTCAAACCTAAGGAGAAGGGAACAGTCACCTTTGGAGACAACAGCAAAGGAGTCATTGAAGGCATCGGCTCAATAGGTATATCTAATTCTTGTCTAATTGATGATGTACTCCTAGTGAAAGGACTTAAGCATAATCTACTAAGCATAAGTCAATTGTGCGATAGAGGTTATGAAGTCAAATTCACTCCCCAACACTGCACTGTATCATTTATTAGTGACAAATCCATAAATTTCAAAGGATATAGAAGTGAGAACGTTTACAAGGTCTCTTTAAATAATTTATCTTTATCAAATATAAAAAGTCTTGTATCCGTGAATGTTGATGACAACATTCTTTGGCATAGACGATTGGGTCATATTGGTCCTAGTACCATCGAAAAACTTTTAAAACTTGACTTAGTCGTTGGTATACCAAAACTTGATTTGAAACTTGATTCTGTTTGTGATGCGTGTCAATTTGGCAAACATACAAGGGAATCTTTTAAAAGCAAAAATTTTGTATCCACTTCTATGCCCCTTGAACTTCTCCACCTAGATCTATGTGGTCCCTTGAGGAACGCTAGTTTAGGAGGAAAGCTTTATGCGTTTGTCATTGTAGATGATTTTTCACGTTACACGTGGACATTGTTTTTAGCTCACAAAAATGATGCCTTTGAGTATTTTAAAACTTTTGCTAAACGAGTTGAGAATGAGAAAAATCTTTCAATAAAACAGATCCGTAGTGACCACGGAACTGAATTTCAAAATGAGAATTTTTCAAACTTTTGTATAGAAAAAGGCATCGGTCACAATTTTTCTTGTCCTAGGACTCCTCAACAAAACGGGGTCGTTGAGAGGAAAAATAGGACACTAGTAGAGATTGCAAGGACCATGTTATGTGAGCATTCTCTATCAAAATATTTTTGGGCTGAAGCAATGAACACTGCCTGTTACATCATCAATCGCGTATCAATAAGGTCAATTCTCAAGAAAACTCCATACGAGTTATGGAGGGAGAGAAAGCCTAACATTTCATTCTTTCGGGCTTTTGGTTCTAAGTGCTTCATTCACAACAATGGTAAGGACAACCTTGGCAAATTTGATGCCAAATCCGATAAAGATATTTTTCTTGGGTATTTTACTACAAGTAAGGCTTATAGAGTATTCAATAAGCGCACCTTACTTGTTGAAGAATCAATGCATGTTATATTTGATGAATCTTTGTTAAATATTTCTCGCACTAACAATGATGATATAGAAATACTTGAAGAAGAGATGGTTTCCTCAAGCTTAAATGATATAGATGCTACAGTTGAGGAAACACCACTTCCTAAGGAATGGACACATCACAAAGATCATCCTAAAGATCTGATAACTGAAAGTCCATCAAAGGGAGTATCTACTCGCTCTTCTCTCAATAATATTTATAATCATCTTGCTTTTGTTTCTCATGTTGAGCCAAAATGTGTTGATGATGCTTTACTTGATGATTCCTGGATTATTGCTATGCAAGATGAGTTAAATGAATTTAAACGCAATAATGTTTGGGATCTTGTTTCTAGGCCGCATGATAGACCTGTGATAGGTACTAAATGGGTGTTTAGAAATAAACTTGATGAGCATGGCACCATCACTAGAAACAAGGCTAGGCTCGTAGCTAAAGGATATAGTCAAGAAGAAGGCATTGATTATGATGAGACTTATGCTCCTGTTGCCCGTCTTGAATTCATTCGTATGTTACTTGCTTTTGCATGCTCTAGAAATTTTAAATTATTTCAGATGGATGTTAAAAGTGCTTTCTTGAATGGTGATTTGAAAGAAGAGGTCTATATTGAACAACCTGATGGCTTTGTTGATAATTTGTTATCTGATCACGTATATAGACTCAACAAAGCTTTGTATGGATTGAAACAAGCTCCTCGAGCTTGGTATGAAAAACTCTCTTCTTTCCTTATTACCAATGGCTTTACTAGAGGAATTGTTGATATTACATTGTTTACTTTATCTAGAGATAATGATTTGCTTATTGTGCAAATTTATGTGGACGATATCATTCTCGGTTCTACTAACGAAGATCTTTGCCAAGAATTTTCTAAGCTTATGCAAGATCACTTTGAGATGAGCATGATGGGGGAACTTAACTATTTCCTCGGATTGCAAATCAAGCAGTGCAAGGATGGGTTCTTTGTGAACCAAAGCAAATACATAAAGGAGATTCTAAAGAAATTCGGGATGGAGAACACAAAATCATCATCCACACCGATGAGCACAGCAATCAGACTCGACAAAGATGAAAATGATAAACCTGTAGATCAATCTTCCTTTCGTAGTATGATTGGCTCCTTACTATATGCTACTGCAAGTAGGCCAGACATTATGTTTAGTGTATGCCTGTGTGCACGATTTCAATCATGTCCAAAGGAATCACATTTGTTCGCCTTAAAACGCATTTTTAAATATCTTTCAAATACTCCAAATCTCGGCTTGTGGTATTCAAAAAATTCTTTCTTTGATTTAAAAGCTTACTGTGATGCCGACTTTGGTGGATATAAGGTGGACCGGAAAAGCACTAGTGGAACCTATTTCTTTTTAGGAAACTGTTTGGTTTCTTGGTTTTCCAAAAAGCAAAACTGTGTTGCGTTATCAACGACCGAAGCCGAATATATGGCTGCCGGTAGTTGTTGTGCGCAAATTCTTTGGATGAAGCATCAATTGCTCGACTATGGCGTCTCTTTTTCAAAAATCCCTATTTTCTGTGACAACACTAGCGTCATATGTCTTACAAAGAATCCGATTCAACATTCGCGCACCAAACATATTGACATTCGTCATCATTTTATTCGTGACCACATCGAACGAAATGAAGTTAAACTTCAATATGTTGACACTAAAAATCAAATTGCCGATATTTTTACAAAACCACTAGATGAAAATACTTTTATTCGTTTGCGTGGTGAACTTGGCATGATTGAGTTGTAATCACTTGTGGACATAAATAAATTTAATGTCATATTAAGGGGGAGCTTAATATAAAATTTGAGCAACTTAATTTTGGATAATACAAATTAATTGTATTTATTCAAAGTTATAAAGCTCACATTTTATGTGAAATTTATGTGTTGCTTTTTAGAAATCATATTCAATTATCATGTTTTGCATTTACTTTTCCAGTCTTTTTGATTATCACAAAAAGGGGGAGAATTAGTTTGGTTAAATACTTTAACTAAGGGGGAGAGTTAGTTTGCTTAAATGCATAGAGAATAAAAAAAATTGGTTATTTGATAAACAAACTCTTCTTAACTAATTGTTTAATTTAGGAGGAGTTTTATTCATGCAATTATATTGTGCAAATTTAAATTATTTATTTAATATTGTACATTTATTTCTCCTATTTAACCAAGTTTTGTGATCATCAAAAAGGGGGATATTGTTACGCCTTAAACGCATACAAATCTCGTGTTATGAGATTAATGTTTTTAATGCATTAACAAATCTCATATTATTATGTTTTGATGATTACAAAACTCGGTTAATTGTTACTAACCATTTAAAGTGAGACTTTGCAGATTAGATCATATTAACAATCAAATTCTTGGAAGTTACTTTGAAGTTGTAAAAGAAATGGACAAGGACAAGCCAATATTATAAAGCAGAAACTTGCAAAATTCACCGGGCACTTTTCGGTCATCCAAATCAGATCTCCAACAGTGAAAATCAAGATCAGGATGTTCTCAAGCTTCTCTCCAAATTTGAGAGAAATCCAACGGCTGGATATGGAGATATGATTTTTTTAACAAAGCTGCACAGTACTTACTTCTGCAAGGAATGAACTATGAAGACTCAACTTCAGAAAATAACTGGGAATGCTTCGATTATTAAAATCCGATCTCCACCGATCACATGGATTTCCATGATGTTTTAAAGTCTGTATCCAAATTTCAAATCAATCCAACGGCTGGATATGGAGTTATGAGTTTTGCAAATATGTTGAACAATAGCTATTTCTGCAAGGAGCTAACTGCTGAAGTATCGGATTCAGAAGACTACTGGAATCGATGGAGGCATCCAAATCCAATATCCACCAATCAAGATAATATCCGGATGTTACAAAGATTTTGTGTTAATTTCAGGCCAATCCAACGGATGGATTGTGAGATTCGAATTTTTGAAAAGTAATGCTCAGAACAAAAGCGAGAACGTGA
The DNA here is from genome assembly GCF_033568475.1 of Henckelia pumila. Taxonomy (NCBI): domain Eukaryota; kingdom Viridiplantae; phylum Streptophyta; class Magnoliopsida; order Lamiales; family Gesneriaceae; genus Henckelia; species Henckelia pumila. The sequence goes on along the minus strand of NC_133123.1, from coordinate 17,876,536 downwards.
TTTTGCGACTTCCGAGATTTACTGGACGTGTTTGATTCTTTCAAATTCAATCTCCACCGTTCAGATTGAAGATTGAGATGTTTTCAAGCGACTGTCTAAATTTGAGCTCAATCCAACGGTTAGATTGAGAGATATGATTTTTCCACAAAATCTGCTCAGTGCTGGAAAAAGAAGGCAGCGGCGCCTACACTTTGTCTCTACTCCTTGGCTTCCCAATAAACGCTCCAAGCACACAAATTCAAATTCAAATCTTTGCCAACTATAAATAGAGGCTTCCCAAGACCATTTAGAGACATCCCAACTCATCTCTTCTCTCCTTTGCAAGCAATTTCTCACTATCAAAGTGTTTGTGTGATATATTTGAGAGTGTTTGTAAAAATAGTTTGTGAGTTGGTTGTGCTATTGTTGTAAACACTTGAGTGTGAAGCCAAGTGTGTTGTGCTATTGTTGTAAACACTTGAGTGTGAAGCCAAGTGTGTTGTGCTATCGTTGTAAGCACTTGAGTGTGAAGCCAAGTGTTGTGTTGAGGCTATCCTTGGAGCCCTTAAGGCCAAGAGTGTTGAGTTGTATCGGCGCGGTGATCGTGTCAAGTTGTAAGGCTATCCTTGGAGTCATCAAGGCCAAGACATTCGAAGTGCTAGTGGATCCTTGGTTAATCGACTTAACCAAGAAGGGGAGACGTAGACGATTTATCGTCGAACTTCCATAAACAATTCCTATCTCTCTTTTACTGCTTTATTTACTTTACGCATTTATTTACCGCTTTATATTTGATTGCTTTACTAGTCTTCCGCTTGCGTACTTGCATAATCACTTTAAATTGCTAAAGTTGCCAATAGAACCTAAATCTCCCCCCCCCCCCCCCCATTAGGTTCTAACAAATATGAAAAGCTCATATAGGTGAATTATCAGAAAAATTAACGATATCGGTTAAACAAATGAATCAGCTACGTTGGTATGACCAGGTGTAATCAATTGTGAGGAGATAAATCTAGTTGAATACTGATGTACAAAACTTTGTAACTCAAACAAATTGCCAAAATAACTCAATCGAACAAATAAAATTAGTATGATGAATATATTTATAAATAAAAAAATATTGGGTTATCTAGACTATGAGTGAACATATATATTAGCAAATAGGTGAGGCTGCCAATTATATAAAGTTTATCATATGACTGGATAACATGGTTGAGTAAAATAATAACAATAAAATGAGATATATTCTAAAAGAAATGAAAGTAGGAAAGTGACAAATTTTGATATGAACATCAGAGGTAAAACTGAAATAGTTTATATAGAATGTGGTATGTCTTGAATAGAATTACAACAAAACTAAAAAGAATGATATTGTCAAACTGATCTTATTATATCAAGATGAAGAATGACTTTGGAAAAATAAAGTCTTACTCAAATGTATAATCGGAGGCGAAAAAAAAACGAAAAGAAAAGAAAAGCGTATACAAAATATGGTATGAACAAATACAATGTCTAAACTATTGGGTAAGGTGAAAAGAGAAATCAATTTTATAGGTTAATTGAGAGGGAGAAAATAACTTCAAAAAGATGAATACATTTTTGTTTTAAAGACTAATAAACTCTTTTGTATCCTATCTTATTTAAACCCAAAAAAAATAATTTTGACACAATTAATCTCCATAAAAAATTTTCTTATTGGCATATATCTACTAGTTGAACCCAATTTACATAATTATCTTACTTGGTTCTATCAAGTTCACTAAAAAACCCATCCTCTCGGCATGTTTCTTTTAGCCGGACTTTTCTTAATTCTGTCTATGAGGATTACCTACCCAAATTCTTATTAGATGAATCACTAATAGTTGAATTCTTCTCTAAATATATCATGAACCATATTTTTCAATATTTCAAACCTAAATTCCTTTAACTGAGTTACTCCTAACTAGAATCATCCTTAATTAGTTTACCCTTAGCTAAACACACAAGATATTGTGTGGCAGATTTACGAATTAAAATTCTTCCGTTTGGTGATAAGCTAGTCTGTGGCATTTTAGGCACGTATACTTCTATTGGCTCTTCTTCATGTACGTTCTTTGCGCTAACTGGTGTTGGGTTGTAGCTAACTTGATTTGAGTACTTGCACGTCCCATAACTCGTTCAAGGACAAAATTGAAGTTCATTCTAGTATCTGATTACTATTAACAAATCTATTCTATCAGTCAGCTATTTTGTCTTTTCAGATTTTTTCTCTCCCAACTGGTCTATTGTCCCAGCTGGTCTATCTGAACTAGGGCTGCTTCACAACCGAATTTTTTTTCAGCAAAAAACTCCTCCCATCCGGATTATGGAACCTGGCGGCTCCGATACCACTTAAATGTCACGTCCCGAAATCGAGGTTGGTCGAAATCGACGTTGTTTAATAATTTAATATTAAAACAACAAGCCTCATAGTACAAATATTGCCAAAAACTAGTCCATTTCATAAGCCATAACTGTTTTTACAAAGAAAAACACAAGTGCGGAAGCGATAACGTAGTAAGAAATAAAATTGGAATGGCTACTTGAATTTTCATATCTTGAACTTGATCACCAACCCCAAAATGTATGTTGTTCATCATCTTCCAACTAATCTTCGCCCGTATTTGAGCAGGGAAGTAAGAGGGTGAGCATTTGGGAAAACACTCAGTAAGTGGGGGCCGATCGAGCATAATAAACACCAAAGATATATTTACATATATACGTATACAGATCATAATCATAATCTCGAAATAATATAAGTATGTTGAATCTAACATGAACACAAAACAAACGTAGACTGAAAATCATCTCATTTTTCATGGTTTACTGATCAGTCCCCAATATGTTAGTCCTCTAAGGAGCGATGTCAAAGAAACGGTTATTATATCCCACCGCATCAGGGCCAAATCAAATCAAATTATCGAAAATTTCCTTAGCCACTTCTAACTCGAATCTTAACAGTGCATTTCAAATAATTCTAACATGCTTCGAATACTTTATCTAATATCGAACAACCAACGAATTCAAGGTAGCATATCAAGTAAAACGAATATATATTATGTCTATCGAGTTTTCAAAAAAAAACATATGTAATTTATTTTATAAAACTTGAACTCACTCAAAAATAAATATAAGTGTAAAGACTTATATCAAGAAATATAGGTATAAAATCCCACTTACTTCTAATGCTTAAATAGGTTTTGGTAGTCTTTGAACTTGCTCAACTGGATTAAAAATGTGAATGAAACTTGCTGACATGATCGAACACGAAAGCTTTCAAATCCTCGAACTTGTATGTGCAGAATTTGGTGCTTCGAATTTGTAGTATCTAATCGGTCTTGGGTAGCAGCTCCCTGTGTGATTCTTGGACGGAACTTAGGCCCTCATTTGACTTTGAAATTGGTCAAAAAAGGGTACAAAATATGCTGCACTTCTTGCTCGAAAATAGGAGAGTTCTCGGATTTGCATATTCTTGATAATCAGTCACCTTTCATAAGAGTTTGCGACATGTTGAACCGTTGGATCGTGATAAAATTTGGACAACACGTTTATAGAGACGTGAAAGAAACTCTGAACAGTAAGATCGAATTTGGTTGTAATTTGAATTGGTTTCTGGACAAAAAACAGAAACTACTCTCTTCTCGCTTTAAATTTGTGCAGTATTCTTGAGAAGACGTTTTACACAAATATAACCGTTGGATTAGGTTGAAACTTGAAGAGAGTATGTATAAATAAAAAGGTACATTGTGAACGGTGGATATCATATTTTGATCTCTGTATTGGCGAAAAGAGGTTCTAAAAGATGACCTTCTAACTGCTGCAGAAATGCTTAAAATTTAAGAGCTTATGTTCGAATTTGGGAGATGTTTTGCTGCGTTTTTGGGTGTGATTTCTCCCTTCAGCTGATGTATATTTGTAGGTGGATTATAGGCATTCAATCCTAGCATTATGACCATTATGTCTTGATATAATGATGAAATAATGGTGGTCCATGGCTCTTGGTTTTCTTGAACTGAAATTAGCCTTCATTATTGGATTTATGGCTTGTTTAACTACCCACAAAAGCCAATATAAATGACATTTTCAAAATATTCCTTTTTTGTGGTTCAACAATTATCATCTCCCTTTCATGGTTGGTCCGGGTCTTCACAGAATATGGGGATGATGGAGCACGAGATGAGGGTGAGGGAACAAGAAATAATCAATATGGAGGAAGAAAATCGAATAATGAAAAAAGATGTTAACGATCCAAGACTTACTGACATTCAACGTCAGAATTACATGAAGAAGAAAGAAAATATTCTTCGAAAAAGATTCAATTAGTAATTTATTTCGTTAGTATTTTCATTATATTTTATTCGGTTGTAATTTTTTAATTTATTGTCTTCTTTATTTTATTTTATTTCTTTTCTTTTGTTATTGTGTGAATTTTTATTTTGTGTGTTTTTATATTTTCAGTAAGTTTTAAAATTTTAATTATGTGTATTTTAAATTTGTTATATTTATGTTCAATTTTATTATGTTTAAAGAAAAATATTAAACATAATAAAAATTAATATTTCAACATCATTACTATAACATCATCACACCATCTACCATGAAGTTATCAATACTGACATTATCATGCGATCAAATTATCAATATCCTCACACCAAAATTCTCACATTGTTGAACGTGCTCTTATATGAGTAAGCCCAACGTATTTGGGATCGATTCATGCTACCCTTAGGATAGCTACCCTGACTTGATCTGAACGAACCAAATCGCACAGCAAAAAATCTGCTGTGCAATCCGGTCCGTCCATATCACTTTTACGACACTACCCACATATTTGATCCGCTGGTTGAGTAGATGTTATGATTGATTAAAATCAGTGAACCCCATGTGTGACCCACTAATTTTGATCAATCATAAAGTTACACATCACCCGCAAGGTAGTGCCCTGCGAACGACATGTACTAAACCCCGCTGCACACCCGGACATAATGCAACATATTTTGCGCACCCAATTGGATGTCTTCATATGAAAGACGTGGCACGTGAGCTGCAGGAATATTCCTGTCTCCACTTCAGACGCAGAATATTCCACGCTGGCTCCCACGTGGCAGCATTCCCCTGTTAATTCATCTTCCTCAGCTCTGAATCTCGACCGTCAACTCCCGACAGAAACCAGGAAAGTCAAACATTTCTAGTAATCTGACGGTCCAAAAGTTCCACCTTTCGTACTCCCACTGCTACAGGATCAAGAATTCCTCCCATTTCTTTACTACTGATCCGGCACTCATGTTTCTTCAGATTCGCCGCCGAATTTTCCTCGCCATGTTCTTTTCTATTTGCAGATTCCCACTTCGCATCCCCATAAACAAACGGCAGAATCGGATAAATCCAAATGGATGTACGTGCATATCTGTTACATCACTTCGTCTACTGTGTGTAAATTATTTGTGTAAATGACTAATGAGTGATAAGTGAACATATTTCCAAGAAAAACAAACAAAAGGAAAAAAAGAATGAAAAAGGGTAAAAAAAATTCATGGGTTTTGGTGTAGTTGTCGATTGCTTTATTGGAAAGTTCGATCTTTGCTTTTGAACTTCTGCTCGTACATTATTGAAGCCTTTTTTGACATTATAATTATGCAACGCAGGATTCGATCAATTCTGGGTTTTATTTAATCTGCTACTTTCCTTTCTCGACTAATTTTGTATTTCTTTGTTTTAAAAGTGAAGGTTGGCTCGAAGAAAAGTGACAGGGGGAGAGAATTCTAAAGTTTTTTTCTGCGTGTATGTGGGGTGAGTGGTGGCGATGGAGGAGGGAATACACAGCTGCGGCGGCAGAGGTGTCGGACTAAGAGATCTAAGGCCACGGTTGCGATGGACTCCTGATTTGCATGATCGTTTTGTGGATGCTGTCACTAGGCTTGGTGGCCCTGACAGTGAGTCATTTTTTTCTTTATTTTCTGCTTTTTTTGGCTCTGATTGTGAGTAGATTCATCTATTTTCGGTAACTTTGTTATTGAAATTTGTCAAAAATTTCCACATGTATCTCTCTTATTTCTTGTGATGCTTGCTCAAGATGTCAGTGTCGACGATTTGATTTACACATTGTAGAGTTGTATTAAAGAGGATGAACTGGGGATAACTTTTTCAAATCATATATAAGCAACTTTTTTCGAAGAGTAAAGTTTCGTTTTCTAAAACGCACTCAATGATCTGATGGGATCCGCGAAAATTATTAACCCGCTCGGACCTCGCCTTCCTGTATATTTTCACTGGAAAAAAGATGGAAAAGTATGATGTGTTTGATCACAGATAGATAAGGTGAGCACACCGAGTTTCTCAGTACTCTGTTGCACATTATACTGCCAACTTTGTTTCAAAACAAGGCTATGGTGTGATTCATATTCATTCAAGTTTGTGAAACTTTTAATCTTTTTGACTAACATATTCATTAGCTTTGCAATTTCCCATGTCCCATATCGGTTTTAGGGAAGAATTTGACATGATTTATGAGGCTACAGAAATAATTTCTCCAGCAATTTGAGAATTATTTTGGTATCAGTACGATGAAAACGAAGTAACTGCTAGCATAATCTGCTGAATGGTCTGGCTTGTGTTGGACCTAGGATGAGAAGTCTTTTTATTCTATCATTATGATTGAATCATTGGAAGTATTGTTTAGTGCACTTCGCAGGACTTCTATATTTGTCATATGTCGAGAAATCGGATATCAGAGCATGAACTCCTCTGTCTTAATTAAATTAAATGTAAACGTGGTATTCGCCCAGAAAACAATGTGCATTAGTATCAATGTTGTGTTTTAAGTTTGATGGTTTTGAACTTGCAGAGGCAACTCCCAAATCAGTACTGAGGGTAATGGGATTGAAGGGCTTGACACTGTATCATTTAAAAAGCCATCTGCAGGCACTGTTTCTTGTCTCGTAAAAGCATATCATTTTTAATCAATATCATTCATATTCTCGTCAGACAAATAAAGGGATAATCTTTGATATTTGGTAGTGCAGAAATATAGACTTGGACAGCAACAGGCAAAAAAACAGCAAGTAATTGAACACAATAAAGAGCACAATGGTGAGTTCACTACGGTCTTCGGTTAATGTAATTCTTTTTTAGAATGAAATCCCTCTTAGAGACCATTTCTGAATGTTTTGGTAGAGATAATACCCTGCAAATTCTGTCATATTGCAGAAGAGATATAGATGGTCTTTTAAGAAAATGTGCTTAATTTTACTACCAACTGAGTAAAAAGCATACAAAATAGTTGTTAGTGGAGCTCATTGTGCAAAGTCGCCCCTACATTGGTTTGTGGCCTCAGAGCCGGATAAACAGTGCTTCAACCTAATAGAATCTTTATTTTACGATCGTTTTTTGTTTCACTTTTGATCTTTTTGTAAATGGCTTAGCACAAGTGCCGGATCCAAAAAGTTACTGAACAAAGGGACTTGTTATGTTTTAACACGACAAAACTTACAATTTTTTAAAACTCTTAGAGGGTGACTTTTTGGTTGTCCGTGTTAATTTTGGTCTCCCGCTCGGCTACATGACAATTTAAGTAGTTGTTCTCAATATTTGCATTCCTGCTACTTTAATCTCAGCAGAAAATTCTGATGGATATCAAACCTGGCACGGTGTGAGCGCAAGTACAAATTCATCAAGCATGACCAATGATCAAGGGTAGGTTACTCCAATATAGATTACTTTACACATTTTTAGGTATTGTTTTCATGTCTTGTTAAAGTGGATGATAATATTCTTCGCAGGGAAATTCCCATTGCTGAAGCACTAAAGTGTCAGCTTGAAGTGGAGAAAATACTTGAAGAACAGCTTGAGGTATGTCGACCAGGAGTAGACCTGCTTTGGATATAATCCAGTTCTTGTCATTGTGTAAATATTTTGTTTGTAAGGAGATGGACACAAGACAGATTTGAATATTTAATTGCTTGACATGCTAGAAATAGACTCACATGTGTATCGAATTGCTTGGAATTAAGGCCCAAGATCAAAACCTTCAGATTGATTGACAAGTTCGACTACGAGCTCAACTAGAACAATGGCTTGAGGAGGTCAAGCTTTGATTTTCAAGTGCTACTGACAGACATGAACTGCTGAATATAGGAGTCCTCGTATAGTTTAATAGATTTGAGTTGTGATGTGATTACCAACTATAATTTTTGATACAACTATACTCGGTCAACAGTTTTGACATGTTTTAGTTGCTCTTCGGAGCAATATTGGGAGACATTGTGGAGGCACAACATGCTGTATATCCAATCATATCTCTTATTTTGGCAAAGAAAATAAAAAGCAAATCAAACAACCTGAGATTACTTCATTCCTTTTCTTGTAACAGGTGCAGAAGAAACTGCAAATACGAATTGAGGCTCAAGGGAAGTACTTGCAAGCCATATTAGAAAAAGCTGAGCACAGCTTATCAGCTGACTTGAACCACCCCGGTAGTCTAGAGTTCACGAAAACTCAACTTACCGATTTCAACTTAGCTCTATCAAGTTTCATGCAAGGCATTAAGGAAAACGAACGAGATTGGAATGGCAATGATAGATCACCGCTATTAAATGGAGTCGATGGAACAGTTTGTGAACCAAGTTACACAAGAGGGAGACAAGAAATAAAAGGCGTTGAGATTAAACGCGAAGGTCCATCCATGGATCTTGCGTTGCATACAAGAAGTGGCTATGATTTTATTGGGATGAATGGATCAATTTGTGAAGCCAAACCTCTAGCAAATGTATGAGATTATGTTAAGTTTAATAGTGTGGTAATGGTTCCCTTGTTCTTTCTTCTTTTCCTTTCTTTTTTTAATTTTAAAAAACTAATGGCTACCTTGTTTTAAATATACATATATATTCAGTGAGAACTCTTTATATTGCTAGCTCGTATCAGAGTATGCAATTTGTCAGTATGAAATTTTCTTAGTTTTAGTAATAGCAAACATGTGATTGTTTTAGGAAGTAACTACTATTTTAATGTAACTATAGTTTTAGAACTGGTCATCCTAAAATCAAATTGGATTGATTTCTCTTTGAGATTCTAGCTGGACCGCTATCTATTCATGATAGTCATTCTAAAGAAAAGTTGTTGACCGATAATTTCGATTGGGAATTCTAGCAAGCGCACTAGATCAAGTTATAATAAAATTGGATCAATTTCTCTTTGAGATTCCAACTGGACTGCTATCTATCCATGATAGTCACTCTAAAGAAATGTTTGTCAATCTAATATAACACACTAGTTGTTTCCATAACCTAAGCTGGAATCATTTGAATATTTGGCTCTTACACTACTACATCAAGATAGTACAAGTCACCTACTACGTTGACAAGTGAGAAATCGTCAGACTAATCTTGCACAACAATCATTGTGTTTCAATGATTTAAGAATATCTTCTAATAACATGTAGATATGCTATGACTAATTTTCTCTACTGAATTAACTTTATCGGGAGTCGTCAATTGCCATATTTGTTATGTCTAGAATCATTAATTACAGCATATTATGAAGATAAAGGAAATAAACATATTGTTTTTTTTTTCAGTCAATGCTAAAAATCTTAACATTGAATAACATATACAATGTTGAAACTTGAAAGTTCGTGTATTTGAGGAGATCAAGAATCATTAAGAACTCTCGACTCATCTCTTTACAATTTGATCTATAAGAAATTCTCGAGCAATCACTTTCATATTTAAAAAAAGTTGTTCATTCATGTCATACTTTTCAAGCAAATAAATGATCATCAAGGTTCCCCTTGTTCCTGGCCAACACTCAAGTTGTTCGTCTAAGCTATTAGTTTGAAGTGGTCACTTTTATCTGAACCTAGGGTTCAAAAAACGAGATAGTTTGAATAATGAAATTGGTTAAAAAAATTGATCTACGACATTTCTTAAGAAATTTTTTGCAAATTGACCTTCAAACATATAAGAAATATAGATAAATGAAAGGTAATTAAGAACTAAGAAGGTTTGATTTCAAATTTATGGTCAAACAAATGTACGTCATTTAGTTAAATAACTCCTTCAAAAGAATCATTGTTTGATTATTGTGTTGAAATTTATACTAGGAATTTTCAGAATAGGCGATGAATATGTCTTAACTGAAGTATGTTATTACAAATCTATATCTATATATATATAAAAGCGGATTTTTTACTAAATATAGTAATTTTCCGCCAAAACAAAATTACTAAAAAAAGAAATCATGTTAATTAATGATTTTTGGATTTAAAATTTTAAATTAATCGGATATTTTCACAATTTTGAATTTCAATTAATAGTTTTGTGTATATAAATATCCATAAATATTATAAATGATAATATGCCAATTTTTTATTCAAAATTTGAAATTTGAAAAAAATTTACCATTCCTAAAAACAATTAGTTAATTTTTGTGTTTCCAAATATATGTGAAGTATCCATAAATGTCATATATATAATAATGTCACTAATTTCACTTAATTTTTTTTATTTCCATATATATGTTAAAATTACTAAAAAAAGAAATCATGTTAATTAATGATTTTTGGATTTAAAATTTTAAATTAATCGGATATTTTCACAATTTTGAATTTCAATTAGTAGTTTTGTGTATATAAATATCCATAAATATTATAAATGATAATATGCCAATTTTTTATTTAAAATTTGAAATTTGAAAAAAAGTTACCATTTCTAAAAACAATTAGTTAATTTTTGTGTTTCCAAATATATGTAAAGTATCCATAAATGTCATATATATAATAATGTAACAAATTTCACTTAATTTTTTTATTTCCATATATATGTTAAAATTTTCATAAATACTATATAGTGAACTAATTTTTGATTTAAAATTTGAAATCTAATCGGATGTTAACACTATTTTTAATTTTATTTAAATTTTTTGTCCTTATATATATATGTGAAAATTTTCATAAGCGTTATATATAATCATATACCAATTTTCGTTCAAAATTTGAAATTTGATATTGTTTTAACACAATTTTTAAAATTTCTGTTATTTTTATGCGTTTATATATATGTAAAAAATTTGATAATGTTATACATGATAACGTACCAATTTCAGTTCAAAATTTGAAATTTAATCCGGCGTTATCAATACTTTTTGAAATAAGTTAATTTTTTTGTTCATATATATGTGAAAATTTCAATAAATACACTATATGATAATGCACCAATGTTCGGTTCAAAATTTGATCGAATTTTATCTTTAGTTTTAATTTCAGTAAAATTTTTTTCTACATATAAGTGAGAATTTTCTTATTGTTATACACGACTAATGTCATAATTTTCGGTTCAAGATTTGAAATTTGATCGAATCTTATCACTAATTTTAAATTTTATTTAATTTTTATCCATATATATGTAAAAAAATTTATAAATATTAGATATGATAATATCAATTTTTGGTAAAAAAAAAATTGAAATTTGGTATATATGAGGAAATTTTTAAAAACTCTAATACTCTATACATGATAATATATTATTTTTTTGTTCACAATATGAAATTTGATAAGATATTATCATTATTTTTTAATTTAAGTTAATTTTTGTGTATAGATATACATAATTTCCCATATATGTATATGCGTGAAACTTTTCTTAAATGTTATACATGATAGCATACCAATTTTTTATTCAAAATTTTAAATTTGATTTGGCGTTATAACTACCTTTTAATTCTGTTATTTTTTTTAATTATTTTTGTGTTTCAAATTTCCATAAATTTTATGTATGATAGATATTATACCAATTTTTAATTCAAAATTAGATTGTATGTTATCACTAATTTTCAATTTCAAGTAATTTTTTTGTTTGCATACATATCGAACATTTTCATAAAATGTATATTTGGATAATATTCTAATTTTCGATTCAAAACTTGAAATTTGATACAATGTTATCGTTAGTTTTTAATTTCAGTCTGCAATATATATATATATATATATATATATATATATATATATGTGTGTGTGTGTGTGTGTGTGTGTATGTGTGAAAGTTTTCACATTTTTATATATGATATCGTACCATTAATTTTTTCAAAATGTAAAATTTAATCGGAAGTTATCACTATTTTAAATTTTAGTTAAATTTTTTGCGTCCATATTTATGTGAAAATTTTGATAAATTATATATATAATAATTTATTGATTTTCAGTTGAAATTTGAAATTTGATATATATGTTAAAATTTTCATAAATACTATATATGATATTGTAATAATTTTTGATTCAAAACTTGAAATATAATCGGATGTTAATACTATTTTTAATTACAGTTAAATTTTTTGTCCATATATATGTGAAAATTTTCATAAGCGTTATATATAATCATATACTAATTTTTGTTCAAAATTTGAAATTTGATATTTTTTTAACACAATTTTTTGAATTTAAGTTAAAATTCTTGTGTTCATATATATGTAAAAAATTTCATAATGTTATACATGGTAACGTACCAATTTGAGTTCAAAATTTGAAATTTAATCCGGCGTTATCAATACTTTTTGATTTAAGTTATTTTTTTCATATATATGTGAAAATTTCAATAAATACACTATATGATAATGCACCAATGTTCGGTTCAAAATTTGATCGGATTTTATCTTTAGTTTTAATTTCAGTAAATTTTTTTCTACATATAAGTGAGAATTTTCTTATTGTTATACACGACTAATGTCATAATTTTTGGTTCAAGATTTGAAATTTGATCGAATCTTATCACTAATTTTAATTTTTATTCATATATATGTAAAAATTTTCATAAATACTATATATGATAATATCAATTTTTGGTAAAAAAAAATTGAAATTTGGTATATATGGGGAAATTTTTAAAAACTCTAATACTCTATACATGATAATATATTTTTTTTGTTCACAATATGAAATTTGATAAGATATTATCATTATTTTTTAATTTAAGTTAATTTTTGTGTATATATATACATAATTTCACATATATGTATATGCGTGAAACTTTTCCTAAATGTTATACATGATAAATTACCAATTTTTTATTCAAAATTTTAAATTTGATTTGGCGTTATAACTACCTTTTAATTCTGTTATACTTTTTAATTATTTTTGTGTTTCAAATTTCCATAAATTTTATGTATGATAGATAATATACCAATTTTCAATTCAAAATTAGATTGTATATTATCATTAATTTTCAATTTCAAGTAATTTTTTTGTTTGCATACATATCGAACATTTTCATAAAATATATATTTGGATAATATTCTAATTTTTGGTTCAAATTTTGAAATTTGATACAATGTTATCATTAGTTTTTAATTTCAGTCTACATTTAATATATATATATATATGTGTGTGTGTGTGTGTGTGTTTGTGTGTGCGTGAAAGTTTTCATATTTTTATATATGACATCATACCACTTATTCGTTCAAAATGTGAAATTTAATCGGAAGTTATCAATATTTTAAATTTTAGTTAAATTTTTCGCGTCCATATATATGTGAAAATTTTAATAAATTATATATATAATAATTTATCAATTTTCAGTTGAAATTTGAAATTTGACATATATGTAAAAATTTCTATAAATGTTATATATAATACTGTACAATTTTTCGTGTAAAATTTGAAATTTGATCATATTTTATCACTACTTTTTAATTTCAGATATTTTTTTTGTCTTCACACACACAGAGATATATGTGTGTAAAATAGAATTGTTGTTAAAAATAATAGAAGACATTTTTTTTCTAATAGAAGAGTTTGCTTTATTAGAATTTATCGTCTCCAAACAAATTTAAACAGTGACCAACCTCAAGTATATGACACGATAATGACTGCAATTAATTGAAACCAGAGTGGAGTATTCTTTGTATAGAGTTATGGAGGTACTGAAAAAACATTCATATGAAAGACTCTATCGGTAGCCTTGAGATCGAATGGAGAGATTGTGTTAAACGTGACATCCAATGATATTATATCTCTTTTTTCTGCCTGGTGGAAATGTTCATCCCCTCTTTGAGAAATTCCCTTCAATCCTAACAAAAATTCAACATGCAATATCAAACAGGGGAGTCCTATCACGGAGCTTATCGTGAAATCCAAACTTATCAAATGAGATGAAGCTCCAATGATGCACAAGTTTTGTTTTGAATTATTAGACAGAAGCATACGCGACATAATAAGATTTGAAAATACTTCAAGCTTTCACTTCCTTTTTGGAGGCAAAATAGTTGTATTTGGCGAGATTTTCGACAGATTTTTCCTGTTATTCCGAAGGGTGGTAGGCAAGACATTGTTCATGTCACTATTAATTCGTCGTATATGTGGAGACATTGCACAGTTTTGAGATTGACTAAGAATATGCGTCTTTGTAATTTGGTCTCTGATGAGAAAGACGATGAAATTAGAAGATATTTGGATTGGATTGCAAATACAGGAGACAGAAAAATTAAAGAACCAAATGCCGGTTGCACGATGATTGATATTTCAGATGAATTGTTGCTTAATCAAGGACCCTATCGCAACAATCGTCGAGAGTACATATATGTTGTTTGGTAGCACGATAAGTGATACGTCATACTTCCACCAGAAAACTATATTGGCACCGACTTTGATTTTGTTCAGTTCATAAATGTATACATGATATCACTGAACAATTCGGATGGAAGATTGTATTTAAATTATGGTTCGGCGTGTCATTCATAGAAAAATGTTGATATGTTGTACGATTTGCACACTCCAAAATTCTTAAATGGAAATAGATACTCCGGAGTTTTGAACCACTAGCTAAATTTGATGATTGACACTCATGTTATGTTATTGCGGAATATAGATAATTCTCTTGGATTATACAATGATACTAGATTGATTATCACGAATCTCGAAAACCATGTTTTGGAAGGAAAAATTCTTAACGGATGTAATGAGGGTCATAAAGTGCTTATTCCAAGAATGTCATTAACTCCATTTGATTCAAGGCTTCCTTTCAAGTTCCAACGAAGAGAATTTCCCTTAATTGTTTTATATGCAATAACAATTAACAAAAATCAAAGACAATCATTATCACATGTGGGGTTTTTTTTTATTTTAGGAAATATGTTTTCTGTCATGGTCAACTGTATGTCGATGTATCTAGGATTACAAATCGAAAGTGTCTTAATTTTAATATGTAATGAAAATGACAATGAAATAAACTCGACTACAAATGTTGTGTTTAAGGATATTTTCAAAATTTGTAATAATACTTTTCACTTTATTTTTAAAATTTATTTTAGTGAGTGTTAAATTAGATTTTGTATTTACTATTTAATTAGAAACTCAAATTTTCATACTATGTAATTTTTAATCGTTATATGCACAATACAATCCGTGCATCGCACGGATGAGATACTAGTATATATAAAAGCAGAGTTTTTACTAAATATAGTAGTTTCTCGCCAAAATGTAATTAGTAAAACAAGAAACCATGTTAATTAATGTTATATATATTAATAATTAATAATGAGGATAATGATGATGATTTTTTAGTCAAAATTTGAAATTTAATATGATATTATCATTATTTTAAATTTAAATTAGTTGTTTTGAGTGTAAAAAAAATACATAAATACTATATATGATAATATACAAATTTTCGATTCAAAATTTGATAAAATTTATATTTTTTAAAAAAATTCATTTAATTTTTGTTTCTCAAAATATATGTGAAAATTAAATGTTATATATATAATGTTGTCTCAATTTTCAGTTAAAATTTTTTTATATCTGAAAATTATCATTAATACAATATATGATAATGTATCAATTTTTGGTTAAAAATTTTAAATTTAATCGAATGTTATCAGTATTTTTTATTTTAGTTAATTTTGTTGTCCATATATGTGTGAAAATTTTCATAAACACTATATATAATAATATAACAATATTTTGTTCTACTTTTAAATTTTATATCATGTTATCAACATTTTTAATTTCATTTAATTTTTTATGGTATTTCAGTTAATATTTTTTGTTCATATATTTGTGAAAATTTCCGCAAATACTATACATGAAAGTACTAACGTTAAGTGCAAAATTTAAAATTTAATTATACGTAATCACTAATTTATTTGAAATTTAATCCGATGTTATCACTAAATTTAATGAAGTTTAATTTTTTAATCTATCTATATGTAAATTTTCCATAAATGATATATATGATTATGTACGAATTTGTAATTTATTTTTTTATCCATGTATATGTAAAATTTACTATAAATGATATATATATATATATATATATGATAATGTGCCGATTTTTTTTATATATAAAAATTCTAGATTTGGTATATATGTTAAAATTTCAATAAACTCCATAAATGTTATACATGATAGCATACCAATCTTTGATTATATATATAGAGAAATGATATGGTGAGCAACCACCGTGAGCACCCATGTGAGCATCTGCTGACGTGGCATCATGCACATCCAATAGGTGAGTGACACATCAGCATGTGCTCACATGGGTGGTCACGATGATTGCTCACCATATCATTTATATATATATATATATATATATATATATAATTAATTTACATAAATGCATTTTAAATTTTGCTTCTTTTAGATTGATTCACATTTTCATGCACATACACAAACATACCATGAGGTGACACTCAACTATAAAAGAACTCTCTCTCTCTCTCTCTCTCTCTCTATATATATATATATATATATATATATATATATATAGAGAGAGAGAGAGAGAGAGTTCTTTTATAGTGCCCAACACTATCTGCCCACTTCATGCCCACCATGTACAATAGATGAGTTGACCGGTACAATAGATGAGTTGACTTGTACATGGTGGGCATGAAGTGGGCATATAGTGTTGGACACCATAAAAGAACTATATATATATATATATATATATATATATATATATTACAAAAATACTGATTTTAGATTTACTTGCTTAATAAAAATTTGATTTGCCAAAAAATTAATAATAAAAAATAGATAATAATTAATATTGTAAATATAATAATATAGCAATTTTCAATTAAAAATTTGATGTGTCATTGACATAAATTAGAAAGTATAATTTGTTTAAAAAATAATCATGTTATAAAATAGAAATATATCAATATTAATTATATACACATTTTATACGGAGTAATAAACGCTTAAAAGTTTGTTTCGGTTCAAATTTATTAGATTTACCATATATACATAAAAATTACTATTTCAAATTGAACACAATTGAAATATATAAACAATGCAAATACAAAACCATAAAATAATAATTCAATCAAATAATATTATATATGTGCGTGTGGGCACATTAGGTGGCACGATATGTGGACAACATCATCATATATATGTGTGTGAAATATTCAATAATTTTTATGTGTGTGTATCATATCACAATTTACTGTTTTTACTGATGAAAATTTAAAACTCTACCATATATACAAGAAAAATATCATTTGATTTGAACACACACGAAATATATAAATAGTGTTCAAATACAAAACCATGATATAATAAGTCAATCAAGATACACATATGACTCATTTATTTTGATAAGATTAGAGTTATCCTTGATTGACACTTCAATCTTGCATTTGTTGTTTAACATATGATTAGTTCGTTATTACAATCTACCTTCGTATGAAAACAAGGTAGATTCCAGGTTATAATGCATATTTACTGATTTTGGTGTGTATATATATTTTTTTCTTATTGATATTTATCTATTTATAAATGTGAGTGTAATTTATATTTTTCTTTATTTTATTGAGTTCACGCATACATATAATAATAAAATATAACTATTTTATAGGGTTCACGTACATACAACAATAAAATATGATTTCATGGAGAAGTGAAACCAATTATAAAAAAAAATCATCATTTTGCTATTAAAAACATAATTATTGCATAAAATATATTGAAATATAAAATCAAATTTATAACTAAAGCAAATGTATGCAAGATTTTTAATTATATTTTTTTCTTTCAAAAATATTTGAATTCAAGAACTTTAGATATCTGAAAAATGTGAATGTTATTAATTCAACAAAATTTTTTGTTACGTTTATTTCTCTTCTTCTTGCTTTATGAATATATATCATTTTATATCTTTTTTGTTTAATTATTAATTTTTTACTTATGTTTTATTAATCTAACATATTTTTTATCATTTTAATTTTTTAGACGTCATTGACAAAATGGTATCAAGAGACTCCTTCCAAAATAGATAAATTAATATCGTGTTATGAAACTTATTAATTTTGTCATTGAAGATTTAGTGTTAATTTAATTTTTATTAAATTTCTAATTTCATTTATGGTGAGTTTTTTTTTTATCTATATTTATTTTTTGTCTGGAACAATAAGTTACCATATACTTTATGTGAACAATTTTTTTTCTAATTGTACAATATATAATCCATTTAACCAATTTTTATTTATTTTAATCGTTGTTTGGTCTCGTGGGCAATTTCCGTTTTGGATGATAGATCTTGTAATTAAGGATTTGATTCAATAATATTATAAGATCTCTTTTCTTTCAAAAAAAAATTATATAAAATAATGTTTCGTGCATCGCACGGGTGAAATACTAGTTGTTATAATACCAAAGTTTTGCTGAGAATTTATTTCTTGTTGGCAATGATACTTATTCATTCGTTATTTTGTCAAAAACTCAAGTCATACAAGTATCAAATAGTAAATCCTGGACCTTAATTTCCGCAACTTAAAAATCATTTTAAGTAGTTTAGCTGCATCCAACTAGTTAAGAGAAAGGCATTGATAACTAATAACTATGAGTGTAAGTCTCCTATTGCCCTATAAATACTCATATTCGATTATTTTTTGTCAAAAAAATAAACTTGGGACTTGACCTGTAAAGACTTATGTAAAATTCAAGATCGAACAAGATAATACCTGAACTAGTACAAAAGTACCTAATTTTTGTCAAGTCATTTCCTTGTTACTAGGAGTGGGCGTTTAGTGTCGGGTATCGGGTACCAACCCGACTCAATCATGTAAACTTGATAGGGTCGGATATTTCTAAAAAATGTCGTGTTGGTGTAGGTTAGATTTTTGGGTACCCAAATGGATATCGGGTATCCGATTGTTTAACCAATATTTTTAGATCTGGCCCATGACCCACCTCAAATCTTCCATCTTCGTCTATCAGGGAGGGGAAAACACTATGATTGCCATGAACAACACCAAACCTAAATCTTAGAGGTTTCAGCCGCGTTGGTTGGAGTCAAATTCAGAGGGTAAACCTAGGGTCGTGTCGTGGTGATATGAGAAAGAAAATTAAAGAAAATGTGTGAAAGCTAGAGGTTGTCATTGTCGGTTGGAAGCCATAGCCACAGATCTGACTCACCTTTCCACGAGAACAAATAGGCGTGAAAATTCCAGTGGGTTGAAGTAAATTACCCAAAAAATTTTGGGTACCCGAGTTTCTATTATTGAGTCGTGTTCGGGTAGTCAAAATGACTATCCGACTGATCGGGTATCCTACCCAAAAAGGCCGAACCCGATGCTATACAACCCGACGCCTACCCTACTTGTTACCCGACTCTTTACAACAATCACTTCACTTTTATTAATATCACAATTTTTCACAGTCCAAAGATATCCCGGCAACATTTGGCCTAAACTAGCAATTCAATCAATTTTCAAATCAACCCTAAAATAGGTGTACACTTCTTTAAAAAAAAATTTTACTTTCGTGTTCAACGTATAAATTTATTTTGCTACGCCTTTGTAAACAATACTATTCATAGAATTTTTTAGTGTGAAAATGTTAGAACTTTACATAGTTTTGATATTTACAAAACTGACCAGTCAAAGTCGTTAATGTGTGAGTATTGCACTCACTCGACAAGCAAAACCAAAGAGGAAAAATGGTCAAGCCGCAGAGCTAAACTTAAGATATCAACTGAGTTCACTTTGACCAAGAGATAAACTGAAGACCATCAAACTATCAAGTGGTTTCAAGCAGTCGAGTAAATAAACTATCTTCACATAGCAAACTGCATTCAGTTTAGGGAGCTAAACTGAATGAATTCTATGAGGCCAAACTACATCAAATCTCAACTGAAGATTTGAAGTAAAATACATTCAGTTTACGAAACTAAACTAATGTCTGACTCAACTGACCAATAAACTGAGCAAGCAAGACTTAATCATATCAACCCATTTGGATATACTTTTCCATACAAGATCAACCGCCGCATTTATAGAACATATCAGTGTACGTTGATGTTAGGGAATGTCTGCGGAAAAGACAAGTTAACGGACATTGATTTGAATTCGAAAGAGTCGTTGCACGCTCAGTATAAATACCCTTAAAAGGCATTAGAAATTTCATCCGGCTTCTTAGAAAAGTAATCGCACATTATCAGAGGTAAACTGAATACCCACACACAGTCAGTCGAGGAGCAAAGAGCTTATTTCAAGATCGTATTAAAATAGACGAAGAACACGAGCGAGCATAGCATTATATCATATCAATTAAGATCATATATTGCTCAAGTGTTGTATATGTAATTTATCAGTTGAGGTGCGGTAAACTTCGTTGTAACAAGAATCAGTCGAGGGCTGAGTTCTTGAGTGTCTAGGAGTTCTGGGATACACGTTTGTGTGTAAGTACTAGTCTTGAAGTGAGTTGTTATAAGTTGATTGTAATAGTCAAAGTCTTCTAGAGTGAATCCTTCCGAGGTGGAAGAAGGGGTGATGCAAGAGTCTTTGAAATCTCCGAAAATCCATAAACAAATTCTTGCGTCTTTCATTTTCAGTCTATCATTCTCATCCACTCACGATTCCATTCGAACTATGTTCTAATCTATTTTTCGATCTCATTTCGCACTTTACAAGTTGATTGATTAACATAGACACGTGAGAAAGAAAGGATTCAGTTGACCAACCTCAACTGAAATCCATCTTTAAGTTTAAGGGGTCAACTGCTACAGTGATTTACCCAACTGATTACCCCTCAAACACGATCCCATCAAGTGATATCTAAGAAGTTTACCTCACCCAACAGATCCTTACATAAACACTCATTGCTTGGAGTATACACGAGCAAGATCTAGGTAATGTTTGGAAGAGCTTCTAGGAAGCACTTTTAAGTTTTTTCTTAACAAAATAAAATGTCAAAATTTTGTTAAGAAAAATATGAGAAGTGATTCCTAGAAGCTCTCCCAAACACTACCCCAATGTGATTTGTAACTGATAGGAAAATTAAGTGCTTACATCATTCTAGAACATCTTTGTTTAGTTTTAACAGCTTGCTCAATGTACTCATGTCTAACTTTGATATCAATTCTGAAAAATCATTATCTTTGACCCTCTTCTGCTTCGTTTTTTCGAGCATCCCAATCACAATAATCCATGAAAAAATTTAAAAAAAAATTTTAACTAACCTTATGATGAAATTATTAATTGACTTTTATCGACAATGTGTACTGGGACATGGGGAGACATGCAATATATGTCATGATTATAATTATGCTTTTTATTGCTCAAAATATTAAAATTGGCATGAACAAGGTTAGATCATAGTTTGCTTCCAAACAAACAAAGCAATAATTCATGCTCATACAATATTATGGTATCATATTGCAGAATACACCACCACAAAGTTAAAATAACAAACATAACAACTCAAACAAACATAAAATGGAAAATTATGAGTTCATAAAAAATAAAATAGTTTAAGATATTTGTACCCTAAAGTATCCCCTGATGTACTTTTCAATAATATTTCTATGTTCGGTTGATATTTGATCATGTCCAGTATAGTCTTGTCTTCCCCGCGCTTTCAGTTATACCTTCAACATCAATATCATAAAGAAGAAAAGATGCACAAATAAAATTCAATAAAAAAATTAAGCACTACAAAATCATAAAATATATAAATTATTAGGTATTGTGTAAAGCATATGTATTAAAACTACCACAACCAAAAATTGGGTTGAATGTTGTTTTCTCTTCCATTGTGGGCTCGGGCTAGGGGAGAGAGAGAGTCATATAGTAAGAATCTTTTCTATTTTTAACCTCGTTTATTCTTTTTTGAACGATCTTCACAATAGATGATTTTGAATTATAAATAATCATATTTTTCTCTTCTCCAATGTCGCTACCTACTTGATCGTTGTCTCCATCATTTGTGTTCATTTTCACTTCTTCCACAACCACTCTGTCAAAACTCTCCAGTTTATAGTTGTTCTCTATGTTCATTTTCTTATTGTCAACCACTTCATTCAAACTTTCAACAGCAGGATCAACATTTACATTCAAATCTTACTTGGTATGACCTTCATCATACATATGTGGGGCATTCTTAAAGCCAAATCGGGTTGCATCATCTACAACCATTTCATTTTTTTCCTACAACATTTTAATCTCTTTTTCAAGCCTTTTTATGTGATCTAAAAATTCCATTACATTGGACTGAGAATGAACCTGAAAATTGAAACGTTAATTAAGCATTCTAATTTGTTGAATAATATACTATTAATAAATTTGTTGTCATGAATTATAAATGGTTACCTCACCAAATCTCTCTATATCACCAACAAGTATTTTTTCCTCTTGAAATGGTTTGATCGGTACAATCTAAAAATATAAATGAATTTTTTTTTAATTTAGTTAATACATTTAAACAATTTATATAAGGATATAGATTAAATTGCACAAACCAATCTCACAGTCATTAATACAACCTATGAAACTTTAGTATTAACGGGAATCTTGTTCTTTCCCCACTTGAATAAATGAGGAAAACAATTTAAAACACGAGGTTCACCAAGCATAAGAACTTTTTCATATACCCAAGCCTATACAAACATATTACCATTTTCAAGCTTCTTTGCAGAACTCGCTGCCATCACTATTGCTTGTTGTCCGCTGGAACTCTTCCACATTCGAAGGGGTTGCTGTTGGTTGGGGGTGGAGGAGTCGATGGTTCTGTCAGGTGCATGGAAATTGTTCTAGCTAGAGGTGAACCGGTGACTTTGGTCTAGCTCTCTCTGCTGCTTTGTAGTGACTTGTGACCAGAGACGGAGCTGAGATTTTATGTTAGGGGCGAATTTAGTATTATGAAATGATTGATTATTTAAAATTTTAAAAATATATAATAAATAAAAATATAAATAAATATTAATTTTTTACTCATATCATTGGTCTATCTCTCTCGGGCTAGGGGAGAGTCATATGGTCAGGATCTTTTCTATTTTTAAACTCGCTTGTTCTTTTTTGAACGATCTTCACAATAGATGATTCTAAATTATAAATAATCATATTTTTTCCTTCTCCAATGTCGCTACCTACTTGATCGTTGTCTCCATCATTTGTGTTCATTTTCACTTCTTCCACAACCACTCTGTCAAAACTCTCCAGTTTATAGTTGTTCTCTATGTTCATTTTCTTATTGTCAACCACTTCATTCAAACTTTCAACGGCAGGATCAACATATCCGTTCACATCTTGCTTGGTAAGACCTTCATCATACATATGTGGAGAATTCTTAAAGCCAAATCCGGTTGCATCATCTACAACCACTTCATTTTTTTCCTTCAACATTTTAATTTCTTTTTCAAGCCTTTTTATGTGATCCAAAAATTCCGATTAATTGGACTGAGAATGAACCTGAAAATAGAAACGTTAATTAAGCATTCTAATTTGTTGAATAACATACTATTAATAATTTTTTTGCCATAAATTATAAATGGTTACCTCACCAAATCTCTCTATATCACCAACAAGTATTTTTTCCTCTTGAAATGGTTTGATTAGTACAATCTAAAATCATAAATAAATTTTTTTAATTTAGTTAATACATTTAAACAAATTTATAGAAGGATATAAATTAAATTGCACAAACCAATCTCACAGTCATTAATACAACCTATGCACCTTTAGTATTAACGGCAGTCTTGCTCTCTCCCCACTTGAATAAACGAGAAAAATAATTTAAAACACGAGGTTCACCAAGCATAAGAACTTTTTCATAGACCCAAGACTATACAAACATATTACCATTTTCAAGCTTCTATGGCAACCGATATCTTCTAAGCAAAATGTATTTCAAATATTCAAGATTCTTTGCAGAACTCGCTGCCATCACTTTTTTTTGTTGTCCGCTGGAACTCTTTCACCTTAAAAGGTGTTGTTGTTGGTTGGGGGTAGGGGAGTCGATGGTTCTGTCAGGGGCGTGAAAATTGTTCTCGCTAGTGGTGAACCGATGGGATTGGTCTAGCTCTCTCTGCTGCTTTGTAGTGACTTGTGACCAATGAAGGAGCAGAGATTATATGTTAGGGGGGCGAGTTTAGTTGTGACACTCGGATCCAAAAAAGTCCTAGGACGGTACATAGTCCGCAATATGGATGGTTAATACCTGAAAGATGAAAATCCCACAAAAAAAAATGGGCGATGAGTGACATGAATGAACCGATCTCATGCCGAAATTAAAGGTACAAAGGATTTGATATGTACAACTCATATCAAGAAGGTGCATCTTCTTTTCGAGAGCTTATCACATAAAAATTCCAAAGTTAACTGTGCTTGACTTGGGGCAATTTTAGGATGGGTGACCCCTGGAAGTTTCTCAGGATGCGTGTGAGTGAGGACATAAGCACGCTAAAAAGACTCGTCTTGATACAAGTATCAGAGCTTGTCCTCTCCTAGTATAGAGTGGTTCGGGGACGAATCAGGCGGAAGCTGGTGGGCATGTGACACCCGGAGCAAAAAAAGTCCTAGGACGGTACATGGTCCGCAATATGGGTGGTTAATATCTAAAAATGGACACCCACCAAAAAGAATGGGAGACGGGTGACATGAATGAACCGATACCACAACGGAATGAGAGGTACAAAGGAAATGATATGTACAATTCATATCAAGAAGATGTATCTTCTTTTCGGGAGCTCATCACATAAAAACTTCAAAGTTAAGCGTGCTTGACTTGAGACAATTTTAGGATGGGTGACCCCCTGGAAAGTTTCTCAGGATGAGTGTGGGTGGTTAATACCTGAAAGATGGAAATCCCACCCAAAAAAATGGACGACGGGTGACATGAATGAACTGATCCCGCCCGAAATGAGAGGTACAAAGGATTTGATATGCACAACTCATATCAATAAGTTGCATCTTCATTTCGGGAGCTCAACACATAAGAAATCCAAAGTTAAACGTGCTTGACTTGGGGTAATTTTAGGATGGGTGATCCCTTGGAAGTTTCTCAGGCTGCGTGTGAGTGAGGACATAAGTACGCTAAAAAGACTCGTCTTGATATAGTGTGACATTACATTAGTATTAAGAAATGATTGATTATTAAAAATTTTAAAATATATATAATACATAACAATATAAATAAATATTAATTTTTGACTCATATCATTGAGAAAAAATTATTATAATTTTTTGAAAAAAGTTTGAATTTCTTATAATGAAATTTTAAAATTAGAAACAACTACTTCGAAGTTTTTTAATATTTAAAATACTAAAATTAAAAGTTAATCACTGCAAAGAAAATATTTAACATGTAGATTAAAAATTAAAATAGTATATAATTTTTTTTATTTACATGTATATTATATTTCGATAATTTATTATGCTCAAATTTTTTTACAATTTCAAATTAAATAGTGATTAAATTTATTACGAAATTTTGAACAAAATGTGTATAAGTGTAACATTAACGAATAGATGTTACAACATAAATATTTTATTTCATTTGATAAACTCATATTTAATTATAATTTTAAAAGCTAAAAATTCGCACTCTATATTTATAATGAAAATCGAAATATTTAAATAAATATAACTAATATATCAATGACTTATTAGTTTTCAGTTTTTTAGAATAATAATTATAATTTTAGCAGTTTGATACATTCGAAATTTGATGATTGTGCAAAAAATCAAATCAATAAATCTAAATTCTTATTTATAGATACATGTTTATGATTTGTTAAATTATCAAATAAATTTGTTTCAAAATATTTGCAAATGTAATTCATGTTATGTGATTTTTTTTTGTATAAAGTTTGTTTTTACGCTACTAATCATCGATCACGCAAATATAACAGGAGCTCTTTTTTCAAATAAAATTAAAAATATTTATAAAGTTTTAAAAAATAAAAAATTAAAGGGTGCAAAATTGGATCAAAAATTTTAATTTTAATTTATTTATTTAATTATATAATGATATAAATACAAAAAAAGATTAGGCAAGCGGTCCCATCGCCACATCTAGCTAGAGCTGTCAAAACGGGTCGGCGTGGGGCCAACCCGCAACTACCAAAACCAGTCGATTGGCGGGGTGGGGCGGGCCAGCCTACAATTTAGGCGGGTTGAGAAATTATCAACCCAACCCGCCTATTTGGCAGTGCGGGGCTGGTCAACCCGTCAATTTTTAGTTATATTTGACGGGTTGGCTCGCAACCCACCACTTGGCGGGATGGGGCACGCCGACCCACTATTTAGGCGGGTTAAAAATTTGTCAACCTAATCCGTTTATATAGCAGGATGGGACGGACCAAACCAACGAGCTCAACCCACTTTGTCAACTCTACCTCTAGCTCCCACTCTAGCCAAAAGAGACTGGAGAAGAGCCGAGAAATGAGACTTTGTGTCAGGGGAAGAGCCGAGCCGAGAGAGAGAATGAGAATAATTGACTTAATTGGATTTCAAAGTTAATATTAATAATTAGAAAATGATAATAAAGTAAAAATAAGTCATGGGGGAGTTCAAAATAAATTAGAGTTTTTGTGAGATATTAATTCTAAAAAAATACCTAGGAACTTAATTCTAATGAAAAGTTTGGCAAATGGATTTACTATAATTTACCGTAATTTATTCTTTATTAAAAAATGTTAATTTACACTATTTTAAATGGCAACACGTGACATGAACATCACATGGTGATTTACATGCTGACAGTGGAGAGACATTCAATGATTCCTTAATAATTTGCCGTCTTTATATCCTCCACCCTGTTTAGCACTTTTGACCCCATTAACTTTCTTTGATCCCCATCAAGACAAAATCCTTAAAAAGATAATCAGTTTCATGAAAAAATTCCATCTTTTTTCTAAAAAAGGTTATTTTCCCATGTGGATTTTGCTCACAATATGAACAGTTCTTATTGGAAAATATGCTGGTAATATCTTCTTTCTTTTCTCTCTTTCAGTCGTTTTTAGACTGAATCAGCTTAAATTTGCACAAATATGATAAAACTATGAGCTAAATTTGCGTTGAGCCGTTGTGCGACAATCAGATGTGTAATGGGATTTACTTTGATGTGCATTTTCCTATGATTATTATTTCGCAAATGTTGAGTCCGCGGTCCCGTTTCTACATGTGTTGGCTTTGATTGAATGAACCGCCGCCATAGATCTGGGCTTGGTTTTTGGATTTTTTGACTGTTCTTTTTTTATTGGTTGTGGCCTGTGGGTTAATTTCTTTCCAGCAATCCATTGTTGACTTTTATTTTTGCCTCTAATTTTCAAAGTTTGAAAAATTCGGAATTTTGAAAATTGACCCGAGAGGAATAATTTGGTTTACCAAACTTCATCGATTTCTTATTCTCGATAATTTTTTTTCTTGAATTAGGAGAAATATTTGATCAAGAAAGTACTTCGGTGATTGATTTCTCAAGAAACTATTCAGCTATTAAAATTTTTGATACAAATTTCTGTGGACAGGTGGTATTCAGGTGTTCATGTTTTTTCGATTCGTGCCAGTGAGTTGCAGACAGAGAAAGAGGAGAGGCGGAGAGTAGTGGGGTGACTCACTGAGAATAAAAGATTTGGATGTGAAGAACAATATTAGAAAGTATGCTGTGAAAAAGGGAGAGGAGAACACACTTTCTTGGATTTGTTGGCACTGTGTCTTCTAAGGTTTTGTGTTTTCATGAATTTGGTTCATATAGCTTGAAAAGTGAATTCTTGATTTCAAAAGAACTGGAGTAACCAGAAAATCTTGGTCTTGATTTAGATCACCGAAAAGATGGGTTCTTTTCCAGGGCATGTTCTTCCTGGGACATTGTTTTTTGTTGTTGGAATGTGGCATATTTGGTGCTCAATAGTTAGGTTTGTGTCGAATCCCAAATCGTTTCGGGTCAGAGTTTGGAATCCTGTTCCAGGTTTTGAGGGGAGATTCAAGTATTTGGAGCTTTACATTGTGGCAATAGGAGGCTTCATTGATCTATGCATTGAATTTTTGTATGCAACCCATCTGAAGATCTTCGTTCATGGAGTCTTGAATCCATCTCATATGAACAATTTTGAGCACTCTGGAATGCTACTGATGTTCTTCATCTTCGGTGTTATTACACTGCTCTCAGAGAAAACAAGGTGATTTTACTTCTTTGTGTCTTGGTATCTGTTTCTTCCAAGATTACCTGAGACGATTGGAAGAGTATCTTAGGTGCGGTGTATGATCATAAGACTAAAGAGATCCAAGTTTTTCTAGCTACCAGTCTTAGACACTGATTAGTGTAATTAAAGCATAATATATGAGTTGATTATCTTCTTAAGTTCTACGAATGATTAGTGTCATGTACTATAGTTTTAGTAATTTACAATGTTGTATCATACCGGGTAGAAATTAATTCACCCGAGAAACAAAATGTTGACAAATTTTAATGACGGTAAGATCAATATGTAGCAAACCATTGAGGAACTCCATGTTTTTCAGGCTACTTTCATTGCTTGGATTGCACTGTTATAAAATCATTGTTTTTATATGTATATATTTTTTCAATCAAGAATTTTGGAAATTATCGTATGATTGTTGAGACAGTATGAACTGTGACAAGATAATAATGGTTGAGGAATTAATCTTGCAAGCATAGATTAATTTAATAATGTCACTTGGGATTTTGTTACTTCATATGACCATTGCCATTGCAGTTACTTATTCATCGATCCTAACCTCCATGATGCATTCATTAGAAGTGACGAGTTAAAGTGAAGAAATGGAAGTTGTGTGTATAGTTTTATCCCATTTTCATGAATTCATAGATCTGCCCCTACTAACATGCATTGATGTGATATTTTTGGTTAACAATTTTTACCTTTAAAACTACATGATGAAAGGATGTTCACTTCTTTTTCAGCTATCTTCCACTTCCAGAAGGTGCATTATGCTTCGTCGCCTCAGCAGCGTTCACAGCAGAATATCTTCTGTTCTACTTCCACTCGACTACGCACAAGGGACTTGAGGGATACTACCATTTTATCCTCGTCGTCCTTATCGGTCTGTGTATATTATCCACAATCGCTGGCGCACTCATGCCAACCAGTTTTCCAGCGGATTTATGCAGTGGCATTGCCATAGCTCTTCAAGGCCTTTGGTTCTATCAGACGGCATTCACCCTTTACGGCTCAATGATGCCGGAGGGTTGTCGCCTTAAAGAGAGCGAAATAACATGTTACTCCACAGAACACGAAATCCGTGGTGAGATACTTGCAAACTTCCAGCTATTCGTGTTGGTCTTTGGAGTTCTGGTCTTTGTTTCGGGGGCGTGCATCTATAACGAGCAAAGATTTAGCCATTCTAATCTCACGAATGCAGACGAATGATGGTGAGTATGCTACACGAGATTTCATTTTTGTGGTGTTGGTTTTTATGATCATAGGTGAAATCCATCTGATTTGAGTGTAAAAATTTTCTTCATCTTTGGTATTGATTTGTAGTCTTGGTTATGCACCAATGTAAATGAGGGATGATTAAAAAGGCATAATGTTCTATTATTTCAACGAAAAAGTTGAGTTATTATTAAGGGTAAATTGGTGTCTAGTCTTTAAGCCCAAACCTAAATTGGTGTTCAGTTCTGTGTCAGAAAAAAAGTTGTTTAAACTCCTTGGGCCCATATATTTTTTCTCGGATGAAATTAGGTACAAAATATTGAAAATTTAGTACAAATACATGATATTCGAACACTAATTGTTCAAGATCGTGTATAAAAAATAAGATTTTGAGTATAAAATTTGAACATCTTTATTAATATGAACTTGCAACATATGTTTGAATACTAAAAAATCATAGAAAGTCAGTACAAAACATTAAAAATATGGTACGAATACATGATATTCAAACACTAATTGTTCAAGATCGGGTATAAAAAATAAGATTTTGAGTATAAAATCTGAACATCTTTATTAATATGAATTTGCAACATATGTTTGAATACTCAAAAATCATATATTTGTATCATATCTAACACATTTGATACTAAAAAATCATATATTAGTACCATATTTTTAATGTTTTGTACCGATTTTCATTCAAATAAGACAAATGTGTCAGTAATATCAATATTTTCTTAGTACTCAAAGATCATATATTTGTACATGATCTAACATATTTGATACTCAAATATCATAGATTAGTACCATATTTTTGATATTTTGTATCGATTTTCATCCAAAGAAGACAAATGTATCATTAATATCAATATTTGTTTATATATTTGAGTATTCAAAAATCATACATTTGTACTAGATTTAAAATAATTCATACTCAATTATTATGTATTCGTACCATATTTTCAACGTTCTATACCGAATTTCATCTAAACAAATTTTTTTCTGACGAGGGACTGAACAACAATTTAGGTTTGGATTTGGGGACTGATCACCAAATTATCGTATTATTAAACTATCGATATTAAATTTAGGTAGATGTGCAATATATGTTTTCAAAGTTATGGTATTGAATGATGATAAATTAGTTTCATACTCTTTACATATTAATATTAACTGAATAGATCAACTTTATATTAATATGAAACAAAATAATTTTATTTTTGAAATATCAATATTAATTGAGTAAATTAGCTTTAAATTCCCAAAATCAAACATAACTTTGAATTTAGTTCCTGTCATAAAAAAATATGTTTGAGCTCCGTGATCCATAGCAAAATGTTTCTGCACTCCCTGGACCTACATGTTTGTTTTCGGATGAAATTCGATACAAAACATTAAAAATACAGTACTAATACATGATATTTGAGCATAAATTATTTCAAATTTGGTACTAATATATAATTTTTGAGTACTCAAAAATGTATGTAAGTATTGATATTAATTATATATTTGTCTTTTTTTAATTGAACGACAGTACAAAAAATTGAAAATATAGTACTAAATACTACTAATAAATGATATTGAAGAATCATTGTTTTAGATCTGGTACTAATATATGATTTTTGAGTATCCATACATGTTTTGTAAGTGTTAACATGAATAAAGTTGCTCGAATTTTGTACCCAACTAAGTTGCTCGAATTTTGTACCCAACTTTTTATCTTTTTTTTTACGTGGAAACCCGCAACCGCTAACTTCGGTGCGCACTGAGAACCTGCAGCCAAAATTTTATTTTTTGTATCATATCTAAAACAGATTACTCAAATATCATATATTAGTATCATATTTTCAATGTTTTGTATTTATTTTACTCGTAAAAAAACATGTAGGCATAGAGAGTACAGAAACATTTTTGTGTAAATCAGATAGTCCAAACATATTTTTTCTAATAAAAACTGAATATAAATTATGCTTGAGTTCGAAAATTTATTAATTTAAAGCAAACTTACTCATATTAATTTTGCACATCCGATATTTATTAGCGAGCCAAACAAAATCACAAGTTATGAGCTGAGAAATAAAGTCGGTTGGCATTTTGTGTCCAATTTGGAATCCCAAAAGGCTTACATGCTCTGCTCATCACACAATCACATGTTGTGTCACATCATTGGACCACAATCCAAAATCCCACCACCCATTTTTTTGTTATCATGTATTTATTATGTTATAATTATTATATATATTAAATTATTTCTTCAAAAAAATGTTTACATTAAATCATATAAATTATTAAATAAATTAAAATATTGGAAGCACCGACTGAACACAGAGAGTAGATTTGGTTTAGAAAAACCAAGATGATAGGTTACACCTAAAAATTTAATTGGGTTTGAGCCCAATCATGAAGGTCCACTCCAAATAGTTTTGAAGTCCAAGCTTATTTAAATATTATATATATTTAATTCAAGCAGACCCTTAATTATACAAAAGCCCATAAGAGGCTCAAGCCCGTAAAACTCTCCGAATATCTATAAATAGCTTAAGTCACCTCATTATTAAGGTATACACTTTCTTTAGCACTATAACGCTCTACTCTCAATTATTATTCCTTGAGTAATCACTGACTTGAGCGTCGGAGTGCATTCGCCGAAAACCCTCCCAGCTCCTCTGACTTTGTTTTGTGACGTAAGAACAACCCACTGAAGATCTCCCAAAGGAACGTACAAGGACTTATTGATACTCCAAACTTTGCGGAAGCAACGTATCGAGTACAAGTGATTTTTGGCTACATCGGTTTGGCGCCGTCTGTGAGAAATTGTTCTTTACGTCATTGAGAGCACATATTACTTCAAAAATGTCTCAAGAAAATAATAACAATGGAAACGCACCTCCAAGCATTACCCTCACCCATGAAGTCTTGACTGCACTAATGGAAAACACAGCCGCACTCGCAGCAAAGGATGCAGTTGCTCAGTATTTGGAATCCCGTCAGCGCAAAAGCACCAAGAAAAAGGTTCATAGTGAGGGTTCATCATCTGGTGATCCTAATAAAGAAAACCCAAAGAAAACTAAGTCTAAAGTGAAAGACAAAGATGTTGAGTGGACCAAGAAAAATAATACTCAGAAAGACGGTGAAGTAAGTGTTCACACAATTCATGACACTTCTGACGAAAACAAAATCACTAATCCAACTAGGAAGGATGAATCTCGCACATTTGTAAATGGAGAGAATTCGTCAGCAATCTTGTCGTCACGTCGAAGTCCCTTCACTGATGACATCCTATCTGAAGCGCTACCAAAAGGGGTCAAAATCCCCAGCTTACCTGAGTTCGATGAAACGAGTGACCCTCAAGACCATATTGACAAGTTATACGCGAAAGCAGATTTGTATGATATCACGGATGCTGCATACTGTAAGATATTCCAGACAACATTATCAGGAAGATCACTCACATGGTTCAATAAGTTACCCTCTGGATCTATTGCCAATTTGGAGCAACTTACTGACTGCTTCATCCAACAATTCTCAATTAACAAGAAATACCCAAAAACAGCAGCGTATTTGTTCATAATCATTCAAAAAGAAGGAGAAATTTTGAGGGACTATGTTCGGCGATTTACTCATGCGGTGCACGAAGTCTTACACGTGAACCACGATTTGTTAGCTGGAATAATGCAACAAAACTTGCGCCATCGGAAGTTCAAGGAATCAATAGCGGGAAGGCCGCCCAAAAACTTAGAGGAATTATTGGAAAGAACTGAGAAATACATACGGGTTGAAGAATATGTAGAGCCACACTACTTGAATAAAAGAAAGAGAGAAGAAGATAAATCAGATAATAGAAGGCGAGACGAGAAGCGAACAGCGCAGAGCCCCCGCCTCCAGAATATACCCCTCAATGCACGTCTGACCGATATACTGGTAGTGGCTGAAAAACAAGGATTGTTGCGTCCCCCTCGCCCAATGCAGAATAATCCAAAGCCCCAACGTTCGGACAATTATTGTCATTTTCATAAAGATAAAGGTCATACTACATAAGATTGCTTCAGTTTGCGAGCTGAAATTGAAAAACTCATAAAACACGGACATTTGGGGAATTTTGTGGACAAGTCCCGCGGTGAGAAGCGAGATGACAGGCGTCGGAACGAACAACCAAAACGTGACTATCAAAAGCGGCATGATGAAACTGGGAAACAACATGAACAAGCTGATGAAAATTTGCCCACTGGAGGAGTAATCGCCGTAATCACTGGGGGACCTGCTTGTGGCGACTCGAACAATGCAAGAAAAGCTCTTCTGCGGGCAGCAAAAAGAACCAACAATTTGTCTAGCTCCACTTTCTTGCCAATGTATGAAATTGGAACTATCCAAGATGAATCAAAAATCTTAAGAATAACAATTTTCTTATAAATTGTGGTATTTTTTTTTATAAATAAAAGTGATTATTTTTAGAAGTTATACCTTTTGGTTTTTGTTTCTAATTATATATATTTTTGTTTCTAATTATATTTTAAAATATAAATAAAAGTATTTTCAAGAATTTATTCAAACGCAAAATCGTTTTTTTAATTAAGAATTTAAAAAATTGAATTTATTAAAATATTTTTAAAATTACGGTTTTTTTAATCTAAATTGACTCTGAATTTGAATAAACTTTAAATCTTTTTTATATATACAATATTATCCATTTTTAAAGGATTTTCTAAGATTAGGATTGTACACCCTTCTCTTAAACCTCACAAATGAAAAAAATAAAATAAAATCACGAGCAATAATAAATTTTTTTTTTAAAAAATGACTAAGACCATATATCTAATTAACTTTCTTGTGAACCACTCATCCGATACATTAATATTATTTAATTAAAAAATTTTCACTCTTAATCACTAATTTCAATCAATTTGATGGACCTTAATTAATTTTACAGAAATTTTCACACATCTTTATTTATTTTAACATCTCCTCAAACTTATTTCCAACAACATCTGATCATTTATTTATTATTATTGTTTGTCCTAACACTCATCATTTATCTATAATATTAATAAAGTAAAATTCCCTAGCATAACTTACTTTTGGTAAAACCTTTTTTAATATTTTTAAATTGTAATTTTCTTCTTTTTTTTTTCTTTTACACTTAATTTTATCTTTTAATGCACATAATTTTCCATTTTAATTTATTGCCACAATCCACAAAATCATTCAAAACATAAAAATTCTACCAAAAACCACATCAATTTTATTGTTTTATAAAACTCTATTGGTGTAGGATCAAACGTTTATCGATTTAACAAAAGTTATATCCGATGGTAATGGTGCCACTTGAATTTTTTAAATCGCACAACAACCCAAGCGCATTGGCTCGATCGCTCTACCAACAAGGACAATTATTGCACCACACCAAACTTTCTTCCAATAATTGCTCATTGCAATCAATGAGAATCGAACCATGACATTGAGTCTTATACCAATTGTAAGACCGCACAATTTTCACTTTATCAAAAGTTACAGCTAGTGATAATGATACAACTCGAATTTTTAAATTGCATAGCAGCACAAGTGTCATGGTTACATCACTCTACCAACAAGGACAATTATTGCACTCCAACAATTGGATTTATTTTTATATTTTGTGGACACTCATTGCTTGTCAGGATTACTAGTTCATTATTGCTTCTGAACATAAGAATCTTGGATATGATGGGGGTGTGCACGGAAGATAACAGGAAAAGATTGCAGAAACCCGGTGGTTTCAGATTTCTTCCACGTATCTAGATCGGCTAATAGAGTAGCCCATAATATTGCTTGTTTTGCTTGTTCATTCCCTCAACGTTTGTTTGTTTGAATGAAAAATATTTCTTCTTGGTTAGTAAAACTTGTAATGGACGATTATCATCAATAAATTTACAAGTTTTCAAGCAAAAATCTTATCTAAACTCTTGAATATTTGATTCATTTTATCAATCCCGAGGATAATGTAAAAAAAATTAATTAACATTTAAAAATCATTCATCTCATGAAATTGATCCATGAGACGATTTAATACGAATTTTTTTTTTAAAATATGAATAAAATTCCCAACAAATAGAGCATGGATGTCTGAATTTCAAAATTACTGAAATATTTTGTGCAATTTTGTGAGAAAAATATAAATTGCAGGTATATGTTACTATATTATAAAGTGGGAGGCCCTTAATGTAAAGATTTGGATGTGACCCCTTAAAAATTGCAATTATCACTCTTATTTTTAGTTAAATATAATATAATTTATCCCAAAACAATTAACTACTCACAGAAGTTACAATGTATCTCACCCATCAACCTTATGTCACGACTCACGACTCACGGACACTAGTATGCTATAAATAATGAGAACATTTCATTTAAATAATAATAATAATAATAATAATAATAATAATAAATAATTATAATTTTGCCCCCTATCCACCATCCACTTCATGGGTTTGCTCCCCACCGCCACTTCATGCTCCCTGTAATATCAGCATCACACAATAAAGCTCCAACCTTTATCCCAAACCCATTTTCATTTCCCCCTTCACTCGCCCAACAAAATGCCGCCATAATTGTACTGTGCTCTTTTATTGCAACTCTCAGATTCTCAGACTCTTATCAGTTGTAGATAAAAACCCACACTTTTTCTCCCTTCTCTGCTCTGAATTCCACCTTCCATGTTTGGCCGAACCCTAGATCTGTCTACCACTTTGCTCTCTGTCCCTCTGTGAATTACCCACTGCAGGTTTTGCGTTCGTGCGTCCCTCTGTGTTTTTTTTTTGTGGCGTTTCTCTGTGTGGTTGATGTTTTTCCCCAATTCCCATTGTGGCTTTTTCACGAACATTTAGTTTGCATGCGCTTCTTTTTGGTCAGTTGTTCTCTTTTCTGATGTCTGCTTTTGTGGGAAGCACCTTTTTACCATCAGGAATTTTTAGTGAGAGAGAAAAGATGAAGAAGTAATAAATAAAACGGAAAGTCAGACACTGGACTCTGCATGTATGTTTTTCTTTGTTGTGATTGTGTTGATTAACTGTTGGTGTCTTGATTCCGAATGCAGATTCCTTGAGAACTGAAAGGTGGATTATATAACTGAAGTAATTCGTGGGTCACGGCTAAAAGAGGTCGAAAACGATATTAGAGTAGCGAGGAAGTAAAAAGATGAGTGGAACAGCATCAACATCGACGGCTGTTAGGGTGGGGGGAGGGGCGGAGGTAGGTTATGGTGGATATAGGCCACCTTTCACTGCAATGCAGTGGCAGGAGCTGGAGCACCAAGCCATGATATACAAGTATCTGGTGGCTGGCCTTCCTATCCCACCGGACCTTGTCGTGCCTATTCGTCGCAGTTTCGAGTCGATTTCTGCTAGTTTATTCCACCACCCTTCTTGTAAGAATCTCTACCTGTTCATCTATTGCACACTTGTTTGTGCAATTATGTTCATAACGCACACTGTGAAATGGGTATTGTCTTGCTTTCTTGGTAGGAATGTAAACCAATTTTTTAAAAAAATTATTAAGCTGTGGTTGATTGGTATCTAATCAGTATAGAAAGTGAAGCTACCTGTGATTCATGGTAAATGTTTGCGTATAATTAACAGGCCTGTCGGTAGAATTTTTATCTGTTACTGCACCTGTGCCCATAATGCTTGAACTGGAGTTCGTGTTTGTGGAAGTGTATGTTTTCTTTGCTATCTGTACCATATGATTGAACGGTTTAATGTTCTCGGAGTTTGTACTTGAATGTGATTTTCTTTCTGATGCCTTCTCTGAAAAGTGACATTTAGAATCGATTAGCTTAACTTGATGAAACAACCCGCAAGGGATCGGATCAACCACCCTAAGTGTAGGATCGGATAAATCGCAAGGATTAATTTGATCATACCTTAGGGCATTGACCTGATGGTTTATCAGATGGCATACAATGAGCCGCATATGATTTTCATGTGGGACCATATGCTGGACAATCTGAAAAATCAAATGTGGCTCATACTATGCCATTGAATCAACACTAAGTGCAGTTCCCTAAGCATAGGATCGAATAAATCGCAAGGGGGATGATACTACTTGCTCTAGTATCAACTTGTTTGGAAGAATATCTATTTTTTAAAAAAATTCTGGGGCATAAGTCGGACGTGTTTGTGTGCGACGAATAAGATTGAGTCTTTGAAGGTAGGATCTATGTACAAAAGATTCGATGTTGACTTTCTAATTGAAGTGTAATGGTATTAGACATCTGACAGTTTTTTACAGTTAAATCTTTCCTTCAGCATTTTAATATTTTCTTTTCTTGGTTTTTCAATTTTTCATAACTACAGTAAGATTGTGTGTCAGTCTTGAACTGCGAAATGCAAAATCTTGTTTTTCATCTATGTGCTGACTTTGGGACTCAATTTGATATTTGTCATGTAGTGGGCTATTGTTCCTATTATGGGAAGAAGTTTGATCCCGAGCCTGGGAGATGCAGAAGGACAGACGGAAAGAAGTGGAGGTGCTCCAAAGACGCACATCCAGACTCAAAATATTGTGAGCGGCACATGCACCGAGGCCGCAACCGTTCAAGAAAGCCTGTGGAATGTCAATCTACTTCCCAGTCCTTGTCAACTGCATTGTCTCAAATCTCGACTGGGGGCAGTAGTAACAGTGGAAGCTTCCAAGGAAGCAGCAGTGCAAGCTTTCAAAACATACCATTTTACTGTGCTGTTAATTCAGATGGACCATCTCTTGGTAGCAATTTGACAAAGCTGCAGATGGAAACCATGCCCTATGGGATCAATAACAAGGAGTTCAGGTACTTTTTCCGAGTGAGCTGTTATTTTCGGGTACTTGTTTCTCTCATTTTCCAGCCTTTGTGAAAATGGGATAAAATACCTGCAAAAGAGTTTTGGTGGGTTCCACATGTATGGGAATTTAAAAGGTTGTAATCTTTGGTATAACTACTAATCAAATGCCACGATCAGATAAGGATAAAGATCGAAGGGGGGGAAAGGCAAATCTTCACTTGAATTTAGGGTTTCTTTGTTATCAAAAGGATGTGTTTTGGTGACACTCATTGAGGTTCTTCGGATTAGTTATGAGAAAGGATATCTACGACTGTGCGTTTATATATGATGTGATCAATTAAAATTATTGGTTTATGTCTTATTCTTGGGTAAGATCTTGAAACCTCACAAATTGAATGGGTTGAATTGTAATTGTTGACTAAAGTGTTCACCTCTTGTATTAGTATGGAGGATTTCCATCCCCCCATTTTTTGTCTGTCTTCAGGGAGTTCTTTAATCTAACCATGGCAACATTTTCCGGCTTTTTCCTTCTGATTCCACTTTTTAGTATCTTGCCGCCTCTCGATTATTAACAGTTGAATGTCCAGGTATATCCATGGGCTGAATTCTGAAGCCAATGATAATAGTTTCTCAGCAGAAGCCTCTGGAAGTGTCGGAAATTTAGGCTTGGGCCCTAGCTCAGGTGGCAGCAATTGGCATTTCATACCTTCTCAAGTTTCCTCGAGCCCCTACTTAAAACAGAAATCTGATTCCCTTTTTATGGATAACTCCTCTTCCCAACAAAACATGCTTCGTGCTGTTGAACCCATTGATTCGACCATGCCAAAACAGCAGCTGAAAGACTCGTTTTTTGGCAGTGAGAGTAGTTCAGCAGGTCCAGTACAACATGAGCAGCTTCCAGTGCATACTTTCTTCAATGAGTGGCCTACCACTAAGGATTCATGGTCCAATTTCAACGATGATGGATCCAGCAAAAATGTATTTTCATCGACTCAGCTGTCCATCTCAATTCCTCGAGCATCTCGTGATGTTTCTCCAGTGAGTGATTACTCCCCCAAAGGTTAGTCGCAAGAATTGTCATGCATAGAATTTCAAGAAAATTCTAGCTGAGCCAGCAGTTCTCAAAATAACCTTTACTTCAAATAGGATATATATTCGAACATGTTTGAACCATGCTGCCCTGTGTGATGAAGAACATGGAGATAAGCATGACATTGCAGCTAAAAATGATCTCAATATTTTGTCGTAGCATCAACTTACCGAATGTGAACACCCTAAAATTTATGTTTCCTCTTTTTTGGCGCACAGATGCTTGAAGTCGGCTGAACAATAAATGCCCGGTCGGTTCTCTCTACGTGTTGATTGTTTTATGGCACGCTGATGCTTGTAGCGGGCGATTTTAAGAACGATGAACGCCGGTCAGTTCTTTCTCTGTGTTGATTGTAGTTTGTTTAAAAAAGATGCTCGTTTTCTTTTTTCGCATTTCGTGTACCATGTAAGCCGATTACTAGATACTTGAGAGTCCATTGTCTTTTTTTCTTGTTTATGTTGTAAGCTAATGCTGGATGCAAACTCGGATTCAGCATCTTGAATAAATGTATTTGCTTATTTGGTTAGTCCTTGTCCTGAGGTCACATCATGGTATTTTGGAGTATTGTCGAAGAGTAATTGAAATAATATATATACCAGCGATTGAAATATATAAATATTATAAAATTATATACGTGATATATGAACATTTATTTGAAAATATATAGTTAGTTAAATGATTTTACCAAATCATCTACATGCAATTGAAATTGATAAAGATAAAGAAATGTATTGAAGTTAAATTATATATACGAGGAAAATGCTAAAAAAGAAATTAAGATTTTCACATGTATCTTCAATATTAATTTGGAATGATGCGGAGAGATCGTTCGCAAAAAAAAAAAAAAAAAAAAGGAAAGGAAAAAAAATGATACGGAGAGATATTAAATAATAATAAATTGTTAAAAAATATCATCTCTTCTCATATTGTCATCCGAAATAATTTGTTTCATAATGAACTATATATTATTAGTTTTTGAAAAAAAAGGTAACAACAGTTTTGGAATAAATAACCGAATATTATGACACAAAACTTTTATGGTAAAATAATCTATCTGCTCCAAAGTTCAAAAATATGTAGATAATGAAACCACCTGAAATTGAGGACAGATACGGTTCACTACATATATTTCGATATCTTATTGACTTATTGTAGTAAAATATAGTATAATGTTAGGATTGGGTAATTGGTTTAAAGAGGTTAAATAAACAATCACACTATTTTTTTTTTTGCCTAATTCAATTAGGTTAACAACTTTGATTACATAATTCTCGCTTAGTCAATATCAGTTTACTAACATATGAATTATACACGGAAGGTAATCTAACTAATATGTCACTCCTTTTTCTTTGCAAGAAAGATTTTCACTAAATTTTTTTGAAAATTATAACTCTCGTAAAGACCTGATTTAATAGGACATATCACTGCCTAACTAAAACTTGATTATACATAATTCAATTAGGTTAACAACTTTGATTACATAATTCTCGCTTAGTCAATATCAGTTTATTAACATATGAATTATACACGGAAGGTAATCTAACTAATATGTCACTTTTTTTTCTTTGCAAGAAAGATTTTCACTAAAAGACTTTGAAAATTATAACTCTCGTAAAGACCTGATTTAATAGGACATATCACTGCCTAACTAAAACTCTTTGTATACTCACTCACACCAAATTCGACCATTTAGTCACCGTCAATTCTTGAATAATCTTTAAACACAAATCTTAAGCACAAAGTGATCTTTAATAATCATACTGTAATATTGAAAAATGTTAGGAATGGTCAACCAAAGTTCAACATTGGAAAATTAAAGAAAAGATCATGAATTAATATATGGAATGATATATCTATTGGTATGAGACCTTTTTGGGGGTTCCAAAAAGCAAAATCATGAGGGGTTATGCCCAAAGTGGACAATATCATACCATTGTGAAAATATCCGAATTTCATTGATCAAACAAATGGCGCTGTCCGTGGGAACGAGTCATGGTCTGATAGAACCAATGTGGGTGGAATCCTCGGAAACTCAAGAAGAAGAATTTTGAGGGCCCCGATTAAGATATGTGAAAAAGCTCTCGAGGGGAAGCTCCCGGTAATTCATGTAAGGCGTGTGTGCTTCAACGCAATGAAGGTGAGTAGGTATCGATTGGAGGGATGGATTGAGGAGAGACCTGGTGGGACTTCGTTTGAGGGGATGATTGTTAGAAATGGTCAACCAAAGTTTCACATTGAAAAATTAAAGGAAAAACCATAGATTAATATATAGAATGCTATCTCCATTGGTATGAGACCTTTTTGGGGGTTCCAAAAAGCAAAACCATGAGCACTTATGCCCAAAGTAAACAATATCATATCATTGTACAGACTTCCGACTTCCATTGATCTAACAAAAAGTGTGCTGAAAAACTTTAATCAGTTTGGATTTTGAAAGATTGAGTACTTGAACTTGTGCGCGGTTGTCAGAGAGCTAACCAAACTGATAGCATCTTCTATATATTTATAGTTTCGTGATTTATAGGTTAGTGAAATTAAATTATATTTGTTTCAAATATATTAGCAGTTAATCTTGTCTTTTTTCAGATCATTGTCCTTTCTGACAATCATACACGAAAGATAGCGTTTGTGAAATTTCAGTGACCGTTGATACGAAAAACTGTATCCAAAATTTCAGTACTCAGAGTTAATGGATTTACTTTAGAGAACGTTAGTTGGTGATAATAAAAACTGATCTTATTCTTTTTCAGTTAGGTAGACTAGATCTTTTAGTTCGGTAGTTTTGGTCATTCAGCTCGATAGATTTAATATTCAATTTGGTTTAAACATCTTTTGTCTTAAAATATAA
Organism: Henckelia pumila; assembly: GCF_033568475.1. Lineage (NCBI taxonomy): Eukaryota > Viridiplantae > Streptophyta > Magnoliopsida > Lamiales > Gesneriaceae > Henckelia > Henckelia pumila. The sequence goes on along the minus strand of NC_133123.1, from coordinate 17,834,191 downwards.
TTCTTAGATTATTAAATCACCAAAACTCAATTGATCCAACATATAAAGTATTCAAAACATGGATATTAAATTAAAAATATGAGTAGTAGTGTTCAATATTTACTAAAAATTACACTAAAAAATTATTGAACGCAATATTTGGCGTACAGTAACACTATTTACTATATTTGGAGTACATTATTGAAAAATTTATTCTAAAACATATCATGATTCCTTAATTTAACGCAATAAAATTTTTAAAAATTTAAAACTACCGATTAAAAATAAATTACTAAAAAATTAGAGGTGATAATTAACAGAAGTAACTTGAATGATGAAATGTTTCAAGTTCTTCATCCATAACAAATAACAATCAATTCTGAAAAAGAAAACACAAATCGGAAGGCAATATGGAAATTGAAAGTTCATCCTAAGATTAAATTCTTTGTTTGGCGGGCGGGGAGAAACTGCCTTCCTAATCGCACTAACCTACAGAAAAGAGGCATTCAAATTCCCTCTGTGTGTGTGTTTTGCAATGTGGACATGGAGACTTCTTGGCATACTTTTATTGATTGCCCTTTTGCCCGAAATTGCTGTACAAAAGCTAATCTGTTATATGCTATTGATTTTCGAAGAGATAGCAGTGAAATCTTCTCCGAGTGGCTTTTCAAAACCCTCCATGATCTAAGAGATTTGGAATTGGGTAAATTTTCATCTATCCTTTGGTCAATCTGGAAGCAAAGAGTTAATTCCTTTAACTCTTTGTATTGCAAGACTATCCATTTTTGTGCGACCTCTAGGAGTTCTAGTGGTGTCGGTGTCAGCAGAATCCAACCCAGTGTTACCACACCAACTCTTTCTAGTGGTAGCATATTCTACTTTTTCTTTACCCTTGCCCAACTTTGCGTCTGAAATAGTGGCAGCATATTCTAATTTCTCTTTACCCTTTTCCATTTTTGCTTCTTTCACTAATATTTATTGTTTGCAATTGTAGAGGGCAGAACCAACTTCACTAATCTGATTCTGCAAAAAATTTAATCTGCCATTAGCAAAGTGAGTGATTCTAACAAAAAGTTTTAACAAGACTGAAGTTAATAGAATCTATGAGACGAATGGCACATAACAGATAGATTTAACATCAATATAAGATGAAAAAGTTCAGCACAAAACTACAGAGATAAGCCATTCACAAAAATATACACTAAATGTATAGCAGTAATATAAATGAAAGCATGCATGCACGCAGCTGAACAAAAAGTTCGTCACATTGTTCGCAACAATGACGACCGTAGAATGAATGAGGGCTTTAGGATTAAAAATAATTGTAAATGGAAAGGGCGGATGTGATTTGATTAAGCCGATAATTTTTTTTATATATTTTGTTATTTATTATTGGCATACCTAGATATCAATCAATACAAGCATATTTAAATTTAATGTGTTAAACTTTATTCAATATTTCACAGACACGCAAAATGTGTGAGTTTGAAGGTAGTGTTATACAAATGTTAAATCTCTTATATTAAAACTACAGAGATAAGCTGGGACATTTCCCTGCTCAACTTATCTCCACTCAGCTGACATCGATCCATGCAATATACAAAGTATTACTGTGGGGCCTTGCCAATCATCTAAGGGCTTGTCCCGAAGGATATATTGATATCCACATTAAAAGAAAAAAACCAAAATTACATTAATTTAGGGAAAACCAACGAGTATGCAACATTACTGATATAAACTAAAGAGATAAGCCATTCACAAAAATAAAGATACTCACAGATGAATACACTATCCCTACGAGATCAAGAAAACCTGGGAGTAAAGGAACTTTGTCGATGGCCTGTTTTCAAATCAAAGACAGTGGACAGAAATTAAAGATGAATTAAACCGTTAAATCAATTAAAATATATAGAAAATAAGTTCTTGCTATTCTACAGTTCAAACCAGATTTAGCCCCAAAAAAGCAGAAAAAACTTTGAAACAGCAGACGCTAATCAGGAACTGCTTTGCTTCGTTGGGCAGCTTTATATTTGTTCTCCAACAGCTTTTCAGAAGCCAAAACCTACAGCAAATACAAGCACTGATAAGTATTCGCTAGTTGTCGAACTCTTTCCTGTAAACTTTTAGATGCATTATGTAATCACAAATAAATGCATTGTCTAGAAATAAGAAAGAAATATAGGCAACAACAAAAAATAAGAACAATTCATGTAAGATAGAAGTACTCTCAATATCCAAGAACTACTAATTTGTCATTGTTCGATTACTGAATGTCAAAAAATATCTGATCATAACTAACAATGTCAAACAAGCATCTTCAAAGCGTAAATAACATCTCAATGTAAATTTTTTACAAACTCATCTCAAATGTGAAACTTAAGTACTTAATTATTTTCAACCCAAATCCCATCACAGTCTTCACGAATGCATGGTTCATTGTCATCTGCAACATCAACATCCATTGGTGCTAACCCTCTGCTAGAAGACTGATAATGCATTGCAGTTTCTTCCAACTCTTCACCCTTTGTGTATTCAAAGTACTCCCTACTTGGAGTCGCAAGTACAACACTCCATAAAGGATCTTCAGGAGCTTCAATGTAAAAAACTTGCTTCGCTTGGCTCGCTAAAATAAATGAATCAGATTTGTATCCAATTCTATGGAGGTTGACCAACGTGAATCCAAGATCATCTACCTTGATACCATTACTATTCTCCACCCAATTACATTTAAACATCGGAATTTGAAATTTGTGGTAATCAACCATCCATATTTCTTGTATTACTCCATAAAAAACCATATCTGACACGATATGATGTTTATCCTTTGCACTAGAAACTTGCATTGTCTTTGTAACTAAGCTGACTCCGGAGTTTTGAACAACTCGCATATCATCACGCTCTCTTGTAGCATAAGTAACCTCATCAATCAAATAACTAGAGTACTTTAAGACTTGCTTGGAAGGTCCACGCGCCATCCACTTTAATCTTTCGGATACTTGATAAGTGGAATGATCATCAACACGTGCAACCTATATTATTTATGTGATAACTTATTATTTATGCACAGTCATGATAATAAATGTACGCCAATTGTGATAATAAATGAACTCACACGATCAAGAAACCAGGTACTAAACGTTCGGTTATGCTCATCCTGTAACCACCTCTTGGACTTAGCCATTTGTGGAAATCTTGCATTCAAATATGCCATGTGTTCCCTATTCAAATTATTATTACGAGTAAGCAAACATGTAGATTTAAGAAAACTTAATGAACATATTAGTAAGTGGAAGAAATTACTCAATATAGCGATCAGTGTCAACATCATTTTCCAATACATAACGATGTGCTTGTTGCAACTCATCCTCAGCAATGGATTGCACAATTGCAGCCGACAAAGGTTTAGTAAGTTCTATTTGTCGATGACTTGTAGGGATCCCAATTGTGTGCAAACTACCAAGATAGTCTGAGCAAAATTCAACCGCCTCTTCAGCAATATAACATTCATCCATGCAACCTTCCGGTCTATTGCGATTTCGCACATAACCTTTCAAAATCTTCATGTATCTTTCAAAGGGATACATGTACCTATACCAAACTGGGCCACATAATTTCACCTCTCGCACAAGATGAACTGTTAAATGAATCATTATGTCAAAAAACGAAGGTGGAAAATACTTTTCAAGTAAACACAATATGATCACAATCTCTCTCTGCAGCTCATCCAACTTTGAGGGATCCATCACTTTATTACATAGCTCATTGAAGAAGAAGCACAAACGAGTGATAGAGTCTCTGACATGTTTGGGCAAGACACCACGTATGGCCACTGGAAGTAATTGCTGCATTAAAGTGTGGTAGTCGTGTGACTTAAGGCCAACAAGTTTCAAGTCCTTCATCGAAACAAAGTTTTTAACGTTGGATGAGTAACATGTAGGTAATTGCATTCCACACAAAGAATTCAAAATCTTTCTTTTCTCATCTTTTGTAAGTGTATAACATGCTGCTGGCAGAAAAGATTTCTTCTCCCCCATCACTGGAGCCAAATCTGTCCTCAAATTCATTTCAGCAAGGTCTAATCTAGCTGCAATTCCATCCTTTGTTTTTCCCGGAATGTCAAGCAACGTACCGAGAAGACTTTCACAGACGTTCTTTTCTATATGCATCACATCAAGAACATGTCTAACATATAGATGTTTCCAATACTCAAGTTCAAAGAAAATTGATTTCTTTTTGAAGGATGGTTTTACATCATCTTTCGTGGACTGAATCTTCTTTCTCATTTTTCCCCAATGACAATGAATTCCATCGACTTTTTTTAACACTTCATCGCCACTCAATGGTTTGGGTGCAGGGTTGAACTCTTGGTACCCATTAAATGCCTTTCTTTGCCTTCGATAAGGATGATTTGCAGGTAGAAACCTTCTATGGCCTGTGTACGACATTTTCCTGCTATGTTTCAACCTTGTTGAATATGTTTCTTCACCACAAATCGGACATGCGTGATATCCTTTCACAATACATCCTGACATGTTTCCATATGCAGGAAAGTCATTGATGGTCCACAGCAAGACAACTCTGAGCGAGAAGGTTTCTTGTCTATATGCATCATATGCTTCAACACCTGTATCCCATAGGAATTTCAAGTCATCGATTAGAGGTGCTAAGTAAACATCGATATCATTTCCTGGTTGTTTGGGACCAGAAATCAACATTGTGAGCATCATAAATTTTCTCTTCATACACAACCACGGGGGAAGATTGTAAGTGATCATTAAAACTGGCCAACAACTATATGTAGAACTCATCATACCATGGGGATTGATCCCGTCAGCTGAAATGGCCAATCTAAGATTTCTTGAATCAGCAGCAAAATTTGGCCACTTGTGATCTACTAATTTCCAAGAAGGTGCATCAGCTGGATGGCGTAAGTATCCGTCATTAAGTCTTTTATCAGCATGCCAAGTCAGCTCCTTGGAAAACTCCTTATTCCGAAACATTCGTACAAATCTCAGAATTGGAGGGAAGTACCATAGAACCTTTGCAGGAACTCCTTCCTTTATTGTATCTTTTTGGCCCATCTTCCACCTTGACATCCCACAAGTAGGACAACTGTTCATATCCTCATACTCCTTCCGGTATAAGATGCAATCATTAGGGCAAGCATGGATTTTCTCATAAGTAATCCCTAATGCACACAAGCTTTTCTTTGCATCGTAGAAAGATAAAGGCAATTCGTTGTCATCTGGAAGCATTTCTCCTAACAAATTGAGTAGGTCGGTGCAACTTTTGTCACTCCAACTATATTTGGCTTTCAAGTTGAATAATTTTACAACTGCAGATAACCTTGTAAATTTACTGCATCCAGGATATAAAGGTTTCTCAGCATCTTCAAGTAGATTTTTGAATGTGGTTGGATTCTCAGCATAACTATCAAATGCAGCATGTACCATATCTATTGGTTCCTCGGCGTCAAACTTTGGTACATCTTCCCTTTCTTGATCACGATCATTATTTGAGTTCTTCATCGTAGACCTTTCACCATGCCATATCCAAGTATGATATGTCAAATCTATACCATTAGAATACATGTGTGCCCTTATAGTCTCTACCTTTTTCTTCTTCAGATTACCACATTTTGTACATGGACAAGATATTGCTTCCCGATCCTCGGCATTTTTTATTGCAAATTTCAAGAAAGACTATACTCCATGCTCATATTCCCTTGATAACCGAGACTTTGACATCCATTCTTTGTCCATTCTTTTAGTAAGTAACACTATAGAGAATAAAAGATATAATGTTAATATGTATATTTTCAAGCTGATGATAACCAAGACTTTGGCATCCATTCTTTGTCAATTTCAGGGGACGCAAAGCACATCATTGGCAATTTCAGGGAACTTCTTAAAGAGCTTTAGTATTTTCTGATTCTGATTTTTATACATATCATTGGCAATTTCAGGGAACGCAAAACAAATAATCCATCTTCTGTTTCACCAATTGAGCAGCATATTCATTTAAATAGAAAACAAATAATTACATAGGTTAGCCAAACATTAACTAGAATAGCCATCAGCTGGAGTTGGTAGTAATTTGGTGAGAAAAATGAGGTATAACTCAAAGATCATCACCAAAAAAAAAACAAAAAGGCTGTTATGCCAATTTAAAATAGTTGCCTTGCATGTTCAGGCATAATATATTCTACGGTTTTTATCATGTCAGCATGAACCAGAAAATAAATAAGCATCCACATTTAAACTACAAAATAAAGAATTAAAAAATAATTTTAATAGTCAGCTTAATGGCCAGCAACAAGATAAAGCAGTTCATAGAGTTGGCTACAGAATCGCCAAATATTGGAAGAAATAAAATGTCTAAACAGAATTTCTAATTGATTTCTAATGATTCTCCTTTAAATTTTAATCTCCATATGGAAATAAGAAACATGACAATGGGAAATTAAGCGTGCTTCCTCAAAAGCAAAAACTCATATATCAAGTATATTGAAGGGCCTTGCGATTGTTTAATCAAACCCACGACATTAAGTTAATCATCAAAATTGATTTCTAATGATGCTCCTTTAAATTTTAATCTCCATATGGAAATAAGAAACAGGACAATGGGAAATTAAGCGTGCTTCCTCAAAAGCAAAACAAGCATACCTGCTGGCCTCTATCAATGGAAGATGATCATTGTGTGGTTTTTCTATCACATTTTGTACCTGGAAATCCATAAATCATTGCATCATTATCATCTGTTGTACAAGTTTTCCTAGACCATCTTTCTAGGCACATAAACTCATGAAAGGGTGAAGAATCTGAGACATATGAAGGCATCTTAGAGCAGTAGATTGATATTTTGCATAGTGGAAACATATATTTTAAACAAAAATGTATATGAAACTTTAGCTACATCAAACCTTGTGGTTTTGATAATTCCAATGACAATCAATCCTCAATTCTTACCAAAGAAAATGTAGATTCAGTAACTCTTGACTTTCTGGGGGTTGCTTTTTCAAATTCTGCGGCAATATGACAGTGAGCAGCTCTGGTTTTTTAGCACGAAGAGCTCCTCTGATTACGGCAATATTAGTACATGAAGCTCCTGATGTATAAATATGATTTTTCTGCAGAAAAAGAATATGGTTTTGAGACAAGAATTCATACAGAAAATCATGGATATAAATGAGTGGACATCATAAAGAAAAAGAATCAATAGTTAAAGTGATAAGTCAGATTGAAAAATTCCAAAAAGAAGTCACATTTATGTTTTCAATTTAAATAATTTATTTAAGGTGACTTATTTGAGGAAACTAAGGTATGTCGTTGAAATAAGAGAGGATCAGGTGAAGGAGGATTTCAAGAGAGATCGGTAGGAGTTGATGTTCTTGTGAAGATTATTGTGCAGATTTTAGTCGATAATTTGGATTTCGTGTCGTTTAGAGATTGTGAAGAGGCTTTTGGCGTTCTTCATCAGTTCTGTTGTCGGAAGAAGATGAAAGAATTCCCCAGCTTCTAACGAAACCCAAATGCATGAAATCTATGGCGATCATGCTTCAAATGGGCAGCGAGGAAGCAAGATTCTGCATGATTTCGACGTTTCAGAAGCTGGGAAGAGCTGAATATGAATGGAATTACGTAGTACAGGATCAGGGGTTGGCTTTTTCAAGTCACTGTTAAGAGATTTTATCGGACGAGAACTGTACAACAACAAGTCCTTGTGCTCTGCAAGTGCTGCTTCAAGTGTTGGAAACTTTGAAAAAATCTTAGTTGAAAGCCATAAAATCTGGAGCAGTATGCACACTGATCGAGCTTCTCCCAGATTCAAGCCGATCAAAGTGCGATAAAATCATTAGGACCTCTCATATAACATCAAGTAAAAAGTGATTTTTCTTGACAATGAAAATCAAAGTTTTATCAATTTCAACACCTATATCTTAGGACAACCACTTTTCTATCGGATTTATGAGTTCTAAACATAAAACAAGACATAGACATGTTTTAACAAGTTCAACAGCTTGTGATACATAGGGTAGCATAGACTAATCCCCAAAATAACTTAGCATCGTAAAATGCAAGTTCAATCATATCTGATCATAACTTGGGATATGCCAATATGTAATACACTCATACAAAAGATGAAGTATATTAACCAATCTGAAAGGTTATACGATCATATTATTATTCATAATATCATCCCAATTGGTGAAAATTAAAACTGAAAGAAAACAAGTTATTTCACAGCTCATAAATCACAAGAAATTCATGCATCATTCAGATGAAGAACTCCAGTAATTAAATTTACTACACAACATCACAAGTACAAATCCTTATGTAAATCACCAACCTAACCAAGAAGTGGAGTACTTTCCAAACTCTGTCGCTACTCTGCTATGGCATGGCTTTCTAATCCATTCACATTTACCATGAAATTGGCAGGAAGGGAATCAAAAAAATCTAGAGAATACTGCGAGGCCTCAAATATATGTCGTTGGAATCATTTTCCTCTGCCCAGCTTGAGTTTCCTCTTCCTATTGGCATTTAAAGATCGACCTGAAAAAATAATGCCAGAGATCCTTAAAAAGATTCCATAAAAGAACAGAAAAGTGGAAATGAAAAAAATTAAAAACACAGGCTTCCGCATACTTTGAGGAAACCATGAAAATGCGACAAGAGTAAAATTCTCAAACAGATAGAAGGCATTCTACTCACCAAATTCTTGCCAGCACTTGCGTAGGATTCGCGACTCTTGGAGGTGAGTCCCGTGAGGGTATACACATATAAACCCAAGTTGGAAGGAAATTAGCTAGAGCTCTTCCACTGGTGGTTGTTTTCTCAAGAAATAAAAGAAGCCGAGGAAATCGATTGCAAATTTAGAGCTCCTGGAGAAGGCTTGTCGGAGATCACTTCAAAATTCGTCTAAGAATCGAGGAAAAATTGACATGGGATTTTCAATTGAAAGAGAGAAAAGGAGAAAGGCTAAGGATCAGACGCGAGAAGAGAAGGAATCGGGAAGCTTTTGATTTGGGGATCGGATCTGGTTAATATTATTTATTTAATGATTTATTTTAACTAAAAATAATACATTTTCTACAACACTATTTAAAAAGGGTTGTTATACATGAAAAAAAACGCTAATAGACAACGCTTTTAAAAGCGTTGTCTTTGACCCCAAAAAAATGCTATTCCACAACGCATTGTAAATAAAGCGTTGTCTTTCTTAAATAAAAAACATATAACGACAACGCTTTTAGTAAAAAGCGTTGTCTTTCAAAAAATTACAACACTTTTCACTAAAAGCGTTGTCTTTTAGGGGTTGTGTTTGTGCATTTTTCTTGTAGTGACTGTGGGAAGATCGCATCGAGTCTCCGGATAGAGTGGTGACTACGTCTATGAGCATGTTAGGTGAATGGATTTCTGCTTCTAATAGAAATGAGTTACCACAAGATCAAGCTGCTTTGAACAACAACACTTGTCGATGGACACCACCACCTCCTGGTTTTTTAAAATGTAATATCGATGCAGCATTCTTTGAGGACATTAATCAGGCTGCTGGTGTAGGAATGGTGGTGCGAGATGAAGAAGGTAAATTCTATATGGCCTGAACAATATTGGTAAAAGGCTTAACCAGTGTCAAAGAAGGAGAAGCTATAGGCCTCTTGGAAGCACTTTCTTGGATCCATCGCTTAGGTTTGATCAACGTCCTTTTAGAAGTAGATGCACAACAGGTCTACTATGCAGTTAAGGCAAAATATAATGATCTTACAGAGTTTGGAGGCATCATTGATAATTGTAGAAATTTTCTAGCAATACAACCAAGTCTCTCAGTTCATTTTGTTCGTAGACAAGCTAATGAGGTTGCCCATGTGCTAGCTAGGCATTCTCATTATTATGTTAGCCCTTGTGTTTGGGTGGAGGCACCATATTTTATTGGTGAGCTCTTGACTATGTATTATGCCAATTCTAATCCTTGATGAATGAAATCTTCTTGAGTTTCAAAAAAAAGTAGTTGACAAAATTTAGTAATATAAAAATTTAGAGTTAAAAAATATTGTATATATCAGCTCACAGCAGCTAATAGTTTACTATTTTATCACGCCGTTTTTGCAATAAGAATCAATTCTTTTTTTAATTACTTAGAGTGATGAATGACTGATAAAATACAAGAAATGAAAATATAACAAACACATATATATGTATTTAGTTAGATAAGCACATAAAATAATATTTGTGTTTTATTTATGCATATGGAAAACATCAAGTTAATTAAGCATTACACAAATAATTTAAAATTTCTCAAGAAAATTATAAATTTAACACTATATCCAGAAGACAAAAAAATTAGTCAAAATGTGACCTCTTGCTCAACATGTCCAGAAATTGCAATATTTAATTAAAACTTTCATTAGCTCTGGTGTGAGTTCTTCTAAAATATTTCAAGTTGAGATTCGTCCCGTGCTTTGAGATGAGTTTGATGCTTGGGATGACATCCTACTTCGTGATGGTCCACTTCTTTGTCTAGATTTGTGAGATCTGACTTTCTGTTTAGAACATATTGTTCTTGTTTTGCAAGAACATTTTCCACCTTTTCCTCTTTTGGCATATGGATGAGATCTATAACTTTTCTTTTTTTGCCTTTGTGGGGTTACTTTCAATAACCATTGGAAGATCATTTTCTCTATAACACAAATGAGTACGTCTGTTAATACACATTAGTCTTTTATAGTTCTTTTGTAAAACAACCAAATAACCATTCTGTCAAGTTTCCTTTAAGAAATGAGGGTTTCCGAGCTAGAGATATGGATTTCCGGAGATGTACTCCCTCATTATCATTTCTCTCCAGAGGCTTGACATTTTTGGTGAAAAAAAGTTGCATCGTTGTACTTTCTTCGACTCCTGAATCTCATTTATATTTAGTGAACAACATACTATATTCTTATACTAAACAGATGTCTTGTAATTCAAGACTATACAGAGCTTGAGTATATTTCTTCTTCTTCTTCTTCTTCTTCTTCTTCTTCTTCTTCTTCTTTGTATCTCGACTATTAAAATAGTTCACACCTATGAATTTTGCTTTAAATAGGGTGAAATTTTTTTTCGTCTATCTTACTAAGGGATTCTCCAGCAAGGATGTACTCTTTGGTTTCTACAGAGGTCATTTCCCAAGCGATTTTACTGATCCCATAAAACCAATTTCTAAAAGTTTAATAAATCCTTCTTTATTAAGATCAAGAGTTTTGTTGCGATTCTCATAGCTAACGTTTATTCGTCTATGAGATCTTTCATGTTTTAAATTCCAGTACATCAAGGTTAAGCGTAACACCATAAAGATGTATTGGTTCTAAAACAATCTTTCCATAGGGTGTTTGGTGCGAGAGAATTTGATTCCTTCTTGACCTTGTCTCTGTTGGGTGTGATTCTCCTCCTATTCGAAATTCTGTATGATTTTCTCCCATATTTGTGTGTTGGGATCCCACACTTTCTTTTCTTGGTGGTTCTTAAAATATATGTCTAACTAGGGATTGATCGTGTAGTAACCCAAATCCTAGTTTATGAGTTTTAATGATTTAACATGATTAAGAGATTCTAATACGATTAATAGGACCAAGAAATCGACTCCAGGGTGTCAAAAAATGGTCCAAGTGTCAAAGTTGACTCATGTAGTTCGGAAGTTATGAGTTCGGACCAAGCGAAGGAGTACAGAAGCAAGATCGGAACTTCCGAACCAGAGATCGGAGCTTCCGAAGAGTTAGGTCACGCGCACTAATGACGTGACACCAACGTTTTGACATACAGACACATGCATGAGATCGGGACGTACGAAAGGTGAGATCGGAGCTTCCGAACATGAAAGTTCGGCACATGGAAGACACACTAGGTTGGAGCTTCCGAACCAAGGATCGGAGCTTCCGAATCCTTTCCTATAAATAGGGGCCGGAATCCTCACAATTATTGTGTATTTGGATGTATTTGAGTGTGTATCATTATATATTCTTAGAATTTTATACTTTTACTCGAGATCGGACATTAGCGAGGTGCTACAGGGTTGTAGCGGAGTTGTGCTTGGGTCAGGACCTTCGACATCAGTAGACTGACAACGAACGCAGATATAATCTGAGATCCCTATTAGCTTAGTTAAAGCTTACAGACCAATATTAGTGATATGGTATTATCATGATTTGTAGGCTTGGACTGTAGATATTTGTACATCTAGGCCAGTGATTGAAGTACGTAAGTACTGACTGAGATACCCAACGAGTATGCATGCTTATATGTTGTATATTGTGTGTCATGATACATGTTTTACTGCTTTGAAATATTATGTTGCATGTGCATATTCATGTTGAGCCGAGTCTCTTTCGAGATAGCCTTAGTAGTAGGGTCGCTCAGCCCTACATTCCTTGATATATTGTCTGACACCGGGAGATGTCGTAATGATTGGGACTGACGCTACGGTGGATCAGACGAGTGTGCGGAGGTATCCAGCGGAATTGACCCCAGATGATACTACATACTCATTGTCATCCAGACTGAGTAGATATCGTCTTAACCAGTACCCAGTCTTTTGCATGCATCATACTAAGTTTGTATACTCGTTCTTATTGTATTGAGCGTAGTTTCTCACGTCCATGTTGTTGTATTTGTTAGACACCCCATTCAACGGGACAGATATGCAAGTGGACCAGGAGCGAGATCGGTGATTAGTTGGTGACCAGAGCTTAGTAGCAGGGGTCACCGGTGGTTTCTAGTTTATGTTTTTATTTGGTATATACTTTTACTCTGGTTGTTTTCCGCTTAGTTGTTGGTAACTCTGATCAATTTTTTTTATTATTGTCATTGCATGCTTAAGATTCTAGTTAGTAGGTGATCCGGGTAGGGTCACTACAGATCGCCCGTAGCTGTGTTCATTTTTAGATATATGACCTTGAGTTGCAAATGACTGCTGGGTCATGGCTATCCTCAAAACCATTGCTTTCTTTAGTTGTCATCAGTTTTTCTTTTCTGAGACAATTTTAATAAGATTGATCAATTTTTCTTTACGGTTAATGGTTTATGTACTTCTTTGGCTTTTCTCTTATGATGTAAGAGAGGTTTTGTACAAAATGATGGTGATAACCTTCCTCCTATGACCCTTTGACTAGAACTAGGTTGTTGTTTTAGGTTTTGAATACTTGTTCAAATATCCTTTATTAAAGTTTCCAAAATTTCGTCTTGGTTTTTAGGTATACCTCCAATTTGTCGTCGTTGGCCGCCATTTTGTACAACAGGTTACCCGTTGCTGCAACAGGTTCACACCCGTTGCTGCAATCTGCAGTATCACCATCATCATCGTCGGTTTCAAGCATTGCATCGCATCGTAAAATCGCCCCATTCCGGGATCCAACCACTGAACAAATAATTGATCGATATATCGGTTAGTTCATGCTCAAACCAATGCTAGCTCCATGCATTATATATCACTTTGCTTAATTCTCGATCTGCAAGAAATATATATAACCAATTAGTTGAACTTTTGCTACGTACCTTTGATTTTGAGCAGGTTGTAAACATGATCGGCGTCTTCCTCCTGTTAGTCGACAAACAGAATGAAGAATAATGAAGCTTAATATATTATAACATTCGTAATATTAGATGATGATGAGATCCACCCAGGATTAGGAATTAGCTTCATGTTCTCTGTATCTAATACATATAATTTGTACGTATATATAAAGTCCAAGAAAATTATTGTCCTGCCACAATGGGACAAAAAAGCCTACTTACAGAGGGAGGGAATGAGTAAAATTTAAAAGCGTTAGAGACGTTAGCTGCTACATGTATATGGTGAAGTGATGAATTTGGAGGGATTTGAGCAAGGTTCTAAAACGCATGAAGCGTGTCGAAGCGTGGGAGCCAAGTTTCAAGCTTTTTAGGTTTAACCGCGATTACTACGAGTTTAAGCGTAAAAAAACATTTTTAATTTAAATTATAATTTTAGTCATCTCAAACAAATTAACGGAGTAAATAATGAATAAATATAATAAATTCAAGTGTAATGCATTAATTTTTTTTTTTTGAGATTCTAGTTCAATCTATTACATCATTCATTTCATATCTCGTGTCATCGAACATAAACTAAATTAATTGGTCTATTTTAAAATATTTGCTGTAAAATCCCTCAATATGTAATGCATTCACATCATCGCTACGCTTAACCATCCGATATTGTGCATTTCTAACATTGCTAACAATCACATACTAATAAAATCGCTAATTTATGATCATTTTTCGTCTTATTAATTAATCAATTTTAGTTTTTATAAAAATCACATTTAAACGTATTTAATGACATTTGACATCTGATTAAAAAAATGACACTTGACATTGTTAACTTATGTCTGACCGTTTTTTTTATCGCTTTTGGCCAAAGCGAATCGTTTTGGAGAAGCTTCAAGCTTAAGCGAGCTTTTTAGAACACTGGTTTTGAGTCATATTTACTATTTCTTTTTTGGAAAATGAAAAAGAAGCCATTTATATTAAAGTTGTTTTTCTAAGATGGCGATTTAGAAAACGAGGGTTTTACTATTTCCCCACCTCATAATTAAGATGAGTATCAGAAATTGAAATTTAAATATATGAATAAACACGATTGTCGTTTCATTTTCTTGAAAAATTCAAAAACATTATCGCTTACTTTGACAATACGAAAGTTTATATAAATACACACCACATAACATATATAATTCATTAAAATATTCCTTTAGTTTCAATCGAGTCCCGATAATATTCTTAAAATTTTTTCGGGGCCATTTATATCCCTCGTGTTTTGAAAATTATCTCAAATTCATCCTCACCATCAATTCTTCTGTTATGTACAACGGATCTATCACGTCAGATGCATGCACCATCTTTGCCCAACTAAAACTGGGTTTTTAATTTGGGGGCACGGTTCCCCATGTTTTATTTTTTAAAAACATTTTGTCAATTATATAATTTATAAAAAAAATATTATATTATATATTACTTTTGTTATCAAAATTTTATGTAATTTTTTCTAAAAACTTTCATTTTTTTGTTTTGATTTTTGACTCGATAATCATCAAAAAAATATTTTAAGAAGACAAAAAAAATTCTAATATAATTTTTTGGAAAAATATATAATTACAATCGAACAAAAATAAAATTGTTGTTATTCCTTGAATATATCAAATGCATTCATTAATAATTATAGTACAATAAATATATCTTGTTGAATGAATTTGGAAGCAAAAATATTTTATTTTGAATTTTTTTAGTAAAATTGTAATAATTTTACGATTAGATAAATATATAAAAATTTTCTTCTAAATTTGAGGTATTTGAACAAGATTGAAAAAAATATAAATTTGGATTTTAGAAAAACACTTATTATAGTTTAATTAAGTGTTTTTAAAAATTTTACAAGATCCATTCAAACACACTAAAAATCGTAAAATAATTTTTTTTTAAAAAATAATAAGAATTTTTTATACTTTATATCCTTAATCCAAACCCATACATTCATTTGTTTTCAATTGTATTAAAAAAAATTAGTTAATCAAAATAAATTTTTTATATCAAACCCCTTTTTAAATATATAAAATTTATATTTAATTTCTACTACATTTTTTATTCTAATTTGATGTTTAATTTAAAATTTTTGTTTGTGTGGTTAACAACACTTAATTAAATTAAACTACATGTTCATCCAAATTTATAGTTTTTCAAATCCTATTCAAATAACTCAAATAAAAAAATTATTTTAATCATATTTATATAAAGATGAAATTATTACAATTTTACTAAAAAACACTTTCAAAATAAAATATTTTTGTTTCCAAACTAATTCGACAAAATTATAGTCCAAATATTTATAAAAAGGTAAAATTATTACAATTTTACTAAAAAAAGTTCAAAATAAAATATTTTTGTTTCCTAATTAATTCAACAAGATATATTTATTGAACTACTATAATTATTCAATTGATATATTCTAGGAATATCAACAATTTTATTTTAGTTTGATTGTAATTATATATTTTTCCAAAAAATTATATTATAATTTTTTTTGTTGTTCTAAAATATTTTTTTGATGATTATCGAGTCAAAAATCAAAACAAAAAAATGAAAGTTTTTAGAAAAAAATACATAAAATTTTGATAACAAAAATAATATATAATATAATATTTTTTTATAAATTATATAATTAACAAAAAATTTTTAAAAAATAAAAGATGGGGAACCGTCCCCCAAAATTAAAAACCTGGTTTAAGTTGGGCAAAGATGATGCACAAGTGCATCTCACATGATAGATCCGTTATACGTAACAGAAGAGTTGACGGCGAGTAGGAAATTGGGATAATTTTCAAAACATGAGGGATATAAATGACCCCGAAATTTTTTTGGAGATATTATCGGGATTCGGTTGAAATTAGAGGGATATTTTAATGAATTATCCCGATTAATTAACACAATGACTAAAATTTAGCAAAACTGATTTTTATATTTAAATAATCTTTCTCATTAATAAAATTAGCGCAATAAGAATTTATCATACAAAATACGATGTCATGTACATTTGATTTTAAATCATAATCAACCGTACACCAACTTAATGAGCCTCCGTTTGAAGTAGAGGTGTCAAAATGAGTTAGGCCCGTCGATTTGGTCCGCCCCGCCATACAAAATTTGTGGGTTAGGTTGACAATTTTCCAACCCGCCTAAAAAAATGGGTTGGTCCGCACCGCCCCGCCTAAAGGTGGGTTGTGGTGGGTTGCGAGTTGGCCCGCAAAAACCCGCCAATTTACACGTGAACCCGTTGGGTTGGCCCCCCCGTCACCTAAAATAGGTGAGTTGGATTGATGTTTTTCCCACCCGCCTAAAAGGTGGGCCGCCCCGCCTAATGGTGGTTTGCGACGGGATGTGGGCCGGCCCGCCCCGGTGGCCCGTTTTGGCACCTCTAGTTTGAAGACGTATGTTTTTATAAAACAAATGATTTTTGAATTTTTTTTTATAATTTTTTTTTTAAAATAAATATGTATTTAGAAAACTATTTTACAAAATCATTTTTAAATTAAAAAATAATATATTTTGATTGTGAAGACCCGAAACTTGGCTTCCAAGCCTACACCAATATGGAAATATTTTTCTACTAAACTGCAATCTTTCCTTTATTATTATACCAAGATGATGACTGATACATGGAATTCAAATCAAAACTTTTGGCAACAAACAAATCAAGGCTGAAGTTTAGCCTTTATTAAGTGCAAGAATCAACCCCTTCATCCTCAATATCACATTTTGCATCTGCTCACTCAAAATATACAAAATTCACAACAGAAATCCTCCCTCAAGGCTGCTGAATTTTCAAACTCAAGGCTGCTGGATTCTCGAAGCTCTATAGGCGTTGTGCTGCTGGTATTGTTACTCGTTTGAGTCGCTTTGAGTCAGTAAGTTTGCCTTCTTCCCCTGCCTATTCCTTGAGAATTTAGTTTATCTTATAGGCTCATTATTCTGCCAATGTTTCCCCATAATTCGAAGGTTAGGGTCAAAGATTTGAGGGTCAAGGCTACCTCAATTTCAAAAATTCAGTAGGGTGAATTTTTGAGTTTTGCTTCTCAAGTTTCTGCCCAAGCTTCGAATGTTAGTTTTGATTCAAGAACAACTCGGTAAGTGGGCTTGTTTTAAAACTATTACGTATGTTTTACAGTTTCGGTCGTCATAATATGTTTAAACCCTTGTTATGAATTCTTATTTGCATGTATGAAACTTAAACTGTTTGAGACACTGTTAAGATTCACATTATGAGTGGAAAGGGAATTTTCGAACAATGTATGTTATGGCCCTGATGCGGTGGGTAACAATAACCGTTCTATAACCTCATCCCTTAGAGGGATTACATATAGAGGACTGATCAGTTAGCCACGAGTAATGAGAGGATTTTCAGTGTTTTCGAATGATAATTATGTTATGAATGATTATATGCTACGTTATGTGATGATCTGTGGTAGCGCTAAGTCGTGTCACGCCCAAATTATCCAACTCAAATCAGATAACAAAATATGCAGTAGTGTGAGTAGGGATCGTTCCCACGAGGAAAGTGAAATTTAAAAGTGTTCTAAAATAAAATAAATGGGGGTTTTGAGTTTGAAAATTAACTACTAAAGATTAAACAATTAAAGATAAATATAATCACTAGCATGCAAGATCAAAAATTTAACTAGAGAAATCAATAAGAGACAAGCCTTGGTATCGGTCGACTACACCCTTGATATTTATTCATTCAATCATCGATTCCCTAAAAATAATTAATCCTATCAAATATTCGTCATCGAAAATCAAATTCCTGTTTCACCTTAATTTTAGTTATTTAGAAACCAGCATTCTAAATTAACCCTTACCAATAAATTAATCTGGATTCCAACGATCTAGATTTAAATCTAAGGCAACATTCAAACGAGTAAAACTGACGAATCTAGACAACACAAACACCAGCGGTTGTATTTAGCCAAGTCAAAAGTTGACACTACGATTTAATAAATTCAACAGCAGAAAATATCAAACGTAGTTGCTTCGCAAATTAGTTGATTCAAAAAATTACGGATTTGAATTCTAATTTAGCTATAGTTTGCATAACAAAATCCTAAGATGGCCAGTCCTAAAATCTCGCACACAAGCATAAAATAATACAGATCAACTATTGATACTTAATAAAGAAATCTGAAAATAAATCTCATGAATAAATTATATCAAGGTTTCGTCTCCCTCAACCAAGAATAAAAGTTTAGCTACAACGATTCATCAAAAACTCAAAAAAATTCTAAAAAAAAGAAGAAAACTTGAAAGAGAGATGAAAAATAAAACCTAGCCTCCAAGAAAATCTCCAAAAGTATGATAATCCACCCTCTAAAACGGAATTAAAACCTAATAATAAATAGAAGCTAAAATAACAAAGTTTTCAAAATTAAAAATTTTTTCCCGAATAACGAGGCTCGCTCGATCGGTAAACATTGGCCGATCGAGTGAGACAAAACTCCCGAACCTACTGTTTTCAAAAATACGTACGCTGCTCGATCGGTAAGATGTTGCAGATCGAGCGGCCAAAAATCCAAAAGCTACTGGCTTCATCATATAGGCGCCCGCTCGACCGGTTAAAAGCTGCTGATCGAGCGGCGCACATTCTGCAGAAATTTTCCAGCAATTCCATGACTCCAAAGTTGCGTCCTAGTCCGCCAAAATATACGACCTAACCACAAAAACCGGAGAACAAATCATGCAAACACAGAATATGAAATATGAACAAAATGCATAAATAAAACACGTAAACTAATGCAAAACAACAACAAAATGACATTAACAAATGCAATAAAAACATAACTATCAAACTCCCCCACACTTACTCCTTACTCGCCCTCGAGTAAGTCATGCATAACGAAATGAAACAATGCAAATATAAAAGCAAGAATGAGTATGCACAACATAGCCTCAGAAAAAACTACTTTCATCTAAAACAAATTCATAGCTACTCTCAATCATCAATGATACACCTTCAGTCGAATGCGAACGTGTGTGTGTGTCATGTTATCCCAGTTACATGCAACTTCAAAAGACAAAGCTTCAAGACTGTTCGCCGACCTAGAACAATTCAGTGCAAGCCTCACAATCCAGAACCCTCCTCTCAACAATCCTTCAACACAACACAACTTCCTTGAGAATAATTACTCACCGTTGGATTTTGCACCCGACATTTTTAAAGTCCCAATAATTACCCGCATACTTAGCTATAACTAGATAGGATTCGAATTTCAATCCCCTCGTCTATAGCCCGGATGAAACTAAAATCCCATTAAGTCCGCAAACTTAGCTATGAAATAGTGACTAGAATTTCAATCACTTTCCAAGCCCGGATGAAATTGTTATGTCAAAACTTTTCAAAAATTGTTTAATCTCATTTTACCCACAGACTTAACCATAAGCAAGACATTAGGATTTCAATTCCTTACTTACAGTCCGGATGGAATTAAAGTGTTATCCTCATTTTTAATTTTAAAAGATTAACCCCATGTAATCCGCATACTTAGCCACAAACAAGATGAATAGGATTTCAAACATCTTGCTCGCAACCCGGATGGATTTAATTGGTTTCCAAAAATTAATTTTCCTTCTTAAAAATAAAAAATTTTAGGTGCTCCCAAGAAAGTATATGCCACATCAAAGAAATCATCAAAATTCAAGAACTATCATGTTCCACAAACACCTATCGTCGTGCAATGGTCCAACAAACATCCACAATATCTAATAAATCGCTACAATTCACCGGTTAAACATGCGTATTTAAGAATATTCAACAAACAACCTACGGTTTCTCAAATCTGATCAAGAGCCAAATTTTTTCAAAAATTCATCATTTTTCAACTACCTCATCATAGGCTAAAATCTCATCCCCATCTCATGCATTCGAACAACACAAACGATAACAACAATATGCAATACAAAACAATAAAATGCAATACAACGAAATGAAACAATATGCATGCAACTCCCCCCACACTTAAACAAAGCATTGTCCCCAATGCATCACAACCCAAAACACAACCAAACAACTAAACAGAATGCTATGTAAACAAAAGAAAAACAGAACTCCCCTGATATAGTGGTCGGCGTCTTCCTCCTCTTCAGCCTCCGAAGGAAGGACATGAGCGGCATACTGGAATGGGTAAGGCGGTGGATACGACAGAGCAGCAGGAATGGCGGAGATATCGATACCCCAGTGCAAAGAGAGACCCCGCATGAGAGAGTCAAGAGCTAGAGCATTATGAGCCGCCACAGTATTAAATGCGTCCTGATGTTGAGCAAAGGCGGTTAATTCTCGAATGGATTCATCCTGAGATCGACGATGAGGTGGAGGCGGCTTTGGCGGTGCTGGCAGTGGTTGAAAGTGATCATCCCTTATGAAATGCTTAACACGATATGCCCTCTTGGCTTCTATAAAGGCTGCGTCAATTTGTCGCATAGGTGGTAGCCACTCTTCATCGCTACGAACGGGGACCCCGGTGCGAATGCACAAAAAAGTGATGATCATGGGAAAGTAGAGACCCACGGTGACATTAGTGATCGACCGATGAATCTCGCTATGAACGACGTGCCCCACATTGACTGGCCACCCCATATCAAGCGCGTAAAGAAGGAGAGCGCACTCAAGATTGACCTCGCTAGAGTGTAAGATCGGCATCAGACGCCGAGTCACAAAAGCGTACCAAGAAGCAGGAAGCACAAGTAAAAAATGCTCTTTGAAATTCAAAGAAGATACTGGGTCAATCCACGCAGCACCAGGATATGTCAATTGAAGGAGCAACTCATCCAAATCCGGGTCGATTTTAAGGCTTTGATAGAGAGAATCGTCAACCTCTGGGATTTCAAACAAAGCATTCAACTCATGGGGCAGAAAATAAATCAGTTTTCCCCTAACAACCGCCTTGCTATCCGTCCTTTCCACTGCATTGGCATAAAATTCACGGACAATCGATACTACAGCGGGAGGAGGTTGAGCGCAAAATTTTGTCCAACCACGCTCTTGAATAATGCCAAAAATATCACTATCGCCAAATTCTAACTCAAATCCGCGTTCGGGAATGGGGAACGATTTACCTTGGCGTGATCTTAGCGATCAATTGCCGCTTGATTCACGAAGTGCTCGGCGATGTTGGATGAAGAACGAGCCGCGATCGCGCCTTGGCGAGAAGATTCGCCTGTAACTCGAATGCGTTTAGGCCCCATGGAAAGTATGAAGATGACACCAAAAGTAAAGGATGCAATACGTTGAACACTTGGTGTGCGAACAAAATCCGGTGACTCCTTGAATAAACGTGAGATCAACAACCGAAGACGAAGTTCGGTAGAGGTGACTGATAAGATGGATAGCCCAAGGAGAATGATCGGCGACGGGAAAATCAGTGAGATGATCGAACCGGCGGCGTGAGCAATTTCCCGACGTGAGAAAATTCCCGAAGTGAGAGAAGATCGAAAAAGATGATCGGAGATGATGGTGCCCGGAGAGTCGTAGTGTTGCCTCCGATAAGTTCCCTGCAGATTAAGAGAAAGAACAATGAATCATACGAGAGAAATTGGTAGAAAGGGTTTTGGGGATTTAGGGATTTGAGAGAAGAAGAGAGTATGAGATAGAATAAGAGAGGGGAGATGGGGAATCTGCGATTAAATTTGCGTAAAAAAAAAGTGTCGCTCGATCGGTAAGATGTGACCGATCGAGCGACAACAAAAACCCAACTTACTGCCCACGATATAAATGCTCTCGCTTGATCGGTAGGATGTGACCGATCGAGCGAGACAAAAACCTCAACCTACTGCCTCCTATTAAAATAGTGCTCGCTCGATCGGTAGAAAGTTGCCGATCGAGCGAGACAAAAAACCAAACTTTTTGCCCAACCAAAAAAACATCACTCGCTCGATCGGTAGAAAGTTGCCGATCGAGCGAGCCAAAAAAGACTAAAATATTTTTGGATTTTTCAAAATTTTCGGAAAAAAAAACAAAGCAACCAAAAGCAAAACACACCAAAAATTAAAATCAAACAAAAACAAAAGGGAAAAAAACACTGGGTTGCCTCCCAGTCAGCGCTAAATTTGTAGTCAGTCTATAGCTCGATTGCATGCCGTGATTTACTCGACATTTGGTGGAGCATCTAAAGTAAGATCATGCTCGTCCCCTCCGATGTTCGCTTGAACTCCTTATAGTAGTGTTTAAGCCGGTGACCATTCACCTTGAATGTTTTGGATGTGTCCAAACTTTGAATTTCTACTGCACCATGGGGAAAGACATTAGTAACAACAAACGGTGTAAGACCCAGAAGTTAATTATCTGGTAATTTGGCATAATTAGAATAATTATTGAGATGCTAAATTAAAATAATTATTTATGTCAAATAAATTAGTAAGTGTATTAAAAATATGTATTTTTGAATATCGAGATTTAAACGATATAAAATACATATTAGAGCTAAAATAATACACGAGAGTTGTAATATCTGGACTGTGTCAAGTTGCCCAAATAATAATTAAATAGGGCAAACACATATCCTCATATACATACATACATCACATGCTTAAATAATAAGAAAGAGAACAGGGAAGAGAAGCCCAACCCCCAAACCCGTTCATTCCCATCACCAACTGCGCAGCTGCGGTATTTCGGCCATATCCTCTTCGTTCGGAGTCCAAAATTTGATTCGTTTGTTGGGTTTTCTTCCTTACATCCATGGCTTCGATTGAAGCTAAGAATCGCCGATTTTGGTCCACGTTTAGGCACAAATCAACCCACTTTCAGAAGCTGGTCGTGCTGCTGTTTCTGCTGTGTTTCTTCAAGGTAACTAGCTTCGATCTTGGAGTATTTTAGACAATATTTCTGCTGTATTTCGAAGTTTAAGGATAGCTGAACCTTCCCCTGTTTGTTTGCCCCTTTTCCAGCCATTTTCCGGCGAGTTCGAAGGTTGCTACGGTCCAGCTAGTTTAGCTTCGAGTTGTGATGTTTTAATTCCTTCTTCCAGCCTTGAGCGTGAGTTTCCAACTTGTTTAGTTGAGGTATAGTGGGCTGCCCGATATTGGGATTTTATCCGCTTGGATTTAATTTGATTTCGTTGGTTATATCGCATCGTTTTGATATATATTGGAATATTAATTGGGTTGTAGGCAGAAGCATTGGGATTTAGATTGAGCTTTGAATCTTCGTTGAATTGGTATAGGTATGTTACGGTTGGTAACATACGACGGTAAAAATATAAATATTGTTTTGCCGATATTATGTTGATTACGTGAACTATATGGATTATGTGAAGTTAAATTCCTTGTTGTTTATATGTTAAATTATTTGACATATTTTGTGTCATTTAGAATAGGGCATGATATTTATGACATCACATGTTGAGCCCTATCATTTCTTGTTAACCGTTATCATGTTGTATTGTACTCTGGGCACACGTATTGTTATTTCGGGAATCAGCTGATGGCTTTTTATGCCTAGTATCCCTGAGACCGAAATCATGATTGTCTATTCCTCGATGCATTTTCTGTGTGATATGTGTTGGAGAACGCGGCGATCAGATCAATTAGGATTTGATACCCGGTGCAGCGGAAGATTAAAATTTTTATATGGAACGATTCCATAATGGGTATCAACCTTACGATTAAATTGTGTGTGTAAAAATTAAATAACGATTATAAAATTTTTACCTTTAATCTCGAATCGAGATTTTGGACACCAACAGATTTCTCTGCTCTTATTGTATATCCCTGGAACTGATGGACGAACTGTTCTTCAATCAGGTCCACGAACGGATATTTAATCCCTCTGATAGATTGCACTAGAAAATCTATCAGAAGTTTCTACGAAGAGATTAACGAATTTGATCCGTTAAACCAGACTGCAATTCAAAATTCACAGGCTGGATTTTTCGAGCAGAGGGAGGGAGGGGGCGGCCACTTATTAAAAACGCAGCTAGGGTTTTAAAAATATTTTGTGACCTGTTGTGTCTAATTTCTGTACTGCAATAACTTATTTATAATATAGGCCACTAACAGCTTAGGGCCCATTAGTCATAAGTTCAAGCCCGACAAGCAAAGCCCGCATGTTCAGAAATTAATATAAAATTTATCGTGACTCCGATTGATAAACCGATTTCACCAATGTGCACAGAAACCATTTCTGCACCTTTTAAAGTCAAGATAAATTTTTCTGAATCCGAATTCAGTGGTTTCCAAAAATGCCCATCCCTATGTCATTTTAGGAAATCTTACTCCTCTACTCATAATTAAGAAGTCCAACTTCTTTGTTCATTAAATTTAACTCTTTAAATTTAACTATCTCAACGGGGATTAAAAATCCATTACACTGTGTGACCCTCAATGGTTCAGGGATACAGCTAGCCGTGGGCTCACAACTCCTTGTGACTCGGAACAACAATTTCCGACTTGCCCATCGAATCATGGTAAGAGCGCCTAGCAACATCGCCCCATGATTCCCTAGGTATCACTGATAGTGCCTACAAGAACCAATAGATTTTGGTTAGCGTACAGTACGGTCCCTTCATCCAAATATCCCGATCGAATCAACAACCATTGGTATATCGAGAATCGCTCGAGATTCGATAACTATGCAATACATCTTGAAGATCAAATAGTGACATCGCATGTGCTACTAAGAAACCATTTCTTAAATCACATCATGTACTCTGGCCAGAGATTCGTCACACTAATATCTCCTCAGATCGCATAGGATATCCACACTCGCAAGTATGTGGTGAATCCTTGACAACAAAGCATCGACTCCTATATGTGTTGTAACTGTATCCAATCCCGACACCTGATGACCCCAATAGAGTCGGTAAACGAGTCAAAGCACAGTACTAGCATATAGAGTCTCAATGATGTTTCAAGTAGTAAGGACTAATGGTGTACAACCAAAACCGCGGACTATATCCACTCGATAAGTGATAACCACTTGAAAAGTCCGGATAGGGTAGTTCGATCATTCATCATATGAATATCCATTTGCATGCTTCGAACATCTCTATGTTCCTTACCAATGAAACGTGGTACTCTGTATCGCAAATGCTAGTCTCAAACTCGAGCGATCCTTATCCTTATTATCGGACGGCTCAATCGACTAGGAACAGTTTAGAATATATAGTGACTATAAGATGTGTTTCATGATAGACATCTCCATGTTCTACCACATCTTACATACACTATATTATATTCAAGGTCTTTATCAAAACAACAATAGTATATCACAATATAACAATATGAAGAAAGATAAAGTCATTGCCTTTAATAAAAGTGTAAATAATATTAAACAAAAGATTGTTTATACAAAGAGTCATCAAAGCCCTTAGCCACAAGTTGGCTCACCGGGCACCCACTCTTTCAATCTCCCACTTGCCCTAAAGCCAACTAGTCATACTACGTAGACCCATTGCTTCGCGATGTTTGTCAAATAATGGTCCTGGCAAGGGCTTAGTAAGTGGATCAGCGATATTGTCTGCAGAGGCCACTCTTTCGACAGTGATGTCTCCTCTTTCCACAATCTCCCGGATGATGTGGTATTTCCTCAGTACGTGTTTGGATCTTTGATGAAACCTTGGTTCCTTTGCCTGAGCAATGGCACCCGTGTTTTCACAGTACACCGGGACTGGACCAACAACTTCAGGAATGACGCCCAACTCTTAGACGAAATTCCTCATCCAAACGGCCTCTTTAGCAGCAGCTGATGCTGCAATGTATTCTGCTTCAGTGGTGGAATCCGCTGTGGTGTCCTGCTTGGAACTCTTCCAAGAGACAGCACCGCCATTGAGCATGAACACAAATCCAGAGGTTGACTTCGAGTCATCCACGTCACTTTGGAAGCTAGAGTCGGTATAGCCTTCCAATTTTAGTTCTCTTCCTCCATATACCATGAACATATTCTTAGTCCTTCGTAAGTACTTACGAATGTCCTTCACGGCTTTCCAATGCATTTGACCAGGATTAGCTTGATATCTGCTCGTGACACTCAGAGCAAATGCTACATCCGGTCTGGTAGATATCATCCCATACATGATACTACCTATGGCTGACGCATATGGTACATGTGTCATTTTCTCTATCTCTTCATCTGTCTTGGGACACATAGACTTGGATAGAGAAACTCCATGACACATGGGTAGATGTCCTCTCTTGGACCCATCCATTGAAAACCGTTTCAATATGGTGTCGATGTAGGTTGACTGAGTGAGTCCTATCATTCTCTTAGATCTATCTCTATAGATCTGTATCCCTAGAATATAGGATGTCTCACCCAAATCCTTCATCGAGAATCTACCTGATAACCATATCTTTGTTGACTGCAACATCCCTACATCATTCCCAATGAGTAGGATGTCATCAACATAAAGTACTAAGAATGTCACAGCATCCTTAACTACTTTCTTGTACACGCATGGTTCCTCCGGATTCTTGATGAAACCAAAATCTTTTATTGTTTCATCAAATTTCTGGTTCCAACTTCTTGATGCTTGTTTTAGACCATAAATTGATCTCCGAAGCTTGCATACCTTATGCTCGCTTCCCATGGATGTGTACCCCTCAGGCTGCTTCATATAGATTTCTTCCTTAATGTCTCCATTAAGAAAAGCAGTCTTCACATCCATTTGCCATATCTCATAGTCATACCAAGCAGCTATGGAAATAAGGATTCTTATGGACTTGAACATTGCAACTGGTGAAAAGGTTTCATCATAGTCAACTCCTTGTCTTTGAGTATAACCTTTCGCCACCAATCGCGCCTTGTAGGTCAATACCTTACTATCAGGCCCAAGCTTTCTCTTGTAGATCCATTTACACCCTATTGGAACAATTCCATCGGGAGGATCTACTAAAGACCAAACTTGGTTTGTATGCATCGAATCTATTTCCGACTGCATAGCTTCAAGCCATAAATTTGAATCCGCATCAGAAATTGCTTCCTTGAAGTTTCTTGGATCACATCCAACATCGGGTTCATCTTGATCCCCTTCAAGAAGAAGACCATATCGAATAGGAGGTCTAGAAGTCCTCTCGGATCTTTTAGGTACAGGCGTGTCTATCAATGGTTCCTGAGGTGTAGGATCGTTATTTTGTATTTCGGGTTCTTCTCGAATTTCTTTGAGTTCCATCATCTCGCCTTTCTTATCCAATAAGAACTCCTTCTCCAAGAAGGTGGCATTCCTTGAAACAAACACCTTTGTTTCAGCAGGATAATAGAAATAATATCCGATTGAATTCTTCGGATACCCTACAAAATAACATAAGCTGGATCGACTATCCAACTTATCTCCCACTGTCCGCTTCACGTAAGCAGGACATCCCCAAATCCTCAAGTACGAATACTTAGGAACTTTGCCATTCCATAACTCGTATGGTGTTTTGTCCACTGCTTTAGTGTGGACGTTGTTCAACAACAATACCGCCGTTTCAAGCGCGTAGCCCCAAAACAAAGGTGGAAGCTCAGTGAAGCTCATCATGGATCGAACCATGTCCAACAAAGTTCGATTACGACGCTCCGATACACCATTCAGCTTTGGTGTCATAGGAGGAGTCCACTGAGAGAGAATCCCATTCTCTTTCAAATAGTCCAAAAACTCGGTACTTAAGTATTCTCCACCTCGATCCGATCGAAGTGCTTTAATACTTTTACCTAGCTTGTTTTCTACTTCAGCCTTGAATTCTTTGAACTTTTCAAATGCTTCAGACTTATATTTCATTAAATATAAATACACATACCTTGAATAATCATCAGTAAAGGTAATGAAGTAGGTGTGGCCATATTGAGTACCAATTCTAAATGGACCACAAACATCTGTATGGATCAAATCCAACAGATTTTGACTACGCTCAGGTTTCCCCTTAAAAGGAGATTTAGTCATTTTTTCTTTCAGGCAGGATTCACAAGTAGGTAGAGAGTTAATATCAGACATATCAAACATGCCCTCTCTCACTAGCTTGTTCATCCTCCTTGAGAAAATATGACCTAGCCTAGCATGCCAAAGGTTTGCCGGGTTCTGACTATCGATTTTCCTTTTGTTTGTTGTTACCGGTTTATCAACATAATTTATTGGAACGTCTTTTAATTTTAAGTTATATAGATCGTTTTCAAGTTGTCCATTTCCAATCAAACATTCATTCTTGTAAATATTGCAAATCTCATTCACAAAATTGCAAGAAAAACCATCTCTATCAAGCATAGAAACAGAAATAATGTTTTTAATTAAATCTGGAACAAATAAAACATCTCTCAAAAGTAACTTAAAATCGTTCTGCAAAATTAAATAAATATTTCCCATAGCTATGGATTTAACTCTGGAACCATTCCCGAGCCTTGACTGGGTCTCACCCATCCTTAGCCTATTACTTCTTGTCATCATTTGCAACTCATTGAAAATATGAGATCTACATTTGGTATCCAATATCCAAGAAGTAGTATTAAGAAAAACATTTATTTCAATGTAAAACATACCCTTTGCAGTTCGCAACTGCTCGAGGTATACCTTGCAGTTACGTTTCCAATGATCGGGTTTCTTGCAGTGATGGCAAACTTGTTTAGACTTGTCCAATTTTGCATGTAACATTTGGCCTTGAGATCATGGTCCAACCATTTCTCTAGTTCGGCTAACCTTTTGGCAGTTACATCAGCCGGGGCTGTTTTCGGAGAAGCCTTTTCTAACACTTAGAAAATCTTTTCCGAACTTAGGACAATCTTAACTTATGGAATCATTCTGTATTGTTTGCGCCAGTAAGTTTGTTTTGTTGGAGAATTGAAACATGTGGATTACGAAGATTCATCATAATGATATACTGAGATGAAACAGACAATTATCGATGATTGTTTAATTAATTTACTAAGACATAAAATAGGCGAAATTTATTTTATGAATCTCACTCCCACTATTTTAACGATTTCACTACCCTCTAGTGAAAACGGGAAACTGTTTTTCTTAGTGAGAACATGGAGTCCAATTGACAAACTATGGTCCCGAATAATATCAGCCAACCATAATTTTCAAAAGGTAGAGCCCAATTGCTTCTAAAGCAACCTCCACGTTTTTACCTCATGTCCAATAAGGGCCCAATAATATGACGCCGATTATTGTGACATGTCAAGATGACCCATCAATATTAAGTTGTGATGGACGGTCGCCATGTGGATCCCCCAATAATATGAGCCGATCCCATGGGAGTTCCACCCAACTTACAACATGTGTCGATCCAATGTACAGCTTTCCGACGAACGGGCCCCCCCAATAATATGAGCCGGACCGTATCCGCGGGTAGCATCTCATACATTGATCGTTGATGGAAGGTAGGAACATTTAAACAAATTTAAATTTCCTTTATTTATCTTGATATCAATTTTAAATCATATTTAAAATGAGGGATTTTTAATTATGAAAATTTGTCTCATCATTTTTAAAATTTTGTATGCTTGTCGGATTCACACAATTTTGTCTAAAACATGCATACAACTATAATATCACATATTATATAGGATGATTGATTCCATTTCTAATCGACCCGTGGTTGCCAATCACGAGTCTTAGTCCAATCCTAGGTAATATGCAGTATGCAATGCAATCCTATTACATTTGCTTCCAATTTACATTTCTTCTGTCTTTATTGTCTGCTGGGCCCACCTCCATCTTCAAATCTTGATCTCCCACTAAATCTAATGTATTTACAATAAATAACAATGACAAGTAGGGGATACATTTTTAAGGGGTGGGAACGGGCCATAAACCAAGCCCATTTTTATTACATATGACAATTCATATTGGGCCATAAACCAGGCCCATTAATAAAACCAACAACAATAAAAACAAATGTAAATTCCTAACATACACCTACAAAATTGGTCATGGCAATCGATCATCCTTATCCAATAACATTTAATTCAAAATTAATTTATTGGATAACATGCAATGGCAATTTAAATTTAAAAGGATAAAATCATATTTCATATATAAAATCTTATTTTACATACAAAATCATATTTTATCTTTTTATCAAATAAAATCATATTTTATCTATAAAATCCAATTTTATACATAAAATCATATTTTACTCAATATATCCATAAGATCATATCTTATCATCAATTGTACCAAAAATAATTAATTTCAAAATTCAATTTAACGGATAAAATATTTAAATTTTCCAAAAATTCAAATTTATCCAAAAATCAATTTTAAAATTTTCGGACTCGAACAATTCGATCCGACGCCTCGTGGACCAATCAAAAACAATTTTCGATCGGACCAAAAATAGAATTTTAACATATTAAAATTTAATTTAAAAATTAAAAAATTAATTTTTCCGCGGGCCGCCCGGGACATTCCCGGGCTGCCCGCGCCCCATAGGGCTCGGGCCGGGCAGCCCGGCTGCCCCTAGGGCAGCGACGATCGCTGCCCTGGGCAGCGATCACATCGCTGCCCATGCGCAGCGCCCAGCGCTGCCCTGGGCAGCGCCGTGCGCCGCCCTGTGCAGCGCCCAGCGCTGCGCAGGGCAGCGACGATCGCTGCCCCTGCCCCGGGCAGCGATCCAATCGCTGCCCGGGTTTTTGCCCGAAAAAAAAAAAATTATTTTAAATATTTATTTTGTTTCAAAAAACCGAGGCTTAAAAATTTTTGTACAATCGATTAATTTAATCGTTTGATCTGAGCAACCTGGCTCTGATACCACTGTTGGAGAACGCGGCGATCAGATCAATTAGGATTTGATACCCGGTGCAGCGGAAGATTAAAATTTTTATATGGAACAATTTCATAATGGGTATCAACCTTACGATTAAATTGTGTGTGTAAAAATTAAATAACGATTATAAAATTTTTACCTTTAATCTCGAATCGAGATTTTGGACACCAACAGATTTCTCTGCTCTTGTTGTATATCCCTGGAACTGATGGACGAACTGTTCTTCAATCAGGTCCACGAACGGATATTTAATCCCTCTGATAGATTGCACTAGAAAATCTATCAGAAGTTTCTACGAAGAGATTAACGAATTTGATCCGTTAAACCAGACTGCAATTCAAAATTCACAGGCTGGATTTTTCGAGCAGAGGGAGGGAGGGGGCGGCCACTTATTAAAAACGCAGCTAGGGTTTTAAAAATATTTTGTGACCTGTTGTGTCTAATTTCTGTACTGCAATAACTTATTTATAATGTAGGCCACTAACAGCTTAGGGCCCATTAGTCATAAGTTCAAGCCCGACAAGCAAAGCCCGCATGTTCAGAAATTAATATAAAATTTATCGTGACTCCGATTGATAAACCGATTTCACCAATGTGCACAGAAACCATTTCTGCACCTTTTAAAGTCAAGATAAATTTTTCTGAATCCGAATTCAGTGGTTTCCAAAAATGCCCATCCCTATGTCATTTTAGGAAATCTTACTCCTCTACTCATAATTAAGAAGTCCAACTTCTTTGTTCATTAAATTTAACTCTTTAAATTTAACTATCTCAACGGGGATTAAAAATCCATTACACTGTGTGACCCTCAATGGTTCAGGGATACAGCTAGCCGTGGGCTCACAACTCCTTGTGACTCGGAACAACAATTTCCGACTTGCCCATCGAATCATGGTAAGAGCGCCTAGCAACATCGCCCCATGATTCCCTAGGTATCACTGATAGTGCCTACAAGAACCAATAGATTTTGGTTAGCGTACAGTACGGTCTCTTCATCCAAATATCCCGATCGAATCAACAACCATTGGTATATCGAGAGTCGCTCGAGATTCGATAACTATGCAATACATCTTGAAGATCAAATAGTGACATCGCATGTGCTACTAAGAAACCATTTCTTAAATCGCATCATGTACTCTGGCCAGAGATTCGTCACACTAATATCTCCTCAGATCGCATAGGATATCCACACTCGCAAGTATGTGGTGAATCCTTGACAACAAAGCATCGACTCCTATATGTGTTGTAACTGTACCCAATCCCGACACCTGATGACCCCAATAGAGTCGGTAAACGAGTCAAAGCACAGTACTAGCATATAGAGTCTCAATGATGTTTCAAGTAGTAAGGACTAATGGTGTACAACCAAAACCGCGGACTATATCCACTCGATAAGTGATAACCACTTGGAAAGTCCGGATAGGGTAGTTCGATCATTCATCATATGAATATCCATTTGCATGCTTCGAACATCTCTATGTTCCTTACCAATGAAACGTGGTACTCTGCATCGCAAATGCTAGTCTCAAACTCGAGCGATCCTTATCCTTATTATCGGACGGCTCAATCGACTAGGAACAGTTTAGAATATACAGTGACTATAAGATGTGTTTCATGATAGACATCTTCATGTTCTACCACATCTTACATACACTATAGTATATTCAAGGTCTTTATCAAAACAACAATAGTATATCACAATATAACAATATGAAGAAAGATAAAGTCATTGCCTTTAATAAAAGTGTAAATAATATTAAACAAAAGATTGTTTATACAAAGAGTCATCAAAGCCCTTAGCCACAAGTTGGCTCACCGGGCACCCACTCTTTCAATATGCACTTGGAATCTTGACATCGTATGTTGTTCGTTATTGTGCCTATCTGTTGTATCGTTATCAGCTGTATGGAGGCCGAGTCGTGGGTGTTTGATTTCACACAACACGACATACCTCGCATACTTGGCAGGGCGGTTTAGTTACATGACGATGTAGCTCCCCTGTGTTCTAGCTCGAGCATTTTTCCAATTGTTATCGTACCGTTTGTTGGCTCCTGTTATTCTGTTTACTTGAGCCCAGTTCATGCATTGCATACTACATTTTATAATGTGTTTATGCATAGTTTATATGTTTTGTTGTTGTTGCCTAACTGTTTCATACCAGAATCCTAACCTCAGTTAATTCTGAGGGGGCTACTGTGGCTGCTGTTTGGCACCATGGTAGGCTACCCAAGTGACTTTTCAGCACCAGGCGGAGGGTCAGCTGGCGGAGCTCGTTGAGGAGGTTGGATCGTGTCTTGTCTCCCAGTTATATTATGTATTATCGGAGTTATTTTATGTATTATGTTAGAGTCATTTTTATATTCTCCGGGGAGATGCCCCGATGTATTTGTGTTGTATTTGAGAGTTCCTGCTATGTTTTAAATTATTATCAAGCCTTGTCGGCTCAGGTATGTGTTAACTGTTTTAATTTGTTTTCGTGCCTGGCCGGAACATGGTTGTGTGATGTTTAAGTTTGTTGAGGTCCTAGTTTTAGTTATTTTAAATAAACTGCTGTCTGTGTATTTTGGGATGTCCTACTTACGGGGAGGTCATGCCGAAATTTTTATAGGCCCAAAATTATTTTAAATCGTTTTTCCGCTGCTTTGACTTCTAATTACTTGTTTGTATGATAATTAAATGTAATTAGAGTAACCGGGCCTCACAAACGGACCATTCCAACGTGAACGCAACTTACCTGGAAAAAGTCAAAGTCGTGAATGATAGAGCAGAACTTTCTGTCCGACTTCGAATTCTCGTCTAGAAATCATCTTGTCGTGGAAGGCCTTTGTCTTGTCCTTGTAAATCTTAGAGTTGACATAAGCATCATTGCGGATTTCTTCTAATTCTTGCAACTGTAGCTTCCGGTACTCTCCACTCTCATCCATCTGCATGTTAAAGTTTTTAATAGCCCAATAGGCTCTATGCTCCAATTCCACAGGCAGATGACATGGTTTTCCAAAAATTAGCCGATATGGAGACATTTCAATCGGCGTCTTGAACGCGGTTCTATACACCCACAAGACATCATCAAACGCAAGCTCCAGTCCTTTCTTGTTGGGTTCACGGTCTTTTCTAGGATGAACTTGATCTCTTTGTTCGATACTTCAGCTTGACCGTTGGATTGGGGATAGTATGCAGTAGAGATCCTGTGCGTCACATGGTACTTTTTAAGCAAACTAGTCACAGTTCGGTTGCAGAAGTGTGTTCCTCTATCACTGATGATGGCTCTTGGAATCCCCAACCTATAGAAAAGTTTGTGCTTGATGAACTCTGCAACAAATTTAGAATCGTCAGTATGGGTGGCCTTTGCTTTCACCCATTTCGAGACATAGTCCACAACAAGTAATATATAAATAAATCCATATGAACTTGGGAAAGGCCCCATGAAGTCGATGCCCCATACATCAAATATTTCACAAACTAAAATAGGTTGTTGAGGCATCTCATTACGCTGGGAGATATTACCTGTCTTCTGGCATTGAGTGCACGACTTACAAAAAATGTAAGCGTCTCAAAATATAGATGGCCAGAAAAATCCGCTGTCCAACACCTTTCTTGCGGTCCTTTTTGCTCCAAAGTGGCCACCACATGCATAAGAATGACAAAACATGAGAATAGGGATTACCTCGCTTTCCAGGACACATCATCGTATGACTTGATCAGCGCAGTGTTTCCACAAGTATGGATCATCCCACACATAACACTTTGCATCGCTCCTCACCTTGTCCTTTTGTGCCTTAGAAAATTCAGAAGGAAACCCTTTAGTAACTAAATAATTAACAATATTTGCGTACCAGGGTAATTCGGCGCTTGCTGAAAACAATTGTTCATCAGGAAATTCTTCACGCAAGCTTAGTTCCTCATCGATATGAACTAGGCGGCTCAAGTGGTCTGTGACTCGATTCCCGATTCCTCTTTTGTCTTTGATTTCCACATCGAATTCGCTCAAAAGCAATATCCACCTTATTAACCTTGGTTTTGCCTCCTTCTTCGCCATTAGAAAACGAAGAGCTGCATGATCAGAATAAATAATGATTTTAGCACCAAGTAAATAAAAGCGAAATTTTTCTAATGCAAAAACAACAGGTAAAAGCTCCTTTTCAGTGGTGGAGTAATTTCGTTGGGCATCGTTCAAGATACGCGAAGCGTAGTATATAGCATGCGATGCTTTCCCAACTTTTTGGCCTAAAACAGCGCCAACTGCATAGTCTCTGGCATCACACATGATCTCGAATGGCTTGCTCCAATCCGGTGGCTGGATTATTCGTGCGGATGTCAATGAGTCTTTGAGTTTATCAAAAGATGTTTTTCATGGTTCATCAAACTCAAATGAAACATCTTTTTGCAACAATTTGCACATGGGGGATGCGATCTTGGAGAAGTCCTGAATGTATCACCTGTAGAAACCTGCATGGCCAAGAAAAGAACGCACTTCCCGCACACATGTGGGATAAACGAGAGACTGAATAGTATCAATTTTAGCCTTGTCTACCTCTATTCCCTTAGATGAAACAACATGACCTAACACAACATCTTGCCCAACCATAAAATGACATTTTTCAGAATTTAAAACTAGGTTGGTTTCGACACACCTCTTAAGGACAAGAGCAAGGTTAGACAGACAGTTTTCAAAAGAATCACCATATACAGTGAAATCATCCATAAAAACTTCTAAGATATGCTCGATGAAATCAGAAAAAATACTAACCATACACCGTTGGAAAGTAGCCGGTGCATTGCAAAGTCCAAAGGGCATCCGTCGATATGCAAAGGTGCCAAATGGGCAAGTGAATGTCTTATTTTCCTGATCTTTCGACGCAATAGCAATATGAAAATAACCAGAATACCCATTAAGAAAACAATAATAAGGATGACATGCTAAACATTCAATCATTTGATCAATAAATGGTAAAGGAAAGTGATCCTTTCGGGTTCCTGCATTTAACTTCCTATAATCTATACAAACCCTCCACCCGTTTTGAATGCGGGAGGGAACCAATTAATCATCCTTGTTTTTCACCACAGTAATCCCAGTTTTCTTGGACACCACTTGGACTGGACTGACCCACTGGCTGTCAGAAATCGGGTAGATGACTCCAACTTCAAGGAGTTTCAGAATTTCAACCTTCACTACTTCCATCATTGGTGGGTTCAACTTTCTCTACCGCTGACGTGAGGGATTCTCACCTTCCTCCATTAAAATTCGGTGCATGCATGTGGAAGGACTAATTCCCTTGATGTCTGCTATAGTCCACCCAATAGCAGTCTTGTGCTCTTGTAGAACTTTGACTAATTGTTCCTCTTGGTCGGATTCCAAACTATTGGAGATGATGACTGGTAATGTTTCTCCTTCTCCAAGGAAAACATACTTGAGATGTTTTGGAAGTGTCTTTAGTTCGACCACTGGTGCCTGCAAAATAGATGGAAGGCGCCGAGTATTAGAGATTGGTAAAGATAAATAAGAGGCATTACCTGACTGAGATAGCTTAGAAGCATTGTTCAGAATTTCCTCAATCTCTTCCAATTCTTTGCTAAATCCAATTCCATCATCCTGCTGAATGGGTGCAACAATGGCCACCTCTAGATCATCTTTTCCTGCATGCTCACAATAATCTTGTGCCAAGTAATCCACAATATCAACAGAAAATACGCAATCATCAATGTTAGGAAATTTCATGACATCATAAATATTAAATTTCACAACCTCACCATCAAATTTCATAGTGAGTGTGCCACTGTGAACATCAATTTTAGTCATGGAAGTTTTCAAGAATGGTCTGCCTAACAAAATAGGACTATTATGATCACCGTTTTCCATGTCTAGCACATAAAAATCTGCAGGAAATACTAAATCATTCACTTGCACTAACACATCTTCCACTATTCTCCTAGGGTATGCATTAGACCTATCAGCTAATTGAATAACAATTCCAGTTTTGTTCAATGGACCAAGTTTCAAAGATGCATAGATAGAATATGACATAACATTAATTGATGCTCCTAGATTTAAGATGGTCTTCTCAAGTCTAACATTTTCTATGGTGCATGGGATAGAAAACATACCTGGATCCTTGCATTTTGCGGGCAATTTTTGTTGGATCACAGCAGATACGTTCTCACCAAGTTCCACTTTTTGACAGCCCTTCAATGTCTGTTTCCTCTTTGTTGTACACAGTTCCTTCAAGAACTTCGCGTATCAAGGTACCTGCTTAATAGCATCTAGCAACGGAATATTCACCTCACATATACGAAAAGTCTCATAAAGATCCTTTATCCCTTCATCTTTTCTAGACTCCTTAAGTGCTTAGGGAAAAGGGGCAACAGGCTGATATTCAGAAAGTGGAGGAAACTTACTTCTTGACGCGTCTTCCTTGGATGCTTCTCCATCAGCCAATTTCGGCTCTTCTTGCGGTTTCTCCTTGGCCAAAGTGTCCACTTCTTTCTCCTTGATCTTCAAATCCTTCCCATTCCTTAGAGTGATGACACTTGCATTTTCTCTTGGGTTTGGAATTGTTTGTGATGGCAAAACGTTGGAATGTTGTGCTTCCAACTTATTGATGGCGGTGGCAAGATGTCCCATCTGGGTATTCAAGTTTTGGATATTTGATTTTGTTTCTTGTTGGAAATTTACAGTATTAGTAGCAAGCTCCTTAACAATTTTTTCAAGAAACTCACCCGTATTGGGAATCTGAGGATGCTGCTGCTGCTGTTGATACGGTGGCCTAAAAGCTTGATTGTGCGATGTTGCTTGAGGCCCAGATTGGTTCGCCTGAGGGTTCCCATATCTCAAATTTGGATGATCCTTCCAACCAGGATTGTATGTGTTGGAATAGGGATCATATTTCCGCTGTGGTGGTCCAGAAAATCCTCCAGTAGCATTGACATGTTCAACCGATTCTTCTTGAAGTGTGGGACACATATCAGTAGCATGTCCCACTGCAGCACAAATCCCACATGCTTTTGCAGTTTTTCCATTCCCTACAGCCATATGGCGGACAAGAGATGTCAATTCAATTAATTGATGTTCAAGGGAAGAGACATTTACCTCGTTATTCTTCTTCAGTACATGCTCAGTCCTGTTGTTGCCGAATTGTTGAGAATTGGCAGCCATATTCTCAATTAAGTTCCTTGCTTGTACCGGCGTTTTATCCATAAAAACACCTCCACTTACCGCATCTAGCATACTCCTGTCATGAGGCAACAAACCTTCATAGCATAATTGAATTAACTGATTTTCACTTATCTGGTGTTGTGGGCAGCTAGCACAAAGCTTCTTGAACCGCTCCCAATATTCATGCAGTGATTCCCCTGAGTATTGCTTGATTCCATAGATTTCTTTCCGGATGTTCGCAGCTCTAGAAGCTGGGAAATACTTTTCCAGAAATATTATTTTCATCTCCGTCCAAGTTGTGATAGAACCAGAGGGCAAGTAATATAGCCAATCCTTAGCATCACTCTTCAAAGAGAAAGGAAAGACCCTCAGTTGAATCTGATCATCTGTCACTCCATGGGGTTTCATACTCGTGCAAACCACGTGAAATTCCATTAAGTGTTTATTTGGGTCCTCACCTGCAAAACCATGAAAAGCAGGTAATAAGTGAATTAATCCAGACTTAAGCTCAAAAGTAGCATTATTTTCTAGTGTAGGAAAAGTAATGCATAAAGGTTGTTGATTGGGATCAGGAGTGCCCAATTGTCTAAGACTCAGGTTCGCATTAGCAGCCATCTCTTTTTCTGGAAAAGCAGCTCGAGCAGCTGCCTCTTGTTGTTGCCTACGAAGTTCTCTCCTTCGCCTGTGTAAAGTTCTTTCAATCTCCGGGTCGTAGAGAAAGTCTTCTTCAGCAAAATCACCTGAAAGCATGAACAAGAGAGAACTAGAAACAAAGAAAAGAGAAGAGAGTGATATTAAACAAAGCAAAAACAAAAAGAAAAGAAATAGAACACAACAAATTAAACACCGTCCCCGGCAACGGCGCCAAAATTTGGTAGCTCTAAGTCGTGTCACGCCCAAATTACCCAACTCAAATCAGATAACAAAATATGTAGTAGTGTGAGTAGGGATCGTTCCCACGAGAAAATTAAAATGTAAAAGTGTTCTAAAATAAAATAAAGGGGGGTTTTGAGTTTGGAAATTAACTACTAAAGATTAAACAATTAAAAATAAATATAATCACTAGCATGCAAGATCGAAAATTTAACTAGAGAAATCAATAAGAGACAAGCATTGGTATCGGTCGACTACACCCTTGATATTTATTCATTCAATCATCGATTCCCTAAAAATAATTAGTCCTATCAAATCTTCGTCATCGAAAATCAAATTCCTGTTTCACCTTAATTTTAGTTAATTAGAAACCAGCATTCTAAATTAACCCTTACCAATAAATTAATCCGGATTCCAGCGATCTAGATTTAAATATAAGGCATCATTCAAACGAATCAAACTGACGAATCTAGACAACACAAACACCAGCGGTTGTATTTAGCCTAGTCAAAAGTTGACCCTACGATTTAATAAATTCAAGAGCAGGAAATATCAAACGTAGTTGCTTCGCAAATTAGTTGATTCAAAAAATTACGGATTTGAATTCTAATTTAGCTATAGTTTGCATAACAAAATCCTAAGATGGCCAGTCCTAAAATCTCGCACACAAGCATAAAATAAAACAGATTAACTATTGATACTTAATAAATATTAAACACTAAAAATCAAATCTCATGAATAAATTATATCAAGGTTTCGTCTCCCTCAACCAAGAATAAAAGTTTAGCTACAACGATTCATCAAAAACTCAAGAAAAATTCAAAAGAAAAGAAGAAAACTTGAAAGACAGATGAAAAATAAAACCTAGCCTCCAAGGAAATCTCCAAAAGTCTGATAATCCACCCTCTAAAACGGAATTAAAACCTAATAATAACTAGAAGCTAAAATAACAAATTTTCAAAATTACAAATTTTTTCCCGAATAACGACGCTCGCTCGATCGGTAAACATTGGCCGATCGAGCGAGCCAAAACTCCCGAACCTACTGTTTTAAAAAATACGTATGTCGCTTGATCGGTAAGATGTTGCAGATCGAGCGGCCAAAAATCCAAAAGCTATTGTCTTCATCATATAGGTGCCCGCTCGATCGGTTAAAAGCTGCTGATCGAGCGGCGCACATTCTTCAGAAATTTTCCAGCAATTCCATGACTCCAAAGTTGCGTCCTAGTCCGCCAAAATATACGACCTAACCACAAAAACTGGAGAACAAATCATGCAAACACAGAATATGAAATATGAACAAAATGCATAAATAAAACACGTAAACTAATGCAAAACAACAACAAAATGACATTAACAAATGCAATAAAAACATAACTATCAATCTGAATCTGTTTAAATCATTTTTATGAATATATATGTATATGATCGATCGGACCCCACTTGCTGAGTGTTTCTCAAAACACTCATCCCCCTTACTTTTTTCTCCACAAATGTCAAAGAATATTTAGATGATAAAGAGCAGGACATGTTTTGGGGTTGGTAAAAAGAAGACATCGATTTCTGATTTCGTTTGATTATTCTGGATTTGTTGGTTTTCAATACTCTGAATTATTTTGTGTAATGGACGCTTCCGCAAGTTTAACTAGTGTTTACTATTTACATTTTGGCTAAGTTTTGTTGGGATATAAGACAAGTTATTTTGTATTTTATTTATGAATAAATGACTGGTTTGGCATATACTGTACCTACGAGGCTTGTTTCTTTATAATTTTTATAAATTTGAAACAACGTCGGTGACACGTCTCGAACACGGAGCATGACATTGAAGTGGTATCAGAGCCACTAGGTTCATCAATACTCTGAATTATTTTGTGTAATGGACGCTTCCGCAAGTTTTACTAGTGTTTACTATTTACATTTTGGCTAAGTTTTGTTGGGATGTAATACAAGTTATTTTGGCTTTTATTTATGAATAAATGACTGGTTTGGCATATACTGTACCTACGAGACTTGTTGCTTTATAATTTTTATAAATTTGAAACAACGTCGGTGACACATCTCGAACACGGAGCATGACATTGATGTGGTATCAGAGCCGCCAGGTTCATAGACGTTTGGGAATTCCTTAGAAAAATTTTAACTTTTTCTCTTAGTGGGCCAAAAGGCCAATGCAGTCACCTCCGAAACGATCACACGAACAGTAGTCATGGAGAAATACCATTTCGCGATGAGAAAGCCCTTATTTTGGCCGAACTCTGTCGTTTAGGTGATAAGTGTGTTCAGTATGCATTATTTTATAGCATTTTTTGTTTAGTTTGCATGCATTTAGGTTAATTTCGTAAGTTTTATTAGTGTCTTTTGTTATGTGTTTGCATTAGACTCACCTGGTTGAATTTTGTAGAAAATTAAGCAAAACAAAATGGGAATTATGTTCGTCCAAGGCGCGCGCGCATGCGAGACCCTTTCTCGCATGTGCGCCGGAGGAAAATCCAGAGGCAAGCAAGAAGATGCGCGCGCGCGCGAGCTACTTGCTCGCACGTGCGCAGAAGAGAAATTCAGAGGCAAGCAAGAAGATGCGCGCGCGGGCGAGCTCATGCCCCGCGCGCGCGCCGAAGAGATGTCCAGAGAGTTAAAGAGAAGCCGCGCGCGCGCGAGCTCTCTCTCACACGCGCGCGAGACAATCGAGGATGCACTGTTTGTTTACGTTACGCGCGCGCGAGACTTTCTAGGCGCGCGCGCGTGTCCGCATAACCTAATTTCGAGTTTTTTTTAAGTTTGAAAAGGACTCTAATTGGCGCGGCCATATAAATAGAATTTTTATACTCTTTTCAAGGACTTTTGATTTTTTTGGGAGTACGGGCAAAGCTTACGGCGGCTGTGGAGCGAATTTCTTCAGAATTTCTTCTATTATAGTATTTTTATTTTATGTTTTTAAACTTGATTTATTGAATCATGTTTGTTAGTGAGTAGTTTTTTTTCTTCGATCAAGTCCACGTGATTGGGCCAGACAGTTTATGTAAAAACTTGATTTGTTTATTTGAGATTTTCAGACTTAATTGATTTTATTGATTATCAAATTTATCTTTGTCTTACAAATTTCTTGGCCAGTTATTTGTTTGCTTGTTAATCGAGTCTAAGTCGACAGAGGAGGTCTCGAATTCGATCACTTTGATTTTCAACATAGTGTAAAGCTGACTAGAAATAGAATTCGGTTTCATTATGCGGTTTAGGTGTCTACTGAATTTTCATGGTGATTTATGCATTCAAATTTGATTAGAATTACGAAAGATTAGTTCATCAATATTTGAATAGGTTTGATTGTTCTAGAAATAGACCTTCGAATAAATTAGGAAAATTCCCGTAAATTAAGATTAAGTCTGATATCTTAGATCGATTACTTGTTGCATGAATTGTCTGGTACCTACGTGTGTCCTTGATCGAACTTTTCCCAAATTTTAAGTAATCCAAAGTTTTCTGCTGCGTTTTTATTTAATTTAATTTTATTTGCAATTTTATTCATTAGTTTAAAATCTGAAATCATTTTTTTTCATTAGTCTAGATTAAGTAGAAATAAATAGATTTTGGTAATCATATTTTTACAGTCCCTGTGGGTTCGACATCTGGACCTTTGTCCACTTTATTATAATTTGACCTGGTTCGCTTGCCAGTAGAATTTATTCATACCAAAATAACCGGTCAAGTTTTTGGCGCCGTTGCCGGGGACTGTGTTGATATCAGAATTTTTATTTCGCTTGAGATTAGACATTACTTATCTTCTGAATTTCTGACTATAATATCTTGGTGATTTTCAGGTACTTTCTGTTGTGCATGCATAGAACTCGATCAAGGAAACTACTACCACTTGATTTGGAGATCGAGCGCACACT
Organism: Henckelia pumila; assembly: GCF_033568475.1. Lineage (NCBI taxonomy): Eukaryota > Viridiplantae > Streptophyta > Magnoliopsida > Lamiales > Gesneriaceae > Henckelia > Henckelia pumila. The sequence goes on along the minus strand of NC_133123.1, from coordinate 17,791,032 downwards.
TAGCAGGATCCGAAAAGCCAAGAAATCTTTCAATCCTGAACTAGAGTCAGAATCTGAATCTGAAGTAGAGATGACAGAAAACCGTACTGTATGGGATATCATCCGTCCGCCAACTGAAGGTTATGGATATAGCATAGTTCGCCCTGCTGTTGAGGCGAACAATTTCGAGCTGAAGCCCTCTACTATTCAGCTGATTCAATTGCAAGCTAGATTCGGGGGCTCATCTGTAGAAGACCCCTACGCTCATCTGGAGCGTTTTCTGTCGATCTGCGACACGTTCAAAGTGAATGGGGTAACATCTGATGCAGTATGACTGCGGTTATTCCCATTCTCTCTACAAGGAGAAGCTGCTGAATGGCTAGATGATCTGCCTGCTGGGTCTATTACTACATGGGATCAACTTGTTCAGACCTTTCTGAATAAATATTTTCCTCCCACAAAGATGGAAAAACTGTTCTCAGATATCATCTCATTCAGGCAGAAGGAAGCTGAATCTTTAAATGCTGCTTGGACTCGATTCAAAAAGATGTTGAGGATGTGTCCTCAACATAATCTCACTCAGAGCCAGCAGACTCAGACTTTCTACAATGGGGCTGATCAATCTGTCCGATCCATGTTGGATGCCGCTGCTAACGGAAGTATATTCAGGAAGACACCAGCAGAGGCATGGGAAATCATTGGAAATATGGCTGAAAGCAACATTGGATGGTCAGATGCTAAAAAGGAAAGAAAAGCTGGAGTTCTAGAAGTCGATGCACTAACATCACTTAATGTCAAGATCGATGCACTTACTCATCAGATGACGGTTATGCAGACATCTTCAGCCAATCAAGTGCAAGTCCAACAGCCTGACGAACAGCAAGTATTTGAAGTTGATGCTACGAACTTTATGGGAAATCAAGGGAGACAACAGTACAATCCCTACAGCAACACTTACAATCCTGGCTGGAAGAACCATCCAAACTTCTCTTGGAAAGCTGCAGATCCTACAGCTAATACATCGAAGCCAGTAGAGAAGAAGCCCTCCTTTGAAGAAATTATGATGAAATATGTAGCTGGTACTGAGACCCGTCTACAGAATCAGGAGGCAATGTTGCAGAAGTTAGAGACACAGATGAGCCAGATAGCAACACAGCTATCAACTAGGCCAGCAGGATCGTTGCCTAGCAATACTGAGAGGAATCCAAAGGATGTCAATGCTATTCTGGCGGTAACTAGATCGCAAGCAGATACTGAAGCAAACAATACTGAGGATGAAGAAGCAAGTGAGCTAGTCAAGGAAAAAGAGCCGGAGGAAGCATCAAAGCCGTCAGACTCGACGCCTATGGGCAAGAAAGGTAAGTCATCTCACCCTGTTATTAATGAAAATATTGACTTGAGTAAACTTCCCTTCCCCCAGAGAGCAAAGCAACTGCAATTGGACAATCAATTTTCAAAATTCCTAAAGATTTTCAAAAATCTTCATATTAATATTCCCTTTGCAGACGCTTTAGCTCAAATGCCTAGTTATGCAAAATTTTTAAAAGAGATTTTGTCTAACAAAAGAAAACTGGTGGATTTTGAAACTGTGAAGTTGTCGGAGGAGTGTTCTGCCATTTTACAAAATAAACTCCCTCCGAAACTTAAGGATCCCGGTAGCTTTTCAATTCCATGCACTATTGGAAAATCATTTTTTAATAAGGCTTTATGTGATCTAGGTGCAAGTATTAATCTTATGCCTTATTCATGTTTTGAAAATCTAGAAATTGGTGAAGTTAAGCCAACTACTATCTCCTTACAATTAGCTGATAGATCTATAAAATATCCAAGGGGGGATTGTAGAGGATGTGTTGGTAAAAGTTGATAAGTTTATATTTCCAGTGGATTTTATTGTGCTTGATATGGAAGAGGATCGTGAGATGCCTCTTATTTTGGGTAGACCGTTTTTAGCCACTGAAAAGGCATTGATTGATGTGCATAAGGGAGAGTTGATATTGCGTATGAATGATGAGAAAGTAATTTTTAATGTTTTTCATGGCATTCGATATCCTGCAGACAATTCTGATTGTTTCAGAATTGATGTTACTGATGATTTGGTTGAGTGTTCTCTGCAGGAACAGTTGTCAGTGGATCCATTAGAAATATGCTTGACAGGTACAACTGATGAAGAGCTTGTTAGTGAGGAAGTTCATGAAGTAGCACGGTATTTGGACTGGAGTCTACCCTTTGACAGACTCATCAATATCAAGATGGGGGAGCTCAACCATACTCCAAAACCGCTGAAGCCATCCACCGAAGAGCCCCCTACTCTTGAACTTAAACCACTTCCTTCTCACTTAAAATATTTGTATTTATTAAAGAACGATAAAGTGCCAATAATTTGTTCATCTTCTTTGACAGGTTGCGAGGAGGAAAAGCTGTTGCGAGTGATTCGAGAACACATAAGAGCCATAGGATGGAGCTTGGCCGATATCAAGGGGATTAGTCCAACCATGTGCATGAACAAAATCTTGATGGAGGCAGAGCACAAGACATCGACTCAACCACAGAGGCGACTCAACCCAGCAATGCAAGAGGTAGTGAAAAAGGAGGTAATCAAACTCCTTGATGCAGGTATTATCTACCCTAAATCTGATAGTGAATGGGTTAGTCCAATTCAAGTAGTGCCTAAAAAGGGAGGGATAACTGTTATTAAAAATGCCAATGATGAATTAATTCCGACGAGAACTGTTACGGGGTGGCGGATTTGCATTGATTATAGGAAATTGAATGATGCTACCCGTAAGGATCACTTTCCCCTTCCCTTTATTGATCAGATGGTTGAGCGACTTGCAGGGCATGCATTTTATTGTTTTTTGGACGGTTATTCCGGATATATTCAAATTTCTATAGCACCTGAGGACCAACACAAAACCACTTTTACTTGTCTTTATGGTACTTTTGCATATAAACGGATGCCGTTTGGTTTGTGTAATGCACCTGCTACTTTTCAGCGTTGTATGATGGCTATTTTTCATGATATGGTTGAAAAGTTTATAGAAGTGTTTATGGATGATTTCTCTGTGATTGGATCGTCATTTGATGCATATTTATTAAATCTGAAAAAAGTGTTGCAGAGATGTGAGGAGAGCAATCTTGTGCTGAATTGGGAAAAATGTCATTTCATGGTGAAAGAGGGCATTGTTTTAGGACATAAGGTATCTGAGGTAGGTGTGGAGGTGGACAGAGCAAAACTTGAAGTAATTGAAAAACTTCCACCTCCCACGAATTTGAAAGGAATTCGAAGTTTTCTTGGGCATGCGGGTTTCTATCGGAGATTTATTAAGGATTTTTCTTCTATTACTAAACCCCTTACCAATTTGTTAATCAAAGAGGTGCCTTTTAATTTTTCTGTTGAGTGCTTGCAGACCTTTCAGATTTTAAAGCAGAAATTAACAACTGCACCAGTGATAGTAGCGCCTGATTGGAATCTGCCATTTGAATTGATGTGTGACGCCAGTGATACTGCATTGGGAGTCGTGCTTGGACAAAAGAGGGACAAAGTACTTCATGTGATTTACTACGCTAGTATCACCCTGTCAGCCGCTCAACTGAATTACGCAACAACTGAAAAAGAGCTTCTCGCAGTCGTGTTTGCCTTGGACAAGTTCAGATCTTATTTAGTAGGAAGCAAAGTCATAGTTCACACAGATCACTCGGCATTGAAATATTTGATGACCAAAAAGGATGCTAAACCCAGGTTAATTCGTTGGGTTTTACTGTTGCAAGAATTTGATTTAAAAATTGTTGACAGGAAAGGCGCGGAGAATCAAGTTGCAGACCACCTTTCACGCTTGGAAAATCAAGGAGCTGAAACGCAAATAATTCATGATGATTTTCCAGATGAGCAGTTGTTTGAGGTAACGAAACTACCATGGTATGCTGACATAGTAAATTACCTCTCAAGTAAGTTTCTTCCCTCACACTTAACTTATCAACAGAAAAAGAAATTTTTCGCTAAGTTGAAATATTTTTTGTGGGAAGACCCTTTTCTGTTTAAGATATGTGCAGATGGCATAATTCGTAGGTGTATTCCAGCGGAGTAGGTAAGCCCTATACTCTCACACTGTCACACAGGTCCGACTGAAGGTCACTTCGGCGCGGGTCGTACTGCCGCTAAAGTACTTCAGTCGGGATTTTATTGGCCTTCATTGTTTAAGGATACGTATACCTATGTACTTGCATGTGATGCTTGTCAGAAAGTGGGTAATATTTCTAGGAAACACGAGATGCCCCTTAATAATATTCTTGTGTGTGAAGTTTTTGATGTATGGGGTATAGATTTCATGGGACCGTTTCCTGTGTCTGAAGGGAACAAGTATATTTTGGTTGCGGTCGATTATGTGTCTAAATGGGTTGAAGCACTGGCTTGTAGGATGAATGACTCTAGGGTAGTTATAAAATTTTTGAAAAAATTCATATTTTCTAGATATAGAACCCCTAGAGCCATAATCAGTGATGGAGGAACTCACTTTTGTAACCAGCAATTTGAGAAGCTTTTGACAAAGTATGAGGTCACTCACAAGATGGCAACACCTTATCATCCCCAGACTAGTGGGCAAGTTGAAATTTCTAATAGGGAGTTGAAAAGAATTATGGAGAAAACTATGAATGCAAACAGGAAAGAGTGGTCGAATAAATTAGATGATGCGTTATGGGCCTATCGAACTGCTTTCAAAACACCTATAGGAACTTCTCCCTTTAGGTTGTTATATGGTAAAGCATGTCATCTTCCTGTTGAACTTGAGCATAAAACACTATGGGCTACTAAATTTCTGAATTTTGATGTGCAGGCTACAGGTGAAGAACGGTTGCTACAATTGAATGAACTTGAAGAGCTTAGGTTGGAGGCCTATGAAAATGCCATAATCTACAAAGAAAAGACAAAGAAGTGGCATGATCTGCGCATTGTCTCACGTGAGTTCGAGGTAGGCCAGGCTGTTTTATTATATAACTCATGCTTGAAGCTCATGCCAGGAAAGCTTCGTTCGAGATGGTCAGGACCGTATACTATTAAGCAAGTGATGCCGTATGGTACGGTAGAAATTTTTAGTCCGGCCATAGGAGCATTCAAAGTTAATGGGAAAAGAATAAAAGTCTATCGTGGTGGTATCGTGGATAACACACAGACCACTGTCGACTTGCAAGACCCATTAAATTAAAAAGGGAGGTACAGTCGGGCTATAGACTTTAAATTTAGCGCTGGCTGGGAGGCAACCCAGCATTTATTTTTATGCTTTATTTTTTTTTAGTTTGGCTTTGTTTTTCGTTCGTTTGGTTTTTGGTTTTGTTTTGCAGATAATTAGTCTGTTCGAATGCACTACGCCCGCGCGAGGGTCCCTCCTCGCGCGCGCGCAGGCTTACTCTCCAGTGAGGCAAAAGGAAAATGCGCGCGCGCGAGCCCCTAGCTCACGCGTGCGCAAGTCAAGCATCCAGAGCCCGCATTAAAGCCGCGCGCGCGCGAGCTTCCTTCTCGCGCGCGCGTGAGAGGCGCAGATGGAAAAAAAAAAAAAAACGGGCCAGCCAAGAGATTTCGTTGGAAAAAAAAACTTTCTTCTCCTTCTTTTCTCCTTCTCCCCTCTAAACCCTAAATTCCCAAATCTTTCGCCTCCAATTTCTCCATTGATTCTTGATATTCTTGCTCTTAAATTGCAGATTTGTGGAGTACATCATCGCACTTTCATTTGGGTCCGTCAATTTCTGTCAGAATCCTCCATTTGTTCACTCCTCCTTGCATCACCGCCGTTCACCACCGCTTGCCGCCGCTGTTCCGGTCGACCACCAACATGCCAGCCAAGAGATTCCGTTCTTCCGGTCCTATCATCGCTAGCTCCTCGTCCTCCGCTGAATTCTCCAACAAGTTCGTCTTTTGGGAAGCCCAAGAAAGGTACGAACATGCTCGACTAAATCGAAATCCTATTGCTGAGCGTGGGATTACTATGGATTGTAATGAATTTGTTGCCTTGGGGATTATTAAGAGGAAATGGTCTGTGTTTTGTCGAGTGCCCGAACCCACCATTATTCCGGTGGTTCGGGAATTTTATGCTAATGCACCTTCCCAAGAGGATTCGAAAGCTTTTGTCAGAGGCAAACTGGTATCATATGATGCAGATACATTGAATAGATTCTATGATACTCCTGCTGTGGATGACAGTAAATTTAGGAGTTTTAAGGCTAATCCGGATTATTCTTTGATGTTGAGAGAGTTGTGTTACACGGGAGTTCATTGGCACGATCCTCTCCGGGTCACTCATTTTCCGGAGAGATTTCTGAAACTTGAGCCGGCGTTGTGGTATGCTTTCATTGCCCGACGACTTCTACCCGTGCTCCATACTGTTGACGTGCAAGCCGATAGGGCTATACTGGTTTATGCTATCACGAAGAGGTGGCCGGTTGATGTGGGCACCCTTGTCCACGATTCCATTCAGTATTCGATGATGAATTCGACGGTGGGTCTCTATTTTTCCCACACCATCACAGCCCTATGTCGCCAGGCAGGTGTACCGATTAGTTTCGATGAGGAGTGGCTCCCACCTTTCAAGACCGTCAACGAGAAGCTTGCTACATCTAAGCAAGCGAAGCGCAATTTGGAATTTTGTAGCGGTCAACCTCAAGTGGAGAGCTCTTCTAGCAGTCGACCACCACCTCAGGCCTCTCCTCCTCGCCGCACCGCGCATGACATGGCCATCGAGAGCTCGGCTTTTGATCACTATGCCATGAGTTATTTTCAGGCTACTTCCACTCATCTACATAATGTGGAAGACATTATGCGCAGCATGGCGACGCAATTGGGACTTGATACTTCGGGCTTTCGAGCGGCTCCGCATTACCCACCTCCATTCCCATTCCAGTCCACCATACCACCTCCGTATGCTCAACTCGCCCCACAGGATCCATCCATTCCCGACGAGGAAGACGACGACTAGTCACCAAGGGAGTCTCTTTTTACGTTTTTGCATTTTGTGTTCTGTTTTGCATTACCGTTGTTCGTAGTTTCTTTGTTTTTTTTTTTGTGTTTTTATATTTCTGAAGCATTGAGGGCAATGATTTGGATAAGTTTGGGGGGGTGTCTAATTTTTTTTTTGTCGTGAGTTGTGTTCATTCTGTTTGCATTCATTTTGTTTCGTTAGTTGCATCTATTTCGTACATAGCATATCATTTTGTTGCTAGTGTGTTGAGTCAAGAAAGAATTGGATAGCATGGCCAAAGATGACACTGTTTGATCTGTTTTGAAAACTATAATCCATGATCGTCTGCCTGTCTGACCAATTTGAACTGGTGAAACCAATTAGATGAATGATCTCTAATATACTCGGTGACTTGTGCTAGAATCTGAGTTTGAAAAATGCAAACATAGAGATGATTGAGGCGTTGTTGTGAATCTTGGACCTAATTTTCTTTGAATTCATTATCTCTAGTTGCCCTTTTAAGACTACACATATATGAGTACGTGAGGTACATTTTCTGAATTTGTCAATAATCATCGTTCACTGTTGATGATTGGTTGTTTTTGCACTGATTGAATTTGTATGAGTTGATGGTGGATTGAAACGTGTCTAGAACTAGTTCGAACACTCTTCGAGGCACAATACGGGCAAAAACTGTGATTAGGGATGATTTAGGCAATTTTTCTATGAATCGATTGAGCCTTTCAAGCTACCCATTGATACATTCTATCCATAGTACCTTATTTGAGCTTTAATGAAATCGAATGACATGCGTGAATACGTGTGGTAGACCCCATTCGTCATCTTTTCACGGACCTACATTCACTACCAACTACTAGCTTAAACACTAATTCCCACCTTAAAAGGAGTAAATTGCATGTGTAAATGATATGTCCTCCTGTGTTTGAATTTGAAGAGTAGAGTAGTGTGAAAAAAAAAAATGTGTAGTTGTGAAAAAGAGAAAAAAGAAGAGAATTGATAGAATGTGTGGAAAAGAGAAATCGGAAAATATGTGAATCAATGGTTTAATGAGGTGATTTAAAATGAAACAAGAAAAAGGAGGTGAATAAAAATGGTGTAGTCATAATTTACTCCTTGCTTTGAACTGTTGTCCTTCATTTGTAGCCATAAGCCAGGCCTAACGTTACAAGCTTATTAAGTCCTCTTGACCGAGTCACAGTTGCCCAATATACTAGTGGAGCAGAGTTGTGAGAATTTAGAATATGGACCGTTGATAGACACTGTTGATAAATATGAATTTGTGATCAAAACACGCACGCACTATTTTTCTTGGTATTAAATTGATTATGAGTGTGTTTATTTCATCTGTTTGATCCCCTGTTTACCTTTAAGAAGTCCTCATGATTTAGGAATGTATGGATTGAATTTGGATGAAGGTACTTTGGAACATGAGTTGAAGAGATTATAAGTTTATGCGGTGAACTAGTTTATTTATAAAATTTACGTGTTAGTAGGTTTGATGGGATTGGATGTGAATTTTTGTTTAAAATTTTTTTCTGAGGTCATTGCTCCATAGTAGTTCTTGATTCTTGTATGTGTGTTGTTTAATCTTGCTCGAGGGCGAGCAAGGTTTAAGTTTGGAGGTGTTGATAAGTGTGTTCAGTATGAATTATTTTATAGCATTTTTTTTTTAGTTTGCATGCATTTAGGTTAATTTCGTAAGTTTTATTAGTGTCTTTTGTTATGTGTTTGCATTAGACTCACCTGGTTGAATTTTGTATGAAATTAAGCAAAAAAAAATGGGAATTATGTTCATCCAAGGTGCGCGTGTGCGCCGGAGGAAAATCCAGAGGCAAGCAATAAGATGCGCGCGCGTGCGAGCCACTTGCTCGCGCGTGCGCAGAAGAGAAATTCAGAGGCAAGCAAGAAGATGCGCGCGCGCGCGAGCTCATGCCCCGCGCGTGCGCCGAAGAGATGTCCAGAGAGTTACAGAGAAGCCACGCGCGTGCAAGCTCTCTCGCGCACGCGCGCGAGACAATCAAGGATGCACTGTTTGTTTACGTTACGCGTGCACGAGACTTCCTAGGCGCGCGCGCGTGTCCGCATAACCTAATTTCGAGTTTTTTTTAAGTTTGAAAAGGACTCTAATTGGCGCGGCCATATAAATAGAATTTTTATACTCTTTTCAAGGACTTTTGATTTTTTTGGGAGTACGGGCAAAGATTACGGTGGCTGTGGAGCGAATTTCTTCAGAATTTCTTCTATTCTAGTATTTTTATTTTATGTTTTTAAACTTGATTTATTGAATCATGTTTGTTAGTGAGTAGTTTTTTTTCTTCGATCAAGGCCACGTGATTGGGCCAGACAGTTTATGTAAAAACTTTATTTGTTTATTTGAGATTTTCAGACTTAATTGATTTTATTGATTATCAAATTTATCTTCGTCTTACAAATTTCTTGGCCAGTTATTTGTTTGCTTGTTAATCGAGTCTAAGTCGACAGAGGAGGTCTCGAATTCGATCACTTTGATTTTCAACATAGTGTAAAGCTGACTAGAAATAGAATTCGGTTTCATTATGCGGTTTAGGTGTCTACTGAATTTTCACGGTGATTTATGCATTCAAATTTGATTAGAATTACGAAAGATTAGTTCATCAATATTTGAATAGGTTTGATTGTTCTAGAAATAGACCTTTGAATAAATTAGAAAAATTCCCGTAAATTAAGATTAAGTCTGATATCTTAGATCGATTACTTGTTGCATGAATTGTCTGGTACCTACGTGTGTTCTTGATCGAACTTTTCCCAAATATTAAGTAATCCAAAGTTTTTTGCTGCGTTTTTATTTAATTTAATTTTATTTGCAATTTTATTCATTAGTTTAAAATCTGAAATCATTTTTTTTCATTAGTCTAGATTAAGTAGAAATAAATAGATTTTGGTAATCATATTTTTACAGTTCCTGTGGGTTCGACATCTGAACTTTTGTTCACTTTATTATAATTTGACCTGGTTCGCTTGCCAGTAGAATTTATTCATACCGAAATAACCGGTCATTAGGCCTCCGAAATCGCGTTTTTTCCGTTTTAGGAAAGATTTCAAACGTTTATAACTTCACATAAGAAATTCAAAATCCGATTCCGCGAACTGTCCCACGACACCCTCGACTTGTACTTTTTGCCCATATAGTAATCTCAAAAATTTCCGTTTTTGGAAAAATTTTCTCGAAAATACCGCTCGATACGTTATTTCACTGAATTGATAATATAATTGCTATATTGATCCAAGTTGCAATTGATAATGGTATTCTGAAATTTATTCCTTTGATTTGTTCAAGGAAATGGCTCCCCGATCATGAGCTGATATTACTCTTTGCATGTTGCGACTAGCTTCAGAATGCCAGAAAACGGTGATCTGACACCTTAGGATGAAGCTGGAAGAATAAAAGTTGATGAAACTCGCGACGCAGAAAGGAAGGGAGTATCTGGAGAACAAAATGAAACTCAAGCTCAAGAGAAGGAGAAACTTGAGGAGCGCTATTCGGAGCTACTCGAAGATATCAACACCAGCCGAATCAAGGAGCTGGATTTGCGTGAAGATATCAAGCGCTATACTACTTATCTCACTCGGGCAGACATGCAAGATGAGGAGAATAAGGAAAAGGTTAGAGCTGCTCAGCTTACCATCTCACAGCTTTCCGAGGGCAGCTTCAACCTCACAAGGCAAGCTGAAAAGTTGAAGGAACAAAATCAAAAAGTTGTGAACGAATTTGCACAGTACCGTCAGCAGAATACTGCTCGTATCCAGCAACTAGAGGGAAACAATAATGCGCTGTACGAACAGAATGTTTCCTTAATGTAAGAGATCCAAGAGTTGCAACAATTAGAGGAACCTGAAGAAGACCCTGAGGAAAACCTGACAGAAGACCCGGTTGAGATTGGAATTGATGAAGATCAAACGGCGTGAGGACGAGCACAAAAATAAAAGGCCCCTCTCGGTCTTAGACAACCAAAGTGGACAGAAATTCAAGAGGCCAAATCAATCTAGTGGGCCATCCAAAGGTTTCACTCGGACTATCGCAAAAATTAAGCTATGCCCCATTTGCAACTTTCGCCACCCTGGTGAATGTCGTAGAACCTTCGGTGCTTTTTTTAACTGTGGAAAGATAGGACACCGCATTGCTGATTGCCCCAAGCCTAAGAAGGTGGGAATTGGATCAAACGTTGGTGCCAATCCAAGCAAGCCAAAAGAGAACAAACCCAATGATCGGGTGTTTGCCATCAATCAAGAGGAATCTGATGACGCAAATGATGTCGTGGCAGGTACCATTATGATCAATCAATTTACGGCTTATGTATTGTTTGATTGCGGTGCCACACATTCTTTTATATCTAAGAGATTTTCTAAGAATTTAAGGCTTGAACCTGAAATGCTTGTAGAACCTTATAGAATAGCAACTCCTACTAGCAAAACTATTGAGACTCATAAGGTTCACCGAAACTGCAATATATGTATCAATAGGCATACTTTCGAAGCCAACTTGATTCAACTCAATATGGTTGAATTCGATGCAATTTTGGGTATGGATTGGTTAGCCAAGAACCATGCATTGGTCGATTGTAGAGGGAAGAACGTGAAGCTTCGGGTGCCGAACAAAAATGAAGTCGTCTTTCAAGGAATAGACAAGGGACGCAAATCCCTCTTATCTGCTTCCCAGCATGTAAATCCATGAAGAACGGTGAGGAAATTTACCTGGCTATGATTAACGAAGTAAATGAAAGAGCCGAACGTAGAATGGAAGATATTCAGGTAGTGCAAGAATTCCCAGACGTCTTTCCTGAGGAATTACCTGGAACTGTTCCAGATAGGGAAGTAGAATTCGAAATTAATTTGGTACCAGGTGTTGTACCAATCTCTAAAGCGCCATATCGAATGGCACCAGCTGAACTTAAGGAGTTAAAGTATCAACTCCAAGAGTTGTTGGATAAGAAACAAATCAGACCAAGTGCTTCGCCGTGGGGAGCTCCTGTCTTGTTTGTAAAGAAGAAAGACGGGATTATGAGATTGTGTATTTACTACAGAGAGTTAAACAAGATGAAAATCAAGAATAAATACCCCCTTCCAACAATCGATGATCTTTTCGATCAACTCAAAGGAGCTACAGTTTTCTCCAATCTTGACCTTCGATCAGGGTACCATCAGCTGAAGGTCAAAACTGAAGACGTCTCGAAGACAGCCTTCAGGACAAGGTATGGACACTACAAATTCACAGTAATGCCCTTCGGATTAACAAATTCTCCAGTGGCATTTATGGACCTCATGAATAGAGCGTTCAAACCCTTCCTCAATAAATTCGTGGTGGTATTTATCGACGACATTCTTGTGTATTCACCAAGTGAGGAAGACCACAAGGAACATCTCCGTCTCACCCTGCAAACACTTAGAGAAAGAAAGTTGTATGAAAAATTCAAGACATGTGAATTCTGGCTCAAAAGTGTCACGTTCTTGGGCCATATCATCTCAGAGACCAGCGTGTCTGTGGATCCCAAGAAAGTGGAAGCAATCTCTGACTGGCCCAAACCAAAGACAGTGACCGAAATTCAGAGCTTCTTGGGTTTAGCGGGTTATTACCAAAATTTTGTGGAGGGATTCTCTTCTATAGCTATACCTCTCACCAAACTCACACAAAAGAATTCTAAGTTTAACTGGAATGATGATTGTGAGAAAAGCTTTGAGACTCTGAAAAAGAGACTTGCGTCTACCCCTGTGTTGATACTACCGGAAGAAGGCAAAGACTTCGCCATTTATAGTGACGCATCTAAAGGAGGTTTAGGGTGTGTGCTCATGCAATATGGAAGAGTACTTGCTTATGCTTCAAGGCAATTAAAACCAAATGAGCAGAACTACACAACTCATGACCTCTAATTGGCTGCCGTAGTGTTCGCACTAAAAATTTGGAGACACTATCTCTACGGTTCCAAGAGCGATATTTTCACTGACCATCAAAGCCTCAAGTATTTGCTCACTCAGAATGAGTTAAACATGAGGCAGATGAGATGGATAGAACTGTTGAAGGATTACGACTTGACCATTAGCTACCATCTGGGTAAGGCAAATAAAATGGCTAATGCTTTAAGTCGAAAGGATATGAGTAAAATGATCTTGATTTCAGTTTCAATCCAACCATGTCTTCAAGAGACAGTCAAATTAAACCAAGATCAAGATCCCTTATTGACAAAACTCAAGGAACAAGTCAAGGAGGGGAAGTCGAATGATTTTCAGTCAGATGAGAAAGGAGTCTTGTGGATAAAAGGATGATTGTGTGTACCAGACATTGATAATATTCGTCAAGAAGTGATGTCTGAAGCACATAAATCAAAATTTTCAATCCACCCTGGTAGTACAAAGATGTATAGAGATTTGAAGAAGAACTTCTGGTGGAACGGAATGAAAAGAGATGTGGCCGAATTCGTCTCTAGATGTCAAGTATGCCAAAAGGTCAAAGCAGAATACCAAAGACTTGGAGGATTACTTCAACCCCTGGAAATTCCCGAATGAAAATGGGAGCACATTTTCATGGACTTTGTAGTAGGGCTGCCAAAATCAAGGCAAAGCCATGACAGAATTTGGGTAATTGTCGATAGACTCACAAAGTCTGCACACTTCCTACCAGTCCGTATGACTTACAACTTGGATAAGTTGCCTATGTTATACATGGAAAATATAGTCAGACTTCATGGGGTTCCAGAAAGTATCTTATCAGACAGAGACCCGAGGTTTGTGTCCCGTTTTTGGAAAAGCTTCCAAGAGGCTATGGGAACCAAGGTCACCCTCAGTACGGCCTACAATCCTCAAACTGACGGACAAACCGAGATAAAAATTCAAACTCTTGAGGATATGTTGAGGGCATGTGTTCTAGACTTCAACAATAATTGGAGCGAACACTTACCCTTAATTGAGTTGGCCTACAATAACAGCTATCACAGCAGTATTGGAATGACGCCATACGAGGCACTGTATGAGAGAAGATGTCGATCACCACTATATTGGGATGAAGTGGGATATAAGTCTATTACGGGACCAGAACTTGTCCAAACAACAGTGGAGAAAGTTGTGGTTATCAAGTAAATACTCAAGGCTTCACAAGATCGACAGAAGAGTTGGGCTGACATGAAAAGAAGACCTCTGGAATTCAAGATTGGTGAGAAGGCATATGTAAAATTATCACCAATGAAAGGAGTCGTCCGATTCATCAAAGCTGGAAAAATGAACCCTCAATACGTCGGACCTTTCGAAATATTGGAGAAGGTGGGTACGCTTGCTTATAGACTAGCACTGCCACCAAGTATGTCAAGAATTCATGATGTGTTCCATGTCTCGCAACTTAGAAAATATATCTCAGATTCGAATCATGTCCTTGAAGTTGAACCACTCTTGATTGATGGGAATCTGACTGAGAAACTAAAGTATGAGAAAGTCCCTATACGAATAGTGGATACCATGGATCAAGTCCTTAGGCGAAGGATCATCCCTTATGTCAAAGTGCAATGGTCAAATCACACTGAAAGAGAAGCTACATGGGAATTGAAAGAGAAGATACATAAGAAGTATCCCTATCTCTTTGAAGATCAAGTTTATTCAAGTTTCGAGGATGAAACTTCTTATAAGGAGGGAAGGATGTGAAGACCCGAAACTTGGCTTTCAAGCCTACACCAATATGGAAATATTTCTCTACTTGGAAGCTGCAATCTTTCCCTTATTGTTATACCAATATGATGGCTGATACATGGAATTCAAATCAAAACTTTTGGCAACAACCAATTTAGCTTCTTATTAAGTGCAAGAATCAGCCCCTTCATCCTCAATATCACATTCTGCATCTGCTCACTCAAAATACACATAATTCAAAACAGAAATTGTAATGCCCCGTTTTTTTTTTTATCTTAAATGAGTTTATTTGAGTTAATCGGAGATTGCAGAGTTCGCGAGCCGAATTGATTTTGATCAGGGTCCTTTTTGCAAAAATTGGATTTTTCAGGGACTAAAACGCAATTAATGGATTTTATATATTATCTTGTCTAGTTTGACTTGGTCCATTATCTCCCTCTCCTTCCCCTTGCACGCATCCTCCATTGAAGACGCTCTATTGAGCTTCCAAGCTTTCTGATTTCAGTCTGAGCTCGATCCGGCCGTTGGAATTTATTTCTGAAGGCAGATTAGTGATCACTGTAGTGAGAGCTCCGTTATACCGTAAGTATTTCTCCGATCAAATATGTTTTGTTTTTCGGAGGTTGTTAGAATCGATCTAGATTCTAGTATGTTGTTCTTGGCAGAGTTCTGATCGTTTATTATCTGTCGGTTTTGAATTAGAGCGACGTTTGGATTTGTTGTGATTTTTGGAAGCCATTTTCAAAAGTTTGAGTTTTGAGATTTGTTGGGATTTCCTTGTTGTTGTTGTATTAGCATTTTTATGAGATTATATCGGTATTGAACTGCTGTCTGCGTTTCCGGTTTGTTCAGTTTTTAGCCGTTATGCCGTCGGTTTGAGTTTTGGGATTTCAAACCGTTTTTGAGTTGTTGAACTTGGCTTGTAAGTTGATCATGGTTATTGATCTTTGATTTGTATCTGAACAGATTCGTTTGGAGTTTGTCAAGACCAGGGTTAACAGCATTTGTTCGTTTCAGAGATTTGGACGAAGAACGGTATAGATAATTACCTTGAGCCTTGTTGTTGTTTCGATTGGTTAGACTTTGATACAATATTTTGTTGTAGCTTCCCAGAAGTTGGAACTACTGCCTTGAAAGGTAAAAGCAGTCATCGATAGCGGGATAGCATACTCGGAACATTTGGCTCTCGAGTTTCCCTTAAAAGCACATACTTGCATCTACACTTGTTCTAGCATGAGGAACTTGTGTCTTGTTGAATTGCTTGAGCTTTTATTATATGGCTATGTTTTATATTCTGTTATGCATTCATCTTGAGCCAACTTTGATTTCAGCTGGCAGAATAGCCCTTTTTTTTTAGATGTTTGGGAACTATAATTTAGTGGCCTAGGTCATAGTCATTTCGCCTAGTGCTAGCATACTCATTATAGTTGCTCAAAGTCTAGAGGAGTGGGATACGTGGCACCACCTCGATTGGGAGATTCGGTGAGTGGTTACGTGATCTCATCCTCGGGATCCCAAAAGCACAGCAGAAATCCCTCGTTTATCAGATTTGATATCCCGGTTTAAAGACATGCATTTCATTACGTTGTTATTGATTTTGTTGTTGTTTTGAAAGCATGTTTGTTGTTGTATTACTTGTATGTTTCTTTTACTGGGATTATCATTCTCACCGGTTATCCGGCTGTTGCTTTGTTTTGTATGTGTACTTGGCAACAGGTGGGGCAGGATCAAGTCAGAAGAGGCATGGTTAGCTTTGAGGGAATGATGTAGAAGTGAGACTCGGTTTAGAAGTCTTGTTAGCATGACAATCTAGTTTATGTTTTGAAGCATGTTAAGAACTGGAACTTGGATTGGAAGTGGTCTTGCTTGTGGTTAGAACTCTTGTATTCTGTATTCGGCTTGTAATAGCTAGCATCGATGCGTGTTCTTCACTTTTATGTATTTAAATGCTATGTTGTTGGATATATATTAGTTGGATCATGTTAGAGTTCTTTTGGTTATGTTATTGCACTTTTGGAGGCTTGTTTTGAGCCAATTCAGCAGGCCATGCGCGCCCGTGCCTCGGGTGGCGCGCCCGCGCATCCCGCACTTCGTTTCGGAAGTTTTGGGCAGAGCTTCAGGCACGCCCGCACCTTGGGTGGCGCATCCGCGCGAGGGCTTGAGCAGGACGCCATGCGCGCCCGCGCCTCAAGCGGCACGCCCGCGCGTCCCCTTTTTAAAAAAAATATGCTCTTGGCTTTTAATTGCTTCTTATTGAATTACTCCTTTAATTGTTGTTTAGAACCGAGGTCTCACATTAAGTGGTATCAGAGAGTTAAGATTCTTGGTCGAACTAGAGTGAGCGGGTAGATCGAGTCTGCGTGTATTGGCTCCTCGCATGTGTTTGAATTATTTTAACTGTGTACTTAATTCCATGCGAGCATGCTTTATTATTGAGAATTATTGAATTACATGGTTGTGTGATTTAATTTATAAAGCATGATCTACTTGAGATATAACTGTTTCTGTTATCGACTGGTATCCGGTATTCCAAGCGGTTGTAAGGGCACTGATTGTAGCGATTGAGATATCTCGTGTCCTAACCTTTGATTATCAGATGGGTCCTCGTCGAGTGATAAACAGAAACACACCGCCAGTTATCCCTGCGACTGAGCAAGCTAGCACTGAAGTTGATCAGTTGGATGCTTCAGCAACGCCTATGGAAACCTTGTTGAAGAGGTTTCAGTCGTTCAATCCGCCATTATTGATGGGTTCAGAAAATCCAGTTGACTGCGAGAGTTGGTTGGATGATATTGATCAGCTATTCGATTCCATTGATTACACAGATGACCGCATAATCAGGTTAGTCATTCATCAGCTATGTGGGGTTGCTAAGAGCTGGTGGATCATGACAAAGAAAGCAATAGAGAATAGAGGTACGGAAGTTACTTGGACTCTTTTTAAATCTGAATTCTATAAGCGGTTTTTCCCTATCTCGTACCGTAAGGACAAGGGAGCAGAATTTGCCAATTTGAGACAAGGGAATCTGAACATCGAAGAGTACGTTGCCAAGTTTGATAGTCTGTTGCGTTTTGCACCACTAATTGCCGGAGATGAAGAAGCTAAGGCAGATCACTTCATAAATGGCTTGAATCCTGACATCTTCACTTTGGTAAACACTGCTAGGCCAGACAACTTTGCGGATGCCATGAATCATGCAAAGGGAGCAGAAGCAGGCTTGTGGAGGCAAAGAGGTAATCAGGTAGCACCTCAGCAGCAGAGGCAGTATCAGAACCAACCATCTTAGTATCAGAATCAGCCACCTCAGCATCAGAACCAGCAGCAGAGGTATGAAGGTGGTAACAGTGGGGGAAACAGAAAAGATCAATACAAGGCAAGAGGTAAACAGTTCAAGAGGCAGGGGAACAGTTCGTCCAGTTCCAGTGGTTCGAAGCAATTCGGTTCAGGACCGAGTTCTGGGTCATCATCCTTGTACTGCAGCAAGTGTGGAGGAAGACACTCACCGGATCAGTATGTGGGAGTCTTCGGCAATTGTAACACATGTCAACAACCGAGACACTTCTCTAAGGTGTGCCCTCAGCGTAATAGAGATAGAGCTCAGAGTGGGAGTTCGTCTAGACCTGCAGCTCAGCCTGAGAGGCAGTCTTCTGCAGTGCACTCTTTCCAGCCTCAGCAGCAGAACAGACAGGGAGGTAGTACCAGTGCAAATCAGCCTCCGAGACAGCAAGCACGAGTCTTTGCTCTGACAGAGGATCAGGCTCAAGCAGCACCTGACGATGTTATAGCAGGTAACTGTTCGATTTTCGGTTATTCTGCTCATGTCTTGATAGATACAGGTGCTTCCCATTCTTTTATCTCTGAGAAATTCGTATTATTGCATGTTTTGCCAACTGAATTGTTGCCTACAGTAGTAGCTGTTACTTCACCTTTGGGTGGAGGAATTGTTTCTGTCAGATTAGTCAGGAACTGTGAACTGTGTTTTGAAGGAAATTTGTTAGAATTCGACTGTATTGTACTTGGACTGTCAGATTTTGATTGTATTGTAGGGATAGATGCTTTAACCAAGTACAGGGCGACAGTCGATTGTTTCCAGAAATTTGTCAGGTTCAGACCTGAAATGGCAGACGAGTGGAAATTCTTTGGTAAGGGTTCTCGATCTAGAATTTCTTTGATTTCAGTGTTATCTATGACTTGTTTGCTACAGAGAGGTGCAGAAGGATTTTTAGTTTATGCGGTTGATGTACTGAAATCTAGCCCAGCTTTGGTAGATTTACCGGTGGTTAGAGAATTTGTTGATGTGTTCCTGGAAGATGTTCCTGGTTTGCCACCTACTCGAGAAATCGAATTCAGCATTGACTTAGTGCCAGGTACTCAACCTATTTCAAAAGCTCCTTATCGTATGGCACTTGTTGAATTGAGAGAGTTGAAGGAGCAGCTTGAGGATTTGATTGCCAAGGGATACATCAGACCTAGTGTATCGCCTTGGGGTGCTCCTGTTCTATTCGTTCGGAAGAAGGATGGTTCTATGCGGCTCTGTATCGACTACCATCAATTGAATCAGGCTACAGTTAAGAACAGGTATCCTTTACCCCGAATAGATTACTTGTTTGATCAACTGCAGGGTTCTTCTGTCTACTCTAAGATTGATCTGAGGTCAGGTTATCACCAGTTGAGAGTGCGAGAGGAAGACATTCCTAAGACCGCATTCAGAACAAGGTATGGTCATTTTGAGTTTATAGTCATGCCGTTTGGTTTGACTAACGCCCCAGCGGTTTTTATGGGTTTGATGAACCGTATCTTTCAGCGTTATTTAGATGAGTTTGTCATTATCTTTATCGATGATATTCTTATCTACTCGAAGAACCGTACTGACCATGCAGAGCACTTGAGGACCGTATTGCAGATTTTGCAAATTGAGCAGTTGTTTTCCAAGCTGTCGAAATGCGAATTTTGGTTAGATCGAGTTGTCTTTCTCGGTCATATTATTTCTGAAGATGGGATTTCTTTCGATCCCAGCAAGATTGAAGCGGTTATGAATTGGCCTAGACCTACTTCAGTGCCGGAGATCCGAAGCTTCATGGGTTTAGCTGGTTATTACCGTCGTTTCATCAAGGGTTTCTCGTCTATTGCCAAGCCTATTACCCAGCTGACTCAGAAGAATGCGCCTTTTGTTTGGACTCCAGATTGTGAGGCTAACTTTGTTGATCTGAAGAGGAGACTGACCAGTGCTCCAATTCTTTCTATTCCGAAGGGTACTGGAGGTTTCACAGTCTATTGTGATGCTTCTAACCGAGGCTTGGGTTGTGTTCTTATGCAGCATAAGCATGTGATACCGTATGCATCGAGGCAGCTGAAACCGCACGAGACTCTTTATCCGGTCCATGATCTTGAACTAGCTGCGATCGTCTTTGCTCTGAAGATCTGGCGTCACTATCTTTATGGTGAGTCTTTCGAGATCTTTTTTGACCATAAGAGCCTTAAGTACTTGTTTTCACAGGCAGAGCTAAATATGAGACAGAGAAGATGGTTAGATCTGTTGAAGGATTTCGACTGTGAAATCAAGTATTATCCGGGGAAGTCTAATGCAGTTGCAGATGCCTTGAGCCAAAAGCTTTGTTTTTTATCTCTTTCTACTATCGGTGTTTCTCAGTTGATCGATGATTGTTGCACTTCTGGTTTAGAGTTTGAAACAGATAGGGAGACTATCAGAGTGTTTGCTATTCAAGCCGAGCCAGAGTTGTTTGTTGCAATCAGAGAAGCACAGAAGTCTGAGCCGAGCATCTAGATTTCAGTAGAGAAAGTCAGATCGGGTCATCAGTCTGAATTCCAGGTTAGAGATGATGTTTTGTTCGTGAATAACCGTATTGTTGTGCCTGATATTTCGGAGTTGAGACAGCGTATTCTCCGAGAGGCTCATTGCAGTCGGTTTAGTATTCATCCTGGAGGTCGTAAGATGTACAACGATCTGAAGAACCAGTTCTGGTGGAAGAGAATGAAGAGCGACGTAGCGAGGTTTGTATCTCGGTGTTTGAATTTTCAACAGGTGAAAGCAGAACGGAAGCGACCAGGAGGTCTGTTGCACAGTCTATCTGTTCCTGAATGGAAATGGGATCACATTTCCATGGATTTCGTCACGAAGCTACCACGATCCGTTCGAGGATGCGATGCCATTTGGGTAGTGATCGACCGATTGACGAAGTCTGCGTGTTTTATTCCGTACAGGATGACATATCATCATGATCAGATGGCTGAGTTGTATGTTAGCAATGTTGTGAGATTGCATGGTGTGCCGAAGTCGATCGTTTCAGACAGAGATCCTAGATTCACTTCTCACTTCTGGCACAGTCTTCAGGGGGCACTTGGTACTCGATTGCATCTGAGTACAGCTTATCATTCTCAGACCGATGGACAGTCAGAGCGGACTATCCAGACGTTAGAGGATATGCTGCGAGCGGTAGTGCTAGACTTTGGCGCTAGTTGGCAGGATTCTTTGCCTCTTGTCGAGTTTTCTTACAACAACAGCTTCCAAGCGAGTATCGGTATGGCGCCTTTTGAGGCATTGTACGGTAAGAAATGCCGATCTCCGTTGTTTTGGGATGACTTGTCCGAGTCACCAGATTTAGGACCGGATATGCTTAGAGATATGGCAGAGCAGGTTAAGATCATTCAGACCAGAATGAAGTCAGCTTAAGATAGACAGGCGAAGTATGTGAATGTCAGGCGTAGACCTCTGAGTTTTGATCAGGGAGACCGAGTCTTTCTGAAAATTTCTCCGTTCAGAGGCACTGTCAGATTCGGTAAGAGAGGGAAATTATCTCCGAGATTCATCGGGCCGTACGAGATTCTCGAGAAGATAGGCAATCTTGCCTACAGGCTGGCACTTCCTCCGTCTTTATCTGGTATTCATGACGTTTTTCACGTCTCTATGCTGCAAAAGTATCATCCAGATCCTTCTCATATCCTTCAGCCTGACGAAGCCGAGTTAGACGAGACTCTGAGCTACTTTGAGCGACCGATTCAGATCCTTGATCGGAAGGAGAAACCACTCAGGACCAAGTCGATTCCGTTGGTGAAAGTGCAGTGGAGCCGTCACGGCGTCGAAGAAGCGACTTGGGAGACAGAGTCTGACATGAGACAGTGATTCCCGGAGTTATTCGGATGACGTGAGTTCTTCTTACTGTCTTTAGTTCTTTATTCTATCTTATGAGTTGTGGTTCTCGTTGATTTCGAGGACGAAATCTCTTCTTAGTGGGGAGAATTGTAACGCCCCATTTTTATCTTAAATGAGTTTATTTGAGTTAATCGAAGATTGCAGAGTTCGCGAGCCGACTTGATTTTGATCAGGGTCCTTTTTGCAAAAATTGGAATATTTCAGGGACTAAAACGCAATTAATGGATTTTATATATTATCTTGTCTAGTTTGACTTGGTCCATTCTCTCCCTCTCCTTCCCCTTGCACGCATCCTCCATTGAAGACGCCCCATTGAGCTTCCAAGCTTTTTGATTTCAGTCCGAGCTCGATCCGGCCGTTGGAATTTATTTCTGAATGCAGATTAGTGATCACTGCAGTGAGAGCTCCGTTATACCGTAAGTATTTCTCCGATCAGATATGTTTTGTTTTTCGAAGGTTGTTAGAATCGATCTAGATTCTAGTATGTTGCTCTTGGCAGAGTTCTGATCGTTTATTATCTGTCGGTTTTGAATTAGAGCGACGTTCGGATTTGTTGTGATTTTTGGAAGCCATTTTCGAAAGTTTGAGTTTTGAGATTTGTTGGGATTGCCTTGTTGTTGTTGTATTAGCATTGTTATGAGATTATATCGGTATTGAACTACTGTCTGCGTTTCCGGTTTGTTCAGTTTTTAGCCGTTATGCCGTCGGTTTGAGTTTTGGGATTTTGAACCATTTTTGAGTTGTTGAACTTGGCTTGTAAGTTGATCATGGTTATTGATCTTTGATTTGTATCTGAACAGATTCGTTTGGAGTTTGTCAAGCCCAGGGTTAACAGCATTTGTTCGTTTCAGAGATTTGGACGAAGAACGGTATAGATAATTACCTTGAGCCTTGTTGTTGTTTAGATTGGTTAGACTTTGATACAATCTTTTGTTGTAGCTTCCCAGAAGTTGGAACTACTGCCTTGAAAGGTAAAAGCAGTCATCGATAGCGGGATAGCATACTCGGGACAGTTGGTTCTCGAGTTTCCCTTAAAAGCACATACTTGCATCTACACTTGTTCTAGCATGAGAAACTTGTGTCTTGTTGAATTGCTTGAGCTTTTATTATATGGCTATGTTTTATGTTCTGTTATGCATTCATCTTGAGCCAACTTTGATTTCAGCGAGCAGAATAGCCCTTTTTGTTTAGACGTTTGGGAACTATAATTGAGTGGCCTAGGTCGTAGTCATTTCGCCTAGTGCTAGCATACTCATTATAGTTGCTCAAAGTCTAGAGGAGTGGGATACGTGGCACCACCTCGATTGGGAGAGTCGGTGAGTGGTTACGTGATCTCATCCTCGGGATCCCAAAAGCACAGCAAAAATCCCTCGTTTATCGGATTTGATATCCCGGTTTAAAGACATGCATTTCATTACGTTGTTATTGATTTCGTTGTTGTTTTGAAAGCATGTTTGTTGTTGTATTACTTGTATGTTTCTTTTACTGGGATTATCATTCTCACCGGTTATCCGGCTGTTGCTTTGTTTTGTATGTGTACTTGGCAACAGGTGGGGCAGGATCAAGTCAGAAGAGGCATGGTTAGCTTTGAGGGAATGATGTAGAAGTGAGACTCGGTTTAGAAGTCTTGTTAGCATGACAATCTAGTTTATGTTTTGAAGCATGTTAAGAACTGGAACTTGGATTGGAAGTGGTCTTGCTTGTGGTTAGAACTCTTGTATTCTGTATTCGGCTTGTAATAGCTAGCATCGATGCGTGTTCTTCACTTTTATATATTTAAATGCTATGTTGTTGGATATATATTAGTTGGATCATGTTAGAGTTCTTTTGGTTATGTTATTGCACTTTTGGAGGCTTGTTTTGAGCCAATTCAGCAGGCCATGCGCGCCCGCACCTCGGTGGCACGCCCGCGCGTCCCGCACTTTTTTTCGGAAGTTTTGGGCAGAGCTTCAGGCGCGCCCGCGCGAGGGCTTGGGCAGGACGCCATGCGTGGGCGTGCCGCTTGCCCCTTTAAAAAAAATGCTCTTGGCTTTTAATTGCTTACTTATTGAATTACTCCTTTAATTTTTGTTTAGAACCGAGGTCTCATAGGAGCGGACATGTTTGACATGACCGATATAAGCTCTTTAAAAACTTATGAATCTTGTCTTAAAGGAAAAATGACCAAGTTACCATTTGATGGTAAAATTGAACGTGCACATGACCTATTGGATTTGATCCATACGGATGTGTGTGGTCCACTTAGTATTGGTATTAAGTATGGACATACTTACTTCATTACCTTTACCGATGATTATTCAAGGTACGGTTATGTTCTCTTGATGAAACACAAATCTGAATCTTTTGAAAGGTTCAAAGAATTCAAAAATGAAGTTTAAAAGCAACTTGGTAAAAATATTAAAAATCTTCAATCTGATCGAGGTGGAGAATATTTAAGTACCGAGTTTCAAGACTATCTAAAAGAGAATGAAATTCTCTCTTAGTTAACTCCTCTTGGCACACCACAATTAAATGGTGTTGCAGAACGTCGAAATAGGACATTGATGGATATGATCCGATCAATGATGAGTTTCACTGAATTACCTTCTTCGTTTTGGGGCTATGCGCTTGAAACGGCAATGCTGTTGTTGAACAATGTTCATATACTAAAACAGTGAACAAAACACCATATGAGATATGGAAAGGAAAGGTTCCTAAATATTCTTACATGAGAATATGAGGATGTCCTGCTTATGTAAAGCAGGAAGTGGAAAATAAATTGGATAGTCGATCTGTTTTATGCTACTTCATAGGGTATCCAAAGAATTCTACTGGATACTATTTCTATTATCCTAAAGAAACAAAGGTGTTTTTTTCTAGGAATGCCACCTTCCTCGAGAAGGAGTTTCTATTGGATAGAAAGACAGTGTAATAGAGCTTGAAGAGGTTCAAGTACAACCTATAGAAGATCTTACACCCCAACAGCCAATCGAAGATATACACACAATAAGAAGATCCAAAAGGATCTCTAGACCACCTATGAGGTATGGTCTGCTTCTTGTAGGTGATCAGGTTGGACCAGAATTTGGATGTGATCCAAGAACTTTCAAGGAAGCTATTTCTGATGTCGATGCATCCAAATGGCTTGAAGCTATGCAATCAAAGTTTGACTCGATGCATTCCAACCAAGTTTGGACCTTGGTAGATCCTCCTAATGGAATCGTTCCCATAGGTTGTAAATGGATTTACAAAAGGAAACTTGGGGTAGATGGGAAGGTATTGACCTTCAAAGCTCGACTGGTGGCAAAAGGTTATACTCATAGGCCAGGAATTGACTATGAAGAAACTTTTTCACCATTAGCTATGTTCAAGTCCATTAGGATACTGCTAGCCATAGAAGCATGGTATGACTATAAAATATGACAAATTGATGTAAAGACAGCTTTTCTTAATGACAACATTAAAGAAGAGATTTATATGTCTCAACCAGAGGGGTTTACGTCCATGGGAAGTGAGCATAAGGTATGCAAACTTCAGAGATCTATTTATGGTCTCAAACAGGCATTAAGAAGTTGGAACTTCATATTTGATGACACTATCAAAGAGTTTGGTTTTGTTAAAAATCCTGAAGAACAATGTGTGTATAAAAAGGTTCATAGGGATGCAGTAACATTCCTAATAATTTATGTTGATGACATTCTACTCATTGGGAATGATGTAGGAATGCTGCAATCAACTAAAGTTTGGTTGTCCAGTAAATTCTTGATGAAAGATATGGGTGAAGCATCCTATATATTGGGAATAAAGATCTATAGAGATAGATCAAAAATGATGTTGGGTTACCATACTGAGGAGGTTCTCTATGGAAGAGTCCAAGAGAGGACATCTACCAATGTGTCATGGAGTTTCTCTATCTAAGTCAATGTGCCCTAAAAATGACGAGGAGATAGAGATGATGACACACGTACCGTACGCATCAGTCATTGGTAGTGTCATGCATGGTATGATTTCAACAAGGCCTGATGTTGCATTTGCTCTGAGTGTCTCGAGTAGATATCAGGGAAACCCCGGTCCCATGCATTGGAAAGCTGTGAAAGATATTCTGAAATACCTGCGAAAAACTAAGGATATGTTCATAGTATACGGGGGTGGAGAATTAAAATTGGAAGGCTATTCCGACTCTAGCTTCCAATCGGATGTGAATGATTCGAAATCAACCTCTGGATTTATATTCATGCTAAATGGTGGCGCTGTCTCTTGGAAGAGTTCCAAACAAGACACCGTGGCGGATTCCACCACTGAGGCAGAATATATAGCAGCATCGGATGTAGCTAAAGAGGCCGTTTGGATGAGGAATTTCATCCAAGAGTTGGATGTTGTTCCTTGTGCTGTTGATCCAGTCCCGATATACTGCGACAACACTGGTGCCGTTGCGCAAGCAAAGGAACCGAGATCTCATCACAGATCCAAACATATACTGAGGAAGTTCCACATCATACGAGAGATTGTGGGAAGAGGAGACATCATTGTTGAGAGAGTAGCCTCTACAGATAACGTTGCTGATCTACTTACTAAGCCCCTAACAGGACCATTGTTCGAAAAGCATCGCGAAGCAATGGGTTTAAAACTAATGAGTAGTTGGCATTAGGGCAAGTGGAAGATTGTTAAAGTAGGTGCCCATAAGGCCAACTGTTGGCAGGACATTATTGACTCTATGTACAAACAATCTTTATTTAATACAATTTATCTTTTGTATATGGCAATCTTTATCTCTATACCCATGCAAGCTGCATTGATAAAGATCTTGAATATACTATAGTGCATGAAAGATGAGATATCATTGGATGATAGTCATGAAACACATCTTTATTCCACTGTATATTCTAAACATAGTTCATAGTCGATTAAGCCGCCCAAAAGAAGGATAATGATCGCTTGAGATTGAGACTATCATCTGTGATGTGGAGTACCATATTTCATTGGTAATTGACATAGGATGTTCGAAGAATACATATGGTGACACATAGGATGTGTTCATTGAACAACCCTCGTAAGACTTTCCAAGTGGTTATCAGTTTTCGAGAGGATGAAGTCCTGATTATGGTTGTACACCATTAGTCCTTATGACCCGGGACAACACTAGGCTCTGTGTATTAATACTACACTTTGATCAGTTTACTGGCTCCAGGAGAGAACCACAGTGGCATGGTTGGGTGTAGCTATGACATACATGAGAGTCAGTGGTTGTAGTCGGAGATTCACCGCATATTTATGAAATGTGGATATCCTATATGATCTGAGGAAATGATAGTGCATTTAGTCTCTAGTCAGGGCATGATATATGTTTTAGGGAAATGGTTTCTCTAGTTACATATACAATATCACTATGCATTATCCAAGAAGATAGAATATAGTTATCGAATCAAAGGCAACTCTCGATATACCAATGGTTGCTGATTCGATCAGGATATATGAGATGAAGGGACTGTATTGTACGTTAACCATAATCGACTGGTTCTTGCATGCACTATCAGTGATACCTAGGGAATCATGGGGCGGTGCTACTTAACGCTCTTACCATGATTCGATGGGTAAAATCAAAAATGAGTTCTGATATTTTATGATCAAGAAGTTGATATATAAAATGGGGCTAAAAGGGTAAGCCCATATAAAGGAATATTTCCTGAATCACAAAAGGTTGTGATCCCACAGCTAGCTGTATCACTGAACCATTGAGGGTTACACAAGTACTGGTTTTCTTGTTCCCGTTGAGATAATAAATTCAAAGATTTGAATTTATGATAAACAAATTTGACTGGATCGATAGATAAGCTTATAAATGGTTTATAAGAGCTTATAGAAATTTTGAGAGCAAAATTAATTAAAAGGTTTTAATTAATTTTTCCGAGTTGGACTTGGATTTAAGGACTCACACAATATATATAAATGCATATATATATATATATATGTATGATATGGATATATATAATATATATATTTATGATTGTGGGACCTTATGTTTATAATAATATATATATATATTATATTATTATAATAATTAAAAAAAAGAAAGAAGGGGAATTAAATGTGTGTCTGCCAATTTGGCCGACATCACATTTAATTGATTCAATCAATTGATTGAATTGATAAAAGGAAGAGGAGCTTCTTCTTCGGTATAATTTATCGTCTGCTCTGGTTCTTCGTTGTTTATCAGAACTCTCCCTCTTCGCTCTCAAATAATTCGTCCAGTCAAATAGAATATTAATTGAAGAATTGATACGGTCAATTTTTCATTTCAACGCAAATTTTTTCTTCTTCTTAAGTTCGATTTAGAAGAGGAACAAGAAATCTGGTCGTGGACCTGATTTGAAGAAAATAGGAAAAATCCAGTTGATTGTTCGTAGGGATATACAACAAGAGCTATTTTCGATTTTTCAAAATAGTTGGAGTCCAGAGAATTAGTTCACCGAAGGTATAACTTCATAAACTCCCTACGAAGGTTATTTTTAAACCATACGAGTGTTCAAGATTATTTTGAATGTCAAAATAAAATTTTTAAACTTCCGCTGCGTCTTGTGCACGAGAGATCCGGTATCCCAACAGTTATTTCATTATCTCAATAAAAAATATTTATTACATTTATTCAATAAAAAAATATATGACATTTCAACTTTCAACATTTTATATTAAAAACTCTATATATCTCAATAAAAATTCTACTATTTATTAAATAAAAAATATATTATATTTCAAATTTTCACATCTTGTATTAAAAATAATATGTATCTCAAAAATATAATTTATTACATTTATTCAATAAAAATATATTATATTTCAACTTTCAACATCTTATATTAAAAACTCTATTTATCTCAATAAAAAAATCTATTACATTTTAACTTTAAACATCTTGTATAAAAAAATTATTACATTTAATTATATTCAATCACATTTCATTATATATTAAATATATATTTTTTTTATAAAAAAACTGACCTGACGGATTGAATCGGGCAACCCAACGGGTCAATGAGTGATATGGTAAGTATTTGCTTATAGGCTTGGACTTGTGAGCCAGAGTTGCTAGGCTGCTATTCAGAAATACAGACGTATTGTCCGAGATATTTTGGTTGAATATGCATGTCATTATAAAATAATTATGAAATGCAGCGAGCCTGTATGTTTGCATGTTATCTGTCCTGTTTTACGTG
Organism: Henckelia pumila; assembly: GCF_033568475.1. Lineage (NCBI taxonomy): Eukaryota > Viridiplantae > Streptophyta > Magnoliopsida > Lamiales > Gesneriaceae > Henckelia > Henckelia pumila. Next base: position 17,762,077 of record NC_133123.1, on the reverse strand, counting down.
CATATATTATGTCATGAGTATTATGTTTCAAGTATTGTCACGTTGAGTTTATACCTTGTTATAGTCTGTAGTGACTCAGCCCCTTATTCTCGAGTGGATGGTAAGATTCGTTAGTACGAGATCAATTCACCTATATCCACAATTTCTTTCTAGTGTGTGAGCCACCTCTTGATGCGACGACCAAGAGTGCTACATACCATGATGCCACTTGTCTGAGCAGTTTTATACCGTTATAGGTTTTCGATACCCATACATTTGCATTCGCACTGATAGCATGTGTATACTCATACTTTTGTATTAAGTGTTGTTATCGCTCATGTTCTGTTTTTTGTCATGGACATCCCATTTCACGAGACAGGACTTAGTTGAATGAACCCGGTGGAAGTGGTCGCTGAGGCTGGGTTTGCAGCTGTTTGGCTGGAACATGGTTGTTTCTGTTTCAGGATATTTCCGTACTATTTCAATTTGGTTGTATAAATATATTTCAATTGGGTTTTAGTGTCGGTTGTATTTTTCGGTCTGATTTGTTGTAAGATTTTAGTTTTCGTTGGTTTAAATTGTTTTCGTACGTACTTATTAAGTTAAGTGCATGTTTTTAGTTGTGAAGTAGGTGATTCAGAAATGGGTCACTACAACATGTTACATAGTATATATCGATGTTTAATTTAATACATAAATATTTAGTGAAAGATATATTAATATATAAAAATATAGATACGCCAAATTATATATGCATTGCACAGTTTTAGTTGTCACACATCGATCGGATAGAGTTATTGAGACTTATATATAAACTTGAGATAGCTTTTGGGGTTAGAGCATAGGCGGCTCGGCTCCCCTTGGTGGGAACTCAATTTTTTTAAAATTTTTTATTCTTATTATTATTATTGTTTTTTTGGTTTTTCTATTAAAACCTTTGAGAGTCTCTTAATTATTTTGTTAAAAATTTGAAACGATAGTTAATTTTTTGTCATTTCCCTCAAAAAATTTTGAGTTAGCTTGTTCAAATTTGACCAAATATCTGTCATTTTTTTTGTCGAATATTTTTTTCTAGTATAATTGTGTATTGTGGTTATTATTTTTATTTTTAATAATTGATTTGACTTTTGATCTCTGAGAGTCTAGAATCTTATGATTTTTTTTATTCGAGTACTCTTGGAATTATTTTTGACTCCATTCGATTATTTATTTATTTCATTTTTAGTATTTAAATTATAATTTTTATTTTTTTGTTATATTCGTTGTGGCAAAAATAAATTATTTATGCTTTTTAAATTTGATTATTTTTATTCTATGTATACAATGTTATAATGCAAGAGAGTCACATAATAATCAATTTTGGTCATTTAATGATTATATTGTACAAAAATAACCCTAACATTTTCTCTAAAATTAGAAATACACGAATTTGAAATAACCATTGAGTCCTTTTTTAGTTTTATTTATTTTTCTTCTTTCAAAGAATTATTTTTGTTATTATTTTTAGTTGCAAGAATTTGAAATTTGATTATTAGATGAATTAATCATATTGATATTTAATTAAAAAAATTATATAGGATTTTTCATGAAAATTTGCATAGAGCCTTCAATTTTCTAGAGACGGCTCTGGTTCGAGTTAGGTTCATGTTCAACATCTTAACATGGTATCAGAGCCAGGTTGGAGTTAAGTCAATGTCCACCATTATTTCTAACATGTGATCAGAGTCAGGTTTCACATTATGTGTTGGACTGTCCATATATATACTACATAATTGGGCAACATGTTACCTTGTACGTAAACTTCACACTCTAAAAATTAATTCTTGGACGTGAGAGGGGTGTATTAGTTGTCTTATATCGGCGGAATAGAATTCCTAAGAATTGTACATATAGACTTAGACTTCTTCCTCTCTTAAGCTAACTTTTTAGGATTGGAGTTAGGTCCAAGTTCACCATCTTAAAATGATATCAAAACTAAGTCGGATTTTAGGTCTAAATTCACCATCTTTAACATGATTCTCCCGCATATTTTGTTTTTCAAGTACTTTTGATTTTGTAACATGATTCTCCCGCATATTTTGTTTTTCAAGTACTTTTGATTTTGTTATGATATTTGTAAAATTAAGTGTGAGATGAGATTTAATAAGACCGTTTTTCAACAATTATGAAAATCTAAGAGCACTCTATTATAATAAGTTAAAAAATATAAATAAATAATAGTTTCAAAAAAATTATATACATTAAAGCCAAATATATATGTGAGCGGTATGCATGTTTAAAATTGTTTTTATTTCTAGAAAAAAATATTTCACTAAAACGTGACGTTTTGGTTGAATAATTAATTTATAGTTTGGAATACAAATTAAAGAGGAAAAGAGATCGTTGCGACGTCTATGAAAATCTTGAATCAAGAAAATATAGTTGTGAAATTAATACTAGCTCAAGTTGGATGTTAATCTATGCTGAAACGAAGGTTCCAAGTTTATCAAGATTAGTTCATAACTTTATTTTCTAGTGTGCACTGAATTAGAATTCGAATTTTGAGTGATTTATAATACTGAAAAATTGTCTATTAAATTTTATTTTTGAAACTTTAAATTTTAATTGGTTTATAATATTGAAAATTTGTAAATTAAATTTTTTTTAAAAAATTGTTTTTTATCTAAAAAAAAAAGACAACGATTTTACCGTAGTCGTAGATAGTTTAAAACTTTTGTTGAAGGTCCTATTGTTAAAAAAATGCGCTCAAGGAAAGGACAACGATTTTTACCGTTGTAACCGTTGTCTTTGTCTTCTTACCGTTATATTATTTGTCGTTGTCTTTGAACATATCCTTTAACAACACAGTCTTTAACAATATTTTTAAACTATCTACAATAACTATTTTTCACCGTTGTTAAGCTTTTTTCTTGTAGTGTACGGAAGAAATCATTATTGAAACACTTATTTTTTAAATTTTATCAGATCTTGGATATATTAAGTTAATCATCGATATTGACCAATCATTTATCACGGCAGCATGAAATTTAATTATGCGCGCGCACACACACATATATATATTATATATATTAGAATTAAACCTTTTAGTGGTGTATTTTTTAAACCTATCATTTTTATTCCAATAAATTTTCTCCCTTCGACCTAGTCTCTCTCTTTTCAATCAACCAACTAAATAATACAGATTATTTAATTTTTAACATAATTATAAATAACTTATATATTTACATCTTTTTATTTCATTCAAATTAAATCAATTATATATATATTTTTTAAATTAAATCAATTATATATCAATTAACATTATAATAACAAATTTAGATATATAATATATATATATATATAGAGTTTTGATCACATGGGCAATCACCATGAGCAACTACGTGAACAACAGCTTACGTTGCAATCACTCATTGGATGTCCAAGGTGCCACATCAGTTGTTGCTCACGTAGTTTTCCATGGTGGTTGCTCATGTGATCAGAACTATATATATATATATATATATATATATATATATATATATATATATATAAATTTTCAGCTGCCCAACCATGTTTCCCCACTCCGTTTGCGACAATTAAAATCCGGTACCAGGTTTTAGTGATGTTAAAAAAAACAAAAACCACTAAAACCCGATGGTCGCAGACGAAGTGAAAAAACATAGTTGGGCAGCCCAACCATGTTTCCCCACTCCGTCTGCGACAACTAAAACCCGGTACCAGGTTTTAGTGATGTTAAAAAAAAACAAAAACCACTAAAAACCGGTGGTCGCAGAAGAAGTGAAAAAACATAGTTGGGCAGCTAAAAGTTAATATATATGGATAGATCTCCTGTAAGACAATAACGGGGAGATGGATCGATATACAAAGTGAAACATACACTTTTTAACATAAAAAATGATATTTTTTTCTAAAAAAAATTAATTTTCGTTGATAAGATTGAATAGGATCGATATACAAAGCTATATCACAATATTAACCTTTGTGACGGTGTCACAAAAGTTTGTTTGTGTGAAAAAGGTGTAATCTTTAACTTTTCAAAAATGGATTAATTTTGATCAATTGTAGAATATATATATTAATAAATAGCATGCCTCCAATAAAGTTTACTTTTTTGTGTAACATTTAATTGGTTCCCTTTTAAGGTTAATTTCAAATTTTGAGGATAGTGATATTCTTATACGATCATGCAATGTTTTGGGGATGTTAGAGAAAATGGATCGCATTTTAATTTCTTGTGGGCATACAAGTTGTGTAATTGGAAAAATCTTGTGTTAGTGGCAAATGTTAATCCTTTCCAAAGGGATCGAGGAAGCTAGCTGGGGAACTACTTTTGATCGTTGGGAACTACTTGGTGATTTCAATTTGAGATAGAATTTCAGAGTCACACAAAACCTCATTAACTTTTTATTACGTGTAGTTATCGAGTCCCATATGTTCAATCAAGTCATTTTTAGTGACACGAATACGTAATTCAATATGATCATAGAAGTAAATGTAAATCATGTATATGCATATAATTTTTGACGTAGCTTATGATTTGAATGATCGTGACTTGCATATTATGTGTGACTGGTGGAGCTACAAATTTTAATCTATTCGGGTTAGAATTTTAAGCCCTCAAATGCTTTAATTTTTTGAATTGAGCTATCCGAGCTAAGATCAAATTAAACCAAAATTTTTCAAAATTAATATATAAAAAATTTCAAAAAAATTTTGTGCCACCCAGAAGCATATGTAGCTCCGCAAGGTGAGCTGTAAATTAATATCTAAAGCACCTCACATGCATCAACTCACGACAACATAAATCCAAGATCACCTCAACATATATGTCTGTCGCGCTCGATCATATATGTGGTCGCGCTCGACATCTATAGACAGAACTTGTTATTTGAGTAGTATTCCGAATTCTGAAGAACTTGACAACCAACAGCAGCAACAAAGAATAAGTCGAGGCGAGAGAGTCTCTCTATCCGCAAGACAAAATTGCCCGTTCAAAGTGCTCAACGTTTGCGGCAATCGTCTCTAAGATACAACGACTTTGCGAATGAGATATATCAGCACAAAAAATATCTCGAACTTCAGCGAACTAAAATATGTAAACAACTTTGTTTTGAGAGAGAGGGAGGAAATCGCAGTGAAAACAAAAACTCTGATGTTTTACTTTCTCAGATGTTTTGTCTGCGTTTCAGATGTTTTTCTATATCGTTATACGTTATAACTGATCATATATATAGCCTAAGACTTCAAACAATACGTCTCATGGCCTAAGGATGCAATCCATGACTGAAAAAGCCCAGAAACAGATGCAACTTTTCGAACTGTAGAGGGCGCGCTCGGTCGGTGATTTTTAACCGATCGAGCGGCCCACATTTCACCAAGTTTCTGTTTCGCTCAAACGATGCTGCGCTCGGTCGGTAAATTTCCACCGATCGAGCGCCCAACTTTTGGCCAACCTACTGTTTTCGCAGACGAGGGCTGCGCTCGGTCGGTAGTTAGAATTTTGTTTATTTTTTTTCCTTTAACCAAATTTTATTCAAAATGAATAATTGATCATAAGATCTTGCCTCGCCGCGGCCAAACCGGCCGCACACGCGTGTATTTGCTGCATCGATTAGCGTCTTGCCCCTTTACAAAACATCCGGTGCCCTAAGGGCCCAATCCCATAAACCAAATTTGGGTTATTTAAGGAGTCAAACATATTAAAATTGTTCCAATGTGGGACAAACCAAAACAAATTTTCCCTCCAATTTATTCACCAAATTTGAATTTATTCAACACGTTTTGACAATAATTTCAAAAGTCTTTCAAGCCCTATGCAGCCCAATTTACAATTCATTCAACATTTTCAACAGAACTAACATTTCACTCATTGATTTTTTCAAAAAATAAAAATAAAAATCGTGAAAAATAGAGACGGCTCGCGAAATTGTAGTTAATTTCTGCCAACTATTTTTAATTTTATATATTTCCTAGCAGCTATCAATTAAAGCCAAACTAATTAAAAAATGTGGCGAAATGGATTAAAAAAAAATAAAAAATTGGACATGAAATTCAAGGAATGTGATGGTTTGAATGTGCATAGGGGTGGAAAAAAATACCGAAATACCGAAATACCAAAAAATCGTACCGAAAAAATTACCGAAAATTTCGGTACGGTACCATATCGTACCTAAATTTTCGGTATCGGTATCAATATGATAAATTTTTTTTCGGTATACCGGTATATATCGAAATACTGAAAAATAATTTTTTTAAAAAATATATATATATGAAAATTTTCGGTATACCGACTTTTTTGTCGGTATACCGAATTTTTTTCGGTATACCGAATTTTTTTTGAATTTGGTATCGGTACACGGTATATATTTTCGCCATACCAAAAATTCGGTATATTCGGTATACGGTACGATATCGGTATGGAAAAATTTCATATTGATTTTTTCGGTACGGTATACGGTATACGGTATCCAATTTTCGGTGCGATATACCGTACCGACCCACCCCTAAATGTGCACACGTTTTGAGGGGAGAATTGCACAAAGTCATGTAATTATTTTCCTCATAATCAGGAAACTATGTGCTGTAAATTCAAACTTGGGTCTGTAAATGCATTAACTCCTCTTTACTAGCAGTGATTCTTTTGCATGGTGACTTACATTACATGTGCTTAATATTACAAGAAATGGATGCAATTTATTGGACTTAAACGTAGGCCATGACGTACGTATCATTAAATTCTTGAATTGGTGTTTATATTAAGGGGAATTAAATTGTTTTATTTTTCCTCCTTCTTTGCGGTTTTGGTAATTTGTTTTGTAATTTAGTAATCTTTTCTTGAATCTACTTACATGTCACTAGAATATCACTAGATATATCAGCATGATGCATAAAAAAAGACTAAAATTGAAATACAAAATACAAACAATATAAAAAAGACTAGAATTGGGGAAAAACAAACAAATTAATTAAGATAGCGAAACTGAAATTTCATTACAAAACGATAGTGTTTGTACAGCTGGTACTACCTTTTTATTATTTGTCGTCAATAATACGGCTATTCATTTGATAATTTTCACTTTAGTTCGTCAATTTTATAATTTTAATTTACCTTTTAAAAATTTTAATATATCGCATTTATAGACTATATAGTTCAATAATAGTTTTCCGATTATGATATAAAAAATTGAATAAATAGAAGATAAAATTTTATTAAAAAACATATATTATACAAAAACGTACCCAATATAATGAATAATCATAGAAGTTCTTGTGAGACTATCTTATGTCTCATGGGTTAGTTTTCATTAGACGGGTTTCATACTTGACCCCAACTTATAAAAAATATTATTTTTATGTCAAAATTATTAATTTTTATTATATATATATATATATATATATATATTGAATCGACCCATATAATGAATATGATCTATAAGATCATATATCTCAAAAGAAACTTACTCATGAAAAATAGGAGCATCAATGTCTTATCGGATAATTCCCAACGTTCTCTGAATGTGTTTCTAAAAAAAGTAAATGGAGAATGCGGTGTATGATTTTGATTTTGTATTCTAAATTAGACATAGCCATGATATCATGTCATGAGAAAATACACATTATTTGGTTTTTAATATCATATCAAGAATTAGCTTCAAAAAAAATATCATATCAAGAATTTTGTTATTTAAGTACACTAAATTAATTATATTGAGATATATATGATGAAAAATATACATTAGAAGTATCTTTTATTTTTGTTTTTGTTCTTGTTTCCTTTTGGGGTGATAGGTGACGTATAAATTGTTGAAGAAAGCATTAAAATTGATATAAATGCATTTTTCAGAAATCTAATTAATATAATGGTCAGATGGCAACCATTTTGCCTTCATGAAATTAAAATAAAAAATAATTGAGTTACTTATAAAATAAATAAAATGTATAACTAGAATTTTACATGATTTCCGGCTTAATTATTATCATTATATTACGTCAAAATTAAATTTGGCTAAAGTTTTAGGGAGAATATTGCACAAGACAAATTAAACTTCAATTCAACTATACATACAATCTGAGCGTAAGCAGTGACGACGCCAACATCAATGATCTATTTTTTATATGGTGTGATTCTCTTAAGATTATGCTTACTTTGGTGTGATTTCAAAAGAAAATTATGTTAATTTTTTCCCCTTTGCTGAGAGATTTCATTACATATATATATTGAATGTAAAATTATTCAAACACAATTAGTTACTAAATTCTAAATCATAGGCAGCTCACTTCAGATTAACAGAAGATTAATTACATACGGGAAAATAACTATTTTGTCCCCCATTTAACTTGTTTCTTTTTTATTTTCACCCCACTTAAGTATTCAAAAATTGGTTTTGGGGTGCATTAAGTTTTGATTCATGCTTTTTTAAAAAAAAAAAATCCAATTATCGATGTGACTCTAGACATGTCAGTGATTTCCGATAAGAGTTAGGACGTTAACAATTCATTATTTTACATCGGTATTTAGGTAGTGTTTTGAAGAGCTTCTAGAAAGCATTTTTTAGTTTTTTTTTAACAAAAATTGCTTCATAAAAGCACTTTCAAACACTACCTTATTATGTCATATCGGCAAAAAGTACGTAACTAATGACGAAAAAACAAACTTCGAATAATTGGTCGAGCGAAAACGAAAACGAAAAATATCAGTGGACCAAATTAAGAAAACAAAATGAAAATGTGGATTATATGTTGCTTCCATAACAAGAACAACTCATGTACGTGTGACCGTCTAATCACTCAGTCGAGTTTTGGATCGGATCAACCAATCTCGGTCTATGAGATCATCTGATCACAATAAATTTATTTATAAACACGGATTTGTCAATACTACTCCAATAGTGTCCCAAAGTGGGCTCAAATTTTTTGTACGCGAGATGCAAAGAATTGTCAAATATAGCATATGCTAGCATCGGTAGAATATATATATATATATATATATATATATATATATATATTATGAATATTAATAAATGGCATGCAAACTAAATTGTTGTAACAAGAAAAGGAGGGGGGGTCCCGCAGAAGCTAGCTAGGCAAAGCGAAGACGCCTGTGGAAAAGGCAAGAAATATATTCACCACGTGTCTATCTCCACCGTTGCGAGCCTTAATAAATGAGTACTAGTAACAATTTCTGATACTCTTTCTTAATTATGACGTGGGAAAATAGCAAAAACCCTCGTTTTCTTAATCCCCATCTTACAAAAACAATTACTTTAATATTATAATTATTTCAATTTTGTCAATATACATTTTAATGAATGGTTTCTTTTTCTTTTTTCCAAAAAAGAAACAATGAATGAATATCGAACCACGCGCCATATATATATATCACCATGCAACCATTTTGACACAAAACCCTCCAAATTACATGATGTACTTTTAATTCTCACTCATTCCCTCTCTCTACAAGTACGTTTTGATATATATATATCAAGATCAAAGCGTATATATATATATATATATACAAGTACATGCAGATTCCTGGAATATTGATGTTGCGACGAGGGTTGGATCCGGGAATGGGGAGATTTTGTGATGCCATACATGGCCTGAAACCCACGATTATGATGGTGATAGTGCAGATTGCGGTGACGGGAGTCAACGTGTTCTACAAATTGGCGGCCAACGACGGCATGAGCATGCGAGTTCTCGTCGCCTACCGTCTCATCTTCGCCGCCGTTACTGTTGTTCCCATTGCCCTTGTCGTCGAAAGGTGCTTGCTTTCTTTCTTTCTTGGTTGTATATATATTATATTTTTAACGAATTAATTCAAGAAAATCAATTTATTTAATTATAATTTTCGAGTTTTAAAGGGTGGAAATTAAGAATTTTTTTTTTCATCTTCTGTCGTCATGGGAAGAAATTAGCTTTAGGGATCGATCCAAATTAATGCAAACTAATTTTCTCACACGGGAATTAAAAGAAATATATAGTTGGGGCTCACATTGATTGAAGCACGGGTTCTTTAATTAATTACCACAAGAACACCCTGATATCCACATACTTAATCTTTTTTTCTTTTTTTTTTTTCATTTAATTTCATTTGTCAAACGGCACACACTGTGTGTGTATATATACATATATAAAGAGAGAGAGAGGGATGTGTAGAATTTGCTTTTGTGATTTTGAGATTGAAATATTAATGCATATATAATTTGCAGGAAAAAGAGGCCGAAATTGACGTGGAAAATTGCCTTTCAAATATTTCTTTCTGCGTTGTTTGGGTGAGTGCGTACATTATATGTTGTTTTCATTTGTTTTACTTTTATTTTTAAAGGCGAAAATTAATTAATAGTATTTTTTAATTATAATATTAAATCTTTGAATATATATATATATATATATATATATATATATATATATATATTATGATGCAGGGGATCAATGGCACAAAATTTATACGCGGAGAGCTTAGCACTGACAACCGTCACGTTTGCCGCAGCTACGTCTAACCTCATGCCCGCTGTCACCTTTGTTTTAGCAATTCTTTTTAGGTAATTAATCAATTTTAATTTATTTTTTTTACAATAAATTTTTAATTCACACCAGCAAAATATATATAATATATACACAAACGCACATTTATCATCTCAAAATATACATGCGGGTAATTATTGTTGTGAAGTAATTAATTAGTTCAATTTATCATGAAATTAGTCGCGGGTTTCTTTAATTTTCTTTTTCGTTAAATTTTTTTTGAGTCATCGTGATGTTTGTCACGATAGGTGACAAAACAGTTGATAGAATTAAGCTTTTTTTAAATTATTTTTGTTATAAACAGAAAATTGTATTTTAGTCAAATATATTTGACTCTCTGTAATTTTCTCCCTATATGGCCACATTAATCCAATCTTCATGATATGCAATATTATTTATGTTTTTCTTGGTCAGTTTTAATCTTTTCCTTGAAGTGGTGTTGATGTGTACAATAACACATTAGCACTTGGGATGAAAAATAATTAAAATTATTGAATAACTGAAATTTTATAATATACAAAATCAAACCTAATATGCAAAGATGTAAACATATTATAGGTACTAAAATATAAATTTTACTCATTCAAGGAACCCAAAAGATAGGTTGTGGTTTGATAATTGTTTTTTGATGATTTATTGTATCAATGATTCAAGATGAAGTTTTTAAAAGTAACTTTGATCAAATTTTGTATTATTTATAGTTTTATTTGACTAAAAAAGAAGAAGAAGAAGAAAGAAACACAACATGTGACATATGCTATTAGATGGTGCTTATTTTGATGAATGAGAGAATTTTTTTCCAAATTGAAATTTGTATATCACCATTGACCCAATTCTCCCATTTTTCTATTTTAAAACCATCGAATTGTTTGTGGGGATTATTTTTTTCTTACATTTTTAGGTTCTATAGGTTTCTTGTGACAAGTTATGTTTTCATCATATAAATTTCCTAAAAAATACTTTTATGCATGTGAACAAAATATATATAAATATATATGGTTTGATTATTTAGGATGGAGAAATTGGGGTGGACGACGATGGCAGGGAAAGCAAAGGTGATGGGGACATTTCTGAGTATAGGAGGAGCTATGCTTTTGACTTTTTACAAAGGCTTGGAAGTCAAACTTTGGTCAACCCATGTTCACCTTCTTCCTACAAATCAACATGCAGACGGCCACGTGGCAGCAGCCCACCAAAAGTCCATTAATAACATCATAGGCCTTGTGCTCGCCATCGCCTGCTGCGTCTCTTACTCGTTTGCATTGATTATTCAGGTAAATTTCGAAAAATATATATTGGAACGATGACTCGAACTGCAAGCAATGCTAGTCGCTCACGAGTTATCGAACAAAATAAGTTATAAAACTCGGTTTCGACTGCAGGCTAAAGTCAGTGAGAAGTACCCTTGCCATTATTCAAGCACGGCTCTGATTTCGGTGGTGGGATCGATTCAAGCTGTGGTTTATGCATTCTCTTCGGAAAAGGATTGGAGCCAATGGAAACTCGGATGGAACCTCAGGCTCCTAATCGTAGTTTACATGGTAATTAATGTTGTACATAAGACATGAAAAATTAACATGGAGTACTAAGAAACATATAAATTTTAATTAATATATCATATGATGTTTGTTTGTTTGTAGGGAATCGTTGGATCTGGAATAATGTGGGTTTTGACGATGTCGTGCTTGAAGATGAGGGGACCATTGTTCGTCTCCGTTTTCAATCCACTGTCGCTTGTACTTGTAGCAATTTCTTGCTCTCTCTTTCTCGGCGAAAACTTACACTTAGGAAGGTAATTTCATTTATTAATTGCTCCTTCCATCTTTTTCAAGTTTAATATACATATTTCAATTACAAAAATTACGATTAATCGTCATGCACATGCAGTGTGCTTGGCGCCGCGATAATCATAGGTGGTTTGTACGTCGTGTTGTGGGGGAAAAGCAAAGAAATCAAGAAAGTGTGTAGACTTGCTCCATCGAGTGAAGAACAAAGCGTAAAGAGCGATCATAATGTTGCCGCCGGCGGCATCATGGCCGTGGCGCCAAATTTTGTACCGAGCACCGAAATCATGCGAGTTTCGGAAGAAGAGGATGAAGAAGCAGATTTAGAGGCAAAGGTCTCAGAACCTCAAACAAGCATATCTTGAACTTACTCATAGTCATGCCAAAAGAACATGCCCACCTAGTTCACCTTTTTTAAAAAAAAAAAAAAATCTTCATAATCATAGTGAGGATGGTCTATCTTAGTTTTAAATACCATTTTCTAATGAAATTTGTTTTTCTTTTCAATCTTAAAAAAATTAGGTACATTTTAAAGTTTGTGACTGAAGATTGCATTCTGTATTTTGGTTTCTTGTGTCGTACATTAAAATAATAACCATTAATTTAGTCTTACAAGAGTTTGATGATTTGGCGAACGAAATATGAAATTGGTCAATTAAATTGAGGTAATTAAAGAAGGTTTATTTGTTTATCAGGACATTTTTGCCCCTTACTTTCATAATGATCAAATTTTATTTTTCGTCAGGTAATTGACATAATTTTTGAGAAAATGATCGATAAATCTCCAATGGAAAATAAAATTTTGTTGTCAGTCCTCAAGTCAGCATTTATGTTTTCTCAGTTCCTGGAAGAATTCTGTCATTTGTTACAAAATCACCCTCAAATTTAGTTGAAACTGCATGATACTCTTTACTTAGTTTTGAATTAAAAAGGGTTTGAGAATATGGTTATTTTCCCACGCTCAAACAACTTCATCTTGGACAAGAGTAAAACAGTGGTCTCCGGTTAAAATTTTCACAATGCACACTATCACCAATGAAGCGAAGAAAATCTTTCAATTGAATAAAGACACATACGCTATGAACAAGAAAAAATCGTTGAAGGTGAAGAAGGATATGAAATTCAGAAAAGGTTCAAAAGTGCTCTTGGATCCGTGATAATCATAGGTATTTTGTACTGCATGTTGTGGGGGGAAAAGCAAAAAAATAAAGAAAATATGTATTATATTCTTACTACATCGAGTGAGGAAAAAAGCGTAAAGGACGATCATAATGGTGGCGCCGACGGCATCAAGCCCGTGGCGCCAAATTTTGTTCTGGGCACTGAAATCACGTGAGTTTCGAAGGAAGATGATGAAGAAGCAGATTTAGAGGCGATTGTCTCAGAACCTCAAACAAGTGTATCTTGAACTTACTCATCAATCGTGCCAAAAGAAAATGCGTAGCTAGTTCATTTTTTAAAAAATATGTATAATCATCGTGAGGATGGTCTATCTTAGTTTTAAATATAATTTTCTAATGAAATTTGGTTTTTTTCAATCTTAAAAAAATGTAGTATGTTTTAAAGTTTTTAACCGGAGATTGCATTCTGTATTTTGGTTTTATGTGTCTTGCATTGAAATAATAATTTCTTACAAGAGTTTGATGATTTGGCGAACGAAATGTGAAATTGATCCTATTTGGAATAATTCCAATTAAATTTCAAACAATCTCGAACATTTGTGACAAAAGGAGATAGGGAATTTGAAATGAAAAACTCATCCTTTGTGCACACAAAATATGTTATGATTTGGTGCATAACATACATTATAGTGTTTATATTGATTTTTATTGTCATATGAATTTTCGCCATTAGTGTTTGTCATATAATTTCATGTACACTATTTTGAAAAATATACAAGAAGAATGCATTGTTCATTACTGAATGATATCAAATCATGTAGTGATATCATTCATTGCTCAACATCTACAATTATGCAATTAAAATTGTAATTAATATTGTGCATTTCTTTATATATATATAGTAAAGACATGAAAAATTAATCTGGAATACTAATTAATAAAAACAATTTAATTAATATATCATACAATGTTTGTTTGTTTGTAGGAAAACGTGGGATCTGGAACAATATGGGTTTTGCTGATGTCGTGATTGAAGATGATGAGGCCGTTGTTCGTCTCTGTTTTTAAACCACTGTTGCATGTACTCGTATAAATTTCTTGCTCTCTTTTCCCTGACGAGAATTAATTTACCCTTAGGATAGTAATTTAATTTATCAATTGCCCCTTCCATCCCTTTTCAATTTGAATATACATATTCCAATCACAAAAATTACGATTAATCTTCATGCACATGCAGTGCGCTTGGCTCCGCGATAATCATAGTTTGTTTGTACCGCATGTTGTGGGGTAAAAGCAAAAAAAATCAAAAAAATATGTATTCTTACTCGATCGAGTGAGGAACAATGCGTAAAGGGCAACCATCATGATTGCGCCAAATTTTGTACCGGGCAATGAAATCACGCGAGTTTCAGAGGAAGAATATGAAGAAGCAGATCTAGAGGCGATGGTATCAGAACCTCGAATAAGTGTATCTTGAACGTAATCATTAATCGTGCCAAAAGAAAATGCCTTGTTAGTTATCGTTTTTTTTTTAAATCTTTATAATCATCATGAGGATGGCCTATCTTAGTTATAAATATCATTTTCAAATTAATTTTTTTTTCAATCTAAAAAAAATTTAGTACATTTTAAGGTTTCTGACTGAAGATTGCAATCTGTATTTTGGTTTTACATGTCTTGCATTAAAATAATAATATTTAATTTAGTCTTACAATATTTTGATGATTTGGCGAACGAAATGTGAAATAGGTCCGATTTGGAATAATTTTAAATATATTTGAAACAATCTCGAACATTTGTAACACTACAGATAAGGAATTTTGAATGAAACACTCATTATTTGTGCACGCACGAATATATTTTGATTTGATACATAACACACATTATAGTGTTTATGATGATTTTTATTGTTGTATGAATTTTCGCACAATTCTATCAGTGTTGTTCATCTAATGTCATGTGCACTATTTTGACAAATATAATGTAGAAGATATATACATTGTTCATTATTCAATAAGATCAAATGTAGTTATATCCGCCTTATCCTCCGCCACAACAGGCGGGTTTCGGGAAAAAAAAATGTAGTCATGATATCATTCATTGCTCAACATCTACAATTGTGCAATTAAAATTATAATTAATGTTGTGCATTTTTTTATATATAGTAAAGACATGAAAAATTAATATGGAATACTAATTAACATAAAAATTTAATTAATATATCGTACGATGTTTTTTGTTTGTAGGGAAACGTGAGATCTGGAACAATGTGAGTTTTGGCCATGTCATGCTTGAAGATGAGGGGGTCATTGTAAGTCTCCGCTTTCAATCCACTGTTGCTTAGACTCGTAGCAACTTCTTTCTGTCTCTTTCTTGACGAGAACTTACACTTAGGATGGTAATTTCATTTATCAATTGCTCCTTCCATCCCTTTCAAGTTTAATATACATATTCCAATCACAAAAATTACGATTAATAGCCATCAAGCCCATCACATATGCATTGTGTTTGGCTCGGCGATAATCATTGTTAGTTTATACTACGTGTTGTGGGGGAATAATAATAAAAAAAATCAATAAAGTATGTATTTTTACTCTATCAAACGAGGAACAAAGCGTAAAGGGCGATCATAATATTGGCGCTGGCGGCATCATGGTTGTGGCGCCAAATTTTGTACCGAAAACTGAAATCACGCGAGTTTCGGAGGAAGAGGGTGAAGAAGAAGATTTAGAGGCGAAGGTCTCAGAACCTCAAACAAGTATTTCTTGAACTTACTCATCAATCGTGCCAAAAGAAAATACCTAGCTTGTTCACTTTTTTAAAAAAAAATCTTTATAATCATCCTGAGGATGGTTTATCTTTGTTTTAATATTATTTTCAAATGAAATTGGTCTTTTTTAGCTTAAAAAAATTTAGTAAATTTTAATGGTTTTGACCGAAGATGGAATTCTGTATTTTGGATTTATGTGTCATACATTAAAATAATTTATCAATAATTTAGTATTACAAGAGTTTGATGTTTTTGCTAACGAAATGTGAATTGTTTCGATTTGAAATAATTTCAAATATATTTGGAACAATATTACACATTTGTGACACAAATAGATAAGAAATTTGGAATGAAAAACTCATTCTTTGTGCACACACGAATATGTTTTGATTTGATGCATAACACACATTATAGTATTTATGATGAAATTTATTGTCGTATGAATTTTTGCACAATTCCATTATTGTTGGTCATCTAATGTCATGTGCACTGTTTTGACAAATATAAAAAATGAATGCATTGTTTTTTATTTAATGAAATCAAATGTAGTGATATCTTTTATTGCTCAACGTCTGCAATTGTGCAATTAAAATTGTAATTAATATGTTGTACATTTCTTTATATATAGTAAATGTAATGACCCATTGTATCAAGACAGGTCTTTTCAGCGTGCTTATGTCCTCACTCACACGCACCCTGGAAAACTTTCCACGGGGTCACCCATCCTATAATTTCCCCAAGTCAAGCACGCTTAACTTTGGAGTTCTTATGTGATGAGCTTCCGAAAAGAAGATGCACCTTCTTAATATGAGCAGTACATATGAAATCTTTTAAACCCTCCTCAACTATGTAATCCCATACCTACACAGTCTCAGAATCCCCTCTCATTCCGGCACGGGATCGGTTCATTCATGTCTTCCTCCGCCTAGAAGCCTACCAGGAGCCGCTCATTGTTCGTGCAACTTCTTGGCCCCGGGCGTCACATACCCACCAGCTTCCGCTTGGTTCGTCCCCGAACCATACCGTACTAAGAGAGGTCGGCTTTGATACCATTTGTAACGACCCATTGTATCAAGACAGGTCTTTTCAGCGTGCTTATGTCCTCACTCACACGCACCCCGGAAAACTTCCCAGGGGGTCACCCATCCTATAATTTCCCCAAGTCAAGCACGCTTAACTTTGGAGTTCTTATGTGATGAGCTTCCGAAAAGAAGATGCATCTTCTTAATATGAGCAGTACATATGAAATCTTTTAAGCCCTCCTCAACTATGTAGTCTCATACCTACACAGTCTCAGAATCCCCTCTCATTCTGGCACGGGATCGGTTCATTCATGTCTCCCTCCGCCTAGAAGCCTACCAGGAACCGCTCATTATTCGTGCAACCTCTTGACACCGGCGATCACTCCCTGCCTCTTCAGCCCCGGGCGTCACAGTAAAGACAATTAAAATTAATCTGGAATACTAGTTAACATAAAAAATTTAATTAATATATCATACGATGTTTGTTTTTTTGTAGGGAAACGTGGGATCTGGAACAGTGTGGGGTTTGGTGATGTCGTGCTTCAAGATGAGGGAGACATTGTTCGTCTCCGTTTTCAATCAACTGTTGCTTGTACTCGTAGCAATTTTCTGCTTTCTCATTCTTTACGAGAACTTAAATTTAGGATGGTAATTTCATTTATTAATTGCTCATTCCATCCCTTCCAAGTTTAATATACATATTCCAATCAAAAAAATGACGATCAATCGCCATGCACATGTAGTGTGCTTGGCTCGACGATAATTATAATTAGTTTGTACTACGTGTTGCGCGGGAAAAAATGCAAAAACTCAAGAAAGTATGTATTCTTACTCTATTGAGTGAGGAACAAAGCGTAAAGGGCTATCATAATGGTTGAGCCGGTGGCATCATAGCCGTGGCACCAAATTTTGTACCGAACACTGAAATAACTCGTGTTTTGAAGGAAAAGAATGAAGAAGCAGATTTAGAGGCGAAGGTTACAAAACCTCAAACAAGTGTATTTAAACTTACTCATCAGTTGTGCAAAAGAAAAAAGGCCCAGCTAGTTCACTTTTGCAAAAAAATCTTTATACTTATCGTGGTATGGCCTATCTTAGTTTTAATATCATTTTCTAATGAAATTGTTTTTTTTTTAATCTTAAAAAAATTTAGTACATTTAAAAATTTCTGACCGAAGATTGCATTATATATTTTGATTTTATGTGTCTTGCATTTAAAAAATAATCATTAATTTAGTATTACAAGAGTTTGATGATTTTGCGAATGAAATGTGAAATTGGTCCGATTTGGAATAATTCAAAATATATTTGGAACAATATCGGACATTTGTGGCACAAGAAGATAGGGAATTTGTAATGAAAGACTCATTTTTGTGCACACACGAATATGTCATGATTTGGTGCGTACACATTATAGTCCTAATGATGCTTTTTATTGTCGTATGAATTTTTGTCTAATTCTATTCGTGTTGGTCATCTATTATCATGTGCACTGTTTTGACAAATATAAAATACGAATACATTGTTCATTGTTCAATGAGATCAAATGTAGTGATGTCATTCATTGCTCAACATCTACAATTGTGCAATTAAAATTGTAATTAATGTTGTGCATATCTTTATATAAAGTAAAGACATGAAAAATTTATTTGGAATACTAATTAACATAAAAAATTAATTAGTATATCATACAATGTTTGTTTGTTTGTATGGAAACATGGGATCTGGAACAATTTGGGGTTTGGTGATGTCGTGCTTGAAGATGAGGGGGTCATTGTTCGTCTTCGTTTTCAATCCACTATTTCTTATACTCGTAGTAATTTATTGTCCTCTCTTTCTTGATGAGAACTTAAACTCTGGATGATAGTTTCATTTATTAATTGCTCCTTCCATATCTTTCAAATTAATATACATATTCCAATCACTAAAATTACGATTAAGCGCCATGCAGATGCAGTGTGCTTGGCTCAGAGATAATCATAGGTAGTTTGTGCTGCGTGTTGTGGGGAAAAAACAAAAAAATTAAGAAAGTATGTATTCTTAGTCCATCGAATCAAGAACAAAGCGTAAAGAGCGATCATAAATCGATCGACCGGACATGACATCGAATATTCGGATTTGTTTTCTTCCTTTTGAACTTATTATTATTGAATTGATGTTTAGATTTTTGAACATGATTTTTTTCAAAATTTGAGTATAAACTAAATTTTCTTAGTCTAGAGGTTGACGTAGCCTGGTATAGACTCTTCTACAACTTTTGATTTTATTGGATTGAATTTTCCTAGATTAATTGTTTTTTCTAGTATTGATTGTCTTTTCAATTAATTGATCATTAATTGATTTGTTACATTTATTTGAAATCATTGCTCGCCTGTTTTAATTGGTGGTGCTGAATGTGTAACTCTTCGACCACTTAAAAACAACTGTCTGTTTCGACGTAGTGGATGATCCATCGGTAGAAATTTCCTATGGTTATCGAACCAAGAAGTTTTACCACTGTAAGGCAACGAGAATGCCTCAGAAGAGTCCATACAATATGGACAAGCTAGTTTGCCTGCTGTACTCCAACCAGACAGCATAGCATAAGCAGGAAAATCACTGATCGTCCACATCAAGGCCGCTCTCATTGTGAAATTTGTTTTAGAATGAACGTCGTAAGTCACAGCTCCATTGTACCACAAATCTTTAAGCTCTGCTACCAACGGTTGGAGGAAAACATCCAACTTGTCCTTAGGATTGGAAGGACATGGAACAATAACAGTCAGAAACATGTACTCGTCCTTCATGCACATCCATGGAGGCAAGTTGTATGGAGTTAATATAACTGGCCACGATGAGTATTGTTGCCCAGACTGACCAAAGGGCTGGAATCCATCTGTAGACAGTCCTAATCGCACATTCCTGCTCTCCATTGCAAATGATGGGTTGGTTTGATCAAAATGTTTCCACGCTAATGAATCAGAAGGATGTGTCATCAAGTCACTTTCTTGCACATGGGTAGAATGCCAACTCATATGTGATGCAGTTTTATCAGAGGCATACAACCTTTGCAAGCGAGGCGTTAAAGGAAAATAATACATTCGCTTTAAAGGAATGAGCTTGCTACCCCTTCTCTTTTTACTCCTCTGCGGTTTATGTCTGGGATGTTGGCAAACCTTACACTCTACGAGATTCGAATCAGCTCCCCAGCAAATCATACAGTTATTTTGACAGGAATCAATCTTCTCAACAGGCAACCCTAACTCACTAATTAATTTTTTGGTGCTGTAAAAACTATCGGGCACATTATTTTCTTGGGACATAGCTTCGCCATTAACTGACACATTTGATCCACATTACTTTCAGACATATTCCATTGTGCTTTCATTTGAAGGATTTCAGAAATTAATGAGAGTTGAGTTATCCCGTGAGGATTTCCTGCCCATATTTCTGACTCAGCCGATTTCAGCTTATCGAAAAGATTTTTGGCATATTCGTTTGGAATTTCTGCTGTATCAGGTGTTGCCGAATTCATATTATCATTGAAGTTCATACTGGTGTGTTCGTCTACAGTTTGATAGGAGGAGGAAGGACCTTCATGGTAATAATTAGTATCACCAATTGATGAATGGGGAATGTTTTGAGTTACAGCACGAAACACATTTTCAGCATCACGATTCAAATTTTTGTGGGAAGGAACTTCAGAGAAATTCACATATGGAAGTGACGGACGGATATATTCTTCGCCGTGGTGTATCCAATGATGATATCCAGGTACAAATCCATGGTGCCCTAAATGGACTTTAACTGTATTCTCATCTAAATACTGTTTGTTTCTGCATTTATTAAGGTTGCATGGACAACGCATTTCACCATCCGACAAACAACGAGAATGTCTTTTAGCAAATTCTACGAATGAATCGACACCAACAAAAAACTCATTTCTTATGTAACCATTGTGTAAACGATTGTACATCCAATCACGGCTAGTATCCGCCATAAAATTCAAAATCCCTATTCAAAAACAAAATTGAATATAACTCTCATGACAAACAATTATATTTTTAATTTAAAATATAATTAAAAAATTAAATTTTAACCATGAATCTATTAATTTTTAATAATTATAATAAACAGATTGAAATCATGAGATATAAATAAACAAAACATTATAAAACACAACAATTAAATTGAAACTAAACGAAATTGGATCATCTGCCGTGGAATCCACATCACCATTATTGTGGGATTAATTTTTAGCAACAAAAACAATTTATGGTATTTGTTTAAAAAAAATTTACTTTAAAATTTTGTATTATTATATAGATTGATACATATTTTTTTCATTTTAGAATAATAATTAATGATGAAGAATTTACAGATAAAACCCCTATATTATTATTTTTTGGCTACTTTAAAAAAAATCATACAACCATAATTTTATAAATTTAATCGAAATTCAACATCTCAAAAAGTTGTCCTTCAACTATATGTAATTTTTTTAAAGTCAAAATAATAAGAAATTGTTAAATAATATAATTTTATCATTAATATAATAATATTTAAATTTGAAATCATTATTTTAACTTAATAGAAATTAATTATATATATATATATATATATATTAATATAAATATAAATATATATTATTTCATATAATACTAAATTTTTAAAAAAATTAGTATTATACTTACACGTTTATTAATTATTTTAATAAGTCATTCAATAATATGCAAACATGCTAAAACCAAACAATAACAATCTAACTAATTAAACATATATACTAACTTATACATGCTAAACATGCTTAACATGCTAAAACACAAACAATAACAATCTAACTAATTAAACATATATACTAACTTATACATGCTAAACATGCTTAACATGCTAAAACACAACAATATGCAAACACATGCTACATTTTCACTAAAACCCAGTAATAACAATAAAACTAATTAAACATTCTCAATAAATTATACATACATATATATATATATATCTATTATATACCTTTGTATATGAAGTCCGGTGCGGCGGGCGGAGGGCGAGGAAGCCTTCGTAAGTCAAATTTACCCATTACAAACACATTCAAAGATTTTCAAATCATTCAAAATATTTTTATACATTTACAAATATATACATATATATATATATATGTTATACCTGAAAATGGATGAGCAGGGCGGCGACGAGCGGCGGGACTTGGGGCGACGACGAGCAGCCGGGCGTTGGGCGGTGAAAGGCGGCAAAGGGAAATGTGTTGGCGTGGGAGAAGAAGAAAATGGAAGAAGGGGAAAAAGTGTGGCGGATAGGGTTGCTTGAGATAAATATATTAGAGTTAGCGACGTTTTTATTTAATTTTGTCACTAATTGCGATGTTTTAAGAAACTCATCGTCGCTAATAGCGACGAATTTAGGGGTAACATTGCTATTAGCGACGTGTTTTTGTCCGTCGCTAATAACGACGATTTATTAAATGCGTCGTTAACAGCAACGAACCTTTAAATTTCGTCCTTAATATTAACGACACATGAATAATGTTGTCGCTAATAGCGACGATGTTAATACTAAAGTCGCTATTAGCGACAGTTGAACCGTCTGTCGCTAGTAACGATGATTTGTTAATTGCGTCGCTAACAGCGACGAACTTCATCGATTGTGATCGTCGCCTTTACTATTAGCGACATTTATTGTAATTTTAGTCGCTACTTCCAGCGACTAATTTGAAAAAATGTCGTTAAATATACACTTGTTGTAATTAACGACGTTCTACTTAAAGTTAGTCGCTAATAGCGACGTTTTTTAATATGCGTCGCTAATATTAAGAACAAATTTTATTAACTTGTCGCTAAACACCGCGTTTTTTTTTGTAGTGGAAGAGCTTGTAGCGTGCATGATTACTCGTGTTTTATATGTTTCGATTACAACGATTTAAAAATTTTCTAATTGTATAATTTTGAACAACTAATTTAAATTATTATTTAAGTATCAACTTTGTAAATTAACGAAGATTCAATCATTCTATAATCTTGTCCAGAGACCACATGAGTGTGAAGAGTCTTTCATTATATTCTAAAAGATAATTTATCGAAGATTAATTAAATTGTATATTTATAGTTTGAGATTTATAATTTGATAATATCTCAAAGTAAAATAGATTAACGATAAGTAAACTAGAAAATTTAAATTCGGTAATGAATTTGACAATTTAACGCGAAGTCCGTTTTTCTTAAAATAATTATGGAAAATATATTTTTAAAATTAATTTACGATTTAGCTTGATAATATTTTACAATGATATTTTTCCACTAATTACATTTGATTTTGTTTGGTAACTATTAAATATAACGGAAATAACAAATTGTTTTTTGAAAATTCTGAAAAGAGAATTTAGCGTAATGACTACGCACAGTTGTTCAACGGCGGTTTAGTTTGGCTTTATATTAAATTCGAACCAAACTATAGCATATCAGTTTTATGAAATTTCAAATCAAACCTAACTAAACCATGAAATTTTTTTAACAAAACTAATCTATGAATTAATACATGAATATTGTCATTCAAAATAAAAATAACAATTGACCAATGACCAATGAAAATAACAATTGACCAATGATAAAAGTTGAATGAATATTATTTAATCACGAGATATAGTGATTAGAGAACAATTCTATACATTAAAATGCTTATGCAAGTTATATAATTTTGCAACTTATTAAAAAAACTTAAAACTTTTAGGGATAGGAACATAGGATTATGTTTATTTGGGTTAAAACCTATAATGAGTTAATGACCCAAGTTCTATTTGGAATAAAGTACTTTTTAAAAAAAAATGAAATAAAGTATTATTTAATCATGATTAAGGGTGTGTTTGGTTAGAGAAGCCAACTAAGAAAAAAAAAATTTAAGTGTGGTTAACAAAATGTTTTAAAAAAACATTTAAAAAAATTCTTTTTAAAAAATTAGAATTTTGGGCATTTTGACTTCTGCTTCTACTTCTATTTAAAAATTTAAATAAAAAAATTTTTCAACATTTATGCAAACATCAAAACTACTTCTTTTCTTAAAAATAAAAGCACTTAAAATTTTGAAATTATTAAGCGTTTTTTTTTTAAAAATTATAGCTTCCTAAGATGTACTCCCTCCGTCCCAATTATATTGTCCACATTTTCTTTTTTGTTTGTCTCAAATATATAGTCATATACCATATATAGTAATATTTTTTTTACATTTTTTTACTAATATACCTCTATTAACTATACCTAGAAAATTGTGCAATTATTTTTTTAATACATTGAATAGGGATAAAATAGAAAGTCTGCATAAAATTTAATTTTCCAATAACTTTTTCTTAATCTATGTGAAAAATAAAAAAAAAATAATATATATGGGACAGATAGAGTATTAATTAAGCAAATTCGATTATTATGTATCTATAGGACGGGAACCACCGAAGAACATTTCGGATCTACCAAACTCCAATCGGACCTTTTGATTTCCCTATCTGAATAAGACGAATAAGAGCAATCACAAGTTGCAATGTGATCGGACCTTCCGAATGCACTTAACCTTCTGATCTCTTATATATACTCGTATGTTTACATATTGGACAACTTGTTGCTAATTACGTCCTTGTTTTTATTTTGGATAACTCATTCAATGGGAAATTAAGGTCTCAATTTGAATGGTTCAGACATATAGGGCAGTGGTTAGACGAGATCATACACTAGTTGTGATCCATTGGAGCTAGGTTTACTATTTGTTATTTGGATTATCATGTATTTTGGATCATTTACGATGTTATTCGATTTTGAGTATAAATGAATTGTGCATGCAATTATTATCTGTTTTGTAGCAGCTTAGGCAAGGGCTCTACATTGACATGGTATCGGTGCATGCAAATATTTTTTGGGGGCATTGTTCTCTTTTGGTTCCTTTCAGATGTCAGAAGAAGATAGCAGTCATGACAATGTTGTACACGGAGGTTATGGCGACAAGGCAGGTCGGGCTTTTCGTCACAGGGGGTCATGGCAAAATGCGCCATAGAGACCATCACGAAAGGTGCATGACGAAGAGAGCACATCAATATTATAGAATTCATGAAGATTGGACCTTCTCCACTGACAGGGGAAGAGAGTGGCTCTACAGCTGAGGCTCGGGTAGAGCGAATGGAGCAATGTTTTCGAGTCTTGCATTATGATGAGGATGAGAAGATGGAGGTATATTCGACTTTATGATTCAAAGAAAAGCTCGAAAGTTGTGAAAATTCACGTCTGTCATTCTATTCCAACAACAGGGATGGGTATTATGAGAGCATTTCAGTAAGCCTTTTATAAATCATCACGTTCCACCATATCTCCGTCAAGCAAAGGGAATGGAGTTTTTGATAATCAAGCAAGAACATTCGACTATCTAGGAACATTAGGGACCGATTAACCAATGCCGACAAGCTGATATCAGTATCTCTAGGAGAAAAGCCATGCAGACCAGTACGAGTTCTAGCTCATTGGGACCAAGAGCCACAGCCCGAAATTTTTTCAAATTTTTGTATATAGAAATTTTGAAAAATTTTGGATTAATTTGGTGTTAGCCTCAATTCAAAATATTGAAAGATTCGAGAGTTTAAAATTTTAGCCCGGATAGACCAGAAATCATGGCTCCGCCGTTGCCAAGGATTCCTTTAAGAAGTCGGTGTCTTCTTCCTCATCCTAAATTTCTAGAGAAGTACACCAATTTGGTATGGAAAAACAACGGTGTGGTCATTGTGAGGGAAATCATCGGACTGATAAATATCGACAGACGACATGTACTTGTTTTAACCGTGGAGTATTTGTTCACATGAGGAGAGACTGTCCTAACCTGGATAACCAAAGTGGAGCCGATCGAAGGCTCGATGATGGGATCTTACAGTGGGAGACAGTCTGAGGGCATTATGAAACAAAGAGGTTTTCTTGGTCAATGTTCCCTTCGTGTATGGACATCTCAGGGATCTCAAAAACACCCACGAGTCCAAGGTTAAGTGTTTTCTTTAAACCAAGAGCAAGCTGAGGAAGAAAATGAAATACTCGTCACAAGTATATATACTTCTTTTATGTGGTATTCTTATAAAATTCACAGTGGCGCAGAGCACTCATTTATAGCACTCGATTTTTTAAGAAGTATATAAGATGTCGTGCATGTCATTATACATTTCAACGTCTGTAGTTTCGACTTTTGAGCTTAGATGTCCTCGCTAAACGCTTATCATTAAAATGCCTTCTAGATTTTGAAGGTAACTCGTTGTCAACAAATCTGATAATTTTTGTCATGTAGGATTTTGATTGTAACATGAGAATCGACCTATTGATCACCAAGTATAAAGCAACAGTAAATAGCTATCAACGACTTGTACAATTTCAATTGGAAGACAATGAGCGAGGGTTGATTTTTTTACGGTGAAGGGGCTCTATTTGTAATGTCGCTAGTATCTGCTTTGAAAGCACAATGTGCCTTATAAAAAAGAGGGGGAGTACCTCATCTATGCAATGGACATATCGAATGAATTAATCGACGTTAAGAACATTATGAATTTTCTAATATCTTCTCCGATGAAATTCCTAGACTTCTTTCAGAGAGGAAGTTGAATTTGAGATTGACAAATGTCAAGAACTACATCCATCTCCAAGGAACTTTGCGGGTTGGCACCATCAGAGATTAGAGAATTGAAGCAACATTTTGCATCAATACTCTCATGTAACTTCTAGTTATCTGAAATTTATTTTTGAAATTTTAGTTTTTTTCCATCTTGTGGTGTCAACATATATATTATCACATCAGTACTCTCGCGTGTAGATGATGGAACTGATCTCTAGCTAGTAAAAAATTAAAATAAGAAATGATGAAACTATAATTTTTTTAAGAAAATGAAAACTATATAATTCTGTCTTCTATATTTGCCATCTATATTGCCAAATTTTATTCTAATATCTTTCCTTTTTGTAAATTTTATTTTATTTTTTTTCCACGTGATGTCAAGTTGTATGTTATCACATTCCTACTGTGACTAGAATTGAATAATAAAATGCTAAAATTGCGAAAACAAACTTAAAATTACATAAATGATCCGATTTTGACAATATAGATGATTAAGATCAAAACAAATAAACATACAAGAACAAAATTAAACATTATTTTTTATAAAAAAATAAATAAAATGATGATATCAGATTAAAATTCAACATACCATAAATTTGTCGATGCAAAATGAACCATGATCTGTTGATATTTTCCGTTGTACATAAGAGCACGTGCGTTAACTTGGGTACCCTTGTCCGAAAAAATATTGCATAATGCTCCACAAAATATACTTTTTCCTTGAATTCTTTTGAAAACGGTCATATTTTATCACATCATTGCCTCACCAGAATTAATGGGAACATCCGAACATATATATATATATAATCGATAAAAATCTCAGCCCACACATAACATCTTTTTTCTTTGGGGAAAACAAGGTCGTGATTCTAAATAGAAACACAACGAATCCAAATAATAATAAGGGTTTACCATGTTCGTCGTTCGGCGAATATGATTGCTCATTCTATTGCGCATTTTAATTTTCCTTCTCAAAATCTTACAATTTGGGAGTATGGAAATTTTTCGGTTTGGTTGGTAGATCTTGTAACTAAAGACTTTATTTTGAAATAATATTATTACAAGTTTTGCCCGTCAAAAAAAAAATATATATATATATATATATATATATAGAGTTTTTTTCAAGTGCCCACCTACCATGTCCACCACCATGCCCACCAATGATGTGGCACTATTCTATTGGACCTACAATTTATCACATCTTTATCACATCCAATAGAATAGTGTCACATCATTGGTGGGCATGGTGGTGAGCATGATACGTGGGTACTTGAAAAAAACTATATATATATATATATTTTTTTTTTGGAATTGTAATGGGAACATTTCATATATATCGAAATCTATAGCATCTGCTCATCAAACATTTTCTCCATCAAATCAAAATTAATATTCTCACGTCTAAATTTATCTAACATCTCTTTATATGTTTTACATCTTACACAATTGGTTTCTTTTAATAAAATTTATGATTATTTTGTTATATTTTAAATTATCATTTCGATAATGATGATGTTATTATACAATATTAGATATTTAATTTGTAGGAGATAATTTGTGAACTTTATACACTTGCATCCAAACAAAATATAATTTTCACAATACATAATGTAACATCAATAATCATTTATAAAACATATGACCCTTGTGTAAGTTAAAGTGACCATATTCTATAATGTTTCATCCGGTGAACATATATTTTACTTCAAATCTTTTGTACTCTATATTTTTTTAGATTAAACATACCGTATATAGGTAGTGCTTCCTAGAAACGTACCGTACTCAAAATTTTGTTAAAAAAAACTGAAAAGTATTTTTTAGGTAGTGATTGGGAGAACTTCTATTAAGCATTTTTCAGTTTTTCTTTAAAAAAATTTTGTTAAAAAAAAAAAAGCTGAGAGGTGCTTTCTAAAAACTTTTCAAAATATTATCTTATAAGCTCTCTCAAACACTACCATAATTGTTACAAATACGTTTTCAAAAATAATACGCTCAGTTTGGTTCGGGGGATATGATTGATAATATATGGTTAAGTAATGTAATGTAATAAAAAAATAAATTAGAAATGATAGTTAATATAATATTTGATTTAATTAATATATTATAGTTTATTGATTTGATTGATTAAATTATATATAAAAATGATAAATTACCATTTTGTTCTTTTAACAATAAATAAAATATAAATAATATAATTTATAAGGGGTAATATAGTAATTTGAATTCGATGATTTGATTGATGTAAGATAAATAATTAATGATTTGATTGATGTAAAATAAATAATTAAGAAATGGATAAATAATATGTCAAAAAGAACGTAAGATTGGATAAGATAAGTTATATCGAAATTAATAATACTCCAACCAAACACAGCCTAAAGAAAACATCTCATTCGTGTAATTGACAGCCAAGTATCATGCTAAATTAAAAATAAGTGGTGATTAGAAATATAAGATTTGACATTTGCCAAACAAAGTCCCAAAAAAAAATAATAATAAATGAATCAATCTTAATCCATAAGGCGGTGAAACTTAACTAAAGTAACATTCATTAGCGAGATAGTCTCCACGCCATTACCGAATGACGTTATTGCCCTGGACGAAGGTTCGGTTGAGTACTGAAAAAAGTGTCTTTCGTAGGGGTAAAATGGGAATTTCAGAGCAGAAAATATAATTAAAAAAAGACTCGGAATAAATGGCTTCCTCCTTATTTGCCACAAATTTCCTTGGTTTTATTTATTAATCAATCCACACTCCTCCTAGAACACACGTAAGCACATATATATACACACAAAAATCCCTGTATCTATAGGAGATGGAATCGAACCTTACGGAGCAGGAAATCGAAGCAGTGGTGCAGTTAATCCAGCTGAGCGGCGACTGCCGGGAGGATTTTCAGGTGTTTTGGGTGAATTTGCAGAGGCGGAAAGAGGAAGAAGAGAGCGTGGGCGAAACGTCGTCGTCCGCCGGCGGCTTGGTGGATCCAGACAACTGCTTGGACACGGAGGTGCTTCCGCGGATCAAAATCAGGGTGGGATCCATTGCTGATATCTATGGAAAGACCGGGGAACCTCTCATGATCAACAACAGGCGGCGTAAGAGGGTTTGATTTGCGTTTCCCTTTTTCTTTTTTTCTTCAAAATCTGAACTTTTTGAGCATCGTTTTTGTGTAAATATATGATGTTTTTTTTTTTTTTATGTGTAATATTACTGCGTGTAAATTAATAATCTGTTACTTAATTTTACAGTCTTTATAATTATAATATATATAATCTGGAATTTTCTTAATTAATCGTTCCGAGATTTGTTATTATTCATTGGATAAATATTTGTTTTAGGATTGGAGTTGTTGGAGTTTAGACCGTACGTAATTCAATTCATTGATCCCAAAATATACTACAGCTAGCGTATTGAAGCTACTAAAATCATCGGCGAGAAATGATATCGCTTTTCTTTTGTAATCTATTTTCGTATATATTTTGTTGTACGTTATACATGGGATATTTTCATTTATTTTTCTTAATTTTCTTTTATCTTTTTTTTTAAAAAAAAAAATAAGAAAAAAATGGGGATGTTTACAATATACTTCCATTTCTTTTCTTTTTTTTTTTTTTTCTTTTAAACGTGCTTGAATCAGTGAATTTCAAATTCACTCAACATTATACGCAATTTCAATAACAATTACAACGAATTTCAATTACACGAATTCATTCTCTCAAATCTAATCAATCAATTCAGAACTTTGAGATTTATTTAAAAGTCCTCATTTCATAATATCCCAATGTAAAAATTAAGATTTCTAATTTTAGTGGGGGACGCAAAATGATACGTACGTATCGAGAGCTAGCACCAATTGAAATTTTTCGTTGATATACATAATAATAGCTCCATGGTATATGATTAAGTGTATGATTACGTTTAGAAGTAAGAATTTCAAATTTTATGAATTTCGATAATAGTTTTGTTGTTAACAATGAAATTAACAAGAAAAATAATATTAAATTCAAATATTACTCTTTTTTTTTCACAAGTAAAGTCATCTCTTACTTATCTAAATAACAAAAATATTATCTTTTCATCCAAACACAAGTAAATATAATTATTAGATCAAGAAAAGATTCTAATTGTGGAGGATTATCAGATGAATTACCATTTAATTTGTTTAATGTTACCGTGTTGTATGGGGCGACAAGTCTTAATCAGCACTTAAAGGATTTATGTAATGCAATTTATATTGTACAAATATGTTTTTTTTATTTGCTTAAATACAGTTGTGTATAACAAGATTAACGATAGTTTGCATTATTTGCTGCGACGCCCCCGCGCAGCGTACCAAATTGCAATATTGATTCCCATTATGCAACATATATATGTAAGGGTACATGCATGCACCTAGCTGTAACATTGTGAGCACATAAGTCAGCCTAGCATATATGTTTCATGCACATCTTGATATAGTCGCTCGAAAACTAGGAGGTTCGGTGCTCCGAGGAGACTGCTTGAATAATTTTTTTAAGTCGTAGATATGGATATGATTAGGTTTTCGTTCAATGTTAGGTGTATATACATATATTTTTTTTTGTGACGTGGGAACCCACAACCGCTATTTTTCGGTGCGTTCTGGGTAAACCCCGGACTAACAAAATAGCCTGCAAATTACGCTAGTCAGGTAAACCACATGCACTAGGCAAGCCTGTGACAGGCTAGTCCAAGAAGATGTTGGTAGGAGAAATCAAACTCCTGACCTATAGCTAAAAGTTTTCACATACTCCACTAATGTGGAGACACCTTGGGGGCGGTTGTTATATATTTATTGAATATGAACAAAGTGGTATAAATGATATTATCCAAGGTGTCGAAATATAAGAACGTACGTGGATATCCTAGGTATCATCAGTCATGCACTCATAGTCAAGGTCATACGACGATACAAATTAACTTAAGTTAATAATGTTTAAAAATAACAATTGTGTGTGCTATTGAGAGGTGGAAATGAGATTTTAGTAAAGAATAAAGAAACAATACGATACAAGATATAATGTATTAAATGATTGATGAAAGAAGAATCACATATAATGTAGATAATTTGGTTTGAGGTATGATATAAGTAATATATAGATAAGTAGTATAATGTAATAAAAATAAATATGAAATGATAGTTAAAATAGTATTAGATTTGATTGATAGATTATGGTTTATTTGATTTGATTGATTAAATTTTATATAAAAATGTTAAAGGACTATTTCGTCCTTTTAACCATAAATAAAATAAAAATTATATTATTTATAAGGGGTAATATAGTAATTTGAATTCAATGATTTGATTGATGTGAGATAAATAATTAATGATTTGATTGATGTAAAATAAATAGTTAATATATAGATAAATAATATGATGAGAAAAACGTGGGATGGAATGTGATGATTTATACATATATTAGTAATATGGTGAACAGAACGGTAGCTAATTGTAAAATAATTATACCGACTTTACATGCAATTGATTAATGTGTCACTATCAAGAAATAGAAGGAGCTGATTGCAAATAAAAAAACATTTGAAGGTTCAATCTGCTAGTTTTACCCAATCACACATCTTGGTTTGAGAGGACTAAAAACATTTTTACCGTGATATTTATTTAATCCATTCAAATTATTATTATTATTATATAGGGAGTATCAAATAATAAAATCTTAATTACTCCAAATCCTGACCCCGCCCCGCGAGAAAAAGCAGCGAAAACCCAGATGGAATCCGCGGCCCTCACAGAGCCCGAAGTGGATGCGGCCCTGCTGCTGATTCAACTCAGCGGCGGCTCGGAGGAGAGCGGCGGAGATGCGGCCAAGACGGTGGAGCAAAGCCGCGAAGCCGAAAGCGTGGGGGATTCCAATGAAATATCCTCCGTCGGCATGGTTTTCATGAAACAACCGCCGCACCGCCGCAAAAAGAGGTTCCGATCCATCGTTGATCTCTACCTCGTCACCAAACCAATCTGCAAGGAATCGAGATAAGAAATCCAATATATAGTTTTAATTAAATATTAGCTCGGAAATTCAAATAAATATCTATATATGTATATTTAATTTAGTTTATGTGTACGAATTTTAACTGTAAAAATTAACAGGTTTACAAAACCCTATTGTTGATTTCAGGAATGTAGTAGCAAGTTTTGTGATTTATGCCCCTTTTCCTTAAATTTGCTTTCATGTATGTATTTCGAAATTGGGAATATCGTCGATTCAATTTTGTGACACTTTCCGGTAACTCAATTTTACTTCAGAATTAATCGACACGGTTAATGGAATTATAATAAGTCAAATTGTAATTATTAATTAGGATCATTCTCAGAAACCTAACAACGTCAAAAATTGTCTCAGAAATGATAGATAGAGAGAGGTATGAATTTCTCGAGCGAATCCGCAGTACTACGTGATACTCGGCGAAGAGTCCATTGATGAAAAGGGGTTGAGATTATTGATATATATATATGTTAATTAAGTGTTAAAAATGATACACTATGTTTATAAAACTTAATAATTATCTTCTTGATTATATATATATATATATATAGATGAGAGTTGATATTTACACTCCATTTTTTGTTATTTGCATTTTATTTGTGAATAAATTTTCAATCCATTTTACAAAGTGGAGTGTAAATATCAACTTTCTATATATATATATATTATTAGAACGCCGCGATGAAATTATGTGTTTTATTATATTTGTACTGCTAGTTAACATAAGAATAATAAAGTTAAAATTTATGCTTCTAATAGCTAGTTTCTAGTATTTTATAGAAAGAAATTACCGATGCTCCTTCCAAAAGAGTTGATATTAAAACTTTATTTTGGTTGATTTACGACCACAAGTACAAAAAAAAATTATGAATAAATGAAGCATGCATGCAAATTCTCGGAATTTATCTAGAAAGTTCCACGTTTGTCTTTCATAATTTATTAATTTGACTTTTGTGTATCCCAAGATTTATATAAATATATTTTTATATATATATATATATAGTTATGCTATGTTGTCCACTTCTCGTGGACATGCAGTCTCTCAATAAAACGAATGTTAAGCTTCGATTACTAGCATGGGTTTGAGCTTTGAGCTCCAACTTCTAATACTCATTCACCTTTTTGATTTCATGAAAAGTTTTTATTTTAGGACATCACAAGTTAAGTTCTAGTGGAGAGAACGTTTAATATGTTGTAATTTCTATGTTATATATATGTTTGTCGATCATCGTTAATTTGTTATAGTCAAATTTCAGCACTTTTAGCCTTATATATTTTGTTTTTGACAATTTCCATTAATTTTTTTAATGATAGTGTTGATATTATATTGCACATATATGTCAGTGTTATATCGGCAGCACATTGATATCATATCAATATCATATTAAAAAATAATCGAAATTATAATTTAAAAAAAACAATAACAAAAACAAAAACAAGTTCAAAGATAATAGATTAAGACTGAAATTTAACAATATAATTAAAATTAAATATATAAAACCAAAATTATAAATTTTCTAAAATAATTTTGGAACAGTGAGATGATGGAAAACAAAATAGTTAATTTTGGTCGTCCTTCTCTTTTTACTTGTTTTCACAATTTCATATAATGGTCAGGGACCCTTCATGCCCTAACACCTTCCCCATTTAGTGCTTTTATCCATCTACAATAACTCAATAAGCAACTCCCTAGTATTAGGATTTTCTGGTTATAATAAGATTTTTGGAGTTAGATAATTTTGTGAATAGACATATATCAAAAGAGTTTTCTAAAACTTTCCTTGATCAACTAGATATTTATTTTTTATCATGGGTATTTTACAATTAATAAGGGAAATTAGAAAAATTTTAAGTAAGGGTGTAAACCAAGGTGTATACTACAAGGTGTACATCTAGCATTTTTCTTAGTATAGAGATAACATATGAAAAAAAAAAAAAGGTAAGAAATAAAATAATTTCATATTTCTATCTTTCTTTGAAAAACATCCAACAAAGTCGACTAGAAGATCATTGTAAACCCTTGTTATTTAAGCCAACCCATGCATTCATTCTATCTATTTATTTTTTGCCAAAGTCTACTTACTTCTGGAGAATTACATCCAATATTTTAAAACCACTGGATTACGTGAATTCTACATATTTTATGAGATATGTACTCCTAATCTTGAAATCTGATCATTAAAAATTCGCCCCATGCGCATAGATAGAACTATAGGGGGGTTAGGCTGAGCTTCAGCCCAGTTTAGCCCAGCCCATATAGTGTCATGTTTTCAAAACCAAACCGGTCGGTTCGACCAGAAACCGGCCACTGTTCCGAAACACCCCAAAAATCATTTTTGTTTGTTGAACCGGTCAATAACCGGTAAAAACCGATCCCAAAAACCAGCCAAAATACGGTCGAACCGGTTTTTGGAATTTTTTTTATATTTTTTAAATTAGTTTTTTTAAAAAAATTTAAAACTTTAATTTAATATTTTATTTTATATATACATGATTATTTGAAATTTTTACTTCGTTAAAAATATTATTTTAGTATTATTAGAGTTTTTTAATTAATTAATATATTTTTAAAAATATATATAACTATAATTAATATTTTTAATATATTCATATAGTAATTTATTTTTCAAACTATGATAAATATATATTTTTGTCTATTTATATACATCTTTTAGGTTTTTAAAATTTAGAATATATTATTAATTATATTATATTATATAAACGGTTTTTCGGTCCGACCGTCAGGTTAAAACGGTCCAATCGGTTAGACTTTTTTTCAAGATAGATCTGTTCGATTACCGATCCGGTTATGAAAACATTGATATAGTGTATGTATATGTATATATATGTTTATACATTTATTCTTTATAGTTAATTGGATTTTTTTTAAATTTATTGATATATATTGGTTTTATTTCAAGTTATTTGGGCTTCGATCTAAATTTTGTATATATATTGACCATTTCATGGAATATTCAATAGATTAAATATTATATGCTATTGAGTAGAAAATAACATCATAAATACAAAGTAAATCTATAATTATGTAAATTATCAAATTCAAAAATTTATACTTCATAAAATATATATAAAACAATTATTCAAGTTATTTTAAAGAGAAAAAATATTTTATTCATTAACCCATCAAATTTTCATAAATTTTTTTATAAAATATAATATAATTATTCAATACATTCACTATTTTATTCATTAACCCATCACTATTCCTGGATTCGTCCTTGCTCGCGTGAATTAGAGGTTTATTGAGAAAGCAGGCAGAGAAGGAAGGAAAGTTAACGATGATAATGTTAATATATTAAAAAAAGTTTCTGATACATAAAACGATACAAATAAAATATATATATATTATAATCATTGAACATAATAAATTAACATATAAAAATATATTTACAAAGCTTATTTTTCTTCATTTTTTCTTAATTTTTTCGTTAAAAAATAAATACTATTTATATTTGATATTAGAAAAAATAGTGTCAAAATATTTTTTTTTATAATGAACTAATTGAAATTAAAATATAAATGTATTGATTGCAACTTTGAACCCAAAAAATATTCCTTCTAGTGCGCAATAATAGTTTTTAGTTTTTACGATCAAATAATAATCGAAAATAAATACATCGATCCATCTAAATATGATCCATAGTATAATTTATTATTGAGTGATGCTACATGTACAATGAAATTTGTACATCAAATCTTACAACACAAAAAATTTAATACAAAAATTTAATTTATTAAAATCTCATAATACAATAAATACAAAATCTCACGATATTATCGTTGCAAATATTGTTGTACACGATATTTGTTGTAAGTTTAATATCATTCTTTATTAATTGGATCATGAGATTATAGGCCCAACAAGACCCAGAAACTTAACCCAAAAGTTGTCGGCCCATATAATTTGTTATCACCGTGAATGATATAAATATTTGAAGTCCTTTAGGGTTTTTAGCAGAGCGGAAGCCTCATCTTCAAGCGCAGTCGCCGTTTGTTCTTGCAGGTCATTACGACGTAATTTGATTTCAGTTTGTTACTAGATTCAGGTTTAATCAACTTTAGGAGCATGTTTTATAACACTTATTCCTAGATTTTTGTTTAGAAATGATCCATTTGACCGATATGTGAAGTGTAAATGATTGGATAATGGTGTATAAGGTTTGTTTGATCGATATATCAGTGTAGAAAATTTGTGGTTTTTTACTCATTCCGTGTTGAAATGTTTGTGTTTGTGGAACTGATGGTGATTGAGTAGCTGCAATTGTCAATTACGCTTGTTAGAGTAGTATTGGTTTGTTGTGTTTTGTGGTTTTCAATGGTTTTCGAATTTTGGGTGGTGTTGCGCAGGTGGAGGAGGCGAAAAGATGTCGCACAGGAAGTTTGAGCACCCAAGGCACGGGTCACTCGGTTTCCTCCCGAGGAAGCGGGCTGCTCGCCACAGGGGAAAGGGTAAATATTGTTTTGCAGATTAAGCTATGGAATAATGCGACTCGTTTTTGTTACGGATTAATCAATATTAATTTGAAAGTTTCTTGGACAATCTTGGAAATATTACCAAATTCTGAGTCTGAAGTTTGTGATGTACTTTATCCTTGTTAAATGGACGTATTTAATTCATGTATGAGGCAATATAATTGCTTGGTAGCTTATCGTCACTCTTGCTTCTTGCCATGAATTATGCAGTGAAGGCTTTTCCCAAGGATGACCCCAGCAAGCCCTGCAAGCTGACAGCCTTCTTGGGTTACAAGGCTGGGATGACTCACATTGTCAGAGAAGTTGAGAAACCCGGATCAAGTAATGTTTCTATCTGAAATTTCTACTGAGTGTCTATTGTGTTACTTTGTTATTGGTGGCAAGCTCAGCAAGTATAATAATTCTTTCCAAATAGCTGAGCTCTCCGGTGCCGGAGCAGCTCTATAAATAGCATGCTCTTATATCTTACTCGTGATTTTAGACTTTTATTTCTCCTAGTTAGTTCCTTTTACAAAAGTTCCTACTAATTTAAATCGCAAAACTTTTTCCTGGTGCAATGTACTGTTTCTTGTGGAAGGCAATTCTTGTTTGCATTTTGGTCAAATTAGCATTGATCTTTTATCTGTAATGTATCTTCAGCTGTGTGTTAAACAAATTTTTTTCCTTCTGTTATTTTCAACAAAATTGTGATATTTACTTCGTGCTGAACTTGTACTTTCGTTTTGCATATTTTACTCTTTTTATTGATGCTTTGTGTTCTTGTTCCCTCTCACAGAAAACATGCCTGCTTTTGTGTTTGACTGTTATTTTATTTAGTTGTGAGTTAACTAATTGTTTTAAGCTAAAATAAAATTTGCTTTGATCTATTTGTAGAACTGCATAAGAAAGAGACTTGTGAGGCTGTCACTATTGTTGAAACACCTCCTATGGTGGTTGTTGGAGTGGTTGGTTATGTGAAGACTCCTCGTGGCCTTCGTTGTCTTAACACTGTTTGGGCACAGCATCTCAGCGAGGAGGTTAAGAGAAGGTTTTACAAGAACTGGTGCAAATCCAAGAAGAAGGCCTTTACCAAGTATGCCAAGAAACTGGATGCTGATGAGGGGAAGAAGGATCTCCAATCACAGTTGGAGAAACTGAAAAAATATTCTTCTGTTGTTCGTGTGCTTGCTCATACTCAGGTATCAACTCGATCTTATTACTGTTTTTAAATTTCAGTTGTGTCTTGAATTTGACTTAGCGCTGGATTATGTGTTCTTAATGTAAATAGGCTTTGAATCATAATTTCATTTACAATGTGTTGATGGCTTGGGAAAACTACTGAGCCAAAAATTAGTGCTTTGTCCAGTGGCATATAGGAATGCCTTATTTGGCTTCGTACATTGTATTAAAACTCTGTTTTATTTGTCTATGCACTTTTAAAATTACGCAGTAGGAATGTTGCATCAATTGATTTAGAATATACTTCATGGCTCGGTTTGGGTTTATCTCCTAAATGTTTTCTTTCCATGCAACAGTTGACTATTTTTTGTGAAAGCACCGGTTTTCGACAATTGTCAGATTATTCTAATGAATATCATGTATTAATTATGCAGATAAGGAAAATGAAAGGGCTGAAGCAAAAGAAGGCACATTTGATGGAAATTCAAGTGAATGGTGGAACTATTGCCCAAAAGGTTGACTATGCATACGGTTTCTTTGAGAAGCAGATCCCTGTTGATGCTGTCTTCCAGAAAGATGAAATGATAGACATTATTGGTGTCACAAAGGGTAAAGGTTATGAAGGTGTTGTTACCCGATGGGGTGTTACTCGTCTTCCCCGCAAAACTCACAGGGGTCTTCGCAAGGTTGCTTGTATCGGAGCTTGGCACCCTGCCAGAGTTTCATTCACTGTTGCCAGGGCTGGACAGAATGGATACCATCACCGTACTGAAATGAACAAGAAGGTGTACAAGCTTGGAAAGGCTGGTAAAGAAGATCATGCTGCCATTACCGAGTTTGACAGGTTAATACTATTCTCTCCCCATTCAGTTTTATCTATACTCTTGTCTGTTCAAATCATGTCAACTTCCCATTGTGTTTTCTATTATTCTATTTTCTCAGGCGTTTTCTGTATTTTATGAGATGAACATTTTTTTAATAAGAAGTGATCCGCTAAATGAACTTCGTTCTGTGATGAAGACTATTGAGTCAAACTGAATTCATGAATGTAGCTACCATTTATCTCTACAATGTATTGAACAGTATAGTCAATTCTTATCTGCTGCTCTCAGCTCTTAACAAGTTAGATAGTGTTTGGGAGATCTTCTACGAATCACTTTTCAGCTTTTTTTTTACAAAATTTCAAAACACTACCTAATTTTTGACATGGCTAATTTTTTGTAATAAATGAAACTATGGCAGGACGGAGAAAGATATTACACCAATGGGTGGATTTCCTCACTACGGTGTTGTCAAGGACGATTACCTGATGATCAAAGGTTGCTGTGTTGGTCCTAAGAAAAGGGTTGTTACTCTCCGTCAATCCCTCCTCACCCAGACTTCTCGTGTTGCCCTTGAAGAGATTAAGCTCAAGTTCATCGATACCTCGTCCAAGTTTGGACATGGACGCTTCCAGACAACCCAGGAGAAGCAGAAGTTTTATAATCGAGTCAAGGCTTAGAAGTCTTGAGCCATTGTTGCTCGTGGGATTCTAAAACGTTAGAAGTTTACTTTTCCTGAATTCATGGTTTCCTGAGATTCGAACTTGTAAGCTGGTTTTGGTACCATTTTTTTTCCTTTGCCATTCTGTCTCGGATTGTTTACCTATCAGAACATCTGCAAAAACTTTTGTTTCTTACAGGTTGCATGCCTTGCTTTTGGTTATATAAATGTATTACAAGTGAAACATTGACTCTGCGCTAATCATTAATATCAAAAGATGTATTAAGTATTTAACAAAGTACAGTTTGTGTGCAACATAGGCATGTATGATGTACATCACTACTTATAATGATCTGTTGCATGCCCAAGTTAATAAAAGTTTTAACTTATTTAAAAGAGAGAACAATCCTTGATCCCGGTACATGCGTAGACGTCATTAATATTTTTAAAAAGAAATAACTAATTTTCATGACAGAGAGAATGAATTGAAGAAGAACAATGAATATTTAGTAATTAGTAATTATACAAGAATTTTAAAATCAGATAAGATATGATAATTATAAATAATTACAAATTAGTTCATTAATCTATACTCTTTTAACATTATTATTAACTAGCATAATCGCATATACGCATTGCGGGTGTATAAAATCATATAATATATTTAATATTGTATGTTATGTATAAATATTATTTTTTGATAATATTTAAATTTATTTTTTAATTTATAAAATAATATAAAAATAAATTTAAAATTTATTTATCAATTTATCTTATCTATAATGTTTAGTTGAGAAAAATATGAAAATTTGAAACATTGAAATTTAAAAAAAAAAAAAAAACAGTTCTTCTAGAAATAACAAATTCTTCTAAAATAACAAATAAAAATAAAAGTGTAATATTTATATCACATAAAGGCAATTTCGGAAAATGAAAAGATGGTGTCTAATAGGGAGATTCTTTATATATAGGGAGAGAGTTATGTATAAATATTATTTTTTCGATAATATTTAAATTTATTTTTTTCTCATTTATAAAATAATATAAAAATAAATTTAAAATTTATTTATCAATTTATCTTATCTATAATATTTAGTTGAGAAAAATATGAAAATTTGAAATATTGAAATTAAAAAATAAAAATAAAAATAAAAATGTAATATTTATATCAAATAAGGACAATTTCAGCAAATGATAAGATGGTGTCTAAAGGAAAAATTCTTTATATATAGGGAGAGATACTATATAGGTGATAATATATAAAATTGTAATTTTCATTTAAGTTTCACAAAACTAATTAAAAATTAGTCAATATACGAAGCATATTATTATTTTTTATACTAACGCCTCTTGAACTCGATGTGTACAAACACATATTTTTTCTGTTAATTAATTTTTATGTTATTTTCAAAACTGACATAATGAATTAAATATTCAAAAATTTAGGAGTGATAGACTATCTAATATAACATTTTTAAAATATAAAGATAAAAATATAATTGAATTTAAAAATATCGACAGAGATACTAGAGAAGATTAAAAAATGATATTTTTTAGGAAATTACAAAAATAAATTTCAAATTACTGATAAGAATAAGAAATACAAATAAGTATCAAATTCTTTTAGGTGAAAAAAAATGAGCATTAGTGTAAATTCATTTTTTTCCCCAAATTAGTTGAAAGTTAATTAATATATGGCACAAATTTTTATTTAAGGTGTGTTTACTTGGCTTGATAATAATAAGATGAGCTAATTAATACAATCTCATCCATTGTTTACTTACAAAAATCAAATCTCTTCAAATCTCAAGGTGCTTCATTTAACCTTGATTTCATGAGATTTATCATCCTTAATTACATAAGAGATAATATATCCTAAATAATATTTATAGAAAAAAATAAACAGAAATCCTAATCTACCCTCCTTCAATTCCTTTGTTTTCCTCCCAATTTATTTCTGTCTTTTTTTTTTTATATAACTCAGTTTACCAAAGTAATCTATTTTTTAAAAAATACATATTTTTATACCTAATAATTTTGTAAATAAAAATGACTCAATGTGAATCAATAATAATTTACTTCGTCAATAATTCAATCCAAATTATATGCATACAAAATTAAGCATAAGACTATATATATCATAAGTAGAGAGTAAAACTATAATTCGTCCTTCAATCATTATTTCAATCCCAAAATTAATAACTCAAAGTAAACATGTTATTGTTTATCCATCATTATTCTACATCCTTTAAAATCATTTTAATACTTCTAGTATGATTTATCCATGTGTAATCTCATCCCACTAAGTATGCGCTACTTTAAAATATAATACACTTTAAATAAGTAGTAAATATACACTTTCATAGTAATGTGAGAGGATATTATCAATCGAAGCTAATAGTTAGATTTATAACCTTGATCCATATATTTTTTTTGATATAACCTTGTACGACTTTATTTTTTTAAAAAAATATTACCTCCACTTTTAGTAAATTTTTCTTTTGTTAAGGCAACATTTTGAATGGGAATAGCCAATTAAGAACAAGTCCAAATAATTTTTCCATCAGAAAAGAAAAAAAAAAAAGGAAAGAAAGAAAGAAAGGGTTTTCTCATATTTCCCATTCAACAGATGGATGGAGAACAAGTTGAAGGGTTTTTCCATTTGGCGAATGAGAGAGTTTGAAAAATGACCTTGATCAACTAAATTTTTTGATTTATGACCTTTTTTCAAAAAAAATTTGCAAAATGACCTTCAAATACAAAGAAAATGCAAAAACAAAATAAAGAAAAAAAATTGAGAAGGTTATATTTCCAAATTATAATCAAACGAAGGTTATTTAGTTAAATAAATTTTTGGGGGATTAAGAAGGATATCGCCAAGGTCTTTAGGACTGGAATGAGGTTAAATGATTGATGTACACTCTAGGTTAAAACAAGGATACATTGCAATAAATGAGA
The DNA here is from genome assembly GCF_033568475.1 of Henckelia pumila. Taxonomy (NCBI): domain Eukaryota; kingdom Viridiplantae; phylum Streptophyta; class Magnoliopsida; order Lamiales; family Gesneriaceae; genus Henckelia; species Henckelia pumila. Next base: position 17,719,147 of record NC_133123.1, on the reverse strand, counting down.
AAATTGTTTTGAACCGAAATGTTGGAGAATAAGATGACAATTTATGTAATTATATGGAAATTGAATGATAGTGTAGGTGTGTCAATACATGAATAATTAGATCAACTGATAGACTATTGCCCTTAAAACGAGAATAAATAGTACCCCATTTATTCTATATATTTAGACTTATATGTTTTTTCACGCTAACAGAGAAATTTATTGGAAAAATAAATTTGAAATTTCAATATATCCTTTTTCAATAGGATTAAAAAAAAATTGAAAATAATTAAAAAATATTTGGATGAACTTATAAAATCCACAAAACAAACATATGCTTTTTGGAGTTTATTAATAAACCCTTCAAATTTGTTTGATAATAATTTGATCAAATACCTTATAATAAGTGGATAAAATAAGTTATTTGAGAATGACCTTACTTTTTTTTTATAAAAAAAAGTTTAATTTTTTTTTATCAATATAAGTTAACATTTGCCATAAAATTCTAAAAATATTTTAAATAACCTTCATAATACTAATAATAAATAAATAAATAAAATGATACAAAAAATGAAACTAAACTAGATATTTGAAACGACTGGGAAAAAAATATATATATGGCCGTTACATTTGAGAAGGAGCTACTAGCTAGCATGCAATAAAATGAAGTAAAATTAAGAGGGCGTGGGAATGACCCAACACACAAAATAAGAATCAGCAAAGAGTCCAAAACTTGATAGTTGAGGAACTAAACTTGTAAAGTCCCCCTTCCTAGCTAGCATTCTTCCTTGTACATGCACACATCCATCCATGGCTCTTCTTTTGTGGTAACAACCCATTCTTTTTTCCATATTCTTGGTCAGAATTGGGTTCTTTATAAATTATTTTAATTTCTGACAGCTGAAAACCCATGTGAAAATTCACTTTGTAAAATCTCCACTCTCAATTAATATAACCTTATATATGTTATTTGAGAGAGAAAAAAGTGGAAAAGAAAAAAGTTGAGTGGAGTAAGTGTGTTTAATTTAAGGGATAGTAGCAAAATGTGATCTCTAATCATACACTAAGACCATCAAATCCACACTGCTTCGATATTAGGGTCTGCTTTCTTGGACTGATGGCTAAGCTGCAATCCACAGATACCTGCATATATGCCCAGTCATTTCACTATCACTTGCTAACATCCATATAACTATCAAAACATATCTTAATCGGCAAAAACTAAAGATTCACTCGGGTTTGTTACAATTCGAACTAGTATACGCATCGATGGCACGGGACCACATGATTACTAGCTCCCTCATATTCTTTCTTCGTGGAAATCACGCCAAATAAAAAAAAAAACATTCCACTATATATCCCCTATCTTTGTTTTCTTTTATCACAAAACTTAAAAGTCCAACAAAATAAATTAAATAATACATCAATCAAATCAAATAATAAGTGAAGCAGAAGCACTCTTGTATAATAATGTCGTAGGGGGGAAATTAAAAAATATTTCGAAATTAGCAAAAATAAACTAATTATTTATTTATGAATATGGAAAAGTGGACAGTGTTAGTGTGTCGCGCGTGGCTCGACCAGTTACCAAACCCCAATCATGTTCATACCAATCAAGAAAATGACAAAAAAAAAAAAAAAAAAAAAAAAAAAAAAAAAAAAATCCATTGTTGGAGTGCGATGCTAAGCAACCGCGCATTATAGCAAACAGTGTGACGGAGCGCATGTTAGCACATCCCAGAGGTAATGGGGGAAAAAAAAAATAGGTAGGTAGGTAATATCAGTCAGTCACCTGGACCTCGGGAGAATTGAGACCAAGGATCCGGATCTTGGCTCCGACATCACCGACGACCCGAAGCTCGACCCGGTCGTTCAACGAAGCATCCCTAACCAAATCCGCAGCATCTGCTTGCAGTAAATTCACCCGGTCCACGGAAATGGTGGTCTCCACCCGTCTCACGCTGTGGGCGGGCTGGAAGAACGCGGGGATCGTCCCCCGTCCCAGGGGTATGCCGCGGTACATCACGGTGAATCTGGACTCGCCGTACTTGATCCCGACCTTGTTGTCGTTCGCCGCCGAGAAGAGCATGCGGATGTTGAGGGAGACCACGGCGGAGGAGGCCGTGGTGGGGTTGATCCCCATGTACTGAACGCCTACTTGCTGGAGGTCGAATTCGGGCTTTTTGGGCTTGACGGCGAGGACGATTACGAGGATGACGGCGAGAATGAGGAGGGCCAGGAAGGAGAAGAGGAGGAATAGGCAGCAGCAGCAGCCGCGGAAGGAGGCGGATGAAGAAGAACTAGAGGACCTGATGGTGGGTGGGTAGTAGTGGCGGTGGTGGTTACCGTTGGAGGTGGTGGGAGCTGCTGGGGCGGTGGGTCTGGAAGTCATCTTCAGCTGGGTCGGCCCCACCGGCCAGAGTACACGGCGGCGGCACCGTCGTGCTTTACAGAGAGAGCTTTTGGTTTGCTTGTAAATCACAAAAGGGGAAAGGAAAAAAATTTGGAGTGAGCCATGCTCCCTTGTTTTTATGTCTAATTATTTATTTATTGAACTCTTTTTCACTTTTATATTTTATTATTATTATATACATAATACACCTGCATGTATGCATATAATTGAGAGAGCAACAAAGATCTTATTTTCCATTCTTGTTATTTCCCAAAATGCCACAAACTTCTAATTACGGTACGAAATTAAATTCATGTTAATATAATAATAATAATAATAATAATAATAATAATAATACAATCTCTATTGAAATTTAAGCTTACGAGTGTTTTATATATTTATTCTTGAATATCATTTTAACAATGAATAATATACACATCAATATATTTATTGAAAATGTTACTTAGCATTGTCGAAATACTCTACGTTTTAAAGGGAATTAAATGTTTTGTTCTGCTGAAATAGTCGATTAAGGGAAATTCTTGGCTGCTCTCCGGGATAGTGCCCGGACGGCAATCCATTGCCAACGGCCCTGACATTGTGCACATTACCATGATGTGATGTGCACAATGGCCCGGGGCCATTGGATCTGGCAGATTGGGTAGTACCAATATGCCAACATAGAATTTTTCATCGATCAAATGAATCAACAAAATTTCTTGAGAGATCCTATATTAGACGCGGAGAAAAACTCACCCGTTTTGCTATAACAAATCACTGCAAAAAAATTAAAAATAAAATCCATACTTTCTTTTTGTATTAAAATGTCAACGCGAACATCTTATATATATAAAATTAAATTCACATGGAGTTCTACTCTTAGTACTGTAGCATAGATTAGTTCATCTTAACTAACTTATGCTTCTACGTGATTAGTTAGATTATGGAGATTATTTTAGTGATCGATTTAATGTTGCTCTCTTTCTATCTCAAACATGTAAATATGCTTGATTACTAACCTAAATGAAAAAAAAATCATATGAAAATAAAGTTTACAAACACTTCATTTTATTGTTATTTAATTCATTCTTTCAAAATTTAATTAATAAGAATATGTTAGTAAAAAAAAATAAGAAAATATGATACTAAATATATAAAGTAAATGATACTTGTTGATCTTAAAGAGAGTATATTACATGGCTCAATTAGTTCGATTGAGTAAATTATTTTAATCGTAAAATACGTTATATGTAGCATTTATTTTAACAATTCAATTCATTGCTCACTCTTGAAACTTCATAAATAATTGCATGTGGTAGTAAATCATTAGATTAGCTACCATCATAAATAACTGCGAGTAATAAAATGAAGATATCATAAATTTTATATGCTTAGTTCATTATTTTTTTTAAAAAAAAAAACATAAAAAAAATCAAGAATCAAAAGAATGAAGATGTAATCTCCAATTTCAATCTCCTGAGAGCAACAGCAAACTCCAGAGCTTCATTCATGGCATCTTTAGCACCCATCAACGATTCTTCCAGATTGTGATTCATCATGTAATAAGAGCATATTTGATTAAGAATCCGATCGTGTCTTTCTTCGTAGATCCTCACTCTTCCCTCTGCTTCTGCTAGTGCTTCATCCACCATAGTTAATTTCTCTCTTATTATTCTTCTTTTATCATTTCTTTTCTGGATTTGAAGAAGGAAAGATGCTGCCATTCCTATGATCGTGAAGATAATGCAGCTTCTTTCCATTGGGTTTGGAATGAAATGAAAGAAAAAATTCAATCTTTCCGAGTTACTTGTTGAATATTCTTTGCTTCGTTTAGAGGGAATTCGTGTGCTTTTTTCCAGTCATTTTCCATGCTCTTCTCTCAAGTTTTCAATAACATACATAACACTAAATAACCATAGAGATTTTACATATTCAGACAGAAAGTACACTAAAACACAAGCATGACATGATCTGACTAATTAGAGTTTACGGCCAAGAACCAAATTGACACAAGACATATAGATTGCGATTGGAAACAAGTCTTCAGACCAACTGGTTGGGATTTCGAACTACATTTACAAAGCTACTTGGGAACGGGATTTAATCTTAGACATCATGGGAGGCACCAAGTACAGATTTTGAAGTCGAATGCATCGAAGATCAATAGCTCTGATCCACCTCCTCTGGATGAAATCTTGATCCGGTGGTCGGCTTATCCTGTAAGCAATGAAATAGAGAAATGAAAAGATTTATGTTTATGGTAATCAATGAGGTCATTTCTCCAAGTTATTGCTACCTGCGTCGGAAATGAAATCTTGATACATCTCGGAAGGCTTGGGTGCCCTGCTTTGTGCGGTGTGGAGGAAGTTCTTGAGCTGTTGATTCTGCACAATCATCTCCCCTATCTTGGCATGCCAATGTGCTTCCCTTTGTTTTTGCCGCGCCTCCATCTCGATAACTTTAGCTTGCATCTTTTGTAGTGTGTGCATCACCTCCAAAGACGACTGGCCACTGTGGCCTCGAGCCCACCAGTAGTCACGCCATCGGGAGGCCTTACTCCGACGACTTCTCCGTGAAATTTCCAAATGCGATAATCTCGCAATATACCATTCACCATCAAATGATCATACATGGTCGCCCAATCGTGGCGCGCCTAGTTGATGCATTTGCGACATGGACATGGTCTCGTGTCATTATGAGTCGTCCCAACAAATGCAACACGTAAAAAGTGTAGCACTCCCACTCGATACTCGACGGTGCCAGGGGCACAGTCCATCCACGCCCGGTTCATGATTCAGTCCTGTTCCAGTACTCTTTAAATTAAATACTCATTTCGTCACCATGTATAAGATTCACATAAGGGAAGAAGATGCAACATATCAAAGTAATAATCAAGTCCAAAAATTAGACCATCCTTGTACGTGCTCCCGAGTCTGTTCGAATTACAGCACACTTGTTGGCCTCAATAAAAATGGGGAATGGGCATTAACATTATATTATTGAAATTGAGTCGGGAGAAATTTAAAAAGGGTGAAGAAAATTGAAATAGGAAGGTGAAAACTGGGAGGGAAAGTGGGGGCGGGGGGCTTTTTTCATGTTTCAATTTTGGACCATGCTAGTATAAATTGGATTACAAGTTGGTTTACAAATTATATTTGTAATTACAAAATTATCCTCTATATATTTTTGAATGATTTTTTCCAAATAAAATGTAGAAATAATTTTGTCAATTCAATTGTATTTTGTAACCCAACTTGTAATATCATTTATACATATAGCATTTTCCTTCAATTTTCAGCTAAAACGCTGCGAGCCTTTTCTTTGTTTTTGTTTGGACTTTGGACAGGACATTGAATCGAAACAAACATTATGATAATATTAAAACCTCCTCAAAATAATTTATCCATGGTATTATTTAGAACCACTTATATATCACAAATGTTTTTACGAAATGGTCACACGGATCAATTTTATTAGATGAATATCATATTCGATACGACTCATTAAAAAAATATTATTTTTTATTTCAAAAATATTATTTTTTATTGTAAATATAGACTGAGTCGACCAATCTCTCAAATCATTTTACATGTCACATGTTTTGGGGTTTTTTTTATTTTTACTGTAAATAAAAAAATAAATTTCAAAAATACCGTAAAATTTAAAAAATATCATGAATACTGCTGTCCAGTAGGCAGCGTCCTCCGCCACGAAGAGCGGGTGCTGCCTAGTAGGCAGCATACGTGGCCACACAATACTCATTTAATATTATTTTAATTATAATATATAATACGTTAACGTGAGTATTAAATTATTGAGTTATTTGCACCAAACACCCCCGTGCACACTTCACTCATGTGAAATTTTAACAGGCGTCTTCAACCCATACATTTTAAAAAATTAGCACACTTGCCCCTTCAAATGAGTGATTGTTGCGCACGCGCTCCTCATGCGACTGGACAAAGATATTGATATTTTTTTGCACCAAATACCCCTGTAAAATGTTAAAAATGCATATTTGACCCTTGTGAAAATAATTTTTAAATCTATTCAACTCATAATACACGATTTTTATAAAAATTTAATTATAAAACATTTAGCAAACATTTTTTGTTTTATTATTTTTATTTTTATTTTTAAATTTATTATGATTATATAGTTGTTTTCTAAAAAATATTATTATTTTATCTTGTTATAATTATTTTTTTAAACTTTCTTCTTGTTTCCAACTTCTCCATTAAAAATGCATTCATAAACGAGATTTAAATACCTAAAAATACCAAAATATTAAATCAAAATGATAAGTACATGATAAGTACCAAAGATTTTAAATTTTATTTATTTTTAATTTTAATTTTTAATTCATAATTTTTAATTTATTTATTTATAAAAAAATTATTATTTTAACTATTTATCATTATTTTATCAAATCACTTTGTGTTTTCAACTTTTTCATTAAATATGATTCATAAATAAGGATTTAAATATTTAAAAATACCAAAATATTCAACCAAATGATAAGTTCATGAATGTTACTTTTTCGATTTAGAATTATATAAGCATGTTATTTTATTATTGTTTATTATAAATGTGCAATGCATATTCTCGAAAAATTTAAATTTTGATTCAATAATATAGAGTCCTAAATTGAAAAGGCAATATGTTTGACTTATCAGTTCAGTCTAATATTTGGTAATTGTAATTATTTAAATACTTGTTTATGAAAATCGTGTATTATGGGTTGAATAGATTTAAAAATTATTTTCACATGGGTCAAATATGCATTTTTAACATTTCACGGGGGTATTTGGTGTAAAAAAAATATCAAAATCTTTGTCAAGTCGCATGAGGGTCGCGTGCGTAATAATCACTCATTTGAAGGTGCGACTGTAATGATTTTTGAAAAGGTCAGGGTTGAAGACGTCTATTAAAATTTCACATGGAAGAAGTATGCATTTTCAATATTTCACAGGGGTGTTTGGTGCAAATAACTCAATAATTTAATAATCACGGACTATATATTATAATTAAAATAATATTAAATGAGTAATGTGTGGCTAAGAAAAACATGAATGCAAAATATCTGGCTATATTATAAAACAAATTCGAGAGGTGATGTATTTGAGTAAAAAAAAAAGCTACCTAGGCGCAGGCACGCAGCAGCAGTGCATGTTCAAAAACTCGGGGTTTTTTTTATTAATAATTAAAAAAATAATTTTTTTAAAATTACTTTGATTGGTGGAGTACTGCAAAACTCCACCCACAACAGCGGACGCTGCGATTTTAGTCTTATTTTTTATTATTTTTATTATTTTTTGTTTTATTTACCATCTTGATCATTTATTTAATAAAATGATATTCAAAATTACACGAGCTTCTCTAATTTGAAAGATAAATAATATTTAAATAATCAATATCTTGTGAAAAGATCTTACGGATGTTTATACGTGATATGGGTTCATGATCTATATCTATAGTAAAAAATAATATTTTAACATAAAAAATAATAGTTTTCATGGTGGTGAACTGGAGAGCTATTTTTTAAAAAAATCTTAATTTAAAAATATTGGGTAAATTATTTTTCAAAAAAAATTTGTAATCTTTTTATTTTTCTGAAAAAATAAATTTGTGTGTGATTTGGATAGACATCATATATCTTTCTTTATTTTTTGAAAACCAAACCAACACATATTTAAATAATTTAAAAAATTTATTTTTTAGAAAAATAAAAGGATTACAATTTTTTTCGAAAAATAAATTATCTAATATTTTAAAAATTAATATTTTTTTAAAAAAATATCTGTCCAGTTCACCACCATTTTCAAAAGTAAAAAATTTTCAATGAAACGGTTCAAGTGAGCAATTTTGTGAGACGGTTATTTGATCCGCCCAAACTCATGAAAAATATTATTCTTTATGTTAAAAATATTAGTTTTACTGTAGATATGGATCGATTTGACCTGTCTCACACATAAACATATGCGAAATCTTTTTACAAGATATCTATTATTTGAAAATTATTTGTCTTTCAAATAGAGAAGCTCATGTAATTTCGAATCTCATTTTATTAAATAAATGATCAAGATGGTAAATAAAACAAACAAAATAAAACAATAAAAATAAACAAAAGAGGCTGCAGCGGACGCTGAAATTTTAATTGCATTGTCCGCTGTTGTGGGTGGAGTTTTGCAATACTTCAGCAAAATTCCACCAATCAAAGTAATTTTTTTAAAAAAATTATTTTTTAAAATATTAATAATAAAGCCCAAAAACTCGTCAATGGCAAAGGGTAAAATGTGTAAATTTCATACAAGATTAAGAGCTTGAGTGTCTATTAAATTTTGAGTAGGTCTCATATGAGACGATCTCACAGATATTTATCAGTGATATAAGTCAATCTTACCCATATTTATAATTAAAAAAATAACACTTTTGAGATTAAAAAAAATAATAATTATTCATGAGTGACCTAAATAAGAAAACTCTTTCACGACATTGACTTTTGAAACCGTCTCATCAGAATTTTTGTGTTAAATTTTCATAAAAGAAAAGTGTGAATTTTCAATATGTAACATAGAAATTTGGTGAAAAAAACTCAACTTTTTTTTACATGCAAATTGTAACATTTATTAAATAAATTCAATGTCACTTGTTACAATATAAACCAACCATAATAAAAAAAATTTCAAGCACCTAATAAAAAGATGCAGAGAAGAACAATCAAATTTTTCTAAGGCATTGGCCACTTCATTAGCCGATGTTCTAACATGATATAAATAAATAACGACTAGCTCAGCCATCTTGGATTTAATCTCTGAAGCACAATGCCCAATGTAGCTCAAATCACTCATTGGCTTCAGGACTATTTGCACTGATAAAAGTGAGTCAGACGAGACAATAATTTGGTGGAAATCCTTTTTATTAGGGGTGATCACGGTGCGGTTTTGCGGTTATTTAAAAAAAAAATTAAACCGAGTTGCTTTTTGCGGTTCGGTTATACTTTATTTTTTTAATTACGATTTTACATATAAAATTAGTTTTGCGGTTTTGAGCGGTTCCGGTTGGTTTGCGATTTTTTTAATGATAAGTAGAATGAAAAAAAAATTCTCAAATTACCGTAAAAAAAATCTCAAATTATTTAAAAAAATAATATAAAAAAATAATAAATAACATATTTAAAGATAATATAACCACAAATATTACAAAATATAATTTTATAATATATATAAGATAAAAATAAAGCATCAAAATAAAGTTAAAATAGATAAATAGGATGCTTTAAGTTTCATTTCTAGTCGTGATTATAAAATAATTTTGAATAATGTGTTGTGCTAAGAAATAAATAAGAGAAAATAACAAAAGAATGTTGTGAGAGAAATTGACAGTGTGCAATTAGATATAAGAAATTATATATTAATGTGTTGTTAATAAAATTATTTAAAGAAACTATATAAGACAAGGCGGTGCGGTGCGGGCGGTTTTCGGTCAAAAAAATAACCGCATCGTCGAGGCGGTGTGGTTTCATGATTTTTTTTTTAAAAAAAAATTACGGTTATTTATAAAAAAAGAAAAAAAACGGTGCGGTGTGGTCGGTTCAGGCTGTTATTTAAAAAGTTTGATCACCCCTAATTTTTATGAACCATCCCGAGGCCTTCTTGAATTGCAAACAACTCTCCAAGTACTGCAGACTCTGCAGAATTCATAACTCTACCAAAAGCCGCAAGAACTTGGCCTTCATGATTTCTAATTACCCCCCTACTCCACAGCGGTTTGCCGACGCATTGAATGCTCCATCCAAATCCAATTTTAGCTGGCCGATTGGCGGATTACACCAGCAAGAGGGCGACTGATTATGAGGTGCTTGTCGTTTATTAGGTCCCACCAGTAATGCCTACCGCTATTCATTCATGAATGAAGAGACACTCGTGGTAGGGTGATGTACTTCTCGTGATTCATTCGTATGCATAATCTGGCACCTCCACTTCCAAACCGGCCAAGCCTGGCATATAAAAGCCTATGTATCTTCTTTGCTAGTATGTTCTAGTAGCCACGGACATATTTCCTTGATGGTTGATATCCATACACAAATATTGCTTCAATCATCGCCATATTTCATTGTTATACCAGCCCACCCTCAAGTCGAGCAATAAAGCAATGAATGACAAGTCAAACCTTTCGAATTTCTACAAAAGGGCATCATTTAGCTATAGGAACATGGTTTCTGGTCAAGTTAAACGCAGTTGGAATAATTTTATGGTATACTCGCCACCAAAACAGCCAGAGCTTGTGCGGGAGTATTAGCGACCAACAGAACTTCCACCACCTCAGAATCATGTCTGTATTCTATTTGTTTTCGGGGGAAGATGAAAATCCATTCCAATTTTATATCCGCTTTTTACCTAGAATTGCCCTTTCGTATCATATTTCCAAAATCTAGTGTTATTCTCTGCCACAGACGATAAGTGAATATTGAGAATTTCTTATGATGTGTGGGGGTACACAAATATTCCTAATGAGTGGCTCATTCCAATGGTAATCGACAATCAGACTACTCACCCTATCACCTTCCTGAAAATCACTTGGATTGAGCTTTGATCTTAATGAGGAAATCCACTTGTCTCGAAATATGTCCATCGAACTACCATCACCCAATCGCTAGTATAATCCTTCCTCCAATAACTCATGACTCCAAACCAACGAACGCCAATTGTACGAAGGATTACTGTCGAGGTTTCATTCATTATGTCTGAGTGTTTAAAGTAGTGAGCTTTGAGCAACTGCGCTACCAGAGAGGTTGAATTCCGGATTATTCTCCAACCTACTTAGCTAGCAGTGCTTTATTGAATGTATCAAGTTTCCTAAATCCTAACCCTCCAAGGCACTTAGGTTTGCATAAAGAACCCCAAGTCATCCAATGCATTTTCATTCTGTCATTCTAAACCCCACCAAAAATTCGTACTCTCCTTTTCAATAGCACTTCAAGTTGCCTAAGGAATTCGGAAGCATGACATCTCATAATTAGGCATAGCTTGTAGTAAAAATTTGATAAGAATTTACTTCCCACCAGCCGAGAAAAACCTGCTGCCCCAACCTTTAACCGTTTCGGCCACCTTCTATACAAGATATCCAAACTGACTCTTTTACTACGGAGGGAAAAAGTAGGAAAGCCAAGATACACGTCATGCCCTTGGACCATCGGGATATTCGGTGAATTATTTATTTCCTGAGCTATGGCACTATCTGTATTATGAGTGACACATAAATTTGATTTTTCAAAATTAATCACCTGGCCAAAGGTAGTTTCATAGGAGCCGTAGGCATTCATTAATTCACCCTCTTACAATTGGCTGCAGTAGCCTTAAAGAATATGAGTCTATCATCCACAAAAAATAAATGTGCTAGAGTTGGGCAAGTGAAAAAAAACTCAACTTTTAAATTATTAAAGAAGTGATTTGCGAAAATATAGTAAATACCATCATTTTGTATTAATTTATCCCTTCCTAATTTATTATTCAAAATATTAATTCAAGAATTGGTCATATCTCCTTCGAGATATACTTTCTCGTAGGGTCGTTGAGCCCTACATCTGTTTATGTGTCTGGCATTGAGAGTTACCGCAATGCGCAAAAACTGATACTACGATGATATAGACGAGTGTGTGAGCCACCATACGGTCAGATTCTCAGATGGTGCTACATACGCATTGACGTCTAGTCTGACCAGGATTTGGTAGTTGACCAGTCATCCAGTCACCTCATGTGCATGCATCATATTAGTTTTGTATATTCATACTTTCGTACTTGGCGATTTTCGTTCATGTCCTTGGTAGTACCTTGGAAACCCCATTCCACGGGAGGGGGGGGGGGGGGGTCTCATGTTGGACGGAGCGAGAGGATCAAGGCAGGGTTAGTTGAAGGTCCAGGGGCTACTGAGAAGATTATCTTCCTACAGTTAGTTTTTTACATATGGTCGTATAAATACATTGGTTTTAGTATCGCTTGTATTCCACCGGTTTTTCATGTACTCAATTTTTAAGTTTTCGCAATAAACTCTGTTATGTAAGTACTTTGGTTATTGAGATAATTTCATGCTTAAGACTGCTAGTAATTAGAAGGTGGTCCAAGCTGGGTCACTACATTTCTCTTTTTTAAGGCAAACGAGATTGAATTGGGATTGTAAAGCAGTTTTTGCGAGATTATGAAGAGGCTTCAGATCAGTCGATTAACTTTGCAAAATCTAGGATTATGTTTAGTGGAAACTTGGTTCGGGAGCAGAAGGAACTATTATCTGATACCCTTGGAATTACAAATGATTTTTGGACTGGAAAATATCTTGGGCTCCATATGCTTATTGGAAAGAAGAAGAAAGAAATTTTCAACTATCTAAAAGATATAATTTGGAAGCGGAATCAGGGATGGCAAGGTAAATCCTTTCCAAATAAAGAAGAGAAGTTTAGCTCAAGGTAGTGGCCTAAGCTTTACCTTCATATTTCATGAATGTTTCCTATTACTAAAGTCCACCGTTGATGAACTCCAACGAATTATGAACTCTTTCTGGTGGGGTTCTACACCCGATGGAAATCGAGGCATCAAATGGATAAGTTGAGAACGGCTCTGCACTAGAAAGATACAGGGTGGAATGAGATTCTAAAACTTGAGATCTTTTAACTTGGGAATACTTGAAAAACAAGCATGTAATCTTATTTCGAAACCAAACTCTCTCATGGCCAGGGTCATTAAAGCCAAATACTATCCCAATTCAACCTTCTTGGAAGCCACTCTCGGCCACAATCATAGTTTTATTTGGCGAAGTTTGTGGAATTTAAAGCCTATAATGAATAGGGGAATTGGATGGCATCTGAGAAACGATAACAACATCAGAATATGAAAAGACTCATGTCTTCGTGATCCAACAAACTTTTATGTTGATTTGCCTCCAGCCAAGGACACCAACTCGCTGTATATAAGTGATCTTTTAATCACATTCACTCATCAGTGGGATATTGAGTTGTTGTATGAGCTTTTTGATCATCGAGATGCACATGAATCATGAATATTCACGTGCATGTGGGAATTGGAGGAGATAAATGTATTTGGCATCATGGGAGTTATGGGAAATACTCTGTTTGCTCGGGTTAAAAAATCATTCAAGAGAGTGATGATGAATGGGATGACCATAGGACCCTAGGGGATTGGCAAAATGTGGAACTTGAATATCCCACCGAAGGTAAAGAATTTTCCGTGGCGTGCAGCTAAGGAAGTTCTACCAAATAGAGATAATCTCCAAAAAAACATATGGTGGTTCTCATTTAATGTGTCACTTGTGAAAGTGAATGGGAAAACTCCTGGCACCTCTTCATTTTATGTCTGTTGGCAAAAGCTTGTTGGAAAAATCTTGGGATTTAGAACCTCGTACTCTCTTTGACAAACGAGGCAGATGGATTTGTCCAATTGTTCTTTCAAATGTTCAGCAAGGGTTCAAACACCTCAATTGAAAATGTGGCAATGGTGTTATGGGGTATTTGGAGAGCTCGAGCTATGTTGAGATGAAATAATTATCCTTGTTGGGTAGAGCGATCGAACCATGACATTATAGTTTTTGATAAAGCGGCAAGCGCTTGGTCCTACAATTGATATCAGAGCCAATGTCACGAGTTCGATTCTCATTGATTGCAAGGAGTGCAATTATTGGGAGAGGTATTGTTGGGGTGAAATCATTGTTTTTGATGGGTAGAATGATCGAACCATGACGCTTGGGCTGCTGTGCGGTTTAAAAGATTTGAGTTGCACTATTACCACCTGCTATAATTTTGGTAAAGCGGCAAGCGCTCGATCCCACACGAAATGAGAAAATATGGAATAAGACTACCGTTACAGCAAACAAAGTTGTTGATACAACGATGAAGTTTCTGTCGGAATGGAGGGCAGAGCATCGGGGGAATATGTGTAAGAAGAAATTTGACGGACAGGGAGATCAGCATCTGGAAAAAAACCACAAGCACCTGCCTTAAAATGCAATATTGATGCGTCGTTACAGAATAATTTGAGGAATGTTGTGGTGGGAATGGTACTTCGAGATTCAACATGCTCCTTTATATTTGCTCAAGCTAATTTTTTCCCTGGTCTAATGGAAATTAGAGCAGCAGAAGCAATGGCTTTCAAGGAAGCGCTGAGTTGGATTGAAGGCATGAGTCTCCAAGATGTAATCTTTGAATTAGATTCCGAAGTGGTAATTGATGTAGTGTGCTCGCAACGAGAAAACGATTCAGAATTTGGTATCATTATCTCTGAGTGCCGCGAAGCTCTTCGTAATTTACCATCATTCAGGGTCTGTTTCACACGCAGACAAACAAACAAGGTTGTCCACAATCTTGTTAGGATATCTTGTTTTCACGCTCGTTCCACAATCTGCACTCTCCTGATTTCGTCTACCACATTTTGAATGAAGATTGTAATCCTTCAAATTTTTAATAAAATTATGTACTCTTCTCAAACAACAAGAAGAAAGAAAAAGCAGAAGAGGAGAATGAAGGTTTGAATATTCCATTCAATTGTCGTATCCATTTTTTCAATTGTTACCATCTCACTTATAATAATTGCAATGATTTGTGCAAATTATTAGTGTCAACATGTGTTATTTATATAACATTCAATTTAGCAATATTTTTAAAAGTAGTAGATGGTATGTAGCGACCCGACCCGGATCCACTACCTAATCAGAGTTAAGAGCATAATTAAGCATGCATTAAATAAATTGTTGCGGAAGACTTAAACAAAACAGACTGGCGTAATACAACCGGTTAAACAAATTCGATTATACAACCCAATCGAATAACTTAAATAAAACCTACAGCTAATCTTGATGTCTTCAAGGGTCACTGGCCTCTCCAAGCTCCTGGTGCTCAATCCTGCACCTATACATGCCCCGTCGAATGGGGTGTCCAGATACACAGAAAAGACTGGATGTGAGCTCTAAGCTCAATACGCAAATATGGATAAACATACAAATATGATGCGTGCAAATAACAGGGTATCCATATCAGGGATAACTGTATGCAAACTGCTCAGACTGTTGCCTGGGATATAAGCTCGTCACATGGGGGTAGCTAACCACTGTTAGCGACCACTCTCTTCCAAATCTCGGACGCGGGCCACGGAGTCCTCTAGGTACCAGTACCTAAGGGTACTCGATATCAAACGTCCAAACAGGGCTGAGCAACCCTAACTGGCTCATCTCAAAAGATGTACAGATGTACAGACACAAGATGATATGTACATGCCATATAACAATAATAACATGCAAACACATAAATGCAACATATAAGCATGCATATCCGCTAGCAATCTCAGTCAGTACTTACGTACCTTTCTACAGGCAGTCCTAGTAGTCCCACTCTAGGTTCCAAGCCTATCATCAACTCTACAATGCAAATACCCATGCATCATTCAATAAGCTCTAAAACTCTTAACTAAACTGTTGCATACTCCTAAATAATTTAAAGAGACCATAGCTATACCTGCGTCTGTCGTCAGTCCGCTGATGGCGACTATCCCGCAACTAGGGGCACACCCCTGCTGCCGCTCCACAGCCTCGAGCACCGCTCCGCTACTCGGATGCCGCTCCTCTACTATGTCAAACACTGTCTGACTATGCTAAAATATATTTTCTACTCCAACTCTAAAATAAGAGTACCAAAAGCCCTAAAATAGAGTCACGCGGGCGAAGGAGAGTAAATTGGTGCGGCTAACAAATGAGTCTCTCGGCCCCTTTATATAGGCAAGGGTTCGGACCGTCCGAACCTCACTTCGGACCGTCCTATCCTTGCATGCGTCACAAGTGTCCCTGCCAGCACTTCGGACCGTCCGAAGTCACCTCTGTGACGTCACCGATGACATATTATATTGGGACAGCCGGACGTACACGAACGGATCGTCCGAACTTCCCGGGGCCTCCGATCCTTGGCTCCGTTTACGTTCGGATCCTCCGAACTCAGTTCGGATCGTCCGATCCTCCCGAACCTATCCCACCATTTTTGAGTGTCCTGGATTCATTTCCGAACTCCGTTAATCCCTTGGAAATTTTCTTAATCATGTTTTAATTAATCTAAACATGATCATACGATTAAGTACTCATTAATCATTAGTTTTGGATACGGGCTACTACATGGTAGGCGGGCGGTCACCCACCGCGTAGCATCTAACCTCTTAGGCAGTCGCCTAGGCCTCGCTAAACGGTTTTTTTAAGCCTAAATATCTAAGTATTTTAATATGATTCATCTTAATATTTCTCACATAATTCCTCTTTATCTAATTCATCTGTCTAAGTGGTGTTTTTTCAAGTCTAAATATATAATTATTCTTGTTCATTTTAATATTTTTCCAATAATTTCTCGTAATCGAATTCAACTCGATCAAAATACATGACATATTTCTCGTTTTCATCCAATACAAATTGATGGACAAATATGTCAAATAATCTTTTTTTAAAAAAATTAAAATTAAAAAATATAAAACATTATATGTTAATCTAGGCGGTCGTTTAGGTGGATTTTGAGGCATCTAAGCGGCAATTAGGCGGCCTAGACGGATAATTAATGTAATAAATTTCAGAAGCTTCAATTGTCTAAAAATCGGGGAGATGGATAACCGTCTAGCGCCTGGGCGGTCCTAAGCACCGCCTTTTAGAACACTGCAATTTAGTAATAAAAATTTGGCAATCTATCAAAAATTAAAACATGGGATACAAATATTTTAAATAAAAAAACATATTTGAAGAACAATTTCGTCACAATAATTGCAACAACTTGCAATTAAATAAATCGGATCTGTAGCGTTACTCTAAATTAAAATACCTATACTATATTCTAATAGCTGAGACGCCTAAAATAACTGCTTAAGCATGAACACCATTTTTTGTTTTCACTTTTGCTCCTCTTCACTTTTTTTGTTATCCATAATTACATTTTCTACCCATAACCCCGCTAAAAACCTCTCACCCACTCCACCTTTCACATGAAAAAACTCATCTTTTTAACACACGTGAAACGTTTGCATTTTTCACTAATATACATAAAATGTTAACGTTCTTTTAATTTCACCACATGTAATTTTTTTTATCGTCCTCCATTTTTCCTTCAACTAAAATATATAACATCCAAATTCACTTTTATAAACGAAAAAAATTGCATGATCAACCGTTTTTCTTCCATTTTGATTTTTCCGGAACTAATAATTACGACAAGAGCTTGAAGAGTAAGACGGTCTCATATCTCATATATCATATTTGAAGAGAAAAATAATAATTTTTTATATGATCATATAGGGATTTAGACTCACGAAACTGTTTAACGAGACAATCTCATGGAAGTTAAAGTGATACTTGAAATACATAACCGATTAATCAATCAAGAAATCCCAAGGTTTACCCGAGAAGCATTCACATGAGCTGATAAGGAAGTTAAAGTGATACTTGAAATACATAACCGATTAATCAATCAAGAAATCCCAAGGTTTACCCGAGAAGCATTCACATGAGCTGATAAGGGTCGAGAAAATGAAGAAAGAATATCGTTAAATCTTGATTCTTTTCATCTTTAATTAACCAAAAGAAAGGGCAAAATATCTGTTCAAAAAATCCCCTGTTCATCATTTAACCCCAAAACTGTAAAGACCCAGACTTTGCAAACAAGCAACGTCGTTGAGTAGCTTGATGGATTAAAACCTATTCTACCTCTGTACTACTGACCATGAATAGTCTAGAACCCACACCGTGAAAAGACGGTCATCAAGATTGATTTGTAGGACTCGATCATCGATAATTTATTCATATTCCACTTCTGTGAAAGACCAAAAATATCAAGCCACCTTTTTCTTGCAGCATCTCACGAACCAGCACCGAATTTCAGAAAAAAGAACGAGGGTAAGAATTCATCTTCTCTATCAAAATAAGATTCTCAGCATAACAAACCATGTTTAGCAGATCAAGATTCCAGCTTAGCATCAGAAGAACTCAATCCAGAAGAAATGCCAGTCATCTGCGAGCCCAATGATGCAATAAATTTGGGCTGCACTACTTCAAGTATTCTCAGAGCTGGTTTTGAGTTGTACTGCACAACAGATGAAACGAAGAATAATTTTCAGTGGCAGAACAAATATGACAAATTTTTAAATAAACCAAAGTATTATATCCGAATGGAGGTTGTAACTTGTATTATATACCTTAGTTGCATCTTTGAAGAAAGCACTTATTTCTTCTTCGGTAAGTCCACCCTCATCAGAATTTTCCTCCCAGCCCAAAGAGCGTAGAAAGGCAGCCTCCTCCTCCTCTGAAAATAGAGGATCCATGCTAGCATTCTTTCCGTTCCCCGAGTATTTCGGCACAACACAAGTATCATCAATGCAAGTCACATCATCTCTTTTCTCAGACAAAAAGTCATCACTCAGGCATGCATTTGATTGAGCATCATCAATCTGAAAAGTATTAGGAGCAGGTAGATCCTCCTTTTCAGAAGTTTCTGAAGGTGGCGGGGATACAGCAGTCCCTGTGTCCATAACTAAGGAAAAATTCTCAGCATCAGTAACAGAAGTGGAGATTGCCATGGATTTCTTTCGCACAAGGTTGAAAAACTCTTTTCGACTTTGAGCTTGAGAGATGCTTCGCTTCTCCAGCACAGACAATACAGGCTTACGGTTCAGGGCTTGGATGTTTGGTGAGCCCTTGGCTGCTACAGTACCAGTAACAGATGGAGCAGTAGGAAGCGTAGAATTTACTGCATTGATACCACTTGTTGGACTCGAATTGTCCTTCACAACCGGGGCAACCCCATTTTTCTCTCGTGATGGCTTGAGAACATGTAGTTTTCCCACATTTGATGACTTAGACATATCACCCTTGGAGTGATTAATGGAAAGTGAAGTTATGGGATGTTGCTGCTGGCCCAATTTAGTTTTCTGTTTATCTGAAGAATTTGAAACCTGTAGCAAAGTTGAGCATACTCAACAAAAATTCCAAGAAATGCTGTGACCAGATGGTGCCAAACCAATGGAAAAACATTGGCCAAATTTATCAAGTTCCAAATGATTATGAATTTATGAGCTATCCAACTCTTTTAAGCCGAAAAAAAACAGAGTATATATGATAGGCACAATTTATGTATAACTCATTTAGGGAATACTTTGACAAATATACCGGTTAACAAACTAACATCACAGGCAAAGAAAGCAGAAAAGTTGTTGATGACCATCTTCAAGCTTATCAGATAATTTTACTCCCTATTATATGCAAGGACATATAACTACATCAGTGACTCATCATATTAATTGTTCTCCGTATTTAACATTCTACCTGGTGACCAGAGGAGATGATTTTAAGAAAATGGGCAAAATCTACATCAGATTCATTTCCTGTTTCTGGAACACTGCCATTACAATATTCCCAACACATATTCCAATCGCCTTTTTCTTGATACCTTCTCAAATCAATATCTTAAAAAACAAGATAATCAAAACTAAGCCTTCTTGTAATCTGTCGACATATCCATTCAAAGACATAAACAAAAACAATCCCCAATACATATATTTCGAACTTTTGGCCAACAGTAGATGAAAAACAGTTTACACTAGATCACGGAAAAATAATGTGAAGTTTAATTTATAGACTATCAACGGACAGAAGGATGAACCCAAACAAATCGTAACGTTAACAGGACAAAAAATCAACCTAAACATTTGACAGGACATGCAAATTTAGGGGCCCTACTGCAACAAACGAAGAATGGTGAGCATAAGTAATGTAAGTGGCCATTATATGATAACTGCTACTCACATTTGAATCAAATTAATCATCATTTTGAGCCAAATTATGTCAGAACTTAGGTACTGACCAAATAAATTAAAGCCTGGGCTCATAGCCAGAAACTCAGGCGGGAAAATCTCATTAGCAGTTTTGAAGTATCGAAATATCTAATATTCATAGAGGTTGTGACTTGTGATGGAACATAGTTATGTTTAATAAAAATTTACTATTAGAGTTCGATAAATAATTTCCTCTATCAGATGAGCTACTCTTTTGAGGCACACAATGACCACAATTCCAATTGCGGATAATATAATACATATAAAGCATGTGGTTATAGAGAACTTAATGTTAACCATGAAAGGAATATATCCACATATAATTTCCGTCCAACAGGACTTAGAAACGAGTGTCCGGAAAAAATTCTATCACACTTATGTGGGGGTGGGGGGTGGGGGGTGGGGGGGTGTGGGTGGCAAAGTCACAAAACACATCAGAATGGAATGCTTTTCAAGGTTGAATGACTGCAAAATATTTAACTTGACAAGATAGACAGAAGAGTTTCTTTTCAAACTTGCCAAAGCAGACAGAAGAGTTAATGAAACAGTAAATGTTGAAAATTCTTATCAGTTTAAAGTTGTGGTTCGTTCTACACAGAAGGTAACCTGCCATCGGACCACTGACTTTACCAATATGACCTAATGTCGAAAAATATAGTTCGTATTCACTCGTATTCATTGCTAGAAACTAGCAACATCATTGGAACTTGGAAAATAGAATGTGCACGTGTACCTGATAAATACAGGTGCTCAAGTTTGTGAATTCAAGGAAATAATTGAATGAATAAATGCAACCCGTCCAATGACATCAAAACAGCTCGCCAACAGAAAGAGAAAGAAACAGTAAGGAGTTCAAGCAAGTTGTTTACCAATAGGGTAGGAAAATAAGATCGTATTAGATTTTAAGCTTCTTCAAGTCCAAGACATATCCCAATTGGTTTCTGTTTTCCTCATGTACAATCAAAAGTAGGGAACTTCACCTCAACTATCAAAATCCTCAGACTTATACGACATGTAACAATAGTTATCTATGTATGACCAATAAAATTCCTGATTTTGTTCTGCAGTGAAAATATAGAAACCAAGCATTTCATCAGCTCGGGGAAATAATCCATTCTCTCAAACTTTTGTGCTAAATACATTCCAATGGTATAGGGTCCTTTGTTTCTTCAATGATATTCCACTTGATATAATCTGCTTGCTTCTGATTCAGGTGAGGCCGTGAGGGTGCTAAATGCCTTACAACTGTAGTCTCCACTTTTCTCATCCTTTCTCCCAATTAACAAATTTCTAATTCTAGCCAAGGTGCATAATAGGCAGCTACAAGATAGTGTTCCGCTTATTTCACTACTATGTGCTAAAAAAATTTTTAGTTAACATAAAACTAGTTTTACCAACAGTCACACAAACACACAAGATGCAGCCACAAGTGATTAATCATGCCGATCTTTTTCGATTATATGGTTTGTTTGCCTGATTAAAGAGTTATTCTAGGACTATTTCTTCCAAAATCTCCATATCCATCAGCAGACACCATATGTTACAGATAACTCTCCACCTATGGCTTAGGCTTATTTTTCAGCATAAAAAGTGTCTTTTTTTCTATCCAGTAGTGTTTTTTCATGCAATCTGGATCTAACTTGTACAGAAGACTTCATAGGACCACAACACTAAATTGCTCCAATCATAAGACATCAAAGCATATCTTGTGAATAATCGCGTATAACTATTGAGATGAGAAATTTTCCGATTATGCAATCATTAAACAAACCTTATCGCATGCTTTTTTTTTAACCTAAAAGGAAGAAAATTAAATTAGTAAGAACCATACACCTAGAACAAAGACCGCAATCAACAAAGTTAATCAACTTTACTAAATGAAAAATGACATCTTTCTAAATTTCAAAACAAGTAAAGTTCCACTCTTACCAAAGTCTTTGGCATGGATGGTGTGACTGGAATTAACTGCCTAGATTGCTTAATTGCCAGTTCTTCGAGTCTTTGAGTTCCAACAGATACCTGTAACAGAATGAGCGTTGTGTATTAGCACAGTCACTCGAATTTCTTCAATAATAATGGAGAAAGGAACCTACCTGAGGCATAACCGGAGCTCGGCTTGGACCCTGAGCTACAGCTTCTGCCATATTGAGAGAGGTGGTTGTGCCCAAGGCAGGCTGAGAGGAAGCAGATTGTTGCACAGATGAGATTCCAATTCCATTGCTTCCAACTAACACAGGAACCTCTGCCAATGCAGATGTCCACTTTTCGCCACCAACTGCAGCTGCAGGACCAACAGGTAGGCTCTGAATGGCAGAACTTAAGCCCGGGGATGGGACTCTTCCAACCTCCGGAATGACAGTTTTATCTTCAGTTCCTAGTGATGGAAAATTTCTCTCAAATCTTGTTTTGTTCACGCTGCCACCAAGAGTACCCTTGGTAAGCAAAGCATTAGTGTTGTTTCCACCTGCACCGCTTGAGTCAGTTACACCTTTCTTAGTCCACGTGTCCCCGTGCGGCCCAGAAGTTGCAGAATGAGATCGTCTTAACCCATCCCACTCAAATTTACCAGAAAAGGTGTTCCCAGGTGAATCTGAAATGCCCCTGTGCCAGCGATCCCCCGATAATGACTTGTCTTTATCTTGAGAATCGTATCTATCTTTCTCCCAATCCCTGTCACGTCGATTTCGGCCAAAACTATTATAGGACCTCAGATTTCCAGAGCCATTACTACTGGAACTCCGGTGGAAATATGACGAGGTCGTTCTTTCGGAACTCGATGATCGTCCAAAATCATGACCATTGCTACTAAAAAATGAATTGTTCCTTGAAAGTTTGGGAGCAGATTTCTCATCTAAAACAAAACACAAAAACATTAAAAATAGGTAGATTCGAAAGATTGAAAAAGTTGGATAATAAATTCTTATTTAAGATGATAATACCTAAATGCGAAGTAGATCCACTGCCGCTCTGGCTTCCAGAATTTTTCAACCATTCCGGTACTAAAGTGGGTTCACTTTTTTCCATAATTAGTGCTAAACATTATCATATACAAAAATAAATGGGTGGAAAATTAACTTGTCTGCTTAGAATAACAACCACACTTCTGCAGCCACGTTCCTATACCAAGTCAGCACCGTGTCTCCACACCAGAACAAAATTGGACATAGTCGGTCTAGCCTTTATCCTATAGTGCTAATTCCTTAAATCCTCTGTTTCTTCTGTCAACAGCCTAAGGCCCAGGTCCAAAATTTAATAGCCAGGATCCCCAAAATGCGAGTTAAAAACACCAAATATAATGCTCCAACAAACTGGTATTAGAATCAAAGAATCTGAACTGTCCTATACAGGGTATCTAGGGTTCCTTCTCACTCTGTACAATTTGTAATATTCTATCGAGCCAAACAGAACATTCAACTACACAAAACAAAACCACCAAAACTCAGTCACGTTTCAACTGCCCAGAAACAACATAACAATAGCAGCTTCGAATGTCCTCCATGCTCAAGGAAAACAAGCCAGGAAGACACCCATACCTCAATAACAAGCGAATTCAACAAACCCCATTAAATATTACCCCACTCCATGCACAAGAAATGCCGAAACAGATAAAATTCTTCAGAATAAACCTAAACCCACGTGAGAAAACGCATGAGAATCAAAACCCTAGACCCTAGAATCCACCAAACAACAACGAAAAATCCCAAAAGAAGGCAATAATTTGAACAGTCCACCAGCACGAAAGTCTACAAAAACTCGGAAACAGTCGTATAATACCCCGGAAAACTTTAAAAAAAAAAGAGACTGAAACCAAGGCGTTGAATGAAATATTATATAGGGGAACTATACCCAAAACAGTCTTCCGTGTGAAGGAAAAACCCTAATCCCTTGCACACGCCGCCTTGAGTTATGCTATCGTTTCAGGGTCTAAAACAAGTGCGTCGAATATTCTAGAGAAAAAAAAAAGCCAAATGTCATCTATTTCCTCCAGAAATCCTTGGCCTGGTACGCAGCAAAAGAGATGGGGAAGAGATTTAATCTGCGTATATTAGCGAGGAAGCACAAGATTACACAGAGATTTTGTATGTATTTAAGAGAGAAAATATATCGTGTGTTTTGTGTTCATATAAAAAGAGTTTGGTTTTATAGCCCTACTTCCCCTTTAACTATCCGATTATCTTAATCCTAATCGTCCGATTAACTTCCTCTGAACTATATTAATCCTAATCCCCACCTATTTTTTAAACCTACTCTTACACATTTTTTTATATAAAATAAAAAAAATACATATACATTCCTCGCATTAGAGATGTATTTGTTATGATTATTTCACGAATCATCGAAAGTTTGTCTAACTTAACTCTCAGATATACTATAAATCATCGATATTTTAAAAATATTTTTCGACTTAAATAAATAGTAACACATGGTCATAAAATTTGCACATAATTATATATGAGTAACACTCATGTGAGACTGTCTCATCCGTGAGACGGGTCAATCCTACCCATATTTATAATAATAATTAATATTTTTGACATAAAATATAATACTTTTTAATGAATAACTCAGGTAAGAGACTCGTTTAAAAAAAATGACCCTTGAGACCGTCTCATAGGAGTTTTTGTCATTATATATATATAGAAGATAAAATTTGTAACTTTAAGATTTATCTATCATATATCATGACCGTTAAGCAATTCTCCATATTATATTTGAAATTTAAATCTTGCATAATCTAATACTATCTTGTTAATTTTATTTAAATATCGTTTATATAGTGTGTTCTCATGAGCGAAAAATCATATAATAGATTTTAACAAAACAATACATATAAAAGCATGTAGACTTTCTCAAAAAAAAAAATCCATGTAGACAAAAATGGCTCAAATATGATCACAGTTTACTTGAAAATAATTATCACATACATAATATATTAATATATTAGCATATAATAAATATAAATACATAAAAACCATTAAAAACACGTTAAATACTAGTTTTAAAATTTCCAAAACACATACTCTAAAAATACACAAAAATTCATGTAAAATCGTCTCACTACTCATGAAAAAACATTATTTTTTAATGTCAAATATATTAGTTTTTATCATAAATATAAATCGAATCAACGTGTCTTACGAAAAACAAATATGTCAGATCATCCCATGAAAAACTGATTTTTATAAGTTAATATTATGCAACAAAACACACAAAATTAAACAAAAAATAAAAATTTCTAATTTTTAAAAATACGAAAAACCGACCTGACTCGCTCGACCCAACTCGCGGTTGACGCGGGTCACTAAAAACATAACTCAACCCACCTATCTCTTACGAGGGCAGGGATTGGTTCGATGACCTCACCCCAATCGCCATTCGCCAGCTGGGGGAAGGGCTTTTCTTCCTGAGAAGAAAAATAGATAAATAATAATAAATAAAAAGAAAGAGAGGAAGAAATCGAGGCGAGGGTACCGCTGAAAATTTTAGAATTGCCCGCGCTTCGCCCTCGATCTTTTTACGCGTTACATTCTCCTCTTTTCAAACTCCATTTCTGTCTCGTATCCGAAAAAATTCAACTGCAAGTTCTCACATTTCCGCCTGGTATGTTTATCGATTCTTTACGTTAAATTATTTCACATTAATCGCCTAGAATTATCAATTTTGTGGTCTACACGGAGGGGGATAGATTTTGGGATCTTCCATGAGCTTTTGTCGTGGTGGGTTTTTGTGATTATTTGATTTTTTTGTACTTCACACTGGTCAATCTTTGTGATTTTGGTCACTCGTGTTTACAAAATTTTCTGATTTTCTGGGAGCTTAATAATATGATTGACGGAATATTTGGTGTATGCATGTAAATTATTAATATTTGCGTTAAGCCTCTCATTTGCAGTTTTAATATCTGGGGATTCACTATAAATGCTGGTTTTTAGTGAAATTAATTTTGAACAAGTGGCAAAGGTATCAGAGTTGAGCAACATTTGGCAGTGTCTTCTATATTTTGTGTTTCATGTTATGCTAGATGCGATCGTTTCTTATTAGTTATCAAACGATTTTTGAAAGGTGAACTATTGAAATCTCCAATCCATCTTGCACGTATTTTACAAATCTCTTGACAGAAGGAATCTACATGTTTTAAATTACCGCGGTCAGCACAAGATTTTCAAAGTGCTACATATTTATTGTTCAATAATTGTTGCCTGCTGTGGCAAGTTCTATCTTTGGTTGAATTCTGCCCTTTTTCCGTTTTACGATTTTTTGAAGACACTGAACTCATGACTTTGACTAGACAAAGCTAGTGGTTTGCTATATTGAGAAGTCTTTTTGCTCAGTGAAGCTAGTCATCCTTTAAAGATTCTCAAATCCATCTTGCGAGTTTATTTAAGGCATGGCGAAAGGCGGCAGGGGAAGACTCAGGATCTCTTCACGGCGGGACAGACCAACACCATACCCCTCACAGTCTAACAGTATTCCCAATTGCGAGGTCAAAAATAATTGCTCAAAAACATTCATCCATGACTGGGAAGGTGCTACTTGTTCGATATGTATGGAGTGTCCTCATAATGCTGTTCTTCTCCTCTGTTCCTCCCATGATAAAGGCTGTCGTCCCTACATGTGTGGAACCAGCTTCCGTCATTCCAACTGTCTGGACCAGTACAAGAAGGCGTACACAAAAGTAATGTCATCTAACAATGCACCAATTTATGATGCGCCTACTGAAGTGATGGATCCATTGTCTGGTGGGTTGGTTGTTAATGAAAAAGCTACAGAGCTCACATGTCCCCTTTGTAGGGCTCAAGTGAAGGGTTGGACGGTTGTGGAGCCAGCACGAGACCATCTAAACACAAAGAAACGAACTTGCAACCAGGATAACTGCTCATTCATTGGAACATACAAAGAGCTGCAGAAACATGTGAGGACTGAGCACCCTTCTGCTAAACCGCACGAATTGGATCCTACTCTCGAACAGAAGTGGAGAAACCTAGAGCAGGAGCGAGAGAGGGAAGATGTGATGAGCACCATAAGGTCGTCAAATCCAGGGGCAATGTTTTTTGGTGATTACGTGATCGAGCGAAGCCATTTTGGTTTGGGTTCTGACGGTGATGCAGATGCATTGGAGCCAAACGAGGAAATTGAAAATGGATTTGGTCGGAGGTTGATGTCTGTGATGATGTTTATGCAGATGTTTGGTTCTGGAATGAGACAGAATGATCGAGGCTTGAGGAACACTTCGAGATCGAGTCATGAAAGCTCTGTTGATTCTTTCCGCGAATTGGATCAAGATGGCAACCATATTGATGAAAATGAAGTTTCTGGAAGGAACCATATGACATTGGCGAGTCGTCTACGCCGCCATGGTAGAGTTCTCTTGGGACGGTCAGGACGTAGGAGAAGGCGAAGAGAGGGCAACAGTGGGCAGGGCATGTAGTGGTGGTGTGAGTTTCAATAACTAATCATAAAGGGAAACAAAAGGTCTTAGTTCATATGGTAAGGCTTTACCAGTCCATACTATTTATTTGACGTTTGTACGTAATGTCTTCTCCAATCTCACTGATGCTCCATTTGTTGTTGGATATTTAAAGATTACTTAGGATCAGACTAACTGTTTTGGTTGTAATTTATGGAATCTTTATTCCTGACATGATGACTTTAAATTCATTGATGAAAATTGCAAATTCTTAGGGTACTCGTAGTCCTGAATCAAAAAACTCAACTTCATTGTGGATCTATCATTCTCATCTCAAAACAAAATTTTTATAACTTTTTTCCACAATCTTAATCCAAAAAATAACTTTTTTACGGGTTCCACTAATCATTTTTACACATATTATATTATTATTATTTATTACCTAAATTTTAATTTAAATTTTATAAAATAATAAAAATAATTTTATGTTAAATAATACTAAATATGTAAAATTATTTAATAAATTAAATTTAAATTTTTTATGCACTTCATTATCTTTGAGTAATTATGTTTTTAATATTTTTAAGTGATTACGTAAATTAATGTAAAGTAATTAGATTAATTATATTTTATTATTTTTCTTTATTTAAATATATTAAAAAATCATATATATATATATATATATTTTTAAAAAATCAATTACATGGGGCTCATGCCCCATGCATTTTTGGAGTTGGTCGATGCTACACCATTCGGGTAGTGCCCAGGTAAGGTATTAACGGCCCGGATCTCGTTGCAGATAAAATGATTTGACCTGCAAAACTGATTTGGACCGTTGATCTTGGCTTTAGGGTAGTACCTGAAACCAGCATCGACCCATCCGCATTTCTGATTAAATGGGTGCGTGGAGCGGCACCCCAACACAAATTAAATTAATTTTTTTTAATAATTAAAAATGTATTCCTTTCAGCTTCAAAAGTAGAACATGCAGGCTGCAACGCACATGTTCAACTTTTTTTTTTCTTTTTAAACCTAGCGTTGCAGCCACCCTTAGGGTAACCGCAACCTTGAACTCAAAAACTCAACATCATCGTAGGACCTACTATAACACATCATTCACATCTCAAAACAAAATTTTTATAACTTCTCTCTACAATCCTAAACCTAACAACCAACTTTTTTGAGGGTCCCACTAATCAATTCTATACATATTATATAATTATTATTATTATTATTACCTATATTTAAATTTAAATTTTATAATAAAATAAAATTAATTTTAATTAAATAATGCTAAATACATTAAAAAAATTAATAAATTTAATTTAATTTTTTATCTAATTAATTAATCTTTGATTAATTATATATATATATATATATATATATATATATATATATATATAAACATGGCCCCATGCTTTTATGATTAAAGTAATGCGTTCAACCACGATAAAAAAAAATTTTAAATTTTTTTTATAATAAAAAATGAATGCTTGAGACGCTAGCTTCAGCTTAGTAAATTAAACCTGTAGGTTGCAACGCACATGTTCAGCTTCTTTCCCAACTTAAAAGTTGGGAAAGAAGTTATCATTGCAGTTACCCTTAGGCACCTTCATTCTAATTTGCCTACTTTAAAGTATATGTTGGGTTCTTGACACTTGCAATTCTTTGTGGTTTCGAATTTAGTCTCGTATCTCTATAAATCGAAATTGCATGTTCTAGAAATCGAAACCAAACTATAAATCTGCATTTTTTTATTTAAGTATTTTGATTTTTAATATCACAAAAATTCCTATAAGACGCCAAGACGGTCTCGTGAGTTAATTTTGCAAGACAATCTTTTATTCAACTTGATTCATGTGAAAATATCATTTGTTGTGACATAAATATTAATTTTCACTGTATATATAGACCGGATCGATCCATTTTATGGTTTTAAATTCGTGAGACCGTTACAGTTTGACGATGGAACATGGTTTGGTCTAATCAATATTATTATTATATGAAGGATGAGACCTCTTTAAAAAATTGTTTTTGAAACGATCCTACTTCTACTTTAAATAAAACTAAATAAAAATACGGATTTTCAAAAAAATCAAAATATTAAAAATTTTATTAAAAATTTTGGCATGACTTCTCTGTTTATATTACAACCAACCCGTCTCAGACAGCAACCAAAATAAAATAAAAGAAGTCACAACCGACGACACAAGTAAACTAAACCGAGAAAAGAACGAGAACCCAAGGAAGAAATTCGACATAACAAATATCCAATAAGTTTTAAAAAATCTAATGTTTACATGCCCAAAACAAATCTAACTAAACATTTCATATATACTTGACAAATAAGCAAAATAAATGCTTCATAACATATAAATTCTAGTAACTATGCGGAAGACGAGCATAGGTTGGAGGGATGTGTCGTGCCCGCATCGCAGTCCACTCGATAGTCTTGCCCATCGATATAAATGAAATACTCCTCACTTGAAAACAATAAGTGTAGTGAGTCTAAAAGACTCAGCAAGAATATGGGGGGATAACGAGTACTACGTAAATACAAGCACACGCAAATTAAAAATAGCTTGATAATAAAATATTTTGTGCCCTTAATTTGAATAAAATATACTTCTAAAATGAGATAAACATGAATATAACATATGCATGGCTAAGTCATTTATAATTAATGTAACTGCATAAACTGTACTGAAACGTAGTCATAAAAACTGTGAACTTAGATCCTTGATTGTGACTCTGTGATTTCGATCATGATCATGGCTGCAGTGTACTATGCCGCAAGGAGGTCAAGATAAAACCCAACCCAATCTTGCCCTGAATTGGTAAGGGAGGCCAAGATATCTCTCAGCCCCACACGAACACATGCTAAGGTAAGAAAACTCATAATGATTTGGTAAGGGAGGCCAAAACGTCTCCCAGCCCCAAACATACACATGAATAAATGTAGTCACAATCATCTCACTTCGTTTGTAAAATACTTTCTTTCCTTCATGAATATGAGACTTAGCATGCATATGTAAATATGACGTACATGTAAATATTTGAACGATAATCATGCAAATGACTCACACATGGATAATCGGGATGGTGATTTAGGAGACAAACCAAAATATGGAAAACTAAACCATAATTTAACGCTTAAGACAAATTGGAGCGGTTTGCCCGTAAAACTTATAACTCGCTCATTTCTTAATCAAAAAGGGTTCTGCTTGAAACCACAACTCCATGACACTTAGAACTAAGCCAAGAAATCATCCTCGGATTTTATTTCCTAAGCGATCGTTTCATTAAAAATCACAATCCGGGCAGCAAGCCATTTTGGCTTCAAAAATTCTGCACCTAGTCAATCAAAAATCTAGAACTCGACCAAAACTTATCCCAATTGATCCCGCTTGAACAGACATAATCCCGACATCTAAGGCAAGTTTCAGACCCGAGCCCATAACAAAATTCCACTTTTAACCCTGCCTTAGTTATACATTTCCGGACAGCCCTGTTTTAAAGCAAAAATGTGCACCTCTATATTCAAATGCCTAAAACTCAACCAAAACTCAACCGAATTAATCCCCGCTTTCGCCGACATATTCCTAACCTTCTAAACCAATTCCAAACCCGAACCCTTGACCAAAACCCGAGTTTAATCCATGTTTTAAAACCAGTTTCTGGACAGCCCCAATGTAGCCAAAATTCTGCTCATGTCTACCTTTTAAACTCAATCAAAAACTTATCTATTTGTCTCCCAAGTTCCAAGCCATTATCCTAAGGTCAAGACCAGCATTTAGGCTCATCCAAAACTCCATAAAACGCACCTCAAACCAGCTCAACTATACACAAAAATGGCAGCCCCTTCAACACCCCAAAACCGAGACCAAGTCCTCTCTAGTTCGAATGACCCCCACTCCATCTAACAAACTAACTTCAAGTCATCCTAGTTGCTACCATGTGACTACATTTCACCCATGGTAGCTCCTAAATCACCAACCAATTCAACACCAACAAAATGCAAGATTTTCGAACCAACATGATAGATAAATACTCTGGAAAATTCGAACCACAAGTCATGAATAAAAAAATCTGGAAAGTTTCGAACACATGCCATGAATAAACCTGTAAATTCCGAACACATAAGCTATGAAGAAAACTGGAAAATGCTCGAACCATATGCTATGAAAATTTCTGGAAATTCGAACACACAAGCTATGAAGAAACTGGAAAATGCTCGAACCAACAACGCATGTTCATTTCAATCCTCAATAAACCAAGATCATAGCATCAATAATCCTCAAGCATGAAATGCGAACTGCACAACAAATTTCGAAACAAAAACAGAAACCTCTCGGCCAAATGCAAGAAAACCGAAACAGGGCATACGACATATTTACATTTCAAAAGCTTCAAGATATGCAACACACAGTAAATACTAATCTACATGGGGAAGAAAAGAAGCCACATCCTTGCCTTAAGCTAGAAGAACAAAAGAAATGGGGCGAGCTATGGCCGATCGAAGCTTGGGAAACAAATGTTGGAATCGAGCTGGAGATGAGCTGAAATCGAGCTCAAAGGTAATGGGAATCTCGACCAACTTGCTTTGGAGTGATTTGCCGGAGACGAAATGAAGATGGAGGCGGCGTGACTCGAGAAGCCGATGGATTATGGAAGAGCAGGGAAAGAAACGAGCGTCTGTGTGTGTGTGTGCGTCTTGCGTGAGAAATGAGGGAGATTTTAGGGGTTAGGGTTAAATTTTAGTCCAAGTGCGTAAATATAGGTGTAATTATAGAAAATGCGAGTGTATGCATTTTAGGAAAAAAATGCTACACATTTTTAAAAAGTGTTAAATCATAAAAGCGATTAGGGCTAAAAATAAAATCGCACTAAATAAAACACAAGCTTGAAAAATCAAGAATTAAACTCTTCAAATATTTCGATGTCACGACAACGAGTAAAATATTTAACTATCAAGCAGAGCGATTTAAAATAATTTAAACAAACTAGACAAACGTTTAAAAGCAATTTAAATAAATACACAAGAGAAAATGAAAATCTTTAAAATGATTTGGACAATTAAAAAGGATTTAAATAAATAAGCTAGATATTTAAAATAATTTAAAATAACTAACCGCTAAACTAAGAATATTTAAAATAAACAAGTTAGACAATCAAAAGTATTTAAATAATTAAGCTAAACAGTTAAAAATCATTTAAAATAATAAACTAAACAATTAAAATCATTTAAATATGCATGCTTAAACCTTTAAAATATTTAAAACAATTTAAATTACACAATAAGAATCATTTAGACACATATACTTAAACAATTAAAAATATTAATTAAATAGTTAGTAAAATAAAATCATTTGAACAAATAATAAAATATTTTTATTAGCAAATAATTTCAAATAAAGAATTTAAATCAATTAAATGTAAAAATAATAATCATAATATTTATTAAATTTAATGCATAAAATTCGTAGATTGGATTTTAGGCACCACAGTTTTGGTCTATTTTATTGCATCAATGTAAATTTACAAATACAACTCTCAAGCATACATTATAATTCATTACAGCCGTAAAAAACGGGTAAGGTCGTCCGTCATGAAAAATTGGTTGATTGGGTTATGGTTTACTGGCCTATTTGAAGGCAAACGGGCCAACCTAAAAATGGCCACGGGTTGAGGCGTCATAGCTGGCCAGGTCCGTCGGGCCAGCCCACCCCGCCATAAAAAATTGACAGGTTGGGTTATGATTTTACTGACTCGTTTGGAGGCGGACCTAAACGAACTACATGTTGAGGTGTGGCGGGCCGACAGTTTTTTTAAATTTTTTTTTTTTTTTTTTGGAATTATGAGCATGAAAACACTTATTAATAATTTTTTTAAAATTTAAAATTCGTGTTTGATATATTCTTAATAACTTACATTATTATTTTTATGGTTAAATATTTATTTATTTTATTCAAATTAATTAGAAATGTGATTTTTTTTAATCCAAAATATAAGTTAACATCCAAATTTTATATGATTTGTAATTGTGACATTTATTAGTTGTTACTGTGTAACATTGTTGATATATATTTTTAAATTTCAATACTAATCTTGTTTTTTTGGATTTTTTTTTATTTTTATTTAAAAAAAAATTGGTGGGTTGGCCCGTCTAACCCGCGGCAAAACGGTTTAGGGTTTTTATGGCTCGTTTGGATGCGGCCAACCCAAATGTCAAAAACCACTAGGGATGACAATGAGTCGGATCTAAACTCGATCCCGCATCAAACTCGCCTAAACGGGTCCACAAGCGAGTCCGAGACGGGTCCCTGGTTTGGCTAAATCCACCCAGGACCCGCCTTGCCCCGCCAAAGTATATATATATATATATATATATATATATATATATATATATATAAATTTAAAACATGTATATATATATATAATATTAACATTATATAATTATATTTTTATATTAAATAATTAATATATTATCCATAATTTAAGTGTATAATATTATTGGATTGAAATTAATTTATTTTATTATAATAGGTTTAGTATAAAAATGTATCATTATAATGTTTTTTTGGCTAATAATTATTAATGAATTACAAATTGATAAATTTTATCTTGTGAGAATATTTTTTTTGTCTTAAATATTATCAATATATATTTGAAATTAAATTTAATAATTTTTATTAATTTTTAAACTTTTAAATTTCAAATTTAATAATTTTAAATTTATTTAATTTCTGGAAGGTCCAACGGATCTAACCCGGATTGGATCCGCCGGGTTAGCGGGACAGGGCGGGGCAGGGCTGGTCCAAAGGGAGGTGGGACAGGTCTCGGGTTTAGCCAAATCCGCCCCATTGTCATCCCTAAAAACCACACATTATCTCATGTCATCATGCTAAAGTTATTTGGTAAAGTTCAACATAATTTAAGAGTATTACGTTAATCGGTAGAGTTCAATATAATTTAAGAATATTACGTTAATCGTAGATCTAGTTATTGTATTTTGATGTTGAAATAAAATATGATATTGTAACTCTCGCCAATGGTGGTTCAAACTTCAAATATTATTGGATTTTGATTATTGATATATCAATCCATATCTTTTCCCAACAAATCCATATTTTATATATATATATATATATATATATATATATATACATATATATATATATTTATATATATATACATATATATATATATAATCTGAATGGAACAAATCCTTATTTTTTATTTGAAACTGATACTTTTCAAATAAATATAAAAATCATAGCAATACTGAAGAAATAAATAAAATATTAAAAACACTTTATTATTGTTAAAAATATATTATATTAGAGTTGAATGTTGAAAATAAGAGTTGTAAGATTTGAATATTAGTTTGTGGTTGTGTAAGTGATTATGTAATTATTTTTGGACTAATCCCAAATGAGGATCTATAAGTAGGTCTCTTCATTTGTGATGAAAAAAATAATTGAATTGAGAGAAAAATTTTATAAAGTGTAGAGTTTGATATATTTTGAGTTTTGAGGTTTTACTTTTTTACCATAAATTTTTACATTTTAAAACACGTTATCAACACGATCGCTCGAAGGTTCTCTATAAATTTCAAAGCTCCAAAACACGAGGAAAAGACAAAAATATTCAACAAGTAAGAATATTTATTTTAATGTTTATTTACAACACGTGATTTGATAAAGTTGTTACGAGTGTTTGTTTCTGTGAACGCCAAGAAATTGCATTATATGAAGCAAATTGTGAATGTGTGTGGCTAAAATCAATGACCCAACATATCCAAACCTCGTGTGGATTATCAGTAGACAAGAAACAGTGACATTATACAAAGATAATGCTGCATGTGTTGCTCAAATAAAACAATGATACTAAAACTAGTGAATTATTTCAAAACTCAATTTTCTCAAGAGCAAGTGAGAAAATAAACAAATAAAAGCATCTCCTAAAATTCTATACGAAATAGAATAAATAAACAGAAACACGGAGATGAATCCTTGATGTCGAACACACGAGAGCAACACTCTTGAATATTCAATGCTCTCAAATCTTCAACAGCAATCAAGTAGACCACGACCAATGGTTGTAGAAACGAGCTTCAAATATATATTCTGAATTCTCGTGATGTACGCTCAGAAGCTCTCTAGAAAATCTCACTTGGTCGTGTCTTTTATTTTGTACGCTCAAATCCTAATCTATGGCTTGATCTCTCTTTTCTGCGCTCTCTCTCGTTTTCTTCAAGCCACTTGATATCTACGCCCTCTTCTTCTATTTAAGCGTGTCAGCTTATCTCCAAAAAGACTTGATCATATTTCCTTATAAACTTGAACCAATCTACAAAGATAAGGAAATAATATTAAGTTAGGAGATAAAGATATATTATGATAAGTGCATAATATCTCCTAAAAAATAATCAAGTAAATATTTAAGCTATTTAAGATATATGAATATCTTATTCTATGATTCAATATAAAATAATTCCTATTTAAAATATCTCAACCAATTAAATAAGATATTTAAAAGATTTAAACTTCAAGTCCAAGAAACAATATTTTAAATCTAGGAATATTATATTATCTCAATTCAAATCAAAACTATTCCTAGTTTAAAATATATCAAGCATATAGATAAGAAACACAATTTTAACTAACAATCCTAGAAAGGCAAAACACAATATTATAATCTTTCAAAACATGAAAATATATCAAGGAATAATTATCCTTTCAATCTTCCCCTTTTTGCCTTTCTGGACAAAACACCTAAAACCAATTCAGCAACCCCCTAAATATTAATTCTCAGAACTCCCCCTGAGTTCAAACTTTTCAAATCATCTTTCAATTATGAGTGTTGTCAAGAATGTTGGCAACACCTGCACACAACACTTGGCGAGATCAGAAAATACTTAATACATGTTCAGAAGTGAATCACAAAACACATTTAATCAATTTAGCACACATCACAACTCTCTTGAATATCAATTCTCTCCCTAAATACGAAAATACATTCTCCCCCTTAGTCAAAGCTTGGATGTTGTCGAGGATGTTCCCAACATCTCCTCACAACACTTAAGTCAGAGCAGAAAAAACTTATAACAAATCAGAGAGTCATAATCAAACATGTTAACATTGATTAGAACCAGATCAAATAAAAAACATAAGACAAATCATATCAGAGCAAAATAAACTCAAACCAAAAAATTAAACTTAATGCTCTGTGATGATCTATCATTTGCTTCGCCAGAACTAGCTTCTTCTCCTTCAATACCAGAGTCACTATCTTCTCCATCAGAGCTAGAGCCACCAGATTATCTTCTCCCCCTTTTTGTCCAGAAGAGGTACCTACACCAAGAAAAATTCGATATTAAGACATAAGAGATTCATAGTAAGCAATGTCTTCTTTGGCTTGTAAAATCTTCTGTTCAACATGCAGCATCTGGGATTGAATAAAGATAGAATCCCGTTGTTGAAGTAGGAGGAACAAATATGACAGTGGCAGGGGAGGTGTTGGCAACATCTGCCACAACATCTGCAGCAGCACTTGTTTCTGACCACGGTAGGTCCAATTTCATGTTACCTCTAAGTAATGCTGGTGCAAGATTCAGTAACTCAACAACAGCAGATAAAGGATCATCATCATGCTTTTCAAAATATTGAGATACTAGCACAGCAAATATCAAATAAGGAAACATGAGCATGTAAGATACCAACCCACAGTTTTCATATTGCATAACTGTAGTAAAACACAAGTTTTCCAAAGTTCAAAGCTGCTCCAGTTCCTACAGCAAATATCACACCAGTTTGTTGTTTGGTGACAAACGTGAAATTTGTGGACGGAGTCCAAGTCTTGATTGCAGTCTTGTAAAGAACATAAGCTATCTTATAAGAGCAGGCTGCACATCTTTTTCCACCTCGGGTGAGTTAAAGAATCCATTAATCACAGTAGGACTAAACTCGAAAAACATGAACCCTCACATGAATTTTCCCAAATTTTGCGAAAGAGGGTTCGGCACAGCTTTAGTCAAATTTCAGTATAATTTCAAGACCATAAGTCTAAAGTAAAGAGTAGCATATATCACAGTAGCGAACATATTTCTGAGTTGGAAAATTCTTACCAGACTTTGTGCGCCATATGCTTTCAAATCAATGGTGTGGTCCTCAAAGAAGTCACAATTGGCATAGTGTTGCCAATCGTTTGCAGCATTCTTAGAAAAAAAACAGAGGAATAGGATTGGCTTACTCGGTATTTTTCATCTAAGGTGTTGTCCAGGGTGTCAGCAACACCTGCAAAAACATCTTCCGCAGAAACAACAACACCGGCTTCCTATAGAAAGGTGTAATAACAGTGACAGTAGCCAGCAAATTCCGAATTTTGAAAAATTCTACCATATTCAAATACTCTTCATCTAAGATGTCAGCAGGAATGTCAGCAGCATCTGATGCAACATCAGCTTCAGAGGCAAATTCCTTAGAGTCTTCATCAGAGAATGCAAGGGATGGATTAGCAGCAGTAAAAATTACCATCAAAGATGGATCAGCAGCAGTAACAATGACCATCAAATATCTCAATTTTAAAAAAAAAAATCATCCTCTAAGATGTTGTCAGAGGTGTTGTCAACATCTGACTCAACATCTTCTTTGTAGCTCATCTCTGTTTGAATATCAGTGAATCAAAATTCTTCTCTGCCATAAAATTTTGAACAGTTAGAATAAGAAGAGAAGAATTTGACAATAATGCAAGGACCGACAAAATTCTGTAGAAGTGATAATGTGGTGAGGGTGATCAAAGAGTAACAAGACTATTAAATATTCTGATGATAAGATCAAATCTAAACAAAAAAAACCCTTCACCGCTTAATCACTCGGTCGCAATTAATGTTCCCTAACAGTAACAATTGCCAACGGTAAAATGGATTTTAAAATCATTATGGCCACAAATTTCCGAATTAAGGCAATAAATCAAGCCAAATGATTTTCACAAAATTTCCATAAAGAAACTCCACATCGAAATAAACTCCACTAAAAACATTTTCAATCACTAAACAATTCAAAATATTAGTGGATAGGGCAAATCACTAAATTTTTCTTATTTCGAACTTCAAACTTCTCAGCAAGATATATTCACCATAAAATAAATATGCATGTCCTAATTATGTCTAAAAACAGAGTGTAACAATGCAATGAAATGCAATCACATGCAAAATAATATGTTGACAA
Source organism: Henckelia pumila (assembly GCF_033568475.1). Taxonomy (NCBI): domain Eukaryota; kingdom Viridiplantae; phylum Streptophyta; class Magnoliopsida; order Lamiales; family Gesneriaceae; genus Henckelia; species Henckelia pumila. The sequence goes on along the minus strand of NC_133123.1, from coordinate 17,680,285 downwards.
GTGAGGTGTTATCTACGATGTTGGCAACATCTTCCAGCAACACTTCAGGATTCTCAAAAATTTTTATTTCCAGATAGCCATTAAATTCATTATTACAGAAGTGGTAGCCTGCACACTAAAGGAACGATCTTCAACGGACCTTTTTAGGTAGGTTCTTCCATTTGCTTCTGATTTTCAATCAAATTTGATGATTGAGATTATCTTTTTTAACCATTTTGTTATTTTGAGTTTCTGAATTTGCGAAATCACTTTTCACTTGGGACAGGATCATGGAATACACGAACATCCTCCACTACTTCGTGATTTAGTCAGAACTCTTCTTCAATTAAATCTCATTAAACTGTAAAACAATTTGTAAAGAATCCTGAGTGAAAACTGGTCAATGGTTACAAAGTATCCAACACATCACAAAACAGAATGAATGCATGAATGCAACATGCCTAATGAACCTAAAGATGCACATGCATGAAAAGGTGTTGTCGCAGGGTGTTGGCAGCACTCCAGACAACATCTCAGTTCTGTCTATAATGCACACATATTGAGAGACTTCCTTAGATTGAAAAATCTCTCGAAACACAATGCTTTGGTGAAAATATCAGCTAATTGGTTATCAGTTCTAACAAACTCAATACAGATCATGCCTTTCTCGACCAAATCTCTAATGAAGTGATGTCAAATGTCTATGTGTTTGGTTCGAGAGTGTTGTACTGGATTTTTGCATATATCAATAACTCTTGAATTATCACAATACACATTCACCTAAGCATGATATCTAGCCCAGTAGCACAAAAAAAAACAAGATACTTCCAATTATGCTTCTGTAGAGGGTGTTGTCAACACCTTCGGCAACATCTTCCCTCGAAAGTTTTTCACTTGACCTCATCGGTGTATGCATGTGTTTACAATTTTCATTCAAATACTTTATCACAAGATTTATAGCATACTGTATTTGACACACAAAGATTCCACTATGCATTTGTTTCACTTGCAATCCCAAGAAATAATTCAATTCACCAACTATACTCATCTCAAAATTAGACGACATGCACTTCACAAATTCATCAACAAGTTTTTCACAAGAAGCACAAAAGATTACGTTATCCATATAAACTTGGCAAGTAAGAATATTACCTTGAGACTTTTGCACAAACAATGTCTTACACACCTCACCTCTTTTGAATCCAAGATTGAGCAAGTATTTGATTAATCTTCCATACCATGCACGTGGTGCTTGCTACAATCCATACATTGCCAACCTTTTTGGGTTCATTGTTTGACACAAATCATGAAAATCTTACCTGTGAAAACGTGGAGCTCATGCAAATTAGTCCAGCCATATTTCGATAATCCACATTTTCTTTCCTTCGGGTTTGCATATCTCCATGCACATCTCCAATTACTTGTGAGGTTGAACGATTCTTCTGAATTCTGCTTGAAACATTCTTTTCCGCTTCGTTTACCTCACTGTCCTCATCAATATTCTCATCAGTAGGCTTTTCAACTTTTGTTTCTGGAATCTCAGCAGGAGGTGTTGTCGGAGGTGTTGGCAACACTCCTTGGTCAACATCTGAATTTCCAAATTTATCCAGCATATCATCAACTTCATCCTCAGCTGTTTTCTTCTTTAGATTTAAGTTCTTAAAATTCTTGAAGTTTTCATGTCCCAACTTCCGATGCCAAAGGTTAAATTCATCCATCTTTGTATGTGTACAAGCCATCTCTTCTCCAAGTTGGTAGCGATTATCAGATGACATCGTACCTGTCATCACACACATGTTAGAATTATCAAAAACTTTGCATGATTTCTTATCAAACTGTACAAGCAAATTATCATCACAAAGTTGGCTAATGCTTATTAGATTTGCAGTTAGTCCTTCAACATGTAGCATGTTGCGAAGCTTAGGAAGTCCAGCAACTTTCAGTGTGCCTTTTCCTGCAATATTTCCCTTTGAACCTCCTTCATAAGTCACTTTCTCACTCTTTTGTTCAACATAATCTGTGAGAAACTTTCTAGAACCTGTCATATGGTGTGAACTTCCACTATCAAAGTACCAAGCACCTGAAACATTAGTTTCCAAAGCAGTATAAATCATATAACAGTTAATATCAGCTTTTGGTACCCAAACCTTTCTTCCAGTGGATTTGTTCTTAGGGATGTTGTGGGAAGGTGTTGGCAACACCTTAGGCAACACCTTAGATGCAGACCTCTGCCAATAATCTTCCTGCAGCTTAAAACAGTATGGTTTGATATGACCAGGTCTATGACAGTAGTGACAAACAAACTTACGTTTTCTTCCAGACTTTACAGGAGCAGTAGGCTGTTGCTTTGGTTTTGGAGGATCGGTTGTTGTGACCTTTTCTGTTAAGATTCCTGGACAGCTACTTTCTTTGACAAACACAGGAGCTTTTGAACATTCACCAACCTCAAATTTACTGTTCTCAAAACCTAGTCCAGCCTTACCATCTCTTCCCACCATGAGCAAAGAATCAAGCTTGGTTGTGCTTGAATTGAATTTAGCCAGTGTAGCCTTAGCTTTCATGAGTTCATCCTTAACCTGACTTAATTCCAGATCCTTCTTACTCAGCATAACTTCAAGTCTTGATATATCAGCCTTCAAATCAGAATTTTCTCTTGAAAGAAAAGTGTTCTTCTTATTTCGTTCAACCCAATCAGCATATAACTCTTCATATTGCATTCGCACATCTTCCAGAGACATTCTTTCATCACCTACATCAGTATTACACACATTATCAGTAGTAAAAGAATTTAAACATACTGACCTTTGGGAGATGTTGCGGCCAGGTGTGGCAACACCTAAAGGATTGACTTGCATAAGTTTCTTTCTTTCCATCAAAGCTGTCAGGGATGTGTGGCTTTCTTCTTCATTCTGTTCTTTATCTTCTTTAGAATCTTCACCACTCAAAGATGTGCTCATCCCTTTCCGAAGCCTGTTTGCACATTCATTGGAAAAATGATCATAGCCTTGACATTCATGACATTGCACCATGTCAATCTTCTTTGTAGTAGGCTTTTTCTTTCCTTCCAGCATAAGTAGAGGCTTTTGAGGATCAGGAAAATTCCTTGATGATTGATCAGGCCCGCCTATTTTCGGAGTTTTGTTAGCAGCCGGAAAAAGTGAAGATTTGAGTTTCTGATCGATCTTCTTTGTCTCCCTCATCTTCTTCAGATAATCACCAAACTTCTTTGTGATGAGTGACAATGAGTCATCTCCCAAATCTGATTCATATACTTCTTGAGGTTTGAAGAATGAGTTTGCTGTTGTTGACTCCATAATATTCCTGAAAAAATAATCCAGAATAAGCTCTTAGTGTATCAAGAGTAGGCTCTGATACCACTTGTAAGGGATATCATGGTTCATAAAAATTATCAGAATCAGATGTTGTCACTAGGTGTTGACAACATCCTACTCAACATGCAGCGGAAATATTAAAACGTGAATAGTAACAGCAAACTAACAGTAAACCAACAATAAAAATAATCAAGAGTAAATATGCACAAGTACTAGTACTAAAGTAATAAAAGGTTGCACATAAAACAGATTCAGATGTTGTCACTAGGTGTTGACAACATCTTCAATAACACCTTGATTAACATGCATCAGAATTTTTGAAAGCAATGAATAAAATAGATAAGCAATCAAATAAATCAGACTCAAATATTTAAGCAAGAGTATAAAATACTCTTGCAGCGCCTCAGGGCAAAACTTTCACTAGAAAACAATCAAAGAGTTTTACAAACTCTAAAACTAGTGAATTATTTCAAAACTCAATTTTCTCAAGAGTAAGTGAGAAAATAAACAAATAAAAGCATCTCCTAAAATTCTATATGAAATAGAATAAATAAACAAAAACACGGAGATGAATCCTTGATGCCGAACACATGAGAGCAATACTCTTGAATCTTCAATGCTCTCAAATCTTCAACGGCAATCAAGTAGACCACGACCAATGGTTGTAGAAACGAGCTTCAAATATATATTCTGAATTCTCATGATGTACGCTCAGAAGCTCTCTAGAAAATCTCACTTGGTCGTGTCTTTTATTTTGTACGCTCAAATCCTAATCTATGGCTTGATCTCTCTTTTCTGCGCTCTCTCTCGTTTTCTTCAAGCCGCTTGATCTCTACGCCCTCTTCTTCTATTTAAGTGTGTCAGCTTATCTCCAAAAAGACTTGATCATATTTCCTTTGAAACTTGAACCAATCTACAAAGATAAGGAAATAATATTAAGTTAGGAGATAAAGATATATTATGATAAGTGCATAATATCTCAAAAAAAATAATCAAGTAAATATTTAAGCTATTTAAGATATATGAATATCTTATTCTATGATTCAATATAAAATAATTCCTATTTAAAATATCTCAACCAATTAAATAAGATATTTAAAAGATTTAAACTTCAAGTCCAAGAAACAATATTTTAAATCTAGGAATATTATATTATCTCAATTCAAATCAAAACTATTTTTAGTTTAAAATATATCAAGCATATAGATAAGAAACACAATTTTAACTAACAATCCTAGAAAGGCAAAACATAATATTATAATCTTTCAAAACATAGAAATATATCAAGGAATAATTATCCTTTCAGATCTAATGAATTCTAACATCTCTAATTGCACGACATTCTTCACCATCGCTGCCTCTCGCATCATGTTGGACTCCTCTGTCCTCAACATCACCCCACCATAGTTGCCACCGCCACTACTTCGATATGCAAGGATAAGTTTCAGCCTACTATATTCTTTTCTGCCTCCATGTCATGTGTATGCATCTCAAGCTCTTGGATTTTATTGCGCAGCTATTTCACATATTCTATAGTGTCTCCAAAGGATCGACTTTATCCATTTTCTTGTCCTAACAATCTGCTGTAATCATCCGCTCTACTTCATTAAATCTTGTAGATTAAAATGAGCTCTATTTTCTCAATGTTCTCTTCCTTTCAACACAAAACTGGACACGAGAAGAGGGATTTTTCAAGCATAATGAGGCAAACAAAAATAGAAAGCAACACAAAGTGTAGCAAGACAGTAGCATTAGAGATGAAAATCCATATGACAATAATGCCATTTATTTGCAACTAAAGTATTGTGCAGTCATTAACATGGACTCGTAATAATACACCACTGCTTAATTGCAGACTTTTTTTTTAGTTATCAAGAATGGAACGTTTTCAAAAGATCAATAACACTTCAAATGCCACTGTGAAAGAAATGCAGGTGCGACAGTGGGAAGTTTGTTGTCATATGTTTGCAGCTCCTCATTCAAGCAGTCATATGTCAAATAATAGTGCGGTGAAATCTAAAATAATGTTGTTCATGTGAACTTCTCATTATCAGCCATGCATTTGCTATGTCCGCCGATGCAGTAAAAAGATTCAAACCTCTTCATCTTTCTTAAGACAAAGTACATGAATAGTCACTAATATAGATTAAACAACAACATATTAACATTTGTAATAGTATTTTCAAGTTTTACAAACAACTCATTTCTTAGTTATTTTAGTTCAAAATATATTTTCAAGAACACAACTCGTCTATTAAAATAAATCTAGTACCACAATCACCTGCATTGACAGTAACAAACAATTCAGAATTACCAAAAAAAATAAACAAAACAATGTACCGACCTGTTGCCTTGGCTCAAAAGTTTCCAAATCGTGGACCTAAATTCTGGGCCGTTTTGAACTTGAAGACAGAGACACATAAATGGCTTGTTTTAGAAAGCAAAAGCAATTGAACGATGTCGATTGCTGATCTTCTCTCTATAAGGCATTGCGAAATACACCAGTAGAGATACATTTTCGCTTAGTTTTGATTCAACCTGCCACTAATACCTCGAGCAGAAGACGTAGACAGCAAGCTAGGAGTTAGAAACTCTGGTTTTGGAGCTTCTTTTTCGGCGTATCTTGTAGAAAAAGTTGTTTTTGCCAAACTGCTTCTGGTTTTCAAAACTTTAAAAACTCGTCTTAATGAAATACCTCTAAGCTAAGTGATTTTCTTATGTGCATAAAGATATTTAGGTCGCTAGTGATCATCAACATTTTTTTAATCGCATCATTCACCATGACTAATGCATATCAAAGAATGTTTCAACATTTTGAAATACAAATAAATAAAAATCGTAAGCTCACAAATTCGAAGAAGGAAATGATTTCAATTTTCTTGAAAGAAAAGTAAGACCTTGTAAGGGCGACTATGACTCCCGCAGCCCGTCTCATGTGAGACTGTCTCATAATAATGTTACTCATATAATATAAAAATTCATCTATACAACAATACAATATTATTATAATGTACGATAATGTTGTTTTTTGATCATTTTAATGGTTGTACCAAATTACCCTTATTATTATTCACTAAAACTAACATATCACTAACACTTTCTCACATTTTTCCTCGTATTCTTTCATAAACCATCTTTTTTGTAATAGTGAAAAATAAACCATGTTGATCTATATTTCATTCAGTTTTTCAAATCAAATATTTAAAATAAAATAAAATAATATATATATATATATATATATATATATATATATATATATAATGTAATTATATATTTATATATTATATCATACACACAAAAAGTTCGCTTGGATGCTAATATTAATAATACATCTTATATAATAATAAAACATCTTCAATCAAGTTCTCTGGTTCTTTAACTTTGGAAATTTAATTAAATAAAACTAAGAAAGAAACTTTAAAGACGTCATTAACATATTATATAATTATAGAAATACTATATCAAACTTTGGCCTTCTTCCCCACACAATATGCATGCTTGCTCATCCGCTTGGAACCACAAGTGCATGGAACAATAATCTGAAAGTCATTTACTTTTCTTCAGAAAAGGTAGAAGGAATTACAATGAAAACACGATCTACTAAAAGTTCATAGTTATAATGAAAAATGACTTTTTACATACCGCCGGTTCATATAATTTACGAGATAATAATCTCAACATCATTAGAAACGGCTTGCCCCTGCAACCGTTTTTGAATAATTCCATGTCTCAACTTGGGATTCAATGGATTAGCAAGTGAAGGTGTCCACCGTCTCAGACGTGGTTCATACCATAAAGTACTCCGGGAGATCAACAATCGCTCGAGGGAAGCAACAGTTTTAAGGATGTACAAAATAAAATCATACTCACTCTCTGCCTCTCTAAATCCATTAAATTCCAGTACTTTCAATGGAGTGAAACGCCTCGCCATTCTCTCTTTCGCTTTTTTCCGATTAAATGTTCCCTGAAAAGGCTACAGGGACAAGAACCAAAAGAAATATAAGCCACAAATCCATAAAGCAAATCACATTATCATGGTAGAGCTAGGCGTAATGTGAGGCATACCATTGATAACTGGAACTTGTGCAAAAGGGGACATGCATCCAGGAATGTAGTAAGTTCTAGTAGATCGAGCTTGTGTTGGTCTTCTAACATCAAAACTAACCGTCTCAGGTTGCTAAGCTTGCTAATCACTCGATCCAGTTTCAATTCCTGAGACAAATGCACAAACTATATAAGATATCCTTCACTTTTTCAAGGAAATTAATACATAAATAAAAGATAAACGGTTAAAAGGAGATTTCCTACACCTCAAAGAAGCTGGCGCTAGTGGTAAAAACCATGGATTCAAGCTGTGGCAAATCTTTGGCAAGTTTTCCCAATACTTGAGGAGAAGTTGCTTGCTTACGAGAGTACTCGATAACTACACTTTGCAGCAATGGTACGTGAGAAAAAGACAGTTTGGGTATATTTGGGCTAAATATTTCAAAATCAATCAGATTGCTGGCAGACAAGTCTATCTCCTCAACATCTTTACAGTAATATATTATTAAACACTTCAACTGGAGATCAGGACCATGAATCTGTAATTTTGAAGGGACAGAACAATATCTTAAGTTCAACAATCGGAGGCTCGAGCAATTCGATAGCATGCAGCCTACAGCATCAGAAGTGAAGGAAACATTATCGAATTCAAGAACCTCGAGAGCATTTTTGTTTGGTGTTTGAAAAGAACCGCACTGCAGCCATAGATGTTTCACCGACGATGCTCCGGTGAGAAAATCGGTAGAAAAAACATGAGGGCCGTTGCTAAGCATATAGTTGAGGCAACAATATTCAAGGGTAAGCTTTTCCACTCCTGATGTGCCAACAAAATTCATCCATTTTCTAAAACTATCCATGTGGCGTCCACGGAAACAACAAACCAATTCAAAGGACGATACTTTAGAACCAGAATGATTTTGTAAAAAGGTATCTACTCCTTGGACAAACTTGCGTTGTAGTTGTCTCGACTTTTCCTCCCCAAGAATAGGACAGCAAGCAGCACTAGACAGCTTATCATAGCAAGTAAATCTGACTTGGTCGATAATGGTGTAAACATGCCTCCATCTCCTCGACAGGATGCTTGTCCTAACAGCATCTTTTGTCAGTAATCTTGAAATAATTGAAGAGATGACCTTGTCTGGCAATTGGCTAATTCTGTCTTCCATCATCTGCTCTGCTTGAGTATCAGTATCAAGAACCTGTTTATCAAAAGTAGTAAACACAAAAATAATTAGAAAACAAGTACATCAGCTGAATATATCAACAAATTAAGATGTTGAATCATACCTTCACGGGACCAGGTCGTCCCTTTTGAGACTTTAAAACACAAAATCCGGCGCATACAAGGGTTGCAACTCCAGTAAGAAGTGGCAACCCGGCGTACCCACAAACTAAAAACAGAAGAATCAAAATGTTTGTACATAAAAAAGAAAACAAAACAAAAAAAAAAGTAACAATCTATCCCCAGAAAAGAGCACACTCAACAAAGAATGTAATCATAAAATTTAGCTAAAGGTGGATTCTTGGAAAATTATACATAAAATTTTAAAACATTTTCAGTTGGGACCAACAACATATTCCTCTATCCATTTCAAGCCGAATCAACATGGGAACAAGTCTAAAGTTCAAAATGGATCAAACTCGCCTAAATCCGACATGGTTTTCAACTTAAATTATTGCGATATCAAGAAAACACAGAGACGAAAGCGGATAAAATATTTCCACAACAAATTAGAAAGCAATAATCTTACTAGTGTATATCTTTTGTTGAAGAGGAGGCAGATTTTGAGGGTCAGCGAAAAGATCGATCCTGCTTCAAGTTCAATTCCTCGGAAAATATTTGTTTACTGGGCCGCAGATTTTCGATCAACAAACCCTAAAAATATAAACTTACTTAACGTATTCAAAATTAAGTTAATTTTATATAATTAAAAATAATAACATAAAAAATACTCCATCTTTAATAAATTTCCCCCTTTTAAAAGAAAATTTCACTAATTAACAAATTTAGAATCTATATTTATATCTATCTATATCTATATTATATATAAAAATTAAAATTTTACTGAATATAGTAATTTTCTGTCAAAATATAATTACTAAAACGAAAATCTTGTTAATTAATGTTATATATATAATGATGATGATGATGTTTTTTTATTCAAATTTGAAATTTATAAAGATATTATCATTATTTTGAATTTTAATTAGTTATTTTGTATGTAAAAATATTCATAAATACTATATATGACCATATACCAAATTTTCGGTTCAAAATTCGATAAAATGTTATATATTTTTTTTAAAAAAATGTCAATTAATTTTTGTTTCTTAAATTATATATGAAAATTAAATGTTATATATATAATAATGTCTCAAATTTCAGTTAATTTTTTTATGTGTGAAAATTTTCTTAAATACAATATATGAGATAATGTATCAATTTTTTATTTAAAATTTGAAATTTAACCGGATGTTATCACTACTTTTTAATTTTAGTTAATTTTTTTGTCTATAGATGTGTGAAAATTTTCATAAACGCTATATATAATAACATATCAATATTATGTTCTACTTTTTAAATTTGATATTGTTTTATAACTATTTTTAAGTTCAGTTAACTTTTTTTATAGTATTTCAATTAATTTCTCGAGTGTGAAATTTTCATAAATGCTACACATAGTAAAGTACTAATTTTCAGTTCAAAATTTAAAATTTAATCGAGCGTTATTGTTAATTTATTTGAAAATTAATTCGATGTTATCACTAAATTTTTAATGTAACTCAATTTTTTAATCCATTCACATAATTATTCATAAAGTATATATACGATAATGTACCGATTTGTATCCATATATATGTAAATTTTTTTATAAATAACTAGCATAGCCGCACACGCGTTGCGTGTGTATGAAATAATACAATATACTTAGTATATATGTTATATATAAATATTAAATTATTTTCAATAATTTTTAAACTTATGTTTTTTCATTTCTAAAATAATATAAAAATAAATTTTAAAGTTATTTATCATTTTATCGTATTTATAATAGTTACTTGAGAAAAATATGTAAATATATAAATAAAATCTATTTTAATTATTTATATATATATATATATATATATATATATATATATGTAATGTAAAGGGTAATTTTGGAACAAAAGATGGTGTCATCCCTCTAAGGTGCTCAACTTTTATATATAGTATTATTTTCAATAATTTTTAAACTTATGCTTTTTCATTTCTAAAATAATATAAAAATAAATTTTAAAGTTATTTATCATTTTATCGTATCTATAATTGTTAGTTGAGAAAAATATGTAAATATATAAATAAAATCTATTTTAATTATTTATATATATATAATGTAAAGGGTAATTTTGGAACAAAAGATGGTGTCCTCCCTCTAAAGTGCTCAACTTTTATATATAGTATAGATATATATGATATTGTACCCTTTTTTGGTAAAAATTCAAATTTTGGTATATATGCCAATATTTTCATAACGCTATACATGAGACTATACTAATTTTTTTAAAAAAATTTGAAATTTGATTATGTTTTATCATTATTTTTAAAATTTCGGTTAATTTGTTAATATATATATTCGTGTGTATGAAAATTTTCATAAATGTTATACATGATAACATACCAATTTTTTATGGGTCTAAATTTACATTTTTGCCAAATATTTAATAATAAAAAATATATAATAATTAATATTGTTAATATAATAATATAGGAATTTTTTTAAAAATTTTTTTGCGTCGTTGACATAATTTATAAAATTATAACTTATTTAAAAAATAATCATGTTATAAAAGGTAAAAAGATAAATATAAATCTCTACACATTTTTTACGGAACAATAAATGCCTGAAAATTTGTTTCGATTCAAATTTTGTAGACTTACCATATGTGAAGACAGTTATACGAATTGCTATATATCTATAATATAATAATCTATCTTTGCATGTGTGTAAAATTTATATTTTTTAGTTAAAAATGTGTACAACTTAACATTTTTAATATGTTTAAAAATATGTGAATTTGTGAATTCGTGACATTAAACGTGTGTTTGAATATTAAAAATGTAACACCCTCAACCGATGAGGACATTACTCAACTAATAGGACCTTAATATGAACGCGAAAAAGAGCATTTTTGAAAAATGTATGCATACATCCAACCTTACTTAAAACATTTCAAATAGTTTACAAACCAAGCCACGACAATTTCAGACATAAAACTTGTTTTCGTCACTCAAACATAATAATATTCAGTTGCTTTCACTCAAACATAATAATATTCAGTTTCCTTAAACTCAACACAAACACACTCATGCATCTCTCGTCGGCTCGACTCTTGGCTCCTCCTCATGTCCGACATCAAACTCATCGACGTATGCATAGTTTTCATCCTCATTATCTGCACCATTCAAGAATAGTGAGTCTAAAGACTCAGCAAGAATATGCAATACAAATCATGAGTTTTAAAATTTCTTTTGAATATAATATGACGTAATATAAACATGAACATAAACATAAACTCATTCTTAATTGACGAATTATATGAAATTTGTGGCAACTGTCTGATAGGCCTGATCTCATAATTCATGTTGATCAACAAGTAATTGGAAAGGCCCATCCGGAGCTTATCCCGAAGTGTCAGTCTCCTGTCTTTCCATAGCTTAACTCATAATTGGAAAGGCCTCTCCGAAGCTTATCCCGAAGTGCCAGTCCCGTAAATTTGGAAAGGTCCCTCCGGCGCCCATCCCGAAGTACCAATCCCGTATTTGCTACCACAAAGACACATAAAACATCAAATTCCTTTATGCTTCATCATACATCATTCATCACATCATTCTATCATCTTTTCATTGTGTTATCAAAACATGTCATTCATTGTGAAGCAACATTAAAACATCATAATTTCCGTCATAACTATAACTTCATGAACATAAAACTTTACTCAATAACTTTATATGTGTCATAGATGATTAAAAATCATACTTTCATACTGAACATAGGTTTCATGAATGAAACTTAAACATGTATGTACATCACATAACGTAATCGATCCATGTAAGTCATTCTTTTTGTTCTTGACGTAAAACTTGAAAATTTTTGCATAGAAACTCTTAAACATACTTAAAACACCTTAATACATCATAAAAATGCATTTAGAACTTAAATCATGCAAACAAAGTGTAAGGGGGCAGAAACATCCTCGCTCGAGCGGCACTAATTCTCGCTCGAGCGAGACCCATTTTGGAGTGGCATTTTTCAGGTGATGTAAATCTATTTTTCAGTCGGAATTTGGAAACGTGAAAAACATGAAAGTTGTAGCCCTTGATCTTGGATTTTTAATTCCGAAAACCTCACTTCAATTTAAGTTTTCAGTAAAAAGTTATTGTCATTATCCCGAGATGTGTCACTGCCGAAAATTCAAAACATTTGACACACTTCGGGGCATTTTTTACCAATCTTCCATAATGATTTTGACAAAACTCAAAACATAAAAGATGTATATAAATGAGGTATATTTCAAATAAAATTATCCTCATATCATTTGGATTTGTAAACTAGTCTTAATCATCAAAATGGTAACAAGTGCCGCCAATTCGGTGCTACCGAACACATGTCTCATTTCAAAGTTTTAACTTAAAAGTTAACTCCAATACTTATAAATCATAAAAATCATATTTTTCACACTACAATACTTGAAATAACTTTCATCAAAACTACAATAACTCTTCAAAACTTAAAAGAAACATGAAACTCTTGAATCAAACTCAAGAACTTGACAAGAACAACCTAGGCTTCACGATCTCGTAGAATCATAACTTCATGCTCTTGAAATTCATGAAAATCATGCATACATATCTCAACATACATCAATTCATATCAAAATACATAATAGCTTGAATGGGTTTCAAAATATTTTAAATTTATACTTGCCTTGAAATGAAGACGGAGTTGATTCAGATTATTGACAACGAGTTAACCACACCAAGAATGAGATTTAGAACTTTGGTTTGTGACTATCTTGAAGAACCGTGAAGGTTCAATAAAGAAACAAGAAGAAGAAATTTATAGAATGGAGAGAAGGGGGAAGGAATCGTGTAGAGGATAGGGAAAAGTGAGAGTCAAGGGAACAAGGGGACATGGGAAGTAATGGGGTGGGGATCCGGATAGATAGATATGATAATGATCATTCAATATGTAATGCGTGTTCATCTCTAAAATATAGTCAGTCGCCCGTCCCGACTCGTCTGATAAAAAATACTATCCCCCGACTCATACATAATAAGCATATCAATTTTATACTTAAAACTCTCATAAAAATGTACTCTATCACCTCGTTCATTGGTTAGCCTCGTCCCATGAGTCCAGAATCAAACTCAGCATGAAACCGTAAACTTACTCAAAATTGTTAAAATAAAATATATGTAGACATGAAATCATATTCATAATTCATAGCTTAAAAATAATTTAAACTCACAACATCATAAAAATCATCTTAAAATCATCGTGAGCGAGTTAGTGGATTTTTTTTGACCTTACAACTCTACCCCCCTTAAAAGAATTTCGTCCTCGAAATTCGACTTACCAAATAGTTTTGGATAATGACTACGCATGTCTTGCTCGATTTCCCATGTTGCCTCTTCCACTATTTGATTGCGCCACAATACCTTAACCATTTTTATCTCTTTGTTTCTCAACTTTCGGACTTGCCTATCCAAAATTTGAACAGGTGTCTCTTCATAGGACAAGTCGGGCGTCCATTGAACTGGCTCATGGTGAATGACATGGGAAGGGTTTGCAATGTACTTCCTTAGCATCGAGTTATGGAAAACGTTGTGCACTCCTTCCAAGTTTGGAGGCAAAGCTACTCGGTATGCTCTTGCTCCAACCTTGTCTAGGATTTCGAAAGGTCCAATATATCTTGGGTTCAGCTTCCCTTTCTTCCAAAATCTCAAGACTCCTTTCCAAGGTGACACCTTAAAAAACACGTGATCACCTACCTGGAATTCCAAATCCCTACGCCTTTGATCGGCATAGCTTTTCTGACGACTCTGTGCTGTCAACATCATATCCTTGATTTTTGCTATCATGTTGACTGTCTGCTGCACTATTTCTGGTCCTAAAACAGCTCTTTCTCCCACTTCATCCGAATGCAATGGAGTTCTACATTTCCTCCCATACAAAGCCTCATAAGGAGTCATCCCAATAGTAGTTTGATAACTATTGTTGTAAGTGAAATCCACTAACGGCAACTTCGATTCCCAATTTCCTCCAAAGTCAATCATGCAAGCCCTAAGTAAATCCTCCAGTATCTGAATCACTCGATCAGATTGTCCATCTGTCTATGGATGAAAAGTTATACTAAAGTCCAGCTTTGTTCCCAATCCATGATGTAGACTCTTCAAAAAGTTTGAAGTGAACCTTGGATTCCTGTCAGAGACTATCCTTGCTGGAACTCCATGCAATCTGACTACCTCTCGAATATACAACTCTGCATATTGATTCATCAAGAATTTGTTTCTGACTGGTAGAAAATGAGCTGACTTTGTCAATCTATCAACTATCACCCATATTGAATTCATTCTTCGTGGTGTAATTGACAATCCAACCACGAAGTCCATAGTGACATCTTCCCATTTCCATGTAGGAATGGGTAATGGTTTCAGTAGTCCTGCTGGTCTTTGATGTTCAACTTTCACCTGTTGACAATTCAAACATTCGTTAACAAACTTAACGACGTCTTTCTTCATACCTGGCCACCAGTATAGTTTCTGTAAATCCTTGAACATCTTTGTACTCACTGGGTGAATAGAATACGACACAGTGTGAGCCTCATTCATCACCTCTTCCCTCAGTGAATCTACTATTGGTACCCATATTCGCCCTTTGTGATGTACGATCCCATCCGTCACTGTATATAATGCACCACCTTTGGCTTCATCTTTATGTTTCCAAGTTAGCACTTGCTGGTCTAAAAACTGACCTGTTCGAATCTTGTCGAGCAAACTTGGAACCATTGTTAAAGTTGATATGGCACAAACCTCCTTCAATTCAATCACTTCCAATCTGAGTCATTCAAAATCTTCAATCAACTCCTGTTGAGTTGTCATTCTATTCAAAGTCGCAGACTTATGACTCAAAGCATCAGCTACTACATTAGCTTTACCCGGGTGATAGCTAATGTCACAGTCATAATATTTCACCAATTCTAGCCATCTTCTCTGTCTCATGTTCAACTCCTTCTGAGTGAAGAAGTATTTCAAACTCTTATGATCGGTGAAAATCTGACACTTCTCACCATAAAGATAATGTCTCCACAGTTTCAATGCAAATACAACTGCTGCCAATTCAAGGTCGTGGGTAGGGTAATTCTTTTCATGAATCTTCAGCTGTCGTGAAGCATATGATATTACCTTTCCATCTTGCATCAAAACAACCGCTAATCCACACTTGGAAGCATCTGTATAAATTACGAATCGGCCTGAGCCTTCTGGTATGGCTAGCACTGGTGCTGTCATCAACTTTTTCTTCAACTCCAGAAAGTTTTTCTCACACGAATCGGACCATTCAAACTTCGCACTTTTGCGAGTTAATGATGTTAGTGGCAGCGCTATCTTGGAGAAATCCTGAATGAATCTCCTATAGTAGCCCGCTAATCCCAAAAAAACTCTGTATCTCTATAGCATTCTTTGGAGTGACCCAATTTTTAATTGCCTCTATTTTTGACGGATCAACCTCTATTCCCTTCGCTGAAACTAAGTGTCCCAAAAATGCAATCTGTTCAAGCCAAAATTCACACTCATCTGAACTTAGCAAACAACTGTTTCTCTTTCAAAATCTGAAAAACCGTAGTTAAATGCTGGAAATGCTCATCTAAACTACGAGAGTAAATCAGGATGTCATCTGTGAATACTATGACAAACTGATCCAAAAAAAGGCTGGAACACTCCGTTCATAAGATCCATGAATATTTGTCGGTGCATTGGTAACTCCAAACGGCATTACTAAGAACTCGTAATGGCCATAACGAGTTCTAAAAGCCGTTTTCTGAACATCTCCCTCTTTAACCTTCAATTGGTGGTAGCCCGATCTCAAATCGATCTTAGAGAACACCATTGCCCCTTGAAACTGATCAAACAAATTATCAATTCTTGGCAATGGATATTTGTTCTTCATCGTTACACGATTCAATTCCCTGTAATCAATGCATAACCTCATTGACCCATCTTTCTTTTGACAAATAACACCGGTGCACCCCAAGGCGATACACTTGGTCTGATGAAGCCTTTATCGAGTAGCTCTTGTAACTGCTCCTTCAATTCTTTCATTTCAGTTGGTGCTAACCTGTACGATGCTTTGGAAACTGGTTGGGTTCCGAGCATCAACTCAATTCCAAATTCTACCTCCCTAGCTGGAGGTAATCCTCCAATATCCTCAGGGAATACTTCCGGGAAATCTCTCACTACCTCAACTTCTTTGAGTTTCGGTCGGGGCAATTCTTGATCACAATTAACATTTGCTATAAAACCTGTACACCCTTTGTTTAACAATTGTCAGGCTTTATTTGCTAAAATAATAAGGGACGAGTTCTTCCTCGATGAGGCATGAAACAAAAACGGTTCGTCATTTTTAATTTTCAAGGAAATAGTCCTCCATTTACAGTCTATGGTAGCCTCATGTCGAGACAACCAATCCATCCCAATTATCACGTCAAAGTCAACCATATTCAGGACAATAAGATCAGCATGTAACTCATGACCCTGCATCTGTATACTGCATTCTCTGATAATCAAGTTACTACTCAATTCTTCTCCGGAAGGCAAGGATACACTAAACCCCGAAACTGACTTATCTGGTTTCACTCCCAATTTATTCGCAAAATAAACAGATATGAAGTAATGTGTAGCTCCAGTATCAATTAAAATATAAGCAGGAATACTGGAAACATTAACCATACCTGTGACTATGGCGGAGTTCGGGTCCACTTGGTCGTGTGTTATTGCAGAGACTCGGCCTTTGACTGGTTCTTTTGATTGAGGACACTCCCTTGAAAAATGTTCCGGCTTCTTGCAAAGGTAACACACGCCTTTTCCTTGCAAACACTGGCCGAAATAAGGCTTCCCACATTTTGGACACAATACTGGCATATTAGTTGGCTTTGGAGCAGTGATGGCCAACTGCTTCTGTCCTTGTGGTCTAGGTTGTTGTTGCTGGTATGGTCGATATGGGGTGGGGCCTGGTACTGCCTTTTCCTGCTAGGTCCTTGATGGTCTCTACCTTGGTAGTTGGCCCTCTTTGCTTGAGACTCTTTGATTATATCGTTTCCGTCTTTTTCAGATAAAATAGCTTGATCTACATCATCCTTGTAAGTGGCAGCTCCACTTACCCTTACATCTCGACGAATGGAAGCGTTCAATCCCTCAGTGAAGTATTTTAATTCCTCAACTGGATCTCCTGAAATCATTGACACAAAGTACATCCCTCTTTCAAATTTTTTCACATACTCAGCAATAGACATGTTGCCTTGGCGAAGCTCCAAGAATTCTCTCGCCAATCTTGTCCTAGTGCTCACTGTAAAATATTTTCCATAGATTACATCCTTGAATCCATTCCAAGACAGAGTTGTTAGATTTAAGGCAACTTTGGCTCCATTCCACCATATTCGGGCATCATCTCGGAACATGTAGGTGGCACACCTCACACGATCCGTGTTTGAGACTTGCATAAATTCAAAGGAAGTCTCCATAGCCTGAAACCATTGTTCAGCGACTAAATGATCAGTTTCTCCTTTGAACCCGGGTGGTCCTAATTCCAAGAACCGTTTGTAGATTGGGTTCTGAACCATTCCGGCGCGATTATTACCAGCATTGGTTGCTTGGGCTTGGAGAAGCTGTTGAATTTGTGATCCCTGAATACAACTCTGCTCTTGTAGCAAAGTAGTTAATCCCGCCAAGAATTGGTTGTTCTGATTGTTCTGATTATTTGGTTCACAGTCGTCATGGTTGTTGTTGTTTTTGTTGTTGTTGTTGTTGTTGTTGTTTCCACTACGAGAAGCCATGTCCTAAAGTCCAACATTATCCACACTGCTCAGTCATGATTTACAACATAGATAAACTTAATATACATTTGTATACATATAACTCATCACATTAGCACGCACATAATCACATAAAACTCATAACTTACAGACATGAAGACGGAGTGTTGGAGTCGTGGCGAGTATGCATGAGAGTGTCTAAAAGAAGACCTAGAGCGAGCTGCTCTGATACCAAACTGTAACACCCTCAACCGATGAGGACATTACTCAACTAATAAGACCTTAATATAAACGCGGAAAAAAGAATTTTTGAAAGATGTATAAATACATCCAACCTTACTTAAAACATTTCAAATAGTTTACAAACCAAGTCACGACAATTTCAAACATAAAACTTGTTTTCGTCACTCAAACATAATAATATTCAGTTGTCTTCACTCAAACATAATAATATTCAGTTTCCTTAAACTCAACGCAAACACACTCATGCATCTCTCATCGGCTCGACTCTTGGCTCCTCCTCATGTCCGAAATCAAACTCATCGACGTATGCATAGTTGTCATCCTCATTACCTGCACCATTCAAGCATATTGAGTCTAAACACTCAGCAAGAATATGCAATACAAATCATGAGTTTTAAATTTTTTTTTGAATATAATATGACGTAATATAAACATGAACATAAACATAAACTCATTCTTAATTTACGAATTATGTGAAATTTGTGGCAACCGTCTGATAGGCCTGATCTCATCATTCATGTTGATCAACAAGTAATTGGAAAGGCCCCTCCGGAGCTTATCCCGAAGTGTCAGTCCCGTGTCTTTCCATAGCTTAACTCATAATTGGAAAGGCCCCTCCGGAGCTTATCCCGAAGTGTCAGTCCCGTAAATTTGGAAAGGTCCCTCCGGCGCCCATCCCGAAGTACCAATCCCGTATTTGCCACAATATAGACACATAAGACATCAAATTCCTTTATGCTTCATCATACCTCATTCATCACATCATTCCATCATCTTTTCTGTGACGTCACGTATTCTTACAATCATTTAATTAAAATAGTTGCGGAAAAAGGTTGGGAAAATGTGAGTTACTGTAAACAAACTACGTAGTTAAAATAATTGAGGAACTCACATAACAAATATCAAACTGAAATGATTATTCAAAAGACGTACTATTTGAAATCCTCAAAACTCATCTTTAAAAGACTGACAATTTAAATAATTTAAATCATTACTTTTAAACATCGTACATAAAATATTATAACAACATGACATAAATAAATATAAGAAAATCTTTCTGTTTTAAATACATCAAAGCTTCTGAACTGTCGTGTCATGCAATGTCTTCGCCTCTTGGACTCTTCAGCCGTGCTACCAAAGATTTTAAATCGAATTTTCTAATTCAACTGCACCATTCAAGTATAGTGAGTTTAAAGGACTCAGCAAGATTAAAATATTCATATCGATATCATTATAGCTTCAAAATAATTTAAACTTAAAATGACTTGAACATACATAACATGATACCTTGATCTTGAAGAACTTTAACTTATACATCATGAAACTTTAAACTTAAAATATTGAACATGAACTTCAAAACTCTTGAAAGATGCAAAGAACTTAAAAATTGACATCAACTTACTTAACTTTAAATCTTGAAATTAGAATTCATGCATATTCTTATCAACTTACTTAACTTTAAATCTTAAAATTAGAATTCATGCATATTCTCAAAACTTTACCATTTCATTCTTAAATAAACATTTGCACTTAACATCTAATAAATGAAATCATGCAACTTGGACAACATCAAACCGTGAACATAACATAAAAACTTATCATTTTGGGGTGATGAATTATGTGAAATTGTGGCAACCTTCATAATGGGCACATTCATCTTTTCTTGTTGATAAATAATCATATGGCATTACGCCTCGTAACATTCGTTCATTCATTTTCGGAGGCCCCTTCGGAGCTCATCCCGGAGGACCTAACCCGTACATTGAGCCGTATTTGGAAGGGCCCCTCCGGAGCCCAAACCGGAGTACCGTTTCCGTATTGCCACCACAAAGACACATAAGACATCAAAATATTTTAATGCATCAACATATTATATCTTCATAGTTCATCCATTATTCATTCATGCTTCATCATTTTTCATTTCATCAACATATCATTTCATCCATCATGAAGCATCATTGAAACATCATAATTTCCATCTTAATTTTTGTTTCATGAACATAAAACTTTACTCGATAACCTCATACATGTAATAAATGATAAAAATCATACTTTCATATTGAACATAGGTTTCATGAAAGAAACTCAGACATGTACATGCATCACATAACGTAATCGATCCACGTAAGTCGTTCTTTTCGTTTTTGAGTTAAAACTTGAAACTTTTTGCATAAAAACTCTTAAATATATTTTAGAAGCCTTAAAAGATCATAAACATGAATTTATGACCTTAAAATAACATAAACAAATCATGAATTTTGAAGGAAAGGCGCGGACGCTCAACTTCTAGGCGCTGGCGCGCATGACCTGCGCAAATGGGTCTTCTTGCTCGCTCTGAAACTCTATTTTACATTAGGAATTTGGAAAAGTGGTAAACATCAAAGTTGTATCCCTTGATCTTGGATTTCTAATGCCGAAAACCTTACCTAAATTAGAGTTTTCAGTAAAAAGTTATGCTCATTATCCCCAGATGTGTCACTGCCGGGAATTCAAAACAATCGACACACTTTGGGGTGGTTTTGACCAATCTTCCAAAATGATTTTGAAAAAACTCAAAACATGAAAGTTGTAGATAAATAAGCTATATTTCCAATAAAATTAGCCTCATATCATTTGGATAAGTAAACTAGTTAAAATCATAAAAAAGGTAACAAGTGCCGCTAATCCAGAACATTTCAGCACATGCAACATTTCAAAGCTTTAACTCAAACTAACTCAATACTTCAAAATATGGTATTTTCTAATACTCTAGCTATATAATTTAATTAAAACATCCCTTGAAACCTCAATAACACATCAAAACTTAAAGGAACATGTATCTCTTGAATCAAATAAAGAACTTGACAAGAACGACTTATGCTTCACGATTTCATACCATCACATAACATGCTCTTCAAACCCTTAAAATCAAAACTTCATGCTATTGAAATTCTTGAAAATCATGCATGCACATCTCAACATACATATTTTCATATCAAAATAATTATATTTTGAATGGTGGTTTCAAAACCTTTAAAATACTTGTACTTGCCTTTGATCTTTGAAGAACAAGATTAACTTGGACCTTGGTAGAGATCTAACCATACTCAATTGGAATAGAGACATGCTAAAGAGGTAACCAAAGGAAGATGAAATCCAAGAGGTTGTTAAGCTATTCCTAAGATCAAAATAACACTTTTATATGGTGAGAATACACCAAGAATCAAAGACAAAATATAAGAAGAAAGGGAATAGAAAATCTGTGCAGAAATGTCTTACAATATGGCTTTGATCTAGGCTGAAACATCCACCAAAAATAAAGATTCATAGCTCAAATCGAAGGTACGGATGTAAGGAAGATAACCCTTCAAACGAAATGAAGTTTGGACACCGTATGAATGAGATATGATCAAAATACAGCCGTTGTGTAGAGGTAGGCGAGCTTGAATGAAATTTGGAGTTGGGAAGATGGAAGAAGAAGATGGAGGAAATTGTTGGGATTTTTGAAGCTTGAATGAAAGCTTACGGGGAGCTATTGGAGGTCTTGAAGCGCGAATTTTCAGAAATGGAGGAATGGAGAAGATGAGGAAACGTGTATGGAAGAGCGTAGAGATGAAGAATTATTGGGAAAGGGGGAAACAAGGACAAACAAAGTGGGGCAAGGAGAAGAAAATAATTGTTCGGTTGTTGGAATGACTACATCAATATGTAGTCTATCTAACACGCTACAAATCGAACTATTAAAATTTCTCTTCCCGATGAATAAAACAGAACTATATCAATATTATACTCAAAATACTTGTAGAATTATTTCCTATGATCTCATGCATAGGTTAGTCTCGTTCCTCCTGTCCAAAATTAATTCAATCGTGAAAAAATTTAAATATCTAGTCAGGCATAAATATATATTAGGTATAAACCTAACATCTAATAATTTAAATCATAACTTTAAACTTCATAAATGAAGTGCACAAAACCATTAAAATCATTTAATAAAATAAATAAACATGTATTTTAATACATGAAATATCAACTTTTAAATCATTCACACAACACATAAAATTATTTAATTAAGAATAACTATTAAATCATGATTAAATAAAATAAAATACTTAAAATTCATTTATAATTTCATTGATAAATCATGAATAGATTTATGGATTTTTCGAGTATTACATTTTCATTGTGTTATCAAAACATGTCATTCATTGTGTTGCATCATTGAAACATAATAATTTTCGTCATAACTATAACTTCATGAACATAAAACTTTACTCAATAACTTTTTACGTGTCATAAATGATTAAAAATCATACTTTCATACTGAACATAGGTTTCATGAATGAAACTTAAACATGTGCATGCATCACATAGCGTAATCGATCTACGTAAGTCGTTCTTTTTGTTCTTGACGTAAAACTTGAAACTTTTTGCATAGGAACTCTTACACATACTTAAAACACCTTAATACATCATAAACATGCATTTAGAACTTAAATCATGCAAACAAAGTGTAAGGGGGCAGAAACATCCTCGCTCGAGCAGCACTAACTCTCGCTCGAGCGAGACCCATTCTGGAGTGGCATTTTGCAGGTGATGTAACTCTATTTTTCATTCGGAATTTGGAAAAGTAGTAAACATAAAAGTTGTAGCCCTTGATCTTGGATTTCTAATTTTGAAAACCTCACTTAAATTGGAGTTTTCATTAAAAGGTTATTCTCATTCTCCCGAGATGTGTCACTGCCGGAAATTCAAAACATTCGACACACTTCGGGGCATTTTTGACCAATCTTTAAAAATGATTTTGACAAAACTCAAAACATGAAAGATGTAAATAAATGCAGTATATTTCAAATAAAATTAGCCTCATATCATTTGGATTTGTAAACTAGTCTAAATCATCAAAATGGTAACAAGTGCCGCTAATTCGGTGCTACCGAACACATGTCTCATTTCAAAGTTTTAACTTAAAAGTTAACTCCAATACTTCTAAATCATAAAAAGCATATTTTTCACACTACAATACTTGAAATAACTTTAATCAAAACTACAAGAACTCTTCAAAACTTAAAAGAAACATGAAACTCTTGAATCAAACTCAAGAACTTGACAAGAACAACCTACGCTTCACGATCTTGTAAAATCATAACTTCATGCTCTTGAAATTTTTGAAAATCATGCATACATATCTCAACATACATCAATTCATATCAAAATACATAATAGCTTGAATGGGTTTCAAAATCTTTTAAATATGTACTTGCCTTGAAATGAAGACGGAGTTGATTCAGATTATTGGCAACGAGTTAACCACATCAAGAACGATATTTAGAACTTTGGCTTGTGACTATCTTGAAGAACCGTGAAGGTTCAATAAAGAAACAAGAATTGATAAAATGGAGAGAAGGGGGAAGGAATCGTGTAGAGGATAGGGAAGAAGTGAGAGTCAAGGGAACAAGGGGACATGGGAAGTAATGGGGTGGGGAACCGGGTAGATAGATAGGATAATGATCATTCAATACGTAATGTGTGTTCATCTCTAAAATATAGTCAGTCGCCTGTCCCGACTCGTCTAATAAAAAATACTATCCCCCGACTCATACATAATAAGCATATCAATATTATACTTAAAACTCTCATAAAAATGTACTCTATCACCTCGTTCATTGGTTAACCTCGTCCCATGAGTCCAAAATCAAACTCAGCCTGAAACCATAAACTTACTCAAAATTGTTAAAATAAAATATATGTAGACATGAAATCATATTAATAATTCATAGCTTAAAAATAATTTAAACTCACAACATCATAAAAATCATCTTAAAATCATCGTGAGCGAGTTAGTGGATTTTTTTTTTTACCTTACAAAAAAAATTGTCATATTGGTTTTTGAAAATAAAATACTAATATTTAAATATCAAATAAGTTAATTAATATCAAAGATAGTTTTTAAGAATGGAGTTATTATAAGAGAGTAAGATATATAATACAATAAAATAATTCTTAATTAATAACAATCATAATATTTTATTAAAAGAAACTTATTTTAATAATAATAATTATTATTACTATATTAAGATTAACAGTTAGATCACTTTTACTATAAAGATGATTTATAAGGATTAATAGACTATAAATAGTTGTAATTTTTTTATTGTCTTTAAATAATTATAATAAATATGTTTTTAATTTATAATAAATATTTTGAGTAGCTATTATTTTGGATTTTAATGAAATTATTATTTGATAATTAAAAATAATTCTATTTTATTTTGATTTTATTTTTTCGGTACCAATAATTTGAATGAAATAGACTTATCATTTTATTTTTGTTCATATTAATATAAAATTTTGATCAATTGTGATGAATCTTAAATCAATTTCTCGTGTAATCATTCAAAATTCTTTCTATTTATTTATTTATTTACTTTAACAAAAACAAATAAAAAAGTTTATTTATAAAAAATTTGAAAATGCAAATTGTTAGCTACCTTGAAGGGGTATGAAGGAAGAATTGGAAATTCCACAATTATGCATAAACTTGGCTCATTTTCATCCACAAACGTCACACATTGAAGCCACCACTAATCCATTCACAATGTACAGTACTGATTTATCCACACCAAGTCCACGGAGACATAGGCGAGTTGGTAATGTTTGAAATAACGTGGGAAGAGATTTCCCAATGTTACGGGTTCGATTCTCGTGTGGAGCATATTTTCTGTTGAAATATTGTGGGGTATGCTCCGGGGTTAGCCATAATACTCCCTCCCTCAGGTCCTTGCCGCTCATGCACATCCCTCAATTTAACCTGCGCATGAGTGAATGTTCTTGATCCCTTCAGATCAACCCTTTTTCAAAAGATTTATCCATACCAAATACAGCAACAAATCCAACCGAAAAGATTCAGCACAATGTCTGTAGCGTCATCTTCTTCGATCCCATGCATCAAACTTCACAATTACACTTAGTACTCGCCGTCTTATTCCTCTCCCACCCTCAAATTCACCGTTAGAAGCTCTCAAGCTGAGGGCCCCATCAGAATACCGGTGGCCCCTATGCCAGTAAAGTCCGTGCGGCCGGCTTCTCCGCCGCCGAGTGCTTCTCCCAAGCCGGTGGTTGCGGCTGCTGGGGTAGACAAGAATATGATTACCCTGGAGTTTCAGAGATAGAAGGCCAAAGAGCTTCAAGAATATTTCAAGCAGAAGAAGCTTGAAGATGATGATCAAGGTCCCTCCTTTGGTTTCATTGGCAAGAATGAGATCTCCAATGGCAGGTAATTAATGATGGGGTTATTGAGAAACCCTTTAATTTTTTTACGTTTGTTTTAGATTTTCTTGAATTGGATTGGTACTATTTGTGTCGATTTTTTTCCTCCGTGTTTCGAATCCTGGGGATTGAAAAAGTAAAAATATATATTTATATATAAAAGCCAATCTCTCATGCATATAATAGCACAAGGACGCCAAACAAATTTCGACCACCCCTTTTCATAAGTCTGCTGGATCAAGTCCTAGTGAGTTGTAAGTATGGATTTGGACAATCCTCACATTAGCTAGTTTTTGAGTGGAGTTAGTACATGATCTGAATATGATATTACATTAAATATTTTAATATACATAATACATATCAGTCAATGCATGTTAATACTGAGGCAAAGGTTTGAACCTATATGGCTCATGCTCTTCAATCCAAGATATGACCCAAGCAGTTTCCAATATCAACTGTACCCAAATGAGCACAGGCCGAAAGAATGCCCACACCAATCTAAGTTACATGTTGACAAAGGAAGTTTGTACAACAACATTGATGATTTTCTGCTAAACAGAGTGCCCGGACTATCAGGGTAGGTGTGTGGGTCTGTCAAACGAACCGGGCTATGAGCCAATATCGTGAATGGTTGGTTTTAATGGGTTTATCACTTGATTTTTGCCTGTAACATTTGTATATAAGGAAAAGGCACCCGAAGCACGTTAGTGGGGTGCCGAAAAGGTTTTCGGCGGGGCCACTCCGATGCTTAAGTTAGATTTAGAAATAGAGTGGGCTTTTTAAGAAGAATTGATATAAAGCTTTTGAGAGTTTAGATGAACATACCCCTGCTGATACTTGATGCAATGTATTTATAGTTTTTAGAGTGAGAAAATGTCTCCGCAATTCCAGGGTAGTGGCCACGAGCTATGTTGTGGGTGTAGTAGTTGTCCACGTTCATCTGTCATGCGCTTTCAAGGCGGAAGGCTCGGGGTTACGCAATCGTGGGGGTTATACTTCTGAAAAATGGGTATTGCTCAAGTCATGGAGACTTGGTCTTTTCAGCCTTACGCATCCATCCGGGATGAGCTAATCCCTTGTCTCCGCATTACTAGTTCGACCTCATCAAACCCTATTCATTCATATACACAGGAATATCCCTAACGCACTTGTAATTCAGTAGCCTTGATACCCCTGGCTTCCCTAGGTATCACCACTCTTCCATAAAATAGTCGGGCTAGAGCCCTGCTCGTTGTCCTGACTAGCAACCCCGACGTCCCTTGTAACTCAGTAGCCTTGATACCCCTGGCTTCCCGGGGTATCACCACTCTTCCATAAAATAGTTGGGCTAGAGCCCTGCTCGCTGTCCTGACTAGCAACCCCGACGTCCCTTGTAATTCAGTAGCCTTGATACCCCGAGCTCCATGAGCGGGAGAAATATATTTTCAAATTTCAAAATTCTACTAGGGCTGATGTCAACCCTAGAAGTTGAAATGACGAGCAAGTGTCAGTACACGATATCTGTCCTTTCAGCTACCCGTATCATCATTACCCTTCTCGGTTCATCTTCCAAGGCTCACCCCCACCATCCGATCATCTTTAAATCTGCGGCCTTGATTCAATTCCCACCCCTATATATATTCCTTCTCTTATTCCCTAATTCACTCTCTTCTCTCTCGACATCCTTACCTCATCCGCCACTCTCCAGTGTTCCTTCTCCGGTGAATCTGCAAATCCGGCTAGCCTCTCCTGCTTTTTCTCGCATCGACTTTCTTCCCTGTAAGTTTTCCCCTTCTTTTACCTTTTCTCATTCAAAAAATGTCAGAATCCGCATCTTCGACGTCTGGTGCCAATGCTCGCGGTTCCTCTAATGTGGAATCTGCGGCCCTGCGGCATGACTCTCCTCTCGTGACTTCCTCTACCCCGGTGACCCTGATTCACTCTTCTCCTCATCCTAAGAAAGCCCAAGCTGGGACTTCTAAGGATAAGGGGAAATATAAAGTTACTCAAACTGTCTCCCTTACCACCTCCCACAAACCAAACCCCGAAGCTCCTTGGTTTTCCCACTTCACCAGCACTCTTTGCCTGGAGTCCATAGAAGAGCTCCGGTTTATGGGTAACATTCCCCCTGCCTATTCTATTATTATCCCAGGCCCACTGGGCAAAGCTGATCAACC
Source organism: Henckelia pumila (assembly GCF_033568475.1). Taxonomy (NCBI): domain Eukaryota; kingdom Viridiplantae; phylum Streptophyta; class Magnoliopsida; order Lamiales; family Gesneriaceae; genus Henckelia; species Henckelia pumila. Next base: position 17,652,213 of record NC_133123.1, on the reverse strand, counting down.
CCATGAGGGTTTCTATACTTTTTTTAGGGAACAACTCTGAAATGGGATCCGCTTCCCGATCCATCCTTTCTATTATAAAATCTCCCAGTTTTACAAAGTGCCCTTAAATCAATTTCATCATAATGCCTTCCGAATGATGGCTGCCATTTGTGTGCTTTTCAAGAGGCACAACTTGGCCATTACCCCCAAGTTTTCCATTATCACTACACTTGTCGGTTTACCGAGATGGCCTTCTCTTTGAACGCTCGGCAAAATGCTCGCTTTCTAGATGACACCCCCTCCTATTGGAAGGGATGGAAAGAGAGATTCTTTTACATTCAACTTCCTTCAGCCCGGACAAGACCCACCAAGTTTTTGACAGCCTTTTCCGCCCCAGCCCGAACTCCATAGAAAATATAGGTTTGAAGAACCATATCTCCGCTCCCAAGAGCTGGTGGAAAACCAGAAGTTCCCTTCAGCCTCTCTCCTGGAGGAGAAGAGTTTGATTGATTATGGGTTGGGCGCCCGAGTAATCGATCCGGTGGACCGGATAATCGATGAGTACGAGGCCCCGGGCCTGGCTTATGTACTCTTTATTACCATTATGCACTTGTCATTTCATTATATGTCGTCACTGATATATAATTCTCACTACTTTTTGTGCAGATGAACCAGGCCCCCGAAGAAAGAAGAAAAAATCTCGACTAATGAAGCAAGCTTTTGCTAAAAAACGGGCAGCCGAGAAAGCAGCTGCGCAACAAAAGGAGTAAGCCCGAGCTGCAGATGTGGCCAGGAAAGTAATAGTACTCCAACTAGCGGATGAACGTCGGGCGCAAGAGAGCCAGGCCCGAGAGCATCCCTCCTCCATAACTATTCCCGTGCTATCCCTTGTCCAGCCTCTTGTTGTGCCCCCTGTGCTTCCTTCCTTGGAAATCGGACCAGATGATGAGTCTGCTTCTCCTATCGCTGAACCCTCCTCCCTCTTAATCCGTAAAAGGAAAGCTGTGGAGGAACCAGAGATGGTCATTCTAAGTGACCCCGAAGAAGTGGCTCCTCTTTCTCCTTATTTTCGCCCCCTGGCACCATTTTACCAAGCTGCACCGGGCTCTAGACCTTTGGGTGCCAGGGAGAATATATTTCAGGCAGGGGCATTTGGTCGGGGAGTACGGATATTGAAAGACCTCCTGACCCCTGCAGAGTAGAATCACCTCTACCATCAAAGCCCAAATGTCAAGTACCTCGAGGGCACCAACCGGGTTATATCCTTAAGTTTACTTTTATGGGTTTAAGAATATTCCTTTTTCCCTTTCTAACCTCTGTAATTTCAGGGATTGCATATGCTGGTAGAAAGCTATGAAGATGCGACTCGATTTGGCCGGACCGAGACAGATCGGGCACACGTGGAGGCTGAGAAGTCCCGGGCTGCTGCTGAGTTGAACAAAAAACTAGAGCAAGATTTGGAAATTTTGAGGCAAACTCATGATCAAGTGGTGTCCAGTCTTCGGTCTTCTTTGGAAACAGCTAATCAAGCTCTTCACTCTGCTCAAGGGGAGCTTGCCCGCTCTGAGACCGATCTGGGGCAAGCCCGAGATGCTCTGGCCATCGCTACAACTGATTTGCAGGATGCTGAGACCCGGGTTGTGGAGGCTCAAACTGAGGCAGCCCTTGCAAAAGACAAAGCTGAAAAAGCAGTGGCAGCTCTGGAAACCCGGTTGAGATCAGAAGAAGAACTCAATGCCTCTTTCCTTTCTTCTGCCAAATTCCAAAAAGCAGTTTTGGACAAATCATACGCTTTCTTTCAATCCTATTTTTACAAATGTCGGGATCAATTTGAAGAGGTGGGGTTATGGTCTGCGGAGAAGAAGGATTTTCCAGATTTGGATAAGGCTATTGACTCTCTCCCTGCTGAAAAAGGGGCCGATGGAGCAGAGACATCTCAGCCGAATGAGAACTTAACCAACGAAGGCGATACTACGCCTTATAATCCCGTAGTTTAAAATACTTTTGTAATTGGGCCATTTAAGCCCCTCCTCTTGTAACCCTTTATCATCAATGCTATTCGCTTTTTCCAATTGTCAATTGTTTAATGCTTTAATTTTCCATATAAATAAAGAATATATAATGCCAAGGGCTTATAAGGGTGCCGGGGCATGGAACCTCCCGGGCTTATATAATGCCAAGGGTTTATATATACCTTGGGCTTAAAGGGGTTTCGGGGCATGGAACCTCCCGAGCTTATATAATGCCAAGGGCTTATATATGCCTTGGCCTTTAAAGGGTGCCGGGGCATGGAACCTCCCGGGCTTGTATAATGCCAAGGGCTTATATATGACTTGGGCTTATAAGGGGTGCCGGGGCATGGAACCTCCCGAGCTCCTATAATGCCAAGGGTTTATATCTGCCTTGGGCTTAAAGGGGTGCCAGGGCATGGAACCTCCCGGGCTTATATAATGTCAAGGGCTTATATATGCCTTGGGCTTAAAAGGGTGCCGGGGCATGGAACCTCCCGGGCTTGTATAATGCCAAGGGCTTATATATGTCTTGGGCTTATAAGGGTGCCGGGGCATGGAACCTGTTACGCCTTAAACGCATACAAATCTCGTGTTATGAGATTAATATTTTTAATGCATTAACAATTCTCAAATTAAATTGATTTGATGATTACAAAACTCGGTTAATCGTTACTAACAGTTTAACGTGAGAAATTTGCAGATAATAATACTTTTGAGTATAAACAAATATTGGAATCAAGGACCAATAATAAAAAATTGGAGATAAAATTGTAAAGGTTCGAATTTGCCCAAGTTCAGACGATCCGATGATAGGTTCGGACGGCCCGAAGATATTTTAGGGTTTTAATATTGCTCGGAGGCACTCTCGGAGGCCACAAAATGAAGACTTCGGACGACCCGAAGACAAGTTTGGAGGACCCGAACTACTTTATGGCCATGAAGATTTTGTCGGAAGAAAAATTGCCGGAATGTATTTAATGCAGCCGTTCGGACGACCCGAAGAGAACTTCGGACCACCCGAACAGTTCATCAGCCGCAAAAATTTGAAAATGAATCAGACAACGTTCGGACGACCCGAACACCCGTTCGGACGACCCGAACCCGTTCGGAATGGCAACTATAAATACATGCCATTTGAAGCCTTCTCAACTCACCAATTCACTCTCATCTCTCATTTCAAGCAATAGCATCTCCTTCAAAATATTCAAATGATAGTTGAGCGATTTATTCAAAATCGAGGGTTGTTTGTATTGAATCATTTGTGAGTTAGTTGCTCGGTTATTGTAAACACTTGTGTGTGAAGCCAAGTGTATTTTACGAGTGTTGTGGCTATCCTTGGAGCCCTTAAGGCCAAGTGTTCGAGTTGTATCGGCGCGGTGATCGTGTTGAGTTGTACGGCTATCCTTGGAGCCATCAAGGCCAAAACGTTGAAGTGCTAGTGGATCCTTGGTTAATCGATATTAACCAAGAAGGGGAGACGTAGACGATTTATCATCGAACTTCCATAAACATCTCTTATCCCTTTTATTGCTTTATTTATATTACGCATTTATTTACCGCACTTATATTTGATTGCTTTAAGTCTTCCGCTTGCGTACTAGCAAAATCGCTTTAAATTGCTAAAGTTGCCAATAGAACCTAAATTCCCCCCATTAGGTTCTAACAAGTGGTATCAGAGACACTTTTTTACAAAATATTTTCAAAAAGGCTCTATGGCAAATCTAGCGAGCGATTATGCTCAAGGGCAATCTACCAATCGTCCTCCTCTTTTCAATGGCATAAACTACGGATATTGGAAAAATCGAAAGTCCCTATATATCCAATCCGTAGACTATGACCTTTGGAAAGTAACTGTGAAAGGTCCCTATATACCTATGAAAGAGGTTGATGGAGTCAAAATTCCTAAGGAATGGACGACTTTTCAATGGAGGATATGAAATTAATATCTCAAAATGCTAAAGCTATGAATATTTTGCATTGTTACTTAGATATGAACGAGTACAACCGGATCTCGATGTGCTCCTTCGCAAAAGAAATTTGGGACAAATTGGAGATATGCCACGAGGGAACTACTTCAACTAAAATACGAGACATTTGAGATGGAAGCCAATGAGGATGTTGACACCATGTTCCGAAGGCTCACTCAAATCATCAATGAGTTAGCCCAACTTGGAGAACAATATCCAACCAAGCAAGTATGGAGGAGAGCTCTACGCGCCTTACCCAAGGAGTGGGATGCCAAGATAACGGCCATCATTGAGTCCAACAAAGGAGACACTGCATCGTATGATCTTGATCAACTTCATGGGACCCTTAAAACCCATGAGTTAGAAGTGTCTACAAGGAAAGAATCAAAGAGAGAGGATGAAAAGACCAAGGCAAAGGGGATTGCCTTATCCACCCAAGTCGAAGAAGAAGAAGATGATGATGATATGACACTCTTTGCAAGAAAATTCAAAAGATTTATGCGAGAAAACAACTTCAAAAAGAAGACGGACAAGGAAGTAACTTGCTACAACTGTCAACAACAAGGCCACTATGCTAATGAGTGCCCTCTCAAGAATAAGGTTGACAAAGGCAAGAAGAAAGCCCTAATAGAAACTTGGAGCGACAGCGATGATGACGAGGAGGAAGCTAACATCTGTCTCATGGCTAGGAGTGATGACATCGTCTTCGACGACGATGACGAGGTACCTTTATATGATGAATTATTACATTCATATAAACATATGTTTGATATGACTAAATCACTTAGAAAGAAAAATAGAAACCTCAAAAATGAATTAAAAACTAAGGAGCATGAAAACCTAAGATTAAAGGATGACATAGCTCACTAGAAAAATTATTTGATAAATTCAATGTTAGTAGTAATAAATTGAATAATTTACTAAGCATGCAGAAATGTAGCTTTGATAAGGGTGGAATAGGGTATGGTAAGAAATCTATAGACTTTACTAGCCTTATAGCTAAAGCTAAAATGAGATCACCCCCTGCATGCTCTTACTGTTGTAAAATAGGTCATGCTAGACATAAATGTAGATCTTTGAAATATCAATATGATCAAAAAGCTATATGAAATGGAGGCCTAAGAGTACTTAACCACTCATCAGTCGACATTATGAGATCATGATATAAGGGAGTTCATCATAGACTGGTTTAAACTGCCTTGACTTGCGACTGGTCTTCCTGATGAACACTGCTTTGTCCAAGAAAATAGGTTTTTAAAGAGCCCATAGCTCTACCTACTACTGGGAGCACTCTTGGAAAGTAGCGATGATGTTGCTATGAGAACTAAACTCTTAGAAGTCCATTTTGTATCTCTCTTTTCTAACACTGTGGACCAAAAGTACTAAAGGGTACCAAAATCAAATTCTTGTAGGAAAATAGGAAAAATATTCTTCCTAGCATATGGTATCTAGACAGTGGATGTTCTAGACATATGACGGGGAACAAAGAGCTACTCCAATCGGTCAAACCAAAAGATAAAGGAACTGTCACCTTTGGAGACAACAACAAAGGAGTTATCGAAGGAATTGGCTCAATAGGTATTTCTAAATCCTGCTTGATTGATGATGTACTCCTAGTGAAAGGACTTAAGCATAAGTCAATTGTGTGATAGAGGTTATGAAGTCAAATTCACTCCCCAACACTGTACTATATCGCTCACATCTGACAAATCCATAAATTTCAAAGGATATAGAAGTGAAAATGTATACAAGGTTTCTTTAAATAATTTATCTTTATCAAATATTAAAAGCCTTGTATCCCTGAATATTGATGATAACATTCTTTGGCAAAGACGACTAGGTCATGTTGGCCCTAGTACCATAGAAAACTTTTTAAACTTGATTTAGTTGTTGGTATGCCAAAACTCAATTTAAAATTAGATTCTGTTTGTGATGCGTGTCAACTAGACAAACACACAAGGAAATCTTTTAAAAGCAAAAAATTTGTATCAACTTCTATGCCCCTTGAACTTCTTCACCTAGATCTATGTGGTCCCTCGAGGAACGCTAGCCTAGGAGGAAAGCTTTATGCATTTGTCATTGTGGATGATTTCTCACGTTACACGTGGACATTGTTTTTAGCCCACAAAAATGATGCCTTTGATTATTTTAAAACTTTTGTCAAACATGTTGAGAATGAGAAAAATCTTTCAATAAAACAGATCCGTAGTGACCACGAAACTGAATTTCAAAATGAGAGTTTTACAAATTTTTGTGAATAAAAAGGCATCGGTCATAATTTCTTCACAAAGACACTTCTTACGATGATATTCAAAAAACATATATATAACTTTGGGATGCACAATCTACGAAATATGTGAAAAATCATTCGTGTTAACACGAGGAAAAGTTTACGTGTCTGCAATATTTTTTTCTTACTATGGTTTTTATCCCAATGAGTTTTTCCTAGTAAGGTTTTTAACGAGGCAGTATAAAATACGTAATAAAGACAGTTACTGTATCACGATCATCATGGGCGGAGCTAGCCCATGCCCAGTGTGGGCTGCTGCCCACACTGGCCCCAACAAACCAAATATTATATATACAAGTCTGGGCTTCACGGATTCAGGGTATAACAACTTGATGTATGTACGCACTCTCTGTCAATTTTATTGAACTTTAACTTATGAATTTAAGGTGAACAACAAGTGTTGTAATTAGGGGTACAAACGAGCCGAGCTATTCGTGAGTAGCTCGAACATACATCGAGCTCGAGCTTTCAATGTATGTGATCGAGTAGCTCGCGAGCTACTCAATCATATATATGTATAATATAATATAATATAATATAAATATAATATTATATATATATATATATATATATATATATATATTTTTTTTTCGAGCTCGAGCTCGAGTAACTCGAACTATAATCGAGCTCGAGTTCGAGTACAAAAATAATTACTCGATCGAGCTCGAGTTCGAGTAGTCAAATACGAGTCGAGCTCGAGCTCGAATAGTATGATACTCGACTCGACTCCACTCGATTGCATCCTAGTTGTAAGGAATATTGGGATGGAAAAAAATGGCTTCGGAATGGATATCATTGTTGAATTTATGTGACGAAAAAAGAAATTGAACTTGTAAATGAAATTTGGGATTTTCATATCATTAAAATTAACTAATTTGGGCTTTCCATATAATTGTTTTTCAATTAAGTTGCTAACGAGTCAAATGATAAGTATCAAAATAAGGGGTGATTAATGTAAAATTTAAAAAAGGGTCTTACCAAACCTACCATTTTCGTCGACCATTCAATTATTTATTTTGCACCATTTTGCTATCGGGAATCAATTCATGCTTATTTTTCGATTGTAGAGTATATATTTCTATCAAATTGTGTTTTGATTTTGAGTTTTGTACGTGTTATTATTCGTCATTTTTTCGACGTTTTTTCATGGATTAACACTTGTTTATGTTCGTGGGTAGCTTGTGTTCGAACCTTAGATACATTATTTATGGTTGTCGATAAACATGTGCCTTTTTGTTACTTTATTAATTATATTGTATCGTCGCCTACACTGAACCAAGATCCTGGCTCCGTCCCTGAAAATCATCATCACAAGAGAGATTGTTGAAAATATATTATATTAGAGTTGAATCTTGAAAATAAGAGTTTCAAGATTTTGAATATTAGTATGTAATGATGCAACAGATGAAATAATTATTTTTGGACTAATTTCAAATAAAGATCTATAAATAGGTCTCTTCATTTCTGACGAAAAAAAACAATTGAATTGAGAGAAAAATTTTATAAAATGTAGAGTTTGATATATTTTAAGTTTTGAGATTTTAATTTTTTACCATAAATTTTAATTTTTTTTTAGAACAATTAATAATAATAATAGATAACAATATTTTAAATTTAACTGGAATCTGATAAATGTATACTAGGACTAGGAATTAGGATTCTGTAATCTGTGGACCCGTTTGGACAAATTATTACAGTATCTTTGGCCGAACCCCGAAACTCCTAAAACGACGTCGTCGACGACCACGGCGAAAACCATGAGGACGAAGCCAACCGCCGTGTTCATGGCCTTCGGTACCAAAGGCGACGTTTACCCCATCGCTGTAATTCTCCCATTTCTCTTTCATTCTCCAGGATTAATCACTGTGATTATGGTTTTTGACGATTGACTCACGGTTTCCTCAATAGGCTATTGCTGCAGCTTTCGCTTCCGATCAAGGGCAGTACCAGGTTGCCTTTGTGACTCATTCAGCTCACGAGGTTTGTAACCTTTTGATTGTTGTTTGATTCTTCATCTTGCTCAATTTGTTGCAATGTTCATAGTTACTGGTTGGAGTGACATCATTTTATTTCGGAACTGAACACTATTGAATCGCTGCCTTTTTCTTTTCTTTCTTTTGCCCATTTCTAGTAGTTAGCAGCCCGCTGTTGGAGAGTGGCATTTTGTAACATATAATATTTGGGAATTCTTGTTGTGCTGCATTACCACACTATTGAAATCTAGAATGTTAGCCTAAATCCCTTGTTTAGATTCGCTTTTGAGTTAACGTGGTAGATACGGAGTTGAGCAGTAGGTTGTGATACTTGAGGGAGGGGAGGGGAGGGGAGATTCTTAGCAGCTATGCTTCACCTTTCAGGGCTCACGGGCATTGGAACTTTCCATCCAACTAGTGGGATGATCACGGAGAACGGGAAGTAGTGGACCATACTCTAATGTTGTGTCATTTCTTGCAGAATTTAGAGCAACTATACTGTATCTAAGGACATGGAATTGAGGAATGAATTAAAATCAGTCTTTCTATGTTCAAACTTGATATGTTTTTTGCAAGTTGAAATCAAAGGGCCCGAGTTTTTTCTTATTTGTTCTGTTTTTGCTCTTCTTTAAAGACTTAACTCCTGTATCTCATGCTTTCAATAGCATCATTCGTGTAAGTATTATCATGAAATGATTACTTAGGAGAACGGCATAGAATAATATCTCCAGCGTTTTTTCTTCTGTTTTGGCCTTTTTATTGCCTATGAAGTACATTGAAGATTGGTAATTTGACATTTTATCGTCAAACTGCAATAATTTAATGGTAGCATGGTAATGCTACTCTTTTGGATCCTTTCTTAATTTATCAAAAAATTATGCTGTTCAAATCTTGCATATTGTTTGCTTTTTGAAAAAAAACTGTGTTTATTTATGTCATATAATATACTAGGTATTTTCTATCTCGCAGAAGCTCAAAGTTCATTTAGAAGCAAAAAGAATCACATATTTTCCAGTTTCATCACCTCCTGTCATGTCTTATCAAGACACCGCAGGTTATATTTCTTTTATTTTTGAGGCAATCATACTGTAGGTTTAGCCATTAAAATAAAAATAAGATATTGCCATGTCTTATTAAGACCTGCTGGTTATATTTACATATATATGTTATATATATGTTATATTATATATGTATTTGTTTTGGAGGCAACCTTACCTAACATTTTGCATGCTTATTTTATTTTAATGGCTGGAAGCTACTACATAATAAAAAGTCATTTTGTCTCTTGAAATCTTTAACCACCACACGTTTTAACATAGGTTGTGGTGGATCAGTCTGTATGTATGGTCATCCAGCAAGTCTGAAATTCTATTAAATGATGCTAGTGCTTTTTTTTTTTTTTTTAATATCAGTTTACCTTCTAAAATTGCATCTATTTTACAAGGATCCAGCAAGGTCTCTTTTTCTCTTCAGAAGAACGAAATCATGATAAAACATAGACAAGAGTGTGTTTCAATTGCTGAAGGCATATTCGGAGAGGACCCACATATGGATGGTGATCTTATCATTATAAATTTCTTCGCTCTGGTAACTTCTTAGAAAGATTGGTTATGAGTCTGTTTTTATGAAGTGCCAAAATTCGAACTGAATTCAGTCGCATGGCTCATAAAGTTTTTGAATAGCAAATGACTTGTCACATCTGAAGTTTGTAATGTCTGATGACTGATTTACCGCTGTTATTGTTTTATCAAAATAACTAAATAAGGTATTACAGAACACCCGAACTTTGAAACTGATTAAACTTTGAGTAGTTGACTGCTTTCAGAATTACTAGTTTTAAACTAGATGACTATAATAGCAAATCAAGAAACAACGATGATAAAACATATTTACTTTAATGAAAAGAATCTATTAGTAGTACTTTGAAGTATTGCTAATTGATTTATCCCTTGTATTACATTTCTTTATCTTCAGGAAGGTTGGAGTCTTGCAGAACTATTTCAGGTTCGTTGTGTTGTTGCTGCTCCTTATGTTGTTCCCTACAGGTTTGAGTTATATTAAGTTATATATTGCTCAACTTTATTGATTCGGTTTACAACATATAAATGCCCTATAACCAGCTATGGTATTCTTTGTCATCAGAGTTTCCAAAATATATATAATGAAAATTATGGATTGGTTATTTAATGTAAAACATCTCAGGACTCTTATGATTTTTATTATCATGCATAATGTGCATGTGATCTGATGACAGGTAGAGGGACATAACTTGGATGTTCTTAATTTTTTAAAGAAATTATAAAATGCATGATTCCTGTCACCATGCTCAGATAGGCTTGCAAACTGAAATACATGTTCGAGTGTCCTTGTAAGCCACGGAACGGAGTCTTTTGAAACTTACTACAGTAAAATATGTTTATTTTTCCCACCTGGTAACATCATTTAGTAAACTTTTTTGGAATTATCGAACAACTTTATAAGTGCTTGTATTACCATAAAAAGATATTGGTTTATTTTCTACGTCCAATAATTATCAATAAATTTCTAGAAAAAAAATGGAAGTGTGAAGATAGATCATTTTGTTTTCTTCACGGAATGTTTGAACTTGTTTTTGCCTCAGGTCTGTTCTTCATGAATTTGTGGTGTCCAACCTGTCATGTCATGTCATGTCTTTTTTTTTTTTTAATTTTTTTAAATTTTTTGGGTATTGTCTCACATCATATTTTTCGATCCAAAATTTTGGCTTCCCTGAGATATGGAGGATAAATGCGTGATGCTGTGATCCAGGTTATACTGCATACTTTGTCTATATTTATATAAACTGAAGCGACAAGAATTAAAATTCTTGATGTAGAATACTAGAATATAATACCTTTTACCCTTTTCTCCTCACTTCGTGTCTCCTTGCCTCCGTCTCTCATGCATTGATACAGAGAAAGATGTAACTCTGTTTCCTCTGCAAGATGATATCCGTTTCCCCTTTTTTTTTCGAAGCTTTGTTGCTCACTAATAAGTGGTTAATTGCAATGCAGTGCCCCCTCTTCTTTTGAACGCCAATTTCAGAAAGAACTTCCTCTTTTATATGAATATCTTCAAGATGCTCCGACTGGTAAGGTATGCAATTGTAGTTATAAATCTGGCTGCAATAGGTCTTATTTTCTATTTATTAAGTTTCATCACTTAAATTTTCAATTGATTGTTTTACTTCCCCTGTTCGATGCATCTAGGTCAACAAATTGTTCCAGCAGCATCACTTTTTTCAAATTCTTTAATATTATATCTTTAGGATTGCGTTGGTATAGGAGAGGATGTTGATTGGATTAAGCATGATTTCTTTCTTTATCTATTCGATTGTGTAGGGATAAGAGAGGGTGTTTGATACGATTAAGTTGGTTTTTACTGAGCAATTTTTCTCTTCATTTTTATCATAGGTAGGGTGGGAAGATGTTATCTATTGGATGTGGCCGCTTTTCACTGAAGATTGGGGATTATGGAGAAGCCACGATTTGCATCTGAGCTTCTTGCCTTTTACGGTTGTTATTAAGCTAGTGAATGTTCTTGTGAAATGTTATTTTAGTATATGAAATAAGATTTGGTCGTTTCTTTAATTTAATTATGCTTGTATGTCTCTTGCTATATTTTTCATTGAATACAGGATCCAGTGACTGGTCTTCCAAGATGGCACGAGAGGCCTTTATCTCCCTTGCTACTGTAAGATATTTTCCACAAAAGTTAATATCGTGACAGGATAATCTATACATATAGTATTGAAGGATTGAATAATTTTCTGAAGAAAATTTCCTAATCAACTTTACTTTGTTGGTTTCCAAGTACTAATCGTCCACACATAAGACAACAGGCTCCTGAAATCCTTCGTCTATGTTCTATCAGTTACATCGTTACTTATCTGTATACTCGTTTTATTATTTTCTGATACTTTATAGGCTTTGCCTTACAGGTATGGATTTAGCAAAGAAGTTGTTGAGTGCCCTGGTAATTCCTTACAAGGCTGTTCATGATTGTTTATTTGAACAATAATGATATGGCTTCCCTACCTTGGTGGATCCTGTTCCCCTAGGCCTGAACTTGTGTTTATTTCTCTCTATGAAATTATATTACACTTTTTTCAAGAATTGCTGAATTTATGGTTTCATCTCTATAAAGTGACTTTTGAGACAATCATCGCATAACTATTGTTTTGTCATTATCGTTGTCACGCAGTCATAACCCTAATATAATTGGGGTCTGCAGCAGGTATTTTCCGTTGTGTTTTGTTGCAAATTAAAGTATCAGCTATGCCTCAACTACTTAAACAGGTTGTAGTAATTTAGGCATTCCTCTCTGTTTTTTCAGTCTTTTATTTTGATTTTCTCATACTTCCTCTTACTGAGTCTTACGTACACTAACAGTCAGAGTTAAAACGTGCCAAACCCATCCTTCAATTTTATTTCAAATCGATGCGACCCAACATTCTAGTATGTTCTACTATTTTATAACTACTCATCCACCTTAACAGTCACAGCCAGGTCAACCATTTAATTACACTGGCTTTTCATTGCCAATATGCACCAACATATAAACAGACGAATAACACTTATAAAACATGTGAGAGTAGTCAGGTTTAGGACTTTCATTTTTTTTTTATTGTAGACATGTCTACGTTTTTTGTCAGCCCCTCATCATCCTTCACACAATTAAATTGGAAATGAGAAAATCGTAGCACAGTTAACCATGCACCTCATTTTCAAATGTGGGATTTTATTAATTTTTTTCCTTAGGACGTCCTTTGGCAGTAGGTCGAGGAGCTCTATTACCTTTTAATATTGTTGGTGCCATAATTTGATGTGGGTGTCCACATGTGTGCCCACATGAGTTAGCGACTATCAAGTATCTTAATTGTGGTCCTAGGATCAATCTAGAACCAGAATCATTTATCATTATAGATCATGGCAAACTACAAGGTTAATGTCATAAACAAACCTCACTTTAGTTGTAATTGTTTGTTTCCTTTTGTTTCCCTGTTATTCTCTTCACTAAATGAATGCTTGCAGCTATGTAGATTACTGGCCATCAAGAGTTCAAACTTGTGGCTTTTGGTTTCTCCCCTTTGAGTGGCAGTTCTCCTGCAGCAGCTGTGCAGATATTTCAGCTCAAAGATTTTCTAGGAAATTGAATGCTGAAGAAGAGATGTGTTCGATTCATGTCAATTTAAAAACTTTTCTGAATGCTTCGCCAAACCAACCTATTTTCATGAGTCTAAGTTCTATTGGTAGGCGAGTGTTTAATTAGAGTTTAACTTTATTCTATTGTTTTCTTACTATTTATTGTTGACTTCTGTGTCATTTATTCACAAAACTTGCTCTGACAATCAATATGCTTGGATTTTTTTCCTCTATATTTGTTGGTTTCAGCACTTTATGTGAGGTTGTGTTTTATGTTTTTTCTTAAAACAATGACATCTGTTCTACAGTTAATTTCCCACAAAACCTTCTGACATAGGTATATGTCCTGACATTTAAATATAATTTTTATTCAGCTGAATGTTTGACCTTTATATAGGCTAAAAATGGTTAGAGTTCATGACTTAATAGGTCAGTGAAGTTATGCTACGGTACTTTCCATAATTTAGCAATAGTAGGGCTATCATCCATAAAAGAAATAGTACTTCAGATAATTCCGGCAGAAACTGTTAAGAGGATGAGATATCATTGTTAATAAACTTTTTGGTATACTTGTAGTTGTCTGAAATGGTTGAAAATTTCCATCCAGCTTTATTCATTCACGCACTTGTTTCATTCCAACTCTTGCTGTTTCTGCAGTATGGGTTATTTGAAGAATCCTAGAGCTTTTCTTAAGGTCCTTGGAAATGCTTTGAATATTACAAGCTGTAGATTTATTCTGTTCTCAGCTGGTTATGGACCTTTAGATGCTGAAATCAAAATGTCCGCCCAGACACTATTGTCACCTTCAGAACAACTGCAACTTACTGAAGATCAAACCTCCCTATTTGGTGGCCGTCTATTTTACTTCTCTGGGTTAGTATCTCTGCTTATGTTTGAGTATATGTACTTGCTTTAAAATGAAAAGATTTTTTTCTCTTTCATGGTCTCCGGTGATGCAAACTTTGGCTGTATTATTTTAAATCTATATCTTAAGATTATGTGACATGGAAATATGCAACAAACATTTGGGTAATGGTTATATATTATTTTTAGTCCAACATAAAATGGAAAACCTTAATTTTCTGTTACATGTTTGTGGTCTGTTTTGGTTTTGCGAGGAATTATTGTACCACACTTTCAAATTAGCTAGGAATATCCACTACTCATTATTGATATCTCCAATGACCACGAGTCATGCTATACCTTCACGTCGCTGCCTAAGTATTGAATGCATGACATGCTGCATGCATCAGAGTTGAATTAGGTAATTTCGCAAATAAATGCTCAGCCTGTTCAGTTGATAAATAAGTAGCAACCATGCTACAGTCATTTAATATCATGCTTGTAATTTTATTATTAAAAAATAAAATAAAAAAATATCATGCTTACAACCAGTTCTTTAAAGTTCTCTTTATATTTAGCAAGGTGCATATTGATCAAATTTTTAATTACAAGTTTCTGTCAGAAAATGTTATGAAACTGGGAACTGTGCAGGTATTATTACAAGGATGCCTGAAAAATGATTTATCCAAAAAATAGCATTTGTAAAATGTTCAAAGGAAAATTATTGTGAGCTTAATTGGCAAGTTACTTTTAAGTACAGCTTACCATGTATCTTTTTTGATTAAGTCGTTCTTTGTGGTTTAGTTGTAGGAAGTTGTATCAGGTGTTAAAGAATCAAATCATGGATTACCATTTGTGTGCTTGATTGTCATGTTGGACATGGTAAATCATAAATGATACTGATATGGAGAAGTAATTCAGTTCTTCTACGTTTTTCTTTGAGATTGCTGTGACTACCAGCCATGTTTGGATTTTTACTATTGTTATCAGATATATCAGTTTTCTTTGTATATTTTTCGACTCTTGACACAAGTAACTGAACTGAATCCAACATTTTATTCAAATAGTGATGTACCATACAATTGGCTATTTCCAAAATGTGCAGCTGCTATCCATCACGGGGGAAGGTGACCTTTCTTGTTTTCCCCCTTTATTTTTCTTTCAAATTTCTATGGTTCCGTTTGAAAGGTCCTAATTCATTTGTTTCTGTCATTGCATCCTTGTTTTATCATTTATCAGTGGATCCACCGCCGCTGCACTGCATGCAGGAATTCCTCAGGTTTGTTTGTAATAGAATTTGGTGCTTAAACTTCTGTTTGTATTTTTTATCATTTAGTAGGTAATCAAGATATTCCCTCTCATTGGACCGATAACAACTCCTGTCGCTGGACAATTTTTCTCCTGAACCTTTTATCTAGATGTACATTCTCTAGAAAATTTAAGCGTAAAACTGTAATAGTGCTCCATGATTTGTTTGGTAGAGAAAAGTTCTAATATTTGGGATTGATTACAATAACAAGAAGCTTTGCTAAAACCTTGTATTGTATTTATATACTAATTGGCTCTTTCAGTGATTTTAGTTTCTGAATCTGTTCTTCAACTTTTATGCCCTGAGTTCTTTTTTTATTTTTTCCCAAATTGCTGCAAACATACACATCTTCCACTTCCCCAGAAACAAACCAGAAGCTTAACCATTTGATCTTTGGGGACAGGTTATCTGTCCATTTGTTCTGGATCAATATTATTGGGCAGAGAGGATGTTTTGGCTTGGCGTTGCTCCAGAGCCTCTAAAGAATACATGCTTGCTCCCAGATAAAGATGATGACTGTTACATAAAGGAAGCCGCAACTATGCTGGTTAAAGCTATAAATCGTGCATTGTCTCCTGAAGTCAAATTGCAGGCCTCACGGATTGCTAATAGACTTTCCGCTGAGGTAATGTCTATCAGTAAAACAGTGGTGTACTTATGTGGTGACTTATTCTGACGAATGTTTGATTGGTGTATTTTTGTTATAGTTATCTCCTAAATTAGATGCATGAAGTGGCTAAGCATCGCCGTTCACATTATCTAGGTCCACTTTTCCTACTCGTGATAGTTCTTGGATTTAATTTAATATGTGCAAGCCAAAATCTTTTTGGCTTGTGGTGAGTAAATAATTATTTCTTGATTTTTAAGAAATAGCCATTTTTAAAATTCTCACCAGCGTTTCTCCCATTGGTTTGATGGTAATAACTTCTAAAACCTGATCGATGCAGCAACTACTGCCAAGTGCTGAAACTCGAGATCACCGATTGAATATCAGCTGGATGATCTATGGTCCTCTAGGGGAACCATCTATTATGGTCTTCTAAACGAAATAATTTCTTCTAGATTTTGAAATAGCAATATATAGTTGCCACGTCTCCGTTGGAACCTGAACCACCCCTGGGAACTGACTTTTTGTCCATGTTTTTCATTTTCCCAGGATGGAGTTTCAGAAGCTGTGCGGTTAATTAGAGAAGAAATTAACTGTACTAGTGCTGCATTGTGATGCACTGTACTTGGGAAAGTGTCTTATGTGGCAAAACATGGGCCTTCAGATGCAGCATCCACACGCACCTGCTAGCTACGACTTTTCGAGCCCTGACTATGCTACACAAGGAGTTTTAGTAAAACTCTGACTAAAACTCCCGGTGTGTAGTTTTCGACCATTGATATAGGGAGGATAGATTTTCTTATACTTTACGGGTGTAGTTTTCGACCATTGATATGTGGAGGATAGATTTTCCTATACTTTTCGGGTACGTAATCGTAAAACTTGTAAGAAGGCCTGTATATTGGGAATTGGTTTAAATTATTAATTATCTTTTACCTCTATCGTATTTTTCTGTTGAAAGGGTCAAATGGCAATTGTTTCCCATTATATTTGACTTGGAGCTGATATATTGGCGACAAACTATTAGTTCTATTCAAAAATACAAAATTGTCATCTGGACGGACATTTTTGTAGACTTTTGAGCTCTCTCCTCTCTGTCCTTTCCACATTTTTTCAAATCCTATCTTACTTTGTCAGCTAAAAATCCACAAATTTGACTGGCATAGATTTGACAAGACGAACAACTCCACCATCCAAAACCAATGTCAAAGTTTGAGCAAGTTTGTATTATATTGGATAAATTATATAGCATATCTAACATAAATCATGGTAATTAGTAGGTCTAATCCCAACATATAATTTATATGGAGCTCACCCGATCAAAAAAGCAAAAAAAAAAGTAATGGAAAAAAAAGAAAAAAGACGTGTTGCATAAGATATTTCTTATCTTTGATGTCCAATAGAGGAGACTATTTATAAAAGATTATTTGTTTGGAAACGCGAGAAGTGGGGAAAAAACAGAAGTGGGTAATGTTTGAAATTGAACGTGAAAAGTTAAATTTGAGGTCGAGGGAAAAAAATACTTTAATGAAAAGTTAAAGATTCCCTAAAGTAGATCAAAAATCAAAATTCGTGCGTGCAAATGTTTTGACATACATGATAATAGTGGGTTAGTTACCTCAAAATGCTGAATATTTTGAATTCCTTGCATATGTTCAAGTCCCTCTCTTGATCTCACAAACCAAACTTTTTCCACTTTTCAGTAATGATTCCAATCCAAAGACTAACTTGCAGAAAGGCCCCTTTTGCCTCTCCTCCACCATGTTCGTTCAGGGGCCAATTAGACATTGTGACTTGTGCCTTCCTCCTGCACTGAATTTAATATTTTCCAATTTTATGTACAATATTATCTGTATCGAAGTGTTCTGTCATGTTATTGTTTCGTGCGCTCGTAGATAATGTCGTGTGCATTACGTTGGCTTAGCATCATTTACATTTGATTGTTCTTCATGCCCACTCGTCTTTTATTACAAGGTTATGTGACACCACAACACACAAAAATAAAGTTAATTTCCTAACTATAATTTTTGATATGGTGATAACATTTTGGTTCTAACAAGTGGTATCAAAGTTAAAGTCATGTGTTCAATTCCAAAATGAGATCACATTTGACAAAAAAAAAACCTTTTCTATTGTCAGAAACTCAGAGTATTCGAACGGTGATATTGAGACTATTGTAGATTTTAAAGTATTTGAATTACACAATTTCCATTAGCTACTTATAACTTTTTTGACTGATTCCAAATTGTAATGAATCATATTGTATGGAAATTTTTAGATGCATTTGAGCAACTATTGTAAAAAAGTACTTTGTAAATCATAGCACAATGTATTTTGGAAATAAGTTCACATTTGTTTTTTTTTTTTTTAAAAAAACAATTATAAAATAAAATATAAAAATATTTTCCCCACAGCATGATTGATCTCCACTAATAATCAATTGAATTCACACACGTGTGCCCTACTACAAACCCATACATGCTACAATTTCTTTCTATAAATAATCCTCAACTAGAATTTGCATTATCACATCACTCACTAATAATATCAAAAAGAATTAAGAAATAAGAGAGAATCAAGATGTCCGAGGGAAGAGGCAGTGCTTTGCTGGTTTTGACGGTGGTGATGGCGATGGCGGTGGTTTTCCACGGCCAAGTGACAGAAGCCGCCACTTACACGGTGGGAGACGGCGGCGGCTGGACCTTCAATGTGGCCGGTTGGCCTAAAGGCAAGACCTTCAAGGCTGGCGACGTACTAGGTAAGTATTTGTAATACTAGTATAACTTCAACTAAACAAAATAAATACGCTAAATGTTTTAAAAACGAAAACATTTTTAAAAATCTATATATATATTCGTACATCCTCCAATGAAGAGTGAAGACAACTAGCTGATCTTGTTTCTAGTACATATAAATTCTACCTGCAGAGTGAATGTAGCGTATACATTTTCTGAGGTTCTATTTGAATAGAAAGATTTGAGTGGATTTGAACACACACGTCTCAGATTCATCGTATAAATTTGATTCAAAATTAGAAAGAAGGATTTGAATTTCTTTATGATGTATTTTCATGCTTTGAGTTAGTCATTTGAAATCAATACATGTCAAATCTCATTATTTTAAATTCTCTCACAAACTCGAATCTCTTATACTCCACCGCTACGTACGTTGATCTAAGTTATTTTTAAAATATATAATTTTTTTAAAAAGATTTCTTGTATAGAAGAATGGATATATTTTGTTGTTGATTTGCAGTGTTTAATTACGGCCCCGGGGCTCACAATGTGGTGAGTGTGAACAGAGGGGGATACAGGGGATGCAGCACCTATAGCGGGGATAAAGTATTTCAAAGTGGGAGCGATCGGATCAAACTCGCAAAGGGACAAAATTTCTTCATTTGCAGTTTTCCGGGACACTGTCAGTCTGGAATGAAGATTGCTGTTACTGCAACTTGACATGTTTCTTTCAAACTTGAATATCCAAAAAAAAACTCTCCATGTAGTATTAACTACCATGTTGTGCCTGTGTGCAACTTGTTGGAGGGGTTGCAATATTAATAAAATAAAATTTTTTAGAATAATTGAATTTGAATAAAGGATAAATATCAATCGTGGCTGAATTATAGTATACAACTTACAATATGATACCATAACAATATACTACAAGTGTCATAATTAAATCAGAATTTTACCAAATCATCACAATTGAGTATTAGTTACGGAACAAAATCTTCTATTTCAGTTGGTGTTCGTAACCATGTTATACTTTGCTCAAAACAATGTTCGTTTCATGAATTATTAAAAATTAAATGCACCACACATAATGTTTAAGCAAAATATGACAGATCACAACAAAACATTCGATTCATATATTTTTTATTTTGGAAAAATATCTCCATGATAAATGATTAAAACTATATATATATTTTTTAAAAATAAATGAATCAAATATTTTGTCTAAGACTTATTATTATATTTTGCTTATACACTGTTTAGTAGATTTAATTTTAACAAGCTGTTTGAGTAAAAGAGTATACGATTTAAAAGCATCAAGTGGAGCGAAGAATCTAGTCCAGTCTAATGGATATGGAGTGAATGCCAAAAATTAAATATTATGTCTCTTGTGAGATGGTCTTGTGGATTTTTATCTATAAGACGAGTCAAGTACTCCGTTTATATTTATAATAAAAAATAATATTTTTGACAAATTTAAATAGCACACACTTTCTAATTTTTTTGAAGCATACAATATTAAAGATTGAGATTTTTTTATTTAAGTCTAGATGCTTCTTTTGATTATGTTGACAAAAAAATCTTATGAGATAGTGATGCAGGGCATACCAAGGGTTAAGGGAGTTGGAGTCAAAAGTTCGAGAGTTGAGAAAAGAATATGCTAATAAGCTCCCAAGGCTTGAGAGTTGGAGTAAAATGAATGAAAGTTGTGCCGCATAGAAAAAAAAAAGCACTTTATTATTGTATTTAGTTCTGATAGTCTTTAAAAAGTTTTACGGTTGGGAAGTGAAGGATATTAGATGAAATTTGATTGATAATATTATTGAGAATATAATTGTCTATTTTATTTTGGATTCCATCTAATCCCTTCCAATGTCTTGGTTCAACTCCTCAACCTATAATTTCATCATCATTTGGTATCAGAGCTCGAGCTTCGCTCCGGGCCTTGATGTTCTTACTGCAATGGCAGCAAGGCGAGGAGAGGTGGACGTGGTCGAGGCATGGAAAATTATGAAGACGGGCGAGATGCTGAAATTCAAGCACTTTGTAGACAAGTTGAGGAATTGACTCTATGTCTTGAACGTCGGGGAGTTAAGAGTGAACGAGGTTCAAGCCATAGGTATTCGAGTGATGACTTGGAGCTTGTGAATCTTTTTGCTCGCAGACAAGCTCTCTTCTGGCCAAATCAGGATCCTTTGATGCAATCACCGTTGAGAAGTTTGATATCATGGTTGTTATCTCTACTGGAACTCAGATCAATTGGTCAGAGATGAGGATGAGATTGAAGATCTCACTGCTCAGACAGAACAAGATAAGTCTAAAACACTAGTTAGCCAATCCACTCCAGCTAAAAAGATTGTTGTACCCAGGAGGAAGCCAGTGAAAAAGAAGTTGTATATCCATGAATCGGAATCAGAAGAATCAGAGTCAGATCGAGTGACTTTGGCTAGCATTATTGCTTCGCCAAAAATTCAGACCAAAAAGAGATCGTGTCTGGTGAAGTTTGTGAAAATTCCAGCTGTTCAACCAGCTCCCATTCCAGCAATCCCACTATCTAAAGTTTCTCAAATCATTCTACCTCTTGTAGAAACCGGCATCACTATCTTGGAGTCTGGACTGACTCAATTCAAAGAACAAGGCTCTAGTACAAATGTTGAGCCTCAGTTTCTCTCTAGTGCTCAAATTGCAATCAATCAGGAACTATAATGCGTCACAGATAAAGTAGATGACAAGATAAAGCTATTTGACAAATGGGTCAAGCACATAACAAAGACACACTTCTCCAACTTTCGATCATAGAAGATGCTCACCAACTTAGCCAATTTAGAGCAGAAAATCTTAGAGAGGGATGAAACCCAAGACATCTCTCAAGCCCTTCAAAGAAAAGAATTCATTGCTACAAAGATGAAGGGTATGTTACGACCAGGGGCGGTCCTGAGATAAACTAGGCTCGAGGCGAATAAAAAAATTGATCATTTCATTAACTTGAACATTGTGATATATATATATATATATAAACTAATAGAATATTATTATAAAAGTAAACCATAATATGTAATTAACGAAATTACACATCACAAACGTTCTATATTGTTTCTCAAAATAAATTATTTAAAAATCACTCTTCTCGTATTATTTGAAGCAAATTCGGCATTTTTTTTGTCATTTTACGTACAACGAATAATTGTACAATAATAAAACTATTTTTTTAACTAAACTCATGTGCAATATAAAATAATAATAAATAATGAGCTAAAAAACGAATAAAAATAAATAAATATAGGATAATAATAAATTAGCGTAATATGAATTAATAAAAAAATAATGCAACAATAAATTAGTAATTAGTAAATGAAGAAAATGAAAAAAATGTTATCTTTTTTGTAAAATTACATAATTTCAAATTTGTAATATGAGTAATTGTCACGATTTAATTGTATAATAAGTAAAAAAATTTGACGATATGCCTACCTATAAAGCAATGGAGGTCTACGATAAATTTTCGTACTTAAAATAAATTATTTTCAGGGTCACATAAAGAAAGAAGATCAAATTAAAAAAAATTTGGTGGGATACGAGAGTTTGTGGTGATTTAACCCAATCGAAGCAAAAGTTTTGCCATAAAGCAATCTTTTTTTTTTTTGTTTTACATATAATTTTTTTATTAACTAAAATTATATAATTATTAATATAAATACTAATTTAAAAATAATTAGGGGCCACTCTGAATGTGGGGCCCTGAGCTGAAACGACCCTAACTCTATAATTAATAAATAATTGTGCGGAATTTTTTTTTTTTTATACTTACTAAATAAAATATGTACATATATGCCCATACATATATGCACAGAATAAAAAGATTTAACAATAAATAAATAAATAAATAAATAAATAAATAAAAATGCATTCTTTAATAAAATAAATATCTGAGTCAAATATTGAATTAAAATACTGCATAAATAAAATGATTAAAGTTTGCATGCACTGAAAATATTTAAATAAAATATTCCAAACCACAACCACTGAAAATAATTATAATGTATAACATGCTGAAGTATTCAAAACATGCAATGTGACTCATACATCTATCACGGTCATGGGGATCACTGCCATTCTGCTCATACGTCCTCGCCTCCGGTGGGTACTATGTTCTCTACGTACTCACCTGCACCATACCAGTGTAGTGAGCCTAGAAGCCCAACATGCTAACATAACAAGGATTTAAAATAATTTAAATAACTTTAATACTAATACATAACATATACATGAATGAGCATGCTTAAAATAACATCATGACATCACATCACTTAAATTAACTTAAATATCATAATCATACATAATACATAAACATTGTTGAGCAAATTATTTTCTAACATCGCATGGTTGTATCCATAGTGTAACCTTAAATCATACATCAAATACTGATCAGCGTGGAAACCAACGTACGTGGCGGTGACGAATCATCTCTTAAATTTGCAGTAAACTGCCCTTCAATAGTTCACATATGGGGACGAATCCCCCTCAAATTGTCACACTACTTCAACTTCCAACATAAAATATTTTCTTTTGCTCAACCTTAAACATTAAATCATGCATAAAATTATTTTATGAATGCATGCACTTAAATAAAATGTGTGTCCTTCATATATATTTAATTTAATTTCATACTAACATATAAATATAAAAATAATCTTCAATGCATAAAAATAATTAAATATATATTCAGGACACATGCAATTTCTCATGGATTGTACTGGACTACTGGCCCTAACACTCAAGCCCATTTACTTAAATCTGGCCCATTAACACTGAGACTGGCCCAATAACATACTCAAGCCCAATAAAAATTATTCTAAGCCCAATTAAATAATTAAAGCCCATTAAAACATTCTAGGCCCAATAACAACTTAATCTGGCCCAATGGGCCCAAAAGCCCAAAGACTGGCCCGCTAATTTTCATGGGCCCTAAAGCCCATAAAAATTAGTGAACTAACTTAATTAAATTAATTAAACCCAAATAATAACTTAAGTGAAGCCCATTAATTAAATTAATCTAATTAGCCCAATTAAACTCTTAAATTCATTAATTAACTTAAAAATAAAATACCCGAGCCCAACTAACTTAACCTGGACCCGGACCCAACTAACTTAACCCACTTACTACCAGACCCGACTCGGACCCAAGACCCGACCCGGAACCACCCTGAAACCCTAAACCCGAACCCCCCTCTTCCCTGCAGCCCGCGGCCGTGAGAAGCAGCCCTTCTAGGGCTGCTGCCGCCCTGATTCGGCCGCCCCTGGCCGGAGCCCTGCCGCCCAGACGTAGCCCACGTCTGGGCGGTTTGAACCATCCCATGGCCCCAGCCCCATGCAGCCTAGACCTCATCACCGAGCCCCCCCTTCTCAAAACCCTAATCTGCGCACCAAGGGAGCCCGATCGAACCAGCTCCAATTCTAGGCACTTTTGTCTTGAACCATCCGAGCCAATCGAGCCTAGACTCACCTTATACCTTCTAGGGACCTTGACCAGCAGCCTAGACGCAACCATGGCTAAGAAACATGAGCATGACAATCAAAATCACACTATAAGTCACAAACTTCATGAAAGCCGAAATTTTTTTCTGAAAATTCTTGAAAATTTTTGATGCATACACAATACACACACTATAATATCTGATAGGCACGAAAATAGGGAAAGAATCATGACTTGCACCGTAGTTTGAAGAGAAAGGAGTGCGTAGAACGATTCCGGGACGACGGGGCGATGACAACCGACTTGGAAGCTTCAAAATCGAGCTATGGAGGCTGAAGAACTCGAAGAACACGATGGAGATGGGGGTGAGAAACTGATGGAGGCGGCTGAGTGATCGGTTGAAGGGTTTGGGTAGGATAGGTTTAGGTTTAAGTTTTTAATTTAAAATAGGTTTTTAAGATAATTAAAATATATTAATAAGGGTTTTTAATTTAAAATATATAACTTAAAAATTCTAACTAACAATTAAAATCTGATAATAAATTTAAAAATCCCGAAATACATAATTAAGGGAATTTTAAAAATAATTAAAAGTCACTATTTTGGCTTATTTTGAATAAAAACGGACTCCTAAAATTATATAAAATTAAATACTAAAAATATTGAGGAAATAAAACTCAAAATAATATTTTTGGGCTCTAAAAAGACTCATAAAATAATTTGGATAAAAAGTTGTCATCTCGTCTGTCCACGGTCCCGTCAACGCGATAAAATAATTCAAATACCAATAATTCATGAAAAATCACTAATTATGGGTTAAATACTTAAAATAACTTAAATCATGCATAAATAATTTCACATAATTATTTAACCCATAATCTAAAATTCTAAATAAATAAAATCCCTAATTATGCATGCGAATTTACGTATTAAAAGTACCGGGTGTTACAATTCTCCCCCCTTAAATTGAATTTCGTCCTCGAAATTAAAGTAGTTACCCGAACAACTCCGGGTAGCGAGTCCTCATATCTGCCTCGGTCTCCCAAGTAGCTTCCTCCTCCGAGTGATTCAGCCACTGGACTCTGACCATCGGTATGACACGCGTCCTAAGCCTCTGCTCCTCCCTAGCCAAGATCCGTATAGGCCTCTCCTCAAATGCTAACTCCGGTGTCAACTGAAGAGGCTCAAAATCCAACACATGCGACGGGTTGGAGACATACCTCCGAAGCATGGATACATGGAAAATGTTGTGCACTGCCGCTAGCCCTGGTGGTAGAGCTAAACGGTAGGCCAACGTGCCAACTCTCTCCAAGATCTCGAATGGCCCTATATACCTCGGATTAAGCTTGCCTCTCCGGCCAAAACGCACTACTCCCTTCATAGGTGACACCTTCAGGAATACGTGATCACCTACAGCAAACTCCAAATCTCGTCGTCTGGTATCTGCATAACTCTTCTGACGACTCTGAGCAGTCCTCATCCGATCTCGAATCTGAGTCACAATGTCAGCTGTCTGCTGCACAATCTCAGGACCAAGTAAAATCCTCTTACCAACCTCATCCCAATGCACAGGAGATCTGCATCTCCTCCCATACAATGCTGCATAAGGAGCCATACCTATAGACGACTGAAAACTGTTGTTATAGGTAAACTCCACTAATGGCAGTCTAGTCTCCCAAGAGCCCTGAAAATCGATGACACAAGCTCTCAGAAGATCCTCGAGAACCTAAATCACTCTCTCCGACTGACCATCTGTCTGGGGATGGAATGCTGTGCTGAACAAAAGTCTAGTCCCCATAGCTGTGTGCAGACTCTTCCAAAACGCGGATGTGAATCTCGGATCTCTATCGGATACAATGGACACAGGTATGCTATGCAATCTAACAATCTCCTTGATGTACAGCTCTGCATACTGTGTCAATGAGTAAGTAGTCCTCACCGGCAAGAAATGAGCTGACTTGGTGAGTCTATCCACAATCACCCAAATCGCTGTGCAACCTCTGGCACTCCTCGGTAGCCAACCACAAAGTCCATCGTAATATTCTCCCATTTCCATTCCGGAATAGGAAGAGGTCTAAGAAGTCCTGCTGGACGCTGATGCTCTGCCTTGACTCGCTGACAAGTCAAACACTCTGACACCACTCTCCCGATGTCTCTCTTCATCCCGGGCCACCAATACAATAGCTGCAAATCTCTGTACATCTTCGTACTTCCGGGGTGAATGGAGTACGGAGATGTGTGAGCCTCTGCTAAAATCTCAGCTCTCAACTGATCTACGTTCGGTACCCACATCTTACCACGGTACTGAACAATACCATCCACCACTGTATACAAGAGGTTACCCCTAGCCTCATCTCTCTGTCTCCATCGCTGCAACTCCTCATCAGTAGACTGTCCATCCCTGATCCAATCTTGCAGAACTGACTGCACCGTCAACACTGACAAGCTCGGTGCATGACCACTCGGATAACACTCCAAGTCAAATCTCTGAATCTCGCTCTGTAGTGGTAACTGTACGGTCAAACATGAGACCACTGACGACTTCCGACTCAAAGCATCTGCTACTACATTAGCTTTACCCGGATGGTAGCTAATGTCACAGTCATAATCCTTCACCAACTCCAACCATCTCCATTGCCTCATGTTCAACTCCTTCTGGGTGAAGAAGTACTTGAGGCTCTTGTGATCAGTGAAAATCTTGCACTTCTCGCCATACAGATAGTGCCTCCAGATTTTCAAAGCGAAAACCACTGCTGCTAACTCCAAGTCATGCGTCGGGTAATTCTGCTCATGAACCTTCAGCTGCCTCGACGCATATGCAATAACCTTGCCACAGTGCATAAGTACCGCGCCTAAACCCAGCTTAGACGCGTCGGTGTACACCACTAACTTCTCGTGTGGTACTGTCACCGCTAACACCGGTGCAGTAGTGAGTGCTTCCTTCAGCTGATCGAAGCTCCTCTGACAGTCTGAACTCCAGATAAACTTCGCATTCTTCTTGGTTAAGGAAGTCAAGGGTACTGCAATAGAGGAAAAACCCTTGATGAACTTCCTATAATATCCTGCCAAACCCAAGAAACTGCGAATCTCCGAAGCATTCTTCGGAATACCCCAATTCTGCACTGCCTCAACCTTCGACTGATCAACTGTAATCCCATCTTTCGAAATAATGTGGCCAAGAAATGCCACCTGCTCGAGTCAAAACTCGCACTTGCTGAACTTGGCATACAACCGATGCTCCCTCAAGGTCTGCAAGGCTGTCTGTAGATGCTGTCTATGCTCCTCAATGCTCCTAGAGTAGATCAAGATATCATCAATGAATACTATGATGAACTGATCTAGATACGGCTGAAAAACTCGGTTCATGAGATCCATGAAAACCGCTGGAGCATTGGTCATCCCAAATGGCATCACTAGGAACTCGTAATGCCCATACCGTGTCCGGAAAGCAGTCTTGGACACATCTGCCTATCTAACCCACAGCTGATGATAACCAGATCGCAGGTCGATCTTGGAGAACACTGAAGCTCCCTGCAACTGATCAAATAAATCCTCTATCCTCGGCAGTGGATACTTGTTCTTCACTGTGAACAATTCCTCTGACTTTAAGAATATCATCTGTCACACCCCGAGATCGGAACGCAGCATCGCCGTTGTTAACAATTTTAAATCGTAAAACAACAAGCCATGTAGTGCATAAATAGCCTTCAACCAGTCTTTTACAAATCCAGAAATGTCTTTACAATATCAAAACATGACAATAGCAGAAGCGAAACGTAAAAGATAATAAAACTAATAAGACTGCTATCATTTCCATAATTTTAGACTTGATCACCAATCCCAAAATGCGTGTTGCTCATCGTCATCCAACTGCTCTTCGGTATCTGGGAAGGGAAGTAAGGGGGATGAGTGTTTTGAGAAACACTCAGTAAGAGGGGGCCAATCGTACATTCAAATGTCGAATATACATATATATAGGATTTCAAAGGGAGCATGTTCCAACACATGTCGTAACATAGATCAAGACAAGGCAAAACTTGAAACTGAGCATCAACACATATCATGAATGAAACATAAACTTAGACATAGCACTGTTATTCATCTCGTTAAGCATGGCTACTGATCAGTCCCTAATTTTTACTCCTCTAAGGGGGCGAGGCCTTAAACGGTTATTATAACCCACCGCATCAGGGCCATATCATATCTTATCATGTTTTTAGAATTCCTTACCAATTCTTAAGTCGAATTCTAACAGTGCATAACAAGGAGTTTCATGGAATAAACTTGTACATAATTCAAAGAAATATGAACCAGGAGATGTACGATTGAACTTTCACAAACAAGATCATGAACATTGTTAAAACATATATAGGTATAAGCCCTCTTACTTTAAGTGATTTGTAAGAAAATCGTGTAGAAACTGATGTTGATGGTAAGCCTCAAACGTGAGCAAAATAGAACAGAATGCTTGCTTTGAAACTGGGACAGAAACCTTGCTCAAACTCTGGACAGGAATCTGCTTGAATTGCTGCTATCAAACAGGTGCTGCTTCTGCTATGCTTTGAAAGTGGCAGAAGGTTGGAACTCGAAAATGTGCAGAGTTTTACTCAGTTTTTGTGCTCGAAAATGGTGTGATTTCCCTTCTGAATCTGCCACTATTTATAGGTATAAAAAGCAGCTGAAGGGCCTCCCATTCATGGCCAATAACTCATATTAACAGCCATCATTCTCCATTATTGTGGCTGTTACATTTCTGAATATTATATGCAGCATGAATTTCGAAATTAACAACATAATTCATCAGTTTCAGCAGCCACTACTCTCCATCATTGTGACTGTTACCATTCCTTATGTTCAATTGGTTCTTGCCCCTTTGTATTTCGAAATTCAACATCATTACACCATCAGTTACATTTGCTTTTATATGACTGATAGGGTTACAACTTTTGCCTTCAAGTACATGCATATAACCGTGGCTTCACATTCCTCCCACCTTGGGAGAACTTTCGTCCTCGAAACTTGGATTGGCTTGTTCTTCAAAGAGGAATGGGTATAGGTTGCGCATCTTCTCTTCTAATTCCCAAGTGGCCTCCCTCTCCATGTGATTAGACCATTGGACCTTTACATATGGAATGGTCCTTCGCCTCAAAATTTGATCCTTAGTATCAGCTATTCGAATTGGAACCTCTTCGTACTTGAGCCCCTTATTCATATTTCCTTCAATTACCAGAGGTTCAATTTCAAGGACATGACTGGGATCTGAAATGTACTTTCTTAATTGAGAAATATGGAAAACATTGTGAATCCTTGACATATCTGGTGGTAAAGCCAGTCTATACGCCAAGGTTCCTACTTTGTCCAGAATCTCGAATGGTCCGACATATCTGGGATTCAATTTTCCAGTTTTACCAAATCGAACAACTCCTTTTGTAACACTTGATATTTTTAATACGTAAATCCGCATGCATAATTAGGGAATTTAATTATTTAAAATTTTAGATTTATGGGTTAAATATTTATGTGAATTATTTGTGCATGATTTAATTTATTTTTAAGCATTTAACCCATAATTATTGATTTTATGATTTTTAGTATTTAAATTATTTTATCGCGTAGACGGGACCGTGGACGAACGAGATGACAACTTTCTATCCAATTTATTTCATGAGCCTTTTAAGAGCCCAAAAATATTATTTTGAGTTTTATTTCCTCAAAATTTTTAGTATTTAATTTTATATAATTTTAGGAGTCCGTTTTTATTCAAAATAAGCCAAAATAATGACTTTTTATTATCTTTAAAATTCCCTTAATTTAAATTTTGGGATTTTATTAAAGTTATCAGATTTTAAATATTATTTAGAGTTTTTTTTAGTTATATATTATATATTTAATATCCTTAATAATATTTTTAATTATCCTAAAACCTATTTTAATTAAAAACTTAAACCTAGACTAATCTAACCTACCCAACCCCACACACACACGCCTCCACTCACTCAGCCGACACCTCCCTTGTTCTTCATCATCTTCTTCGGCTAGCACCAGCAAGGAAATCCATAGCCTAGTTTTGAAGCTTCAAAGTTTGTCGTCGTCGTCGTCCCGGATTCGCCACCGCCTATTCCTTCCATTGTTTTTATCGGTGAAAGGCATGTTTCCTTTCGATTTTTATGCCATATCAGTTGTTATAGTGTGTGTAATGTTATGCATCGAAATTTTGTAAGTTTTTTTTTTTTTTTTTTCAGAAAATGGTTTGAGTTTCGATGAAGGTGCACGGTTTTGTTGGATTGTTGGTTCATACTCACGTTTTTCTTAGCCATGGTTGCATCTAGCTGCTGGTCAGAGGTTCAGAGGGTTGTGAGGGTAGCCTGGACTCAAATGGCTTGAGTGGTTCGAGCCAAACGAGCCCAGGAAAACCAGAAGGTTCGATCGGCCTCCTGTAGCGCGCAGTTTAGGGTTCGCGGAGAGGGCTCGAGTTAGGCTAGGGACTGGGCTGCATGGCTCGGGTTCAGGGGTCAAGTTAGGACCGCCCAGACGTGGGCTACGTCTGGGCGGCGGCGCTCCGGCCAGGGGCGGCCGGAGCAGGCCGGCAACAGCCATTAAGCATGGGGAAGGGGGCGACGGGTTTAGGTGTTAGGGTTGGTTCCGGGTCGGGTCTATGGCCTGGGTCGGGTCAATAGTGTGGTGGGTCGGGTTAAGTTGGTCCGGGTCCGGGTTAGGTGGGCCGAACTCGAGTCTTTTTAATATTAAAGTATTTTATGATTTAATTGGTTTTGGGACAATTAATTTGAAATAAAATGATTTGGGTTCCATTTAATTAATTGAGTTGAATTTAATTATTTTTGGGCTTAATTAATTTAACTAAGTGAGTCCACTAATTTTCATGGGCTTTAGAGCCCATGGAAGTTATTGGGCCAGTCTTTGGGCTTTTGGGCCCATTGGGCCAGAATAGGTTGTTATTGGGCCAGGAATGTCTTAATGGGCTTTAATTAATTAATTGGGCTTAGAATAATTATTATTGGGCTTAAATATGTTAATGGGTCAGTCTCAGTGTTAGTGGGCCATAATTTAAGAAAATGGGCTTGAGTGTTAGGGCCAGCAGTTCAGCACAAACCATGAGAAATTGCATGTGTCCTAAATATATATTTAATTATTTTATGCATGAATATTATTTTAGTATTTATATGTTAGTATAAAAATTAAATTAAATATATATAAAGGACACATATTTTATTTAAGTACATGCATTCATGAAATAATTTTTATGCATGATTTAATGTTTAAGGTTGAGCAAAAGAAAAATAATTTTTTATGTTGAAAGTTGAAGTAGTGTGACAATTTGAGGGGGATTCGTCCCCATATGTGAACTATTGAAGGGCAGTTTACTGTCAATTTAAGAGGTGATTCGTGGCGGCGGTACGTTGGTTTCCACGCTGATTAGTATTTAATGTATGATTTAAGGTTACACTATGGATACAACCATGCGATGTTAGAAAATAATTTGCTCAACAATGTTTATGTATTATGTATGATTATGATATTTAAGTTAATTTAAGTTATGTTATGTCATGATATTTTTTAAGCATGCTCATTCATGTATATGTTATGTATTAGTATTAAAGTGATTTAAATTATTTTAAACCTTTGTTATGTTAGCATGTTGGGCCTCTAGGCTCACTACACTGGTATGGTGCAGGTGATTACGTAGAGAAGGATGTGGTACCCACCGGCGGCGAGGACATATGAGCGGACATGCAGTGACCCCGTGACCGTGATAGTGGACTGAGTCATTACGCATGTTTTTGAATATTTTAGCATGATATACATTTTTAATTATTTTCAGTGGTTGAGAATTGGGATATTTTATCTAAATATTTTCAGTGCATGCAGATTTTAATTATTTTACTTATGACAGTATTTTATTAAATGTTTGACTCAGATATTTAAATTTATTTAAGGTGGCATTTTATTTAATTAATTAATTTATTTTTTTTAAATCTATTTATTCTGTGCATATATGTATGGGCATGTATGTACATATTTTTATTTAGTAAGTAAATAAAAAAGAAAATTTTTTTTTCGCATATTTATTTATTATTTAGAGAGTTAGGGTCGTTTTAGTTGGTATCAAAACACGGTCTTTGGAGGGGTCATTACTGCTAGGCGAGCTCAGAAATCCACGCTATCGGTCTGTAAGTTTTAAGTGTTTATAGCATCATTTACTTTTAAGAATTCAAGTTAGCATTAATTTTAAAACACTTAGTTATGCATGGCGATTTACGTAAAGAAATATGTGGTGGTGCAGAATGCCTCCCAGACCGATGAACAGACGTGGAGAATCTCCATCTCCACCTCCACCTCCACCTCCGCGAAACCCTCTTGCAGCATTGGAGCAGGCCAATGCGAATATGATGGCAGGGATTACTGCTCTGTTAGAGCAGCAGGCTACACGTCCTAGACTGTCCCATGAGGAGGACGTAGCAGAACGGTTCCAGAAGAAGGGACCCAAGGAGTTTTCTGGTACCACCGATCCTTTGGTGGCTGAGGGGTGGATTCGCTCTTTGGAGTCCATCTTTGCTTATATGGGGATCACAGATGCCGACAGGGTGAACTGTGCGACGTATATGTTGAGGGGAGACGCAGCTCTTTGGTGGGAGGGTGCTGCCAGGGGAGTACACCTTCCTACACTATCTTGGGCGGAGTTTAGGCATATCTTCTACGCCAAGTATTTCACGGAGGATGTGAGGAGTCGCATGATCGGGGAGTTTATGAGTCTCCGTCAGGGGGACAAGTCAGTGGTTGAGTATGTGAGACAGTTCGAAAGGGGCAGTCGCTTTGTGCCTCTGATTTCAGACAGTCCACCAGAGAAGTTGAGGCAGTTTGTGGAGGGACTGAAGGCGGATATCAAGCATGACGTTTGCATGGCGGACGTCCTTACTTATGAGACTGCAGTCAGTAGAGCCTTGCGTTCCGAGGAGGGCAGGAGAGAGATCCAGAGGGAGCAGCAGGGTAAGAGGCAGTTTCAGTCTGGGTATCAGCGACCACCTTCGCAGCCTCCTGCGAAGAAGCAGTTTACTGGGCCGGCTAAGGACCCGAATCCGCAGCAGAGGCCACAGCAGCCGAGGGGTGGGGCCCCTAATGCTGTAGGTTTTCCTACTTGCCCGAAGTGTCAGAAGATGCATTCGGGACCTTGTCTGTTGGGAGCAGGAGTTTGTTTCCACTGTAGGGAACCAGGGCACCAGATAGCTAACTGCCCGAGGAAGAAGAACACCGCTGGTAGAGTGTTCGTCATGCAGGCAGAGGAGGCAGACCCAGACACCTCCTTGATCACTGGTATATCTTACCACTAGTATTTTATAATTTTTCCTTTGGTTAAGAATTTCGTGTTTCTTGTGGAATTGTTGTTATTTGGGTTACCTATCTGCATGTTAGAATAAGAAGCATGTTTTACTTGTGATTAAAATTAAGGGTTATTAGTGACTCGTTGGGGGAAAGTTTAGTAGTGGTATGAAATTGTTGGGATTCTTCTGCGTGCAGGGAGAATTCTAGTTGGAGGCAATTCCACGTTTGCGTTGCTAGATTCAGGGGCTACGCATTCGTTTATCTCCCTGGAGTTTATCAGACGGATAGGCATCACACCTGAGATTGTTGACAGTGGGTATGATGTCTCTATGCCGTCAGGGCAGATTATTACTACCTCTAGTGTCATTCGAGAACTGGAGTTGGAGATTCAGGGACACTCCATTCGAGCAGATGTGGTGGTTTTGCCGTTGAGTGGTTTTGATTTGATTTTGGGTATGGACTGGTTGACAGTCAATGGAGCTTCGATTGACTTTCGTCGGAGATCAGTGTCAGTGAAACCATCAGAAGGCGACCCGTTTACCTTCCATGCATCTCAGAGCAGTGATATTCCTCAGGTGATATCTCTTATTCAGGAGAGGAAGTTGTTGAGACGGGGTTGTCAGGGTTTTCTAGCAAGTATTGTCACGGCCTCAGAACCATCTAGCAGATCATTATCAGAGATAGAGATGGTTCGTGACTTTCCGGATGTCTTTCCGGAGGATGTTGCAGGAATTCCACCAGTGAGAGATGTGGAGTTCAACATCGATTTAGTGCCAGACACCGTGCCTATCTCTAAGGCACCGTACAGACTTGCTCCTACCGAGATGAAAGAGTTGAAGGAGCAGATTCAGGAGTTATTAGAGAAAGGCTTTGTTCGTCCTAGATTTTCTCCATGGGGAGCTCCAGTGTTATTTGTGAAGAAGAAGGATGGCAGTATGAGATTGTGCATCGATTATCGAGAGCTCAACAGGTTCACAGTGAAGAATAAGTACCCACTGCCGAGGATAGAGGATTTATTTGATCAGTTGCAGGGAGCTTCAGTGTTCTCCAAGATCGACCTGCGATCTGGTTATCACCAGCTGCGAGTTACAGATGCAGATGTGTCCAAGACTGCTTTCCGGACACGTTATGGGCATTACGAGTTCTTAGTGATGCCATTTGGGATGACCAATGCTCCAGCGGTTTTCATGGATCTCATGAACCGAGTATTTTAGCCTTATCTTGATCAGTTCATCATAGTCTTCATTGATGATATCTTGATCTACTCTAGGAGCATTGAGGAGCATAGACAGCATCTGTAGACAGCCTTGCAGACTTTGAGGGAGCATCGTTTGTATGCCAAGTTCAGCAAGTGCGAGTTTTGGCTCGAGCAGGTGGCATTTCTTGGCCACGTTATTTCGAGAGATGGGATTGCAGTGGATCAGTCGAAGGTTGAGGCAGTGCAGAAATGAGGTATTCCGAGGAATGCTTCGGAGATTCGCAGTTTCGGGTTTGGCAGGATATTATAGGAAGTTCATCAAGGGTTTTTCCTCTATTGGAGTACCCTTGACTTCCTTAACCAAGAAGAACGCGAAGTTTATTTGGAGTTCAGACTGTTAGAGGAGCTTCGATCAGCTGAAGGAAGCACTCACTACTGCACCGGTTTTAGCGATGACAGTACCACACGAGGAGTTAGTGGTGTACACCGACGCGTCTAAGCTAGGTTTAGGCGCAGTACTTATGCAGTTGGTAAGGTTATTGCTTATGCGTCGAGGCAGTTGAAGATTCATGAGCAGAACTACCCGACACATGACTTGGAGTTAGCAGCAGTGGTCTTCGCTTTGAAAATCTGGAGGCACTATCTGTATGGCGAGAAGTGCAAGATTTTCACTGATCATAAGAGCCTCAAGTACTTCTTCACTCAGAAGGAGTTGAACATGAGGCAACGGAGATGGTTGGAGTTGGTGAAGGATTACGACTGTGACATTAGCTACCATCCGGGTAAAGCTAATATAGTGGCCGATGCTTTGAGTCGGAAGTCGTCAGTGGTATCGTGTTTGTCAGTGCAGCTACCACTGCAGAGTGAGATTCAGAGGTTTGATTTAGAGTTTTACTCGAGTGGTCATGCATCGAGATTGTCAGTGTTGACGGTGCAGCCAGTTCTGCGAGATCGGATCAGGGATGGACAGTCTACTGATGAGGAGTTACAGCAATGGAGACAGAGAGATGAGGCCAAGGGTAATCTTTTGTATACAGTTGTGGATGGCATTGTTCAGTACCGTGGTAGGATGTGGGTACCGAACGTCGATCAGTTGAGATCTGAGATCTTAGCAGAGGCTCACACATCTCCGTACTCCATTCACCCCAGAAGTACGAAGATGTATCGAGATTTGCAGCTATTGTATTGGTGGCCCGGGATGAAGAGAGACATCGGGAGAGTTGTGTCAGAGTGCTTGACTTGTCAGCAGGTCAAGGCTGAGCATCAGCGTCCAGCAGGACTTCTTAGACCTCTTCCTATTCCGGAATGGAAATGGGAGAATATTACGATGGACTTTGTAGTTGGCTTACCGAGAAGTTCCAGAGGTTGCACAGCGATTTGAGTGATTGTGGATAGACTCACCAAGTCAGCTCATTTCTTGCCGGTGAGAACTACTTACTCATTGACACAGTATGCAGAGCTTTACATCAAGGAGATTGTTAGACTGCATGGCATACCAGTGTCAGACAGAGATCCGAGGTTCACATCCGCGTTTTGGAAGAGTCTACACACAACATTGGGGACTAGACTTTTGTTCAGCACAACATTCCATCCCCAGACAGATGGTCAGTCTGAGAGAGTGATCCAGGTTCTCGAGGATCTACTGAGAGCTTGTGTCATTGATTTTCAGGGCTCTTGGGAGACTAGACTGCCATTAGTGGAGTTTACTTATAACAACAGTTTTCAGTCGTCTATAGGAATGGCTCCTTATGCAGCATTGTACGGGAGGAGATGCAGATCTCCTGTGCATTGGGATGAGGTTGGCGAGAGGATTTTACTTGGTCCTGAGATTGTGCAGCAGACAGCTGACATTGTGACTCAGATTCGGGATCGAATGAGGACTGCTCAGAGTCGTCAGAAGAGTTATGCAGATACTCGACGACGAGATTTGGAGTTCGCAGTAGGTGATCACGTGTTCCTGAGAGTGTTACCTATGAAGGGAGTGGAACGATTTGGCCGGAGAGGGAAGCTTAATCCGAGGTATATTGGGCCATTCGAGATCTTGGAGAGAGTTGGCACGTTGGCCTACCGTTTAGCTCTACCGCCAGGGCTTGCAGCAGTGCACAACGTTTTCCATGTATCCATGCTTCAGAGATATGTCTCTAACCCATCGCATGTGTTGGATTTCGAGCCTTTTCAGTTGCCACCTGATCTGGTTTATGAGGAGAGGCCAGCGCGGAAATTCAATTTAAGGGGGGGGGGGGGGGGAGAATTGTAACACCCGGTATTTTTAATACATAAATCCGCATGCATAATTAGGGAATTTAATTATTTAAAATTTTACATTTATGGGTTAAATATTTATGTGAATTATTTGTGCATGATTTAATTTATTTTTAAACATTTAACCCATAATTAGTGATTTTATGATTTTTAGTATTTAAATTATTTTATCGCATAGACGGGACCGTGGACGGACGAGATGACAACTTTCTATCCAATTTATTTCATGAGCCTTTTAAGAGCCCAAAAATATTATTTTGAGTTTTATTTCCTCAAAATTTTTAGTATTTAATTTTATATAATTTTAGGAGTCCGTTTTTATTCAAAATAAGCCAAAATAATGACTTTTTATTATCTTTAAAATTCCCTTAATTTTATATTTCGGGATTTTATTAAAGTTATCAGATTTTAAATATTATTTAGAGTTTTTTTTAGTTATATATTATATATTTAATATCCTTAATAATATTTTTAATTATCCTAAAACCTATTTTAATTAAAAACTTAAACCTAGACTAATCTAACCTACCCAACCCCACACACACACGCCTCCACTCACTCAGCTGACACCTCCCTTTTTCTTCATCATCTTCTTCGGCTAGAACCAGCAAGGAAATCCATAGCCTAATTTTGAAGCTTCAAAGTTTGTCGTCGTCGTCGTCCCGGATTCTCCACCGCCTATTCCTTCCATTGTTTTTATCGGTGAAAGGCATGTTTTCTTTCGATTTTTATGCCATATCAGTTGTTATAGTGTGTGTAATGTTATGCATCGAAATTTTGTAAGTTTTTTTTTTTTTTCAGAAAATGGTTTGAGTTTCGATGAAGGCGCACGGTTTTGTTGGATTTTTGGTTCATACTCACGTTTTTCTTAGCCATGGTTGCATCTAGCTGCTGGTCAGAGGTTCAGAGGGTTGTGAGGGTAGCCTGGACTCGAATGGCTTGAGTGGTTCGAGCCAAACGAGCCCAGGAAAACCAGAAGGTTCGATCGGCCTCTTGTAGCGCGCAGTTTAGGGTTCGCGGAGAGGGATCGAGTTAGGCTAGGGACTGGGCTGCATGGCTTGGGTTCAGGGGTCAAGTTAGGACCGCCCAGACGTGGGTTACGTCTGGGCGGTGGTGCTCCGGCCAAGGGCGGCCGGAGCAGGCCGGCAGCAGCCATGGAATGGCTGCCCGCGGCCGAGAAGCATGGGGATGGGGGCGACGGGTATAGGTGTTAGGGTTGGTTTCGGGTCGGGTCTATGGCCTGGGTCGGGTCAGTAGTGTGGAGGGTCGGGTTAAGTTGGTACGGGTCTGGGTTAGGTGGGCCGAACTCGAGTCTTTTTAATATTAAAGTATTTTATGATTTAATTGGTTTTGGGCCAATTAATTTGAAATAAAATGATTTGAGTTCCATTTAATTAATTGGGTTGAATTTAATTATTTTTGGGCTTAATTAATTTAACTAAGTAAGTCCACTAATTTTCATGGGCTTTAGAGCCCATGGAAGTTATTGGGCCAGTCTTTGGGCTTTTGGGCCCATTGGGCCAGAATAGGTTGTTATTGGGCCAGGAATGTCTTAATGGGCTTTAATTAATTAATTGGGCTTAGAATAATCATTATTGGGCTTAAGTATGTTAATGGGCCAGTCTCAGTGTTAGTGGGCCAAAATTTAAGAAAATGGGCTTGAGTGTTAGGGCCAGCAGTTCAGCACAAACCATGAGAAATTGCATGTGTCCTAAATATATATTTAATTATTTTATGCATGAATGTTATTTTAGTATTTATATGTTAGTATAAAAATTAAATTAAATATATATGAAGGACACACATTTTATTTAAGTACATGCATTCATGAAATAATTTTTATGCATGGTTTAATGTTTAAGGTTGAGCAAAAGAAAAATAATTTTTTATGTTAGAAGTTGAAATAGTGTGACAATTTGAGGGGGATTCGTCCCCATATATGAACTATTGAAGGGCAGTTTACTGCCAATTTAAGAGGTGATTCGTGGCGGCGATACGTTGGTTTTCACACTGATCAGTGTTTAATGTATGATTTAAGGTTACACTATGGATACAACCATGTGATGTTAGAAAATAATTTGCTCAACAATGTTTATGTATTATGTATGATTATGATATTTAAGTTAATTTAAGTTATGTTATGTCATGATATTTTTTAAGCATGCTCATTCATGTATATGTTATGTATTAGTATTAAAGTGATTTAAATTATTTTAAACCTTTGTTATGTTAGCATGTTGGGCCTCTAGGCTCACTACACTGGTATGGTGCAGGTGAGTACGTAGAGGAGGATGTGGTACCTGAAAGAGTGGGTGCCCGGTGAGCCAACTTGTGGCTAAGGGCTTTGATGACTCTATGTATAAACAATCTTTTGTTTAATATAATTTACACTTTTATAAAGACAATGACTTTATCTTTCTTCATATTGTTATATTGTGATATACTATTGTTGTTTTGATAAAGAACTTGAATATACTATAGTGTATGTAAGATGTGGTAGTACATGGGGATGACTATCATGAAACACATCTTATAGTCACTGTATATTCTAAACAGTTCCTAGTCGATTGAGCCGTCCGTTAATAAGGATAAGGATCGCTCGAGATTGAGACTAGCATTTGCGATGCCGAGTACCACGTTTCATTGGTATGGAACATAGAGATGTTCAAAGCATGCAAATGGATATTCATACGATGAATGATCGAACTACCCTATCCGGACTTTCCAAGTGGTTATCACTTATCGATTGGATAAAGTCCGCGGTTTTGGTTGTACACCATTAGTCCTTACTACTTGAAACATCATTGAGACTCTATATGCTAGTACTGTACTTTGACTCGTTTACCGACTCTATTGGGGTCATCAGGTGTCGGGATTGGGTACAGTTACGACATATATAGGAGTCGATGCTTTGTTGTCAAGGATTCACCACATACTTGCTAGTGTGGATATCCTATGCAATCTGAGGAGATATTAGTGTGACGAATCTCTGGCCAGAGTACATGATGTGTTTTAAGAAATGGTTTCTTAGTAGCACATGCGATGTCACTATTTGATCTTCAAGATGCATTGCATAGTTATCGAATCTCGAACGACTCTCGATTTACCAATAGTTGTTGATTCGATCGGGATATTTGGTTGAAGGGACCGTACTGTACGCTAACCAAAATCTATTGGTTCTTGCAGGCACTATCAGTGATACCTAGGGAATCATGGGGAGATGTTGCTAGGCGCTCTTACCATGATTCGATGGGCAAGTCGGAAATTGTTGTTCCGAGTCACAAGGAGTTGTGAGCCCACGGCTAGCTGTATCCCTGAACCATTGAGGGTCACACAGAGTAATGGATTTTTAATTCCCGTTGAGATAGTTAAATTTAAAGAGTTAAATTTAATGAACAAAGAAGTGGGACTTCTTATTTAAGAGTAGAGGAGTAAGATTTTCTAAAATGACATAGGGATGGACATTTTTGGAAACCACTGAATTCGGATTCAGAAAATTTATCTTGACTCTAAAAGATGCAGAAATGGTTTCTGTGAAAATTGGTGAAATTGGTTTATCAATCTGAGTCACGATGATTTTTATATTAATTTCTGAACATGCGGGCTTTGCTTGTCAGACTTGAACTTATGACTAATGGGCCCTAAGCTGTTAGCAGCCCACATTATAAATAAGTTATTGCAGTACATAAATTATACAACAGAGGCTCACAATTTTCGAAAAACCCTAGTTGTTTTTATTAAAAGTGGCCGCCCCCTTCCCTCTCTGCTCGGGAAAATCCAGCCTGTGAATTTTGAATTTGCAGTCTGGTTTAACGGATCAAATTCTTTAATTCTCTTTGTAGAAACTTCTGATAGATTTTCTAGTGCAATCTATCAGAGGGATTAAATCTCTGTTCGTGGACCTGATTGAAGAATTGTTCGTCCATCAGTTCCTGGGATATACAACAAGAGCAGAGTAATCTGTTGGTGTCCATAATCTCGTTTCGAGATTGAAGGTAAAAATTTAATTGTTATTTTATTCTTACACGCACAATTTAATCGTAAAGTTTTGATACCTATTATGGAATCGTTCCATATAAAATTTTTAAACTTCCGCTGCACTGGGTATCAATTCTGATTGATCTGATCACCGTTCTCCAACAGTGGTATCAGAGCCAGGTTGCTCAGATCAAACGATTAAATTAATCGATTGTACAAAAATTTTTAAGCCTCGGTTTTTGAAACAAAATAAATTTTTTTAAAAAAAAAAAAAAAATTTCCGGGCAAAACAGGGGGCAGCGATCCAATCGCTGCCCAGGGCAGCGCAGGGCGCTCGCTGCCCATGGGCGACGACGTGATCGCTGCCCAGGGCAGCGCATAGGGGCAGCGACGGGCTGCCCGTCCCGAGCCCCTTTGGGGCGCGGGCAGCCCGTGAGCGTCCCGGGCGGCCCGGGAAAATTAATTTTTATTTTTTAAATTAAAATTTTAATATGTTAAAATTCTATTTTTGGTCCGATCGAAAATTGTTTTGATTGATCCACGAGGCGTTGGATCGAATTGTTCGAGTCCGAAAATTTTAAAATTGATTTTTGGATAAATTTGAATTTTTGGAAAATTTATAGATTTTATCCGTTAAATCAGATTTTATGAAATTAATTATTTTTGGTACAATTGATGATAAGATATGATCTTATGGAAATATTGAGTAAAATATGATTTTATGTATAAAATTGGATTTTATATGTAAAATATGGTTTTATTTGATAAAAAGATAAAATATGATTTTGTATGTAAAATAAGATTTTATATATGGAATATGATTTTATCCTTTTAAATTTAATTGCCATTGCATGTTATCCAATAAATTAATTTTGAATTAAATATTATTGGATAAGGATGATCGATTGCCATGACCAATTTTGTAGGTGTATGTTAGGAATTTACATTTGTTTTTATTGTTGTTGGATTTATTAATGTGCCTGGTTTATGGCCCAATATGAATTGTCATATGTAATAAAAGTGGGCCTGGTTTATGGCCCGTTCCCACCCCTTGAAATGTATCCCCTACTTGTCATGGTTATTTATTGTAAATACATTAGACTTAGTGGGAGATGAAGATTTGAAGACGGAGGTGGGCCCAGCAGACAATAAAGACTGAAGAAATGTAAATTGGAAGCTCAATGTAATAGGATTGCATTGCATACCTGCATATTACCTAGGATTGGACTTAGACTCGTGATTGGCAACCACGGGTCGATTAGAAATGGAATCGATCATCCTATATAATATATGATATTATCGTTGTATGCATGTTTTAGACAAAATTGTATGAATCCCGCAAGCATACAAATTTTAAATGATGAGACAAATTTTCAAAATTAAAATCCCTCATTTTAAATATGATTTAAAATTGATATCAAGATAAATAAAAGAAATTTAAATATTGTTTAAATGTTCCTACCTTCCATCAACGATCAATGTATGAGATGCTACCCGCGAATACGGTCCGGCTCATATTATTGGGGGGGCCCGTTCGTCGGAAAGCTGTACATTGGATCGACACATGTTGTAAGTTGGGTGGAACTCCCATGGGATCGGCTCATATTATTGGGGGATCCACATGGCGACCGTCCATCACAACTTAATATTGATGGGTCATCTTGACATGTCACAATAAACGGCGTCATATTATTGGGCCCTTATTGGACATGAGGTAAAAACGTGGAGGTTGCTTTGGAAGCAATTGGGCTCTACCTTTTAAAAATTATGGTTGGCTGATATTATTCGGGACCATAGTTTGTCAATTGGACTCCATGTTCCCACTAAGAAAAACAGTTTCCCGTTTTCACTAGAGGGTAGTGAAATCGTTAAAATAGTGGGAGTGAGATTCATAAAATAAATTTTGCCTATTTTATGTCTTAGTAAATTAATTAAACAATCACTGATTATTGTCTGTTTCTTTTCAGTATTTCATTAAGATGAATTCGCGCAATCCACTATTCTCTATTCTCGAACAAAATAAACTGACTGGCGCAAACTATACGGAATGGTTCCGTAAGTTGAAGATTGTCTTGACTTCGGAGAAGATGCTCTACGTGTTAGAAAAATCTCCTCCGAAGGAAGCACCAGCTGACATAAGTCCGGAAGAGTTGGCCAAACTTGATACATGGTGGGACCATGATATCAACGCCAAATGCTATATGCAAGCCTCGATGTCTGATGAACTCCAGAGGCGATTTGAGGATACCGTGAATGCTGCTGACATTCACGTACAACTCAAGGAACTTTTTGGGGCTCAATCGAGAGCTGAAAGGTTCGCTACTGTAAAAGAGCTAATGACGTGTCGCATGCGTGAAGGGACTTCGGTCCGTGATCATGGGGTACGAGTGATTTGGCTCATACAGAAGTTGGTAACGCTTGATTTGGTGTTGGAGCATGAACTCAACGTGGACTTATTACTTCTCTCTCTTCCTTCTTCGTTTGACGGATTTGTGGTGAATTTCAATATGAACAAGATAGAGGCCTCCCTTGAAGAGATGGTCAATATGCTTGTAACATATGAATCCACTTTAAAGAAGGATAAACCGGCTTTCTTGGTGGGCTCCTCTTCTTCTGCTAAGAAGGGGCCAAGTACAAAGGGTAAGAAACGTTCTACCTCACCCAAGAAAACCGGACCCGAGAAGAAGTACAAGACAAAGGCTTCAAACATGGAAAAGTCCAAGGATGTTTGCCATCACTGCAAGAAACCCGGTCATTGGAAACGTAACTGCAAGGAATATCTAGAGCAGTTGCGAACTGCGAAGGGTATGTTCTATATTGAAATAAATGTTTCACTTAATACTACTTCTTGGGTAGATGTGGATCTCACATTTGCAATGATTTGCAGGTGATGACAAGAAGTCGCAAGCTTAGAATGGGTGAGACCCAGCTGAGGCTCGGAAATGGTTCTAGAGTTGAAGCTAAAGCTGTAGGAGACATTTATTTAATTTTGCAGAACGATTTTAAGTTACTTTTGAGAGATGTTTTATTTGTTCCAGATTTGATTAAAAACATTATTTCTGTTTCTATGCTTGATAGAGATGGTTTTTCTTGCAATTTTGTGAATGAGATTTGCAATATTTACAAGAATTAATGTTTGATTGGAAATGGACAACTTGAAAACGATCTATATAACTTAAAATTAAAAGACGTTCCAATAAATTATGTTGATAAACCGGTAACAACGAACAAAAGGAAAATCGATAGTCAAAACCCGGCAAACCTTTGGCATGCTAGGCTAGGTCATATTTCCTCAAGGAGGATGAACAAGTTAGTGGGAGAGGGCATGTTTGATATGTCTGATATTAACTCTCTATCTACTTGTGAGTCCTGCCTGAAAGGAAAAATGACTAAATCTCCTTTTAAGGGGAAACCTGAGCGTAGTCAAAATCTGTTGGATTTGATCCATACAGATGTTTGTGGTCCATTTAGAATTGGTACTCAATTTGGCCACACCTACTTCATTACCTTTACTGATGATTATTCTAGGTATGAGTATTTATATTTAATGAAATATAAATATGAAGCATTTGAAAAGTTCAAAGAATTCAAGGCTGAAGTAGAAAACAAGCTAGGTAAAAGTATTAAAGCACTTCGATCGGATCGAGGTGGAGAATACTTAAGTACCGAGTTTTAGGACTATCTAAAAGAGAATGAGATTCTCTCTCAGTGGACTCCTCCTATGACACCTCAGCTGAATGGTGTATCGGAGCGTCGTAATCGAACTTTG
The DNA here is from genome assembly GCF_033568475.1 of Henckelia pumila. Lineage (NCBI taxonomy): Eukaryota > Viridiplantae > Streptophyta > Magnoliopsida > Lamiales > Gesneriaceae > Henckelia > Henckelia pumila. The sequence goes on along the minus strand of NC_133123.1, from coordinate 17,607,320 downwards.
TTGGACATGGTTCGATCCATGATGAGCTTCACTGAGCTTCCACCTTCGTTTTGGGGCTATGCGCTTGAAACTGCGGTATTGTTGTTGAACAACGTCCACACTAAAGCAGTGGATAAAACACCATACGAGTATGGAATGGCAAAGCTCCTAAGTATTCGTACTTGAGGATTTGGGGATGTCCTGCTTACGTGAAGCAGACAGTGGGAGATAAGTTGGATAGTCGATCCACCTTATGTTATTTTGTAGGGTATCCGAAGAATTCAATCAGATATTATTTCTATCATCCTGCTGAAACAAAGGTGTTTGTTTCAAGGAATGCCACCTTCTTGGAGAAGGAATTCTTATTGGATAAGAAAGGCGAGATGATGGAACTCGAAGAAATTCGAGAAGAACCCGAAATACAAAATAATGATCCTACACCTCAGGAACCATTGATGGACACGCCTATACCTAGAAGATCCGAGAGGACTTCTAGACCTCCTATTCGATATGGTCTTCTTCTTGAAGGGGATCAAGATGAACCTGACGTTGGATGTGATCCAAGAAACTTCAAGGAAGCAATTTTTGATGCGGATTCAAATTTATGGCTTGAAGCTATGCAGTCGGAAATAGATTCGATGCATACAAACCAAGTTTGGTCTTTAGTAGATCCTCCCGATGGAATTGTTCCAATAGGGTGTAAATGGATCTACAAGAGAAAGCTTGGGCCTGATGGTAAGGTATTGACCTACAAGGCACGATTGATGGCGAAAGGTTATACTCAAAGACAAGGAGTTGACTATGATGAAACCTTTTCACCAGTTGCAATGTTCAAGTCCATAAGAATCCTTATTGCCATAGCTGCTTGGTATGACTATGAGATATGGCAAATGGATGTGAAGACTGCATTTCTTAATGGAAACATTAAGGAAGAGATCTATATGATGCAGCCTGAGGGATACACATCCATGGGAAGCGAGCATAAGGTATGCAAGCTTCAGAGATCGATCTATGGTCTCAAACAAGCATCAAGAAGTTGGAACCAGAAATTTGATGAAACAATAAAGGATTTTGGTTTCATCAAGAACTCGGAGGAACCATGCGTGTACAAGAAAGTAGTTAAGGATGCTGTGACATTCTTAGTACTTTATGTTGATGACATCCTACTCATTGGGAATGATGTAGGGATGTTGCAGTCAACAAAGATATGGTTATCAGGTAGATTCTCGATGAAGGATTTGGGTGAGGCATCCTATATTCTAGGGATACAGATCTATAGAGATAGATCTAAGAGAATGATAGGACTCATTCAAGCAACCTACATCGGCACCATATTGAAAAGGTTTTCAATGGATGGGTCCAAGAGAGGACATCTACCCATGTGTCATGGAGTTTCTCTATCCAAGTCTATGTGTCCCAAGACTGATGAAGAGATAGAGAAAATGACACATGTACCATATGCGTCAGCCATAGGTAGTATCATGTATGGGATGATATCTACCAGACCGGATGTAGCATTTGCTCTGAGTGTCACGAGCAGATATCAAGCTAATCCCGGTCAAATGCATTGGAAAGCCGTGAAGGACATTCTTAAGTACTTACGAAGGACTAAGAATATGTTCATGGTATATGCAGGAAGAGAACTGAAATTGGAAGGCTATACCGACTCTAGCTTCCAAAGTGACGTGGATGACACGAAGTCAACCTCTGGATTTGTGTTCATGCTCAATGGCGGTGCTGTCTCTTGGAAGAGTTCCAAGCAGGACACCACAGCGGATTCCACCACTGAGGCTGAATACATTGCGGCATCAGCTGCTGCTAAAGAGGCCGTTTGGATGAGGAATTTCGTCCAAGAGTTGGGCGTTATTCCTGAAGTTGTTGGTCCAGTCCCGGTGTACTATGACAACACGGGTGCCGTTGCTCAGGCAAAGGAACCAAGGTCTCATCAAAGATCCAAACACATACTGAGGAAATACCACATCATCCGGGAGATCGTGGAAAGAGGAGACATCACTGTCGAGAGAGTGGCCTCTGCAGACAATATCGCTGATCCACTTACTAAGCCCTTGCCAGGACCATTATTTGACAAACATCGCGAAGCAATGAGACTGCGTAGTATGACTAGTTGGCTATAGGGCAAGTGGGAGATTGAAAGAGTGGGTGCTCGGTGAGCCAACTTGTGGCTAAGGGCTTTGATGACTCTATGTATAAACAATCTTTTGTTTAATATAATTTACACTTTTATAAAGGCAATGACTTTATCTTTCTTCATATTGTTATATTGTGATATACTATTGTTGTTTTGATAAAGACCTTGAATATACTATAGTGTATGTAAGATGTGGTAGTACATGGGGATGACTATCATGAAACACATCTTATAGTCACTGTATATTCTAAACAGTTCCTAGTCGATTGAGCCGTCCGTTAATAAGGATAAGGATCGCTTGAGATTGAGACTAGCATTTGCGATGCCGAGTACCACGTTTCATTTGCGATGCCGAGTACCCTATCCGGACTTTCCAAGTGGTTATCACTTATCGAGTGGATAAAGTCCGCGGTTTTGGTTGTACACCATTAGTCCTTACTACTTGAAACATCATTGAGACTCTATATGCTAGTACTGTACTTTGACTCGTTTACCGACTCTATTGGGGTCATCAGGTGTCGAGATTGGGTACAGTTACGACACATATAGGAGTCGATGCTTTGTTGTCAAGGATTCACCACATACTTGCTAGTGTGGATATCCTATGCAATCTGAGGAGATATTAGTGTGACGAATCTCTGGCCAGAGTACATGATGTGTTTTAAGAAATGGTTTCTTAGTAGCACATGCGATGTCACTATTTGATCTTCAAGATGCATTGCATAGTTATCGAATCTCGAACGACTCTCGATTTACCAATGGTTGTTGATTCGATCGGGATATTTGGTTGAAGGGACCGTATTGTACTCTAACCAAAATCTATTGGTTCTTGCAGGCACTATCAGTGATACCTAGGGAATCATGGGGCGATGTTGCTAGGCGCTCTTACCATGATTCGATGGGCAAGTCGGAAATTGTTGTTCCGAGTCACAAGGAGTTGTGAGCCCACGGCTAGCTGTATCCCTGAACCATTGAGGGTCACACAGAGTAATGGATTTTTAATCCCCGTTGAGATAGTTAAATTTAAAGAGTTAAATTTAATGAACAAAGAAGTGGGACTTCTTATTTAAGAGTATAGGAGTAAGATTTCCTAAAATGACATAGGGATGTGCATTTTTGGAAACCACTGAATTTGGATTCAGAAAATTTATCTTGACTCTAAAAGATGCAGAAATGGTTTCTGTGAAAATTGGTGAAATTGGTTTATCAATCTGAGTCACGATGATTTTTATATTAATTTCTGAACATGCGGGCTTTGCTTGTCAGACTTGAACTTATGACTAATGGGCCCTAAGCTGTTAGCAGCCCACATTATAAATAAGTTATTGCAGTACAAAAATTATACAACAGAGGCTCACAATTTTCGAAAAACCCTAGTTGTTTTTATTAAAAGTGGCCGCCCCCTTCCCTCTCTGCTCGGGAAAATCCAGCCTGTGAATTTTGAATTTGCAGTCTGGTTTAACGGATCAAATTCGTTAATTCTCTTTGTAGAAACTTCTGATAGATTTTCTAGTGCAATCTTTCAGAGGGATTAAATCTCTGTTCGTGGACCTGATTGAAGAATTGTTCGTCCATCAGTTCCTGGGATATACAACAAGAGCAGAGTAATCTGTTGGTGTCCATAATCTCGTTTCGAGATTGGAGGTAAAAATTTAATTGTTATTTTATTTTTACACGCACAATTTAATCGTAAAGTTTTGATACCTATTATGGAATCGTTCCATATAAAATTTTTAAACTTCCGCTGCACCGGGTATCAATTCTGATTGATCTGATCACCGTTCTCCAACAGTACCCACCGGCAGCGAGGACATATGAGCGGACATGCAGTGACCCCGTGACCGTGATAGTGGACTGAGTCATTACGCATGATTTTGAATATTTTAGCATGATATACATTTTTAATTATTTTCAGTGGTTGAGAATTGAGATATTTTATCTAAATATTTTCAGTGCATGCAGATTTTAATTATTTTACTTATGACAGTATTTTATTAAATGTTTGACTCAGATATTTAAATTTATTTAAGGTGGCATTTTATTTAATTTATTTATTTATTTTATTTAAATCTATTTATTCTGTGCATATATGTATGGGCATGTATGTACATATTTTTATTTAGTAAGTAAATAAAAAAGAAAAAAATTTTCCGCATATTTATTTATTATTTAGAGAGTTAGGGTCGTTTCACCTTTCATGGGTGAGATTTTTACATACGCCTTTTCACCTACTTGAAATTCCAACGGTCGTCTCTTCATATCAGCCCAACTCTTTTGTCGATATTGAGTAGCTTTGAGTCTTTCCTTGATGATGGTTACTTTTTCTACCGTTTCTTGTACCAGTTCAGGTTCAGTGATGGCTTTCTCTCCTACTTCATCCCAGTATAAAGGTGAGCGACACTTTCTCCCATATAATGCTTCGTATGGTGCCATACCAATACTGCTGTGGTAACTATTGTTGTAAGCAAATTTGATTAAAGGCAAATGTTCACTCCAGTTACCACTAAAGTCTAGAGCACAAGCCCTCAGCATGTCCTCTAATGTTTGGATCGTTCTCTCTGTTTGGCCATCAGTTTGAGGGTGATAGGCCATACTGAGAGTGACCTTGGTTCCCATGACATTTTGAAAGCTTTTCCAAAATCTGGACGCAAACCTCGGGTCCCTATCTGACAAAATACTAGCAGGTACACCATGTAATCTTACGATATTGTCCATGTGAAGGGTAGCTAGTTTATCCAGGTTGTAATTCATGCGGACCGGTAGGAAATGCGCTGTCTTTGTAAGTCTATCTACAATTACCCATATTCCGTCATGACTCTGCCTTGACTTGGGTAAGCCAACAAAAAAATCCATAGAAATGTGTTCCCACTTCCATTCTAGAATTTCCAAAGGTTGAAGTAATACTTCAGGTCGTTGATGTTCAGCTTTGACTTTCTGACAGACCTGACATCGAGACACAAACTCAGCGACATCCTTTTTTATTCCATTCCACCAAAAATTTCCTTTTAAATCTCGATACATCTTGGTGCTACCGGGATGAACTGAAAATTTTGATTTGTGTGCTTCAGACATTACTTCATGATGAAGATTATCGATGTCGGGTACACACAATCGTCCTTTCATCCACAAAACTCCATTTTGATCTATTTGGAGATTAGGCATCTTTCCTTCCTTGAATTGGTCCTTAAGTTTGATTAAAGAAGGATCTTGATTCTGTTTCAACTTGACTATTTTTCGAAGACATGGTTGTGCTGAGAGTGAAGCTAGAATTACTTTACCCATATTCTTCCGACTTAACGCATCAGCGACCTTGTTTGCTTTTCCAGGGTGGTAGCTTATTGTCAAGTCATAATCTTTCAGTAGCTCAATCCACCTTCTCTGTCTCATATTCAACTCTTTTTGAGTAAACAAGTACTTGAGACTTTGGTGATCAGTAAATATTTCACATTTTGCCCCGTAGAGGTAGTGCCTCCAAATATTTAGTGCAAAGACTACTGCTGCTAATTCAAGATCATGTGTGGGTTAGTTTTGCTCATACGGCTTCAGTTGTCTTGATGCATAAGAAATTACCCTTCCTTCTTGCATGAGTACGCATCCCAACCCTCCTTTTGACGCATAACTATATATGGTAAAATATTTACCTTCCATTGGTAAAATCAACACTGGAGTGGATGCCAACTTTTCTTTCAAGGTTTGAAAGCTCTTCTCACACAATTCATCCCAGTTGAATTTAGAGTTCTTTTGTGTTAGTTTTGTGAGAGGTATAGATATTGAGGAAAATCCTTCCACAAACTTCCGATAATAGCCAGCCAGGCCTAGAAAACTCCGAACTTCAGTTACCGTTTTTGGTCTAGGCCAATCCATGACGGCTTACACTTTCTTGGAATCCACTGACACTCCATCTTTGGAAATTATATGACCCAGAAAAGTTACGCTCTTTAGCCAGAATTCACACTTCTTAAATTTGGCGTAGAGTTCGTTTTCTCTCAATGTCTGAAGTGTGAGCCGGAGATGGTCTTTATGGTCTTTGTCACTTGGTGAATATACGAGAATGTCATCAATAAACACCACTACAAACTTGTCAAGGAACGGCTTGAATACTCTGTTCATGAGGTCCATGAATGCTGCCGGTGCATTGGTTAATCCAAAAGGAATCACCATCAACTCGTAATGTCCATACCTTGTTCGGAAAGATGTTTTCGGAACATCTTCAATCTTGACTTTCAATTGGTGATAGCCTGACCTTAGATCGAGTTTGGAAAAGACTGTTGCTCCTTTGAGTTGGTCAAACAGATCATCAATTCTTGGAAGAGGATACTTGTTCTTGATTGTGATTTTATTGAGTTCTCGGTAGTCAATACACAATCTCATACTCCCATCCTTTTCTTGACAAACAGGACCGGGGCTCCCCAAGGAGATGCACTTGGTCGTATCTGCTTTTTATCCAACAATTCTTGGAGTTGCTCTTTTAATTCTTTCAACTCTGCTGGAGCCATTCGGTATGGTGCTTTCGAGATAGGTGCAGCACCAGGTACCAGATTAATTTCAAATTCCACTTCGCGGTCGGGAATTAACCCAGGAAGTTCTTCAGGAAACACATCCGAAAATTCTTGAACTACCGGAATATCTTCTAATGAAAGTGTAACTTCTTCATTTACCTCGCCTACCACTGCTAAGTATACTTCTTCGCCACTTTTCATAGCTTTCCAAGTTTGAGAAGCAGATAAAAGAGACTTCTGCTCCTTGACTTTGCCATGATAAATGACTTCGTCGAGATTTGCAGCTCTCAATTTGACATTCTTCATGCGACAATCTACTAAAGCATGGTTATTTGCTAGCCAATCCATTCCTAAGATGGCATCAAATTCTACCATGTTTAGTTGAATGAGTTCAGCTTGAAATACGTGTTCACTGATGTTAATTACGCAATCTCTGTGAACCCTATGTGTTTCAATTGGGTTGCTAGTGGGAGTTGCTACTCTAAAAGGTTCCACAAGTATCTCAGGAGTAAGTCCTAACTTCTTAGCAAACCTCTTAGATATAAATGAATGCGTAGCACCACAATCAAACAACACATAAGCAGAAGTTTTGTTGATTAGAATGGTACCTGCTACAACGTCATTTGCATTCTCGATCTCCTCTTGGGTTATGGCAAAAACTCGGGCATTCGGCTTGTTCTCCTTTGGTTTATTCGGAGTAGAACTACCTTTTGCCTCAGTTTCTTTGCCCTTGTTTTCTGGACAATCTGCAATGCGGTGCCCAGTCTTCCCACATCCAAAACAGGCGCCACTTGCTCTGCGGCATTCTCCGAAGTGTTTAAATCCACAGGTACTACATGGTTTGAATTCTTGATTGCTTGGTTTTGAAGGAGCGCTCTTGTTTGTTCCAGTAAATTGATATGGTTTTTTGAATGACTATTTTCCTGTTGAAGATTGCCCCACAAGAGGTCTCTTGTTTGTGTTCTCGTCTTCCTTTTGCTTGATATCGGTCTTAGCTCGAATTGCAGCTCCCATTAAATCAGCGAAACTTGTGGCATGGTATACTGCTAAAGCTATCTGAATACGACTGCTCAAACCTCTTTTGAAACGGTGCATCTTCAAGACATCATCAGCCATGATAATAGGAGCATACGTTCCGAGTGAATTGAATTTTGAAGTGTATTCAACCACTGACATATCCTGAGTCTGAGTGAAATTTTCAAACTCACTTAATTTTTGCAATCTGACTTCCGCAGGATAATACTGCTTCAGGAACACATCCTTAAATTGTCGCCACGTGATTGGACCGGCTGCAATCATAGGTGGTGAAATGCCTCCCACCACTTGGCTGCTTTTTCTTCCAAAAATGGTGTCACGACATCTACTTTAAACTCGTCAGGAATCTTGAGTAGGCGAAGTTGAGTCTCAATATTCTTGAGCCAATTTTGGCCAACCTCAGGATCTGGATCTCCTTTAAAGGTTTGGGCTCGATTCTTTTTCAGTGACTCGTAATGATACTTCACCCCTTGCACCTGTTGTACTGCCTGTGGTGGTGGATTTCCATTGGTAGATGGGTTTTCCAACCCTTGAATGGTGGTAGCCACAATGGTTGCTATGGCCATCAAATCTGCTTGATTCAAGCCTAACCCTGGTGGTGGTGGTGGTGGATTTCCTTCATTGTTGTTGTTGCGGTTTCGATAGCGTGGGTTACGATTGTTGCGTACCGGCCTCTCGTCCATGTCCTACAATCGCGTAAAGTTTCTAAGATTTTGATAGATTTATGTATTAGAAGCATAACTGGACAAGTTGGACACATAGATAATCAAAAGATCATTCATTGAATCTCAAAAAAACACTGAATCAAAATAGCAACTGATAGTTTTTGTTGGAATTTAAAACAACAACAGAATTGGAAATAAGTGACAAAGAAACACAGCTGAATAGTGACTAAAGCATCCATACTAATCTAAGTCTATAATTTCTCCATCCCCCACGGCCTCGACGTGTTGGGTTATGGCGAGTTCCCAGACCAATTACGATTGATACCCGGTGCAACGGAAGTTTAAAATTTTCATGGAACGTTTCCATGGTATGGGTATCAACCGTTCATCGATTGAATTACGTGTGTGTAAAATTTAAATAACAATTAAATAAATTTTACCTCAAATCTCGCAACGAGATTAATGGACACCAACAGAACAATTCTGCTCTTGTTGTCTCTCCCTGGAACCGATGAACGCCTTCAATCAGGTCCACGAACAGAGGTTTAATCCCTCTGATAGATTGCACTAGAAAATCTATCAGAAGTTTTCTGCGAAGAGATTACACGAATCTGATTCGTTATTCCTGACCGCGATTCAAAATCACAGACCGGAATTTTCTCGGGCAGAGGACAGGGAGGGGACGGCCGAAACTTTTGAGAGGCTAGGGTTCGATTTTTGCTTCTCAAAAATTATGAGCTGTTGTGTGTAATTTCTGTACTGAAATAACTTATTTATAATGCAGGCCACTAACACCTTAGGGCCCATTAGTCATAAGCTGGGGCCCGACAAGCAAAGCCCGCTCGTTCAGAAATTAATATAAAATTCATCGTGACTCCGATTGATGAAACGATTTCACCAATGTGCACAGAAACCATTTCTGCACGTTTTAAAGTCAAAATAAATTTTCCTGAATCCGAATTCAGTGGTTTCCAAAAAATGTCCATCCCTATGTCATTTTAGGAAATCCTACTCCCTTACTCTTATTTAAGAAGTCCAACTCCTTAGTTCATTAAATTTAACTCTTTAAATTTAACTATCTCAACGGGGATTAAAACTCCATTACACTGTGTGACCCTCAATGGTTCAGGGATACAGCTAGCCGTGGGCTCACAACTCCTTGTGACTCGGAACAACACTTTCCGACTTGCCCAACGAATCATGGTAAAGCGCCTAGCAACATCGCCCCATGATTCCCTAGGTATCACTGATAGTGCCTACAAGAACCAGTAGATTTTGGTTAGCGTACAGTACGGTCCCTTCATCCAAATATCCCGATCGAATCAACAACCATTGGTATATCGAGAGTCGCTCAAGATTCGATAACTATGCAATACATCTTGAAGATCAAATTAGTGACATCGCATGTGCTATTAAGAAACCATTTCTTAAATCACATCAAGTACTCTGGCCAGAGATTTGTCACACTAATATCTCCTCAGATCGCATAGGATATCCACACTCGCAAGTATGTGGTGAATCCTTGACAACAATGCATTGACTCCTATATGTGTCGTAACTGTACCCAATCTCGACACCTGATGACCCCCTCAGAGTCGGTAAACGAGTCAAAGCACAGTACTAGCATATAGAGTCTCCATGATGTTTCAAGTCGTAAGGACTAATGGTGTACAACCAAAACCGCGGACTTTATCCACTCGATAAGTGATAACCACTTGGAAAGTCCGGATAGGGTAGTTCGACTATTCATCCTATGAATATCCATTTGCATGCTTCGAACATCTCCATGTTCCCTACCAATGAAACGTGGTACTCCGCATCGCAAATGCTAGTCTCAAACTCGAGCGATCCTTATCCTTATTATCGGACGGCTCAATCGACTAGGAACGGTTTTAGAATATACAGTGACTATAAGATGTATTTCATGATAGACATCTCCATGTTCTACCACATCTTACATACACTATAGTATATTCAAGGTCTTTATCAAAACAACAATAGTATATAACAATATGAAGTAATATAAAGTCATTGCCATAAAAGTGTAAATAATATTAAACAAAATATTGTTTATACAAAGAGTCAACAAAGCCCATAGCCACACAGTTGGCTCACTGGGCACCCACTCTTACAATCTCCCACTTGCCCTATAGCCAACTAGTCATACTACGTAGACCCATTGCTTCGCGATGTTTGTCAAACAATGGTCCTGGCAAAGGCTTAGTAAGTGGATCAGCGATATTGTCTGCAGAGGCCACTCGTTCGACACTGATGTCTCCTCTTTCCACAATCTCCCGGATTATGTGGTATTTCCTCAGTACGTGTTTGGATCTTTGATGAGACCTTGGTTCCTTTGCTTGAGCAACGGCACCCGTGTTGTCGCAGTACACCGGGACTGGACCAACAAATTCAGGAATGACGCCCAACTCTTGGACGAAATTCCTCATCCAAACGGCCTCTTTAGCAGCAGCTGATGCTGCAATGTATTCAGCCTCAGTGGTGGAATCCGCTGTGGTGTCCTGCTTGGAACTCTTCCAAGAGACAGCACCACCATTGAGCATGAACACAAATCCAGAGGTTGACTTCGAGTCATCCACATCACTTTGGAAGCTAGAGTCAGTATAGCCTTCCAGTTTGAGTTCTCGTCCTCCATAAACCATGAACATATTCTTAGTCCTTCGCAAGTACTTAAGAATGTCCTTCACGGCTTTCCAATGCATTTGACCAGGATTAGACTGATATCTGCTCGTGACACTCAGAGCAAATGCTACATCCGGTCTGGTAGATATCATCCCATACATGATACTACCTATAGCTGACGCATATGGTACATGTGTCATATTCTCTATCTCTGCATCAGTCTTGGGACACATAGACTTGGATAGAGAAACTCCATGACACATGGGTAGATGTCCTCTCTTGGACCCATCCATTGAAAACCGTTTCAATATGGTATCGATGTAGGTTGATTGAGTGAGTCCTATCATTCTCTTAGACCTATCTCTATAGATCTGTATCCCAAGAATGTAGGATGCCTCTCCCAAATCCTTCATCGAAAATCTACCTGATAACCATATCTTTGTTGACTGCAACATCCCTACATCATTCCCAATGAGTAGGATGTCATCAACATAAAGTACTAAGAATGTCACCGCATCCTTAACTACTTTCTTGTACACGCAAGGTTCCTCCGGGTTCTTGATGAAACCAAAATCTTTTATTGTTTCATCAAATTTCTGGTTCCAACTTCTTGATGCTTGTTTTAGACCATAAATTGATCTCTGAAGCTTGCATACCTTATGCTCGCTTCCCATGGATGTGAACCCCTCAGGCTGCTTCATATAGATTTCTTCCTTAATGTCTCCATTAAGAAAAGCAGTCTTCACATCCATCTGCCATATCTCATAGTCATACCATGCAGCTATGGCAATTAGGATTCTTATGGACTTGAACATTGCGACTGGTGAAAAAGTTTCATCATAGTCAACTCCTTGCCTTTGAGTATAACCTTTCGCCACCAATCGCGCCTTGTAAGTCAATATCTTACCATCAGGCCCAAGCTTTCTTTTGTAGATCCATTTACACCCTATTGGAACAATTCCATCGGGAGGATCCACTAAAGACCAGACTTGGTTAGTATGCATCGAATCCAATTCTGACTGCATAGCTTCAAGCCATAAATTCGAATCCGCATCAGAAATTGCTTCCTTGAAGCTTCTTGGATCACATCCAATGTCGGGTTCATCTTGACCCTCTTCAAGAAGAAGACCATATCGAACTGGAGGTCTAGAAGTCCTCTCGGATCTTCTAGGTGCAGGCGTGTCCAGCAATGGTTCCTGAGGTGTGGGATCGTTATTTTGTATTTCGGGTTCTTCTCGAACTTCTTCGAGTTCCATCATCTCGCCTTTCTTATCCAATAAGAACTCCTTCTCCAAGAAGGTGGCATTCCGTGAAACAAACACCTTTGTTTCAGCAGGATAATAGAAATAATATCCGATTGAATTCTTCGGATACCCCACAAAATAACACAAGCTGGATCGACTATCCAACTTATCTCCCACTGTCCGCTTCACGTAAGCAGGACATCCCCAAATCCTCAAGTATGAATACTTAGGAGCTTTGCCATTCCATAACTCGTATGGTGTTTTGTCCACTGCTTTAGTGTGGACGTTATTCAACAACAATACCGCCGTTTCAAGCGCATAGCCCCAAAACGAAGGTGGAAGCTCAGTGAAGCTCATCATGGATCGAACCATGTCCAACAAAGTTCGATTACGACGCTCCGATACACCATTAAGCTGTGGTGTCATAGGAGGAGTCCACTGAGAGAGAATCCCATTCTCTTTTAGATAGTCCAAAAACTCGGTACTCAAGTATTCTCCACCTCGATCCGATCGAAGTGCTTTAATACTTTTACCTAGCTTGTTTTCTACTTCAGCCCTGAATTCTTTGAACTTTTCAAATGCTTCAGACTTATATTTCATTAAATATAAATACCCATACCTTGAATAATCATCAGTAAAGGTAATGAAGTAGGTGTGGCCATGTTGAGTCCCTACTCTAAATGGACCACAAACATCTGTATGGATCAAATCCAACAGATTCTGACTACGCTCAGGTTTCCCCTTAAAAGGAGATTTAGTCATTTTTCCTTTTAGGCAGGATTCACAAGTAGGTAGAGAGATAATATCAGACATATCAAACATGCCCTCTCCCACTAGCTTGTTCATCCTCCTTGAGGAAATATGACCTAGTCTAGCGTGCCAAAGGTTTGCCGGGTTTTGACTATCGATTTTCCTTTTGTTTGTTGTCGCCGGTTTGTCAATACAATTTACTGGAACGTCTTTTAGTTTTAAATTGTATAGATCGTTTTCAAGTTGTCCATTTCCAATTAAACATTCATTCTTGTAAATATTGCAAATCCCATTCACAAAATTACAAGAATAACCATCTCTATCAAGCATAGAAATAGAAATAATGTTTTTAATTAAATCTGGCACAAATAAAACATCTCTCAACAATAATTTAAAACCATTCTGCAAAATCAAACAAACATCTCCAATGGCCGTAGCTTCAACTCTGGAACCATTCCCGAGCCTCAGCTGGGTCTCACCCATTCTAAGCCTGCGACTTCTTGTCATCACCTGCAAATCATTGCAAATGTGAGATCCACATCCGGTATCCAATACCCAAGAAGTTGTATTAAGTGACATGTTTATTTCGATATAGAACATACCCTTTGCAGTTCCCAACTGCTCAAGATACTCCTTGCAGTTGCGCTTCCAATGACTCGGCTTCTTGCAGTAATGGCAAACATCCTTGGATTTTCCATCGTTTGAAGCCTTTGTCTTTTGCTTCTTCTCGGGTTCCACTTTCTTGGGTGGGGCAGAACGTTTCTTGCCCTTCATACTTGGCCCCTTCTTAGCAGAAGATGAGGAGCCCACCAAGAAAGCTGGCTTATCCTTCTTAAGTGTGGATTCATATGTAACGAGCATATTGACCATCTCTTCAAGGGTGGCCTCTATCTTGTTCATATTAAAATTTATCACGAATCCATCAAATGAAGAAGGAAGAGATAGAAGCAGCAAGTCCACATTGAGTTCATGCTCCAACACCAAATCAAGGGTCGCTAACTTCTGTATGAGCCAAATCACTCGTACCCCATGATCACGGACCGAAGTCCCTTCACGCATGCGGCACGTCATCAACTCCTTAACAGTAGAGAACCTTTCAGCCCTCGACTGAGCCCCAAAAAGTTCCTTGAGTTGCGTGTGAATGTCAGCAGCATTCACCGTGTCCTCAAATCGCCTCTGGAGTTCATCAGACATCGAGGCTTGCATATAGCATTTGGTCTTGATGTCATGGTCACACCATGCATCAAGTTTGGCCAATTCCTCCGGACTTATGTCAGCTGGTGCTTCCTTCGGAGGTGCTTTCTCTAACACGTAGAGCATTTTCTCCGAAGTTAAGACAATCTTCAACTTCCGGAACCATTCCGTATAGTTGGCGCCAGTCAGCTTGTTTTGTTCGAGGATCGAGAATAAAGGATTTCGCGAATTCATTGTATGAAATACTGAAAAGGAAAAACAGACATATATCAATGATTGTTTAACAATTTACTAAGACATAAAATAGGCGAATTTAATTTTATGAATCTCACTCCCACTATTTTAACGATTTCACCACCCTCTAGTGAAAACGGGAAACTTTTTCCTTAGTGAGAACATGGAGTCCAATTGACAAACTTATGGTCCCGAATAATATCAGCCAACCATAATTCTCAAAAGGTAGAGCCCAATTGCTTCCAAAGCAACCCCCATGTATTTACCTCATGTCCAATAAGGGCCCAATAATATGACGCCGTTTAAAGTGACATGTCAAGATGACCCATCAATATTAAGTTGTGATGGACGGTCGCCATGTGGATCCCCCAATAATATGAGCCGATCCCATGGGAGTTCCACCCAACTTACAACATTTGTCGATCCAATGTACAGCTTTCCGACGGACGGGCCCCCCCAATAATATGAGCCGGACCGTATCCGCGGGTAGCATCACATACATTGACCGTTGATGGAAGGTAGGAACATTTAAACAATATTTAAATTTCCTTTATTTATCTTGATATAAATTTTAAATCATATTTAAAATGAGGGATTTTATTTATAAAAATATTTGTCTCATCATATTTAATTTATTGCATGCATTGCCGGATTCACGCAATTTATGTCTAAACATGCATACAATCATAATATCACATATTATATAGGATGATCGATTCCATTTCTAATTGACCCGTGGTTGCCAATCATGGGTCTTAGTCCAATCCTAGGTAATATGCAGTATGCAAATGCAATCCTATTACATATGCTTCCAATTTACATTTCTTCAGTCTTCATTGTCTGCTGGGCCCACCATCTTCAAATCTTGATCTCCCACTAAATCTAATGTATTTACAATAAATAACAATGACAAGTAGGGGATACATTTTTAGGGGGTGGGAACGGGCTATAAACCAAGCCCACTTTTATTACATATGACATTCATATCGGGCCATAAACCAGGCCCATTAATAAAACCAACAACAATAAAGACAAAATGTAAATTCCTAACATACACCTACAAAATTGGTCATGGCAATCGATCATCCTTATCCAATAATATTTAATTCAAAATTAATTTATTGGATAACATGCTGTGGCAATTCAAATTTAAACAAGATAAAATCATATTTTATATATAAAATCACATTTCACATATAAAATCATATTTTATCTCCATATCAAATAAAATCATATTTTATCTATAAAATCCAATTTTACAAATAAAATCATATTTTATCTAATATATCATAAGATCATATCTTATCATCAATTGTACCAAAATAATTGATTTCAAAATTCAATTTACGGATAAAATATTAAAATTTTCCAAAAATTCAAATTTATCCAAAATCAATTTTAAAATTTACGGACTCGAACAATTCGATCCGAAATCTCGTGAACCAATCAAAAACAATTTTTTGACCGGACCAAAAATAAAATTTTAACATATTAAAATTAATTTTTAATAAAATATTAATTTTTTCCCGCGGGCCACCCGGGACACTCCCGGGTTGGCCCGCACCCGGGGCGCGGGCCGGGGCAGCCCGGCTGCCCCCTTAGGGCAGCAACGCTTGCTGCCAGGGCGGCGCCGAGCGCTGCCCTGCGCAGCGCACAGCGCTGCCCTGGGCAGCGCCGTGCGCCGCCCTGGGCGGCGACGGTCGCCGCCCTGGGCGGCGCCGTGCGCCCCCTTTGGGCGGCGCCGTGCGCCGCCCCTGGGGGCAGCGACCATCGCTGCCCCTTCCGGGCAGCGATCCAATCGCTGCCCGGGTTTCGCCCCCGGAAAAAAAATTTTTTTTTTTATTAAAAATATTTATTTTGTTTCAAAAACCGAGACTCAAAAATTTTGTACAATTGATTAATTCAATCGATTGATCTGAGCAACCTGGCTCTGATACCACTGTTGGGTTATGGCGAGTTCCCAGACCAATTACGATTGATACCCGGTGCAGCGGAAGTTTAAAATTTTCATGGAACGTTTCCATGGTATGGGTATCAACCGTTCATCGATTGAATTACGTGTGTGTAAAATTTAAATAACAATTAAATAAATTTTACCTCAAATCTCGCAACGAGATTAATGGACACCAACAGAACAATTCTGCTCTTGTTGTCTCTCCCTGGAACCGATGAACGCCTTCAATCAGGTCCACGAACAGAGGTTTAATCCCTCTGATAGATTGCACTAGAAAATCTATCAGAAGTTTTCTGCGAAGAGATTACACGAATCTGATTCGTTATTCCTGACCGCGATTCAAAATCACAGACCGGAATTTTCTCGGGCAGAGGACAGGGAGGGGACGGCCGAAACTTTTGAGAGGCTAGGGTTCGATTTTTGCTTCTCAAAAATTATGAGCTGTTGTGTGTAATTTCTGTACTGAAATAACTTATTTATAATGCAGGCCACTAACACCTTAGGGCCCATTAGTCATAAGCTGGGGCCCGACAAGCAAAGCCCGCTCGTTCAGAAATTAATATAAAATTCATCGTGACTCCGATTGATGAAACGATTTCACCAATGTGCACAGAAACCATTTCTGCACGTTTTAAAGTCAAAATAAATTTTCCTGAATCCGAATTCAGTGGTTTCCAAAAAATGTCCATCCCTATGTCATTTTAGGAAATCCTACTCCCTTACTCTTATTTAAGAAGTCCAACTCCTTAGTTCATTAAATTTAACTCTTTAAATTTAACTATCTCAACGGGGATTAAAACTCCATTACACTGTGTGACCCTCAATGGTTCAGGGATACAGCTAGCCGTGGGCTCACAACTCCTTGTGACTCGGAACAACACTTTCCGACTTGCCCAACGAATCATGGTAAAGCGCCTAGCAACATCGCCCCATGATTCCCTAGGTATCACTGATAGTGCCTACAAGAACCAGTAGATTTTGGTTAGCGTACAGTACGGTCCCTTCATCCAAATATCCCGATCGAATCAACAACCATTGGTATATCGAGAGTCGCTCAAGATTCGATAACTATGCAATACATCTTGAAGATCAAATTAGTGACATCGCATGTGCTATTAAGAAACCATTTCTTAAATCACATCAAGTACTCTGGCCAGAGATTTGTCACACTAATATCTCCTCAGATCGCATAGGATATCCACACTCGCAAGTATGTGGTGAATCCTTGACAACAATGCATTGACTCCTATATGTGTCGTAACTGTACCCAATCTCGACACCTGATGACCCCCTCAGAGTCGGTAAACGAGTCAAAGCACAGTACTAGCATATAGAGTCTCCATGATGTTTCAAGTCGTAAGGACTAATGGTGTACAACCAAAACCGCGGACTTTATCCACTCGATAAGTGATAACCACTTGGAAAGTCCGGATAGGGTAGTTCGACTATTCATCCTATGAATATCCATTTGCATGCTTCGAACATCTCCATGTTCCCTACCAATGAAACGTGGTACTCCGCATCGCAAATGCTAGTCTCAAACTCGAGCGATCCTTATCCTTATTATCGGACGGCTCAATCGACTAGGAACGGTTTTAGAATATACAGTGACTATAAGATGTATTTCATGATAGACATCTCCATGTTCTACCACATCTTACATACACTATAGTATATTCAAGGTCTTTATCAAAACAACAATAGTATATAACAATATGAAGTAATATAAAGTCATTGCCATAAAAGTGTAAATAATATTAAACAAAAGATTGTTTATACAAAGAGTCAACAAATCCCATAGCCACACAGTTGGCTCACTGGGCACCCACTCTTACACGACGGGCTCCTTCTCAACCTCTATCTCTTTCGGATCCTCCTCTGGATCTTCCTCGGGTTCTTCCTCAGAATCCTCTTATTGCAGCTGATTTACAGCCTGAAGTAGAATAGCATTATGATTATTCAAATTTGCCACTGTACCCTGCAATTGTTGGACTTGAGCTTCCAGCTGCTGGATATGATCTCGCATCTGTTGACGACGCTGCACATGTTCTGCGCATGACTGCTGCCCCAACTGCTTCTCATGCTCCACTTGTTTAGTCAAGTGGCTAACAACACCAGACAGCTCTGCTATGGTGTCCTGTGCTGTCCCCAATCTGTCTTTCGTCTGCTTATGCTCTATCTCAGCTGCCTCCATTTTTCCTTTCGTTTTGTTATGCTCTTCTTCAGACTTAATCACTTGGTTGCGCAGAGCTTCCTCACGAAAGTGATTAAGGTCCATGTCATCAAGGAGATATATGTTATCCCCCCTCACTTGCTCTAACTCATATAAGTACTTGTTGGCCCTCTTCTCCCATTCTCGCTGCTCACGCCTAGCAAGAACAACCTTAGCGCAAAGTCGAGTAATCTTATGCTTCTGGTTATCAATAACCAGTTGCTTCATTTCCTGAAAGAAAACAAATGGAAAGGCAAGGCTTAGAACAAAATATCAGAAATCAGCAATTACACAACACATGAACAGTTTGCAATAATTACAAACGAAACGGGGCTCTTCGAAAAATTTTTCCAAAAATGGAAAATTTTGAGATTTTTAGTTGAGCTGACAGTATCGATTGTGAGAATCGTGACACAATCGACGGAATTGGATTTCGAGTTTTTTTTATAAAAAAGTTATAAGCATTCTAAATCTTTCCTAAAACGGCAAAAACGCGATTTCGGAGGCCTAAACGAATGAATTCGGCCGAAATAAGAGTTACCTCATCGCAAAATTATGACTTTGATTTGTGAGATCGTTTTGGAGGGGACTACATTGGCCTTTTGGCCTACTACGAGAAACTACCAAAAAATTTCTAAGGAATTCCCACCCGGATTATGAACCTGGCGGTCTCTGATACCACAAAAATGTCACGCCCCGAGATCGGAACGCAGCATCGGCGTTGTTAACAATTTTAAATCGTAAAACAACAAGCCATGTAGTGTATAAATAGCCTTCAACCAGTCTTTTACAAATCCAGAAATGTCTTTACAATATCAAAACATGACAATAGCGGAAGCGAAACGTAAAAGATAATAAAAGTAATAAGACTGTTATCATTTCCATAATTTTAGACTTGATCACCAACCCCAGAATGCGTGTTGCTCATCGTCATCCAACTGCTCTTTGGTATCTGGGAAGGGAAGTAAGGGGGATGAGTGTTTTGGGAAACACTCAGCAAGAGGGGGCCAATCGTACATTCAAACATCGAATATACATATATATAGGAGTTCAAAAGGAGCATGTTCCAACACATGTCGCAACATAGATCAAGACAAGGAAAAACTTGAAACTGAGCATCAACACATATCATGAATGAAACATAAACTTAGACATAGCACTGTTATTCATCTCGTTAAGCATGAATACTGATCAGTCCCTAATTTTTACTCCTCTAAGGGGGCGAGGCCTTAAACGGTTATTATAACCCACCGCATCAGGGTCATATCATATCTTATCATGTTTTCAGAATTCCTTACCAATTCTTAATTCGAATTCTAACAGTGCATAACAAGGAGTTTCATGGAATAAACTTGTACATAATTCAAAGAAATATGAACCAGGAGATGTACGATTGAACTTTCACAAACAAGATCATGAACGTTTTTAAAACATATATAGGTATAAGCCCTCTTACCTTAAGTGATTTGTAAGAAAATTGTGCAGAAACTGATGTTGATGGTAAGCCTCAAACGTGAGCAAAATAGAACAGAATGCTTGCTTTGAAACTGGGACAGAAACCTTGCTCAAACTCTGGACAGGAATCTGCTTGAACTGCTGCTATCAAACAGGTGCTGCTTCTGCTATGCTTCGAAAGTGGCAGAAGGTTGGAACTTGAAAATGTGCAGAGTTTTACTCAGTTTTTGTGCTCGAAAATGGTATGATTTCCCTTCTAAATCTGCCACTATTTATAGGTATAAAAAGCAGCTGAAGGGCCTCCCATTCATGACCAATAACTCATATTAACAGCCATCATTCTCCATTATTGTGGCTGTTACATTTTTGACTATTATATGCAGCATGAATTTTGAAATTAACAACATAATTCATCAGTTTCAGCAGCCACTACTCTCCATCATTGTGACTGTTACCATTCCTTATGTTCAATTGGTTCTTGCCCCTTTGTATTTCGAAATTCAACATCATTACACCATCAGTTACATTTGCTTTTATATGACTGATAGAGTTACAGCTTTTGCCTTCAAGTACATGCATATAACCGTGGCTTCACATCATCAACTGGAATCCTCTTGTAATACCACCGCCAGTTGATCTTGCTGGAATCCTCTTGTAATACCACGGCCCTTGGAAATTGAAGATGATCATGTACATTCAATCCATTGAGTCCAACACCTCCTATGAGAGATGATGATATACCTGGACCAAAGCCAAGAGCACAATGGACACCTGATGAAAATATTGCGTCTATTTATAATGTAAAATCTCTTAATGCTATGTTCACTTCAGTTGATATGAATATGTTTAACCTAATTGGTACTTGTACTTGTGCAAGGGATGCTTGGGAGAAACTACAAACCCACTGTGAAGGCTCGGCAAGTGTCAAGAAGACAAGGATGCGTCTCATAACTTCAAAATTTGAGAAAATGAGAATGGAGGAATCAGAGACCATCATGGAATATAATGGAAGATTGAAGAGTCTTGCAAATGAAGCATGTGTTCTTGGTGATCCTATTTCGAACGAGAGACTTGTGTTCAAAATGCTTCGTTCTGTTTCCAAAAGATTTCACACCAAAGTTTGTGCTATAGATGAATCCAAAGATACATCTATAATGGATTTAGATGAGTTAACAAGTTCTCTTCGCACATATGAGATGGAGTTGGAAGCTGAAGATGACTCCAAAAGTAATTCTATTGAATTTCAAGTATCTAATGATGTTGACATTGATTTTTCTGAAGTTCAATAGGAAGTGAAGGAATCTGATCTTGAAGAGAATTCGATTGCCTTGATTTCAAAGAAATTTACTGATTATCTCAAGGTAATGAAAGAGAAGAAGGATGTGAAAAGTGCACAACCTTTGAAATTTTCAAAACTGCCTATTTCAGAGAAGCCTCAAAAACCAGCTAATACTCGAGGACCTCGCCAAAGGTATGAAGGTAAGATTCAGTCCTCAAGTAAAAATTTTGATAATGTTCAATGGAGGGAATGTAAGGGATATGGACACTATGCATATGAGTGTGCCAATCGCCTTCGTAAAGGTATGAATGTTTCTCTGAGTGATGATGATTCAGAAGAAAAACAAGAAAAGGTTGAACAGGAAGATCTCATATCTTTTACTGCTTTGCTGCATAGTAAGAAAAATTTTCAGATTAATCCACTTGGTGTTGGCTCCGGTGTTGCAACACCTAGAAGAAACACAGGTAAAAAATCTGTTTGTTTTGTTGCTTCTAACCTTGATAATTCCAGTGATCAAGAAGAACAGGTAGCTGACGCGTACACTCTGGAAGGTATACAGAAACTCTATGAGGAGTTGTACTGTGATTGGATCAAGAGAAATCAGTTGAACACAACCCTCACAAAAGAGAATACTGAATTAAAAGCTGATGTGGCTAGGTTGGAGGTTCTCATGAGTAAGAAAGATCTGGAATTAGGATTGCTGAATTCGGAACTTGAAAGAGCAAAAACAACACTTGATAAATTTAATTCCAGTTCAAACAAACTTGATTCTCTTTTGACTATGAGTAAGAATGATAAGTTTGGACTTGATTTTAAAGAAAGCGTTTTTGAAACTGGTGAATCTTCCAAAACTTCAGTGTTTGTGAAGGAAGGTAGTGATTCCTTGAACCATCCTTCAACTGCTTCTAAGGGTAAGAAACCCATTGTTGAGAAGAATGTTTCTGTCCCAAAGCCAAAACAATGGAAGCGCCCTTTTGTATGTCATTATTGTCTAAAACCTGGTCACATCAGACCTTTCTGTCGTAAGCTTAAGAATGACTATATTTTGTGGGAATCCAAGCAAGTGTTGCCCCCCGTGTTGCACAGCACCAAGCGCAACACTGACAGAAAAGAATCCACTGCGAATAAAGTTTGGGTACAGAAGTATGATGTTAAAAGTTTTGTTATTTATACTTCCTTGAAAGCTAACACTGCAGAAAATTGGTACTTTGACAGTGGAAGCTCTCGGCACATGACAGGTTTGAAAGATCACCTCACGGACTACATCGAACAAAATGAAGGTAGAGTGACGTATGGAGGTGGTGCAAAAGGAAGAATAGTTGGCAAAGGAACACTCAACGTGGAAGGATTTCCAAAGCTTCATAACGTCTTACACGTTGAAGGACTTAATGCAAATTTAATTTCAATTAGTCAACTGTGTGATGATGACTTGCATGTGAAGTTTGATAAGAATACTTGTGAAGTTTTTGATAATGCTAATCGTTGTGTTATGACAGGTACAAGATCAGTTAATAATTGCTACCAACTTGGTGAGGAATTGGCATGTAGACATTCAAAGTTCGATGAGTTTAGTCTATGGCATCAAAAGCTTGGACATGTGAATTTCAAGACTATAAAGAATTTGAGTAAGTTTGAAGCTGTCAGAGGTCTTCGAAATATAAAGTCTGATGTTTCATATGTTTGCGGTGCATGCCAAAAAGGTAAGCAAACCCGTGTGTCACACCACATGTTACAACACTGTGGGACAATACGGTGTCTTGAACTTTTGCATATGGATTTGATGGGTCCTATGGAAGTTGAAAGTTATGGAGGTAAGAAGTATTCTTTAGTATGTGTTGATGAATTTTCTCGGTTTACATGGGT
Organism: Henckelia pumila; assembly: GCF_033568475.1. NCBI lineage: Eukaryota > Viridiplantae > Streptophyta > Magnoliopsida > Lamiales > Gesneriaceae > Henckelia > Henckelia pumila. The sequence goes on along the minus strand of NC_133123.1, from coordinate 17,584,168 downwards.
AAGATTTCTTAGAGAAAAGTCAGACATTTTTGATGTTTTCAATAAACTGTTCAACGAGATTACTAATCTTCATGCTTTGGCTGTTGCAAGGATTCGAACTGATCATGGGAAGGAATTTGAGAACTCATCTTTTTCTTCTTTGTGTGATAATAAGGGCATCTCACAAGAGTTCTCTGTCCCAAAAACTCCTCAACAGAATGGAATTGCCGAAAGGAAGAATAGGACGTTGCAGGAGATGGCTAGGGTGATGATGAGCTCAAAAAATATCTCCAAGAGATTTTGGGAAGAAGCATTGAACACAGCTTGCCATATTTCTAATCGTGTCTATTTGAGAAGTGGCTCTTCGACGATTTCCTCTGAAATCCTCATGGGAAAGAGGCCAAATCTCAAATATTTTCATATTTTTGGCTGTGTGTGCTATGTTTTAAATGATAGAAATCACCTAGCAAAATTTGATTCCAAAAGTGATAAATGTTTGTTCCTTAGTTATTCTACAAATAGTCGTGCATATAGGATGTATAACCTTAGGACCAGAACAATTATGGAATCTATTAATGTTGTTTTTGATGATGGTGCAGATCTCAAAGGAAAAACTGCTGAATATGATATTGAAGGCTTGCTGGAAATTTCTCACGATGAACACAGTGTTGTTCCGGATGTTGCCATACCAAACACAACACTGGTGCCTCCAAAAACTGTTCATGAAGAAAATTCTCATAACAATGAGAAAACTGAGGTATCTACTAAAAAGAACATTCCAAGCAAGATACAAAAGAATCATCCATCATCACAGATTATTGGAGATGTTCATGGAACAAGGCAAACCCGAGTTAAGGACAAAGTTGACTACCATAAGATGGCTGGGTTATTATGCATGAGTTTCGTATACTCATAGGTAATGCATTCTTGTTTTGTCTCCAATATTGAACCTAAGAATGTCAATGATGCTTTGAATGATGAATTTTGGATAAATTCCATGCATGAAGAACTTGAACAATTTGTCCGAAATGATAATTGGTTTTTAGTTCCACCTCCTGATCATGGTAATGTCATTGGTACAAAATGAATTTTCAAAAATAAAACCGATGAATCAGAAAACATCATTAGGAACAAAGCAAGGTTGGTTGCTCAAGGGTATACACAGGTTGAGGGGATTGATTTTGATGAGACTTTCGCTCCTGTTGCCCGAATTGAGTCAGTCCGATTATTGCTAGCTATTGCATGTCATATGGGTATAAAACTTTACCAAATAGATGTCAAGAGTGCGTTTTTGAATGATATTTTAAATGAGAAAGTGTATGTGAAGCAACCCAAAGGCTTTGAAGATCCACACCACTTGGATCATGTTTACAAGTTGAAGAAGATACTCTATGGTTTGAAGCAAGCTCCACGAGCTTGGTATGGTAGGTTGACCGAGTACTTGCTCGAAATTGGCTTCAAACGAGGTGAGGTTGACAAAACCCTTTTTATTCAAAAAGTCAAATGTGAAATTCTTATTTGTCAAGTTTATGTGGATGACATTATATTTGTGCTTCTTCTCAAAAGCATGTTGATAATTTTGTTGAATGCATGTCTTCTATGTTTGAAATGAGCATGGTTGGAGAATTAACTTAATTTCTTGGATTGCAAGTTAAGCAATTGAATGATGGAATTTTTCTGTGTCAAAGTATGTATGCAAAGAATTTGGTGAAAAAGTTTTGCAAAGAGAATGTTAAGAACATGAAAGCTCCAATGGGCTCGAGTGAAAAATTGGGAAAAGACAGTGTTGCGGCTGGTGTTGACAACACCATGTATCGCAGCAAGATAGGGAGTCTTTTGTATTTGACTGCTAGTCATTCTGATATCATGTTCAGTGTGTGTTTATGTGCTAGGTACCAATCTGATCCAAAGGTAACCCATTTAAAAGCTGTTATGAGAATTTTGAAATATATTTCGGGTACATTGGATTTAGGATTGTGGTATATGAGGGAAGCCAACACTAACCTTGTAGGTTTTAGTGATGCTGATTGGGGTGGTGATGTGAATGATAGAAAGAGCACTACGGCTGGGTGTTTTTATCTTGGCAATAATTTGGTTTCATGGTATAGTCGTAAGCAAAATTGTGTGTCACTTTCGACTGTTGAATCAGAATATGTGGCAGCCGGAAGTTGCTGTTCACAACTTCTTTGGATGAACAAAATGATTGAAGATTATGGTTTTAAGAGTGAACCCCTCATTTTTTATTGTGATAATTCGAGTGCTATTGATATATCAAAAAATCCAGTTCAACACTCACGCACAAAACACATTGACATTCGCCATCACTTTATTCGAGATTTGGTAGAGCTTTGTATGATTCCAATAGAGTTTGTTGGAACCAATAACCAATTGGCAAACATTTTTACTAAAGCATTAGATCATGAGAGATTTTCAACCCTTCGAAGGTCTCTCAGCATGTGTGCATTATAAATACTTTGCATGTGTTGTCTTTGGTGTTACAACACTACCGAAAACACTATTTTTTTTCTTGTCATGCATATATAGGATTTTAGGCATTCTGCACTCACTCTGTTATGTGTAGTGTTTAAATCTCTGTTACAGTGAATCAATTAATGAAAAGTTTTTCTGCAAATTTTTTTAAAGCACACTGACCCTTTTGTTTTCGAACTCTGACTAAACCACCAATTATTTGAGGGATGTACGTGTATTCCATGTTATTGTTCCATGTGAAAGGTGGTTTCGCAAATTCAATGTTCAGCTTTTTATCAAGTTTGTTGGCCAATGTCATAAATACAAACTTTTTCAAAAATCGGAAGAAAATGGAAAAAGCTACCTAATTGAGTCCAATGAAGACTGTTCTTTTAGTGTGAATGCTACCACTTCTGGAATTGTTTTTTTTCAAGGGTAATCAAGTGTGCAGGTTTCAAATACTTTTGAAAAACTTTGGTGTTGTTGATGATGTTGTCAACACGAGAGGCAACACTACACTTGTCAACATATCTTTTGTTTGTGATTGCATTTTTATTTTATGTTACACATTGTTTAGGCATAAAATAGGTCATGCATATGCATTTTTGCTAATAGGGTTCTGTTTTTGGGTAAGGTTCTAAATAGACAAATTTTGATGATTTACCCTATTTACTGAAAATTGATTTTTTGTGATTGATTTTTGTTTCAGTGGAGTTAGGCTGATGTGGCGTTAATTCTGGAAGATTTGGGTTGAAATAGTTATCTCAGATTATTGCCTTATTTATGGGATTTTATCTTTTAATTCCGGTTTTTAAATCTTGGCCGTTAGGAAAGTTACCGTTAGTAACTTGGAGAGATAAGGATTTGGGGTGATTATGAGCTTGTTAGGGAAAATGTTACCGTTTGAGATAGGATTCCTATATATTTGTTTTCCTATTTATCAAATATTATCATCCTCTTGATTTTTCAGTTCATCCGATTGTTTTCTCTGCAAACCCTACCTCTCTCTCACTCTCAAATTTTATTTCCATGGCAGGCTTTGATCCACAAGACATCCAAAGCGAGATGGGCCACAAAAAACCCGATGTTGCCGCCAGTGTTGCAACACCTTCCCTTATCTGCCGATCGTTCCAGTCCCCATGGAACCCATTTCTCTAGCTGTTCTCATGCCTGGCGAACCTGGGAATGCCATTGATCTGGAGAATCCACCAGATTTCTCCGTTTTGAATAGATTTCATCCTCCTCCACTGTTGGTTTGGAGATCGAAAAGGCAGGCAGGATACAACCCTGATTTTACCCAGTCTAAGCATTTTAACAAGGGTCCCCGCATCTCCATGGCAGAAGAAGATCGATGCTCTGACGATGATTCTGATGATGCCAACTACGAGTTCGTTGCTCGTACTAAACCCTCTGGTTCCACTGCTGCCTCTGCCTTCACTCCGATTATTGAATCTGCTTCTGAGAGCAATGATTCGAGTTCTTCTGATGAAGTTCCTCCTCCCACTCAAACAAATAAAGAAGATAGTGAAACATCTAATCCTCAAGAAACTGCTTTTTTTGATGAGGATACCACGTTGGCTCAATCTTGGAGAGCCTTAAGCAAGGAAAGACTACGTCCTCTGCCCCTACAGGTCATCAATCTGATGATGAACCTGATGCTGAGATGATGGAAGAATTTGCTGCGAGAAAAGCACATCAAGACACTGCTTCTTCCTCATCTTCCTCTTCTGACGATTCTGATGCTGACTCTTCTGACAAGAGTGCTGATATTGAAAATGAAGAAGACTCTGAAGATATTTCCAGCATGGATGATGATGATGAACCTCTAGAGAAAGAGGATGTTTCTGCTGCTGAGACCATTGTTGCTGTTTGTGTTGTTAACACCACAGACAAAACTGTTGATAAGGACTATGATCTTGATGCTGCTCATTCCCTCATGTTTTATTCTGGCGATGCTGCTGCTGTTTGGCCACTTTTCACTCATAGAGGACTGCTGGATGAGAGGAACATAGATGTACGCTCCTATGATAGGTACAATCTGGTTGATTTTTTAAAGCTTAGGCAGCTCTATTCTACTGTTGTTGCAGTAATACCCTACTGTAAGAGCGTGATTCTGGAATTCTATGTCAACCTAACCGCAAGCATTGAAGATTCAGAATCTACAAAGTATGGTTTGGTCTATCTTTGGGGCAGGCTGTTTGAGTTTACTCCAGCCGTGATCAATTCTCTTTATTCCACCCCGGAAGTTGATGATGGCCATCCTCCAGATATCAATGAGGTCATTTCTGTTCTTACGGGTGGCATGGTCAAAAAGTTCACTGACTATTTTTCTGCAGCTAAGCTCACATCATTCTATTCCGTGTTGCACAAGATAGATGTGAGGAATTGGACGCCTTCATCAAAATCTACCGTAATCACAAGACCACAGACAATCATTTTGTATGTCATAGGGACTGGGAGTCCTTTCAATTTTCGGAATCTGGTATTCAAGACAGTGCTTCAATTTGCTGATGGAGGACGCAAGTCTACTAAACTGCCATTTCCATCTTTGATCTATGGCATTTTAGAGTCTCAGACATTCATCCGAAATATTACAGAATATCTTTCTGATCAACCTGAGATTTTGAAGTTAGCAGCTGGACACCTTAAGGGAAATCGAGTCCTAGATTTACCATGGACTGCCACTCCTACTCCAGCTGCTGATGTTGCCCCCGGTGTTGCCAACATGGGTGACAACACTGAAGAAACAATGCCTACTCCTATGGAATTCACCACTGCCACTATTCAGCTGCTGATGACTTGTGCTGAGGAAAAGATTGCTCAAGCACAGGAAGATATTGCCTTCTATAGCACGGTCTTGGCTGACTGTCGGAGACAACTTGGCATTTCTGGCCAACAGGGGGAGATAGTGCACAAGATGAAGATGAAGCTACTGCACAAGATGAAGATGAAGCTGCTGGTCCATCTGGGACTAAAAATGATGAGGATGAAGCTACTGCTCAAGAGGAATCCGATAGTGATCAATTTTAGATTTTGCTTCTTCTCTCATCTTTGCTTTATTTGTTTCATTCTGATTTTAATATAACTGTTTTGTTTGATCTAGTTATGTGCCTCAAGTGCTCTTACATGCTTTAACTAGACTAACAAGTTCTACCCCATCTATGCTCTATATTTGAATTACAGAATCCCACGTGTTATTGTCCATGTTATCCACTGTGAGGCCTCGGTTCTAATCTTCTATTCTTAAGATAATATAAACAATTATCATGCACCATCTATAAGTTAAGGCAACAAGAAGAAATAATTTTTTTTTTGAATGAATAGTACTGCGCTCAATCCTATAAAAGTTTAGGATCGAGCGCACCAAAATTACAAACTCTCTGCCGAGAAAAATGCAGGGTGCCGCGCTCGATTCGGCAAAAAGCCAGGATCGAGCGCACCATTTTCTGAAACTCTCTGTCTCGGAAATCACAGGGGCCGCGCTCGATCCTGCAATAACCTAGGATCGAGCGCACCCCCTTGCCCAGAAAAATTCAAAACATGGAATGCCTTTCCTTCAAACTCAATCCAACAATAATTATAACAGAACAAAAGCAAGGCTAACCAATGCTATTCAAGCCATTCTATGCTTCAAAACATAAACATGCATTACAACTCAATTCTTCCAACTAGTACATTAAATTCTGGAGTTCAACAACTGTTCAAAGTAGAGGACATGCAACAACAACATAAAGATGAAGTTCGATATCTAAAACATATTCCAACAATACTAGGTAGACATGCTGACACGACTTCTAAACCGAGTCTCACTTCTACATCTTTCCCTCGGAGCTAACCATGTCTCTTCTGACTTGTTCCTGCCCCACCTGTTGCCAAGTACACATAAAAAACAAAGCAACAGCCGGATAACCGGTGAGAATGATAATCCCAGTAAAAGCAACGTAAAAAGTAATACAACAATAAACATGCTTTCAAAACGTCAACAAAATCAATAACAACGTAATGAAATGCATGTCTTTAAAACGGGATATCAAATCTGATAAACGAGGGATTACTGCTGTGCTTTTGGGATCCCAAGGATAAGATCACGTGACGACTCACCGACTCTCCCAATCGAGGTGGTGCCATGTATCCCACTCCTCTAGACTTTGAGCAACTATAATGAGTATGCTAGCACTAGGCGCAACGACTACGTCCTAGGCCACTCGACTATAGCTCCCAAACGTCTAACAAAAGGGCTGTTCTGCCCATCGAAACAATAGTGCTGGCTCAATATGAATGCATATGGGAACAAAAGGAACTTAACCATATAATTCATTCAAATAATCAACAAAATACAGGTTCCATAAACTAGAACCAGTATCGATGCAATATGTGATTTTAAGGGAAACTCGAGAACCAACTGTCCCGAGTATGCTATCCCGCTACGATGACTGCTTTTACCTTTCAATGTCGTAGATCCAACTCCGGACAAGCTACAAAAAAAGATTGTATCAACAACTATACAACCTAAACAACAAACAACGGTTCAAGGAAGTCTCTTTACCGTTCTTCGTCCAACTCTCGACGAACAATGCTGCTAACACAGGGCTCGACAAACTCCAACGAATCTGTACGAATACAAGAGTTGATCAACAACCACGATCACTCACAAGACAAGGCTTCAATCAATACAAAAACGATTCGAAAACCCAAAACTCAAACCGACGGCATAACGGCTATAAACTGAACAAACCGGAAACGCAGACAGCAGTTCAATACTGATATAACCTCATATCAATGCCCAAAACAACAATAACAAAGCAAACCCATCAATCTCAAAATTCACATTTTCGAAAATGGCTTCCAAAAATCATAACAAATCCGAACGTCGCTCTAATTCAAAACCGACAGATAATAAATGATCAGAACTCTGTCTAGAACAACATACTCGAATCTCGAACGATTCTCACAACATCCAAAAACTAGAATGTATCCGATCGTAGAAGAACTTACAATATAACAGAGCTCTCACTGCAGTGATCGATAATCTGCCTTCAGAAATAAATTCCAATGGCCGGATCGAGCTCGGACTAAAATCTGGGAGCTTGGAAATGCTTGGAGGCATCTTCAATGGTGTTCTCGGTTTGGGGGAGGAAGAAGAGTGGATGACCAAGTCAATACAAGTGTAGATAATATATAAAATCCAATAATTGCGTTTTAGTCCCTGAAAAATTCAATTTTTGCAAAAAGGATCCTGATCAAAATCAAGTCGGCTCGTGAACTCTGTAATCTCCGATTAACTCAAATAAACTCATTTAAGATAAAAACGGGGCATTACAATTCTCCCCCACTAAGAAGAGAATTCGTCCTTGAAATCAACAAGAACCACAACTCATAAGATAGAATAAAGAACTAAAGACAGTAAGAAGAACTCACGTCATCCGAATAACTCCGGAAATCGCTGTCTCATGTCAGATTCTGTCTCCCAAGTCGCTTCCTTGATGCCGTGACGGCTCCACTGCACTTTCACCAACAGAATCGACTTGGTTCTGAGTTGTTTCTCCTTTAGATCAAGGATCTGAAGCGGTCGCTCAAAGTAGCTCAGAGTCTCGTCAAACTCGGCTTCGTCAGGCTGAAGAATATGAGAAGGAATGATACTTTCGCAGCATAGAGAAGTGAAAAACGTCGTGAATACCAGATAAAGACGGAGGAAGTGCAAGTCTGTAGGCAAGATCACCTATCTTCTCAAGAATCTCGTACGGCCCGATGAATCTCGGAGATAACTTCCCTCTCTTACCGAATCTGACAGTGCCTCTGAACGGAGAAATCTTCAGAAAGACTCGGTCTCCCTGATCAAAACTCATAGGTCTACGCCTGACATTCGCATACTTTGCATGTCTATCTTGAGCTGACTTCATTCTGGTCTGAATGATCTTAACCTGCTCTGCCATATCTCTAAGCATCTCCGGTCCCAAATCTGGTGACTCGGACAAATCATTCCAAAACAACGGAGATCGGCACTTTCTACCATACAAAGCCTCAAAAGGCACCATACCGATACTCGCTTGGAAGCTGTTGTTGTAAGAAAACTCGACAAGAGGCAAAGAATCCTGCCAACTAGTGCCAAAGTCTAGCACTACCGCTCGCAGCATATCCTCTAACGTCTGGATAGTCCGCTCTGACTGTCCATCGGTCTGAGGATGATAAGCTGTACTCAGATGCAATCGAGTACCAAGTGCCCCCTGAAGACTGTGCCAAAAGTGAGAAGTGAATCTAGGATTTCTGTCTGAAACGATCGACTTCGGCACACCATGCAATCTCACAACATTGCTAACATACAACTCAGCCATCTGATCATGACGATACGTCATTCTGTATGGAATAAAACATGCAGACTTTGTCAATCGGTCGATCACTACCCAAATGGCATCGCATCCTCGAACGGATCGTGGTAGCTTCGTGACAAAATCCATGAAAATGTGATCCCACTTCCATTCAGGAACAGATAGACTGTGAAACAGACCTCCTGGTCGCTTCCGTTCTGCTTTAACTTGTTGACAGTTCAAACACCGAGATACAAACCTCGCCACATTGCTCTTTATTCTCTTCCACCAGAACTGGTTCTTCAGGTCGTTGTACATCTTATGACCTCCAGGATGAATACTAAACCGACTGCAATGAGCCTCTCAAAGAATACGCTGCCTCAACTCCGAAATATCAGGCATAACAATACGGTTATTCACAAACAAAACATCATCTCTAACCTAGAATTCAGACGGATGCCCAGATCTGACTTTCTCTACTGAAACCTGAATGCTCGGCTCAGACTTCTGTGCTTCTCTGATTGCAACAAACAACTCTGGTTCGGCTTGAATAGCAAACACTCTGATAGTCTTCCTATCTGTTTCAAACTCTAAACCAGAAGTGCAACAATCATCGATCAACTGAGAAACACCAATAGTAGAAAGAGATAAAGAACATAGCTTTCGGCTCAAGGCATCTGCAACTGCATTCGACTTTTCCGGATAATACTTGATTTCACAGTCGAAATCCTTCAACAGATCTAACCATCTTCTCTGTCTCATATTCAGTTCTGCCTGTGAAAACAAGTACTTAAGTCTCTTATGGTCAGAAAAGATCTCGAAAGACTCACCATAAAGATAGTGACGCCAGATCTTCAGAGCAAAGATGATCGCAGCTAGTTCAAGATCATGAACCGGATAACGAGTCTCGTGCGGTTTCAGCTGCCTCAATGCATACGCCACCACATGCTTATGCTGCATAAGAACACAACCCAAGCCTCGGTTAGAAGCATCACAATAGACTGTGAAACCTCCAGTACCCTTCGAAATAGAAAGAATCGGAGCACTGGTCAGTCTCCTCTTCAGATCAACAAAGCTAGCCTCACAATCTGCAGTCCAGAAAAAAGGCGCATTATTCTGAGTCATCTGGGTAATAGGCTTGGCAATAGACGAAAAACCCTCGATGAATCGGCGATAATAACCAGCTAAACCCATGAAGTTTCGGATCTCAGGTACTGATGTTGGTCTAGGCCAATTCATAACCGCTTCAATCTTGCTGGGATCGACAGAAATCCCATCTTCAGAAATGATATGACCGAGAAAGACAACTCGATCCAACCAAAATTCACACTTAGACAACTTGGCAAACAACTGCTCAACTCGCAAAATCTGCAGTACGGTCCTCAAGTGCTCTGCATGGTCAGTACGGTTCTTCGAGTAGATAAGAATATCATCGATAAAGATAATGACGAACTCATCTAAATAACGCTAAAAGATACGGTTCATCAAACCCATAAAAATCGCTGGAGCGTTAGTCAAACCGAACGGCATGACTATAAACTCAAAGTGACCATACCTCGTTTTGAATGCGGTCTTAGGAACATCTTCCTCTCGCACTCTCAGCTGGTGATAGCCTGACCTCAGATCAATCTTCGAATAGACAGAAGAACCCTGCAGCTGATCAAAAAGGTCATCTATTCGGGGTAAAGGATACCTGTTCTTAACTGTAGCCTGATTCAACTGACGGTAGTCGATACAAAGCCGCATAGAACCATCCTTATTCCGAACAAACAGAACAGGAGCACCCCAAGGCGATACACTAGGTCTTATGTATCCCTTGGAAATCAAATCCTCAAGTTGCTCCTTCAACTCTCTAAGTTCAATAGGTGTCATACGATAAGGAGCTTTGGAAATAGGTTGAGTACCTTGCACCAAATCGATGCTGAATTCGATCTCTCGAATAGGTGGCAATCCAGGAACATCTTCCGGAAACACATCAGCAAAATCTCTAACCACTGATAAATCTACCAAAGCTGGGCTAGATTTCAGTACATCAACTGCATAAACCAAAAATCCTTCTGCACCTCTCTGTAGCAAACGAGTCATAGATAACACTGAAATCAAAGGAATTCTAGATCGAGAACCCTTACCGAAGAATTTTCACTCGTCTGCCATTTCAGGTCTGAACCTGACAACTTTCTGAAAACAATTGACTGTTGCCCTGTACTTAGTCAAAGCATCTATACCGACAATACAATCAAAATCTGACAGCCCAAGCACAATACAGTCGAATTCTAACAAATTCCCCTCAAAACAAAGTTCACAGTTCCTAACTAGTCTGACAGAAACAATTCCTCCACCCAACGGTGAAGTAACAGCTACTATAGCAGGCAACAACTCAGTAGGCAAGGCATGCAATAACACAAATTTCTCAGAGATAAAGGAATGGGAAGCACCTGTATCTATCAAAACATGAGCAGAATAACCAAAAATCGAACAGTTACCTGCTATAACATCGTCAAGTGCTGCCTGAGCCTGATCCTTTGTCAAAGCAAAGACTCGTGCCTGCGGTCTCGGAGGCTGGTTCGCACTATAGTTACCTCCCTGTCTATTCTGCTGCTGAGGCTGGAAAGAGTGCACTGCAGAAGACTGCCTCTTGGGTTGAGCTGCAGGTCGAGATGAACTTCCGCTCTGAGCTCTATCTCTGCTACGCTGAGGGCACACCTTAGAGAAGTGTCCCGGTTGCTGACAGGTGTTACAATTACCAAAGACTCCCACACACTGATCCGGTGAGTGTCTTCCCCCACACTTGCTGCAGTACATGGCTGAAGATCCAGAACTCTGTCCTGAACCGAATTGCTTGGAACCACTGGAACTAGAAGAACTGTTCTCCTGCCTCTTGAACTGTTTCCCCCTTGCTTTGTACTGATCCCTTCTGTTTCCCCCACTGTTTCCACCTTCAAACCTCTGCTGTTGGTTCTGATGCTGAGGTGGCTGATTCTGATACTGAGATGGTTGGTTCTGATACTGCGTGCCACCTGATTACCTCTTTGCCTCCACAAGCCTGCTTCTGCTCCCTTTGCATGATTCATGACATCCGCAAAGTTGTTAGGCCTGTTGGTGTTTACCAACGTGAAGACGTCGGGGTTCAAACCATTGATGAACTGATCTGCCTTAGATTCTTCATCTCCGGCAATAAGTGGCGCAAAACGCAACAGACTATCAAACTTAGCCACGTACTCTTCAATGTTCAGATTCCCTTGCCTTAGATTGGCAAACTCTGCTCCCTTATCTTTGCGATACGAGATAGGGAAAAACCGCTTATAAAATTCAGATTTAAAAAGAGTCCAAGTAACTTCCGTACCTCTACTCTCCATTGCTTTCTTTGTCATGATCCACCAGCTCTTAGCAACCCCACGTAGCTGATGAATGACTAACCTGATTCTGCGGTCATCTGTGTAATCAATGGAATCGAACAGCTGATCAATATCATCCAACCAACTCTCGCAGTCAACTGGATTTTTTGAACCCATCAATAACGGCGGATTGAACGACTGAAACCTCTTCAGCAAGGTTTCCATAGGCGTTGCTGAAGCATCCAACTGTTCAACTTCAGTGCTAGCTTGCTCAGTCGCAGGGATAACTGGCGGTGTGTTTCTGTTTATCACTCGACGAGGACCCATCTGAATAACAAAGGTTATGACACAAGATATCTCAATCGCTACAATCAGTGCCCTTTACAACCGCTCAGAAAACCGGATACCAGTCGGTAACATAAGCAGTTATATATCAAGTAGATCATGCTTTATAAATTAAATCACAAAACCATGTAATTCAATAATTCTCAAACAATAAAGCATGCTCGCATGGAATTAATTATACAGTTAAATAATTCAAACACATGCGAGGAGCCAATACACGCAGACTCGATCTACCCCGCTCACTCTAGTTCAACCAAGAATCTTATCTCTCATATACCACTTAATGTGAGGCCTCGGTTCTAATCTTCTATTCTTAAAATAATATAAACAATTATCATGCACCATCTATAAGTTAAGGCAACAAGAAGAAATAATTTTTTTTTTCTTTGAATGAACAGTACTGCGCTCGATCCTATAAAAGTCTAGGATCGAGCGCACCAAAATTACAAACTCTTTGCCGAGAAAAATGCAGAGTGCCGCGCTCGATCCGGCAAAAAGCCAGGATCGAGTGCACCATTTTCTGAAACTCTCTGTCTCGGAAATCACATGGGCCGCGCTCGATCCTGCAATAACCTAGGATCGAGCGCACCCCCTTGCCCAGAAAAATTCAGAACATGGAATGCCTTTCCTTCAAACTCAATCCAACAATAATTATAACAGAACAAAAGCAAGGCTAACCAATGCCATTCAAGCCATTCTATGCTTCAAAACATAAACATTCATTACAACTCAATTCTTCCAACTAGTACATAAAATTCTGGAGTTCAACAACTATTCAAAGTAGAGGACATGCAACAACAACATAACGATGAAGTTCGATATCTAAAACATGTTCCAACAACACTAGGTAGACATGCTGACACGACTTTTAAACCGAGTCTCACTTCTAAATCTTTCCCTCGGAGCTAACCATGTCTCTTCTGACTTGTTCCTGCCCCACCTGTTGCCAAGTACACATACAAAACAAAGCAACAGACGGATAACCGGTGAGAATGATAATCCCAGTAAAAGCAACGTAAAAAGTAATACAACAATAAACATGCTTTCAAGACGTCAACAAAATCAATAACAACGTAATGAAATGCATGTCTTTAAAACGGGATATCAAATCTGATAAACGAGGGATTACTGCTGTGCTTTTGGGATCCCGAGGATGAGATCACGTGATGACTCACCGACTCTCCCAATCGAGGTGGTGCCACGTATCCCACTCCTCTAGACTTTGAGCAACTATAATGAGTATGCTAGCACTAGGCGCAACAACTACGTCCTAGGCCACTCGACTATAGCTCCCAAACGTCTAACAAAAGGGCTGTTCTGCCCATCGAAACAATAGTGCTGGCTCAATATGAATGCATATGGGAACAAAAGGAACTTAACCATATAATTCATTCAAATAATAAAAAAAATACAGGTTCCATAAACTAGAACTAGTATCGATGCAATATGTGATTTTAAGGGAAACTCGAGAACCAACTGTCCCGAGTATGCTATCCCGCTACGATGACTGCTTTTACCTTTCAATGTCGTAGATCCAACTCCGGAAAAGCTACAACAAAATATTGTATCAACAACTATACAACCTAAACAACAAACAATGGTTCAAGAAAGTCTCTTTACCGTTCTTCGTCCAACTCTCGACGAACAATGCTGCTAACACAGGGCTCGACAAACTCCAACGAATCTGTACGAATACAAGAGTTGATCAACAACCACGATAACTCACAAGCCAAGGCTTCAATCAATACAAAAACGATTCGAAAACCCAAAACTCAAACCGACGGCATAACGGCTATAAACTGAACAAACCGGAAACGCAGACAGCAGTTCAATACTGATATAACCTCATATCAATGCCCAAAACAACAATAACAAAGCAAACCCATCAATCTCAAAATCCACATTTTCGAAAATGGCTTCCAAAAATCATAACAAATCCGAACGTCGCTCTAATTCAAAACCGACAGATAATAAACGATCAGAACTCTGTCTAGAACAACATACTCGAATCTCGAACGATTCTAACAACATCCAAAAACTAGAATGTATCCGATCTTAGAAGAACTTACAATATAACAGAGCTCTCACTGCAGTGATCGATAATCTGCCTTCAGAAATAAATTCCAACGGCCGGATCGAGCTCGGACTGAAATCTGGGAGCTTGGAAATGCTTGGAGGCGTCTTCAATGGTGTTCTCGGTTTGGGGGAGGAAGAAGAGTGGATGACCAAGTCAATACAAGTGTAGATAATATATACAATCCAATAATTACGTTTTAGTCCCTGAAAAATCCAATTTTTGCAAAAAAGACCCTGATCAAAATCAAGTCGGCTCGTGAACTCTGTAATCTCCGATTAACTCAAATAAACTCATTTAAGATAAAAACGGGGCGTTACATCCACCGTGTTACAACACGAGGGACAATACTTCAGGGGAAGACTTAAATTCAGGGGGAGACAAATTTTTTAAACTCAGGGGGAGTTTATATTTATGGATACTTGTGCAATGTTTTGTCTAGAAAGCAAAAAAGGGGAGATTGAAAGAAATTTTATTCCTTGATATTTCGGCCCTTAATAAATTGAATATTATAAGATTTTGCTTTCTAGACAAGATCAAATATTTGGTAAATATCTTATGTATATTTAGAATATCTTATGAAATATATTTTCCATGATCAAATCTATCTTGATAAGGTAGATGAACGATATATTATAAGTTGATAATTATCAAGATTTGATTTGTTGGATTTGATAGAGTTTTATTCCTACTTAAACATGTTTTCTTATTAATGTAGGACTTTATATAAAAAAAAAACCTTCAAGACTTGGATACTAATCTATAAAAGGGGGTTTTCACGCACAAGATCAAAAGAACTGCTTCAGGCATACAATACTCTGCGCAAACTCTGAAGAATTCTATTGAAGAATTTAAAGAATCTGAAGCAAGGTTTTTGAAACCCTCGTTGTTGCTTGTCCCCGTGTTGCCGTTTGTGTTGAAGACATCAGAGACAACACTGTGGGAACTGTGTCGTTGAAGATCTTTTTGTGTCTCTTCAAATTTAGGCTACGGGAGTTGCATCTATTATTTTTACTCTGATTTAGTTTAGGATGCAAGTTTGATTTCTCAACTTGTTGAGAAATTTAGGATTTACTGACTTTTCGTAAAATCACTAGGATTACTTTGTAAGACTGATCTTATGTTTACTAGTGATATTTAGCCCTAAGGCAACCACACGAGTTTTTATACTCGTACAAAATTAATCACTTGTATTTTATTTACGCTTTAAATTTTCGCTGCACTGTGTTGTCTGTGGTGTTATAACACAAAGTACAACACTGCCTGTTTTCACATAACAAACCACATACACAGTTTGTTTCAACCTTGAACCAATCAATATCAATATGTCTATGACGCACCAAGGCCCAGGTAGATTTAGCAAAGAATCTACCATTTGTTGATACTTTCCAAATAGCACAGTTCTTCGAAACAGGGTGGATAGGCATATCCAAAGACCAAAATACTAAAGGCAATTTCCTGTGGAACGACAGATAGGAGACGTTCTAAGTTCCAATATCTCTCAACCAAAAATCTGCTGACCAGCCTAGCCTCCTGCCCCTAGACAGGAACCAAAGAAGATAACAGACCATCCATGAGCCAAGAGTCGAACCAAAAAATGATATTCCCCTCACCAATACGCCACCCAATCTCAGGTTCAGCTCGATTCCTGATCTTCATCATTCTGCGCCAATAAGGAGAGATATTTTGCGTTAGCCGTACCGCTGTAGGGTTAGCAATTCTGCAATATTTTAGATGTTAAAAACCGCTCCAAAGCGACTCCACAGTTCTGAATCGGACCCAAAGTTTAATTGAAAAAACTATCACCGTATCTTTGAGTCTACGAATACCCAACCCACCTTCAGAGACCACAAGGAAAATATTCTCCCAGGATATCCAATGCGTGTTCTGCACCCCTGGTTTCGAACCCCACAAAAATTTTTCAGACAACATTTCAAAACGATTCAAGATAGTTCCCGGTGGTTTCAAGACCTGGAACAAAAAATAGGCATAGAGCACATGACACTTTTTATTAACACCAACCTGCTCCCAAAGGACAGGGTATGCATCTCCTACCCTTGTAACTTCCTGCGTGCATTGTCAATAATATCATTGAAGTAATAGCTCTTCCGATGACCCAGAAAAAGTGGTGTACCCAAATACCGAAGAGGCAAAGAACCTTTCCCAAAACCAGTGATATAGTAATACCGCCCTTTTCTCTCATGCGAGCAACCATTAGTAGTGATAATAACACTCTTTGCATTGCTAATGAGTTGACCAGAATACTGTTCATAGTGATATAAGAATTCTTGAAGAATTTTTATTTTAGGAATCGAGACATTGCTGAAAATGATGAGATCAATAGCATACGCCAAATGAGTGATTTTGAACGGTCACCCCGTATGGAAGAACAGAGATTTGTTATTATCAAATAAGCTATTTTAACCCCGAGATAAGTATTCAACAGCGATCACAAACAAAAGTGGAGATAGTGGATCCCCTTGTCGAGTGGAAAAAAACAGATAAAGAACTATTGATTTTAACGGAGAACCAACAATTATTAATGCACCGTAAAATCTGCTGACAAACCCACTATGAAAATCCAAAGGCCCGAAGCATCTGACATAAGAAATCTCATTGCACTCTGTCATAAGCTTTAGCCATATCCAGCTTCATAATAATATTCCATTCCCTCGACCGATAATTAATATGATTAACCATCTCCTGAGCTAGAAGAATATTATCTGCGATTAATCTGCCAACAACAAAACCACTTTGGGAAGGAGAAATGATCTTAGGCAAGAATAAAGTAGTCGATTTTCTACATCATTAGAAGATCTATAACTCTCACCTTAAATTCAGTCAATGGAAGCAAGCATGTGATTAGTGTTATTTTATTTATTGTTTGGATGGATTTATGTGTGGTGAATTTCAAATCCACCTCTTTTTTAATTAATGCAGATGTAACGATAATTGTGATGGATTTGAAAATATACCATAGATATGTGTAATCTCAAATCTCTTTATCTGTCAAAGTGCAACTTACTTTTACCTTTGATTAAGTGTTACTGGTATCTTATCTGTACATGCACATAATGTTATTTTATATAATTAATTATTAGAACTAGTAACTGTGACACATGATTTTCACGTACTCGGTAATTCAATTATTTGGGAAAAAATGTAAAAATTATAATTATAATAGAGAAAAAACATGTGATTTTTTTAAAAAAGTAAAGACAACTTGTAAAAAAAATGTGTTTGGATAATTTAATAAAAATGGATAATGAAATTTGAAAAAATAAGATAAAGAGAAAATAAGATAATGATGTTAGAGAAAAGTGAGGGTACATTAGTCATTTGAGATATAAATTAAAGAAGATATGTGTTAAATTAAGGGGTAAAATGAGAAAAAAAATTTGGTGTGATTTGACACACCAAAATAGTTAGTATAAAACCCTCATTTATTACAATATAGTATAGATTAGTAAGTATACACATTTGAATAACTATTTAAAAATTTTCAAAATTTTAAAGAATGAATAAATATTTTTCAAAAACTCGAAATTTGTGTCTCATCTAAATAAATAACTTTCGGTTAAAAATTTTAATATTATTTTTGAAAACATGTTAAAAGTATTTATATTAAAGTATTAATAATATCAATTTACTGACAATCAATATCTAAAAAATTCACGACGACACCTTCACCTTAGAAGTTGGAAAACGTTTCAAAAAATTTTATTTTGTTCAATATTTTAGAGATTATGATAACTAAATATATAAAAGTAACACAAAAATCATAATCATAATCATAATCAAAATCAAATTAAATGATATAACTATTGCAGATACTTAAACGCAATTTTTATTTTCAAGAAACTTCATAATCAAATTTGAAGACCAAAAAGCAAATCGAGGAGACTTCACATATATTATGTATTTATTTATGATTTGTTTTTTCAAATATTTAATACGGTAGGTGAAAATATGTAATACATTAATTATTAATGCTGATAAAATTTTTTTTCTACGAACAGTGATGTCCCGGGTTGATAAGAGGACGAGAAATGATTATTGGTTCCAAGAGTGTTGGGTGCAATAATTGTTTCTATTGGGTAAAATGATCGAACCATGACGCTTGGGTTGCTGTGCGGTTTAAAAGATTTGAGTTGCACCATTACCTCCATCTATAGCTTTTGGTAAAGCGGCAAACGTTCGGTCTTACAATCGATATCAGAGCCAATGTCATAGGTTCGATTCTCATTGATTGCAAGAAGTGTAATTATTGGGAGAAAGATTGTAGGATGCAATTATTGTCCCTTCTAGGTAGAAAGATCGAACCATGATGCTTGGGATGCTGTGCGGTTTAAAAGATTTGAGTTGTACAATTACTACCAACAATAGCTTTTGGTAAAGCGGCAAGCGCTCGGTCCTACAAAGAGGTTGCACGGACAAGGAGCGGTTCATGGCAGACTTCTAAAAGGGGAGAATGAATGAACCAATTCTATACCGAACAGAGAGGATTTCAAAACTGTGTAGGTATGTGACTATATCATTGCGGAGAGCATAAAAGATTTTATTGATATTACTCATATAAACAAAATTCATCTTATTTTCGAGAGCTCGTCGCATAAAAACTCTAAAGTTAATTAATTGTGTTTAAACACAGGAAAATTCTGGGATAGGTGACCTCTTAGAAAATTGTCAAGGTACGTGTAAGTGGGGACATAAACATGCTGGAAAGACCTGTGTTGATAAAGTGGATAGTAGTTGAATCTGGGGCATTACAATTGGTACGTAACATATCCGACTTCTCTTAGTAATGTATGGTTCATGGCCGAACCATGTGGAAGTTGGTTGGCATGTGACGCACGAGACTAATAAGAGAGGAGATCAGAGTGATCGTTAGTGTTAAGAGGTTGCATAGATAAAGAGCAGCTCCTGATAGGAGTTTGGGAGAAGGAGAACATGAATGGAGCGATTTCACAATGAAAATAAAGAGATTCCAAGACGGTGCAGACATGAGACGATATAATGTAGATAATTACATAAATATTTCTCGTTCAGCCGCTTAAAGGATAGATATTTATTGAATATGTATAATCCAGTAGTTGGATCTAGGGCTGAGATACCGAACCAAAATACTGACTTTTTGGAATACCATACTGAAATTTTTTCGATATATATACATTTTTTTGGTGTATCAAATTTTTTTTCGGTATCTATACGTTATTAGTATGGATTTTTTCCATACCAAAATTTCATAATTTCTATATCAGTATCAGTATGAATTTTTTTTATACCAATATTTTTGATACGATATACCGAAAACTCACCTCTAGTTGGATCATTTCTTTGTCAATTAATAACATAGCTAGCTCATTTAGAATATCATGTGACATTATTGATCGATAATAATTAACTTCAACATCGATAAACTTTTTTCTGCTAATTAAATAATTGCTGGTATGATTAACAAAATTTTATAAAAAATAATCATATGACATAAACCATTCAATTTCGTAAACACTGTAGCACATCAATTACTCTTTTTTTTTTTAAATTTTAATTTATTAAATAACATCTAACGATCATTAACTCCGATCGAACACAAATCATCACTATTAATATTTAAACGTTCACCGTGACTTTAATTCAAAATTGTTGAAGCTTATATAAAGCTTCATCAAGCTAGTTAAAGTATCACTCCTTAACTTTTTCAAATTTAACAAAAACTTTAATGTCTCTTTATATTGTTTAAATCATTCAAACTGAACATGAAGAGAATATCAAACTTGATTAATTATAAGCAAAAAATATTTAATTGGTTTTATTTTTATTTAATATTGGGTTATGTTATTTTCAGCTTTTTATACTATATTTGAGCCATTCTATTCTTCGCCATATATATTTTGCATGTGTTTTTTTTGGGAAATTCTCGGTTTAGTCCCATTTGTTTTGGTCTTGCCCGGTTTAGTCCCAAATTAATTTAATGACCCGATTTAGTCCCAAACCTTCACTATTTTATTCATCATTAGTATTTCTGTCAATTTGACGTTAAAATCTAACGGAACAAATAATTATCTCATTGGAAAGAAGCGGGAAAAAACCCCAAAACAAAATCCCTAGCCCTTTATCACAGAAAATCGATTGTCCTATTCAAATCTTCAAGTTCACGCCGATGGTTTCATTCGAAGGCACCAAAGCCTTCTCAATCTTGCTTCGCTTTTGATCGATCAAACCAGGTAAAAGTATTACATACTCGCAGTTCATAACAAGATGCTTGTCTTTAATATAACGTGTAAAAGAATATGCGGGATTAATTAATTTGATTGTTGGTTGTTGAATGGTGTTTAGCTTCTTTCTTCTTTTCTTATCTTTTTTTAAAAAAAAAAAATTCTTGTGCATGCCGTTCGAAGAGCTGCAAGGTTGCACTATCTTTTTCTTAAAAGATTTTATGTTTGTCATTTTTGTTGCTCTCCTATCTAAATTTGTTAAGCACCGTGATTTTGGACGCAGCTGCTGCATTATGTTTTTAAAAAAGACTTCATTAAATCTCATGTTTTTTTAATGGAAGTAAAAGATGTTATCTATCTTCGTTTATATTTGAGTTTATTATTTCTTCATAATCCAGATTCAGGATTATGTTCAAAGTGCCATTGCTTTGATCCTTGGTATTTTTTGGATTTAATTGTTAGGTATGAGAATTTATGTTGGTCTCAAATTTATCTATTTTTAATCATTACTGTGATTTATTTTCATTCGTGCAGCTATTATACAATAGGTGATTGACTGGATTTGTAATGGCCAGACGAAGCAATTTCTCAACAAAAAGCACTCCAAATTATGGTAATTCTTTGTTTTAATTGTCAGCAAAAAAAATTACGAGGCATTGAAGAGATAATCTATTTTTTTTTCTTTTGGATTTAGGATTAATTGGAGAACCAGATCTCTTTACAATTAAAATATATTACAACGGTAGATTCAAATATCGTGGAGAACACAATGAATATATCGGGGGTAGTTCTGAATATTTTGACTCAGTCGATCTTGATAAGTTTGGAATGATTGAGTTGTGGGGATTTATGGAAGAGCTCGGATTCGAAGATAAAAAGTCTTTTAGACTTTGGCACAAAGTTGGAAGTGCTATTAGTGATGGAAGGTACTTGGAAAATGATGCGGACGTGTTGAATCTTAGAGACTATGTTCCGATAAACTATGAAGTCGAAGTATATATTGAACACTTAGATGGTCGAAACGATGTAGAAGATGAAAATGAAAATGTTGATTTTGATAACAATGAGTATGATTTTCTAGAAAAGCATGGATTAGTTGATGCATTTGTTGGCGATGGAATAATGACTGTTAATGAAGGAGAAAAAACAGATGATCTGCTTAATAAGATGCAGGAGGATGACAGTGAAGAAGATGTTTGCGCAGACAGTGACGGTCTAGATAGTATTTATGAGTCTGACGAGGATGATGTAAAAAAATATCCGTTGTTTGATCCAAAGAAAGATTCTGAAAAATTAGAGTTGAAGCTTGACTTAGTTTTTAGTTCGAAGAAAAAAGCAAAATTCACAATTGAAAGTTACTACATTAAAGAAGGGAGGGCTGTGAAGTTTATCAAAAATGATAATATCCGGCTTTGGGCTAAGTGCAATGATGATAATTGTAGTTGCAAAATCCATGTTGCGAAGATGACTAACGATAACTGTTGGCAAGTGAGAAATTTTGACGGATGTCACAGTCATTGCGTTCGGGACTTGAAAAACAAGCGTGTGAACTCAACTTGGTTGGGAAAGACTTTTGCCAAAAAATTCAGCGCAAATCCTAAATTGGGACACTTGGAGTTTAGGGAAGAGATTCAGTCATGCTGCAGTCAGATTTTTCAAGGAAGACAGCTTACTTGGCTAAAAGAAAGGCGCTGAAATTGGTGCAAGGGTCTATCGAGGAGCAGTTCGAAAAATAAGGAAGTACTGTGCTGAATTGAAAAGATCCGATGCTGGGGCAACTGTAGTTTTGAAGTTGACAGAGGATGATAAAGGTCCAAGGTTTCAAAGGTTATATGTTTGTTTTTCAGCGATTAAGCAGGGATTTAATAATGCTTGTCGGCGTATCATTGGCGTCGATGGATGTTTCTTAAAGGCAGAACATGGTGGGCAATTGTTGTCAGCTGTGGGGCTAGATCCGAATAATAACATATTTCCAATATGTTATGCAATGGTTGAACGTGAAACAAAAGATAGTTGGACATGGTTTCTTCGGCTCTTAGATGAAGACATTGGTGTTTGCAATGATCCACATACCTGGACATTTATGTCAGATAAGCAAAAAGGTTTGATTCCTGCACTTGAATCTTTGTTTCCTGATGCTGAACATAGATTTTGTGTGAGACATTTAGAAAGCAACATGAAACGTGATGGATTTAAGAGTGTAGCAATTAAGATTGCATTTTGGGCAGCGGCAAAGGCGACAAGAATTGAAGAATTTCAAGTGCACATGGCTGAGTTGAAAGAAATTGATGCAAAAGCGCATGAATGGCTGGTAAAAAAACCTGCAAACCACTGGTCCAAGGCATATTTCAGCACCACTCCTAAATCAGACATATTGTTGAACAATATGTGCGAAAGTTTTAACAGCTTCATATTAGATGCTAGGGAGAAGCCGATAATTGAGATGTTTGAAACAATACGAAATCTTTTGATGGGCAGATTTCAAAAAAACAGAGAAAGAGCTGAAAAGTTGATAGGTCGGCTTTGTTCAAAGATCAGAGATGTGCTGTCAAAGGTCTATGTGGAGGCTATTAGGTATTCCCCTATGAAGTCAGATGAAATGCATTACCAAATAACGAGAGTAGATGATAGACGTGATCAGCATTCGGTTGACCTATTGAGCAGGTTTTGCAGTTGTAGGAAATATGATTTGACAGGGATTCCTTGCAAGCACGTTGTATGTGCCATTTGGTGCAAAAAATATGATCCAGAGACGTATGTCCATCCTTATTATTTGATACAGACATATAGAAGGTGTTATGAAGCGAGAATCATGCCTGTCAATGGACCAGACTTGTGGCCTCAATGTGACTTGGCACCTCCATTGCCTCCAGTTTACAAAGAGAAAGTTGGAAGACCGACAAAATTAAGAAGAAGAGCACCTGATGAGCCCCCTCCTTCTGAAAATAAACTGAGAGGTGTAAATAAATTCACCAAATGCAAACTTTGTGGTGGATCTGGGCATAACAAAAGGACTTGTAACCAAACTAAATACGACCAACAACAAGGAGCGGTACAACAAGATTCCATGACACAACAAAGCAATACTAGGAAAAAAAACTACAGGTATAAAAAAAATGATTTTCATTGCATTATTTTTTTCTTGTTTAAGAATTCTTCTGTTGCGTGTACTTATATACAGGTGAAGAGAGCACGACAAGTCGGGGTTAATATTGAAGGGAGTTCATGCTCAATATCTTCGATAAATGTAAGTTATTTAAAATAGTTAATTTAATATTCTCAAGTGACATGGTTGACGTGATTATGTTTTTAATTTTTGTATCGGTATAGGTTAACCAATCTACATACACCTGCTTTTGTAAAAAGTGGCGTTAGCTTCACAACAGTCTCATGACTTTGAGCTTCCACATGTGTTCGAGGCAGAGTTGGACAGTCATCGTCTTCAACAACAAATCTTGAGGGAGGAAGCTGATTAATGGTGGTATGAGTTACTACTACTACTACCTCTGTTTTTGGCATATGGCTCCATGGATTCCATATATATGCTCAAGAAATCTTTTTTTGGGAGCTCTAAATTAGTTAACATGTTAGTATTTATGTTGATCTATGGGGGAAATCTTAGGTGCTCCTTTGCATCAAGTTTGTGGGATTATCGAAGAATTTCCTAATTTTGTGACTGGCTCCGAGCCTTGTTTAATGATATAACAATATTTATAAAGTTTGAACTTTCTATATCTTTTGTTCGATTATTCATTGCTGAATTATGAGTTTTTTTGCCTTTGACTTGTGTATTGTCGATGGGGGTTGATCTGGCCTTATTTATCGGTGAGGCGGTCATACGTTTTGCTGCATGGGTTTGAGTTTTGTATACTGTACCAAGCTGGATTTCAGGAATCCAGTTTCAGGTGCATTGAACTTTAGCGACTGAGGTGCCTACTCTGCTTCATGATGAATTAGTTGCTTGCAAAGAGGTAAGGGGAATTATCTTGCTTTAGCCACTGTCATAGCAATGATAGATGGCACTGGCTCTGTAGGTGGTGGTGCTATGGGACCACTTCTATCCGGATATATCTCAATTCTCAACTCATGGATGGAACACTGTTTTTTTATGCTAATCATTTCAATATCCATTGCCATGGTTCTGTTAATTCATGTTGTGAAAAGTTAAATAAAAGGTAAGTTGAATGAGGGCAAATGGCTTTTGAAGCAGGAATATATTTTCATGGCTATAAGCAATTGCCATTGCCATGATTATGTTAATTCATCACATGTCTTCTACATGTTCATGCCATTCAGTTCCACAATACATGAATATATTTTCATGGTTGTAAGATTTTGAAGCAGTCATATTGATAAATAGGTTTTTGTTTAATAGGTTTTTTATGCCTCTGTGTTTATGTGCAGCACTAGGAAATGGTCTTCATTACCAAATCTGGAAATAAAACACCGGTTTGCTGAAATCGAAATATTTTTCCGAGTAGACAATAAAATTACATAGTCTTGAGTTATAGAAAGAACGCTACAAATACAAGTCAAATATACAGGAGGATATCTAAATCTAAATACATGATCGCGGTTCTCATTTTCTAAATCTAAAACTAAATCCTTTAGTTGAGCTAACTTTTCATCATCATTGGATTTTCTGTTTGAAGATGCGTTAGAAGTAGCATGAGAACTTTCTTCGCGAGATGTGAATGATGTAGATGCGTGTGGTTTCTCTATATATGCACGAAAAGCTTTTAATGTTTCATCTCTGCTCCAGAATGATCTGTGAGAAGCACCACTAAATTTGTCACGCGACTAAAACCTCTCCCATCTTGTATGGTAATACCACGGTCATCATGATGTCACAAGACATTGACAAGAAAGGCCAAATACTGTTATATAAATGGAGGTACTTGATGCCACCAGGTTGAACAAACATTCAAATGCCTCAATAAGATGGCTTGAGAATGAGTAGAAATAGAATATTTCACCAGTTCAAGATCAAAGCATCTTTTTACCCTGACACCCAGAAATTTACACATTTCAGATAAGAGGGATATTAAAATTAATCTTCCTAAATGGTTCAACTAAATACAACAGCTTTAATAAGATACAACTAGCATTTTACTAAAATCCACTACACATCAACCCATCTGAGAAAAGATTAATTTGCGTGAAAATAGGACTAAACCATCGATGCAATAATGGCCAAAAAAACCGAAATAAACACAACTGATTTTTCACTGTCATATAGCTCGACCTTTATACAATCCATTGACTCCATGACAGAATATTTCTTGAAATCCAGAACTCAAGAATGGAATAGCAATAACTTTGGAATAAGAACTAAAGCCATGTAGGTACAAAAGATTTGTGTAGGCTAATTTGCAATGATCCACAACAATAGAAGACAAGAGCTTTTCAATAAACTTGGCATAAAAAACGACAAACTCGCATAAGGTGACAAGACAATACAAGAGGCCACTACAAAAGTGAAAAAGGAAAAATAAAAAAAAGCAGTATAATTCCAAGAATACTCAGATTTCATATAGCATTAAAGACCTTAAACCAAGAAAAAATTAGCACTAGTTCTAAATGTATGAAATTCCAAGAACCGAGCATCTGATTGAGATGGACTGGGACTTGGCCTGCTGTATATGTTCCATGAATTTGACCATTCGTTTCTGAACTCGCTCATTCCTATTGCGTATGATATTTTCTGGCCTTTATGCCCAAAAACTTGAGTAGTATTTATTTCCTGTCAACAATAGAAGATAATTCATTAGCGCTAAAAACGTTGGTCCGTTTTTATTTGTTGTCTACTTTTTCTGCTCCATAATGAAACAGAAGAAAGGAAGAAAATTTGAAAATAGATTCGAGGAATAAGTGTTCATGTTTACCTTGACCTTGCAAGGACCGGTGAATCGAACGAACGGTGAGCTTCGAAGCTCTGGAATTCTGGAATTAGGGCCGTGCGTGGTGGAGGCAGAGAGATAGGGATTTTGATTTGGGGCTTTTTCACGCTTCTGTCATTTTTTAACGTCAAATTGACGGAAATACTAATGGTGTATAAAATAGTGAAGGTTTGGGACTAAATCGGGTCATTAAATTAATTTGGGACTAAACCGGGCAAGACCAAAAACAAATGGGGCTAAACCGAGAATTTTCTCTGTTTTTTTTTATCCAACAAAAAATTTTATGAGACAATCTAGCTCACATGTTAATTTTATAAGATGATGGATCTCTTATTCAATCTAACCCATAAAAATTAATAATTTTTATGTCAAAAATATTATTTTTGATTTTAGTCTTTAGATAAGGGTCGGTCAACTTAACTCGTCTCATAGAAAAAATTTGTAAGACCGTCTCACAAAAAATCTGCTCGTGTTACCCTGCACACTAGTGTGCAAGGAAACATATGCGTCCTGTTGCATACTTTCTTGCTCGCAAACGCATGATTGACAAGTTTTAATAAATGATGAATAAAGTATCGTTCCCATGAGGAGTATGCTTGAAATTTATATTAGTGCTTGTAATTAAAATATGCTAAATTTTATTTAGAAAATTAATAATGAGATTTTTTCAAATTCAAAAAAAATTAAATAAGAAAACTAATGAGCAAATAACACACGAGAGAAAATCAATGATAGAAAATATCTAGATGATTTGATTTCACTTAGTTTTGACAACGACTACTTCTAATTAATTTATGCTCATGAATTTATTTCGTTTAATTAATAGCCAAGAACACTTGAGTATTTCTATTTCCCTCTCCCGAGCAACAAATAGAATGTATCAAATAAACTTTGATTTCAATATTCCTATTAAAAATCTAAGCTTAATGATATATGATAAACGATATTCTTCCACAAGCTCTATTAAAGTTATACACTCTCCCGAGCTATAAATATATTAACAGTATATTTTCTAATGATCCTATTTAAAATCCTCTCTCACGAGCACCGATTTTAAATAAATATGATAATTCAATTATTGATCAGGTAACTGAAAGACAGTCAATTCTAGAAAGCACAATTAAATTAAAAGAATTCAATTCAATAAATTAAAGAGTCATAGAAGTTGTTTCCACCAAGCTATATCATCCTCTAGACTTAAAAGTTTAGTTCATGATGCAATCTAAATAAACACAAATCATGTTTAAGAGTTTAGACGTTAAATTCCATAATTTAAGAAGTAAAGATAAAGAGAAACAAAGGCATGCATCTTTCGTCTTCGATCATTTCTCTTCGCTTACGAGTTCTTCAAGATGTGCAGCTTTCTTCTCTCCTTCCTTTCTCTATCTCGTGCGTTGCTGCTGTCAAATCTGTGTGTGTCTTGTGCCGCGTCCAGCCCTCCAAATCTGTGCGTGAGTGTGTGTTTTTATATAGGGTAGAGTTCTTCTCGAAGCCCGACGAAAGCCCACAAAGTCGAGTGTTTTGAATGTCCAAAACTCTACTTCTAACGTGCAGCTTTTCTCTCGTATTCTCTCTTTGTTGCTGCTGTGTGCGTGAGTTTTCTGTGTGTGTGTGGTGTGCTGCTGATATATATGCGGCCGTCCTTCCCAGCTTGTTTATGTCTCAACATCCTCCTTTTATGTTTCCTCGAAGCCCAACAAGTCCGAGAATTTTCAATTTCTGAAAATCTGCTTTCCTAGTTGTGCATGCAGCAGCAGCGCTGCTGCCCTCTTCTCAAGCGCTGCTGTACTTTGCTCTCGAACACTCGGCGTTGCATCTCTTCATTCCAAGCGCTGAGTCGCTAGCTGTGTTTCTCTTCTCCAGGGCGCAGCTGCGCTGCCTATTCGTCAATGTAGCGCTGCTGTTCTTGTTCATAGCACAGAGGCGCTTCTTGTTCGATGCCAGGGCGTGGGCGCTACACGTTGCCTTCCATTTCACCATCTGCGCACCATTTTTTTTTAAAATCATACCCGAAGTTTTAGCTGTCGGATCGAGTTGAAATTTTGACAGCACCTATAAAAAAATTTAAAATTCATTTTGAACAGTGGAGATCGGATTTTGATTTCTCTAGCATCTCCGATAATTTTTGAAAGTTTGCTGCTCCGTAATTTCTTTTTTCACCTCATCTCGGTACTTAACTTCCAATCCTTAAAAATCACAAAAACAACAACAAATATGCATAAAATCACATCACAAAATCCAAGTCAAATCATACGTAAATTAAGTGTATAAATTTCACTTATCACGTCCCTAGTGGCGGAGCCACATGTTGGATCACTCGGGCTTTAGCCGGGGTGGCCTAATTTTTTTATTTTTATATACATAAATTTTATAAAATTTTGGATTAATTTGATATTACCTTGGTGACCCAATTTTTTTAATTTTTATATATATAATTTTGGATTAATTTGATATCAGCCTGAGTAACTCGGTTCAAAAAAATAAAAGATTTTGAAATTTAAAATTTTAGTCTAGGAAGTTTTTTTTAATACTGGCTCCACTATTGGACGTCCCAACTTGCAGTGTCATTTGTTTTTATATAAAAAAAAATTGTTCACCTGAACATATTAAAGAAGTTCGATATATATATACAAATATGGCTAGAGAGATTTGCTATGGTGAGCAAGTAGCAACCACAGTGAGAATTTTTGTGAGCACCTACTCATGTAACGTTCACCTATTAAGATGCCACATCAGTGGTGCTAACGGGTTCTCACGGTGGTTGCTAACCATAGCAGAACTGATATAGTTTTGTTATGCTAGCTGCGATCACTTATCATGCTCACCTAATGTGCCCACTATAAGGTGATATTATTGGCTGCACAATTCATCATATTGGATGCACAATTCATCACATCCAATGATTGAATACCCTTTCATGTTGAACACATTAGGTGGACATGATATATATATATATATATATATATATATATATAAACTTGCTAAACAAAGAAATAAACAGAATCTATTTGGAAGATCCACTGCTAAGAATAGATTTGGCACATATTTATAATGATGGCACGCACATCCACCACCCAACATGCACACACATGTACGTGTACATATATGTAGACTGCAGTGGATCAATAAAAATTTGGGTGAAAAAGGTAATCTTTTTTTTGGACAAAAGTCGCACTTTCTTGAAAACTTCAACTCCATAATACAATTATTCTCCCTTTACTTTTACCATTTACCGTTGCATTTAATACAAGTCTATATTGTTGGGAGTACAAATGTACAATAATTAACTATTTTTTAATGTATTGACAATATTTGAGGAGTTGTACAGATAAAAATATTTGAGCTAATCGTTAGTTAAATGTAATTTTTGGTAAAACATTAATCGCTAAGTTGAGCATATAGTTAAATGTAATTTTTGGTAAAACATTAATCGCTAAGTTGAGCATATATATGCTCAACTTAGCGATTAATGTTTTACCAAAAATTACATTTAACTAACGATTAGCTCAAATATTTTTGCTAAGTTGAGCATATATATATATATGCTCAACTTAGCGATTAATGTTTTACCAAAAATTACATTTAACTAACGATTAGCTCAAATATTTTTATCTGTACAACTCCTCAAATATTGTCAATACATTAAAAAATAGTTAATTATATATATATATATATATATATATATATATATATATATATATTTATTACTAGCTAGATTATGATTGAAGTAATATACACTTAACTAAAAAATAATATATAATTTACTATTTTATTAAATTAAATAAATTACTCTTTTAAGATCATGCATGTTGAGAAATTACTAAAAAAAATTTAAAAAAGACATATCTACAATATCTATTAAGAAAATATATATATATATATATATATATATATATATGTGTGTGTATGTAATGTATATACTATATATGATATGTGATCTGATCCTGTAATAGGAATCCAATGCTTATGATTTTAGTGTCCAAAACCCAATGATATTTCCCCACCGTTGCACTCGAATTGGGATTGTGCTTTAAACATGTAGAAGTGGAGGTCAGACCATTTATCATTAGGGTACCCATCACCAAAATAAATAACCACTATAACATTCATTCAAAAAAATAAATATAATAATATAATGAGTAAGTCTTGTTGAGATGGTCTCACCGATATTTATCTGTGAGTGACTAATTCTGTTCAATTATATAAAAATAATATTTTTTTCATTGATAATCCAAATAAAAAATTTATATTACAAAATTTATTTGTGAGACTATCTTTCATGAGTTTTTATTTTTTATGATAATTAATTAATATTAATAATATATGTTTATATTTTGGGCCCCGAAAGACATCCAACATTAATAGTATCCCAACGGTTGACTTTACTGTTTTAAATAATTTCAAATTTCAATAAAGTAGTTCGTTAATTTTATTTTTTTAAAATAAGGAGTTCGTTATTATGCATTAATTTCACAAAGCTCGCATATTTCATAAAATCTTTTCTTATATATTTTATTTTTCAAACAATTTTTATTTTACAATTTTTTCCTGCCACAATGAAAACCCCCTCTTAATGTGCTGAATTAAGTTAATTAATCAATCACCCTTTGTTTTAAAAAAAAAAAAACAAATTAATTATATGACAATGAGGTTTAACGAATATTCTTAAACATAGTGTGCTGGATTTGATTAAGTTCACAAATATTTAGAGGTATGCAAGCAAATTCACTTCAGATGAAATTGACTTACCCTTATTTCCCATAGAGATTCATAATTTATAATAAAGTACAAATTTCACCCTCAAAACCAAATTATATCTTCTAGATGAATGTAGTATTAGATCTATATACATAGTTTTGATCCCCTGCAATATCCTAGTGTGCAGGTGATTCGTGATCAGCAACGGCTAAAACATGGTATATATATAATATATGTGTGTAACCGATAGAGATGTTAATTTTTCAAAATACAGGTTTCCACTTAATTGAGCTACATGCACACACACATATATAATATTAAAAGTGAATACAAGATGGAATGCAGTGAATTGAGTTGAATAAATAAAACTCAAATAAAATAAGAAGATGCAGAGATACCAGGAATATGATCTTGATTCTTTGAGCTAGCTAGCTGGCTGGCTAGGGTTTAATGGACGTTGAAGAGGAGTTCTCAAAGAGAAATTTACAGGGCTAATTTGACAAGCTGGCCGCCTCGCTCGCCTCGCCTCGCCTCCGATCCGATCCGCCGTTGGATGATCAGATAGATGGAGGTGGACAGAATGCCAAAGTACCTCTGCAATATTACTCCTGAGAAACCCTACATCACACACACATATAATAAGACCAGAAAGATGCGGTAGGTAAGTTGCTTCTTTAATATATAATATCATGTGTATATGAGTCTCTGTGTACGTATATATGTGTGTGTACATATATTGGTCAAATTTAAAGCACATTTCTATATATATAAAACATTTTGGTCATTTAAATTCAATCGAAATCTAGTTTGTAGGAAAAACAATGAGAATGGAATGGGGAGTATTTTAGAAAAAGCCGAGAGTTTTACCAACATCCTTATACTATAAATAAAGTAATAGCTAGGTAATTGTTCACTAAAAATAGGTATTGTAATATATATATATGTGTGTGTGTGTGTGTGTGTGTCACAAAAACTCCTGTGAGATGTCTCATAGGTCAGTGACACGAATATCTTATTTGGATCACACATGAAAAATTATTATTTTTTATGCCCAAATTATTATTTTTTATCATAAATATATGTAAGGTTGATTCGTCTCACGGATAATAATTCATGAGACCATCTCTGTGAAGATTCAAATTTCAGCAGCATTACAAGGAAACAAGAAACAATAACCAGCTGAACATGGGGAGTTGTAATAGTCTATAACAGCAATCAAGAAGTTGAAACTGATGAAATATACTATATATTTCGAAAATTCCAGGCAAGGAATTGTAACAGCTAGCAACCAAGAGTTGTAATAGCTGAAATGATGAGGAATCATGGTTGTTAATGGGAATTATTGGCCATTAATGGGAGACCCTTCAGTTGTTAATTACATCCTATAAATAGTGGCAAATTTTGAAGGGAAATCACACCAATTTCGAGCACCCCAATCCTCCATACTCGAGCACCAGCAGCAGTATTTTAGGCTCTGATTTCTGTTCATTTTGATCTCTAGTTTTCAGCCATTTTTAAGCATCGAATTGCTATCTAGTTAGCAAGGATTCAAACATCTGGATTTCTACCCTTTCAAAGATCAGTAGCATCAGTTTGATAGAGCGAAGCATCAAGTGTTGCCCAGAAATCTCGAGGTGCGGCATTGGTTCGAAGGAGCTTTCTATCCAAAGTTCGAGCAGAATTTATGTCCAAGATCGAGCATAATTTTTGTCCCAGTTTCGAGCAATCACCTACATCAACCTAAGCCAGAAAGCTATCCAAAGTCAATCCAAGAAGCAGCGTCAAAGTCGATCAAGGAACTATATTTTTCTGTCCAAAACCGAGCAGCTTAGTTTCCTTAAGATCAGCAGATTCTGTCTTGAACCTAGTTCGAGATTTGCTCCAGTTCGAGGCTCTCCAACAACATCTACTCCTACACGATTTTCTTGAATATCAATTACTATAAGTGGACTTTTAGAATTCTATTGCGTGATATAAGTTTCTACACTTATATTCATTCTTGAGTGAGTTAAGATTTATAAAGTAAATTACATATGCTTTTGAAAATTCGATCGACATGATATGTATATCCGTTTCACTTTGATTATGCTATTTGTTGGCTATTTGTTATATTATTTGAAGTATGTTAGAGTTATTTGAATTGCACTGTTAAGAGTCGATTTAGAAATGATTAAGTAATTTTGATGATTTGATTTGATGTGGCCCTGATGCGTAGGGTTCTAATAACCGTTCCTTTGGCCTCGTCCCTTAGAGAAGTAACATATAGGGGACTGATCAGTAAACCACGGAAAATGAGAGAATTATCAGTGCAATGTTTGCTTCGTATTTGTGTCAGATTCAGCATATGCTTAATTTGTTTCAAGATTATAATATGTACATGTGTATATTTTGGTGTTTATCATGTCCGATCGGCCCCCACTTGCTGAGTGTTTTTTAAAACACTCACCACCTTATCTTCCTCCTCAGATCTCGAAGATCAGTTGGAAGAGGATGAGCAACATTCATTCTGGGGTTGGTGATCATGTTGTGGAGATATTATTAGTATATTTTGTGTTTTATTGTCGCTTTCGTTATTATCGTTTTCTTATTTTATAAAGACATTTTTGGTTATGAAGGTTATTTTCTATAATACATGGCTTGTTGTTTTACGTTTTAAATGTTAAAAAACGCCGATTAAACGTCTCGGTCTCGGGGCGTGACAATCTCAAAGGAGATCTACTATATATATTATATAATATAATATAATAGTGTTGCCTTGCACACTATCATGTGCAATTTTTTTCGTTGGACGGAATGTTTTCACGAATATCATGCAAACATTTATTGCAATAGGTTTATCGAGAATGAACGATGTAACATTTCCACGAGATTTTCCCATTCACCATGCAGCCGCGAACATCTTTGTAAATTTAAAAAAAGCATGAAAGGTGCACACTACAGTGTGCGGGATAACAACATTATATTGTCTGCAATAGATATCTATATGAATACCGGCTGAAATGATATAGTGTACCTCCAACAGTTGGACGCAACCATCATGTTGATGGAACTTCAACTTTAAAAGTTATGGGAAAGATTTGAAATTTTTAAATCCAAATTATAGGTATCCAAGAAAAATAAAATAAATTGGAAAGTGGAAAAAGGAAATTAGGACAACCTCTGCCACCATCCGCCATCATATAGTATATTAAATTGAAATGTGAAAAATATTTTTGAAAATATATATACATATATATATAATACAAAATGTCAACAATAATAATATATTATAGCTTTTGTGGATATAATAATAAATTAAAAGATTTAGTATTACGACTTTTTTGGATTAGAGTAGTGGGATTCTTTTCTAGAAAGAGGATGCATGAGCGTGCATGGTGTTTGTACGGACTGTTGGAGAGGTTGGCTTCATGTATATCATGGGGTAGGCAAATAAGTAAAAGCAAATCATCTTTATTAGATTTCACGAGAAACTAATTTTTTTTAAAAAAAATCCAACGGAAAATTACGGTTTATCCCGTAAGTTACATGTTTTTCAATTTGGTCTTGTTGTTGGTCGATTGAATGTCTTAGTCTATTAAATTTGAACTTTTCGACTTCTATAATTTTTTTTCAGAGTGTTGACATGAAACCAAAAAACGATGTCGTGTCACTAGAAAATGATGACTAACCATCAATAAAATTTTGATTTTTCCAACATCATATTGTCATCATTGCCATGCAAAATGAATGAAAGTAGAAAAAATGCAAGGTAGTGATCATTTAGCTAAGTCGTCGTGAATTACATATAACATGATCAAAAAATTTAAAAAAACATATAGATTACCGGACAAAAAATAGAATTTTTCCAAAATTTAAAATACTCCAGCGTATTTAGTTGAATTTATATAAAAAGAATTCCTTGGCTTCGCTCAGGCAATCATTTAAAACACTAAAGAAAAAGTTGTTGATTTGCATTATTGTACATGTGGATAGAAATATATAAGCCATTAAGCATGCTCTTTCCTTTCTTTTGGAATGCGTAGTTTTCCTTTTCTTTTTTTTAAAAAAAAGAAATTTCAAGGTACAAGTAAGACAAGGTGGAATATCATGTAGATTGTAGAAGAATAATGCAAAAATGTATGCGAATACATGATAAATATAACGAGGCTTTGTTTGAGGGCGTCAACAATTTAATGCTGTTTTTTGACTTGTTGGTAAAGGAGAGTGCAAACTCGGCTGCCATTGTCTCCCCTACCCGTTTATTGCAAGAACCATTGTCTCCCACTTAATATTAATATATATATATATATATATATATATATATATATATATATTAATCTCGTAATTAATAACTTAATATTTTTGGATTATATATATTAATCTCGTAATTAATAATTTAATATTTTCGAGTAATATATATAAGTTGACATTGTAATATTATGTATATATATATATATATATATATATATATATATAATTTGAGAAATTTCAAAATTAGAGATTTCAATTTCGGGTCACAAATATTTAATTTGAGGATTTTTCGGATTTTAAGATTTCAATATCCGAAATTCTTAAATTAAAAGCTTAGAATATTTGAATTGATTATTTCTGGGAGTTAAGATTTTAATTATGAGTTTAAATATGAAACGAATTTAATTAGAAGCAAAGAATTGAAGAAGGACAGATTTGCAAATATTGAAAATTTCAAGGACTAAAATGCGATAAGGTTCGAAATTAGTTAATTTTAATTCGATAATATTTAATTTGAGAATATTTAGAGTTTAAAATTAAATTCTAATATTTTTAAATTATTTAGGTTTGAAACTATCGACTTCGGCATACCATGCAATCTCACAACGTTGCTAACATACAACTCGGTCATCTGATTGTAACGATACGTCATCCTGTACGAAATAAAGCAAGCAGACTTCGTCAATCTGTCGATCACTACCCAAATAGCATCGCATCCTCGAACAGATCGCGGTAGCTTCGTGACAAAATCCATCGAAATGTGATCTCATTTCCATTCAGGAACATATAGACTGTGCAACAAACCACTCGGTCGCTTCCTCTCTGCTTTCACTTGCTGTGTAGTGATCCGCACTGTGATCATCTACTAATCAGAAGCTTAAGCATGCATTTAACTTAATTAAATATAAACGAAAAAATCACATCATAAACTATAAAAGATAAACAGTCCAAGATAATTAAATCTTAAATACAACCAAATCGAATAAATACAGTTAAAATCTTAATCGAAAACTCTTCTGAAGACTCCTGCTACCAAGCCCTGTTCATCGACCAACTATATCTCTCGCTCCTGGTCCACCTAAAAACCTGTCCCGTCGAATGGGGTGTCCGAGATAAAAGCAGGAACGTGAGCGCTAACGACCAGTACGTAAAGTATTGAATATACAGGTCTATATGATACATGCAACATGCAACATGAACTATGAATGCTCTGGGTAAACTGAGATCAAATCTGGAAAATCATGCTCAGTACACAGGAGCCTCAAGTATGCGCACGCTGCTCCGAAGATCCAGTGGGTGCCACACATATTGAACCCGATCTTGGACTATCACCGTCCTGGATAAACCGCACACGATGTCCCGTCGGTTCAGTGGGTGTCACACGGTACCTGATTGTATAATAACAACAATCCTAGGGCTGAGCGACCCTAGAACAACTGGTTATCTCAAAAGGATAACAGGCTCAACATGGTATGCAAATGCCGCATATAAATCATGAACAGTAAATCATGCATATAATGATAGATAATAATGCAACACATAATTATGCAACACATAAACATGTATATTCAGCTGGATATCTCAGTCTGTACTTACGTACCTTAGTTCTACTAGGCAAGCTATACCAGTTCTAAAGTCCATGCCTATAGTCCGCACTGTGATGCAAAATACTCATGCCTTATAACTTTATTCTAAAAGCTTTAACTATTCTATAGCATACTCTCCATTTACTATAAGGAGTCGGAGCTATACATGCGTCCGTCGTCAGCCCGCAGTTGACGACTGCCCCAAAACTTGGGCACCGCTCCGCCACAACCCCGGAGCGCCTGGCCAACCTCTGGACCAAGCCTAGGAAGGCTGGAATCAACCCTAAACCCCTAAAACCAAGCTGGAACCGAGAGAGAGTGTGTGTGAAATTGTGTGAGAAATGAGGCCCTCGGATGCCTATTTATAGGCGGAGTTCGGACGGTTCGAAATGGGTTCGGATGGTCCAAACTACCACTTGTCCGAGCCATTTTGACACCTGGGCTCTGCTGAGTTTGGACGGCCCGAACTGGGTTCGAACGACCCGAACTGGTTCGGATGGCCCGAACTGGTCCGCACGCTCCGAACTGTTTTGGTCCTTCCGAACTCATTTTGGACCCCCTCCCCCGGGACCTATCCTGCCATTTTTGGATGTTCCGGATCTGATTTTCCACTTATTTTCACCAAATAATGACTCCTTAAACATGTTTTGACACTTTTAAAATTATATGTCATTTTCTAACATGTTTAAAATCACTTAATCTTATAAAATGGAACCGGGCTACTACATGCTGATAGTTCAAACATCGGGATACAAATCTCGCAATATCGCTCTTCATCTTCTTCCATCAGAACTGATTCTTCAGATCTT
Organism: Henckelia pumila; assembly: GCF_033568475.1. Taxonomy (NCBI): domain Eukaryota; kingdom Viridiplantae; phylum Streptophyta; class Magnoliopsida; order Lamiales; family Gesneriaceae; genus Henckelia; species Henckelia pumila. The sequence goes on along the minus strand of NC_133123.1, from coordinate 17,546,220 downwards.
TGTACATCTTCCGACCTCCAGGATGAATATTGAACCGACTGCAATGCCTCTCGAACAATACGCTGCCCCAACTCCGTAATATCAGGCACAACAATACGGTTATTCACAAACAAAACATCATCTCTAACCTGGAATTCAGACTAATGCCCAGATCTGAATTTCTCTACTGAAATATGAGTGCTCGTATCAGACTTCTGTGCTTCTTTGATCAAAATAATTAACTTTGGCTTGGCTTGAATAGCAAATACTCTGATAGTTTTCCTATCTGTTTCAAACTCCAAACCAGAAGTGCAACAATCATCGATCAACTGAGAAACACCGATAGTAGAAAGAGATAAGGAACAAAGATTTTGGCTCAAGGCATCTGCCGCTGCATTCGACTTTAGCGGGTAGTATTTGATTTCACAGTCGAAATCCTTCAACAAATCTAACCATCTTCTCTGTCTCATATTCAGTTCTGCCTGTGAAAAAAAAATACTTAAGGCTCTTATGATCATAAAAGATCTCGAAAGACTCACCATAAAGATAGTGACGCCACATTTTCTAAGCAAATACGATCGCAGCGAGTTCAAGATCATGAACCGGATAACGATTCTCGTGCGGCTTCAGCTGCCTAGATGCATATGTTATCACGTGCTTATGCTGCATAATAACACATCCCAAGCCTCGATTATAAGCATCGCAATAAATGGTAAAACCTCCAGTACTAGATGGAATAGAAAGAATCGAAGCACTAGTCAGTCTCTTCTTTAGATCAACAAAACTAGCCTCACAATCTACAGTCCAGATAAAAGGCGCATTCTTCTGAGTCAGCTGTGTAATCGGCTTTGAAATAGATGAGAATCCCTCGATGAATCGGCGATAATAACCAGCTAAACCCATAAATCTTTGGATCTCAGGTACTGATGTCGGTCTAGGTCAATTCGTAACCACTTCAATCTTGCTGGGATCGACAGAAATCCTATCTCCAAAAATAATATGACCGAGAAAGACAACTAGGTCCAACCAGAACTCACACTTAGACAACTTAGCAAACAACTGTTCGGTTCGCAAAATCTGAAAGACGATCCTCAAATTTTTCTACATGGTCAATACGGTTCTTCGAATAGATAAGAATATCATCGATGAAGATAATAACAAACTCATCCAAATAACGCTAAAAGATACGGTTTATCAAACCCATAAAAACCGCTGGAGCGTTAGTCAAACCAAACGGCATGACTATAAACTCAAAATGACCATACCTCGTTCTAAATGCGGTCTTTGGAATATATTCCTCTCGCACTCTCAGCTGATGATATCCCGACCTCAGATCAATCTTCGAATAGACAGAAGAACCCTGCAGTTGATCAAAAAGGTCATCTATTCGGGGTAAAGGATATATGTTCTTTAACGTCTCATGATTCAGTTGACGGTAATCACTACAGAGCCGCATAGAACCATCCTTATTCCAAACAAAGAGGACAGGAGCACCCCAAGGCAACACACTAGGTCTGATGTATCCCTTGGCAATCAAATCCTCAAGTTGTTCTTTCAATTCTCTCAATTTGATTGGTGCCATCCGATAAGGAGCTTTGGAAATTGGCTGAGTACCTGACAATAAATCAATGCTGAATTAGATCTCTCGAATAGGCGGCAATCCAGGAATCTCATCTGAAAAGAAGTCAGCAAAATCTCTAACCACTGGTATATCAACCAATTATGGGCTAGATTTCAGGACATCCACTGCATGGATCAAGAATCCCTTTGCACTTTTCTGTAACAAACGAGTCAACGACAAAACAGATATTAAAGGATTTCTGGATCAAGAACTCTTACTGAATAATTTCCATTCCTCTGTCATCTCCGGTCTAAAACGGACTACTTTCTGAAAACAGTCAACGGTAGCCCTATACTTGGTCAAAGCATCTATACCGATAATGCAGTCAAAATCTGACAACCCAAACACAATACAATCGAAAATAATCACGTTACCTTCGAAACTAAGCTCACAGTTCCGAACCAATCTTACGGATACAATTCCCCTACCCAAAGGTAAAGTAACAGCTACTACAGCACATAAAGGCTCACAAGGCAAGGCATGCATCAAAACAAATTTTTCAGATATAAAATAGTGAGACGCACCCGTATCTATCAATACATGATCAGAATAACCTAAAATAAAAAATTTACCTGCTATAACATCATCAGGTGAAGCCTGAGTCTGATCCTCAGTCAAAGCAAAGACTTGTGCCTGCTGTCTCGGAGGCTGGTTCGCATTCGGGTTACCTCCATGTCTATTCTGTTGCTGAGGCTGAAAGGAGTGAACCGCAAAAGTCTGCCTCTCAGGCTGAGCTGAAGGTCTAGAAGAACTCCCACTCTGAGCTCGATCTTTACCTCGCTGAGGACACCTTAGCAAAGTGTCCTGGCTATTGACAGATATTGCAGTTCCCGAAGACACCTACACATTGCTCTTGGGAGTGTCTGCCTCCACACTTGTTGCAGAACAAAGATGAACATCCAGAACTCTATCCTGAACCGAACTGCTTGGAGCCACTGGAGCTAAAAGAACTGTTCTCTGGCTTCTTGAACTGTTTCCCTTTTTCTCTGAAATGATCCTTTCTGTTACCCCTACTGCTTCCTCTTTCAAACCTCTGTGGTTGGTTTTGATACTGCGATGGCTGATTCTGATATTGAGACGGTTGGTTCTGAGACGGTTTCTGCTGTTGAGGCACAAACGAATCTCCTCTTTGTCTCAACAAATCTGCTTTAGCTCCTTTGACATGATTCATGGCATCCGCAAAATTATCAGGCCTAGTAGTGTTTACCAACGTGTAGATATCAGGGTTCAAACCATTAATGAACTGGTCGGCTTTCGCTTCTTCATTGTCGGAAATGTGCGGTGCAAATCTCAGCAAACTATCAAACTTGGCTAGATACTCCTCGATATTCAAGTTCTCTTGTCTCAGAGTGGCAAACTCGGCTCCCTTATCCTTTTAGTACGAAACTGGGAAAAACTGCTTATAAAACTCAGTTTTGAAAAGATTCCAGTTAATAGTTGTACCTCGATTTTCAATGGCTCTTTTCATCGTAATCCACCAGTTCTTAGCAACACCCCGCAGCTGATGAATGACTAACCTGGTTTGGAGGTCATCTAAATAATCAAGGGAATCGAACAACTGATCAATCTCGTCCAACCAGCTCTCACAGTCAATAGGATTCTCTGTACCCTGCAATATTGGCGGGTTCAACGACTGAAACCTCTTCAGTAAGGTTTTCATAGGCGTCGCTGTGGCATCCATTTGATTAGTTTTGGTACTAGCCTGCTCGTTCAGAGGAGTAACTGGCGGTGGATTTCTGTTAATTACTCGACGAGGACCCATCTGATAATCAAAGGTTAGGACACAAATATCATAATCGCTACAATTCGATGTCCTTAAACCTCTCAGAATTTTGGATACAAGTCGATAAACAAAAACAGTTATATCTCAAGTATTCCATGCTTTATAATTTAAATCACATAATCATGTAATTCAATTAATTCTCAAATAATAAAGCATGCTCGCATGGAATTTAAATAATCAATAAATAACTCAAACACATGCGAGGACCCAATTCAAGCGAACTCGATCTACCCCGCTCACTTTTAGTTCAATCAAGAACTTATCGCTCTGATACCACTTAATGTGAGACCTTGGTTTTAATCATCTAATCTCGGGTTAAACAATAACTAAGCATACAAGATCCAATATTAAAAGCAATAAAAAAGTTTTTAAGAACAGGGCCTCGCTCGATCGGTAAAACTCAACCGATCGAGCGAGCATGGTTTCATACTCTGCTGCCCGCCTCAAGATCAGCTCCGCTCGATCGGTAAAACTCAACCGATCGAGCGGGCCAAGTTTTACAAAAACAAAAAAGAGGCTAAGACACTCTCGCTCGATCGGTCAAACCCTACCGATCGAGCGATGACAGCTCTAAACAAAAACTCAGAAATGAATTCACCAAACTCAACTGATAAAATCATTCAATACAAAATGAGGTACAAAATACATGCAACAACAGCATACAAACCTCAATACTCACATAAACGATACAACAGATATTAAGAAGTTTGAGTTCTAAACATGCTTCAAAACATAAACTAGATTGACATGCTAATTCAACTTCTAAACCGAGTCTCACTTTTATTCCTTGATCCTGATTCTAACCAAGTCTCCGCTGACTCGATCATGCCCCACCTATTGCCAAGTACACATACAAAACAAAGAAACAGCCGGATAACTCCGATGAGAATGATATTCCCAGTAAAATCAACATAACATGTAATTACAAGTAATATATCAATAACATGATATACAGACAACGAATTAAATTTATGTCTTTAAAATCGGTATATCAACTCTGATAATCAAGGAATTGCTGCTATGCTTTTGGGATCCCGAGGATGAGATCACGTAATAACTCACCGACTCTCCCGATCGAGGTGGTGTCACGTATCTCTATCCCTTAGACTTTGATGCGACTATAAGAAGTATGCTAACACTAGGTAAACTTCTACAACCCAGGCCACTCGCAATATAGCCCCCCCAAAATGTCTAAACAAAAAGGGCGTACAGCCCGCTGAAATCAAAGATTTAGGCTCGAGATAAATGCATAAGAAAACGTAAAGCGCCATATACCAAAGTTCAAACAGCAAAATAAAAGTTTTTCATTCTAGAACAAGTATTGATGCAAGTATGTGATTTAAGGGAAAACTCAAGAACCATCTGTCTTGAGTGTTCTATCCCGCTAAAATGATGACTGCTTGTACCTTTCGACTTGAATTGCTCCAACTCTGGATAAGCTACAATAAGAGGTTATATCAAAAGCTATACAACCAAAAACAACAAACACTCAAGGTAAACTCTTTACCGCTCTTCGTCTAATCTCTTCGACGTTCGACTTCTGCTAACTCTGGGCTCAACAAACTTCAAACGAATTTGTACGGAGGTAAAAGAAGATCACAACGACGAACAAACTGAATAGCCAAAAGTTCAACAACTCAAATGGTTCAAAATTCCAAAACTCAAACCGGCGGCATAACAGCTATATTCTGATCAAACCGGAAACACAGACAGAAGTATAGCATCACAAACAACTCAAACCAATGCTAAAACATCAATAACAATTCAAGTCCAACACATCTCAAAATCCACTTTTTTGAATTATGCTTCCAAAAATCATAACAAATCCGAACGACGCTCTATTTCAAAACCGATTGAGAATAATCGATAATAACTATCTCAAGAATGACATAACTGAAACTCAATCGATTCTAACAACATCCGAAAATAGAATTATAACTGATCGTATAAATACTTAAGATAGAACGAAGCTCTCGCTGCCGGGATCGCGAATCTGCCTTCGAAATTAAATTCTAGACGGATCGACCGAAAAATGAAATCAAAGCTTGAAGATGTTGTTTGGAGCTCAAAAATGGAGGAAAGGCGATGGAGGAGAAGGTAGAGTGGTGAAGACAAGTCAAACAAGCCTAGATATTATATAAAATCTCAAATTTGCACTTTAGTTCTTGAAAAATTCAAAAATTGCAAAATAGACCCTGATCAAAATCAAATCGGCTCTTGAATTCTGAAATCTCTGATTATCTCAAATAAACTCAATTAAGATAAATTTTGGGTGTTACAGCATGCTTGCCACATCTTAGACTTTTACTGATCGGAAGTTCAGATCTTTACTTTGGAAGTTGTGAACTCCCACTTCGGAAGCTCCGATCCGCATGAATTTCCACGTGTCTGTACACTCTTGACACGTCAATAATACGCATGACCTGACATACTTCGGAAGGTCCAATATCATGTTCGGACGGTCCGAACCCGTCCTATGCTTCTAAACTGCACCATGTCCATCCGATTAATTCGGTAATCCTCCGAACTCCCTTTGCCTCGGGTTCAATGCTTTCGAACTATTTGACCCATTTTTTTCTATGGACCATTTTTGGATATCCTGAAATCGATTTTTCATTTGTTTTTATCATAATAAAATCTCTTAAATCATATTAACCATTTAAACATGTTTAATTATTTTAATCTCGTAAAACGAGATTAAGTTTAGTGCAGTTAATCTCAAATCTTGTTATTAAAATTAGAAGTAATTATTATTATTATTATTATTTAAATAACTATTATATATAAATATTATTATAATATTTATAAAATAGTTATTATATAATACCAATAAAAACAATTATAATAATATTTTTTTCAATAATTAGAGTTATATATTACTATTAAATATTTATAATTTTAATTATTATAATTAATAGTAACATCTTATTTTATAAATCTAAAAATATTTAATTAAAATAATAATATAATAATAATAATAATATTTAAAAATTATTATTATTATTAGGTTGTGTTTGGTGACATGAGGGTGGTTCGATCCTACAGTGGGGGTGTGGCCACACATCCAAAATCATGTGGATCCCACATCAATCATGTGGGACCCACATGATTTTGGGCCAATGAAAGGCCACTAGCTGCAGAGGGCGTATTACCCCCTCTATAGCTTCGAACCACCCGTGACATGGATAAAGTTGTGATTATCCAACAATCCAGTGTTTGTCTCGTTTTTTCGCGGCACAAGTGATAACCAGCGACCCGTGATTAGGGAACTATTTAGGGATTAAATGGTTCGTTACAATCCAACGCAGCCCCTGGTATTGTTATCCAATTTTGAACAGCACGTAGGATTCTTTTTTGAAAATTACCATTGTACCCTTCGCCCTAACATATCTATCATTCCCTCTTGTAGGGCTAGGTTTTGGAAACAACTAGGACTTTTGGATAATTTAGAATGAGTGTACTGAACTATGGTGAACTATTATCAATGATTAATTGGCTGGATAAACAGTTAGAGTTAGCAATAAGCACAAATACAAGTACGTTTCTGGAAGTTCGAACACTGATATTCTATGTCTCCTTTTTCTCCTTTGCAGAAATAATTCAACTAGAAAATTTTGATCGATATTACTCTATGTACAAATCCACTTCAGTTCGATCAAAAACCTAATGAGCTGAAACCCATAGTAAACTCAAATCACCATTACACCATACGTATTATGTCCAGAAACTGACTTCTAACAGTTTACAAAAGAACTCATTGAAACAAATCAGCTCAATTACAAAGATAAAAAGCCATTCAAATAAAGTGCACATATAATGATATTCAATGATCAAAAACTACAAAAAAAAATGGGTTTCAAAGGCGTTGGAAAAATGTTTGTCGCACAAGTTGCAACGGTTTTTTTCAAAACCGTAGCAAACTTGCGACGGTTTTTTAAAAACCACAGCAAATTTTACTACGGTTTATTAAAAACCGTTCCAAATATGCAATGTATTTTTTTATAAACCGTGGTAAACATATATTAATGCTTAAATAATTTCCAAAAATTTTACAAAATTTCACAAATTCATATTTTGATTTTCTAAAGCATCTACACATCCAAATATCAATTATTAAGCACTGAAAATAAATAAAAAAATCACGATTTAATAATCATGAAAATTTGAATTAATGGTTAAATAATTTCTGAAAAATAACCAACACCTCTAATTGACTCAAATATTGTACCTACAATCAACAATTTAATATATATCAATTATAGAAATTCAAAAGAGCCAAAATCCCAAATTCAAAACCCTAGTATCAAAATTATACCTCAAAGCTTCGAAATAAAACTCCGAACAACCAAAACCACCTTCCTCCCACTCCAAACGGCAGTCAGCGATCGCAAGGGCGGCGAACGACGGCGGCCTCAAAAAACGGGTTTGACGGAACGATCTCAAAAATTAGGAAAATAGGTAACAAGAGAAAGCTTACGTCATGGGCTTTCTGAATCTACGATTATTTTTGAAATCTAGCCACCTACGGAGAAGTTATGGCCACTTGAAGAATCGAAAATGGTGAAGGATCGGAAAGAAAATAAAGAGAAACGGAGTCGGTCGAATGAGAGTGCGTGGAGGAGTGTAGTAGCCCGTAACCAAAATCAGTAATTGAGGGATTAATCATAATTACTTGGGTAAAGTTCGGAAGCTCCGAAGGTGAGTTCGGAAGCACCGATCAGGATCGGAAGCTCCGATCGATATTACGTCAGGCATGACGTGTGGCAAGATCGGAAGCTCCGATCAGGACCGGAAGCTCCGATCACCCCTATCCGGAATCAACAAGTGATATTTTGACACGTGGCAGATCAGGATCTTCTGAAGCTCCAATGGCAGGATCGGACGTTCCGATCGAGGTTCGGACGTTTCGATCAAGGATCGGAAGTTCCGATCGTTGTCTATAAATAGAAGGCCGAGGCTTCACTTTCATTTGCCAATTCCGAGTTCTCCTTTCTTTTATAGTCCTTTTGGAGCTGTTTTAGTCTTCTTAGGCTTGGTCCGGAGGTCGGCGAGGCGTTCGGTAGTCGTAGCGGAGTTGTGCCCAAGTTCTGGAGGCATCGAAATCAAAGGGCTAACGACGGACGAAGGTATAGCTTTTGCTTCCTATAAATATTTAGGAGTATGCAATAGCTTAGTTAAGGCTTTTAGAGCACTTTAATGATAGTAGTATCATTTGGCAGTGTAGAGCAGACTATAGGCGTGGACCTAGAGTTGGTAGAGCTTGCACTGTGTTGAGGTACGAAAGTACTGTTCGAGATATCCTGACTGAGTATGCATGTATTATGTGACTGCATGATTTATATGCCATGATATTATGCTGCATTCATTTGCATCTTGATGTATCTCTTTCGAGATGTCTGTTAGTAGGGTTGTACCCTATCCTGTTAGTGGATGGACTTCCATCGATTTGGGTCCGGTGTATCCACGGTTATCTCGGTATGAGAGCCACCTCCTGAAGTGACGGCACAGCGTGCTACATACCAGGGCCCGGTCTGTTTCTATTATCTGATCCTTGACCTCGAGTCTATAGGGAGTTCACTTTGCATGCATGTATATATACTCTCGCACTGAGCGTTTTATGCTCACGTCTCGTACTCTGTATTGGACACCCTACTCCATGGGGCAGGTTTGCGATTGGACGAGGAGGGTGGATCCAGGAGGGGCTAGTCAGTGGTTAGCCAGCTGGAGCTTCGCTTAGGTTTTATTACTGTTGTTTTGGGTTTATACAACTATTCGATTTGGTTGTATATTATTGGATAAATTACAGATTCCTTTACTTGGGATTGTATAATGTTTTTGGTTTCCGCAGTTTTATTCTGATATCTGTTTAATTAAGTTAATTGCATGCATAAGTTCTGTTTAGTAGGCGATCCAGGTAAGGGTCACTACATTTATGGTATCAGAGCATGCAAAAGAATTCTTGGGATTTAGTCTCATCTTGAGGTATTTTTGTAGATGTCAAATCGTGACGACCGGAGTTCTCATGGCAGTGTTGGTGGGCGTTGGGGTGATGCCGACCGGGAGCCTCATCGAGAACGGCGTCATTGTCACCATGACGACGAGCGTTTCACTGTGCGTCGATTCTTAGCTATGGGTCCTAAGCCCTTAGTTAGAGGTGAGTCTCCGAAGGATGCGGAGAACTGGTTAGACCGCATGGAGACGACTTTTCAGACTTTCCAATGCACCGAGGAGCAGAAGGTGGAGACCCTTGGCTATCTTCTGGATGGGCGTGCGCGCAGGTGGTGGAGGTTTACTTCTGCACCTTTTGTTGCGGCGAGAGGAGTGGCCACCTGGGCCGAGTTCCGCACAGCTTTCCAAAGCGGTATTTTCCTCCTTCACTCCGTCAGTCGAAGGCAGGCGAGCTACTGAGTCTGAGACAGGGAGCCATGTCTATCGATGAGTATCAGCAGAGGTTCTTTGATCTGCTATCCTATTGCCCCGAGATTGCTGATAGTTCAGAGATGAAGTATAATCTGTTCCTTCAGGGCCTTAACCCTGAGATTCATGACCGTGTGGCGGTTGGCGACGACATGTCCTACGAGGGTTTGGTGAGCCGTTGTCACCAGGCGGAGGACAGCATTCGGCGGAACAGGTCTTTCCCTCAGTCGAGGCCTGCTAGTTCTTTGGGTCCCCGTGCCCAAACTTTCAAGAAGTCTGGATCTTCTTCTTCCTCTGGTTCTGGAGGTGTTGTTCGTTACGGTAAGAAGGACAAGTGTGATCATTGTGGGAAGAACCATCCATCCGACAAGTGCCGTAGAGCTTCTGGAGCTTGTTTCCATTTTGGAGAGACTGGTCATATCCGGAGGGATTGTCCACTGTCTGGGGGAGGCGGTTCTGGTTCTGGTTCAGGATCGGGTTCTCAGGCCACAGTACAGCAGAGGTCACAGGGACAGTCTGCTGGGAGTTCTCATTTGAGGCCACGAGCTTCTGGCCAGGTGTTTGCCCTAAGACATGATCAGGATGTGGAGGAGAATGAGAAAGTCATCGCAGGTACATTTCTGCTTTATGGTATACCTGCTCTTGTACTTATTGACACTGGTGCATCTCATTCCTTCATTTCTGCACGTTTTGTTAAGAGACATAAGTTACCATGCATTGCACTAGACGTAGTGATGTCTGTTTCTACCCCGACGGGCCAATCTGCTTTGGCTAAGCGTCTAGTGATGGGTTGCCCTTTAGAGTTCGAAGGGAACATTCTGTTAGCGAATCTCATGGTCCTGGCGATGGACGACTTTGACTGCATTCTGGGAATAGATATGTTGACTACCTATCGAGCTTCAGTGGACTGCTATCAGAGATTAGTACGCTTTCATCCGGAGGGGAGCGAGAGCTGGTTTTTCTATGGTGAGGGAGCGCGACCCCCGATGCCTTTGGTATCAGCTTTGAGAGCCTGTCGAGCTCTGGAGTCTGGCGGGGAAGGCTACCTTATCTATGCAGTTGATTTGTCCGCTGAGAGTTTTGGGTTAGAAAGCATTCCTGTTGTGGATGAATTTCCAGATGTGTTTCCTGATGAGATTCCGGGTTTTCCTCCTGCTAGGGAAGTAGAGTTTGGCATAGAGTTAATGCCGGGTACTTCGCCTATTTCTAGAGCACCGTATCGTCTGGCCCGTCAGAGATGCGTGAGTTAAAGAATCAGCTACATGATCTTTTGGACAAGGGGTACATTCGTCCTAGTGTATCTCCTTGGGAAGCTCCTGTTCTCTTCGTGAAGAAGAAGGATGGGTCGATGCGGCTGTGCATTGACTATCGGCAGCTGAATCGAGTCACTGTGAAGAACAAGTATCTGTTGCCTCGTATCGATGACTTGTTCGATCAGCTGCAGGGCACTTCAGTTTACTCCAATATTGACTTGAGATCTGGGTATCATCAGTTAAGAGTCCGTGATCAGGATGTAGCCAAGACTGCATTCCGTACTCGCTATGGGCATTACGAGTTCCTAGTGATGCCATTTGGTTTGACTAATGCGCCGGCTATATTCATGGATTTGATGAACCGTGTCTTCAGGGAGTACTTGGACAAGTTTGTCGTGGTCTTCATTGACGACATCTTAGTGTATTCGCGTAATACGGAAGAGCATGTTTCTTACTTGCGGTTAGTACTGCAGACTCTTCGAGATGAGCAGTTGTACGCCAAGCTGAGCAAGTGTGAGTTCTGGATGGATAGAGTGGTCTTTCTTGGCCATATCATATCCAGGGAGGAGATTTCTGTTGATCCAAGCAAGATTGAAGCAGTACTTAATTGGTCGCGTCCGACGACAGTTGCTGAGATCCGTAGTTTTCTGGGTCTAGCAGGGTATTATCGTCGCTTCATTCTGAACTTCTCTCAGTTAGCTCGACCGTTGACGCAGCTTACCCGCAAGGGTGTGGATTTTGAGTGGTCCTCCGAATGTGAGGAGAATTTCCGTGAGCTTCGACGGCGGTTGACTTCTGCGCCGGTGTTGGCATTACCGTCAGGATCTGGAGGGTATGTAGTTTACACGGATGCTTCTCTTCAGGGGTTAGGCTGTGTCCTGACTCAGAATGGGCATGTGATCGCATACGCTTCTAGACAGCTGAAGCTTCACGAGGACAACTACCCAGTCCATGATTTGGAGTTAGCATCCATTGTGTTCGCTTTGAAGATCTGGCGTCATTATCTGTATGGCGAGAAATTTGAGATCTTCACCGACCATAAGAGTCTCAAGTATTTGTTCACTCAGGCGGAGTTCAACATGAGGCAGAGACGTTGGATGGATTTGCTTAAAGACTATGATTGCGAGATTAAGTACCATCCGGGAGCTGCTAATCTCACCGCTGATGCTTTGAGTCGCAAGGTGCAACTATCCGCACTTCAGACTTGTTCGATGTCTAGTGCGATCAGTGACTGTTGTACTTCAGGTTATACCTTCAAGCATAAGAAAGGTATGCAGTGTATCCAGATGTTTGCGATATTATCTGAGCCAGCCTTGTATTCGCGGATCCGAGATGTTCAGATGTCCGATTCGAAGACCCAGCGTTTAGCTCGTCTAGCTAATGAGGGTAGCTCATCTGGATTTCATTATCAGTCAGATGGCTTTCTGTGTTTGTCTGGTAGGCTTGTGATTCCGCAGGATGAAGAGTTGCGAGAGGAGATTTTGTCTCAGGCGCATCGCACTAAGTTGAGTATTCATCCTGGGAGCAACAAGATGTACAAGGATCTACGTACTCGTTTCTGGTGGAAGGGAATGAAACGCAGTGTTTATCAGTTTGTTTCGAGATGTTTGGTGTGTCAACAGGTCAAGGCAGAGCACCGACGACCTGGAGGATTGCTTTACAGTCTGCCTATTCCTGAATGGAAATGGGAGTTTATCACAATGGACTTTGTGACCCATTTGCCGGTATCCCCGAAGAACTGTGATGCTATCTGGGTTGTGGTGGACCGACTCACCAAGTCAGCGCATTTCATTGCCTATAGCCGAGAGTACTCTGTGGATCGCATGGCACGGATGTACATTCAGGAGATCATCCGACTTCATGGAGTGCCTGTGAGCATTGTCAGCGATCGGGACCCCAGGTTTACTTCTAGATTCTGGGGGAGTGTTCAGCGTGCGATGGGTACTACTCTCAGTTTGAGTACAGCCTATCATCCGGAGACTGATGGTCAGTCAGAGTGCACTATCCGTAATTTAGAGGATATGCTTAGAGCGTGCGTCATGGATTTTGGTTCAGCCTGGCAGGATCATTTGCCGTTGATCGAGTTCGATTACAACAACAGCTATCATAGTAGTATTGGGATGGCACCTTTTGAGGCGTTGTATGGGCGACGTTGTCGTACTCCACTCTTCTGGGAAGAAGTGGGGGAGAGACAGGCTGAGGGACCGGAGTTTATCCAGCAGGCGATAGACATTGTTGATCAAATCAAGAAACGGATTAAGACTGCACAGGATCGTCAGGCCAGCTATGCTAATATCAAGCGTAGGACTTTGCAGTTCGAGGTCGGGGAGAAAGTGTTTCTGAGAGTGTCACCTTTCCGCAAGATTCTCAGATTTGGCCTTAAGGGCAAGTTGTCTCCCAGATTTATCGGTCCGTTTGAGATCTTGGAGAGCATTGGCGATTTGGCTTATCGACTAGCTTTGCCACCGCATCTATCCAGTATTCACGACGTGTTCCACGTATCTCTGTTACGACGGTATGTGGCGGATGAATCTCATATTCTGCAGCGATCTGAGGTTCAGGTAGACAAGGATTTGACTTATGTTGAAAAACCCCTTCGTATCCTGGATTATAAGGATAAGGTTTTGCGGAACAAAGTCATTCCTTTGGTTTTAGTTCAGTGGCAGCGCCGAGGCACTGAGGAAGCTACTTGGGAGCTCGAGGACAGGATGCGTAAAGACCATCCTGAGTTGTTTTGATTTCATTCTTTAAGTTGTATTCAGTTGCAAACTCTATAAACGTTTGATTTGAATAAAGAATGTTTCTGATTTTTGTATTTGCATTCGGTACTTAAGATCTGATTTCGAGGACGAAATATCTTAAGTGGGGGAGAATGTAGTAGCCCGTAACCAAAATCAGTAATTGAGGGATTAATCATAATTACTTGGGTAAAGTTTGGAAGCTCCGAAGGTGAGTTCGGAAGCACCGATCAGGATCGGAAGCTCCGAACAGGATCGGAAGCTCCGAAGGTGAGTTCGGAAGCACCGATCAGGATCGGAAGCTCCGATCGATATTACGTCAGGCATGACGTGTGGCAAGATCGGAAGCTCCGATCAGGACCGGAAGCTCTGATCACCCCTATCCGGAATCAACAAGTGATATTTTGACACGTGGCAGATCAGGATCTTCGGAAGCTCCGATGGCAGGATCGGACGTTCCGATCGAGGTTCGGACGTTCCGATCGTTGTCTATAAATAGAAGGCCGAGGCTTCACTTTCATTTGCCAATTCCGAGTTCTCCTTTCCTTTCTAGTCCTTTTGGAGCTGTTTTAGTCTTCTTAGGCTTGGTCCGGAGGTCGGCGAGGCGTTCGGTAGTCGTAGCGGAGTTGTGCCCAAGTTCTGGAGGCATCGACATCAAAGGGCTAACGACGCACAAAGGTATAGCTTTTGCTTCCAATAAATATTTAGGAGTATGCAATAGCTTAGTTAAGGCTTTTAGAGCACTTTAATGATAGTAGTATCATTTGGCAGTGTAGAGCAGACTATAGGCGTGGACCTAGAGTTGGTAGAGCTTGCACTGTGTTGAGGTACGAAAGTACTGTTCGAGATATCCTGACTGAGTATGCATGTATTATGTGACTGCATGATTTATATGCCATGATATTATGCTGCATTCATTTGCATCTTGATGTATCTCTTTCGAGATGTCTGTTAGTAGGGTTGTACCCTATCCTGTTAGTGGATGGACTTCCATCGATTTGGGTCCGGTGTATCCACGGTTATCTCGGTATGGGAGCCACCTCCTGAAGTGACGGCACAGCGTGCTACATACCAGGGCCCGGTCTGTTTCTGTTATCTGATCCTTGACCTCGAGTCTATAGGGAGTTCACTTTGCATGCATGTATACTCATACTCTCGCACTGGGCGTTTTATGCTCACGTCTCGTACTCTGTATTTTTCTGGACACCCTACTCCATGGGGCAGGTTTGCGATTGGACGAGGAGGGTGGATCCAGGAGGGGCTAGTCAGTGGTTGGCCAGCTGAAGCTTCGCTTATGTTTTATTACTGTTGTTTTGGGTTTATACAGCTATTCGATTTGGTTGTATATTATTGGATAAATTACAGATTCCTTTACTTGGGATTGTATAATGTTTTTGGTTTCCGCAGTTTTATTCTGATATCTGTTTAATTAAGTTAATTGCATGCATAAGTTCTGTTTAGTAGGTGATCCAGGTAAGGGTCACTACAAGGAGAGACAAAATAATTATATGTATATGTGCGACGGTTTGAAACCGTTTCAATTATATACGACGGTTTTTAAAAAACCGTCGCAATTTATTATCCCCACGGCTCAACCATTAATTCCATTAAATAAATATTTACGTGTCACAACGCAATAACATGCTCTTGACAATCAGTATAAAGAAATACATGTACACATCATCATGCAGGATTAATCAACTACTCCCTCCGTCCCATATATAATGTCTTCTTTGGATTTTCACACAGATTAAGAAAAATTTATTGGGAAAGAAAATTTTATATAAATTTCCTATTTTATCCCTATTTAATGTATTAAAAAATGATTGCACAATTTTCAAAGTGTAGTTAATAGGGGTATATTAGTAAAGAAGTGTAAAAAAAAATTACTAAATATGGTATATGACTATATATTTGGGACAAATAAAAAAGAAAACATGGACAATATAATTGGGACGGAGGGAGTAATATTTTTTAAAAAAAATATTTTTTCAGATGGTTTTTCATTAACAATAATTTGAATTTTAAAATAATAAAAACAACAATGATAACATATTTGATGGATGAATATCTTATCCGATGCAACCTATGAAAAGTATAATAGCTAACTCAATTATTGAAACGCGTAAAATTAATGAGACGCGTTGAAAATGGAGAGGTACACATATACATAAATAAATTCCTACAATAGTGTATGTACACTTTAAAAAATATATATTTTATAGTTATATTTTTAAATATACATCACAAATAAATTTTATAAATAGTAGCGATTAAACATCTGTTGCAAATTGCGATATGTATCCAGTATATATATGTATGTATATATATGTATGTATATATATATATATATATATATATATATATAATAAAAAACATTTGATGTGCGACAGTTTTAAAAAAACCGTCGCAATGTTATGCATATATATATTTTTAAATTAATTTGAAATGGTTTTTAAATAACCGTTGCAATATAGTTGCTACGGTTTTTTTTAAACCGTTGCAGTTAAAAACTGTAGCAACTATATTGCAACAGTTATTTAAAAGGAATTTGATATTTACACTCCATTTTTTGTTATTTGCACTCCATTTGTGAATAAGTTTTCACTCTACTTTACACATGAAATGGAGTGTAAATAACACAAAATATAGTGTAAATATCAACTGCCTATTTAAAAATCGTCGCAAATTGCTAATGTTTTTTAAACTGTTGATTTGCGATTGTTTTTGAAACCGTCGTAAAATGCGACGGTTTTAAAATAACTATGGTATTTTTTTGCGACTGTTTTTTAAAAACTATCGCAATGTTTTAATATTTGAAAATTTTACTAAGTTTCCAACGGTTGTTTTATAACCGTTGAAAGTTAAAAACCGTAGAAAAACTTCCGTTTTTTTGTAGTGAGATAAATATTTGTTCAGGATACGTTTGGTATGTGTGATGAGATTATTAATGTAAAGATAAATTGTAGGATAAGTATATTTTTTAATATAATTATGAAATATATTTTAAAAATAATAATTTGTTTGTTTGGTTTTTTGTGTGTAGGATCAAAAGTTGGACTACGCGACTTTTACCAAAATTACCCCTAACTACTGTACATATGGAGGTGAACAGGTGTATTGTTTACGAGGGGGCAAAAGGGTGAGATATTTTATTAAGGTAAAGGGCAAAAATGTCCGAAACAGTACTAATCCCAAACACTGTTTTGCAATACCTTGGTCCACCAATGGATTCTAATAAATCATTTTGTCCCTGACACAGTGAAATAGCACCGGGCCCTCAAATATTTCCACTAACACAAAAAACGAGACAAACGTATTATTATAATCTAAATCCAACGTAATCCTAGCTACCAAACGTAGCCTCAGTGTGTGTAAGTTGTTTTAAGAATATTTATTGAAAAATGATACAATATCTTGAGGAAATTTTGAGTGTACAAAAATCGAGAAAGAATGTCTAGTGTACAGCTATTTGTTAAGATTGAAGGTCCTGAATTAGTCCGAATGTATGTAATTCAAAATATACTATATCATCATACAAATTTTGTTCTTTTACCTTAATAGTGTGTTTGGTGGATAGGATTTGGTGGGAATTTTATGGAATTTGGATTTACAAATACAGTTTTGGTGTTTGGCAAAATAAAATTTTAAAATGGGATTGGTATTTGATGGGATTTCATGGGATTTCATTTAACTAACTGAAATCCTTACAAAATTGGTCGGATTTCAAGGGATTTGAGTTTATAAAAATAATAAAATTATTTCTAACAATAAATTTATAAACTTTAGTTATAGATTTAAGTTTTTCAAACATTTTTTTTTAAAAAAAATATCACTTTCCTAACATTTATGCTAACAAATTCCAATATGTATTTTAACTTTTTTCCAAACACCAAAAAAGAATTTGAACTCCAAGAATTCCAATTCCAATTCCAATTCCAATTCTAAATCCAATTCCAAATCCAATTTCAAATTCTATTTTTTAGGCATCCAAACACACCGTAACAATCCGGCTGAAAATGTATATAGAATCAAACTCGCTGCTTATTAATTTAAACACAACTCGGCTCATTTTTTTAATCAACATAAGTTCAAAATTTTATCTTTAACGTACCATAAAAAAACTATTTTTAAATCTTTCTATTTATAAGAGAATATACAAGGATGTGAGGAAGTTGGTGTGGTGAAATTAATAACTTGATCGCATGATGATGTCAGTGTTGATAACTTCATTGTATGTTCCTACAGTGATGTGGTGATGTTGAAATAATATTTTTTTAATCCATTAAATAATGTTTTTAAAACATAAAAATACACATAAATATAACAATTTAAAAATAAAAATAATTAGATTTAAAAATTACATTAAAAAATAAACATGAATATAACAATTTTAAAATAATATTTTTAAAACAAAAAAAAAACATAATTTTAAAAGCATTACAAAATATTCCAAAATAAAAAAAACACATGAGAAAAAGATAAATGAATTAAACTTGACACAAATAAATAAAAGAAAATGAAAAATAGTGTATTTATTGAAAATTTCATGGATTTTGAAAAATATAACCGTTGGTTTTTTTATTTTTTTTTATTAATTATTCTGATTTTTTTTTACAATTTATTTAATTTATTTTAAATTAAAATCATTTTTTAAAATTAAAATAACAGTTGAAATGATTTGACCATTGATTTCAACCGATCATATCATCTCAACCATCCATGTTTTAAAAAAAATATTTTAAAAAAAATATATTGGTGGGCTTCACCGCCCTGAACCTTTACGCGTGAGGCCACCATCTTCACTACCCGCGGAAATATTCTCGCCCCTTGGAGGGGGCGAGCATTAATTGGGCGATCAAGTTGGGCTTGATCGCCCCAACTTGATCGCCCTCTAAGCATGGCCAAAGGGCCAATTTGAAATTCGATCCAAATTTAAAATATTCATCGCCCATGACCAGTACTTATCGTTATCGAGCTGGAAAACAGATTTGTGTGGAAAAGGATAAAATATGAATCCGCTCAACATTCAAAATTAACTGCAGAGAAATGCCGACCCTTCGTTTCCCACCACCTCTTCTTGATTTTCGCACTTCCCCACATCAATCCACTGCTCTCCTATTTTCTCCAAAACCCTTTTCTTTTTCCCCAAAAAAATCTGAGGATTCCGTTCTCACTCACATTCACTGTCCCGAGTCTTGGAAATGGCGGGCACGGGTTTCTTCTTTCTCGGACAAGAGCAGAGGAATTGAGAGCCTAAAGCAGATCTTCTACAGGCTATTGCGCCGCTTGACCGTGGCGCCGCCGCCACTCCCGAGGATCAACAGCGAGTCGAACTGGTGGGTCGTCGATCGTGTGCGTGCGTTCTTGTTTTTGCAGACTATATATATTGAATGTGTGAATTTAATTTGTTGTTATTAAAATGATTTCCTGTTTAGTTAGATAAGAATGTTCCAACTAAACTTCTTTTTTAAAATCAAATGAGGTTTTGTTACACTCGAGTATAGTTGTAAATTTAGTAAGCATTTTTACCTAGGAAAAGACTAAAATTGCAAAAATAATCACCAAAATATGACAACATTGCATATCAACAAAAAAAAAAAAAAAAAACAATTTTCCCTTTTCATGATGTTGATTTTAGCTGTCATTCAAATTAGTCTACAAACACCTGGATCGTGCTTGTTTTAAGGAAAATGTCGTCGTTTCAGATTGTTGGGAAACTTGAGTCTATGAACAAGGTGAAGGAACCACTCAAGTCAAGTCTACTCAATGGCAAATGGGAGCTTTTGTACACAACTTCTAAGTCGATACTACAAAACGAGGTTCTTAATTTACATCCATTCTCTCTTTAGAATCCACACTTCCATTCATCTGTTTTCCTGAAACGCAATCGAATGTCCATGGGCGGATCCCAAACACTACCTAAGAATTGTTTACTCTTCAGTACCTGCTCATTTATGTTAAAAAAAACCTTATGCAGATATTAGAATATGGTGCTGATACTAATGCACACATTCTCTTTCAATGAAGATTCTAATCGAGTTTTGATTAGTGAATTTCGTTATGGATATTCCGCAGTTTGGGATGATATTACTATTTTTAACATGAAGCTCGTCTTCTTTTTTAAAAATTATATGACAGAGACCCAAATTTCTGAGGCCAAATGGAAAAATCTATCAGGCAATAAATGTCGATACTTTGAGAGCTCAAAATATGGAAACTTGGCCATTTTTCAATCAGGTAATGATATCGCACAGGTCATCGGAGATCAATATCCAAACTTGTTGTTTTGTATAAATGCTCTTATTTCTTGTAATTCCTGTGATAGTTTTGTAGGCTACGGCAAACTTGGTTCCATTGAATGAAAGAAGAGTCGCTGTTAAGTTCGATTCTTTCAAGATTGCTGCTCTGGTATATGAAACTTTGCTACCTATACAATTGCTCTGTAGTTTAGTTGTCCGAGTGATTTGCACTTTACTGGAGCTAGAGCCAGTTCGAGTAGACAACTCCTGCAAGCTCAACCCGGCTCATACTTATTTCTTTTCATGTTTCATAGATACCGATCAAGGCCCGTGGAAGTGGTCGCGGTCAGCTCGAAATCACATACTTGGATGAAGAGTTACGGTAAGATAAGCACACTCATTCATCAGTGACTGAGTTTACAGACTCGCGTCAAATCATCCCCGTTTATTCGATTTCATCTATTCAAAGAACGTGTTTTGTGTTATTTGAGCAAAATATATATAGACATTATTAAAAGCGTGTTTCTTTATAAATCGTGTTGCAGGGTATCAAGGGGCAATCAAGGAAATTTATTTATATTGAGAATGGCTGATCCAAACTACAGGGTACCTCTTTAGCAAAATGAAGCTTAAGAAACAAGAATTGCAGTTTGATCTTGATATTTGTAAAGGTTTCTCGCAATTTGTGTTGTTAAATACAAAAAATAAATAAATAAATAAATAATAAAAAAAATTAAAATCTCTATCTCTCCTATACGATAAGTATATGATAGAATATAACAATATATTATCATCTCTAAGAGTTCGTTTGGATTTTGTAGATATTTTTTAAAATAAGTGTTTTTAAAAGGTACAATTTTTAGCTTCTGAAAAAACTATAATTTTGATTTTAAAAAGTGTTTATTTAAGCATTTTTTTGGTCAATCAAACACCTTATTAACTGAAAAGTATTTAAAAAGTACTTTTTTTACTTGACTTTTGAAACCAAACGTGGCCTAAGTACAAACAGGTTATCAACTTATTTCCATTTTTTATATTTTTTTTATATTTATCTTATCAATTTTTTATTTACTTAATTCTATTTATTATCTTACACATGCATCGTCTCCCGATCACTAGGAATCATTTAAAATTTTAAGATATAGATAGATACAATTGAAATTGAATATAAAAGCACATATAAAAATAAGATTGAAAGATTTAAAAAATATTATTATTAAGAAATTAAAAAAAATACTTTCGTTGATAAATTTATAAAGTGAACATAATCGTAAATTTAAGTAAAATGGTGGATATTATATTGAAGGTTTGGTATGATTTTAATAAGGGTGATTAAATTTATATATTCGATTTTAATGACAAAATTAACCTTACCATAAAGTGGATGAGAATGAGGGGTGTTTAGGGTTTAGTTATTTTTATATATAGAAGGTAATTATGTTTTTTTGTAGTATATTTTTAGTTGGAATAAATTTATCACACCAAATTAAATAGATATATAATCCATTTGTAAAAGCATTTATCATGGGTTCATTGACTTATCATGACCTTTTTAAAAATGTACAAGCATAGGATGAAAGAGGATAATTTATTAATCAATCACTTATGAAGTGTATCAAACTATGCCTATATATATACTATAATATAATATAATATTTTAATTTAGTGTATCAAACTATGTCTATATATATAATATAATATAATATTTTAATTTACTTTAAATAAATAAAGGTAATAATAAAAACAAAATAAAAAGGTTAGTGCCAAATTGCGCGATTTTTAAATGAAGAAAGCGTCGAATACGTGACGATGTTGTGGAAGACACCAACACCCAAAAAACTAGCCAACATTTTGGCTTTCTTCCCGGCCACGATGATGGCCACCGCCTCCGCCGTCTTCATCCAATACTCCGCCACCGTCCCACTGAGGACCATGGCTTTCTCCACCAAAGCAATCCCACCGCAGCACCAATCCTCCGCCCAATCACTGCCACCGCAAGACAAGAAGTCTTTTTCCGTTGCCACCGGCGAACTTTTTCTCGGCATAGCTTCGCGGATTTTAAAGGGTACGGGAGGAGGAGCGCTAAATAGTGAGGGGCCGAAATCCGTGGAGATGTTTGTGGAGGCGCAGGCGGAGGCGGAGGAGGGGGATTGGTGGTGGAGGAAGCGGAGGAAGGATAAAATTGCGGCAGTGGTCGAGGACCCGGTTCAGCCGGATGTTTTGTGGGAGCAAAGAGTGGAAGATGTGGAGGCGGAGAGGAGGAGGAAGGCGGTGACGAGCCCAGGGTTCAGTTTTTCTGCGGCGGGGCTTTTGTTTCCTTACCATCTTGGGGTTGCTCATTTTCTCATTGAGAATGGTTACATTAAGGTGTTTGATTCTTTTTGTTTGTGTTGTTTATCCATTGGCTTATTTACTTGTTTTTTTTCCCTTTCTTTTTTTTAAAAAAATATTTTCCTTGATGCTTATGCTTTTCATTGTTGACCTCTTTGATGGTTCTTGGAGTATGTGACGACAATGTGAGACCATTTGTTAAGGAATCGTATCATTGGTCAAAGTGTGTGTCACCCACCCCTTGAATTGAAATGAAGAATGAGTTTTTCAATCTCATTGGTATTTCTTAAACTACGTTTCATAGTGATGCTGGTACAATTGGGATGTGTGCACATCCTATCTGCCACAACCTTGAGTATTTGATGAGCATTAGAATTTGCTCAACTATATGTAATTTTGTAAGTTAACTAAGAAAAGTAGATAATTTAAACAATCTGTTTTCTGTTGCTCTTGCAAGCATTAGCATTTTTGTGGCTTTCTAATTTCTACGACGACTTTGGTTCATACCGAAGTTTCCCTTATTGTCTATTCTATGTTTCCTTTTTATAAGTAGGATTTTTTTGCCGGAGACAGGAAACAACCCCACTGGCTGGTGCTTCTGCTGGCGCCATTGTTTGTGCTGTGATTGCCTCAGGAGCCAGCATGCACGAAGCCTTAAAGGCTACCAAGATATTGGCTGAAGATTGTAGGCTTCGAGGGACTGCTTTCCGCCTTGGGGTATGAACATCTGCCAACCATGTCTACCAATTACAGGATACAGATTTTGATTGAAGATTTCAGGGCTTGTGGGCTGTTATCTAAATAAGACAGTATTTGAGTTGAAATATTATCTGAAAATAGAACGTGTTATACAACGCAAAATGTTGATAAAACTTAAGGTTTATTTTAGGATTGAAATGTAACTTGGATAGAACAGATGACAAAGAATAGTAATTAAACTTGGCCAGGGGCGTAGATGAAACTTCTATTGTTTTATAAGTTTTTTTAGAAAGGACTAATACCATTAAGCTACATGTGTGTTTTCTATTTTTTCTTTTGCTTCCTGAGTCTTGACAACATTGCATTATATAAACCGTTTCTTCTGATGCTTGAATAAAAAGTTTAGCTTCTTCATTCTATGAACATGTAAGAACCAGGTCGCCAATAGGTAAATAGCTTGTGCTAAGTTTTCAATATAATTTCTGTTGATCGACACAATAATATGATTTATTGGATTGTGCTATATTGGAATAAAGTAGGACTAGCTTGAAGCATGTCTTATTACTGCTTCAGGGTTTTTTTTAGTAAAATACATTTTTTAGTAGAATCGGAGGTTTCACAATCAGGCGTTTAGTGACTTTCTTTGAGTGTCAAATTTCACTGCTTGGAAACTAAATATATCAATGTTATAATTAAGCAACTAGTACCACCCGTACACTCAATTAATTTAAAGTACACAAAATCCTACCTTGTTATACATTGGAGTTTAAGCATTTATGTGGGCATTTATTCTTTTGCATTTTGTTCAGGCTGTTCTTAGAGATATTTTGGACAAGTTTTTACCGGATGACACTCATATCAGATCCAATGGAAGAGTCCGTAGTGAGTATTATTTATACTAGCGTCTTTGCACACGCATATATTGTTTGTATTTTAAAATATTATATTTTGTAGGATGAAAAATTGATTGGAAAAAACTTGATTTTTATTTTAAAATAGAAAATAAATCGACCAAGTTATTAGAAAATTAATTGATGATATATAAAATTAATTGCATTTATTAAGGGTAAATTTGGATTAATGGTAGTTGAGAAGGGTAAATATGGAAGTTCACATAAATATACCAAAAGTAGTTATTATAGTACCCTCTTGCTTTATTAGATAGTAATAGATTCATCTAGCCCTATTGGTAGTGATTCTTCTGTTGGGAGAATCCGGTTTAAATGTATATTTCTTGTTGGCCATGTAGTTTATTATCCATTATGGATAATGGCTACTTTGCTTTGCATGTTGGCACGATTATGTTGTAGGTAGTATTTCTGTTTGACTAGGATGTACTGGATGTTTGCCCAAGTGTTATCTATTTGTGTTAAAACTGTGAATTGTAGTAGCTGATAAGATTTGTCTTTCCATTATGCAAAATAAAGATATTTTACCTATGCAAGCTCTTTGCAAAGTTTGACAAGTTTATTTTGGTTTCATCTCAGTTGCTGTGACACAGATTCTTTGGAGACCCAGAGGTTTGCTGGTTGACCAATTTGATTCTAAAGAAGATCTTATTAATGCTGTCATTACTTCGTCTTTTATTCCTGGGTAAATATTTTTTTTTACTAAATGCACTTCATGTAAATTGGATAATATGTTCAAACTAAAAGTGTGAGTTTGACGCAGTTATCTTGCTCCAAGGCCTGCAACTATGTTCCGCAATAGGCTCTGCATAGATGGCGGTTTGACATTGTTCATGCCTCCAACTTCTGCCGTTCAAACGGTATGCATTTCGCTTTGTTTGTTCAAACTGCGACGGATATGAAATAAGGTTCATCAATAGTTTAAAGATTTTGAATTACTGCATGTTCAAACTGTTGGTTCTTGTTTTTTATGGCCTCAGCGATAATGCAAACTCGGCCTGACATCTCCATAAACTAGAGGCTTCTAGATGAAATAAATGTTTTTTTTTTCTATGCCACAGGTACGTGTTTGTGCATTCCCTGCTGGTCTTTTGGGAATACCTGGAATTGGAATTAGTCCCGACTGCAATCCGGAAAACCGGGCTAGTCCACGACAGGTATTTTATGTGGCCTCGCAACTTGTGATAACTCTTTTCATAACTTTTAAGAAACCAGTTGTCCCAAAAACTCGAGTGAATGAGAGGTGGCTTTGTGATAATTTTGTACTTTAATGCAGCCATGGCGTGAAAATTTTGGTAATAATTTTGAAAACAGCCTTCCCCCAAAAAAAAACACACAAAAAAAAAATCTTTTAAAAAGTTGTCTCGAAGGATAATCCCATAAACAATAGTTTTGAATTTTCAACTTGTTTTGTGACCTCAATTTCTTCCCTGATTTCGCGTAATATATACCAGCTTTTTAATTGGGCTCTGGAACCAGCAGAAGACGATGTCCTTGATAACCTTTTCGAGCTAGGATATGTAGATGCGGCAGCTTGGGCCAAGGAAAATCCCGTAGAGAAAATTGTTGAAGAGGACAGTGCTAACTGCCCATCATAAAACGATACTCATCCACAAGATTGGAGAAGTCGACAGGCAAAACAAAACAATCGATGTTGGAATGTTCTTATTGTTCATCAACCGAGGTTGGATCCTCTCAATAAGCATGATATGCATTAGCATGTCGATTAACATCTTGTGCAGGATCATAAGTTGTGTTGTAGAAAAATGGATGAAACAGTGCAAATTTTAAAGAGAATACAGGGGAAACGCAACCAAGAAATTAGAATACAATATATATATATATATATATATATATATATATATATATATATATATATATAGTTTTGATATGTTGTCCACCCACCGTGTTCACTTCTGTGCCCACTATTGAGGTGATCTTCAGCTATTGGATGTATTGTTAAACTAGTTGTCATCATATTATTCTATGTATTGGGCGATAGAATGTCAATTGTTGTAGCAAATGTAAATCGTCAGTTTCTCAATTGCTGTGTTGTAAATGGCGGTAGACCGCCTCGGTCTCGCCGCAACGCGGACCACCTCAATCTCGCCTAGGAGGTTGAATTTTTAAAACTAGTTTTTATAGATAATTATATATAATCATTAATCATGCAATATATGTATAAATTAATTATATTTATACATAAATAAGTTTCATATAATATTTTATAATTTATACAAAGTACAAATAAATATATAAATATAACTAAGAAAATAATTAATATAGATTCATCATCATATTAATATTAAAAAAATCTATATATATATATATATATATAAATAAATAAAAGTCACCAAAAATAGAAAGAAAATAATTTTCTCGCCCAAAAATAGAAAGAAAATAGTAAAGATAACTTAAAAGTTTTAAAAATCAAATGATATAATATTCAATTTAAAGTTATAGAGTTTAGATAGAGATGATATTAAATATTCAGAAAATAAAATGATATTATAAGTGATAAATTATTTCATATAAAAAATTTAGAGTGTGGATAAAATTATGATTTAATTTTAAAAAATTTAAAATATATTTTATCGTGATCAAACAAAATTTAATTTTTGTTTTGAACGTTGGTTATTTGTCTATCTATGCATTTAAAAATGAACGATACTACACGTACAATGAAATTTATGTATCAACTTTTACAACACAGAAAATTCAATATAAGAATTTATTGTATCAAAATCTCACGATACATTAAAATATTAAATCTCGCGATAAAATAACAAAATTTAAAAATATTTTTATTGTAAATATCGTTGTACAAAATATTTTTTTTATAATTTTAGCATTATCTATTTATATATATATATATATATATATATATATGAACAAAAGTTTGTCATAAATAGAAACATAACATTTTCCTGACCAAAAGTAGATTATAATTGTTTATCATTATCATCATATATTGCTTTGTTTATTTAAATTTATATTTTCACATTAATTTTTATTATATTTAATATAAATAGCTTTTTGTACTAGGTATATGGATTTTATTGTCCCTTATCTTGTCAAATTATTACGTGATCTATATTATTAGTAATTTTTTATATTTTATTTTTTGTCTTTTTAGTTTAATTTTAAAAATTAAAAAATTTTATTTTAACAATTAACATCTTTATCTTTTCAATTTCTTTTAATAAAATACGAGTATTTTATGAATATTAGATAAATAAACTCATAGAATTTTTTATATAATACGAGTGTTTTATTATAATTATTGGATAAATAAATCTCTTAAAAAAATTAAAAATTTTAAATTTATAATATTTGAAAGAATATTTAAATATTTTCTGCAACAAATCAAAACAAAATAAAAAATCCACAATTTTTTTTTGAGATTTCAAAACTTAAAATGGAGAAAAAAATAATTTAGAAAAAATAATTATCAACGAAATATAAAGAATTTTTTCTTTAGTATGTATCAAAATTAAAGCCGATAAGTAATTAAAAATATTATGAACAAACTACGCATAAAAAATGTACATAGCTATATCCAGAGTTACGAAGTACAAAGGTTTAAAAATTTTGAATTCTAAAAATCTGAAAATTTTGATTAATGAGAAAATTGGGTGGATGGTATTGAACAAAATATGTAAGGATAATATGAGGAAGTCAAATATTAAAATAATATATTTTTAAAAAAATTAAGGATGAAATAAATTTGAAAAAAAATATTTTATAAGATGTCAAACAGTTCATTTCGATAGCTTATAAGCACCCTCTAGCCAACATGAATTTAAATCGATTGCAATAGGCTAAATATTTGAAATACTTTGTGATTAGCTCAATAGTAGTGTAAATAAATATTAAGATAAATTTGATTTTTTTTTAAATATCAAATTATCTAAATAATGAAGATGCATTTAAATCCATATATTTAAAATTATTTAATCAAAATTCAAACTTAATTTATTTTTATTTAATTATTTATTCAAGCACTCATATTTACTAATTTACATTAAATTACACAAAAATAACACTCTGTACATCGCACGGGTAGAATACTAATGGGTTGATTCCGATATTATGTTTTGAAAAGTCATGTTTTTTCAAATATTTGATTTTGTTGACCGACTTTTGCTCTTTTCGTAAATAGTGTTTGGAAAAGTTTTTAGGAAGCGCTTCTCAACTTTTTCTTAACAAAAAAAAAACGAAAAGTGCTCTTAAAAGCTCTCTCAAATACTAAATTAACCGTCTTAGACGAAAACGGTATGGCTTCTCGCCCGCGGCCGTCCTTAGAATATTTTCCAATAGTAATTGTTTACTGTTAAATTTTAGCTATTATTATATCAATAAATTAGTGTTTAGTCCCTAAACCCAAAGTCAAAGGTAGGATTAGTCCCTGTCAAAAAAATAGTTGTTTGCACTCTTTGGGATCACATGATTTTTTTCGAATGAAAGTCAGTACAAAACATTGAAAAATTGATACGAATACATAATTTGAGTATCAACTGTTTTAAATCTGGTACTAATGTATGATTTTTTAGTACTCAAATATAGAAACAAATATGATATTAATGACAGATTTATTTTTTTTGGATGAAAATTGGTACAAAATATTAGAAATACGGTACTAATATATGATATAATTTGAATATCAAATGTGTTAAATCTGGTACAAATATATGATTTTTGAGTACTAAGAAAATATTGATATTAATCACACATTTCTCTTATTTGGATGAAAATCGGTACAAAACAGTGAAAATATGGTACTAATATATGATTTTTCAGTATCAAATGTGTTAGATCTGGTACAAATACAAAATTTTTGAGCACTCAAACATATGTTGCAACTTCATATTAATAAAGATGTCCATATTTTATACTCAAAATCTTATTTTTTGTATCCGATCTTGAACAACTAATGCTCGAATATCATGTATTCGTACCATATTTTTAATTTTTTGTAACGAATTTCATACGAGAAAAAACATGTGGGACCAATAAGTTTAAACAAAAAAAATTTCTGACAGGGACTGATGTATTTATGTTTGGATTCAGAGATTGAACACCAATTTACCCTTATCTATTATCTATCTAAATAAATCTAAAAGTGTGAATAAAAGGGTAAAGTTTTACAATTGTGAATCTATAACTTTGTCCTTTTACTCTAGACAAATTTATATAAAAATAAATACATATAAGGATATAAATGTAAAAATTAAATATTGACTAGGACATAAAAGTAATATATTATATTACTTATCTATACCAATTATAAAATCTATACCAATTATAAAAGTGTGAACCAAGGTCAAAGTTTTTTATTGTGTATTTTCAAGTTTGTCCTTGGTTAGTAGACACTTGATAAATTTTATGAGGATACTTTTGTAAAATTAATTATTATAATAAAGTCAAAACTGACAATGTGTGCATATTAG
Source organism: Henckelia pumila (assembly GCF_033568475.1). Taxonomy (NCBI): domain Eukaryota; kingdom Viridiplantae; phylum Streptophyta; class Magnoliopsida; order Lamiales; family Gesneriaceae; genus Henckelia; species Henckelia pumila. Next base: position 17,516,799 of record NC_133123.1, on the reverse strand, counting down.
ATAAGGTTCTAGTTCCCAAAAATATTGATATACCAAAATATTTTAGTTTTTATTTTCTTGTAGATAAAGTGAACATATTTTTTCCACAAAAATTTTAATTAAATTAAATACTTATCCAGATTTCTAAAATATTGAAATATCAAAATACTTTAGTTTTTATTTGTTTGTAGATGGAATGACATATTTTTTCAACAAAAATCTTATGTATTTTAATTTATGTAAGGACATATTGAACTAAATAATTATATCATGAGTTCATAAATATAACAAAATATCATATCTTTAAACTTTATTAATATATGTATATATATAAATTAAATTAAATTACACATCGGTGTTGAAATAAATCAATTCATGTGGAGTCAAGTTTTAATCCAAAATAATAAATAAAAAACAAACCAACACACAAATATCATATATGCAAAAGTTAAAATTTAAAAAATTAACTATTTTTTCTCCTCAAAAAATCTAAAAACTATAACAGTTATTTTATGGGATGATGTTACAATTAACGAAGGAATATTTTTACAAAAGTTGGAGATGAATATCTTCAATTGGTTTTAGCAAAACTATAAGATTAATATTATTTAAATATTATTGAAGTCTATAAATATATATATATGTATATATATATATATATATATATATATATAGTTTTGCTATCCTGCCCACCCACCGTGCCCACCATGAGGTGTCACTCAACTATTGGACGCACAATTCATCACATCCAATAGTTGAGTGCCACCTCATGGTGGGCATATTAGATAGGCACGGTGAGTAGGCAAGATAACAAAATTGTATATATATATATATATATATATATGTGTGTGTGTGTTAAGTGACGTCATTAAAACCAACTTCACATAAGGCTATGTGATCACTTATGCAGTAGATCACAAGCTCATCATCCAGAAGGCTCTGGATCTCTCTTCGATTATGCTGGTGCAACAATATAACAAATTTGATTCTATTTTTTATATTACTTTTTCCTCTTTTATCCTTTGTAATTGTAAATAGGAATGAATTACAATTTCCTCTGTCTTTCTTCTTTTTCACTTTTCCTAACTTGGTATCAAAGCCATGGCGGAAGCCAACTCAATCATTGTGCCTAATCCCAGCACTAATCTCTTGATCCTGAATCCCTCCAACCAAATCAACACTATTAAACTCACCGATGATAACTTTCTCCTTTGGCAACTTCAAGTGTTGGCTGGAATTCGAGGTTTGGGTCTTGATCTTTATATCGATCCTCAGTCGCCCATTCCACCCAGCTCCATCCCAGGTGAGAATGGTACTAATATTCCGAATCCACTCTATATTGATTGGTCTAGACAAGATCAGCTCCTCTTCTCATTTCTCTTAGCCTCCATGACCGAAGGAATTCAAAGTCAGATGATTGGGTGTTCTTCGTCTGCTCAAATATGGATTCGGGTTTCTACTTTATTTGCTACTCGCTCAAAAGCAAGAATGATGCAATACAAACTTCAATTGTAGACACTCAAGAAAGGTAGCCTTAGCATGAAGGATTATCTTGGCAAAATGAAACATTATGTTGATTCACTCGCTGCTTGTGGGCACTCTATATCTGATGATGATCAGATTCTCTATATTCTTGGTGGTGTTGGAATGGAGTACGACTCGGTTGTTGTTCATGTGACCTCTCGCGTTGAATCAATTTCCCCCCAAAACCAGTGGGAGAAGGCCTTGAAACTTCAATACCCAGAAAATATGAAAGATTGCCCAAATGTTTCAAGGAAAACTTTGAATTTAATTGACAGATGAGATCCTTGATTTGAACAGCATTGTTGCCTGTAATAATTATGTCATCGACATAAACAAGGATGTAGATAATCAATTCTTTATCATTTTTAACAAATAGAGAAGCATCGGCCTTTGATTGGAGGAAACCCAGATGTATCAGAGCAAGTTTCAACTTATCAAACCAAATACATACATGATCTGCTGAAAAGAACAAAAATGGACAATGCAAATCCATTACCCACTCCTATGGTCTCTTGGTTAAAGCTTTCTTCTAAAGATGCAGAACCGTTTTCTGATGTAACTTTGTATCGCAGTACCGTGGGTGCCTTACAATATCTCACTATAACAAGACCAGATATTGCCTATAGTGTGAATAAAATTTGTCAGTTCATGCAAAGTCCTTGCCTTTCTCACTGGAAGGCCGTTAAGCGAATTCTCCGTTATCTCAATGGAACATCCAATCATGGAATTCATTTTACTGCTTCCTCTCGACTTTCTCTTCATGGTTTTTGTGACGCAGATTGGGCCAATGATCCAGATGACAGGCGTTCCACATCTGATTTTTGCTATTTTTTAGGTGGCTCGCCTATCACATGGTCTTCAAAGAAACAACCGGTTGTTTCTCGTTCAAGTACTGAAGCGGAATATCGTAGTCTCGCAAATGCCACTTCAGAATTACTTTGGCTTCAGTCTCTACTCACCGAGCTTCATGTTCATAGTCGTGCTCCACCCATACTATGGTGTGACAATATCAGTACAATCTCGTTGAGTGCCAATCCTACCCTACACTCTAAATCCAAGCATTTTGAGTTAGATCTCTTCTTTGTTCGTGAGAAAGTTTTGGCTAAGCAACTAGCTGTTCAGTTTGTTCCCTCCTCCGATCAAATTGCAGATGTCTTCACGAAATCATTATCATCTACTAATTTTCATCGGTTTCGTTCCAAGCTCAGCATTACGGAGAATCCCACGCTGAGCTTGCGGGGGGATGTTAAGTGACGTCATTTAACAATATATGAGTTTCTTTCAAGTGCCCACCTATCATGCCCACTATCATGCCCACCAATGATGTGACACTATTTTATTGGATGTGATAAAAGATATGATAAATTATAGGTCCAATAGAATAGTGCCACATCATTGGTGGGCATGGTAGTGGGCATGATAGGTGGGCACTTAAAAGAAACTCATATATATATATATATGTTAATCAATCTACTACGGGTTAGTTAATAAATAAAAAAAGAAGTCTAGAAAAATTATGGATGACGCGTCTCACATTAAATTCAAGATCCTGTAAAAAATACATTGACACAAATTTTCAATCAGATGAAAAAATAAAAAAAATGCAACAAAATGGTTGAGATAAAATATGAAATGCTAACATTTGTAATTAAAAACATTCAAAATTTAATCAAAAATTTCAGCAATGAGAGTATTGTAAGCAAAAAAATATCAGTAGATTTCGAAAAACGAGAAATCAAAAAGAAAAAAAAGATGTCCAACAAATACATTGATCGTTAACGATTATGACATACAACTAATGGAAGAAGATAACATACCAGAATGCAGATGATAATGATGAAATTATTGTTATTCTTTTCAAGATAATTAAATATTTTAGCATAAAAAAGAGACCGTCTGATTAAATAATAACGATAGAAAAATACAAATGATTGATGAAGATAGTATCACAATAATTGTTATTAAAGATGATGATAATAATGATTCTTTTATGGAGAATAAAAAACACATAATATGAAAAATCGTAAAAGAGAAAAAAATCTCAAATATAAATAAAAAAATATTTGACGCAATAATTTAAATTAAGGTTTAGAATGCATTATCTATACCAATTTTTTCCATAAATCAATAGTGATCAATATATAACATAGAAAATTCCAAAATCATATTTAATATAATTTGATTAACATATCTCACTTGTTAACAAATAAAGAATAAATCATACATACATGAGATAGAAAATAAGACGAATTCAAGGTACGAAGCATGTCATAATTTTTCAAGATTAATAAAACAATAGAAAACGCGATCGAGCTGTAATAATTACATAAGTTTCAATATCAATATTGTGTTAATGTAAAACTAAAATAAACGTAACACTTATATTTATAAGTTTAGATGAATTATTGATAATGTCTTATTGTAAACTGTTAATGTTGATGTAAAATAATCATGTCCGTAGATAATACAAACATTAAAACTGCAAGTGTATATTGTTCTAAAATGTTACAAATATTTTTAATAGTTGCAATGTCGAAGATTATATTGATTACATCACTAAGACATGTAATAGGTTTTTTTCTTCAAAAAATATATATTATTACCATGAAAATCATTTATTAACTGCGTGTTAATATCTTATTAATTATCTCAATTAATTTATTTAACAATGTTTATCAATAACAAAAGATGTTCACACGTGCATCGCACACGTGACTTTTATTAGTTATATCAAAAGTCTAAGGTAAAGATTGAACGATACTTTTTGCTTTTAGGGGGAGAAGACCTATCAAGGCAGCAGCGTCGCCTTTGTGTTGCTCTATCGCATGGGCCTGGCGCAACCCCCACCAATTCTAGTTTCAAAATTGAGCACTTCATATGTTCTTTTGTCTTTTTAATTAATAATAACTAGTTATCCACATACGCGGATTTTACGTGTATAAATAATTTATGTCATATCCAAAAATAATAAGAATTTTTTTAGATTTTTAAATTGAAAAAAGTAAGTTGGTAGTGAGTAGATAGAAGTATAAGGAGTATTTTTGTCCATCCATTAATTTGACTAAATTGATTGTTCTAAGGGATTCATGCATTATTAGATAATAGTAATTAGATAATAATAATAATAATAATAATAATAATAATAATAATAATAATAATAATATTGATAATTGATTGATTTTAATATTAAAACTAATTAATAATAAATATAGTTAATAAATGTCCGCAAAATATGAAATGTTTGCCTACTATGTTACCGTCGGTTAATGAGATCCTATACCATGGATATTACTCAAATTGTGTATCTTATTGTCAATATCTTTACACATGACCATAATTAATAAGATATTGTTGATGTGGCAAATCATGAGACATTGAATTTATGGTCAAGATAAAATCCTTAAGGTAGTTTGAACTCTACAAGTATGTTACGTTGTAAAATTTAAAACAAATTAAACATGTTTGGTACATGTAGTGGTTAAAATGACAAATGTGTGATATTACATTAAAATTAATGTTACCTTTCGCAAAACCAAATCAAAGCATAACCTGTACACTAATTCCCATAGCCAACGCCATTACCAGGAGCTTCAAGGTTTGAGTTACTTGTGTCAACCTGCCACTTGATCCATTACATGAAAGCTTTCCGTCGTGATAAGTGCATTCGGTTTGATTCCTGAGTGAACACCATACATTACCATTAGCAAGCAATACCATTATTACGCAACTTGTTATTTCAAGCTGAAGTGTTCATTCACGTACCTGGAGGAACAAAATGTCACCACATAATCTGTGCTTGAGCAAGTCATGACACTCGTGGCGTCATCATGGGCGAAGCTATACGCCGCAGGGCAGGCAGTTTTGAATGGTCTTGAATAATTTGTGGGCAAACATGCCATGGGAGCCGAGTATGCCCCTCTGCAGCAGTACTCATCAGTGTTGAATACACTACATGCACTTTGGCAAGCTATGATCTTTCCATCAACCACGAGGGCAAGCTCGGATGAGCAATTTGGCCGTAGATCACTATCACATCCTGCTGCGCTGCAGCTACCTTTACCGCCAACAGGTTTTACGACAATGGGTAAGTTGAATCCATCGACGAGGCTAACATCATAGTAGTCGATTTCACCGAGTGAAAATTGGGCAATTGAAGCAGGTGGCTGGCCAGGACCCGAGCATTGGAGGGCTCGCCCGCAACCGCCTGTTTGACATGTACCGTTGCCATTTGTGTCGAAGTCACAACCAGTTCGGGCCCATATCCGCCCATTCCAGGTGGGTGAAGAGGTGAAGATTTTGGTTTCTTTTGGCTTCAAAGCAAAGCCTCCACCACTGAAGTTGTTAGGGGTGATTCCAGGCCATATGGTGTCCTTGCAGTTATTTATTATAGTGAACCTCGTGCATTCAGACAATCTTATACCTGTGCACAGAAACACTAATCATTTAAACACTAGAGGGAACGATTTATTTTTGTCTCTGAACTTTTTCTGCGTTTCAGTTTCGTCCTAAATATAAGCATAAAATTCCTAGCTTCACAACCACATTTCCTTTCATAAGACATGATGATCGAGCCTGGTTTCTTCATTCTCATCCAAGGTGAGGTGACTTGATTTCGACTCCGAGATTCTCTGAGATGGTACGTGCAAGGCACTTACCATCAACTTATCTTTTGCTAACAAAACTTTAATAAAATTCACGCTTCTTCACATACTTGCACTAAAATGGATAATGAAGGAATGAGCAATACCTGATAAAACAGCAAACAAAATAGACATGACAGCCGCAATTGCGCAAAGATTTGAGGCCATTCTCGAACTCGGTAACTTAAGCTTACTGGAAGAGTCGACATATATAGCAAATGACAAGAATTTATGAGGCAATTTATATGAGCAAAGTTAAGAGGAGTGTATAAAGAATACGTGCAGAATAGAGTGAACATTTTGAGCACTGTATAAAAGCTTCCTTTCTTCATTGTTAATCAACAGATTCTTTACCTCTTCTCACAAACTTTTTTGAACTGTCGTGGGACTAAATAAATATAAATCATAAATTTAAATATTCATTGAATTAATAAAAAGAAAATCAAATACATTTTTTTAAAAAAAGTACAATTGTTGTCAATTAAAACTCAAGATTGACTCAATTTCTTCTTTTTGGCGTAATTTTGGAGATGAAAATCAAGAAACAAAGCCAAAAGTGAAGCATTGAAAATTGCATTGAAGCACCATCCCAGGATCCCCTCACAACCCGACCCGCTGAAATGGAGGTACAGCATCAGACCCGAAATCAAGAAGCTGAACACAAACTGGATAATCTGACAGTCGGTCACCAATCTCTTCCACGACGGCCGTATACCCACCGCGCACAGCAGATAGTATCCGTACATCAGCACGTGCACCGACGCGTTGGTCACCAGCGCCACCGGGAACAGCGACTGCGACGTCGAGAGCCACAGGTAACACATCACCACCACCACCGCGTGGTGGTACACGTGGAGGAAGGACAGCCTCCGGGAACGGGATCCGCTCAAGAGGATCAACAGGGTGTCGATGAATTCGAGGATCTTGGAGAAGTAGAAAACGTGGGCCCAGAAGAAGGTAGGTCCACGCGGCGGGGTGTGGCGGAGCGGGAAGCAGATGGGCCAGGTGAGGTTGTGGGGCGGAGATTGGTGGAGGGCGGAGAGGGTGCAGCCGATGGCCATGAAGAAGGAGAGGGAGCATAGGACGAGGTTGTGGGTGGCGGTTATGAGGCGGAGCGCGGCGGGGGGAAGGGTGGGGAGGACGGGGAAATGGTGGAGGGAGAAGGTGAGGGTGAGGTAGGTGGAGACAGTGAGTGTGACGAAGAATTTAGACGCGCCGACGGTGTGGTTGGGTTTCCACTCGTACTGGCTGATGGTTGGATGGTCAACTAGCCAATAGTGGATGGTACTGTAGAGAGTGGCCATCACGCGCCGCCGCGAAGGGAGAAGCTAAGTGTGGTGTTTTCAGGAGATGGGATAACGGCCAACCCTCCAAATTAGAAATGTTTGGTTTATTTTTAAGAAGAGTAACACGAATTATTGATAAAATGTCATATTGGTACATAAATTATTGAAAATAGCTTAATTGGTACATGATCCAATTAAAAGTTCAATTTTACCCTTAATAGGAATTAATATTATATTTATTAATTTTAAAAGAGTAAAATGTATTTTGGTTCATGAATTATTGATAAATGTCATATTGGTACACGAACTATTAAAAATGGCTTAATTGTTACATGATCCAATTAAAAGTTCAATTTTACTTTTAAAAGGAATTAATATTATATTTATTAATTTTAAAATATCATATTTATTTAAAAATTAATTATATATATAATGATAAACAATTGTTAAGTCAAATTATACAACAAATATTATAATATATTGATATGATAAAAATATATATCACCGAAGTCTGTTGATCTTGTGTTTAAATGATTGAAACAAACATAATCACCATTTTAGTTTTTTTCAAAATTTAGTATAAAAATTTTCAACATTAAAGATTAGATCATGAAAAAACAAATATCACAGAAAAAATCTCAATCATTGTCTCAATTTACGTAGTTCTAATAACCCAAAATTTTTTTACTCGATTTAATAATTTGTAATTTTATATTTTTTTACTCGCACTTAAATTAAATATAAATTAATAAATATTTATTTAATTATATTTTATTGTTATTAAATATATTTTAGTCTTGCATATGATTTATTTATTAAGTTTGTGATTTTATTATTATATAATTTATATCAATTTTTTTAATGGATAATTATTTACATGGATAGCAAAAAATATCATTTTATTTTATATTATTAATATTTTAAAAATATAAATAATTTATTAATGAGTGCAATATAAATATATTATAAAAATATTAAGATACTTATTTTTTATTATTTTTAAATTAATATAAATTTTAATTTACAATAAATAAAAATTAATTTAAAATGTACACTTAGTTGAATTTATTATTTAAAAAAATTGAACTTAAAATCAATTACTAAAGAATAAATTAAACTTTTTAGTTAAATTATGTACCAATTAAATCATTATCTTATAGTTCGTTTACCAAATTGACATTTTACATATAGTTCGTGTATCAAATTGAATTTTACTCAATTAATTTTTTAAAAAATATGATATTTTAAAATTAATAAATATAATATTAATTCCTATTAAGGGTAAAATTGACCTTTTAATTGGATCATGTATCAATTAAGCCATTTTCAATAATTTGTGTACCAATATGACATTTTACCAATAGTTCTTTTACCAAAATACATTTTACTCTTTTTAAGGGCTTGATTGCTGCGAGATTTTTTTCCCACTTATGTTTGTTTCAGTTTTTTTGAGTAATAACAATTAATTTGAGTTACTTTAAAAAAAACAATTAATTTGAGCTATCCTTAAAATAAATAAATAATTTAATTTCAGCTCCATTTAGATAAAGGCAATTGATAAATAAATCTCTATCACCAAACTTATTTTTGCCCTCAGTCCCCATGTCAAAAAATATTTGTTCCCATTCCCTGACAAAGTTATGGCATTTGTTTCAACTCCCTATTTGAGCATAAAATACGAAAAATGCCCTCACTTTCTTTTGAAACCCAATAATGCCCCCCCACTCTTTAAAAATAAAATAAAAATTACTTATAAGGCAACGTGTAGTTTCTTTCCCTCATTCTTGTTGAAATTCTCCCCAAATTTATCCATCAATCGTAAACGACTAATCCACCGATCGCAATATTGCAGACTTGCTTCGAATCGGATTGAAGAAAGTTGCTAATCATTGTGAATTACTTCTGGAACGTGAAATCTTTTTGAAGAACCATTATTCAAAGATTTTAAGGTACTATTTTAGGTTTTTAAAAATTTGCAGCCAATAAATTGCATTATAGTGTTTGATGTAGTGTAATTGTTTTTATATATCATTTTCAATTGAACTATTCTTTGAGATTTGTTATGGTTTTAGTGATTCTATTAAATTTTTTTGTCATCGTGTGAATTGTAGATATTTTTTTATCAATATCTGGTTTTCCCGTATATAGGTGGGAATGAATCTCATTTATTGGAATTTTGAGATAGAGTAACTGAAATTCCTTGTTGTTCTCGAATATAACGATTTAATTCCGAATCATAATGGTTTTATTGCTGCATTATGACCTAGATATTGATAATTTTTTATAATTAAAATAAAAATGGGCTGCTTGAATTTGTTATTGTGCACTGTTTTTTTATGTCATGTGTTATACGAATGAATATATGATTTTCAATTTAGATCTTATTGTATTGAATGTAGTTTTTTTAATAGTTTGATAGTGAAATCTAGAAGTGATTCTTGTGATTTTTTTTGGTTATTACAAGTAAAAAAAACAATTTTTTGTGATTTCAATCTTTATTGGATGTGGCTTGATGGATATTTTTGTGAGTCTAAGAACAATGTGCCGAATTTGTTTGGACTCCCCAATTGAGGTGAAATTATAAAATTACCCTGAAATAATATGAAAACTCACTAATACCCATTGACCAATAAATATTTATTTAATAGTTCTTCTTCTCTCTTTCCAATCAAACGTTTTCCCAATTTGTCTTGTACTTGAATCCTTCATTGACGGCTAAATTAACGACGATCAATATATTTGTGTCGATGTTTTGTGCAACAAACTGAGGCGAAAAGAGTTTAAAGCTAAGAATCGTTAGATTTTAAAAATCTTTTCGTAGAACCAACATCGAAACAACAAGTTTAAGGTAGATTTTTTTTTCTGAAAAATTAAAAAAAATTTAGATGCAATTCCATCGGGATGATTGGGTTTTTTTTTTTCTTTCCAATTGAGTGATTCTTTGAGTGTTTTGTATGTTGTGTTATGGTTATGTTGAAGTTCCGTACATAGCGTGAATTATACAAATTTGATGGACAACTTTTATATTTTACATATATAAGTGGGTCTTGAAAATTACATAAATTCATGAGGGGCTCTAAATATTATAGGTAAAATAAATTTGATAGATCAAAGTTTTCAATGCATGATATATTGAGCAAAATACAACCGGGTTTGGCTATATTGTATTGCTCGATATATTCTTAGAAGCACGATGAATTTTTTATTTTTATTTTTTGTCAATGACACGAATATACGATCAAATGTGTTCTACATGTTTGTTTTGATAATTACGATGCAAAAATCATTCTCAAGATTCCTTAAAAAAAAAAAAACAATCAAGATTTAAAATCAAAAAAATTATGACAATAATTTAGCTGCCACGAATGTTCTATATAGGCATACAACCTCATAAATATATATATATATATATATATATATATATATATATATATATATATATATATATATATATTCTAACAAAAAGTTTACTTGTCCAAATCAATCGTCCTAGAAAGCTGTCGGTGCCTAATTAATAAATGCTAAATAATTTAGAAAAGAAAAATATAATTAATAAATGCTAAATAATTTAGAAAAGAAAAATAGATATATATATATATATATATATATATATATATTGGAAATTATATATTAAAATTAGATTGAAAATTATTGTGATGGTAATGTGATGATATTTTAATTTTTGATTATGTAATGGATAACATATTTATTTTTGGACATTTCTCAATTGAGGATCTATAAATAGACCTCAACATTTGTGAAGAAATAACACAAGTTTAGAGAGAAGATTTTATAAGTGTTTGGTTTGATATATATTTTGAGTTTTAGAGTTTTTAGTTTTTACCATAAATTTTTACTTTTTACAACACGTTATCAGCACGATCGCTCGAAGGTTCTCTATAATTTTCGACGCTCCAAAACACAAAGAAAAGACAAAAATATTTAACAAGTAAGTATATTTATTTTATTGTTTATTTGTTTGTTGTGTATATATTTAATATATAATATCATGTTTTTATCAGACATGATAAAAAAAAATAAGTTTTTAAAAACTTGTTATAAATCCTGGGAGAATGTTAAGACGACATCCCACACTCCCAGTAAGGGATACGACAAGTATAAAAGCTTCTAAGGTTTTTAAATAATAACGTGATATGATTATACATTACTGCTTATATAATTTTATTGTGTAATTATATTTGTATAATTTCATGTTATTATATAAGAGGCTGTATATGACACCGACCTTATAATAACGTGATATGATTATACATTACTGCTTATATAATTTTATTTTCTAATTATATTTGTATAATTTCATGTTATTATATAAGAGGCTGTCTATGACACTGACCTTATATTAACGTGATATGATATATATTTTATTGCGTATATTTAATTATGATTATTATTATATACATCACATGATTATCACAAATTTTTATTCAACACATACTCGATTTTTTCTTACCCCCAACGGTAACAAACGGCTATTTTTTGCCCTATAAATATGTTCACTCAAACTCATTTTCAATCACACCAAATTCACTCTTTCTCTCAAAATAATTTCTCCTCGATTTTTCGAAGATGAAGATGATGACATTTATAAGGCTATTTTTCATAACGACTATGATCATCATGCTCACGAGTCTTGTACTTACCAGCGATTTTTCACCACATACTTTTTCTCTATTTGTACACGCACTTGTAATATTCATTATTCCATTATTTTGTATTGTTGTACTAATAGAAATTTGTAGTTATTCTCGATTATAATAATTTCATTGTCAATTTTCATCGTTTAGTACTGGATTATAAATATTATGTGGATATTCCTTGTAATATTCAAATCAGCTGCCTAAAATTTTTATCTTGTTATTATTTTTGTTGTTGTGGAATGTGTTATGAATAAGCCTCGATCTGCATTTTTTAGTCTTATTGTATTGAATGTTATGTTTTTTATTGATTGAGTTGAGAATGGAATCTATAAATGGTCGTAGGTGAAGACGAATATGAAACACATAAAAAGTTTGAAGGTTTTTTTTCAAAATATGTTTTCATCTTGAAAATCGATTAAATATTATTTGTTTCCGCAAATATTTGAAGGTTTCTGCGTTTTGGTGTTGATTTTTGGTGTTTTTTTTGTAATTCTCGATTGTGTCCCTTTGTCCCAAATTTGTAGTGTTCTAGTGTTGATTGTGGTCACTTTCTTGTTTAAATTATTTATTTGTTTCCTTTGATTAATTGTTCGAAATTGTAGAATGATTATGCAGAAGTTCGTAAATTTTGTTTTAAATGCTTGACTTTGATTTCGTTATCGACAATTGCGAGTGTTTTATTATTTAATTTGATAAAATCATACTCATTTATTTATTTGGTTATCACAGTTGATTTTTTTACTCTAAATCCTTCAATTGTATTTTAAGGTTCATAAATTATTTTTTAGTTATTTATTTTCATGTGTTTATCTCTATTTTTATGTTTTTGTTCTTGAATTTGTTATATGATTTCTGTTTATATTGTCGGCTGCTTCATTGGAAAAATTATTCATTTGAAATGATTAAATGATTATGGTAAATCCAATTTTTCTTAAACTTTATTTTGGTTCTTTAATTTTTTTGAATCTGTTTGTTAATGCATTTTGTGAGTTCATTGGAGTAGCCCGTGACACAGAAGAAATGAGAACAAATAAAAAGACGGTGAAGATGGACACTAATCGAACTTGTGTTGCTGCAAGTATGTTATCTGAAGAAATGAATATATTATCTGTTGAACATGGATCGCTGGAAAATAATTTTGAGTTATTTTTATTGTATGGTTATGTTTTTGGGTTGATGTAAGTATGACAATAATTAATTAGTAGAAAGACATGTTGTAAACTCGATGTGATTCAATCTGTTATTTAAGTTTCAGTGAAATCAATTTTTATGTATGTTCTGTATTTTTGGTACAAAAATTAAAGATAATAGTACCTAATTTGTTTAATTTAGCATAGTTATTCGTCTTTTTAGGTTGATAAATTGTTTTAATAAGACTGAATATGTCAACCAAGTAAAAAATTTTATGATCGACTATATATATATATAAATCTTATGATGACATATATAAATATATATTCGAATAATCTTACTAAGAAGAACATGTCAACCAACTAAAATAAATTAGGTTCAAATTCTTTAGAATTTGGAATAAATCAAAATTAATTTGCAACAATCTCGGAATCATCATCCAATTACTTGAGTGTTGGTCATCTTATGTTATATATACTATTTTGGCAAATATATAAGAGAATATATATTTTTCATTATTCAATGAGATCATGTGTAACAATGTAGTAACCCGTATCCGGAATTATCGATTTATGAGTAATTAATATTACGATCATGTTTAGACGTAATAAAACATGATTAAGGGAGTCCCAGATGGATTAACAGAGTTCGGAAATGGATTCAGAACGCTCGAAAATAGTTCGAGGGTCGTCGGGTTCGGAGGCTCCGTTGGTGAGTTCGGACGGTCCGAAGTCAGGGTTCGGACGATCCGAAGAGTTGTTCGGATGCTCCGAATGTGCTGTCGACAGTCGTCATGGATGACATCATTATGCTGACGTAATCAATGACGTAATATTGGGTTTGGACGATCCGAACGTGTTCGGAGGCTCCGAAGTCAGTTCGGAGGGCCCGAACTCTGTCTATAAATAGGGGGTGCCGAGCTCACATTTGAGTGCACCAATTCCTCTTTTCTCTCTCAATTCCTTAGTCTTCTAACTCAGATCTAGGGAATTCTAGGCGTCCCGTTGGGAATCCGGAAGTGGCATAGCAGTCCAGGCGTCGTAGCGGAGCTGCGACCTAGTTTTGAGGCAATCGACAGCAAAGGACTAACGACGGACGAAGGTATAGCTTTTGCTTCCTAAAAATATTTAGAAGTATGCTTTAGCTTAGTTAAGGCTTTTAGAGCGCTATAATGATAGTAGTATCATTTGGCAGTGTAGCATGGATTATAGGCGTTGACCTAGGGCTGATAGCACTTGCCTAGTATTTGAGGTACGAAAGTACTGTTCGAGATATCCTGACTGAGTATGCATGTATTATGTGGCTGCATGATTTATATGTCATTGATTTATGCTGCATGCATTTGCATATTGAGCTATTTCGTTCGAGATGTTTATAGTAGGGTTTTACCTATCCTGTTAGTGGTTGGACTTTCATCGATTTGGGTCCGGCATATCCACTGGTATTTGGTATGGGAGCAACCTCCTGCAGCGACGGCATAGCGTGCTACATACCAGGGCCCGGTCTGTCTCTGTTATCTGATCCTTGACCTCAAGTTTTTAGGGAGTTCACTTTGAATGCATGTATACTCATACTCTCGTGCTGAGCGTTTTATGCTCACGTCTCGTACTCTGTGTTTCTGGACACCCTATTCCATGAGGCAGGTTTGCGATTGGACGAGGCGGGTGGATCCAAGAGGGGCTAGGCAGTGGTTGTTCAACTGGAGCTTCGTTTAGGTTTTTATTCTGTTGTTTTGGGTTTATACAGCTATTCGATTTGGTTGTATATTATTTTGGATATTTACAGATTTCTTTTCTTGAGATTATATAAATGTTATGATTTCCGCAGTTGAATTCTGATTTCTGTTTAATTAAGTTAATTGCATGCCTAAGTTCTGTTTAGTAGGTGATCCGGGTAAGGGTCACTATAAACAATATTATTCATTGCTCAATATTGTGGGACATGAGGATCACACTCTCCTAGTGAAAGTGGCTTTGAATCAAAATGTCATGTATTAACTAGGAACAATCTCAGACTTATGCAGAATATTATTTTTGATTTGCGGAACAAGAAGACATGTTCATGTTAACATGCGTCAATATCCTATAATACACTGCATGACACAAGTGGAGATGAGTTTTCAGTCCATAGAGATTGGTAGAACCATCACTCAAGTGTTTGTCTAGTAATGTGTCTTGCTCCACTCTTGTCTAAGTTGTATGATGAAGACATTGATCATGACCCAATGAGAGTACCATTTGTGAATGTCCATTGCCACCCAATGTATACAATATGGATATATTTTCCAAAATCCATACTATTAACTTGTTTAATATGATGTTTTCTCATCTTTGAGGACTATCATTTACTCTAATTCCACTCATCTTTCAGAACATGTGAGTGCGAGATCGAGCACAGCTAGTACGCATAGATGGGATAAATATTATTGAATCGAGAACAATATGTTTCGATTGTAGGACAAACATTGTGGGTCATGAGGATCATACTCTCCTAGTTAAAGTGGCTTTGAATCAAAATGTCATGTATTATGAACAATCTCAGACTTATGCAGAATAATATTTTTGATTTGCGGAACAAGAAGACATGTCTATGTTAACATGCACCAATATCCTATAATACATTGCATGACACAAGTGGAGATGGGTTTTCAATCCCTAGATATTGGTAGAACCATCACCCAAGTGTTTGTGTAGTAATGTGTCTTGCCCCACTCTTGTCTAAGGTGTAGGAGGAAGACATTGATCATGACCCAATGAGAGCACCATTTGTGGATGTTCATTGCCACCCAATGTATACAATAGGGGTATATTTTTCAAAATCCAAATTATTAACTTTTTAATATGATGTTTTCTCATCTTTGAGGACTATCATTTACTCTAATTTCACTCATCTTTTAGAACATGTGAGTACGAGATCGAGCACAACTAGTACGCATAGATGGGATAAATATTATTGAATCGAGAACAATATGTTTCGATTGTAGGACAAACATTGTGGGTCATGAGGATCATACTCTCCTAGTTAAAGTGGCTTTGGATCAAAATGTCATGTATTATGAACAATCTTAGACTTATGCAGAATAATATTTTTTATTTGCGGAACAAAAAGACATATCCATGTTAACATGCACCAATATCCTATAATACACTTCATGACACAAGTGGAGCGGAGTTTTCAATCCCTAGAGATTGGTAGAACCATCACCCAAGTGTTTGTCTAGTAATGTGTCTTTCCACACTCTTGTCTAAGGTGTAGGAGGAAGACATTGATCATGACCCAATGAGAGCACCATTTGTGGATGTCCATTGCCACCCAATGTATACAATATGGGTATATTTTCCAAAATTCAAACTCTTAACTTGTTTAATATGATGTTTTCTCATCTTTGAGGACTATCATTTATTCTAATTCCACTCATCTTTCAGAACATGTGAGTGCAAGATCGAGCACAACTAGCACGCAGAGATGAGATAAATATTATTGAATCGAGAACAATGTTTTTCGATTGTAGGACAAACATTGTGGGTTATGAGGATCACACTCTCCTAGTATACATTGACCAATCAAAGACTTTGACTACCACATACCCCTCATTATTAAGCTCTATCGGTACACTTCATCACTTCCATTCGCTTATTGGTTTCAGTTTGGTTAGGGTATACGCTGACAGAAAGTTGTGATCACGCACAAATAAGCCTATGTTCGATTTTGAGAGAACATCGGAGAAGGCTTGAGGGTTTGGAGGCTTGAGACACATATCCGTTCAAAACAAGAAATAGTTAAAGCATGCTTCAAGGGTAATCCCTATTTTTTGTGTGTTTAATTAACTAATTCATATTAAATATGTAGAACAATCACGATCTAATTTTATGAGATTATTGTAATCACATAAAATTTTGGGCCACTAACATTTAGTGAAAACAAATTAGTTTCGAATTTTCTAAGATTAGATATCATTTTATATTAATTTAGAACAATCTCGGATATTTGCGACTCAAATATACTAGCAATTGGATATAAGTGACTCATTCTTTGCATAATTAAAGGTAATTCTAAACTTAAAAAACTATTGAGTGTGATATTTTGACATCGATTACCTCAATTTGCAATACGACAAGTGTATTTGAACTCCAATATTAAAGAACATATGTGATAATGGGATCTGGCACAACACATGAGCAAGAAGAGTATAAATGTTTCTCAATTGAGCACATAACGTTCTACGTCTCAGGATAAAATTTTGGGCCACTATGATCGACGTTCCCAAGAGATATTAAATTAGTTTCAATTGTCTTGATTCGGGATAATTTTAAATATATTTGGAACAATCTCGGATATTTGCGGGATAATCAGACAGACAGTCTGGAATGTAAGATATTCATTCTTTGCAAATGCACAAAATTTGTCAAATATATGAGACGCATGCATTGTCCCTGATTTGGGATAACTTCAAATATATTTGGAATAATCTCATATTTTTTTGGAATAAACAAATAGAAAATTGAGAATAAAATATTCAATTTTTAGGCAATATGGCACACTTTTATGACTCGTTTATTTGAGGCAGTATGAAACTCACTTTTTTGGTAATGTATGATTCAAATTCCCGAATTTAATCGATTATATTGAATATGTCGATTTGTTTTTAAGTTGTAACGTGTAAAGTTCTAGGATATAAAGACAGAGATCAGTTGCATAAGTGTTAATATGTAGTACTCATGGTACGTTCATAAAATACAAAATGACTATCTGATTTATGATCATAAAATTATATTTTACCCTCACAATAAAACAAAAAGTAATATCATTATGATCTGCCCTGCTCACTACATATAAAATATGTTTTAATCATAAATCAAACATTGATTGCGCCTCAAATCATAAATCAAACATTAAAATTTAAATAAAAACTAAATTAAACAAAGAACATATTTCATAAATTAATCACTAAAAGTACTCATCATTCAAGTATCTATCATCATCTTTAAACACAAAAATAAGTTCCAACTAAACAACTTCTAAATAAACTATGTCTTACGACCCAACTTCACACGATATGACAACACAAGAGAACCCAATACATAAGAGTACACTACAACGAGAACTCAAATTAATATAAAACAATAGTGTGTTCCACAGAATCATTAAATCAAGCGTAAACCAACAATGCTTCCACTAGAACAAGCATATCTCCTCGAAGGTCCGTGCTCGAGCCAACTTCCATAACCACTAGTTTTCTCCTATGTAAATGTAAAGATGGAGCATAAGTTGCTTTCTTGATTGAAAGCACAATATTTTTTGTTATGTCGACGATAACTTCTCAACACCTAAATAAAAACAAAATAATTTACAGTGAGCTTAAAAAGATAAAATCGTGTATGAAAATTTTAATAAAATTAGAGAATAATAAATAATTTAGTATTATTAGCTTCACAAAATTATCTACTAAATGTTACAAATAATAAGCATGATGACTTCCCATAAATAGTCGTTCAGCTGCCTTGATAATCTTAGGATGTCCATTCGAGAAAAATAAACTCGTCGAATAGAGTGCATTGATATGAAAGTATAATACTTCTCAAACTGTAGTGGAGATACATATCGAAGAATCATGGTTTCTAATGAAATTTCAGCACATTGTTCTCATGCTCACAAAAATATTCATCAAACTACATCCAATGAAGATTGAAATCACACAAATCTGTATTTTCACTTGTAACAACCAAAAAAGGAGATATTACAAGAATCATTTCTAGATTTCATTATCAAACTATTAAAAAAACTACATTCAATATAATAAGATCTAAACTGAAAATCATATATTCATTCGTATAGCACATGACATACAAAAAAACAGCACACAATAAAAAATTTAAGTAGCCCATTTTTATTTTAATGATAAAAATTATCAATATCTAAGTCATAATGCAGCACTAAAACCATTACGGTTCAGAATTAAATCGTTATAATTGAGAACAACAAGGAATTTCAGTTACTCTATCTCAAAATTCCAATAAATAATATTCATTCTCACCCACAGACGGAAAAACCAGAGATTGAAAAAAAAACTCTGTACCATTCACCCGATAACACAAAAATTTAATACAATCACTAAAACCATAACAAATCTTAAAGAATCGTTCAATTAAAAAGGATATATAAAAATAATTACACTACATCAAACAGTGCAATTCAATTTCTTGGCTGCAAATTTTTAAAAACCTAAAATAATACCTTAAAATCTTTGAAATAATGGTTCTTCAAAAGGATTTTCATGGTCCAGAAACAATTCACAACGATTAGCAACTTTCTTCAATCCGATTCGAAGCAGATCTGCAATATTGCGATCGTTGGATTAGTCGTTTACGATTGAAGGATAAATTTGTGGAGAATTTCAACAAGAATGATGGAAAGAAACTGTACGTTGTCTGCATTATAAGTAATTTTTATTTTATTTTTAAAAAGTTAGGGGTATTATTGGGTTTCAAAAGAAAGTGAGGGCATTTTCGTATTTTGTGCTCAAATAGGGAGTTGAAACAAATGTCTGAACTTTGACAGAGAGTGGGAACAAATATTTGCTGACACGGGGACTGAGGACAAATATAAGTTTTCTTATGGGGATTTATTGATCATTTTCCCTTTAGATAATTATTTATAAATAATTTTATAAGTTTTTTTATAAAAAAAATTAAATGTTGTTTTAAAAATAAATATATGTTTAAACTATCTACGATAACGGTGAAAAACTTTTGTTTTTTTAATATAAAAAACAAAAAAAATTAAAATTTAATATATAATTTTCCAGTATTATAAATTATTTAAAATATAAATTCAAAAATAAAATTTAATATATAATTTTTCAACATGCAAAAATAATATTTATAACATACTGAATAAATTTCATAGAGAGTCAATAAAATGACAAAGAATGACACTACAAACAAAGGTAAAGCAACACAAGAGGTGAGATTTTTTGCTTAGATATTGCCTGCTGGTGAAGAGGCGGCATTGCAGCTCCCAATGCTCCATTTTTCGGCATTCTGTTGTTCTTCTCATTACTTTTGAGGACACATGCAGTGACAAATAATATCTTCAAAATGATCATAAACTAGTTTAGAAAATTTATGTAGGGATATTTTTGTAAAAGCTAATTGGTGTAATAAGGTCGGATCACCAAGGGTCCCAATCTTTATATATAGTATAGATCAGTGTTTTTAGAACTGGACCGGCCGGTTCGACCGAGAACCGGTCGTCGGTCAGGTCCGGATCTCCATCAAAAACCGGAAAATCGGTCCAACTGGTCAGAACCAATCAAAATCGATCAAGAACCGGTTGGACCGGTCAATAACCGGAAAACGGGTTAAACCGGTTAAGCCGGTTAAACCGGTTGTTTTTTGAATTTTTTTATTTTTTTTCAAAATTTTTTATTTTTTATTTTTAAACTTTAAATTTAATATTTATATATATATATATACACGATTATTTGGAATTTGTACTTCATTAAAAAAATATTTTAATAAATTTTGGTTTTTTAAATTAAATAATTAAGTATTTAAATAATTTATAACTATAATTGATATTTTAAATATATTTACATATTTATTTAGCTTTCAAACTATGACAAATATATATTTTTTTGTCTATTTATATATATTTTTGAGTTTTTAAAATTCAAAATATATTATTTATTATATTATATTATATAAACGGTTTTTCGGTTCGACCGTCCCGTTAAAATGATCCGACCGGTTAAATTATTTTTTTAGGTAGACCGGTTCGATCACCAATTCGGTTATAAAAACACTGGTATAGATATAACAAAGTAGAAATCATATATATATATATATATATATATATATATATATATATATATATATATATACCAGATTGTCTTTGCAGTGATGAATAATATCTACAATACTCATAAACTAGTTTAGAAAATCTACGTATCAAATTTGTTAAGGAAAAGTCGATAATCACTTATTAGAAGAGGTTATAAATTAATATTACTTTAACGTGGTTATCTATTTTGTTTTATGTTCAAAATAAATTATTTTTTAAATAATATAAATTTCACGAAAAATAAAATATCTTGAGTAAAAATTAATTTTTTAAATACAAACAACACATGTGCATTAATTGTTAGTCTTTATGATATTGTTTCCATGGCACAATACATGTAGGGCTTGTTTTTCCATGGATTAGTGCAAGCGTAACCACATTCTATGCATACTTGAAATAGAAGTTAGTTCAACAAATCAAACACTACTTTGTTTTTCAAGACGTAAAGTAAGTTCAAACTTATCACATTATTAGAAATGATATTTGCTCTCCCAAATTTACATGAAACGTACACTACTTTGCTTCATTTAATCTTTATGCACGTTGGCACTTACGTGACCATATTAATATATTATAATTTCTTTTTAAAAAAAATTGGGATCGTTGTCTATGATATATTATTAAATTTGAGATCTTTTGATATCATTGTCCAATATCAAATTTGTTATTAATTAATTTAATATGTTTTTATAGCGATTTAATTACAAAAATATTATATATATTTTTTGGATATTTATATGTGAATATGTCATTTTTCTATTTTTTTTATTTCACATTTATTTTATTTTATTTTCATTAAAATAATGCTCTATACAAGCAAGCGACATGTGCATATGTTTTGTACTAGTTTCAATTATATTTTAGTCTCAACTATTGATATAATAAAACTTTTGTAATATCCCGTGTAGTATATTAAATGAAGCAAGTGTCTCAAACCCAAAAATTTATAGGGCGACAAAATCATATCAATATATATATATATATATATATATATATATATATATATATATATATATATATATATGATAGGTTCAAGAGCCCATTTTTTAAGAAACTCGTGAATATTACCATGATGAATAATAAGTCATTTTAATTTGCATCGATTAAAAAATAATAATAAGTCATATTTTAATTTGCATCGATAAAAAAACCCTATCGTAATTTTAAACTTGATTGAGCAACAAACAAATTGGCAAGATTCAATATCAAGCTGAGCAAAGGAGATGAGATCAATATATTCAACAAATTTTACTATATTATTAAACGTGAGAACTTTTAATATTATGATTCGTATCGCAATGTCAAATTTATTATAAATTAATTTAATACACAAGTAATAGATATTTAATTACGAAAATGTTATATATATTTTTGGATATTTATATGAACATATGTAATTTTTGTATTTTTGTTATTTCACATTTATTTTATATTTTAATTTTTTTTTTAAATAATGGACTATACAAGTAAAAGACGTGTGCATATAATTTGGGAGTAAATTGTAAATAAATCTTCAAACACAAACATAACTTTCTTTTAACTCCCTACCCTAAAGATTTTTTTTCAATAACTCCCTAGGTACAAAATTTAGTTAATCCAATGTTTAATTCTTGTACTTGATTTATGTTAATATGTGCTAAGAATATTAAGATTTTATACTAGAATTTGAAGATTTTGTGATCATTTATGGTATAGAGAATTATCCGCAAATTTGGTATCAGAGCCTTAGGTTAAATATTCAGACATAATATTGTTCGTTAAATCATGCTTATCTTTGACAAGAAGGTGGTTTTCTCCAAAAAATTATGAATTCAGACGAAAGTTTGAACAAGATTGATTCCACATATATGGAACTCTATAAACAAATGAATCTATTTAAAAATATATTCTCCACAACAGATCCCAAAATAGAGGATCGGGACACTTTTACAAGCTCTAAAGGAATTAAGAAATATGATTTTTAATTTTCGATTCCTAGAGATTATCCCAGATTTCTCTAAACTCTCCGAAGATCTTAGAAATCCAAAAGACGGTATAATATTACAGTAATCAACTGTATGAAATACCTCGACAAATTGAAAAAAATTCTTAAAAAACAAGAAGAAATTCTTATAACGCTAAAAGATCTTCAAACAAAAAATACAAAATCTAGAACAAACATATGGTTCTAAAAAGGAAAATACAGGAGGAAGGTTACCACCTTCTTTTGGTACTAAACATTTGTTATATCAAAAAGGTAAAACCAAAATGATACAAAAAACTTTAACAAATGAAGAGATAATGATCAATCTTATAAAAACAGTATCAGAGAAAAACACTATCTGATTACTACTTTAGAAATATTGGATCTCGATGATCTAAAAGATCTTGCATATTCATTTGAAAATCTTAGAGTAGTAGATCTAAATATGAAATCTACTGAGGATGAACAAGTCACAGGGATTCCTCCGAGATCACTAAAAAATTAGGTTAAAACAAAAGAACCTCAAAGTGAATTTCACGTTGGGAAAAATTCACATCCAGCAGGAATTAGGTCTAGAAGAAATAAAATTCCACTCCACCAAACTCTTTATATAAAAAACTATTTTAGATCCAATACATCCTTATGGGGTTATGTTAAACCTCGATGTTTCAGAATTTAAAAACAGAGAAGAACTTATAGATGATTGTACGTCAGCTATGAGAATCGCAGTTGGAACTTTAAATCTTAATACAGAAGGATTCATTAAACTTCTAGAAATGAGTCTAATGAGATCGGTAAAAATAGGGGAAATGACAATGTTTGAGACTAAGGAATCAGTCTTAGCAGGAGAATCTCTAAGCGAGATTCGAGGAAGAATGACATCATATTTAAAGCACAATGTATAGGTGTGAACTACTTCAACAATCAAGATACAGAGAAGAAAAAAAGGTATATACAAGCTCTGTATAGTCTCGAGTTACACGAAATTTGTTTAGTAGATGAATATATTATGTTATTCACTAAATACATATGGATCTTAGGATTTGAGGAAAATGTAGAAATTTAGCTATTTTTTGAAAAAAAATGCCAAGTCCTTAGAGAGAAATGCTAATAAAGGAATACGTTACAGGTAATACAAACGCTTTGGAAATAAGAGCTTCTTTTCAAAAAGGAAAATTGACAGAATGATGTCATATGACAGCATTGCAAAAGAACTACAAGAAGATAAGGGGTATTAATAAACATACTCTTTTATGTTGTAGAGAAACAAATTGTAAACAAGAAGGATTGTTTTATCTGAAAAGAAAGCATTCATAGCAACAAACAAAATTGAATTCCTTGACATTGGATTGATGAATCCGGAATAATCCCCACATTGTGTAGAAGGTATAGAATTTTTCAGAAAAACTCAAAGTCGTAAAACAAATTCAAAGTTTTTTAGGAGTAGTTAATTTTGCAGGGATGCTCATAAACAACCTAGCAATGCACAGAAAAGTGTTCAATCCTTTGTTAAAAAAAGATGCAAGATTCATATGGACCGATGAACACACCAAATGGGTTAACCAGTCGAAGTAGATATGTAAAAAATTTCCAAAAATGGCTATGCAAGTAGATGAAGATGATATGGTGTTGTTTACAGATGCCCGCGACGAATGGTGGCAGCTGTAGTAACCCGATTCCAGAATAAGTAATTAATTAACAATTAATGGAATGATCATGTTTAGAATGGGTAAACTTGATTAAATAATCTCCAATTAGGATTAAATATTTTAAAATCAGATCCAAGACATTCGAAAATGGCCCGAAGGATTCCAAGTCATCGGGTGGATCGGATGATCCAAACCCGAGGATCGGATGGTGTGAACTGGGGAGTTCGGTGGTAAGTTTGAGTTCGGAATTTGAGTGTGGATCAGACGATCCGATTGTGTAGTTTAGATGATCCAAACTATTTTCGATAGGTTTTCGATGCGTTTTGCATTTAGAAGACACGTGTAGGTAGATCGGATGATCCGAAGAGCAAGATCGGATGATCCGAACTCAGATAAGTCAGGTGTCGAACATGAGATAATCAAGATGAAACCATGTAGTGAGATCAGACGATCCCAATTGTGAGATGAAACCGTCCGAAGTGTTGGCAGGGGAAAGTGCCAAGATTTTGGACGCGCGGCACACATGCAAGATCGGATGATCCGAACTCGGAGATCGAACCTGTCGAACATGCTCTATAAATAGGGGGTCTGAGAGCTCCATTTATTGCTCAATTCCCTCTTCTCCTCTCATTTAGTTTATGTTTTTGGGTGTTTATAGCCACCTAAGTGGGTCCGAGAGTTGGCGGGTTGTCTCCGGAGCAGTAGAGGAGCTATGCGCAACTCGCGGGACAGTTGCCATTAGCGGGATAACGACGGACACAGCCCGCAGGTATGTTCGAGGTCCCTAAAAAATTAGAGAGTATTTAGTAGCTTAGTTAAGGATTTTAGAGCATATTAGATGATTCATGGTTATCTTGAATTGTAGTGATGGACTGTAGATGCGGAGACATATGGGATTGTCTTGAGGTACGTAAGTACTGACTGAGATTGCCAGCGAGTATGCATGCTTATGTGTTGCATTTATGTGCCATGATTGCATGTTATTGCTTTGATATATTATGTTGCATTGCATAGATCATATCGAGTATGCGTCTCTTTGAGATGAGCCAGTCAAGTAGGGTCGTTCAGCCCTTGTTTGGACGACTAGACGCAAAGAGTCATTCTGATCGACAGGTCAAGCGGACTCTAGTGCTCTTTGAACATTTTTTAGATCCAAGCCCGGTTAGGAGTGAGTGGAAGTACCTAGTGGTTTGATTCTCCGTTCGGTACTACTCACATTCTAGACTCCAGTCTGAGCAGGTTTTGTTCAAGATTGATCATTATTTTCAGATATGGATACCCAGTCATTTTATTATGCATGCATTATGCTTGTATGTTTTCCCATTCTTACGTTCTGAGCGTAATTCGCTCACATCTAGTATTTTCTACGCTTTTTGGACACCCCATTCGATGGAGCAGTTGCAGGTAGTTCACCCAGAGACTTGGAATAGTCGGTTGACCAATGCATAGCAGCAGGGATAACAATTAGTTTTTATTTTATTTTATTAAGATTAATTCAATTGGATTGTATTTATTGGAAGTAGTTCACTGGTTGTATTCTGCTGGTCCAACATGTATTTGTTTTTCCGCTAGTTTATCTTTGATTATGTTTATTGTCTGCTTAATTAAGCTCTGATTAGTAGGTGACCTGGGTAAGGGTTACTACAACATTCCTTACTAAGCTCACTCTATATGGGGAAGTACCATGCAGATACTATAGCGGTCTATTTATAGAATCTGAGGGTATCCGATGGAATATCAATGAAAAGAAATTTTAAGCAGTTAAAAAGGCTTTTGAAAAAATGACCATTATTTTTTACTTGAGAAAAATTTACCTTAAAGGTTGATAACACCCAGGTTAAAGTTTTCTTAAGAAATAAAATTGAATCTAAATATGAGAAATCTAGGCTTTTAAGATGGCAAGTTCTATGTCAAATTATATTTTTTACAGTGCTATCATTGAATCTCATGAGAATATTCTTGCATATTTTCTAACAAGAGATGGAAGACAGTGATGTCGATTTCTCATGAAGATGCAGAGGCACCTCAGGGAATGCCTTGGGTTGCTACAATCCGAGTTCAACCAGCTAGTCATAAATACAGATATGTTTGGCCAGTTACAACAAGCTAATCGGATCAAAGTATTTAATCAAATTACAGTATGTGTACAAGCTCAAACACAATTATGGGCTGCTATATAAGGGTCGATTCTTCGAGCCATCGAGAAACCACTAGTTTCTCAAAAACAAAAAAAATGTTAAAACCATCGTGTTTTATAAAAAACAAGAAATACAACCATTGGTTGTAGAGAAAACTTTTGTGGATTCTAATATCCAAGATACAAGTGCAAATCCATCATCAGCTTTTGATGAATTGGACGAAGCAACAATTGATGAGAAAGAATTATCAAGTCAACCCACCGTTTCTGGGATAAAAGAAGAAAAGATCAATATTAGGCCTAACTTGGACAAAACACAAATCTAAAATTGCTAATAATCAAGCTGTTATTTCTCCATTTCAGATATATCAACAAAAATGAGAGAAATTTGAGTTGAAAGAATTAAAAGAATAGTTAGAAGATATTTTGGCAAAAGGGTACATTAGACCGAGCGTTTCACCTTGGGACGCTCCGGTTCTATTTGTACAAAATAACGACGGATCAATGAGACTTTGCATTGACTATCGGCAACTGAACAAGGCAATTGTAAAGAATAAATACCGACTGCCTAGAATAGACGATTTATTTGATCAGTTGCAGGGTTCATTGGTTTATTCCAAGATTGATTTGAGATCCAGATATCATCAATTGAGAGTTTGAGATGAAGATATACCGAAAATTGTATTCAGAACGAGGTATGATCATTTTGAGTTTATTTGTACAAGAAGAGAAATCAACCCGAATACTTGTAGGGTTAACATTGCGGGAAAATACCCAAGGATTTGGCTAAAAATTAATGCCAATCCTAAGGATTTAAAGCTATGGTATTAATTTCGGGCTTTGGCCTTGGTTTATATCAGATCACCAAGCTTCCCAAAAATTTCACAATTGCCAAAGTGGATTCAGAAAGAAGTTCAAGAAACATGGGCAAATAATGATCATTTGTCCAGAGGAGATGTTCTAGAATTATATTTCTTTAGTGCATCTCCTGAACCAACAGGGAAAGGATCACACGAGGCCTTTCATTTCGTCAAACATAGGAGACCTGATTCAAACAATCAAATATTTATCAAGGATCCTATGTCTGAATAAATACCACTGGTTTCTACGTTTGGAGAGTATGAAATCTCCACCCGAATAGTATGGGGTATTTGGGTCTGCCTCACCGAGATGGACAAAGTTAAGTTCTCATTCAAGTTTTACCAAACTTCTGTGAATGGATCTTTCATGTTAAATACAATGACGGGAAAAACTATGAGATTTACGGAAGAACTCTTCAAAAAAAAAAAGAGAAACATTTTGTGGATCGGAACAGCAAGCTTCTAGGGAGTAAAGAAACTCGCCGGAAATTTTGCAACATGGCTCATATGAAAAGATGGTCAGAGGTTATCTGTTTGGAGTGCCCAAACCAAAAGGATCCTCAATTTGGGAAAAGTTTCCGACCCCGAACGGATCGAAAATTTTTTTCCTAGACAAGCAAAGTTAGTCAGTGACCACCAAAGACGCATTTTCCTAGGGAACCACTGTAAAAACAAAAGATGTCACGACAACAATAAAGCAGGCATGTGAGGAGGATAGAGTCAAAAGAAAAAGGCATACATGTGATTCCTCCACTAGCAAAAGATGTCATCAATAATGACATAAAAGTCAAGGTAGAAAGCTGTGAGATTCCCTAAAGTTTATCGGTGAAATAAGTGGAACCACAACTATAAATACAAACATTCAAGGAATCTAAAGACATCGATCATTACCTTCAGTTTTCTTACAAATAAACTGTTGTAATATTTCTATTTCTATTTTGTAATAAGTTTTCAAGTTTTATGTGTTTCAAGAACAAAACTACTATGAGTAGCTAAAACAAGTTGTTTTCTCCTCTTCAAAGGAGTTGACTTTTGTAATAATATTATGTCTGAATAAATTTCTCTAAGTTCTTGTTCTTCTATGCTCACATTTTATAATTAAGCTTATATACCCTGCGCCTTAAGGTGAAAAATGAATTAAGGTTGTGTTGGGTGTCGTTGAAGGAGCTTGTGCAGAACCATCTGTTGCGACTGTGTGGTTGGAGTGTGAGGAACACTTCGTAAAACTCGACAGGTATGACCCGGCGAAATTATGGTCAAAAAATTATTTAAGTTTAATTCATGATACGAAAGCATGTTAAACCCTAATCCAGAGTATATCGGCTGAAAACTTTGTGTAACCAATAGTCCTTCATGGCTGAAACTGGTTCGATAGGTAAAACAATATCACATACAAAGGATTAGTTACTTATTACATAATTAACTCAAATTTGGGACCACTAGAAAATGAAAACAAAGAAAAATAGGTGTAGGGAGTTAAGAGAAAGAAATGTTTGGGAAAAGAGATTTTAAAATAATTTACCCATGCTTTTACTACTTTCAATTATATTGTAGTCTCAATGATTGATAATAATAAAACTTCCATTATATCACATCCCGGACCTGTAGTATATTTAGGGCTGACATACCGTACCAAAATACCAGATTTTGGCATACCGTACCGAAATTTTTTCGGTATCCAGATATTTTTTCGGTATACCGAATTTTTTTCGATATCTATACGGTATCAATATGGATTTTTTTCGTACCAAATTTTCGGAATTTTACTATCGGTATCGGTATGAATTTTTTCATACCAATATTTGTAGTAAGGTATATCGAAAAACCACCCCTAAGCATATTAAATTGGGAAAGTGTCTCAGGTCCAAAAATTTATGGGACGCCAAAATCATATTTATAAGATGTGTGTGTATGTGTGTGTGAGTGAGTGAGTGAGTGATAGGTTCAAGAGCTTATTTTTAAGAAGCTCGTGAATAATAGTTAATAATCCATGATGTATAATAAGATATATTTTAATTTGCATCGACGATAAAAAAAAAAACCTTAATTTTAAACTTAATTGAGCAACAAAAAATTGGCGAGATTCAATATCAAACTGAACAAATGAGATGAAATCAATGTATTCAACAAATTTTCACATGTTGAACAGATCATGAGAAGATAAAGTCATTCAAATACTCGAGAGAAGCCACAGAAAACGGAGCAATTGAAAAGTAAAAAATCTCTTTTCCTTCCACGGCTCAAGTATATAATATATTTAGATTTTATTATTTCAATATCTAAGTTTTTTTAATTGGGTATTTTTGTCTACTTTGAATATTTGCAAAAACATTTGGAATTTGAAGGGATATTGTTTGAACTTGAATTATTGCACAAATATTTTGAATCTGAATGATAATGACAAATAATCATAAATCAAATAGTTCGATTAATCTTTCGTATGCTTTGAGAGTCTAGCATGTTCTCATAATTTATGTTTAATTTTGTATAAGAATATGTTGGATTTTATTAAAATTAGTGAATTATTGGATTGTTCTTAATTAATTTGTTACTCGATTTGATAATGGGGAGATTTTATAATTTTATTTTCAAGAATATCATTTTATGAAAAGTCTAATTGCGAGATGAACAATATTCAAATGACTATGTATGGTTTGGAACATGATTTTATATTGGGCTAATTGCATACATTATCCTTGTGAAATCACAAAATTGCCGAGAACATCCTATAACTGTTAACTGATTGTGTTTTCAAATTTTGAGCACAAACACTCTTGAAAACACCTACGGACAAGCAGTGAATGCTTAAAGTTTTTAAAACATGTGATGCATGTGCTCGATATTTGAAAACGAGAGAAATTAATAACATTATTTTTTCATAAAAGATTTTTAGCAATCTCAAGATTTCACAATGGTGGTGCATGGAGTTAACCTTTTTATATTTTGTTTGGACCTTCTTAATTTTTTCATTATTTGCTTATGACATATTCTTTTGGATGGTATATTTTATTTCTAGAATGGATGTTACAAATACTATTATATTTATGTCGATAAAAAAATATAGAGAAAAACTTCTATAAGACGATCTCACGGATTATTTTTGTGAGACAAGTCTCCTATTTTGGTTACTAATTAAAAAATATTATCTTTTATGCAAAAAATATTACTTATTATTGTAAATATGAGTAGGATTGACCCGTCCGTCTCACATAATACCCACTAAAAAATATATGGATACTTCGAGGGTATCATTTTTTTATGCTAATATCAGGCTTCAAAATATCAAGTTCGACACTGATGATATCGCTTCAATTGATATTTTATAAAATGAATATCTAATTCAACTTGTGAAAGTAATTTTTTGGGCAAATCGTTTTACGAAATTTATCTACGAAACGAGTGAAATCGATTCATACAAAACGAAAGGCAAACAAGTCGATATAAGCAACATATAAATGGAAAAAAAAAATATTTAAAAATAAAAAATAATAAATCAATTTAATAAAGAGTAATACTTTTTAATGGATAATCCATACAAGAGACCCGTCTCATAAAAATGACCATTGAGACCGTCTCATAGGAGTTTTTGCCTTTAATAAAAAGATTGTCTAAAAAATGATGATGTTAGAAACTCAATCTTAGGCTTCGTTTGGTAGCATTATTATTAATCTATGTATAGTTTATCTTATCTAATTCTACGTTTTTTTCGTCATATTATTTATCATTCTATTAATTATTTATTTTACATAAATCAAATCATCGAATTTAAATTACTATATTACCCCTTATAAATAATATTATTCATATTTTATTTATTATTAAAAAAACAAAAAAGTAATTTTGTATTTTTATATAAATTTAAACCAATCAAATCAAATAAACTATAATTTATCAATCAAATTAATTACTATATTCACTATCATTTCTTATTTATTTTTTATTACATTACATTAAAATATTTGTCCTATCATATATTATTTATGATATCGTCCACGTCAAAGTGAGCATTAATGTCAAAACGTGGAACCTAAAAATCGAAAGATTTGGAAGGATAAAGATGGCACGTATTTCTTATCCTTCCATATTTTTTCTTGACCAAACATCAATGGAACCCACCGGAACCATCGTCTTCACTTCTGTAGACAGACCGTATTACGGCTTCGACATTTTCTCCGTCCATCTCCCCTCCCTTACCGAGGATCGCCTCACCGACGGTGTATCCATCAACTTCAACGGTCAGTTCGCCGCTGAATCCGTGGCCGGGCTTGTGTACATCTCCGAACGAACTGGGTCGGCCCGAATTTACCTCAAGCGTGCCGGAGACTCCGTCCCGGAGCAGCTCCATTCTCCGCCGGAAAGTCTCTTTCACGACCGCCCAGCCATAAGAAACGGCCGTCTTTACTTCATCTCTACACACGAACCTCCCGACAAGCCGTTTCGTAGCTGGTCGGCTCTTTACTCCACGGAGCTCGGTGTGAAATCACCGCCCCCGCCCCTTGTTCAGCGGTTGACACCCTACGGATGCGTCGATTACAGCCCTTCAATCTCTCGTTCCGGGAAGCTTATTGCGGTGGCTTCCTACGGATCTCGCCGTTGGGGTGGCGAATTCCATCATCTCCGAACCGATATTGTCGTTTTCCCTGAAACTCAGCCATCGAAGCGTGTGGTTTTGTGCCAGAACGGTGGCTGGCCGACGTGGGGCGGCGACTCTGTTGTGTATTTCCACCGCAAAGTTGATGATGGGTGGTGGAGCATTTTCAGAGTCGATTTTCCCCAAAACTTTGAGGAGTCCACCACGATTCTTGCCCCCGTCAGGATCACGCCACCCGGAGTCCACTGCTTCACGCCGGCAGCTATGCACACCGATCTTGGCAGGATTGCGGTTGCCACCAGGAGAAAGGGCAACAACTATCGCCATATCGAAATTTTCGAGCTCGAATCCCAAAAGTTCTATCCTGTGACCGAGTTGCTGAACCCACATTGCCACCATTACAATCCTTTTGTTTCGGTAGAATCTACGAATCTCGGGTACCATCGGTTCCGAGGGGAATCGGATTCATTGATAGTTCCGCACCTCGAGCCGGTTATTTCTCCAGTTAATGGACTGCACATGCTCATGCTCAATGGTTCTTTCCCTACGTTTTCTCCCTCAGGAGACCTGATTGCGTTTAACCATGATTTTGACAATAATTCCGGCCTCAAAATGATCAAATCCGATGGTTCAAAGAGATGGACATTGTTTGAGAATCGAACTACGTTTTACAATTCTTGGAGTCCTGTTGATAACAATGTCATATTCACATCCATTGGTCCTATCTTTGAATCAGAGAGAGCTAATGTGCAAATAGCTCGAATCGCATTTGATCCATCGAATCTAACCGAAAATGTTTCCACCATTCCGGTGGATATCAAGATTCTCACCCGAGAAGAAACAGGGAACAATGCCTTCCCTTCGTGCTCACCTGATGGGAAATCCATTGTGTTTCGTTCTGGACGATCGGGGCAGAAGAATCTTTACATAGTCGATGCTGTTATTGGAGAGTTTGATGGTGGAATCCGGCAGATAACCGACGGGCCATGGATCGATACAATGCCAAGCTGGTCACCTGATGGGAAGTTAATCGCCTTTTCTTCGAACAGACACAATGTAGATTCAGCTGAGGGTGCATTTGGCCTGTATGTGATGAGACCAGATGGCAGTGGTGTGAGTAGAATCCCAGTCTCTGTATTAGACCAAGAAAGGGAGAGGCTTAATCATGTATGCTTCAGCGGGGACTCGGAGTGGCTTCTATTCACATCAAATTTGGCTGGCGTTACGGTCGAGCCAGTGTCGCTTCCGAACCATTTCCAACCATATGGTGACTTGTACTTGGTGAGGTTGGACGGAAGTGGATTGCGAAGGCTGACATGGAACGGATATGAGAACGGGACGCCCGCTTGGCACCCGAAAGATTTGTCACCGAAGGTAGACGACGAGTATGATCTCGGTTTTTCGGGGTTGTCTTTGAGAGGGGGAGCCGATGGGGATAAGTTGAAAGGGCAGTTTGAAGAACCCTTGTGGATCAGATGTTGACTTTTAAGCTTGTGGTTATACCTCAATTCTTGGAAGAGAGTTGCTTCTTGCTGAAATCTAACGTTTGTACGATCCCATGTATGTAAAATTGTCATAATAAATGGAGTTTGTTTTAGATCACAGTTGAATAATGTTCTTGGTGTTTTGATGAGATTTATTGGATTTTTCTAATCGGCAATAAAAATAATAATACAACCGAAAATAGACATTAAATTGAACACTATATAAATATAAATCACTTCTAAAGTATAAAAATATGAGTAATTAGTAAACAAAATCCCTTACTTTCCCACACTTCAATTACACTGGAAAACTTCGCTGTTATTTTTTGCGTAATGTCTCAAAGGTGCATCAAATTGTTCGTATAGCGCATATATGTTGGAACAATAACACAAACTATGCATATTATGGTTGTCCGCTCCAATTGCTGCTTCAACTTTTACTTCATTTATTCAAAAATAAATAAATAAACAAATGGATCAATTTACACTACATTTTTTGTACATTCTATCTATGAATAAATTTTACACTTTAGGCATAAAGTAGAGTTATAGACAACAAAAATTTTGAAATTGTTAATATCAACAATCTTGAACAAATTCTGTGTTTGGTAGCCTAGATTACATTAGGATAAGCCTACTATCTAATGTTTGGTTGCATTTTTTTGGTGGAATTTGCTTATACCAAAGGCCCGGTATAAGTAAATGTTCACAATAAAAAACACGGTACTGCTGTTTGGGTATTGGAGATAGTATTATTAAAAGCCCAAATGTATACAGTGTCTCGGATTATGGATTTTTGGACTTTCTACCTATGGGGACCTCGGATTGCTAATCTCATCTTAAGGCAATTAATGAACAATTAACATTCATTAAACATCAATTAAATAAACCAAGAGCCAAGTAAAAAAATTTTTTTTTTTTTTTTTAAAATTTCAGTGTCTCGCTCGATCGGTGAAAAACACCCGATCGAGCGAGCACAATTGCTCAACTCTCGGATGGAACAAAATTTGGTCTCGCTCGATCCGTCAACTTCTGCGGATCGAGCGAGCCAAAAACTAAATTCTCTATTTTGCAAAATACAGGGCTCGCTCGATCCGTCAACTTCTGTGGATCGAGCGGGCTTCAAATTTCCAGAAAATCTGCAGAAATACATTTTGTTGTCAATCCGATTCCTTCCAATCTAAATCATCAAAACATGGTCCAATACATGATATATCAATTCCAAAACCTGCATATACATATAACCAAGGTCACAAGCATCTATACATGCATTTTATTACATCGAACAAGTTGCTAAAGATCGTAAACGACAATAACTAACTCAAATGTCATACATGTAATCCAAACCAACATAACTAAGGTTTAGTGCTTCTAAAGTTCAAGACATCATCTACAACCCGAGTCCTCACGTGCTAAACTCTCTCCCAGCTGTCAATGACGTCGATGAATAGCTCCTGCCCCTTCTGTTGTCATGCATACATACAAAACAAGACAACAGCCAGATAAACTCCGGTGAGAAAACATTCTCAGTATAACCAACATATAGAAAGCGTTAAATAAATCATCTTGACTTTATTTAAACTCGACTCAACAAATAGAGTACGTAAACGCTTTATACACGAATTGATTCACATAACTTCAAAGCCATCAAGGTTCATAACTGATCTTGACATGGATATCCATCTAACGAGTTCGTAACCGACTCGCAAATAAGGTTAACAGCAACCTTGGCATAGAATCAATTCAATATAGCATCATATCAACTCGAATATAAAGATCCACTACCTGAGATGGATCGATAACATCACAATCAAATCAAAAACATAAACAAGTATGTGATTTTTGCGGGCCAACTCAAGATTAGTCGTTCTTGAGTTTCAAAGTCCCTACTTCGCGATGTCGTCATTATACCTTCGTTTATTTTGGTTCTGAACTCTTCAATCTGAAATATAATAACCAAAATACTCATATCAAACTTCATTCAAGATTATCATTTCAGAAACGAATCAAAACCATCAAGAATTCATCAATCAATCGCATTTCAAACCTCAACTCTTTCTTCGTCGGTTTAAGTCGGCGTCTTGTGTCGTTTAGCCTTCAAACTCAACTGAAATTGAAGAATAAAAATGCTATAACATTCACATCATCAAGATAACAACTTCAGCTCAGATATAGGCTATCAAAATGATCCAAAAACTCGAATCGACAGCGTAGCGATTGAAAATCGGTAACCGACGTAATTCCGAAACCACTTCTAACTTCAAAACCCAAATCATACGTATATTCAAGTCAATAACCAGCTGATAAATCATTCAAATCCTCATCTCAATAGCTATAAAAATCGATTAACATGCTGGAATCAAGATTGGATACATGTAATACAAACTCATCAATCCGGTTTCGATATAGAATCGCATAAACATCGATAAACATAATCGAAAACTCAACATCTGATATCTGCCATTTATTGATTTCGAAATCCATATAACACAACATAAAACTTACACGAGATCGAAGCCCTCGTCGTAAGGATTCCAGAACAATTTACGGAATCGAAATCGGATAACCGGTTCAAAAGTTACGGCAAATTGAAACTCAAAGTTTCAAAGGACAAATGAAGAAGAACGGGCTCTGTTCTTATTTTCTGAATTCTCTACCAACAATACACGTATCATGCTGATAATTATATTTCAAATCTGATAACTTTCAATCAAAATTGCACTTTAGTCCCTCAACTCTTCAATAATTACAATTTGGTCCTCGACCCTTATTTTAATTCAATTTCAATCCTAAATAATTTAAGAATATTAGAATTTAAATCGAAACTCTAAATATTCCCAAATTAAATATACTCGGATTAAAATCAAATTAAATTCGGATTAATTTCTAATTAATCCCGGGCCTTACACTACCCTTTTGCCCACATGTTTGATCTGTCTATTGCAGCTAGCATGGCACAGTCAATGTCAAGGACGAATGCTTTCAAAGGTTGTGGTGGGCTGTAGCCCAGCCAAATTTTTATTTTTTTTTACTACCCAGTACCCATATAATTGTTCATCTCTCTATTCTAGCCAGCCCACCCTTTCAAGTCCAGCCCATCTCCATAAAATTTAATTATCACTTTGTTGCCTTTTCTCAATTTAAGATTTTGTTCTTCTCACAGCATAAACATTGGTGATTGGACAACGACATCGGCAGTCTCCCTCCAACGCAGGTTAATTTAATTTTTTAATTTTTTTGTTTTCTCCTTTCGGATTTCTTAATCATACAATTTCTTTGATCATCTGTTTTTTTTTTTTTTTTTGTATCCATGTTCATTTCGATGACCAATATTTGAGGATTTTTCGATCAGATTCTTTTCGGGTCGGTCTTGGAAGTTAGAATACTTTGTCAAGCAAGTCTATTTAATATTTAAATCATCACACCCCCATTTGCATTTAGTGTTGCATCTTCTACATGATTTGTTAGCATTACTTTTTAATTTATGTTTCCTAAAAATATTATTATTTAAATTTTTTTATAATTAAATAATATGTAAATGCACTTCTTATTTACTTTGAAATTGGCAGGCATTGAAGTAATAATATCGATATAAATTTGACGAATTTACATAGAATTAAGTTGGACCACCATTATTTTCTCCTTTATATGTACTAGGGTTGTGAATTTTTTTATTTATATGTATCAGTGTATGTAATATGCGTGGGTTTATGTATAAGTGGATTACTTATTAATGCCACTGGATTTTTTTTTTTATTAAAATAATTTTTCGTATGCAATTTATTTATTAAAATATTTTCCCTTACAAACTTTAATTGCTAAATAAAGACATGGGTGATAAATTGATTGTTATTTTTTTGATTGTTATCTTATTATTTTTTTAGGAATATAAATTAAACTATTACAAAATAGAGCATCAATCTGCTCAAAGAAAGGAAAAACATTGATATCTTCTTTCTTTAAAAAAAGAGATCATTAAACTAGTGAAAATACTTCAATTTCTACAGTCTCTACAATGGACCATCAATTTAGTGAAAGTCTTCCAATTAGTGTCCAAATTCCTTCAATTTCCTCACCTAGAAACGACCATCAGTCATCCTCCAATTGTATTGAACGAGATCTGAAAAAAAAAAACAAATATGTGAATATAATGTTAATCTACGAGATGGGATAAGACGTTCATATCTGAAAATGGGACCTTATCAACCAGATATGTTGGAGTATCCGGTTATAAAATTTGGAAGTCAGAATCGTCGTTTTTAAAAAAATGATTCCAGAGATTTCATTGGTTGGAGTATTCGCCTTCTACAAATAAGGCATATTGTTTTTATTATTTTCTTTTTCTGAATAATGTTAATTCAACTAATATTTCAGCACTTGTCAATGGAGGATTTGACAATTGGATTAGAGTAAACCAAGGAAAGACGTGCATTTCTTGCTCATATTGTTTTTGCAGCATCTTCGCCTCATATTATGTGCGAGAGAAGGGCTGAAAATTTGATGAGACCCTCACAACATATTGACAAATTTATGCATGCCCAATATAAAGAGGAAAAGGAGAAAAATCATTTGCGTCTGAGGACCTCAATTGTGGTTGTTCGCTGGCTAGCACTTCAAGGTTGTGCCTTTAGAGGTAATGATGAATTTTTATCTTCATTTAATCGTGAGAATTTTCTTAAGTTGGTGAAGGCTTTTGCAAAAATAAGTACAAAAATTTATGAAGTTATACTTGAGAATGCTCCCAAAAATGCCCAATATATTTCTCCAAAAATTCAGAAAGAGATTTTGCATATTATGGCCAATAGAGTACGACAAATGATTTCGTGAAGAAATTGGAGATAATTGTTTCTCTATTATTGTTGATGAAGCACGAGATATATCTAAAAGAGAACAAATGATCATTATCTTGAGGTTTGTGAATAATAATGGGATTTTGACAGAAAGATTTCTTGCCATCAAAAGTGTTAGTGACACTACCTCATTGAATCTGAAAAAAGAAATATCATATGTTCTTGTTTATCATGACCTCCAAGTTAAGAAAATTAGAGGCCAAAGATATGATGGTGCTAGTAATATGTGTGGCGCGTGGAATGGACTTCAGACATTATTTATTAGAGATTGTCCATATGCATATTATGTTCACTGTTTTGCTCATCTATTACAACTGACATTGGTTTCTACAGCCAAGGATGTCAATGTTATTTGGCATTTCTTTTCTCATTTGGATAATATTGTTAATATTGTCACTTCTTCCACCAAGAGCATTGCTGAGTTGCATACTGCACAGAGAAATGAAATTGAGCATATGTTGGCAACTGAAGAACGTGATTCTGGAAGTGGGGCCAATCAGATTGGTAATTTGTAGCGAGAAGGAGCTACTCGTTGGAGTTCTGACTATGACTCGATAAAAATATTGATACGTATGTACGCTGCAACTTGCAAAGTTTTTGAAGTTCTTAGTGAAAATTATCCAAATGGAAGAGCTAAGGCTGAAGTTCGGGGGATTTATAGAAACATGGCAAGCTTTGAATTTGTGTTCATTTTGCACTTGATGCATAAAATTATGAGAAAAACAAATACTCTTTGTCAAATTCTTCAAAGAAAATCTCAAGACATTTTGACAGCTTTTGCATTTGTCTCCACTACCAAAACTATCCTTCAAGAACTTAGAGAATTTGAATGGGAAGAATTTATTCATGGAGTAAAAGTTTTTTGTTCAAGAAATGAAATTTATGTGCCTAACCTTGATTGTTTATACAAGATCGGTCATTCCCGTCAGCAAATCACAGTTGAGCATCATTACCACTTTGATGTTTTTAATGCAGCAATAGATTTCATCTTGATGGAGTTAAATACTCGGTTTAATGAGTCATCAGTGGAACTTCTTTCTCTTAGTACAAATTTAGACCGAAAAATTCATTTGACTCATTTAACAGTGATGATATTTGCAAGCTTTCTACGAATTTTTATCCTAAATATTTCACATATCAAGATATCATTGCTTTGGAGTATGAATTGGTACATTATAAACTTGACGTTATGCAGAATTTGAAGGTTTCGACACTTGTTGAGTTGTGCCAACAATTGACTGAGAGTGGGCAGTCAAAAATTTACGTTATGTTGACTAGATTGATTCATCTTATTTTGACGTTACCTGTTTCTACCGCCACTACCGAGCGAGCATTTTCAGCAATGAAGCATGTGAAGACGGCACTTCACAATAAAATGGAAGATGACTTTCTTGTCGATTGTTTGACACTCTATATTGAACGATATTTAGGTAAGGATATAGATGTAGATTCTGTTATAGATGAATTTATGTTTCAAAATCTCGTAGGGCTCAAATTTTTTGAACAGTATAATATTTATATATATAATATATTTTTTGATAATAATATATAATTTATTATATTAAGTTCAAGCCTCCCCCCTTCTAATTCCTGGATCCGTCCCTGAATGAAGTGAATATCAAATCTAATTCAATAATTTACCATCGATTACATGTGTATAAGTCGGGATATCGTAGAAGTGAAAATATTTTTAAACACCGTGGGGAGATTATTTTTTAGATTGCATCAAATTCGATAATAAAATCTATATTATCCAGCCAATATAGAGAAATATCATTTACCGTATTAAATACCTTAGGAATATCGTATTTGTTGATCTGAGATGAACGAGAATAACTCAAAAGATGATGAACAATGTTTGTGAACCAAGTGGTTGTTCCGAGATGATCCCACAAAGATTTGTGGTTGAAAGGTTGTAAACGTTAGTGGAGGACATTTTTGGTAAGTGAATATTGAATAATATCTATGCAAGAGTTTATCAAGAGTAACAAACAATTATACACATAGAATCTGTTTATCTTTATCATTCACACCAAAACAATACACTTTTAAATTTATTATTTAAATTATCCACTAAATTATCAATCCATCAATTATCTCATCACCGGAACCAAA
Source organism: Henckelia pumila (assembly GCF_033568475.1). Classification (NCBI taxonomy): domain Eukaryota; kingdom Viridiplantae; phylum Streptophyta; class Magnoliopsida; order Lamiales; family Gesneriaceae; genus Henckelia; species Henckelia pumila. Next base: position 17,476,090 of record NC_133123.1, on the reverse strand, counting down.
CACGGGTATTGTCAGCTAACCCACGTTTTTTTTTTTTTTCGGATTATTCTATGCTACACCTGGAGTACTTCTCCCCCCATGATGTGGTCAAATATTAGTCATTGGATCATCCACACATATGTCAATTTCCATAAAAATACAAGGGACCCACATGATTAATGGTGTTGAATTAGGGGGTGAAACACTCCCGATGTAGCTTATACTAAGTTTTTTTCCCCCGAAGTCAGCTAACCCACGTTATGTCGGAGGGGATTTCTTAAAAATTGATGAAGAATGATTTAAATAATCAAAGTATCTTTTGTTCCTTGAATTTAACAATGAATCTTACCCTAAACGGTTCCTAATTTAACCAAATCGAAGCATATGTATTGTTAGTTAATAAATACAAGTTAAAAATTATATTCACAAAAATTTTATGATATTATTTCACGAATTAATTTTGTGAATAGATATATGGTCGGAACTATACTCATTAATATATATTATTTTTTATGTCTAAAATATTGCGTTTAATTAGTGAGAAAAATTATACGTGGAAATTATACTATAATTTGTAAAATGTTTTTATAGGATGTGAAATAATGATATATAAAGCGATAAGCATTATCATTTTTACTTTGATTTATTAATTTTGATATTAAAATTATGATAAATGACGAATTACAATTTTGTCATCCTAAAAATGGAATTGTGATTATTACGGAAGAATGTAAATTATCGTTAATTCATACGTGAGTTACTTAAATTCAATAAAATTATTGAGCATAAAAAATATTTAAAATAAATAAATTTGATAAATTGAGTACAAATATGTTTTTCCCTCTAATGAATAACGTTAAGTTAAATGATATATGATACATCAAATAAATTTCAAAACACTTACTACGTGCAATATGGTGAAATATGTTATTCAACAATTTAAAAAAGTGAAAAGATTGGTCACCTACTTTTTTTTAGCGAAAACCTTAGCCTCCAAGATCAACCATTTAAAAGAATCTAATATCTAAAAGATGTCAATAACAGCTTCAGTAGCGTCCAAATACATTTAATTGATCAAATATGCGATTTAAAATCATGGTAAAGTAATGTGTTACAAAGCTCAAACGTTAGGATATTAGATATATAGAACAATCGAAACAGTTTTATTATTATTATTATTATTATTATTATTATTATTATTATTATTATTATTATTATTATTATTATTATTATTATAAAAAAAACACATATAGTTAGAGTCGATTTTCCAATTTTTTCCACAGGAGGAAAGCAAATTTTCCAAATAATAAAAAATCAAACAAAATTGACTTTTCCTAATCATAATTTTTTCGAAAATACTATATTTTTGTGCAAAAATGTAGAAAATGAAACCAAAGAGTACCATAAAATAAAAGCATGAACGGTCGAAATAATTTTAAAAAGGGTGGAAAACGAAGCAAGGCGGGCTTCAAAAATTTCCATGCATTTCGTTTTCTGAATCGAACTCCAAAATATGAAACAAATCTCTCTTTCAAAATTTGAAAACCTTCTTCTTATAAAGCCGCGCCTAACACTTCCGCCACCCTCTCTCTCCATTATTTCAATCTTTCCTTTGAATCGAAGCCAATTCCAGCACTAGTTTCTTGCCCCAGCTTCCAGGAGAGAAATTTCCATCTTTCTTGTGAGTCAGCTCCTTTTATGTATCTTCCATCTGCTGGGTGTGCTTAAAATCAGATGAAATGCGTGTGTAATTGGGTGTGGGTGTGTGCTACAGTGATTTATGGATGTTTGTTTATCTGGGTTTTTATCGGAATTGTTGGCACTCATTCAAACTGCGATGACTGTTCATTCTTGAAAATTAATTGGGAATGCTATTAGTTGTCAACAAAATTATGTTGGTGCTTTGTCAATTGATTTTGTGTTTCTCTAATTAGGTGTAGTGTGTTGTGGTAATTTCCCATTTGTTGATTTTGATTACGGTACGCTTCAGCTAAATCTGTTTGGCTTTCTGTATAAGATGAACCCTTTTACTTTTTTGGTTTTGTGGATTTAATGGCCAATGTATGCTTGCATTTTTTAAAGTTTCACCGTGTTTTGCTGTTTTAAGATTGGACGTTAAGTGTTTGATTATTTCCCCCAGATAATGGAGTCGCTACCTGATGCTATAGTCCAACAAATTTTATCCCTAATCAGCAATGCTAAGGATGTAGCCTCTTGCAACTGTGTCTCCAAGAGATGGAAAGATTCATTGCCCTATTTGAGGAGTTTAATTTTCCCCAGAAATCTTTTTGACACTCTCACCAGTGGAAACACTCCTGATGCCATAGTGAGACAAATGGTTTTGTCAGTTGTTAAGCTAGAGGAACTCGTGGTTTATTGCCCATTTTCGAGTTCCGGCCTTGCGTCATGGCTATCAATAGCAGGACCCTCGTTGAAGAACCTTGAGCTCCGAATGGATAATATAATTGAACAGCAGACTTCTACTGAAATCCCTTCCAAGTTGGATTGCATCAAAGCAGCTTCAAATCTGGAGTCTCTTAAACTTTGGGGTGTTTTAATGGTCTATTCTCCAAAATGGGATGTTTTTCATAGGCTAAAAAATCTTGAAATAGTTGGTGCTAGGTTGGAAGAACACCCGCTTTCTGTTGCTCTTCATGCTTGTCCTAATTTGAGCCAGCTTTTGCTTCTTGGTTGTGAAGGGTTGAGATATGTTTCCATTGAGAATCCTCATCTTGAACAGTGCAAGCTTGATTTTTTTGGAGTAGGCAACTGCTCGCTCACAATCAACTCAACAAAGCTTGCATCGCTTGAAGTTCAGGGCTGTAGTTTTATCAGGGTTCGTGAAACTCGATTCTTAACAAATCTCTCCATTGCCAACAATTCAGGTACTTTTTTGTTGGCTTGTAGGTAGTGCTGTTGTCTGTGTACAATTTCTTGTTGGACTCAATAAAATATTTGAATTGTGATAATTCAATTGATATGTGTTATAGGAAGAGTTTATACGGTGGATTTTGGGAAACTGGTGGCATTGGAAACATTGTCCATTAGGGGTGTGCAATGGTGCTGGGATGCGATTAGCACGATGCTCCAAATGGCAAGTGAGGTTAAGCACCTCTACATGAAGGTCGAATTTACCGGTGATTCCGAGACACTTCTCCCCTTTCCAGAGATTGACTTAGTCGACTTTTTTAATTGCCATCCAAAGCTTCAAACCTTTGACATTCATGGTGCCATGTTTGCTGCTCTTTGCCAGAAGAACAGCCTGAAAAATGTAAGTCCCTAAATCGAGAAATCCCAGTAAGCTTTTAATTTTTCGTTGTTGTGTTATTACTTATTACACATCGATTTTTGTGGGATATGTAAAAACACACAGGACAGTGAATTTGGAAGCATTTCTCAGATGGATGACGATTCTCAATAAGTTTTAGTTAATGCCTTTTGACATTCTCGTTTGAACTGAGAACCATGCTTCTATATTGCAGGTAGACTCTAGGTTTTCGATTCCATGCCTCGAGCAGGTCGTGGTGACTGTAAGATCGCCATTAAATGCTGAACAAAAGATGAGTACGTTGGATTCACTGATAAAGTATGCTAAGAATTTAAGAAAGATGACAATAAAGATTCTTCAGATGAAGAGCAGCCACAGCAGTGCTGATGATTTCTTTGAGGACATTTGCAGATTCAGATACATGAATCGCAAGATTGTTTGGATCGAATAGCTATTTTTAAATGGCTTCTGTTCTTGAAAAAGGATCATTAACTCCTTTCTAATTCTAGACATTGTTTTCTTTACATTTTTGACATTGATGTTACACTGATTCGAGGACCAAAATACAAAAGTTGGTTCATGGCTAGGATGGATGTAAGGAAACGTTATTGACTATTTGTTGATTCAAATTGGATTTGGCTAGAGTTTTGAATGATAAAATGATCCAAAAATTATGACAGTTCAATAAATTTAAAATCAAACTAGAAATTAATATGATTATTTTAAGCTAACTTTAGAAATTGGTATCCTATGTTTCTGGGAAAATACTTGGGAGGATCACACCGTGCCAAAATCCATCCATGGGGTTTTTTTTTTAGTTTAGTTTAGTTTAGTTTAGTTTTTTGTTTTGTTTTGTTTGTTTTTACTTCCTAATATAAATAAATGTAAGATGTTAATTTCTCATTTATAGCTAGTTGGTTATGTTATGCGTAAAATTCAATATATACTGGTTGACAATTTATGTGTTATATTTTTCGTTTCATAATTTTTTTTTTAATTATTGACATTTTCTCTTTTGAGCATCGGAATATTTTTGTTGAGAGTATTGTTTGACCATTGTCGAGAGGACGAATAGGTATAGTACAAAAGTTTTACGCGACAAATAAAGTTATGTGATAGCAATTTTGCGTAGAATCAAGTGAATATTATTAAAAAAAGTTAGCATCTTTTAAAAAAAATTAGGTTACCATGAGAAAAAAAGTTAGCATCTTTTGAAACTTTATAAGGAGTGTTTATAATCATTAAAAAAAATTGATGGTTAGATTTTGACTTAAAAAAAATCATTTTTGTGTGTTTTTTATACCCAAATTATGTGTTAATTTATACTTAAAAGCTAGTCATATGGTGATTATGATTATCCAAAAATGATTCTAATAAAAAAATCAATGTTAAAATCATTCTAATCACTTATTTATCAAACACTACCCAACTTTGATTTTTAGATTTTCACATTTATTTCCAAACACTACCAATTTTTAATTTTTCTTAATTTTTTTATAATCTATAAATTTAATCACTTTTACAAAGGATAATCTTTCGCAAACTCTCCCATACTAGCATACATATTAATATTAATTAACTTTTATTAAAACGTGTAGTGACAATATCCAAATCGAAATATGTACAAATAATTTTTTTTTTTTGTTAGAAGTAAAATGATTGTTTAAAAATTCAAAAATATAAATCAATATTTTATTGAGATACGATGGTTATAAACAAACAAAAAAGTTAACAAATACATTTTATGATATTTTTTGATAAAATGATGAACTGTTTTTGTTATAACAAAAATTAGACGATCACCTCAAAATATATTAGAGCATGGAATATTGGTATGGAATATAAAAGATATAGATAAATGTAAAAAAAATATTAAATTAACGTGAATTTACAGTTTATATAAATCCTAATGCAATATCTGAATACATCAATAAGATCTTTTTACATAATTTATATTTATTGTTTTAAACTAAGTTAATCAACAGTTATTTTAATTTTTTTTGAGGCAAGCTATTTTAATATTTTTAAAATAGCCTTTATGGTTTTCAGACCATTGTCAATATGATATACGCATTTCGTTATTCGGTTGGTATTTTTATTTTTATTTAAACTTTGTGAAAATACCTATCTCAAAAAAAAAAAAAAAAAAACTTTGTGAAAATATCCAATGTCTCTAAATCAGGTATCAGACATGAGGACATGACCATTTGGGAATAAACGAGCATCATAATTTCTTGTTTAGACATCAAAATCAAACACAAATAAAGTTCTCAAATACATTCTTCAAAAACACATTTCCTAAATATATATCTCTCAAAAACAGAGTGGAAATGAAATCAAACCTAGCCTAATATTTTATCTATTGCTGCAAGAGTACAAGTAGATCAAGCATTTTCCATCTAAATGAGTTTTTTCTTTTGAAAATATCTCTTTAAGTGCCATATCTGAGCTACTGAAACTAGAATACAGACTCCCAAAGACATGATACTGAACCAAGCCACCCGAGCATTCGTTCTTTCGCTCACTTCCCGCATCTCAGCTTCTCTGTAAAACCCGAGAAAAAAAAAATTGGGTAATTGATAAAATAAGAATAAGCACCAACATAATAAATCTACAAATTAGAACAAGAATATTTAACCTGCTTTTAAGATACAAAAGATTTTCATGGATGGCTTCCACTGCTCCTTCAAGCTTTCTTAGATCAAGTTCAACACCCTACTAGAAAACAACAAGAGAATATAATCCAAAGGTAATAGATACTGTGAGTTCTGACCGCATCCCAAGTTCGAATTCTTCGGCTCATTGTTCTTGAAATTAATATGAACTTGAGTGCAACTTATTATCACAAACATCCAAAATAAGAAAAAAGTTGCAACTGGGAACGGTAATTGCAGTTAGCTTAAAGGACTAACCTCGATGTTTTCCTTTCGGGCAACTGACTCCCAATCTTTTGTTGCAATGCCCATTTTCCAATCAATATTAATGCTTATATCCCCACTACCTGAATAATGGCCATCAATCCAAAAACAAGCCAGATAATTTCCAGACTCGGTAGTTGTAAAGGCAAATTGACCGTGCGTGGCATTTTCATTGTGATGGAGGGTATTTCCATATGGCGAAGTCACCTAACAGGGTAACGTTAAATTGATATTTAGAAGTTCCAGCAGCAAGGAAAGATAGACAACTACATAAATCATGAATCAAAAGGTTTAGCTCTTCTTATCCGACTGAAAATAGCAAGTAACCACAGAGAAATGGGGACTTAAAGAGATTGTTTAACTTTACTTCATTCCAGCTTTTCAAGTGTCCAAAAATTGCTAGATATATCCCCAAGTAATTTGTTTGAATCCATGTGAATTTATCAACCCTTGAAGAGTAGCAAATTAATTTCCATCATTAATTTTCAATTCCATTGCCTTATAGGGTCGCAGCACCCTTTGGCAATAGAGCCCTGATACCGAAAGCTGAAAAGGAACATTTTCCATGGGATTTAGCAATATTTCCTCCAAGACTTTTTCCTCAGCTCCCCCACCCCGCCACTCCATTTCTGAGCTATTTTTGCAAGTCCCATGAAGGGATGAGAAGGAAATCAATCAGAAAAGGTGGGAAACAATCAAAGGACTGCTTTAAAACAATAAAATGTTATTCAAAGTGAAATCATCCAGCTGGATATTTCTAAGGTAATCGGTAGGCAATATTATGAACATCATGCTATGATACCCAGTCAACACCTATAAAAACTTTAAGGCCCCCCCAAGAGACACAATTGAGAACACCACACAGAAATCACCAAACCAGCTATTTTGAAAGAGAAACTATCATTTTTCTGAGAAAAGAAAAACAATAAAAATGGAAGCCACGACTGAAACAGGCAAAAATCATGCATAAACATAGAAAGACGTGGAGTCATCTAGTAAACAGTTAGGTCCAAACATTTTGACTCAGGCCATATGAAAAGGCAACATTTTCAGATTCCTTAAAAAAAAATCCCCATAGTTCCACTCCCTTATTAAAAAACAGAATTAGAAATCTTTTTCAGGTTCATTGTAATCAAGATTGAGTTCTTCTGATACCAACATGCATAAAATTTTCAAGTGATCAAAGTTGGATAGAAAAAAACCATAATCCGAGGGACCGTTAATTGTGAGTCAGGACCCAGAAAAACAAATGAAGACCAGATGATAGAGACAGATGTAGGTTCAGTTATTGGTGCAAGGATGTTAAGACAGTGATATGAGGGGAATGCAATTCAAAGGATTTTTTATAAAGAAATCAAAAATGAAATTTTAGTTTATTTTGTTTTAAGCAAGACAGTTCTCCACCCCTTGTCCTGCCACAAGTTTTGCCCATGAACAGAGTATATGGCTACAAAGGGAGAATAAAAGGAAATGCTGGGATATAAAGGTCATATATTGTGCAATACTTATACCTTCGTAGCCATTAGCTTCAAATCTATAACGGTCATTCAGATTATCAAAGTAACTACATGTAAAATTGACATAGATTAATTATTTTACACCAGATAGATATCCTCCTTCAAGTTATCCACAAATTCAGCTGAACCAGGTGGGAAAAACACATTTTGATTAACATTTTCTGCAATCTCTGAGAGATTGCAAAAACACAATGCCAAGCTAAAAGTTGATAGATGATTTAAAAAGGACATCACGACAAATTTTTGAAACCAAGGGCAGTTGTGCGCTGCCCTGGACTAAACAAAGCTTTCCATCAAGCTAGACAACTATCACTATATCAACCCTTCATAAGCTTCCTTCCTACCATCTTAACATTGTGAATCCTTTCCTTCAACTGAATTACAAAGTAGTCACAAATTGACTGACAAAACAATACCCATCTTTACTAGTATTGATTGGTTTTACCACCTGAAAAATGAACCCAAGATCACCCTTTTTTATAATTATAATTGCTATAAAGGGACCAAGCTCAATCGCTTATTAAAGCAAAAACATCATGCATCTCCAGCTAGGTGGCCACATCAAGCTCAGATGTAAACAGATTCAGTTTGCTTACAAGGAATTCCAACAATTTCACAGGTAAGATAACCTTACGACACAAAGTAATGAAATCGAACACAAAAGGAACCAAGTAAAAGAAAAAGGGAAACAAATCCCTAACCTTGGTGGAAATTGTTGGTGTGGGGTGTGCATGATCGTCAGAGATGACAACGTAGTCGGCCAAAACGACGACGTTTGTGTGGATTTCCTCAGACACGCACTTGGTCCCCTTGGCCGGCAAACTCAGCCATATGGACTCGCCCAGCTTCAGAAAACAAAGAAAAATCAACAGAAACCCCGCGCAGCGCATGTTAGCAGCCGCCGCCATTGATTGTCTCCTCAAGAAAGCTTATTTCTGAGTATACGAGGCGATCGATCGGATCTCTCTCAGGTATTATCGAAACTGTGCTGTGCCGTGCTCTTCAACTGCTGCGTCTCCGCTTTTTTCTTCTTTTAATTATTATTATTATTATTATTATTATCAAATTTTATTTTTAATTACCGATAAAATATTTTTATTTTTTTAAAAAAATATAGGTTTTACCTTCTTATTTTTCCCTTGTTTCGTACAAAATCTGTGCTAAAATAAAATTTTGAGCTTGATATACTATTACACTTCGGTTTTACAAGATTTATTCGGAGAGGTAATTTAGAAAATATGTACTGTAATTTGGATTTTGGACCAACTATACCACATGTACTATGTAAAAAATTTATAACATCCTTAATTTCCGTCTATAATACCCTATATAACATCCGGACACACGATCAGCATGATGCATATGACAATTTGTAAACACAAAACCAAACTTAACATATCAACATATGACTACATAAATCCATACGACCACATTTACATACATACAACCAAATTATCTTGATGCACACACATTTTTTTTTTATATACAAGACCATCTATTTTTAAGAAATATTAATTCTGCAGATCCAAAAGTTAGATAAGGTAATGAAATGACGTAAAAAAAAATCTATAAGTTTCAAAAATAATTCTATAGACCAAAAGTTAAAATAGAATAACACAACTGTCTGACAAATCGTCGTCCATATATAATGACCTTTGAAACTCATTGAGCTAATCTCCCTCCTCAATAAGTCCAAGCTTCAAGTTTCTCGTCATGCTCAACTACCATGCATAAACTACGCTAGCTAGCTAATGTTCAGTGCGACAAATTATTCCAAGAAAGTGTTGATAGAGAGAATTGAACTCCTGATCTCTGACCAAATAATCATCTATTCCACCAACTAAGACACCTCTTGGGTGCAAGTAATAGTATATTGTTGGACATAATAAGTTTGGTGGGATGTTAAAAAAGAATTTGAGGATATATTTGTAAAGTTAATTAAACTTCACTAAATTAATTGTAAATTAGTTAATGAAAAGGGTAATTTTTAATTAAATAAAAATATAATATATGGCGAATTCATATATGCCATTAAGTTAAATGTGTGTTTTTTTCTTAATATTTATAAAATTAATGGATAATTCCTAAATATATCCTTGTAACTTTTTCCTTTTTCGTATTATATCCCTTTCACTTTTCATGTTCCAAATATATCCCCAATTCATTAAATAGTTTCTTGAATTTGTTCTTAAAACTAAATAATGCCCATTCTACCCTTTATTTCCCTATTTAATATACAAATACTTAATCCCATCATGCTTCCGTCAGTAAATTAAAGCAAAATACCTCTTTGACCACACTGTTGTCGGGTTATATCCACCGGGTTTTACAGGTTTCTTCTCACAACCAAACCACGCGATCGCAACCGATGGTTCCTGACACAGACTCCTTTAGCAGCAACTAGCACAACCCTATTTCGTTTCCTACCTTAGGGCGTATAGTAAAAGCTTAATTTTTTAAATAAAATAACATGATAAGGAAGAGCTTCGAAAATTTATTCAGACAATATATTATTACATAAATCAACCTCCTTTGAAGAGGAGGAGACAACTAGTTTAACTACTCATAGTAGCCTTGTTCTTGAAATACATAAAATTAAAACTTAATACAAACTTAGAAAGAGAAATATTACAATGTTTTATTTGTAAGAAAACTGAAGGGAATGATCAATATCTTCAGCTTCCAGTGCTTCCTCAAATGCCTGTATTTATAGCTGAAGTTTCACTCGTTTCACCGAGAAACTTCAGGGAATCTTACAGCTGTCTTGAATTTTTTATGTCATTATTGATGACATCTTTTGTTAGTGGGAGAGTCACATGCCCGATGACATCTTTTACTAGTGGAGGAGTCATATGCTTGACTTTTTCTTTTGGATTTATTCTCCTCACATGTCTTATTTATTGTTGTCGGGGTATCTTTTGCTTTTGCAGTGGGCCCCTGGGAAAACATGGTTTTGGTGGTCCCTGTCCATCTTTGCTTGTCTCGAAAAAATCTTTTTGATCCGTTCGGGGTTTGAAGGTTTTTTCGAATTTTGGCTCCTTCTGGTTTGGACATTCTGGGCAGATATTCTCTGACCATCTTCCAATATGAGCCATGTTACAAAATTTTCGGCGAGTTTCTTTACTCCCCGGCAGCTTGTTGTTCCACAAAAAGTTTCTCTTCTTTTTGAAGAGTTCTTCCGCAAAAGCCGTAGTTTTTTCTGTTATTGTGTTTAACAGGAATGATCCGTTCACAGAATTCTGATAAAATTTGAACGGAAACTTGACCTTGTCCATCTCGATGAGACAAACCCAAATACCACATGCCCTTCTGGTTGAGATTTTATTTTCTCCAAAAGTGGACACCAATGGTATTTCTTCAGATATAGGATCCTTGATAAATCTTTGATTATTTATGTCGGGTCTCCTTAGCTTGATGAAATGAAAAGGCTCGTGTGATCCTTTCCCTGTTGGTTCTGGAGCTACACTAAAGAAATATAACTCGAGCACATCTCCTCTGGATAAATGATCATTATTTGCCCATGTTTCTTGGACTGCTTCCTAAATCCATTTTGGTAGTTGTGATATTTCTTGGAAGCCTGGTGAAGTTGTATAAACTGAGGCTAAAGTCCCAAATTCATACCACAGCTTTACATCCTTAGGATTGACATTGTTTTTTTAGCCAAACTCTTGGATATATTCCTGCAACATCAACCCTGCAAGTGATTGGGTTGATTTCACTTCTTGTACTTAATTTCTCCCATCTTTGTTGATAAACCTGAAATGGAGAAATGACAGCTGAGTTAGTATCAATCTTAGATTTGCCCTTGTCAGTGTTGGACCTAAGATTGATCTCTTCCTCTTTTACCCCAGAGGCGGAAGGTTGACTTGATGATTTATCCTCATCGATTGTTGTTTTATCTAGATCATCAAAAACTGATGATAGATTAGCTCTTGTTTCTTGAGTATTAGAATCCTCAACATATTGTTTTACAATCGGTGTTTGTATTTCTTGTTCTTGAAACCAATGGTTTTAACATTTCTTGTTTCTGAGAAACCAATGGTTTTTCTATGGCACACATAATTGGCCCTTGAATAACAGCCCATAGTTGAGTTTGGGCTTGCATACATCCTGTGATTCGATTGGATACTTTGATCCGATCAGCTTGTTGTAACTTGCCCGCCATATCGGCACTTATGACAAGCTGGTTGAACTCGGTTTGAAGCAACCCAAGGTGTTCCCTAAGATGCCTCTGCATTTTCATGATGGAATCCACGTCACTGCCTTCCATCTCTTGTTAAGAAATCTGCAAGAATATTTTCATGAGATTTAATAATAACAATATCAAAAATATAATTTTGACATAGAGCTTGCCATCTTAATAACCTAGCTTTCTCAGGTTTAGATTCAATCTTATTTCTTAGGAAGACTTTTACCTAAGTGTTATCAACCTTCAAAGTGAATTTTTTAGCAAGTGAAAATAATGGCCATTTTTCGAAAGCCCTTTTAACTGCATAAAATTCATTCTCGTTGATATGCCATCTGATAGCCTCAGATTCTGAAAAAAGACCGCTACAGTATCTGCATGGTATTTCTCCATTCGGAGTGATCTTAGTAAGCACTGCTGCCCAACATTCGTCACTGGCATCCGTAAATAACACCAGATCATCTTCATCCACGGGTATAGCCATTTTTGGGAGATTTTTACATATCTTCTTTAATTGGTTCACCCCTTTAGTATGGTCATCGGTCCATATAAATCTTGCATCCTTTTTTAACAAAGGACTGAACACCTTTCTGTATATTGCCAGATTGTTTATGAACATACCTGCAAAATTAACTACTCCTAAAAAACTTTGGAGTTGTTTTACATCTTTGAGTTTATCTGAAAAATTCTTTACCTTTTCCACAATATGGGGTTGTAGAATTATTCCAATTTCATCAATCTCAATCCCAAGGAATTCAATTTTTCTTGTTGCTATGACTGCTTTCTTTTCAGATAAAACCAGTCCTTCTTGGTTACAAATTTTAGAGAAAATCTCTAAATGTTTAACATGTTCATCTATGTTTTTTGATGCTATAAGAATATCATCAATATAAACAAACATGAAGTTGAAATAATCTTTAAAAAGATTATCCATCTTTCTTTAAAATATTTGGGGTGCATTAGCCAATCCCATAGGCATAACTTCCCAGATATAATGTCCTTGTGGTGTAGAGAATGCTATGAATTTCTTACTGCCTTCTTCCATTCGAATCTGGTAAAATCCAGGCTTACAATCAAATTTTGAGAACACTCTAGCATTTCGTACACAACTAATTAGATGTTCTCTACTGGGTATGAAGTACCCATCAAACTCCAGGATTTTATTAATACCTTGGTAGTTAATAACTAACCCGGGTTTCCCTCTTTTTATTTCACCATGATTTCTGACCAAAAAACCTGGGCTGCTATATGGTGAAACTTTTTCTTTGATTAGACCAAGGTCCAAATGTTCCTTGATAATCATTCTCATATACCTTTGATCTGTTATGTTCATTGGGATAGACTTATATCTGACGAATTTATACTCTTTGCCTTCCTTTAGAGTAAGACTGACTTTGAGTTGATTTCTATCCCACCATGCCAAAGGATGCTCATTGTAACTTTCTTTGAGCCTCTTTTTGACATCTTCAAGGGATACCTTATTTTCTAACTCTATATCTTTGTGATTTAGAGTTACCTTGAGAAGCTCCATATCCTATGTTTGGAGTTCTTGTTCTGTTGTTATTTTCAACATGATTTTTCCAAACCTTCTTGGATCTTTCATTTTTGGGTGAAAAATTTGTCCTTTATCACCGCGCTGGCTGCGAAATATTATCGGCAATTGTCGATAAAAAGAAACCTTGAGTCGTTGAACGATAATTTTATGATCACAAATTGTAGTGAACATAAGTCTTCTTGACTTATTCTCTTGTGTGTACTTCTTAAACATTTGTAAGAAGTTATTTCCTAACAGGATATCAGCTCCTGTATCATGGAAATAGATTGGTGGTGTCTTTACCTTGTACCAAGGTGTTTGACCTGCTCCTCCCATAAGGATCTCTGTTTGTTTTATTCCTTTACAAAGAATTAAAATTCTTCGAGAGAAATCTCGTTCAGCAATTTTTGGCAATTTTTTTTCACATTCTTCAGGAAAGACTCCTCTCTTTGCTGTACAAATTCTTGCTCACGAGTCAATATAAGCTGCAAAGTATTCAGCCTTATATTGTTCATACAACATCCCTATCAGAATGTATATGGAGAAAGAACTTGTTGTCATTTTTTAAAGGGATTACTAAATGGCCCGACCATTTTTAACAGACTGTGTTGTAACTCAGTAATTCGATTAAGACTATTTATCTTTAGTTTTCCTAAGGCCTCAGAAGGTAGAGCATGGTTACTCATTTCCACTTCTTCAATGCATTCTAGTAAATCATGTTCATGACTTACTAATTTCAACAGTTGCTTCTTCCTCTGTTTGTAAACAGAGTTTTTGAATCTGATTAAGGGATTGTCCCATATCTAATTCTCTTGGTTTTCCATCTTGTAGAATTCTTATTGAATCCTCAAAGTCTTTTCTTTTGCCATAAACTCTATTCTTTTTTTAAGACGTTTCCATGGTTTATGGTTCTCCAGAAACTCTAGGCCAAAAATGAGCTGATCCACTTTTTTTCCTGGAATTCCACAGATTTGAACTTCCAATTCTCCAATATTTATTAATCCTTGGTAAGTTCCTGTTACATGCTGCTCTAAATAGTAAATCGAGTTACAAGGAAATTGGTTTCCGTGACTTGTAATTTCGAATACTATTTTGACTTCTTTCTATCCTTCTGGAGATCTAATGTAACGCCCAGAAATTCGTCACGTAAATTCGCATGCATAACTAGGAGATTTAATAATTTTAAAATAACGTGAAAATGTGTTAAATTGCTTTTATGGGATATTACGTGAATTATGTAATTTAATTGCATGTTTTAAATATTATTTCAGCATTTAAACCGCTAGGTTTTAATTTATGAATTTAATTGAGAAAGATATTTTATGATCGCGTAGGTGAGGAGATGTTAGTATTCACCCAAAATATTTTATGAGATTTTAAGGAGCCTTAAAATATTATTTTATGGTAATATTTTAAGAAAATTATGGTATTTATATATGTATATATGTATGTGCACGTTTTTACCTAAAATAAGTAATTTTAATGACTTTTATTAACCTTTAAAAATCCTTTTATTTTATATTTCGGGATTTAAGGTTAAATATCAGATTTATGATTGTGTTTAAGAGTTTTAAGTTATTTAATTAGTTTAATAATTATCTATTATCCTAAACTTGTTTTTATTAAAGAATTAACCTAAACCCTACCCCTTAACCTACGTAAAAACCTTCTAGCCACCTCCATCATCCTTCTTCCCCATCTCTCATGTTCTTTAGCAGAGAACTCATCCACCATAGCTGAGCTTTCAAGGTTTTTTATTTTAGTTTGGAGATCCGTTCGTTCCGAAAAGGCCTTGCGCGCGACATAAGCATTATTTCTTGCTAATAATTATCAAGGAACGTTCAAATCCCTTCTTGCTCACCATTTAAATCATAGTACACTGATTTATGAATAAAAAATTTGATGTTGCATGTGTATTTAATTTTAGAATAAAATCCTTCATGAGCATGCATAGTTTTTCAATGTCATTAGTTAAAAACGTTTACATTTCATCTTTTATTTCAACCTTTTTTTTTATTTTGAGAGTAAATTCATATTCTTATTTATTTTGGTGTATTTAATATTCCTTCATTAATTGTAAGACTATCTCATAATTTTTTTTAATGGTTTTAGCTTTTATGAGGAGGAAAATTAGTTAACTTTTTTTTAATTTCAAGTTTTGTATATATGATATGTGTGTGTTGGTGTATTTCTTATTTATTATTTTAGGTTAAAACTTGATTCTAATTGAATTCATTTATTTTAACATGAGTGTGTAATTTAATTAACATATGTATATATATATATATATATATATATATATATATATTAATAACTTTAAAAATCTAATATTTTTTTATATTTAAATATGAACCCATGATATAATTATTTATCTCAATAGGTCCTTACACAAATTAAAATATATAATATTTTAAAAAAAATACGTTTATCCAGTCTACAAACAAATAAAAATCAAATATCAGGTGTTTCAATATCTTAGTATTTAATTAAGATTTTTGTTGAATTTTTTAAAAAATATTTGTGAAAACATATATTCACTTTATCAACAAGAAAATAAAAAATAAAGTATTTTGGTATTTTAATTTTTTTGAAAACTGAATCTTTATTATCTAATATGCACACACTTTGTCAATTTTGATATTATCATATTATATACAAGAAAATAGAAAATAAAATATTTTGGTATTTCAATTTTTTTGGAAACTGAATCCTTATCTAATATATACACACTTTGTCAATTTTAACCTTATCATAATAATCAATTTTACATATAATATAAATATTGATTTACGTTTATGCCCTAACTAAAATTTTGTTTTTACTTTCATAACCTTATATATTTTCATATGGTTTTGCTTATAGTGTAAATAAAAGGACAAAGTTGTTATTTCACAATTGTAAAACTTTGACTTTTTATTCCTTATCTAATATATACACACTTTGTCAATTTTAACCTTATCATAATAATCAATTTTACATATAATATAAGTATTGATTTACGTTTATGCCCTAACTAAAATGTTGTTTTTACTTTCATAACCCAATATATTTTCATATGGTTTTTCTTATAGTGTAAATAAAAGGACAAAGTTGTTATTTCACAATTGTAAAACTTTGACCTATTATTCACACTTTTAAATAGGTATAGATATAGATATAGATATATGAATAGTGTTGCGCTGGGAAATGGGAATTGAGTAAGAGATCGACGATGAAATATATCTCTTATAATGAGATGTTTCATGAAATTATATATACAATCATGATCCACTGCACACCAGTGTGCAGAGATATTGTGTGCACCGCGAAATGTTCGCGCGAACATCTAAAAAAAATCAGATGTTCGCGAGAACATCTTAGATGTTCACGCAAACATCACAGGATGCACACATAAGATTAATTATATATATATATATATATATAATTAATCAATCGATCCGCCTTATTTCTACAATAAAAAATAATATTTTTAAATAAAATATTTTCTTACTACATTAACCTATAAAATCGTTTCATTTATACCATATTGTGCAAAATAGGAATTAATTCTTTAGTTAAATATATAATCAACTGGAAGACGATCAAATCATGAAAATAAATAAGATTCCACTCACTCACTCACTGATTCTGCACCGACCCGACAATGGAGCAGAAGCATTTAAACCCTCAAGTTAAAAATGCCATAAATGATTATACCTTCAAATTAAAAATAAATAATTAACCCAATCTTGCAATAATGCATGCAGCTACAATTTGCAGGTGGTTGATGGGTCTAATCCCTCCTTCTCTGTACTGACGCTGAATTTCACATGTCAGCTATTCTTCCCTGCCTGCCTGCATGCAGATTCATTCATGCCCCTTAGCTTCTAAGTTCGATTTTCAAGGGCTCCATGAATACGAAATTTAAAGGAAAAAAAAGATTCCCCGCAGCTAGCTCCAAATTCTCATTCTTTTCATGGCTGTGTCGGTCTACTGATCAAGAATAATGGATGAGCTAGCTAGAATATTGCAATTCATCAACAGATTCTTATAGCCTTTGCAAGAAAGTATGCATATATACTCAGAAATTTTTATTTCTCTGGCTAACTAGATCCAAAACCGCCGGAATGGAAAGGATTTTAAAGAGTAGTGGCAGCTGAAACTTAACTAGAGACATTGCACATAAACTTCCTAGACATTTCTCACATAGTGCATGGTGGATATATGGTTTCTACTACTCGCTGTTTTCTGGAGCATTTGATTGGTCTTCAAGTGTTGTTCCCCCACTGTATAAAGAGTTGAGCTGATGAAAATAAGGGCAAGTTCTTGAATCAATGGACCTCTTCTTGGTGTTGTCTTTGGTTTTCCTGAAGTATTTGTTGATGTTTTCCCATTTCTCTTTGCATCTTTTTGAGCTTCTCTTGTATCCCAATTCCATCATCCCTTGAGAGATTCTCTCCCAAAGGGGACCCTTTGCTCCTTCCTTGGTTTCCTCGATGTTTCCACTGAACTTGCACCTTAGATTGATCAAAGCCAACACCTCATCTCGGGGCCATCTCTTCCCTGCATCTCCTCTTGATTCCATCATCTGACAAGATTTATGGGATGTTAGATTGTTGTCATTTGTTAGAACTGAGATGGAGCAAGAGTTGGCTTCTGAATTTTTTGTGGCAAGACTGGAGCTTGGGCTTGGAGGTGATGGAGTGGTTTTCGTGGCTTCCGTGTTGCTCTCAAAGGGGATGTCGGTACTAGGGTTTTTGTGGGATTCAACCATCCTCGGTGAAGAAGATATTTCAGCTGCAGGCTTGTTTTGTGAGTCGGGGAACTCGAAATCTTGTAAAATTTTAGCAGTTGCAGTGTCATTTAACTTGACTGAATCTTGAATCTTCTTTAAGAACTCAATGATCTTTGCCTGTCTCTCTCCTGCAATAGCTTGCTCCCGTGCCTTGATCTCATTCTCACGCTTAATCCTATCCATTTCTTGTCTCTTCCACGCTTCCTCTCTTTCCGCCATTTCTTTGTCCCTTCTCACCAAATCTTCAATCAGTTTGTTGTGCAGCTCCTCTTGTTGAACAATCATTTTACTCACAATCGCCTCACAGAAACCTTCGAACATCTCGAATTTGTCTTTCCTCTTCCTCTTCCTGTTTTTTTCTTCTGTTTTCTTCACCATTATTTCTTCACTTTCTTCGAACTTTTCTGTCTCTAATTCTTCAACATGGATATTCTGCTGTACTTTGTCTCCTTCATCAATATTTTGTTTCACGGTTTCTGGGACAATATGGGATTTTTCTTGATTCTCCGAGGTGTAGAATGGATCGAACTCGGTGAATATTCTGTAGTTCTTTTCGTAGCTTAAGCTGTTGAAGTTTAAGCTTTCGTCTTCAAATTTCTCCTTACATTGCTCTGCACTCCTAATAAATCCAAGCCCGGCTAGTTTCCTGCAAATTGTACAAATTAATGCACACCATAATTGAACTTTTTGCAGCAAACAATTAAAGACTGATTCAGTTTGTAATCAAGACAGATATATAACTTAATTGGTCATAGTTTTTTACCAAAACGAAACAGCTTAAAAGCAAGGAAACAATCCCAAGAAAGACAATAAAGACCCCAAAAGGAACCCCCTAAAAGGAAATCCCTCTTCTAAATTCTTCATTAATTCTGCGAAGCCCATTTCACTGATTCATCGATATTGGTCAGATGCGAAAGCCAAACAGAAGAAATTAAACTCACTTCATTTCACTAAAATCGCCATAAAAAAAACTAAAAAACAAATGGGCACTAATTAAAAATTCACCTCGAAACAAGCTCCCAACTCATATCAGGGAACCAATTCTCCATGCTGGATCTAACTTTGAGCAACGCGAGAAGTTCATCAGCAGACCAGGGATCCATGGATCCATCTCTCTGCAGCTGCTTCCCCGCATTTTTAACCACTGATTCTTGCCGCTGAAATTGCTGCAACGATGAAGAAGAAGAAGAAGAGGAGAATGGATTGAAATTGTCGGAAAAGGAATGGAGAGGGATTGGAAGCGAAGAATTTCTCGAAGAAATGAATCGGTGAAATTCATCACTGGGCACGCCATTGTACATGGTGGATTCTCTCTTTTTCCTCTGCCCCTTCTTCTTTGCCAAGTCTAGAAAATATATTGACTTCAAAACCAAATCAATCATATTATATTAAAT
Organism: Henckelia pumila; assembly: GCF_033568475.1. Classification (NCBI taxonomy): domain Eukaryota; kingdom Viridiplantae; phylum Streptophyta; class Magnoliopsida; order Lamiales; family Gesneriaceae; genus Henckelia; species Henckelia pumila. The sequence continues at coordinate 17,456,520 of NC_133123.1, read as the reverse complement.
CTTATTGTATGATTTTGTGTATTTTGGGTCTCAAATTTTCTATATTTTTTAATTGGCGGTTTCATTTAATTATAATACTTCAAAGTGTTTACATGGTCCAAATGCGTTAAATTATTCCTAAACATCCATAAATAGATAAGCATGATCAAAGTTCAAAGTACGTTCACATTTTTTTGCTCTCCAACTTTTAAACAATATCATTAACTCATGTTCTGATTTAAATGTCGGAGTGAGAACTAGTGAAGTTAGTTTGTTATAATTATCGACTATTTGGAATAATTTACGGTCCCATTTATGATCCGATCGGATTTTCCTGCTCCGGTCTACATGTTTAGAACAATTACGTTTTTGGTTACATTCCTCATACGTACTCTACCAACTAAATGTTGGAAAGAAGTGTGATTAGAAATAAAACAGGAAATTTCTTTTATGTAAACTTTGTTTGTACGTCTAATAATTTTTTTTTTAAAACAGTGGAAACAAGAAAATGGGTGTGTGTGATGCATTTAGAGATTTTTGTCTTGTATCCCAACAGAGTATTAAATGCATGAGCAGTCCCCAAACATGAAAAGGATATGAAATTATTTTTTTTAAAAAAAAAAACAGCAAAAAAGAGAGTGGGATTGATGCCCCAGACAATTTGATTGGAGGGTGAGGTGCACGTGTGGCACACACACGTGGGGGGAGGTGCTGAGATTTGAATTTTATTTTATTTTATTTTTAAAAAATATAGTATAAAAAAGTGGGAATATAAGAGTGTGGGAGAGGACAGAATCCTATGTAGGGAGTAACGGCAAATTTGTAGCAGGGCACGTGAATGCATGCAGAGAGTGGGTCCCGCTCTCTTGTGATTATTATTATTTTATATATTTATTTAGTGGTATTTGTATCGCTGATTTTCACACATGTCTCTTGCCAAGTACACGGTACAAAGGACCCACCCATTCAATTTATTAGATTAGTACAACATACTTCGAAATTTATAGTATTTTTTTAAAAACTATATAATTAAATTTTATTTATAATATATATATATATATATATATATACCGTAGCATTTTTTTAATACTTTTCGTGTAGAGTTGTCAAAACGAGCCAACTCACAATATATTGTGATTAATTAATTAGCGACGTTGCCCGCTATTTGGATGGATTTGAAAATTTTCAACCCAATTTACTTTTTCAAAGAGATGAGCTAATTTAACTAACTTTGTAATTTTTAGTATATTGCGGATCAGATCGAGTTGGTCCATAATTCACCATTTGACGGAAAATATCAGATCGGAAGATTATCATATCAATAACCCGTCTGTTTAACGCGGCGGGGTAAGGTGCGCCGGTCTGACAAATCTAACTTATTTTGACAGATCTATTCCAATGTGCAGCAAGAGCCAAAAGATGGTAAATGTCATTACATTTTCTCTAATCTGAAATATTATTTTAGTGCTATTTTAACTTTAAAATAGAAATTATTTTACATCAAATATAAAAATCTTCTCCAAAAAATCAAAACTTAACTCCAACATAAATATTCTTAAATTATTCCTTTTTTTAGTTTATAACAATTATATTATTTCACAAATCACTTTATTAAAATCATGAGCATAATTAATAGTATATTGTTGATGTGAGACATTGAATTTATTGTTAAAGTAATACTTTTAAGGTAGGTTTAAACACATATATCATGACAAGTTACAGGCTTACTACTCAATATATGCCTAAATTTACTCTCAATTAAATTTATTATGATATCAAGAGCTTATATCTTTTACTCGACTTTGGTAGCTATTCATTATGAAAGTGATGAACTTTGATATATGTTAATTAACATAATAATTTTATTTAAGTGAAGTGCAAAGATAGAAATATTATGAACTAAAAATTTAGTTAATAAATGCTGGATAACTCTATGATTATACATGAGGAGACGAAAATAAATAAAATATTATTTTGTTGATGTTCAATCAGTTTTTATAAAAGACATAATAAGCTTACACTCTACAATCGATAATCTTTTCATGATTTAAACTTGTAGAAAAGACAAAGTTTGTAGATAATTGAGTTGTCTAATTGTGATAAATTTTTGTGCTATTTTTTTTTTAAAATATTTTGATAGATGATCAAAATACTCGAACATGATCAAACTCAATTGCAAAATCATGATTTTAATCATCCGCACTAAAATGTTTTAACGAAAAACATAGTAATGCATATAAATTAAAATCATAAATAAGATACTGATTGAACATCCACAAGATTGGCCCAAAAATAAAATATTTAACACTTACATTTCTCCACCGTCACGATTACTGGGTTGATCATCCTACCTATCTAATGGACATGTATATATGATTGATATAAACATTAAAGCTTTCCATGAGCCAAACTATAAAGACAGAAAAAACAAAAAAAAACAAACCCATAAAGCATGCTCTAGAATTTACTTTTATCATTTTGAACAAAAAATAATAATATTAATCTACTTTGACGTCACCAATTATTGTGACAAAATAAAATCAAATAATCAAAAACAAGAGAACGAAAAAGAAATTAATGTGAGGCAATAAATTATTATAAAAAAAAACGCAAAACCATAATTGTTATCCTTATTTCTTTATCTTTCTTTATCTAAATTTATTTAACAAGATTTGAAACAGGAAGAAAATAAAGAAGTCGATGAATATCAGAGGGATTTCAGTCCAGGAGAAGAAGGGAATCGATGGAACTTTTGAAGAACGCACTATATTTTTTAGCACATTTTTTTTTTTTTGTGGTTGGGCTAGACTCCTATTATTTGTTAAATTGGGTACGGGACTATTTACAAATTGAGCTAAAATTAATACATGAAAATTAATTTTTTTCAGGCCACCCATGCTACAGCTTGGTGCCCCAAAGAGTGTCTCGGCACTCAAACTGCAATTTTACTCGTTTAATTTAATCCCTATTGCGAGGAATTTTTTATCAAATGTTTTTCATCAAAACCGTAAATATTCAAATAATTTTCTATAAGTTCAAGAATCATGATATCAACTTTATAGATTTTTGAAAGGGTTTGACTTCTCAATTACAGAAATATCAGAAATAAATTTCAGATTAAGTATATGTAGCGGAATAATTAAACATAAAAATAAATAACACATATATTTATGCTCAAATAATAAATACTTGTGTAGCGCCTCAGAGCAAAATAATAACTAGAAAACAAAATCAAACCAACTAGTTATCATATATGAAAAACTACTTTTCTCAACAAGTTGATAAAATAAAGAACATCCTAAAAAATAGTAGATACTAGAATAAAAAAAACCAATAGGATGTTTCCACCAATGTGCCGAGAATAAAAGAACCAAAGCTCCACTTTCAGAATAACACTGTCTTCTTCAGTGTCTCCAACACTCCTCGACAACACAACACCGTATTACGGCTAAGAGTACTGTAGGACTTCTTCAATAATATTCGATCTTCATAGCTCCAGAATTCCTTCAGATTTTTTTTATGCACTCTAGGCTCTCTTACTCTGCCACTTAACATTTGTGTAGGATTATCTTTTTAAATATATCTTCAATCTTTTTGGAAATCCTACCCAAAATTCAAAATACAAATTTGTTAGGATAAAATATGTTATCAATGATTTAGTTAAGATATAACTGACCTCTTTAAACATGAAATAAGATATTAAAAGCATATTAGTTAAGATAAATAAGATAAGATCAATTTAACAATATGTCAAGAAAAAACAAAATTCTAAAATTCTCAATTAAAGAATAACGTGATATACACGTTTTTTCAGTTTTTTTATGTTAATCAAAGCTAGCACAACATTATAAGTTGTGCTTTAAGAAAAACAAGTATCTAGAACATTCAACATTGTTGAAATATCGTAGTAATTTTTCGTTCAAGTATATATCTTCAATAAATTATGAAATACCCCTTATTCATTTAATCATTTTAGATATTTTTTTTCCTAAATAAATTTTTGGAACTACTTATATGTGTTCATAAATTTACAACATTAAAAAGCAGAAAAAGCCGGAATTTTTTTTTTTAAAAAACAAAAAAAAAAACCAAAAACAAAAACAAAAACAAAAACAAAAACAAAAACAAAACAAAAATAAAAAGGAAAGATCTTACATAGGATCAAGACTTAGGCCCCGTTTGGTATGAAAAGCCAGGCCAAAAAAGCATTTTTTTTTAAAAGTGCTTTTTCAGCTGATAAGGTGTTTGGATGAGCAAATAAGTGCTTAAAAAATCATTTTTTTAAGTCAAAAAAGGGCTTTTTCAAAAACCAAAATTTATAGCTTAAAAAAACACTTATTTTAAAAAATCACTAAAGAATCCAAACGGGCTCTTAGTTAAGACATCTCCAATTATGAACCCATTTTTTCATTTCATTTGTCCAATTTTCTAAAAAACTCTAGGCGGTAGGCGGGCGGTCACCCACCGCCTAGAGCCTAGCCGTCTAGGCAGGGCCTATGCGGTTTTTTTTTAAAACCTAAATAATAAATAACTTGAAATATTTATGAGTTTTACTATAAAATATAATTTTTATATCTTATGTTTTTCAGTTTTTGTACGAAAATCTTATAAAATTTTAATAATAATAATAATAAAAAAACAACAAAAACAACATAAATATTAATAGATATCAAGTTTCATATGTAATATGAGATTTAATTTTTTGCTTGACTTTATTTTCTGCGCTTTTTCTTTCTTTCTGTGTTTGTTTCTCACTTCGCGTCTCTCTTTTAGTTTTTGATTTTTAATAAAAAATATTAACCGCCTAAGCGGATTTCTGTCAGCCTAGGCCGCTTGGGCGCTGCCTTGGCGGGATTAGGCGGGCAACGCCTACAGGCATAACCTAGCAAGAAAGCGAGGCGGTGGACAATCGGCTAGGCGTCGCTGACAACCGCCTAGTCGTCTAGGCGGATCTAGGAGGCGCCTTTTAGAAAACTGATTTTGTCACATCAAAAGCTTAAAATGCGTTACTTTTTAAACATTTTCTCTCATCAATCATAAATGATAAACCCAAAAACACAAATTTTAGAGGTCTCACTATCCATACACATTTATTCTAACATTTTAATTTACTACTATTTTATAATGTTCACTTATATATTTAACTAAATATATATTTATAATAATTTAATTTGTATACTTAATTAATTAATTAATAATATGTCAATTTTTGTTTTAAAAAATATATATATGTCAATTTTTTAATAATTTAAAAAAATTATAAAAAAATATTTAAAAAATAACATTATCGAAATTTTATTTAAAAATTCAATAAAAAATTACATTAAAAAAATTACAAACACATCATAAAATAAAATAATGAATATTAAATTTTTTTGAACTGTGATAACATGGTTTCTTCGATCGGTCCTAAATTATAATATTAATTTATATTATTTAAATTTGAGAGAGAATATTATTTTATATTTTTAAAATCAGAAATTTTTTCAAAAAAAGTTATGAAATTAAGAATGTGTGCTACTAAATGTAGTAGGATGGACAAATAATAAAACAAAAAATAAATATGATGGAGCTTTACATAGTTTTGATATTTGCGAAACTGATCAATCAAAACCAGTAGTACTGCACGCACTCAATAAGGAAAACCAAATAAGAAAAATGGTTAAGTCTCGGAGCTAAACTGAAGACATCAACTGAGTTGACCGTTGACCAGAGCTCAACCGAAGATATTGAAAAAAAAAATTGTATTCAGTTTAGGAAGCTAAACTGAATCTGTTCCTCTAAGCCAAGCTATACTAAGCTAAACTGGACTGCTACAGTTGAGTCAAACTGAATATCAAAACTAAAATTGCTCAACTGAGATTACCCTGAAGATTGCGTAATGTTACATCAACTAAACTCCTGTGGATCAGATCAAAAGTACAAGACCAGACACCGCATATATAAAGCACACCAGTGTACGATGAATGTCAGAGAATGTCTGCAAAAAATACAAGCCAACGGTATTTGATGATACCAAAAATTTACCTTGGGTTCGGTCTAGTAGAGCGGATCTCCAAATCTCTCACAAAATGGGTCGGGTCGGGTCAGATATGACATGGCTCTGCACAGACAAAAACTTCGTTAGAGAGCGCTGAAAGTGTTTTTGGCATGACCCCTCCGATGCTTAAGTCAATGCTCAAAAAATGAAGAACGGAATAAAGCGAGAATAAACGTGAGTGAATGTGTGAGCAAAAGTAAATGAATAAAACCATGAATAGTACATGTATTTATATGGGATGGAGGGGTTAAGTTACCTTGTTGAGGTAGAATTCATGTTGAGGTAGGACTTCAGTTGTCATGGCGGCTAGGGTTTTTGAACCAACTTACCAGTCTTATCACAATCCAAGATTTGTTGAAGCTTATCTCTATATGTCAGAGATTCACAAGTAGTCCCGACATTCCAAACTTCCCTTTGATGGGCCCGGGTCGATCATCAATCTTGCCCTAATAAGGCTTGGCTCAATAGGTTCAGGTGTTAGGGATTGAACCATGGGGTCTACCTCATGTATTAAATGAGCCCCCTTTTAGCTTGGACTTCTACACATGGAAAGACTAAGTGGGCTTTATAGGCGTTTTCCCAAAGTATGGGCCACTGGGTTCGGGTCGGACCAGACCCATATATTTTTAGGGGCATCAATAGTACCTCCCTTTTCTGGTCTAAAAAAAGTATGAAATTTAGACCAAATGGTCTGGTCGGGTCCCGAACTTAGTGAATTAATATCATACCGCACGCCTTAATACAATGTGTTTTCTTTGGATGGTTCGGATCTTGATCCTTGTAACATCGCGAAAGAACGGCCAAGATTCTCCAACGGTACAATTTTCGAGACAATTATTACCATGACATGGCCCGCCCCGAACCCTTGATCGACATCATCATCCAACGGCCAGGATTGATTTTTTCCTTCTATAAATAGAACGGTAAAAATTTCATTTTTCACTTTTACAGCGTACGTCGTTACTCTGCCCAAGTATCAAGAGCGTTCCTGACCTGAGCCACAGATTACCGTCCCATCCTGGTTTTCCCGAGCCTTAATAGTTACTCCTTCTTTTTGTAAGTTACTTATTTTGTCGTATAAAACTAAGTTAAAATGTCCTCCTCGGATGAAAACATAGTTCGGGAGGTGGTAGACTTTGTAGAAGCCCATTCTTCCCCGGATGAAATGCCTAGACCCTTTGACCCCCAGGGGTCGGATTCCGACCTGAGCCCCTTTGAGAATCGAGAGGCAAAAATCAAGAGACTCCATAAGCTCAGGATCGATGAAACCCGGCTGTGGGCAGAGGGTTGGCCTTGGTTTGAAGTATTGACTTCTCACCTTGGTCCAGACATGAGTCCGACCATTAGATATAGGTCGGGCATGCCCGACACTTATGACTTGATAATTCTCCTTTGCAAAGACCGGACAGATAAGCCCCTCCCCGAGGCTTCTTAAGCTTTAGTTTAAACCAAGTAAAGATGGGTCTTCGGTTCCCCGTCCATGATATTGTTCTGTCTTTGTGCCAATATTTCTCGGTATGCTCGAGCCAACTTACCCCCAACTCTTTTAGATCTATAATTTCCTTAGGTGTTCTTTTTAGCTTTTTCCAGGTCCCTTTAGACAAGAGGAATTTTGTGAAATTTCTTCAAATTAAAAAGAATGCCCTGGGCCAATTCTACATATCAATTCGACCCGAGTACCAATTCCTAAAGGGGAAACCAAGATCCCACAAGGGTTGGACCAACAAGTACTTTTGTTCGACCCGACAGGCTTGGCGATGCCGAGCTAATTGGGCCATGAATTTCACGATTTCGGCCCTTCCAGCCCAACCGAACCATGATTTACCAACTTCATCGCCACCATGTCTGTCCAGACCTTTGACATTGAGAATTTGGTCGAGGATGATATGCTCTGCAATTACGGCTTCAGTGGTTAAGGGATAGAGGTTTTGGGAGAGATGGGTAGGGATCCTTACTCTTCTTATATTGTGCATTATTATTGACCCAACCTCTTTTGCTTACTTGGAAATATCTTGACTTTACAGACGATAGGATAAGTGTAGCAAAGATGCCTTTTGATGTAAAAGCCGCGATGAAGAAGATGAAGAAAAAGAATACCAAGGCATCTATGGAGACCGCGGAGCCCGAGCAGCCTGCTCTTGAATAGCTAGTTCGGATGTCTACTAAAAGGGCCCAGACAGAAGGTAACTCAAGTAGGCCTGAGCCCAGGCCGGAGGCCTCTTCCCGAGGAAAAGGGAAAACTCCCGTGGTCGGCATCGATCCTTCTTCCAAGGATGTAGCCCAGGGTATCTTCCTTCCCCAGGCATCCCAAGCATATCATTTTTTGCGAAACCTGATCAGCACTGGAGTTTGGCCATGTGATGAGTGCATTTTGTTTGCATTATTTTGTGATATTTTTATGTCTATTTTGCATGCGTTCATATTATTTTATTTGTGTTTTTGTGTTTTTTACTTCATGTGTATGCACATCATTCCCCTTGGTATATTTGAAGAAAATGACGAAAACTCGATATTTTTGGTGAAGAAGTGTGAGGCCTCGATTCTAATCATCTAATTTCAGAATAAACAATAATTACGCATACAAGATCTAAGATTAAAAGCAAAGTTTTTTTTTTTTTTTTTACACAGGGTAACGCGCGGGCGCGCCACCCGAGGCGCGGGCGTGCATACAGCCCTACCCGGGCCTCCGAGAAAGGGAGCAGAACGCGCGGGCGCTCCTCACCAGGCGCGGGCGCGCATGGCCTGCTGTTTTAGCTCAAAATAAGGCTCCAAAAGTGCAATCCAACACCCGGAAAGGCTCCGACATGATCCAACTAACACTTTTTCAACAACGAAGTATTCAATTACAAGAAAGAGTAGAACATGCATCAATTCTAAGTTTCAAAATCCAAAATACAAATCGAGTTCGAATACAAAACATATCAAGTTCGAGTTCTAACATGCTCCAATCTTAAACTAGATAAACATGCTAATTCGACTTCTAAACCGAGTCTCACTTCTACTACTTGCCCTCGAAGCTAACCATGCCTCTTCTGACTTGTTCCTGCCCCACCTGTTGCCAAGTACACATACAAAACAAAGCAACAGCCGGATAACCGGTGAGAACGACATTCCCAGTAAAAGCAACATAACAAGTAATACAAGTAACAAACATGCTTTCAATACAATAACGAAATCAATAACATCGTAATGAATGCATGTCTTTAAACAGGGATATTAAATCTGATAACGAGGGATTGCAGTTGTGCCTTTGGGATCCCGAGGGTAAGATCACGTAACAACTCACCGACTCTCCCAATCGAGGTGGTGCCACGTATCTCACTCCTCTAGACTTTGAGCAACTATAATGAGTATGCTAGCACCAGATGAAACGACTACGACCTGGGCCACTCAATCATATTTCCCAAACGTCTAAACAAAAAGGGCGGTTCTGCCCGCTGAAAACAAGATTGGCTCAAGATGAATGCATAACAGAAACATAAAACATAAGCCAAAACAATCAAACAAAACACAAGTTCCTCATGCTAGAACAAGTGTAGATGCAAGTACGTGATTTCAAAAGGGAAAACTCGAGAACCACAGTCCCGAGTATGCTATCCCGCTGCGATGACTGCTTTTACCTTTCAATGCAGTAGCTCCAACTCTGGATAAGCTACAAAAGAGATTGTATAAACAACTACACAATCTAACAACAACAAGGCAACGGTTCAAGGAAAACTCTTTATACCGTTCTTCGTCCAACTCTCGACGAACAATGCTGCTAACACAGGGCTCGACAAACTCCAACGAATCTGTAAGAATTCAAGAGTTGATCAACAACCACGATCACTCACACGCCAAGACTTCAATCAATACAAAAACGATTCGAAAACCCAAAACTCAAACCGACGGCATAACGGCTATAAACTGAACAAACCGGAAATGCAGACAACAGTTCAATACCGATATCAACTCATATCAATGCCCAAAACAACAATAACAAAGCAAACCCATCAATCTAAAAATCCACATTTTCGAAAATGGCTTCCAAAAATCATAACAAATCTGAACGTCGCTCTAATTCAAAACTGACAGATAATAAACGATCAGAACTCTGTCTAGAACAACATACTCGAATCTCGAACGATTCTAACAACATCCAAAAACTAGAATGTATCCGATCGTAGAAGAACTTACAATATAACAGAGCTCTCACTGCAATGATCGATAATTTGCCTTCAGAAATAAATTCCAACGGTCGGATCGAGCTCGGGATGAAATCTGGAAGCTTGAAGAATCGATTTCTTCAACAATGGAGGAGGGAGGCGTGAAGAGGAAGGTGATGGAGAAGAGAATGGGTCCAAAAGCCTTATAAATATCTATAAAAACCGATAATTGCGTTTTAGTCCCTGAAAAATCCAATTTTTGCAAAAAGGACCCTGATCAAAATCAAACCGGCTCGAGAACTCTGTAATATCTGATTAACTCAAATAAATTCAATTAAGATAAAAACGGGGCGTTACAATTCTCCCCCACTAAGAAGAGATTTCGTCCTCGAATCCACAAGAACCATAACTCATAAGATAGAATAAAGAACTAAAGACAGTAAGAAGAACTCACGTCATCCGAATAACTCCGGAAATCGCTGTCTCATGTCAGATTCTGTCTCCCAAGTCTCTTCCTCGACGTCGTGACGGCTCCACTGCACTTTCACCAATGGAATCAACTTGGTTCTGAGTTGCTTTTCTTTCCGATCAAGGATCTGAATCGGTCGCTCAAAATAGCTCAGGGTCTCGTCTAACTCGGCTTCGTCAGGCTGAAGGATATGAGAAATATCTGGTTGATACTTTCGCAGCATAGAGACGTGAAAAACTTCGTGAATACCAGATAAAGACGGAGGAAGTGCAAGTCTGTAGGCAAGATCGCCTATTTTCTCGAGAATTTCGTACGGACCGATGAATCTCGGAGATAACTTTCCTCTCTTACCGAATCTGACGGTGCCTCTGAACGGAGAAATCTTAAGGAATACACGGTCTCCCTGCTCAAAACTCAGAGGTCGACATCTGACATTCGCATACTTCGCCTATCTATCTTGAGCTGACTTCATTCTGGTCTGAATGATCTTAACCTGCTCTGCCATATCTCTAAGCATCTCCGGTCCCAAATCTGGTGACTCGGACAATTCATCCCAAAACAACGGAGATCGGCACTTTCTACCATACAAAGCCTCAAAAGGCGCCATACCGATACTCGCTAGGAAGCTGTTGTTGTAAGAAAACTCGACAAGAGGCAAAGAATCCTGCCAACTAGTGCCAAAGTCTAGCACTACCGCTCGCAGCATATCCTCCAACGTCTGGATAGTCCGCTCTGACTGTCCATCTGTCTGAGGATGATAAGCTGTACTCAGATGCAATCGAGTACCAAGTGCCCCCTGAAGACTGTGCCAGAAGTGAGAAGTGAATCTAGGATCTCTGTCTGAAACGATCGACTTCGGCACACCATGCAATCTCACAACATTGCTAACATACAACTCAGCCATCTGATCATGACGATACGTCATCCTGTACGGAATAAAACACGCAGACTTCGTCAATCGGTCGATCACTACCCAAATAGCATCGCATCCTCGAACGGATCGTGGTAGCTTCGTGACAAAATCCATAGAAATGTGATCCCATTTCCATTCAGGAATAGATAGGCTGTGCAAAAGACCACCTGGTCGCTTCCGCTCTGCTTTCACTTGCTGACAATTCAAACACCGAGATACAAATCTCGCAACATCGTCCTTCATTCTCTTCCACCAGAACTGACTCTTCAGATCGTTGTACATCTTACGACCTCCAGGATGAATGCTAAACCGACTGCAATGAGCCTCTCGGAGAATACGCTGTCTCAACTCCGAAATATCAGGCACAACAATACGATTATTCACGAACAAAACATCATCTCTAACCTGGAATTCAGACTGATGGCCCGATCTGACTTTCTCTACTGAAATCTGGATGCTCGGCTCATACTTCTGTGCTTCTCTGATTGCAACAAACAACTCTGGCTCGGCTTGAATAGCAAGCACTCTGATAGTCTCCCTATCTGTTTCAAACTCTAAACCAGAAGTGCAACAATCATCGATCAACTGGAAAAAACCCATAGTAGAAAGAGATAAAGAACAAAGCTTTCGGCTCAAGGCATCTGCAATTGCATTAGACTTCCCCGGATAGTACTTGATTTCACAGTCGAAATCCTTCAACAGATCTAACCATCTCCTCTGTCTCATATTCAGCTCTGCTTGAGAAAACAAGTACTTAATACTCTTATGGTCAGAAAAGATCTCGAAAGACTCACCATAAAGATAGTGACGCCAGATCTTCAGAGCAAAGACGATCGCAGCTAGTTCAAGATCATGGACCGGATAACGAGTCTCATGCGGTTTCAGCTGCCTTGATGCATACGCCACCACATGCTTATGCTGCATAATAACACAACCCAAGCCTCGGTTAGAAGCATCACAATAGACTGTGAACCCTCCAGTACCCTTCGGAATAGAAAGAATTGGAGCACTGGTCAGTCTCCTCTTTAGATCAACAAAGCTAGCCTCACAATCTGGAGTCCAGACAAAAGGCGCATTCTTCTGAGTCAGCTGGGTAATAGGCTTGGCAATAGACGAGAAACCCTCGATGAAACGACGGTAATAACTAGCTAAACCCATGAAGCTTCGGATCTCAGGTACTGATGTCGGTCTAGGCCAATTCATAACCGCTTCGATTTTGCTGGGATCGACAGAAATCCCATCTTCAGAAATAATATGACCGAGAAAGACAACTCGATCTAACCAGAATTCGCATTTCGATAGCTTGGCAAACAACTGCTCAACTCGCAAAATCTACAAGACGATTCTCAAGTGCTCTGCATGGTCAGTACGGTTCTTCGAGTAGATAAGAATATCATCGATGAAAATAATGACGAACTCATCTAAATAACGCTGAAAGATACGGTTCATCAAACCCATAAAAACAGCTGGAGCGTTAGTCAAACCGAACGGCATGACTATAAACTCAAAGTGACCATACCTCGTTCTGAATGCGGTCTTAGGAACATCTTCCTCTCGCACTCTCAGCTGATGGTAGCCTGACCTCGGATCAATCTTAGAGTAGACAGAAGAACCCTGCAGTTGATCAAACAAGTCATCTATTCGGGGTAAAGGATATCTGTTCTTAACTGTAGCCTGATTCAATTGGCGGTAGTCGATACAGAGCCGCATAGAACCATCCTTCTTCCGAACGAATAGAACAGGAGCACCCCAAGGCGATACACTAGGTCTGATGTATCCCTTGGCAATCAAATCCTCAAGCTGCTCCTTCAACTCTCTCAATTCAACAAGTGCCATACGATAAGGAGCTTTTGAAATAGGTTGAGTACCTGGCACTAAGTCAATGCTAAATTCGACTTCTCGAATGGGTGGCAATCCAGGAACATCTTCCGGAAACACATCAGCAAAATCTCTAACCACTGGTAAGTCAACCAAAGCTGGGCTAGATTTCAGTACATCAACCGCATAAACCAAAAATCCTTCTGCACCTCTCTGTAACAAATGAGTCATAGATAACACTGAAATCAAAGGAATTCTAGATCGAGAACCCTTACCAAAGAATTTCCACTCGTCTGCCATTTCAGGTCTGAACTTGACAACCTTCAGAAAACAATCAACTGTCGCCCTGTACTTGGTTAAAGCATCTATCCCGACAATACAATCAAAATCTGACAGTCCAAGTACAATACAGTCGAATTCTAACAAATTTCCCTCAAAACAAAGTTCACAGTTCCTGACTAGTTGGACAGAAACAATTCCTCCACCCAAAGGTGAAGTAACAGCTACTACAGTAGGCAACAATTCAGTTGGCAAAGCATGAAATAACACATATTTCTCAGAGATAAAGGAATGAGAAGCACCTGTATCTATCAAGACATGAGCAGAATGACCGAAAATTGAACATTTACCTGCTATGACATCGTCAGGTGCTGCCTGAGCCTGATCCTCTGTCAATGCAAAGACTCGTGCTTGCTGTCTCGGAGGCTGATTTGCACTAGAGCTACCTCCCTATCTGTTCTGCTGTTGCTGGGGTTGGAAAGAGTGCACTGCAGACGACTGCCTCTCCGGCTGAGCTGCAGGTCTAGACGAACTCCCACTCTGAGCTCTATCTCTATTACGTTTAGGGCACACTTTAGAGAAGTGTCCCGGTTGCTGACATGTGTTACAATTGCCGAAGACTCCCACACACTGATCCGGTGAGTGTCTTCCTCCACACTTGCTGCAGTACAAGGATGATGACCCAAAACTCGGTCCTGAACGGAATTGCTTCGAACCACTGGAACTGGACGAACTGTTCCCCTGTCTCTTGAACTGTTTACCTCTTGCCTTGTACTGATCCTTTCTGTTTCCCCCACTGTTTCCACCTTCATACCTCTGCTGCTGGTTCTGATGTTGAGGTGGCTGATTCTGGTACTGAGATGGTTGGTTCTGATACTGCCTCTGCTGCTGAGGTGCCCCCTGATTACCTCTTTGCCTCCACAAGCCTGCTTCTGCTCCCTTTGCGTAATTCATGGCATCCGCAAAGTTGCTAGGCCTGTTGGTGTTAACCAACATGAAGACATCGGGGTTCAACCCGTTGATGAACTGATCTGCCTTAGCTTCTTCATCTCCGGCAATTAGCGGTGCAAAACGCAACAGACTATCGAACTTAGCCACGTACTCTTCAATGTTCAGATTCCCTTGCCTCAGATTTGCAAACTCTGCTCCCTTATCCTTACGATACAAGATAGGGAAAAACCGCCTATAAAACTCAGATTTAAAAAGAGTCCAAGTAACCTCTGTACCTCTACTCTCAATTGCTTTCTTTGTCATGATCCACCAGCTCTTAGCACCACCACGCAGCTGATGAATTACTAACCTGATTCGGCGGTCATCTGTGTAGTCAATGGAATCAAACAACTGATCCATATCATCCAACCAACTCTCACAGTCAACTGGATTTTCTGAACCCATCAACAATGGCGGATTGAACGACTGAAACCTCTTCAGTAAGGTTTTCATAGGAGTCGCTGAAGCATCCAACTGATCAACCTCAGTTCTAGCTTGCTCAGTCGCAGGGATAACTGGTGGTGTGTTTCTGTTTATCACTCGACGAGGACCCATCTGATAATCAAAGGTTAGCACACGAGATATCTCAATTGCTACCGTCAGTGCCCTTACAACCGCTTGGAATACCGAATACCAGTCGAGAACAGAAACAGTTATATCTCAAGTAGATCATGCTTTATTAATTTAAATCACACAACCATGTAATTCAAATAATGCTCAAACAATAAAGCATGCTCGCATGGAATTAAGTACACAATTAAATAATTCAAACACATGCGAGGAGTCATTGCACACAGACTCAATCTACCCCGCTCACTCTAGTTCGACCAAGAATCTTAACGCTCTGATACCACTTAATGTGAGGCCTCGATTCTAATCATCTAATCTCAGAATAAACAATAATTACGCATACAAGATCTAAGATTAAAAGCAAAGTTTTTTTTTTTTTTTTTTTACACAGGGTAACGCGCGGGCGCGCCACCCGAGGCGCGGGCGCGCATACAGCCCTGCCCGGGCCTCCGAGAAAGGGAGCAGAACGCGCGGGCGCTCCTCACCAGGCGCGGGTGCGCATGGCCTGCTGTTTTAGCTCAAAATAAGGCTCCAAAAGTGCAATCCAACACCCGGAAAGGCTCCGACATGATCCAACTAACACTTTTTCAACAACGAAGTATTCAATTACAAGAAAGAGTAGAACATGCATCAATTCTAAGTTTCAAAATCCAAAATACAAATCGAGTTCGAATACAAAACATATCAAGTTCGAGTTCTAACATGCTCCAATCTTAAACTAGATAAACATGCTAATTCGACTTCTAAACCGAGTCTCACTTCTACTACTTGCCCTCGAAGCTAACCATGCCTCTTCTGACTTGTTCCTGCCCCACCTGTTGCCAAGTACACATACAAAACAAAGCAACAGCCGGATAACCGGTGAGAATGACATTCCCAGTAAAAGCAACATAACAAGTAATACAAGTAACAAACATGCTTTCAATACAATAACGAAATCAATAACATCGTAATGAATGCATGTCTTTAAACAGGGATATTAAATCTGATAACGAGGGATTGCAGTTGTGCCTTTGGGATCCCGAGGGTAAGATCACGTAACAACTCACCGACTCTCCCAATCGAGGTGGTGCCACGTATCTCACTCCTCTAGACTTTGAGCAACTATAATGAGTATGCTAGCACCAGACGAAACGACTACGACCTGGGCCACTCAATCATATTTCCCAAACGTCTAAACAAAAAGGGCGGTTCTGCCCGCTGAAAACAAGATTGGCTCAAGATGAATGCATAACAGAAACATAAAATATAAGCCAAAACAATCAAACAAAACACAAGTTCCTCATGCTAGAACAAGTGTAGATGCAAGTACGTGATTTCAAAAGGGAAAACTCGAGAACCACAGTCCCGAGTATGCTATCCCGCTGCGATGACTGCTTTTACCTTTCAATGCAGTAGCTCCAACTCTGGATAAGCTACAAAAGAGATTGTATAAACAACTACACAATCTAACAACAACAAGGCAACGGTTCAAGGAAAACTCTTTATACCGTTATTCGTCCAACTCTCGACGAACAATGCTGCTAACACAGGGCTCGACAAACTCCAACGAATCTGTAAGAATTCAAGAGTTGATCAACAACCACGATCACTCACACGCCAAGACTTCAATCAATACAAAAACGATTCGAAAACCCAAAACTCAAACCGACGGCATAACGACTATAAACTGAACAAACCGAAAATGCAGACAACAGTTCAATACCGATATCAACTCATATCAATGCCCAAAACAACAATAACAAAGCAAACCCATCAATCTAAAAATCCACATTTTCGAAAATGGCTTCCAAAAATCATAACAAATCCGAACGTCGCTCTAATTCAAAACCGACAGATAATAAACGATCAGAACTCTGTCTAGAACAACATACTCGAATCTCGAACGATTCTAACAACATCCAAAAACTAGAATGTATCCGATCGTAGAAAAACTTACAATATAACAGAGCTCTCACTGCAGTGATCGATAATCTGCCTTCAGAAATAAATTCCAACGGCCGGATCGAGCTCGGGATGAAATCTGGAAGCTTGAAGAATCGATTTCTTCAACAATGGAGGAGGGAGGCATGAAGAGGAAGGTGATGGAGAAGAGAATGGGTCCAAAAGCCTTATAAATATCTATAAAAACCGATAATTGCGTTTTAGTCCCTGAAAAATCCAATTTTTGCAAAAAGGACCTTGATCAAAATCAAACCGGCTCGAGAACTCTGTAATCTCTGATTAACTCAAATAAATTCAATTAAGATAAAAACGGGGCGTTACAAGAAGAGAACACTATTACGTTCTTGCGAATGGGGATGCTTGTTGAGGGCTTGAATATGCGCAGAAGCTGGCCGATGAAGGGAATGGAATTCAGGGACTGTGTCTCTGAACATCACTTTGAACGTTGCAGCAGCTGCGTGAAACCTGAAGAAGCAAGGAAAGTGAGAAAATGGCACAAATGCGTCAATGCAAAAGAGAAGAATAAGCAGCGCATGAGATGCGCTATCAGCAAGGGAAGAGCTGGGAATTGATGTTGCGCGGTTGGAAAAGAAAACAAGCGCGATTGCGCTTAGGAAGGGCGCATGAGAAGCGCTGTTGGAGATTGAAGCAGCGCGATAGCACAGTTGCGTGCTGTGTTGTGTTGAGAGAATTAACGGAACAAAGTATGGCCGCTCGAGCGAATGTTGTGCTCGCTCGAGTGCGGTGGATGAGTAGTGAGGGACAGAACTATTCTCGCTCGAGCGAGATTTGTTGCCGCTCGAGCGGGTGATCGCTATCAGAAAAAAATAGAATTTTTGGAAATAAAAACTCTTATTTTGTGAGCTTTATTTCTTGGGATTTTGAACCCATATAAAAGGAATTTATCAGACATGAGAAAGGTGGATTTTAGAGGCATCTGATCGCACAAGAGAGGCGGCTACAACAGTCTTGGGAGAGAAGATTTCTCTTTTCTTTCTTATTTTCTTATCATTATTTTAGTTCATGATTAAAAACTTTGTTTGAATCATGATTTTATTTATTGATTAGTTCTTTTTTTTTTTTTTTATCAAAGCCACGTGATTGGTCCGGAAAAAATTATGTAGAAAACGTGGATGTTTATTTGAGATTTTTCAGACTTGATTTATTTTATTGATTTTCAGGTTTATATTTGTCTTATGAATAGCCTGATCAACTGTTTACTTGCATGTTAATCGGTTCCAAGTCGACAGAGGAGAAATTGATTTTGATCATTCTGATATTTAACACATGGTTAAATCGACTAGAAATAGAATTCGGTTTCAGTGTGCGGTTTTAGGTGAAAACTGAATTTTTATAAATCTTCAATGCATTCAAATTTGATTAGAATTACGAAAAAATAATCCGTCAAAATTTGAATAGGTTTGATTGTTCTAGAAATAGACCTTTAAACAATTGAGGAAAATTCCCGTAATCTAAGATTAAATCTGAGTCCTAAATCGGCTACTTGCTCCTTTGATGATTCAACCGCAATATCATCTCTATGACAACCCTCCAACTTCACAACCGGCTCAATCAAGAACAATTCCTCGATGGGTGAATTAGGTTCCTTCATAAATATGTTGAAAATTACTCTCTCGCCGTCCACACCTGTTAGAACCTAATGGGGGGGGGGGATTTAGGTTCTATTGGCAAATTTATCAATTTAAATCGATTATGCAAGTACGCAAGCGGAAGACTTAAAGTAATCAATAATAAATGCGTAATGTAAATAAAGCAGTAAAAGAGATAAGATTTGTTTATGGAAGTTCGACGATAAATCGTCTACGTCTCCCCTTCTTGGTTAAGATCGATTAATCAAGGATCCACTAGCACTTTGAACGTCTTGGCCTTGATGACTCCAAGGATGGCCTTACAACTCAACATGATCACCGCGCCGATACAACTCAAACACTTGGCCTTAAGGGCTCCAAGGATAGCCTCAACACAACAACACACTTGGCTTCACACTCAAGTGTTTACAAAGATCGCACAACCAACTAACAAATGATTTTTACAAACAACTCTCGATTTTTGAGCGAATGTATCGAATAACTCTTTTACAGAACACTTTGAATGAGAGGAGATGCTTGCAAGAGATGAGAGTGAATTGGATGATTTGAAATGACTTCAAATGGCATGTATTTATAGTTGCCAATCCGGGCTGGTTCGGAGCCTCCGAAATGTACTTCGGATCGTCCGAACGTTGTCTGATTCAAGTTCAAATTTCTGCGGCTGGTGAACTGTTCGGGGGTCCGAACTAATATTCGGGTCGTCCAAACGGCTGCATTAAATTCATTCCGGTAAATTTCTTCCGACAATATCTTCAGTGGCCGTAAAGTAGTTCGGGTCCTCCGAACATGACTTCGGGTCGTCTGAAGTGAGCATTTCGTGGCCTCAGAGAGTGCTTCCGAACAATATTAAATTCCAAGAAATTCTTCGGACCGTCCGAACTGACTTCGGATCATCCGAAGTTGTCTTCGCTGCCTCCGAGCCTTTCCTCCGATCTTTATTTAAATTCTGAATAATTCTTCGGGTCGTCCGAACCCTCTTCGGACCGTCCAAACCTGGGAAAATTCGAACCCTTAAATTTTTTATTTCCAATTTTTGATTATCGGTTCTTGCTTCCAATATTGTTCATACTCAAAAGTATTATTATATGCAAATTTCTCACTTTAAACTGTTAGTAACGATTAACCGAGTTTTGTAATCATCAAAACATATTCTTTTGAGATTTGTTAATGCATTAAAAACTTTAATCTCATTACACGAGATTTTTATGCATTTAAGGCATAACAATCTCCCCTTTTTTGATGATCACAAAATTTGGTTAAATAGGAGAAATAAAATATAAGCAATAGAGCAATAATAATATATTTAATCAATTAATCAAATATTTGTTTAAGCATTAATTATTAAAACTCCCCCTCAATTTAATAATTAATTATTTAACCAAATTAATTCTCCCCCTTTTTTCTATAATCAAAAAGCAATTAATAAAAGACGAGAAAATTAAAATACACAATAATTTCATTTAAACTAATCTTGAATTTTACATAGAAAGCATAAACAAGTACAACTTATAATGCAAAATAAAATCCAAGAGTCATCATCGTGCTGCGGAGGAGGATAGCGGGAGAAAAAGTCATCAAAGCGAGTCTCTAACGAGGCAACTCTCATAGTCACCGCATCCATAGGCAGTAGAAGATGCAAAGTGGCTGGCTAGATTTTCTTCAATGCGCTGAAGAGTATCGAAAAGACGATCAGACTGATGAGCGGGGGTAGCAGGAATCTCCGGAATCTCAAATGGAAGCTCACCAAGATTGGCTGGAAAAGACTAAAAGCCAGAAGAAGAAGGTCCTTCTTCTACAGGCGGCCCATTGGGAAAGCCCTTAGCTTGAGAGGTGTGTGAAAGACTCGAATAAGAAAGTGAAAAGTGTTTGTCCGGAAGATATTTCTTAAAAGCATGAGTTGGGTCATCAACCCAACGATAAAGGACAGGATTCCAAGATAGTTCCATCTTGGTAATCGTAAAATGGTTGAAAGTATGAAAATCAGAGATGGAAAAAGGAGTTAAGCCAACAAAAGAAATGTCAAAGTGAGTCAAAATGCGGTTAATGAGACGAGCAAAAGGTAGAGTAACATTCCTAATGGATTTAGCCGCATTATGCATTGCCTGCATAATGAAGCGAGGAAGGTTGAAAGGACGGGAGGAAATGATGTGATAGAGAACATAGAGGTCAAGATATTTTCAGGTGGAGGAATCTCCACTGCGCGGAATGATAAAAGTGGTGATCAATTTATGAATGATTTGGTAGTCGGGACGGAGTTGCTTCAAAAGTAGACGATCGTCGGTAAGAGTAGCAGGACGACCAAGAATAGTGGAAAGGACCTCATATCGATCAAAAGTAGGATCGTCGAGATGCCATCCCTGACCAAAGTAGTTGCTGGGTCCCTCCGTAGGAAGATCAAACCACTCAGCAAAGTTGGAGACTTAAAAGCGAATATGCCAACCTTGGACAATCGTGGCGATATGGAGATCCTCGCCAAGTTCGAGTTCCAGGTTGACATAGAACTCGTAAAGTAACTCTGGGAAAATAGAATCTGGAATGGAAGGCTGAAAAAAAGATTCCCAATTCTGGGCAGCAATGAGAGGCAACAGCAGCAGATGAGATGTCGCAAGTAGGTAACATCGAAAATACGACCGGGTAAAATTGGTCAAGAGGGGTAATCGTCCGGGATAGGACGTGAAATAGCAGGTAGGTTAGGATCATGGATAGGAATTGGGCGACTAGAGCTAGCTTGATCACGACGGCGTTTGGCAGGAATTTTGTAAGATAGATTTCGGACTAAGGAAGAGAAAAGAAGTGATTTTGGTGTGAAGAAATCGGATGGCCCGAGGGGGTATTTATAGCCGAGGGTTCGGACGGTCTGAAGATGATTACCGAGGTGATAAGTTTTATCTTATCTGACATGCTGTAATTGGGTTCGGACGGCCCGAAGTGAGTTAGGAGGGTCCGAACAGTTCAATTTGAGTTCGTATCGTCCGAATAATTTCGGACGACCCAAAGGTAAGGCGGTCAAAAATTGAAGTTTTACCGCTCAGAGTTCGGAGGGTCCGAACTGGCCATTTCGGAGGAAATTTTGAAAGTTTTATACTGAAAAGGCGCGAGGCAGTTTGGGTGGTCCAAACCGGGGTTTGGGTGGTCCGAACTGGCCAAAGTCAGAATTTTCGAAAAATAACTCTTAAATAATATTTTGCAATTAAGTATTAAATCAAATAATTCACATTAAATGTGAGCTTTTTAATTTTGAATAAATACAATTTATTTATATTATCCAAAATTAAATTGCTCAAATTTAATATTAAGCTCCCCCTTAATGTAACATTAAATTTATTTTATGTCTACAAGCGATTACAACTCAATCATGCCAAGTTCACCATGCAAACGAATAAAATTATTTTCATCTAGTGGTTTTGTAAAAATATCGGTAATTTGATTTGTCGTGTCAACATATTTAAGTTCAACTTCATTTTGTTCGATGTGCTCACGAATAAAATAATGACGAATGTCAATATGTTTAGTGCGCGAATGTTGAATCGAATTCTTTGTAAGACATATGGCGCTAGTGTTGTCACAGAAAATAGGGATTTTTGAAAAAGAGACGTCATAGTCGAGCAATTGATGCTTCATTTAATGAATTTGCGCACAACAAATACCAGCAACCATATATTTGGCTTTGGTTGTTGACAACGCAACACAATTTTGCTTTTTGGAAAACCAAGAAACTAAACAGTTTCCTAAAAAGAAACAAGTTCCACTAGCGCTTGAAAGATATTTGAAAATGCGTTTTAAGGCGAACAAATGTGATTTCTTTGGACATGATTGAAATCGTGCACACAAGCAAACACTAAACATAATGTTCGGTCTACTAGAAGTTGCATATAATAAGGATCCAATCATACTACGAAAGGAAGATTGATCTACAAATTTACCATTTTCATCCTTGTCGAGTCTGATTGTTGTGCTCATCGGTGTGGATGATAATTTTGTATTCTCCATCCCAAACTTCTTTAGAATCTCCTTGATGTACTTACTTTGGTTCACAAAGAACCCATATTTGCACTGTTTGATTTGCAATCCGAGGAAATAGTTAAGTTCCCCCATCATGCTCATCTCAAAGTGTTCCTGCATAAGCTTAGAGAAATCTTGACAGATAGTTTCGTTAGTAGAACCAAAAATGATATCATCAACATAAATTTGCAATCAACAAATCATCTTTGACATTTTTGGTAAATAAATTAATGTCATTCTTTCCTCTCGAAAAATCATTTGAAAGAAGGAAAGTAGACAATTTTTCATACCAAGCTCTAGGAGCTTGTTTTAAACCATACAAAGCTTTGTTTAGTCTATACACATGATCAGACAATAAAGCATCAACAAAGCCATCAGGTTGTTCAATGTAAACTTCCTCTTTTAATTCACTATTCAGGAATGCATTCTTAACATCCATTTGAAATAACTTGAAATTTCTAGAGCAAGCAAAAACAAGCAACATGCAAATAGATTAAAGTCGGGCAACAAGAGCATATGTCTCATCATAATCAATGACTTCTTCTTGACTATATCCTTTCGCTACAAGCCTAGCTTTATTTCTAGTGATAGTACCATGCTCATCAAGTTTATTCCTAAACACCCATTTAGTACCAATAATAGATCATTCATGCGGCCTAGGAACAAGACACCAAACATCATTGCGCTTGAATTCATTTAATTCATCTTGCATAGCAATTATCCAAGAATCATCAATACACTTAGGTTCAACATGCGAAACAAAAGCAAGATGATTGCAAATATTATTAAGAGAAGATCGAGTGGTTACTCCCTTCGAAGGACTACCAATGATAAGATCCATAGGATGATCTTTGTGAAGCGTCCAATCCTTCGGAAGTGGTGTTTACTCAACAGAAACATCTATATCATTTAGGGTTGAGGAAGCCATCTCTTCTTCGAGTAATTCTATATCATCATTAGTAGTACGAGAAAATACAGACATAGATTCATCAAATACAACATGCATATATTCTTTAACAAGTAAAGTATGTTTATTAAATACTCTAAAAGTCTTACTTGAGATAGAATATTCGAGAAATATGCCTTTGTCAGACTTGGCATCAAACTTACCGAGATTATCCTTACCATTATTATGGATGTAGCATTTTGAACCGAAAGCTCGAAAGTATGAAATGTTAGGATTTCTCCATCTCCATAATTCATATGGAGTTTTCTTGAGAATGAGCCTTATTGATACACGATTAATGATGTAAGAGGCAGTGTTCATTGCTTCAGCCCAAAAATATTTTGGTAGAGAATGCTCACATATCATGGTCCTCGAAATCTCCACAAGTGTCCTATTTTTCCTCTCAAGGACCCCGTTTTGTTGAGGAGTCCTAAGACAAGAAAAATTGTGACCGATGCCTTTCTCTTCACAAAAATTTGAAAGACTCTCATTTTGAAATTCAGTTCCGTGGTCACTACGGATCTGATTTATTGAAAAATTTTTGTCATTCTCAATACGTTTGACAAAAGTTTTAAAATAATCAAAGACATCATTTTTGTGGGCTAAAAACAATGTCCACGTGAAACGTGAGAAATCATCCACAATGACAAATGCATAAAGCTTACCTCCTAGGCTAGCGTTTCTCGAGGGACCACATAGATCTAGGTGGAGAATTTCAAGGGGCATAGAAGTAGATACAAAATTTTTGCTTTTAAAAGATTCCTTTGTGTGTTTGCCAAGCTAACACGCATCACAAACATAATCTAATTTTAAATTGAGTTTTGGCATACCGACAACTAAATCAAGTTTAAAAAGCTTTTTTATGGTACTAGGACCAACATGACCTAATCGTCTATGTCAAAGAATGTTGTCATCAACATTCAAGGATACAAGACTTTTAATATTTGTCAAAGATAAATTATTTAAAGAAACCTTGTAAACATTTTCACTTCTATATCCTTTGAAATTTATGGATTTGTCAGTCGTGAGTGATATAGTGCAGTGTTGGAGAGTGAATTTGACTTCATAACCTCTATCGCACAATTGACTTATGCATAGTAGATTATGCTTAAGTCCTTTCGCTAGGAGTACATCATCAATCAAGCAGGATTTAAAAATATCTATTGAGCCGATTCCTTCGATTACTCATTTGCTGTTGTCTCCAAAGGTAACAGTTTCTTTCTCCTTTGTTTTGACCGATTGGAGTAGCTCTTTGTTTCCCGTCATATATCTAGAATATCCACTGTCTAGATACCATATGCTAGGGAGAACAGTTTTCCTATTTCCCTGCAAGAATTGATTTTGGTACCCTTTAGTTTTTTTGGGTCCACAGAGTTAGAAACGAGAGATACAAAAAGGACTTCTAAGAGTTCAGTCTCTCATAGCTACACCATCACCACTTTCCAAGAGTGCTCCCAGTAGTAGGTAGGGCTATGACCTCTTTAAAAACCTATTTCCTTGGACAGAGCAGCGTTCATCAGGAAGACCAGTCGCAAGTCAAGGCAGTTTAAATCGGTCTATGATGAACTCCCTTAGATCATGATCTCATAATGCCGACTGATGAGTTTTTAAGTACTCTTAGGCCTCCATTTCATATAGCTCTTTTGATCATATTGATATTTCAAATATCTACATTTATTTCTAGCATGACCTATTTTACAGCAGTAAGAGCATGTAGGGGGTGATCTCATTTTTGCTTTAGCAATAAGGCTAGCAAAGTCTATAGATTTCCTACCATACCCTATTCCACCTTTATCAAAACTACATTTCTGCATGCTTAGTCAATTATTCAATTTATTAGTACTAACATTGAATTTATCAAATGATTTTTCTAAGTGAGCTATATCATCCTTTAATCTTAGGTTTTCATGCTCCTTAGATTCTAATTTATTTTTGAGGTTTCTATTTTCCTTTCTAAGAGTTTTAGCCATATCAAACATATGTTTATATGCATGCAATAATTCATCATAGGATGGCACCTTGTCATCGTCGTCAGAAACGATGTCATCACTCTTAGCCATGAAGCAGATATTAGCTTCCTCCTCGTCATCATCGCTGTTGCTCCAAGTCGCTATTAGAGCTTTCTTCTTGCCTTTGTCAAATTTCTTCTTGAGAGGGCACTCATTTGCATAGTGGCCTTGTTGTTGACAGTTGTAGAATGCTACTTCCTTGTCCGTCTTCTTCTTGAATTTGTTTCTTCGCATAAATCTTTTGCACTTTTTTGCGAAGAGTGCCATATCATCATTATCTTCTTCTTCGACTTGGGTGGATAAGGCAATCCCCTTTGCCTTGGTCTTTTTTCATCATATCTCTTTGATTCTTTCCTTGTAGATAATTCTAACTCATAGATTTTAAGGGTCCCATGAAGTTGATCAAGATCATAGGATGCGGTGTCGCCTTTGTTGGATTCAATGATGGCCGTTTTCTTGGAATCCCACTCCTTGGGTAGGGCGCGTAGAGCTCTCCTCCACACTTGATTGGTTGAATATTATTCTCCAAGTTGGGCTAGCTCATTGATGATTTGAGAAAGCCTTCGGAACATTGTATCTACGTCTTCATTGGATTCCATATCGAAGGTCTCATATTTGAGTTTTAGTAGATCAATCTTTGTTTCTTTGACTTGATTGGTTCCCTCGTGGCATATCTCCAATTTGTCCCAAATCTCTTTTGTAACGCCCCAAAAATTAATTACCAAATTAAGTAGCAATTGAAATAATTATTGAGTTGATGAAATAATTATTCTAATGAGGTTATAGAGTGTATTTACAAAATACACGTGTTAATTAATCAATGAGTTTGATTATTTTTAGAGATCTGGAATATTTGGCATTTTGGAATAATTATTGAGATATTGAAATAAAAATAATTATTTATGCCAGATAAATTAATTTGGAAGAATATTTGACCGAGTTGACTGGTAAGAGCCTAAGTTGGACTTAGTAATTAATTTGGAAAAAAAATTATAAGTCCAATTGATTGGTAAAAGTCAATAATTTCAGAAATGGTATTAATAGACGTGGATTGTGTGTACCGGAAAATATCTGATTTAGGACTAAATTTTACCATTTGAGTATCAAATAAATTAGTCCGAGACCCGAAAATATCAGGTTACTATAAATAGAAAACATGCTTTGAAGCATCAGAAAAGAAAATAAAGAGTTAAGATTTTTCCCTAATTTTTCAAAATTCCCGACCGGTATTGTAGCAGTCCACGTTTTTTATTTTTCCGGCCATTCATCGGAGCTCCGATCAAAGATCCGAACGGTCAAATTGTAGCCAAGATCAAGACAAATCTATTGGTATTAAGAAATCAAAAATCCAATGGTTGGATCGCCAAGAAATTGGCAATGAACAGACAAATTTTGCGAAGGTACTATTCATCATCTTCTTCGCCGAGATTTTCACGATTTTAGCTCGTTTTTGTTGGTTCTAAAGCTAGTATTCGATTCTTTGAGTTGTGGGGAGCATTTCCTTAGCTCATAGGAGCATTTTGGTGCAGAAACGGCGTAGATCAAAGCCCGGAAAGTTTATCGCCGCCGCCTGGTTTTTCTCCGATCGCCGGCGCGTCGGACCTCTGTTCAGGGCGTGGCTTAGATGGTTGGAATATTTTCGTCGAGCTCTACATATCTGGAAAATTTCATATATTTTGGAGCACGTTTGGATCGCCGCCGCCGCGTCGCCACCGTCTTCTCCGATTTTCCCGCGACCTCCGACGAGTTAACCAATTTTGATCTTCTCGACGTGATAGATCCAAATATCCAAGTTTTGAGTAGATATTCGAAACGGTGAAGCGGTGAGAATGCGATAAAGTTTGCAAATTTATCGGTCAAAGTTTGACCAGAGTTGACCGATGTTGACTTTTGTATATTATGTGATTTTCCGCAGATTCGAAGCCAGTCTAGGACATTTAAATGTAGAGATCAACAGACTAGGGGTTTGAACTTTTCCATACTTGGAAAATTGAGGTATGAGCTGATGTTGATTTTCGAAGGGAATGAATACTCGAGCGAGTTTGAGATTCTCGAGTTCTCGATTAAAAACACATACTTGCATGTTTATTTGATTATTTGATATTGAATGAGAATTTGAATGATTTAATTGATTTTAGATATTACTTGAAAGACATGAGTTTTTCTATATGAAATTGTTTGAAGTAAGTGATTTATATATTCGATTTGAAAAGAATGAGAATGCTTATTTGAATTACTTCAATGATTTTTGATATTATATTCATGAATTTGAATATACGAGTTGAATGTGTTGACATCTTGATACATTGATGTCTGAATACACAGATTTATTATTTTCGATTCGATTAAATTGCATTTGACTCATATGCATTCATCTTGAGCCAAATTTCTTAATTTTTAGAGGGCTGAGTTGCCTAGATTCGAATTAGACGTTTGGGAGCTATATCGAGTGGCCTGGGATGTTGAGTTCCCCCAGTGTCAGCATACTCCTATAGTTGCGCCAAAGTCTAGAGGTTTGAGATGCGTAGCACCACCCCGAGCGGGAGCGTAGGTGGGTTTAGTTGCATGATATTGACCTCGGGATCCCAACCGATTGTCCAATATTCCCTTGATTATCTGATTTGATAAACCCGATTTTTAAACACATGCATTTCATTTGCATTTTCATTGAAGAATATGAATGTATATTATGATTTTAATATACTTACTTGATATTACATGTTACGTCGCTTTTACTGGGATTTTATTCTCATCGGAGTTATTCGGCTGTTGTCTTGTTTTGTATGTATACTTGACAACAGGTGGGGCAAGAGCTGGTCAGAGTCGGCATGGTTAGCTCGGGATCGAATGATAGGTGTGAGGCGTCGATTTAGGAGTCGAATAACTTTTAGAACTCGGTTAATTTTTGAAGCATGCTTTTATTATCGAATTTATTGTATTGCGTGTATTTTAAACCTAGATTATTTTTAGAATTGATATATGTCTAAGGCCGAGTTTTAAATGATATTTTCTTGTTCGAGCGAGACACTGTTCTTGATAAAATAAAAAAAATTGTTGATTGCCTTGGCTCATTTATTTATGAATGATTATTTTACTATTCAAGATTAGATGATTATAATCGAGGTCCTCACATCTTTTGCGGATGAGCACATTGAGATCCGGTTGTACTCGTTTATATCTAGAGAACAATGCAAAATATTCATAGCTTTAGCATTTTGAGATATTAATTTCATATCCTCTTTTGAAAAGTCATCCATTTCCTTTGGAATGTTAACCCCTTCAACCTCTTTCATAGGTATATAGGGACCTTTCACCGTCACTTTCCAAATGTCATAATCTACGGATTTGATATATAGGGACATTCGATTTTTCCAATAGCCGTAGTTTATGCCGTTGAAAAGAGGAGGGCGATTGGTTGATTTTCCTTGAGTATAATTGCTCGCTAGATTTGCCATAGAGCCTTTTTGAAAATATTTTGTAAAAAGGTGGCTCTGATAACACTTGTTAGAACCTAATGGAGGGATTTAGGTTATATTGGCAACTTTAGTAATTTAAAAAGATTATGCAAGTACGCAAGCGGAAGACTTAAAGCAATCAATAATAAATGCGGTAAATAAATGTGTAATGTAAATAAAGCAGTAAAAGGGATAAGAGATGTTTATGAAAGTTCGAAAATAAATCGTCTACGTCTCTCCTTCTTGGTTAAGATTGATTAACCAAGGATCCACTAGCACTTCGAACGTCTTGGCCTTGATGGCTCCAAGGATAGCCTTACAACTCAACACAATCATCGCGCCGATACAACACAAACACTTGGCCTTAAGGGCTCCAAGGATAGCCTCAACACAACAACACACTTGGCTTCACACTCAAGTGTTTACAAAGATCGCACAACCAACTCACAAATGATTTTTACAAACAACTCTCGATTTTTGAGCGAATATATCGAATAAATATTTTATAGAACACTTTGAATGAGAGGAGATGCTTGCAGGAGATGAGAGTGAATTGGATGATTTGAAATGACTCCAAATGACATGTATTTATAGTTGCCAATCCGGGCTGGTTCGGAGCCTCCGAACTGTACTTTGGATCGTCCGAACGTTGTCTGATTCAAGTTCAAATTTCTGCGGCTGGTGAACTGTTTGGGGGGTCCGAACTAATTTCGGGTCGTCCGAACTGCTGCATTAAATTCATAGAAAAATTGCATATATCACCCATGTGAAATCGCGTGTTTGCTGATAACCCCCAATGAAATTTTTTTGAGCTAGAAGCCCCTTATGATTCTAAATCTGTAGCATACACCCCCTTCTGGCTAAAAAATGACTAAAATGCCCTTAATGTTATAATATAATTTAATATTAAAATATTCGTGTATGACAAATATTATGATAAAATAATTATATATAACTTTCATAGTTATTTAAATAAAATTTGATTATTTTACTCAATTAAATATAGAATTATAAAACAAAATTAATTTAATTATTTATTCAAGTAAGGGTATTTTTGTCAATTTTTAACTGAAAAGGGTGTGTATGCTACAAATTTTGAATCACAGGGGGTTATTAGCTTAAAAAAATTTCATAGGGAGTTATTAGCAAACTCGGGATTTCACAGGGGTGATATATGCAATTTTCCCTTAAATTCATTCCGGTAAATATCTTCCGACAAAATCTTCAGTGGTCGTAAAGTAGTTCGGGTCCTCCGAACATGACTTCGGGTCGTCCGAAGTGAGCATTTCGTGGCCTCCGAGAGTGCTTCCGAACAATATTAAATTCCAGGAAATTCTTCGGACCGACCGAACTGACTTCGGATCGTCCGAAGTTGTCTTCGTTGCATCCGAGCTTGTCCTCTGATCTTTATATAAATTCTGAATAATTCTTCGTGTCGTCCGAACCCTCTTCGGACCGTCCGAACCTGGGCAAATTCAAACCCTTAAATTTTTTATTTCCAATTTTTGATTATCGGTTCTTACTTTCAATATTGTTCATACTCAAAAATATTATTATCTGCAAATTTCTCACTTTAAACCGTTAGTAACGATTAATCGAGTTTTGTAATCATCAAAACATATTAATTTGAGATTTTTTAATGCATTAAAAACATTAATCTCATTACACGATATTTGTATGCGTTTAAGGCGTAACAACACCCATCGGCAATTCGCCATTCTGGACATCTATTTTGGCATTAGTAGTAGCAAAAAACGGTCTTCCAAAAATCAGTGGAACACCATGAAACGCTTCTATGTCTAAGATCACAAAATCCGCCGAAAGTATAAATTTGTCCACTTTGACTAGAACATCTTCAACAATACCCAGTGGATATGTAATGCTCATATCCGCCAACTGCAATGAGATCTTGGTTGATTTCATCTCTCCCAACTCCAAGACCCTGTAAATAGAAAATGACATTAAATTAATATTGGCCCCTAAATCACATAGTGCAGTAGTAAAATGAGAACCACGAATAGAACAAGGAATAGTAAAACTCACTGGATCTTTCAAATTTTGTGGCATTTTCTTTTGAAGCACCGCACTGCACTCTTCAGTTAGATTCACCACCTCGTTCTCTAGCAGCCTCTTTTTCTTGGACATCACCTCCTTGATGAACTTTGCATAGTTAGGCATTTGCTCCAAAGCATCAACAAAGGGGATGTTGATATGAATTTTCTTGAAAATCTCCACGAACTTGGAGAATTGCTCATCCAAGGCCTTCTTCTTGAAGCTCTGTGGATATAAAAGTGGTGGTTTATACATCGGTTTCTCTTCAAGTTCACTCTTTTTCTCAACAGTGTTCTCATCAACCACCTTCTCCTTCTCTACTTTAGCTGCAGGTTCTTGGACTCCAACTTCTTTTCCACTCCTCAACTCTATGGCTTTGCAGTGTTTTATGGGATTCACCTCAGTATTTCTTGGGAACTGATCGCGGTTATTATCTTTCAAAGCATTCGTCAGCTGCCCAATACTAGTTTCCATAGATTGCAGCACAGCGCCCATATTGGCCACATGAGTTTCCAAGTTGTCAAGACGATTTTCAGTCCTTGCCATCCTGTTACCAGATTCTTGCACAAAGGTACTAACAACATCTTCAAAAGAAGGCTTATCCTCACCCTTATTTGTAATGAACCCCGGAGGATTCAACACATTATTATTGTTAGCATAAGAAAAATTTTCACAATTCTTCAAACCTGGGTGACAAGTATTTGGAATATGATTACCTCTGTAGCCTCCATAACTTCTTTGATTCATGTAATGCACTTGTTCAGGATGATGAGATTTGTCCATAGCACCAGACACACCTGTTGATTCTGCAACATTCAATTTATTCAACGCGGCCACTTGTGTAGTTAGTGCAGATAATTGGGCAGTAATAGATGTGAGAGTATCCACTGCATACACTCCAACAAGCATCTTGACTCTCATACGCTCAGATGACAATTGAAAACTGTTGATCATCATTTTCCAACATATCATATGCCTGTACAGGGTCTTTAGCAAATATGGTACCTCCAAAAGCAGAGTCCACATACATTCTTGTGGGAGCATTCAACCCATTATAGAACAACTCGATTTGATCCCAATCTGCAAAATTGTGGTTAGGACAACGTCTAAGTAAATTTTTGTACCTTTCCCACGTTTCGTAGAGCTGTTCAGAATACATCTGCCTGAAAGTGCTTATTTCTATCTTCAATTGGGTGGACTTGGCAGGTGAAAAATATTTCGCCAGGAACTTGACTTCCATCTCTTCCCAAGTGGTGATGCTTCCTAGTGGCAGTGATTGGAGCCAGCTCCGCGCCTGATCCCTGAGAGAAAAAGGAAACAAGCGTAAACGTATAATATCCTCAGACACACCATTAATTTTTACCGTCTCGGTTATCTCCAAGAAAGTCCGTAGGTGTAGATGAGGATCAGCAGTTGCACTCCCATTAAATTGGTTCTGTTGAACCAAGTTGATCAACGCCGACTTCAGTTCAAAATTGTTGGCGTTAATGGTCCCTCGAGCGATTCAAGAATAGTGAGCCTGGATCGTCGGCCGAAAGTGATCTCTAATTGGCACCACGGGATGTTGTTGTACTTCTTATTCAGCCATGTTTCTTAATTCTTCTCTTCTCTCTCTTCTCAAAGCACGTGCAATTCGCTCGATCTTCGGATCAAAAATTAGTGAATTCGCACTTTGAGATCTTCGCATAAACTGCATTCAAGAATAACAGAAATCAATTAGTAACTTAAATAAAATAAATAAAATCTCTAAATTAAAACTTATACTAATTGGTAACAAGACTAAACAAAATAAAAAATTACTCCTCGATAACGGCGCCAAAAACTTATTGTGAAAAATACTCGCAAGTGTACGATTGTCAAGTTTTAATAAAGTGATGAATCAAGTATCGTTCTCACAAGGAGTAAATTGAAAATATTCAATACTTGTAATTAAAATAGTCTTAATTTTATTTATAAAATTAAACTTTAGAGATTTGCTGACAAATTAAATAAATAATGAAGCTTGTAAAGCGCGCGCACACACAATCCTTAAGATATTATCAATCAAAGAGAAATAGTCTAGAGGTTTTGACTTCACTTGGTCTTGACAATATTCCTTCCTAATTAACCTATTTTCATGAGTTCATTTCAATTAATAACCAAGAACACATAGATTGTACTATTTTCCTCTCCCGAGTATCAAATAGAATGTATTGTTACCCCGAGAAAATATTTCAACCCGAGCCCCGTTTATAATTGGTCTACCCGATATGGCCCAACATGTCAAGGTCCAGCCCAGTTTGGACTATGTTGGACTTTGACCAGGGCTGGTCATTATGGGCCGATCTAGGCTGTTTCTAATGGGCCGCAAGTATTCTTTTCGAGTTCAAGTAGGACTCTGATATATATGAGATAAGCCTGGATATTTTCAAATATTCACGAGATAGAGATAAGCTTGCAAAGGGACCAATGGATGAAGAGTCCTAGTCCAGGACATTTTATAATTCGACTAGGTAACTTACTATTTTTCCTCTATAAATACAGGTATTGTTATGGTTGTGATTATTCATTATTCATTACTCACTATTTCATTATTCATCACACATTCACTCTCACTTTTATATTCACTCACTCATATATATCTCTCAGTTTTCGCATTAATCATACCCTCTGCCTTCAAGACACTGACTTAGGCATCGGAGGGGTCACGCCGAAATCACTTTCGGCGCCCCTTGACCTAGTTATTGCCTGTGCAGAACTTGGTGGTACCCAACCCGACCTGCTTCATCGAAGATTTGGAGGATCCATTCTACCAGACCGAACCCGAGGTAAAATTCCGACATCATCAATTGGCGCCGTCTGTGGAAATTTGAAAACAAATGGTTAAGATGATGAGTACAAGAGAAGAAATAAATTTCGGATTCTCGCATGGCTTGCACATCACAAACTTGCGAAAATCATTTAAATTAATTGAACCGTCGGATCGGGTTCAAATTTTGCAAACATATTTATTAATATGTTTTCAAGGATATGAATGGTGAAGATCGTGATTGGTGATTTGTACAACCAGATCTAGATCGCCAAACCTACGCTGCTCGCTTGCACAGCTTCTATATATTTTTGCATGACTTGCGCATCATAAACTTGCAAAAATCATAAGAATTAATTGAACCATCGGATCGGGTTCAAATTTTTCAGACATATTTATTAATATGTTTGAAAGGATATGAACAGTGGAGATTGTGATTGGTTATTTGTACAACCAGATCTAGACCGCCAAACATACGCTGGTCGCTCGCACAGCTTCTATATATTTTCGCATGGCTTGCGCATCAGAAACTTGAAAAAATCATACGAATTAATTGAACCGTCGGATTGGGTTCAAATTTTGCAGACATATTTATTAATATGTTTACAAGGATATGAACGGTAAAGATCATGATTGGTGGTTGGTACAATCCGATCTAGACTGCCAAACATACGCTGCTCGCTCGCACAGCTTCTGTGTGTTTTTCATAGGTCTTGCATATCAGAATCTTGAAAAAATCATAGGAATTAATTGAACCGTCGAATTGAGTTCAAATTTCGTATGCGTATTTAATATCATGTTATCAAGTATTTGAACTGTGAAGATCTTGATCTGAATTTTGGGGCTCTATAAAAGGTGGTTCGGACCGCCGAGCTGCAGTACAATCTGCTCGCATAATTTTTGAGTAGTGTTCTTGAAAAAATCATTCCGAAAAGTCTAACTGTTGAAATTATTTGAAATTTTTATCATGATTTCAGAACATCTTGACGCACATTCTGGACGGTTGAGATCGATTTTTGCTTGCCACATCAAGTCGGTTCTTTGATCAAAGTATAGAAGATATTATCTTGCTATATATCCAAAGTCACGTCAGCGACAACGCGTGAACGAGATAAGTATTTCAATCATCTTTATGTTTGAATTTAATTATTAAATTTTTATTTATTATCATTATTAATAATATTCTGAGGCATCTTCTACCATCAAAATTAAATGTTTGTTTTCTTGTGATCAAATTTGTTGGACTTCTCTTCCCTTGAATTTTTGTTTGGGTTATTTTACGTCATTGGGCATGCAATCTCGCTTGAAGGCCCAATTATATCATATCGGGCATTCAATCTAGCAATAAGGCCCAATTTATGGTTCAACACTTTATAAAGCCCAGGCAGGTCTGGCACTCAAGGACCACATCAGTGGAACTCAAAAGCCCAGACAGGTCTGGCACTCAAGGACCACATCAGTGGAACTCAAAAGCCCAGCCAGTTATGGCACTCAAGGACCACATCAGTGGAACTAAAAAGCCCAGGTAGGTCTGGCACTCAAGGACCACATTAGTGGAACTCAAAAGCTCAGGAAGGTCTGGCACTCAAGGACCACACTAGTGGAACTCAAAAGCCCAGGCAGGTCAAGCACTCAAGGACCACATCAGTGGAACTCAAAAGCACAGGAAGATCTGGCACTCAAGGACCACTTCAGTGGAACTCAAAAGTGAAAGAGTTGATGCCCCGCTAGCCAACTTGTGGCTAAGGGCTTTGAGAGTCTCTTTTTGTAATCAATCTTTGTTTAATATAATATACGTTCTTTAAATGACGTTCACTTTATCTTATTATTATATAATGATATAATGTTGCTATTTTGATAAAGACCTTGAATATACTAAAGTAAGATGAGATAGTGAATATAGAGAGATCACTGTCATGAAACACATCTTATGTTCACTGTATATTCTAAACAGTTCCTAGTCAATTGAGCCGTCCACAAATAAGGATAAGGATCGCTCAAGATTGAGACTAGCATTTGCGATGCTGAGTACCACGTTTCATTGGTATGGAACATAGAGATGTTCGAAGCATGCAAATGGATATTCATATGATGAATGATCGAACTACCCTATTCGGACTTTCCAAGTGGTTATCACTTATCGAGTGGATATAGTCCGCGGTTTTGGTTGTACACCATTAGTCTTTATTACTTGAAACATCATTGAGACTCTATATGCTAGTACTGTGCTTTGACTAGTTTATCGACTCTATTATGGTCATCAGGTGTCGGGATTGGGTACAGTTACGACACATATAGGAGTCGATGCTTTGTTGTCAAGGATTCACCGCACACTTTCGAGTGTGGATATCCTATGCAATATAAGGAGATATTAGTATGACGAATCTCTGGCCAGAGTACATAATGTGTTTTAGGTTACTTGGTTTCCTAGTAGCACATGCGATGTCACTATTTGATCTTCAAGATGCATTGCATAGTTATCGAATCTCGAACGACTCTCGATTTACCAATGGTTGTTGATTCGATCGGGATATATGGATGAAGGGACCGTACTGTACGCTAACCAAAATCTATTGGTTCTTGCAGGCACTATCAGTGATACCTAGGGAATCATGGGGCGATGTTGCTAGGCGCTCTTACCATGATTCGTTGGGTAAGTCGGAAATTGTTGTTCCGAGTCACAAGGAGTTGTGAGCCCACGGCTAGCTGTATCCCTGAACCATTGAGGGTTACACAAGTAATGGATTATTAATCCCCGTTGAGATAATTAAATTTAAAGAGTTAAATTTAGTGAATAAAGAAGTGGGACTTCTTATTTAAGAGTAGAGGGAGTAAGATTTCCTAAAATGACATAGTGATGGACATTTTTGGAAATCACTGAATTCGGATTCAAAAAATTTATCTTGACTTTAAAAGATGCAAAAATGGTTTCTGTACACATTGGTGAAATTGGTTTATCAATTTGAGTCACGATGAATTTTATATTAATTTCTGAACATGCGGGCTTTGCTTTTCAGGCTTGAACTTATGACTAATGGGCCCTAAGCTGTTAGCAGCCCACATTATAAATAAGTTATTGCAGTACAGAAATTACACACAACACAAGGCATAAAATTCGAAACCCTAGAGCTCTCTCTCTAGAGAATTCGACCGGCCCCTCCCCTACTGTGTTTGAGAATTTTAGTCTGCAAATTTCGAATTTGCAGTCTGAATTAGCAGATCAAATCTGTTATTTCTCTTCGTAGAAACTTCTGATAGACTTTCTAGTGCAGTCTATTAGAGGGATTAAACTTCTGTTCGTGGACCTGATTGAAGAAACGTTCGTTCATCAGTTCTTGGGATATACAACAAGAGCAGTTTAATCTGTTGGTGTCCATAATCTCGCTTCGAGATTTTAAGTTAAAATTTACATTGTTTAAATTTTATGTTATCAATTTTAATCGTAGGAATTTGATACCCATATGGAATCGTTCCATATAAAAAAAAAATTTAAAACTTCCGCTGCACCGGGTATAACTTTCTTTTTCGATCCGGAGAACGACCGTGTTCCAACAGTGGTATCAGAGACAGGTTGTTCTCGGATTTTACGATTAAAATTTATTCGATTGTACCGGCCTCGATTTTTCAGAAAAATAAAACGAAAATTTTAAATTAAATTCCAGGGCAATCGGGCAGCGAGTGTCGCTGCCCGGGGCAGCACACGGCGCTGCCCAGGGCAGCGACTTGATCGCTGCCCACGGGCAGCGATTGGCTGCCCACCTCCACGTGGGCAGCCCTGTCCCACGTGGAGGCCGGGCTGCCCGGGATTGTCTCGGGCAGTCCGAAAATTTTAAAATTTAATTTTTTGATTTTTTGAAATTTTTGAAATTTTAGTTTTTGGTCCGATTGAAATTTTTTTTGATTGGTCCACGAAGCATCGGATCAAATTGTTTGAGTCCGAAATTTTAAAAATTGATTTTTGGAAAATTTATAAATTTTATCCATTAAATTAGATTTTATAAAATTAATAATTTTGGTACAATTGATAATAAAATATGATTTTATGTATAAAATTGGATTTTATATGTAAAATATGATTTTATGGATAAACTAGATAAAATATGATTATATATATAAAATAAGATTTTATGTATGAAATATGATTTTATCTATTTATATTTATTGCCATTGCATGATATCCAATAAATTAATTTTTGAATTAAATATTATTGGATAAGGATGATCGATTGTCATGACCAATATTATAGGTGTATGTTAGGTTGTTTACATTTGGTTTTAATTATTGTCGTTGGATTTATTAATGGGCCTGGTTTATGGCCCAATATGAATTATCATATGTAATAAAAGTGGGCCTGGTTTATGGTCCGTTCCCACCCCTTAAATATGTATTCCCTGCTTGTCATCAAAATTTATTGTAAATTTTAGACTTAGTGGGAGATAAAGATTTGAAGACAAAGGTGGGCCCAACAGACAATAAAGACCGAAGAAATGTAAATTGGAAGCTCAATGTAATAGGATTGCATTGCATACTTGCATAATACCTAGGATTGGACTTAGACTCGTGATTGGCAACCATGGGTCGATTAGTAATGGAATCGATCATTCTAAAATAATATATGATATTATTGTTATATGCATGTTTAGACTAAATTGTATGAATCCCGCAAGCATACAAATTTTAAATGATGAGACAAATTTTTGAAATTAAAATCCCTCATTTTAAATATGATTTAAAATTGATATCAAGATAAACAAAAGGGCATTTAAATATTGTTTAAATGTTCCTACCTTCCATCAACGATCAATGTATGAGATGCTACCCGCGAATACGGTCCGGCTCATATTATTGGGGGGGCCCGTTCGTCGGAAAGCTGTACATTGGATCGACACATGTTGTAAGTTGGATGGAACTCCCATGGGATTGGCTCATATTATTGGGGATCCACATGGCGACCGTCCATCACAACTTAATATTGATGGGTCATCTTGACGTGTCACAATAAACGGCGTCATATTATTGGGCCTTTATTGGACATGAGGTAAAAAACATGGAGGTTGCTTTGGAAGCAATTGGGCTCTACCATTTGAAAATTATGGTTGGCTGATATTATTCGAGACTATAGTTTGTCAATTGGACTTCATGTTCCCACTAAAGAAAATGTTTCTCGTTTTCACTAGAGGGTAGTGAAATCGTTAAAATAGTGGGAGTGAGATTCATAAAATAAATTTTGCATTATTTTATGTCTTAGTAAATTAATTAAACAATCACTGATTATTGTCTGTTTCTTTTCAGTATTTCATTAAGATGAATTCGCGCAATCCACTATTCTTTATTCTCGAACAAAACAAACTGACTGGCGCAAACTATACGGAATGGTTCCGTAAGTTGAAGATTGTCTTGACCTCGGAGAAGATGTTCTACGTGTTAGAAAAATCTCCTCCGAAGGAAGCACCAGCTGATATAAGTCCGGAAGAGTTGGCCAAACTTGATAAATGGTGGGACCATGATATCAAGGCCAAATGCTATATGCAAGCTTCGATGTCTGATGAACTCCAGAGGCGATTTGAGGATACCGTGAATGCTGCTGACATTCACGCACAACTCAAGGAACTTTTTGGGGCTCAATCGAGAGCTGAAAGGTTCGCTACTGTAAAAGAGTTAATGACATGTCGCATGCATGAAGGGACTTCGGTCCGTGATCATGGGGTACGCGTGATTTGGCTCATTCAGAAGTTGGTAACGCTTGAATTGGTATTGGAGCATGAACTCAATGTGGACTTATTACTTCTCTCTCTTCCTTCATCGTTTGACGGTTTTGTGGTGAATTTCAATATGAACAAGATAGAGGCCTCCTTTGAAGAGATGGTCAATATGCTTGTAACTTATGAAGCCACTTTAAAGAAGGATAAACTGGTTCTCTTGGTGGGCTCCTCTTCTTCTGCTAAGAAGGGGCCAAGTACAAAGGGTAAGAAACTTTCTGCCCCATCCAAGAAAACCGGACCCGAGAAGAAGAACAAGACAAAGGCTTCAAACATGGAAAAATCCAAGGATGTTTGCCATCACTGCAAGAAACCCGGTCATTGGAAACGTAACTGCAAGGAATATCTCGAGCAGTTGCGAACTGCGAAGGGTATGTTTTATATTGAAATAAATGTTTCACTTAATACTACTTCTTGGGTATTGGATACCGGATGTGGATCTCACATTTGCAATGATTTGCAGGTGATGACAAGAAGTCGCAAGCTTAGGATGGGTGAGACCCAGCTGAGGCTCGAAAATGGTTCTCGAGTTGAAGCCAAAGCTGTGGGAGACATTTGTTTAATTTTGCAGAATGATTTTAAGTTATTTTTGAGAGATGTTTTATATGTGCCAGATTTGGTTAAAAACATTATTTCTATTTCTATGCTTGATAGAGATGGTTTTTCTTGCAATTTTGTGAATGAGATTTGCAATATTTACAAGAATGAATGTTTAATTGGATGTGGAAAACTTGAAAACTATCTATATAACTTAAAATTAAAAGACGTTCCAATTAATTATGTTGATAAACCGGTAACAACAAATAAAAGGAAAATTGATAATCAAAACCCGGCAAACCTTTGGCATGCTAGGCTAGGTCATATTTCTTCAAGGAGGATGAACAAGCTAGTGGGAGAGGGCATGTTTGATATGTCTGATATTAACTCTCTACCTACTTGTGAGTCCTGCCTCAAAGGAAAAATGACTAAATCTCCTTTCAAAGGAAAGCCAGAGCGTAGTCAAAATCTATTGGATTTGATCCATACAGATGTTTGCGGACCATTTAGTATTGGTACAAAATTTGGTCACACTTACTTCATTACCTTTAATGATGATTATTCTAGGTATGGGTACTTATATTTGATGAAATATAAGTCTGAATCATTTGAAAAGTTCAAAGAATTAAAGGCTGAAGTAGAAAACAAACTAGGTAAGAGTATTAAAGCACTTCGATCAGATCGAGGTGGATAATACTTAAGTACCGAGTTCTTGGATTATCTAAAAGAGAATGGGATTCTCTCTCAGTGGACTTCTCCTATGACACCTCAGCTGAATGGTGTTTCGGAGCATCGCAATCGAACCTTGTTGGACATGGTTTGATCTATGATGAGCTTCACTGAGCTCCCACCTTCGTTTTGGAGCTATGCTCTTGAAACGGCGGTATTTTTGTTGAACAACGTCCACACTAAAGCAGTGGACAAAACACCATACGAGTTATGGAATGGCAAAGCTCCTAAATATTTGTACTTGAGGATTTGGGGATGTCCTGCTTA
Organism: Henckelia pumila; assembly: GCF_033568475.1. Classification (NCBI taxonomy): domain Eukaryota; kingdom Viridiplantae; phylum Streptophyta; class Magnoliopsida; order Lamiales; family Gesneriaceae; genus Henckelia; species Henckelia pumila. The sequence goes on along the minus strand of NC_133123.1, from coordinate 17,415,218 downwards.
TGTGAAGTAGACAGTGGGAGATAAGTTGGATAGTCGATCCACCTTATGTTATTTTGTAGGGTATCCGAAGAATTCAATCGGATATTATTTCTATCATCCTACTGAAACAAAAGTGTTTGTTTCAAGGAATGCCACCTTCTTGGAGAAGGAGTTCTTATTGGATAAGAAAGGCAAGATGATGGAACTTGAAGAAATTCGAGAAGAACCCGAGATACAAAATAACGATCCTATACCTCAAGAATCATCACAAGACACACCTGTTACTAGAAGATCCAAGAGGACTTCTAGGCCTCCTATTAGATATGGTCTTCTTCTTGAAGGGGATCAAAGTGAACCCGACATTGGATGTGATCCAAAAAACTTCAAGGAAGCAATTTCTGATGCGGATTCAAATTTATGGCTTGAAGCTATGCAGTCGGAAATAGATTCGATGCATACAAACCAAGTTTGGTCTTTAGTAGATCCTTCCGATGAAATTGTTCCAATAGGGTGTAAATGGATCTACAAGAGAAAACTTGGGCCTGATGGAAAGGTACTGACCTACAAGGCACGATTGGTTGCAAAAGGTTACACTCAAAGAAAAGGTGTTGACTATGATGAAACTTTTTCACCAGTCGCAATGTTCAAGTCCATAAGAATCCTTATTGCCATTGCTGCATGGTATGACTATGAGATATGGCAAATGGATGTGAAGACTGCATTCCTTAATGGAAACATTAAGGAAGAGATCTATATGATGCAGCCCGAGGGATTCACATCCATGGAAAGCGAGCATAAGGTATGTAAGCTTCAAAGATCGATCTATGGTCTCAAACAGGCATCAAGAAGTTGGAACCAGAAATTTGATGAAACAATAAAGGACTTTGATTTCATCAAGAACCCGGAGGAACCGTGCGTGTACAAGAAAGTAGTTAAGGATGCTGTGACATTCTTAGTACTTTATGTTGATGACATCTTACTCATTGGAAATGATGTAGGGATGTTTCAGTCAACAAAGATATGGTTGTCAGGTAGATTCTCGATGAAGGATTTGGGTGAGGCGTCCTATATCTAGGGATACAGATCTATAAAGATAGATCTAAGAGAATGATAGGACTTACTCAAGCTACCTACATCGACACTATATTGAAAAGGTTTTCCATGGATGAGTCCAAGAGAGGACATCTACCTATGTGTCATGGAGTATCTCTATCCAAGTCTATGTGTCCAAAGACTGACGAAGAGGTAGAGAAAATGACACACATACCATATGCGTCAGCCATAGGGAGTATCATGTATGGGATGATATCTACCAGATCGGATATGACATTTGCTCTGAGTGTCACGAGCAGATATCAAGCCAATCCCGGTCAAATGCATTGGAAAGCCGTGAAGGATATTCTTAAGTACTTAAGAAGAACTAAGAATGTATTAATGGTTTATGGAGGAAGAGATCTGAAATTGGAAGGCTATACCGACTCTAGCTTTCAAAGTGACGTGGATGACTCGAAGTCAACCTCTAGATTTGTGTTCATGCTCAATGGCGGTGCTGTCTCTTGGAAGAGTTCCAAGAAGGACACCATAGCGGATTCCACCATTGAGGCAGAATACATTGCGGCATCAGCTGCTGCTAAAGAGGCCGTTTGGATGAGAAATTTCGTCCAAGAGTTGGGCGTTATTCCTGAAGCTGTTGGTCCAGTCCCGGTGTACTGTGACAACACGGGTGTCGTTGCTCACGCAAAGGAACCAAGGTCTCATCAAAGATCCAAACACGTACTGAGGAAATACCACATCATCCGGGAGATCGTGGAAAGAGGAGACATCACTGTCGAGAAAGTGGCCTCTGCAGACAATATCGCTGATCCACTTACTAAGCCCTTGCCAGGACCATTATTTGACAAACATCGCGAAGCAATGGGACTACGTAGTATGACTAGTTGGCTTTAGGGCAAGTGGGAGATTGAAAGAGTTGATGCCCCGCTAGCCAACTTGTGGCTAAGGGCTTTGAGAGTCTCTTTTTGTAAACAATCTTTGTTTAATATAATATACGTTCTTTAAATGGCGTTCACTTTATCTTATTATTATATAATGATATACTGTTGCTATTTTGATAAAGACCTTGAATATACTAAAGTAAGATGAGATAGGGAATATAGAGAGATCACTGTCATGAAACACATCTTATGTTCACTGTATATTCTAAACAGTTCCTAGTCAATTGAGCCGTCCACAAATAAGGATAAGGATCGCTCGAGATTGAGACTAGCATTTGCGATGCCGAGTACCACGTTTCATTGGTATGGAACATAGAGATGTTCGAAGCATGCAAATGGATATTCATATAATGAATGATCGAACTACCCTATTCGGACTTTCCAAGTGGTTATCACTTATCGAGTGGATATAGTCCGCGGTTTTGGTTGTACACCATTAGTCCTTATTACTTGAAACATCATTGAGACTCTATGTGCTAGTACTGTGCTTTGACTCGTTTACCGACTCTATTAGGGTCATCGGGTGTCGGGATTGGGTACAGTTACGACACATATAGGAGTCGATGCTTTGTTGTCAAGGATTCACCGCACACTTGCGAGTGTGGATATCCTATGTAATCTGAGGAGATATTAGTGTGACGAATCTCTGGCCAGAGTACATGATGTATTTTAGGTTACTTGGTTTCCTAGTAGCACATGCGATGTCACTATTTGATCTTCAAGATGCATTGCATAGTTATCGAATCTCGAACGACTCTCGATTTACCAATGGTTGTTGATTCGATCGGGATATATGGATGAAGGGACCGTACTGTACGCTAACCAAAATCTATTGGTTCTTGCAGGCACTATCAGTGATACCTAGGGAATCATGGGGCGATGTTTCTAGGCGCTCTTACCATGATTCGTTGGGTAAGTCGGAAATTGTTGTTCCGAGTCACAAGGAGTTGTGAGCCCACGGCTAGCTGTATCCCTGAACCATTGAGGGTTACACAAGTAATGGATTATTAATCCCCGTTGAGATAATTAAATTTAAAGAGTTAAATTTAGTGAATAAAAAAGTGAGACTTCTTATTTAAGAGTAGAGGGAGTAAGATTTCCTAAAATGACATAGTGATGGACATTTTTGGAAATCACTGAATTCGGATTCAGAAAATTTATCTTGACTTTAAAAGATGCAGAAATGGTTTCTGCACACATTGTTGAAATTGGTTTATCAATCTGAGTCACGATGAATTTTATATTAATTTCTGAACATGCGGGCTTTGCTTGTCAGGCTTGAACTTATGACTAATGGGCCCTAAGCTGTTAGCAGCCCACATTATAAATAAGTTATTGCAGTACAGAAATTACACACAACATAAGGCATAAAATTCGAAACCCTAGAGCTCTCTCTCTAGAGAATTTGGCCGGCCCCTCCCCTACTGTGTTCGAGAATTTCAGTCTGCAAATTTCGAATTTGCAGTCTGAATTAGCAGATCAAATCTGTTATTTCTCTTCGTAGAAACTTCTGATAGACTTTCTAGTGCAGTCTATCAGAGGGATTTAACTTCTGTTCGTGGACCTGATTGAAGAAACGTTCGTTCATCAGTTCCTGGGATATACAACAAGATCAGTTTAATCTGTTGGTGTCCATAATATCGCTTCGAGATTTTAAGGTAAAATTTACATTGTTTAAATTTTATGTTATCAATTTTAATCGTAGGAATTTGATACCCATATGGAATCGTTCCATATAAAAAAAAAATTTTAAAACTTCCGCTGCACCGGGTATCACTTTCTTTTTCGATCCGGAGAACGACCGTGTTCCAACAAAAAGCCCAGGCATGTCTGGCACTCAAGGACCACATCAGTGGAACTCAAAAGCCCAGGCAGGTCTGGCACTCAAGGACCACATCAGTGAAACTCAAAAGCCCAGGCAGGTCTGGCAGACAAGGACCACATAAGTGGAACTCAAAAGCCCAGGCAGATCTGGCACAGAAAGTCCACCTCAGTGGCCCACATCAGTGGAATTCAAAGCCCAGACAGGTCGGGAACTCAAAGTCCACCTCAGTGGCCCACGTCAGTGGTATTCAAAGCCCAGGCAGGTCTGACACTCAGTTTCATCAGATTGTCGTCTATTGCTCTTTGTTCGAGCTCGGTTCTAATCAGACCTTCATCTAGACCGTTTGTCCAAAGGAAGCACATGTAGTTCGGGGTCAGGTCTACATTATTGGTCTAAATTCATTCTTCTTTTAGACCAGTTAGGGAGGTACTATTGTTACCTCGAGAAAATATTTCAACCCGAGCCCGTTTATAATTGGTTTACCCGATATGGCCCAACATGTCAAGGTCCAGCCCAGTTTGGACTATGTTGGACTTTCACCAGGGCTGGTCATTATGGGCCGATCTAGGCTGTTTCTAATGGGCCGCAAGTATTCTTTTCGAGTTCAAGTAGGACTCTGATATATATGAGATAAGCCTGGATATTTTCAAATATTCACGAGATAGAGATAAGCTTAAAAAGGAACCAATGGATGAAGAGTCCTAGTCCAGGACATTTTATAATTCGACTAGGTAACTTACTATTTTTCCCCTATAAATACAGGTATTGTTATGGTTGTGATTATTCATTACTCACTATTTCATTATTCATCACACCTTCACTCTCACTTTTACATTCACTTACTCATATCTCTCAGTTTTCGCATTAATCATACCCTCTGCCTTCAAGACACTGACTTAGGCATCGGAGGGGTCACGCCGAAAACACTTTCGGCGCCCCTTGACCTAGTTATTGCCTGTGTAGAACTTGGTGGTACCCGACCCGACCCGCTTCATCGAAGATTTGGAGGATCTATTCTACCAGACCGAACCCGAGGTAAAATTCCGACATCATCAGAATGTATCAATTACAGATCAATTCTAATATCCCTATTAAGAATCTACTTGTAATGATATGTGTAAGACAATGTTCTTTCTAGGCTCTATTAAAGTTATAAGCTCTCCCGAGACATATAAACAATTAATAGTGTGAATTCTATCGATCATATTCTAAATCCCCTCTCCCGAGTGCCGAATTCTAAATAAATATGACAAATCAATTTATGGCCAGTAAATTGAAAAAACTTTTAAAACTAGAATCACAATTAATTTAGAATAACTCAATTCAATAAAATCAAAAATTCATAAACATGTCTTGACCAGGTTCCATCGTCCCTCTAGACTCTAAAAATTTAGTTCATAATAAAAAATAGTTGAAATCAATTCATATTCATGAAACTAGACATCAAATCAATAATATAAATTCAAGAGAAAGAAAACAAATCCAAATATTCGATCTTACGTGTTCGGACGATCTATCTTCGGCTTTGTTCTTTGATGTTCTTCCAACTTGTGCAGAATTTTCTCTTCCAAAGTCTCCAAAATCTTCTCTTGATTGATCCTTGATGTGGTTCTCTCTATGCAGCGGATTCTCCCTCAATTATTTTCAAAAGAATCCCTTTGATATGTGCTTCAAATCCAATAAATAAAAGCCTACGAAAGTCTGAAGGTTTCCTTCCAAAAAACAAAAAAAAAAACTGACTTTCGCGATGGCTCGCCCGCGCCTGAAGAGAGGGGCTCCCGCGCATGTGATTTTGTCTCCTGGATGTTCAAAATTTCTCAACTGGTGCGCCCGTGCAAGAATATAGGCGCGCTCGCGCATGCCTCTCGGGTATGAAAATCTGCATCGCACGACAATTGTCAAAAAATCATATCTCACAATCTAACCGTCGGATTGAGCTGAAATTTTGACAGAAACTTCAAAAATTCTAAACGTTATTATGAACGGTGGAGATTTAATTTTGATGCCTCAATAATTTCCAGTAATTTTCTGAAGTTGATACTCCGTAATGCATCCTTTCGCTTCTTCTTGCTACTTTTGCGTCAATCCTTGAAACTCACAAAAACAACTACTAATACTCATAATATCCACTCGATACATCACAAAATTCCAGCCAAATCATATATAAATTAAGTGCATAAATTGCACTTATCAAAGAAGTTTGTGTCTATTTGACCATTGCACGACACTAAGTGTTTAGTGATCTTAATTGTGTCCTGTGAATTCTAGGATCCTCTAATAATTGCACTTATGATCTTGTGCGCACCAAAAATCTTTGAAAAAATTTTTAATTGAATTTTTTTTTGAAAAATTCAACTCCATCCGGGTTGTGGACGAGGAATTGAAATCCTAATTACCTTGTCCTTATCTAAGTATGCGGATTAAATGGGGTTAATTTTCTTTAAAAAATAATTTGGTTTTTGAAAATTAATAACAATTCCATCCAGATTTCTGACAAGGGATTAAAATCCTAAATCGCCTAGTTAGAAGCTAAGTTTGCGGGTTCAATGAGATTGTTGCTCCATCCGGGCTATAGACGAGGGGATTGAAATTAGAATCCTATCGTAGTTATAGCTAAGTTTGCGGGTAATTATTGGGGCTTAAAAATGTCGGGTGCAAAATCAGACGGTGCGTAAAAATAATCTCAAGGAAGGTGTGTTTGTTAGAGGTAATTGGAAGGAATGGATGCATGCGAGTGACTCTTGCATTGATGTGTTATTAGGTCGCTAAGCAGTATTAAAACGGATTCTATAAAATTTGCATGAAACTGGAATGACAGTTCACACACACACGTTCATACTAAACCGATGGTGTATTGTGGAGAGTCGAGGGTGTTTTAATTTTTACATGTGACTTCTCTTAGGCAAATTCCCATGAATTGTTCCTAATTTTGTCTGTGTTTGTGTGTTTGTTGCATTGTTAGTCTTGCTCGAGGGCGATCAAGATTTAAGTATGGGGGTGTTGATGAGTGCATTTTGTGTGCATTATTTTGTGATATTTTTATGTCTATTTTACATGCATTCATATTATTTTATTTGTGTTTTTGTGTATTTTACTTCATGTGTATGCACACCATTCCCTTTGGTATATTTGCAAAAAAAAATGACGGAAACTAGGTATTTTTGGTGAGGAAGAGAACACTATTACGTTCTTGCGAATGGAGATGCGTGTTGAGGGCTTGAAGATGCTCAGAAGCTGGTCGATGAAGGGAATGGAATTCAGGGACTGTGTCTCTAAACATCACTTTGAATGTTGCAGCTGCTGCATGAAACCTCAAGAAGCAAGGAAAGTGAGAGAATGGCACAAATGCGTCAATGGAGAAGAGAAGAATAAGCAGCGCATGATATGCAATATCGCGCAAGGGAAGAGCTGGGAATTGATGTTGCGCGGTTGGAAAAGAAAACAAGTGCGATTGCGCTTAGGAAGGGCGCATGAGAAGCGCTGTTGGAGATTGAAGCAGCGCGATAACGCTTCAAGTTGCGCAGTTGCGTGTTGTGTTGTGTTGCGAGAATTAACGAAACAAAGTATGGCCGCTCGAGCCAATGTTGTGCTCGCTCGAGCACGGTGGATGAGTGCGGGACAGAAGTATTCTCGCTCGAGCGAGATTTGTTGCCGCTCGAGCAAGTGATCGCGATCAGAAAAAAAATAGAATTTTCGGAAATAAACACTCTTATTTTGTGGGCTTTATTTCTTGGGATTTTGAACCCATATATAAGGGATTTATCGGACGTGAGAAAGGGGGATTTTAGAGGCATCAGATCGCACAAGAGAGGTGGCTACAACAGGCTTGGGAGAGAAGATTTATCATTTCTTTCTTCTTTTCTTCTTATTATTTTTAGTTCATTATTAAAAACTTTGTTTGAATCACGATTCTATTTATTGAGTAGTTCTTTCTTTTCGATCAAGGCCACGTGATTGTGCCGAAAAAATTTATGTAGAAAACGTGGATGTTTATTTGGGATTTTTCAGACTTGATTTTATTTTATTGATTGTCAGATTTATATTTTTCTTGTGAATAGCCTGATCAAATTTTTACTTGCATGTTAATCGGTTCCAAGTCGACAAATGAGGAATTGATTTTGATCATTCTGATAGTTAACACATGGTAAAACCGACTAGAAATAAAATTCGGTTTCAGTGTACGGTTTTAGGTGAAAACTGAATTTTCATAAATCTTTAATGCATTCAAATTTGATTAGAATTACGAAAAATTAATCCGTCAATATTTGAATAGGTTTGATTTATAAATTGACCTTTAAACACTTGAGGAAAATTCCCGTAATCTAAGATTAAATCTGAGTCCTGAATCGGCTACTTGTTACATGTTTTGTCTGGTACCTACGTGTGTTCTTGATCGAGCTTTTCCCATATTTGAATTTAATCCAAAATTTCTGCTGCGTTTTTAATTGAAATTTAGTTGCAATTTAATTTCTTTTAGTTATAATTCTGAAATTTTATCAGTTTTATTTGCCAGTCTAGATTAAGTAGGAATAATCATATTTTGGTACGCATACATATACAATCCCTGTGGGTTTGACATCTGGACCTTTTTTCACTTTACTATTACTTGACCTAGTACGCTTGCCAGTATATTTTTATCACACCAATTTAAGCGGTCACCATGCTACAAAACCTCATCTCCACGGTCGACTTGGTGATTATTCAGGCATCCCGGACCATAAAGCCTAGCAATCCCTAGCCTTGAGCTTTATGTAGGTATTTTATTATCCTCCACTTTCTTAATATGTGATTCGGGTTCTTTCCTCTTAACAACATATTTTCCCTTTGCATACTCTATCTTGGGCCGGTGAGGTCCCTGCTCGAGCCATGAAAGCCCGAACTGACCATACCCTGAGTCAAGATGCCATCGTGAAACAAGTTAGTGAGCTAACCCAACGGATGAACGATCTTCAGTTCGAGCATGATGAAGAGATGGCTGGTATGCGGGCTAAGATGGAGTTGGTTCAGGACAACTTGGACGATGCCAACAAGCGTATTTCCGAGCTGAAGGAGGCACTCCGGGCCATAGGCAAGGAAACTAAGGCGGCCCTGGAGGTTGGGTGGGCTCGAAAAAAGAATGAATTTCTTGACTCCTTAGATTTTGGCGACCTTGTTGCGGGTAAGGTCGTGGTCTTCTTCGAGGAGGCTTCAAAGGGTGTTTGGCCCAGTTCCAAGCTAATGTTTACTCCGAGGCCAAATACCATGCCACCTTCCTTGACTCCGCAAAGGCTTTTGATGATATTCCCGATGAGGAAAATGCCGACCAAGGGGAAGAGGACAAGGAGCCCGAGCCCAAGGGCACCATCGACTCTTAGTTTTTCTTTATGCTTTTTATAAACAATTTCTCGTGATGTGCCAAACCTCTTATGTTTATTACAGGCCTTGTGCAGTCATGTCACCTTTATTTAATTTCTTGCTCTGTATTAGGGGTGTAAACGAATCGAACCTGTTCGTGAGCTTTACGAGTCCGCTCGATAAATATTTGATTCGTATTCGAGCTTATCGAACTTGAGCCGAATTCGAACATGTTCGAATTTTTTTTCGAGCCGAGCTCGAGCCAAAATTACTCTGTTCGATAGTTCGCGAATAGTTCGCGAGCCTTAATGTTTAATTAATATAATATAATTATATAATAAATATATATACATTTCGAGCTTTTCGAACCATAATATCCGAATAGTTCACGAATAGGTTCGAATATTTCGACTCGAACTCGAACTCGAACTTCATTTCGAGCCGAGCTCGAGCCAAAATATTTGAAATTATCAAACTTTGAATCGAGCTCGAACTCGAATATACTCTTATCGAGCCGAATTCGAGCCTTAAAATTTTACCATTATTCGGCTCAATTCGGTTCGTTTGCATCCCTACTCTGTATTTTATGATTTGGAAATATCTAGTGCATTGATTTTCTTCATCTTGATTGTGCCTTTGTTTATTTTAAAATAAAAAATTGACCATTGACCGATAATTTTAGTTGGAAATAAATCTAGCTAGCAGATTAGATCAAGTTATAATATATGGACGATGAGTCCAAGTATCGATCTCACAGATACTTATATTTAATTACTAGAATTTTAACTACTTAACTTAAGCTAGACAAAATAAATAAATAATGGAGATGATAAATATAAATCTGAATATAATTAACTAGGACAACTGTAAATTAAGTCTAAGAGCAGTTAATGATCAAGAAAACTATCAAATTCAAATAAAGGATTAAGATACAAAACGGTACCAAACTCTAATATGTAGAAAAGGTTAAAATCCAATTAATTATTAAATTCCTGCACAATCACGGTGAAATCTCCTAAATTAATTATCAATCTATTTTTAGAATTAATAATCCTATATAAATCTAACAGTCCAACTATTTACAATTGAATTTAATTAGATTTAAACTCATTAAATTATGATGGAATTTCAGTTTTCACCTAAAACCGCATATTGAAACCGAATACTATTTCTAGTCGGTTTAACCATATGTTGATTGGCGTCTTTGATGTTATCTTTAATCAATCATCTTTAGATTCGTGATTAATAGCAGACATGTGATTAGGTGATCAAACTATTCACAAGTAATATTAAACCAACATCAATCAATCATTGAAATCAAGGAAAATAATCACTTGAAAATAAACACAATATCAAACAAATATTCTTTGGCCCTATCGTGAATCTAAAACAAATATTCCATAAGAACAAAACAAAGAAATAAATCAATGTTTGAAATCATAAGAATAAAAATCTTGGTAGGAATAAGAAAATCTCAGCGTGGTTGGCACAATTTCTCCTTGAATTCGTTCTTTTCCTCTCTCAAGCCATAGCCGTCAAATTTCGTTGTCAAAAGTCTACAAAATTTGATAGAAATTAGATATATATACCCCCTAGAATCCATAAACTTTGTTTTCTTTTCGAAAGAGTCTGCAAAACAAAAAAAATCCTTCTCGTGATCGCACTCGAGCGCAAAAAGTGCCCGCTCGAGCACCCAAAATTCTGCGTCAACCATAAAAATTATTCCAGGCATGCTCGAGCGCAAGAAATTTCCGCTCAAGCGCCCAAAATTTTTTTCTCACGCAGATTTTCATCCTATGGGGCGCAGTGGCGCCCCCTGGGTCTTTCTTCTTCGCACATAATTCTTGAAAAATCATATTCAAAGTTCTAGCCGTCGGATCGAGCCGAAATTTGGACAGCAGTTTCACAATATCTTGTACTACATTTTAAACGGTGAAGATCGGATTTGGATATTTCTAGCATCATAACTAATTTTTTTTATCAATTGTTGTTTCGTAATTCCTTCTTGTGCCTCTTCTTGGTGCTTAGACTATTCTTTTGTGCTCCAAAAATCACAATTTCTTCATTGTATCTACATTCAAACCCAAGATAGTGAGGATTAATCCGAATGCATGAATAAAAAATATAATCAAACATGAATGAACCTAATGAAATAAAAACCATGCAAAATGGACTCGAAAATATCACAAAATAATGAATAAAAACGACACTTATAAACTATCAATCCCGAGCTGAACCAAATTGCCTTTCCGAGCTGGATAGTGACATACCCGACCAATGTATAAACTCCAATTCACCGAGTACAAACAATAACCCCGGGCTGATATAAAAACCCATCAAATTTACGTACAAATCACATTCCCGGACTGAATGCTAACCATCTGAACTGAACCAAATTCTGAAATCCTCTAAGTATGAAATAAATTCTCGAGCCGTAGGATGACAATCCTGGACCCGTGTCCAAACTATGAAATTAACCAAACGTAAGTAAAATTCTCGGCCTGCATAATGACAGGTATGGGCTGATGTATTTAATTCAACCTGATATTTTTCAGGAACAATAACCAAACAAGATTTTGTTATTTCAGAAATGGTCGGATCTTTGAGAACCACAAATTGTGTGGAATTATAGGGTGCCAAGTTGGTCGGGCTTTTGAGACAATCAAGAGTTGTGGATTTACAAAGTGCCGAACTGTTCGGGCTTTTGAGACAACCACGAGTTGTGGATTTACGTAGTACCGAATTGGTCGGGCTTTTGAGACAACCACGATTTGTGGATTTACGTAGTGCCGAGCGGGTCAGGATTTTGAGACAACCACGAGTTGTGGATTTACGTAGTGCCGAACTGGTCAGGTTTTAAGCAAAATAAAAATATAATACCAGTAATGACTCCTAATATGAACAAAAATAAAAAAAAATAACTAGATAACTCAAGACCAATTCAGGTAAAATAATTCCATACCAGGGCAACCATGACTTGGGCGTTCAGAAGTAGTACTTCTTCAAGTGTTGGGCATTCCATGGCCTTTTACCTTTCTTTCCTTGAGAATCTTCCAAGTAATAGGCATCCACTCTGCTTTCCTTATCAATTTAAAAGGCCCTTCATACTTAGCATCTAGTTTCCCCCTTTCTCCCTGGCGTCGTAAAACTTGAGACCTGCCCCGTCGAATAGGGTTTCCAAGAAACAGAACATTGGACATGAGCGTCTACACTCAATATGATAAGCATGCGTATACAAACCTAGTATGATGCATATGACTGAGTAATGGGTTGTTCTCAAGTCTTGCTTAGTCTAATAGGAAATGAGTATGTAGTACATTATGGGGTAAACTTTGCTTGGTACATCCACACACTCGTCCGAACCACCGTAGAATCAATATTTGTCAACTAGATCAATCATGCTCGGACTAAGCGCCATGATTGAATAGTAACATATGGGGTCCAATTCTATTGGGTATCTCACACACTCATTAGATCACCGTAGCCTAGATCCCCATCATCACGGTAGCTCCCAGTGTAAGATCGTATAACAAGGGTGTAGGGATGAGCGACCCTAATATATAGCTCTATTGTAGCTCCGACATTAGTACTAATGTCGAACCCTCGATGGATGCTAGGGATGAGCGACACTACTAGATAGATGCTAGAATATCTTGAATGAGATACAAGCTCAACATGATATATGCACATGCAACATAAAACAATAAAATTAAAAGTGTATCATGACACATAAATGCAACATATAAGCATATATATTTACTAGATATCTCAGTTATTACTTACGTGCCTTTACTAGATAGGTCGAATGTACACTTGGTCTATGATCCAAGCTTACATTCAAGTGATTACCACATCAATATAACTGGTCTAAAAGTAATAACTAAAAGAGTGTTTGGCTGAGCTTATAAGCTCTACAAAACAGCTTATAAGTTGTTTTGGAGCTTATAATTAAGCTCTTAAATTTTTTTTGGAAAAAAATTTTCAAACAGCTTATAAGCTGTCAAAATAACTTATTCTTAAATATTTTCATAAATCTCCTTCATAAATAGCTTATAAGTCTCCAAAATATTCTTGAATATTTTCATAAATCTCCATCATATCCTCTACCAATTAAATATTAAATAATATTTTTAAAAAAAATTTCCAAATAACATAAAATTTTTCTAAATTAAAATATTAAAAGAGTTTTATTTTTTTAATATAAGTTTATTCTAAAATTATTTTCTTATATATATAACTAGTTAAATTATCTTTGTATCATTATACCATTTTTGGTAATTTTAATAATAAAAAAATCTTATAATACGGTTAATACCTAACATATCAACATTTTAAAATTGTTGAAAATAAGTTTACCCAAACACTTTAATAATTTATTTTTAAAATAAGTCCCACCAGCTTATAAACTCATAAAAAAAATTTTAAACTCTAGGAGCTTATAAGCTATTTTGAATAAGCTATCCAAACACCTTCTAAGCTCATGTCGATCTACTCCCAATAGCTACTAGAACTTATACATGTGTTCATCGTCAACCATTTTCTGTCAATGAGAACAATTCCAGCACAGCTCTGCTATAGCTCTAGTAGTGCATCACTAATACCCGACCCTTGATAGTATGGCTAAAGCACTCAAATTATACACTGGACTTGGATTACACCTAAAACATGCGCTGATTGTGATAAATCCTCTATGTTTTTATAGACGGAGATTGGACGATCCGATCCCTTGCAGACTGTAATAGCCCGGTTCTAGTTTACAAGATTAAAGTGATTAAAATTGATTAATCATGGATTAAAAGTTTAATATGGTTTTAAATGGATGAATTATGGATTTTTTTTATCAAGGGCAGATCGGAAGGTTCGAACCCAAGTTCGGAGGTTCCGAACACTTCGGAAGGTATGTTCTAGGATTGGAGGCTAGCTACGTTGAGTTCGGAGCGTCCGGACTCAGTTAGGCCATGCAGCTGGTGAGGTGTCATTGCTGAACGGACACACAGCAGTTTGGAGCCTCCAAAGTAGAGATCGGAGCGTCCGAACTGTGCATGCAATGACATGGTCTGCATGCAGAGATCGGAGCGTCTGAACCCCCGATCGGAGCGTCCAATCTCCGCCTATAAATAGATGTTCCGAGGATCATATTTTCACACCAAAATCACTCCTCTCTCTCGGTTCTTAGTGTATTCTAGGTGTTTTGGGGTGTTTCCAGCCATCCTAGGCTTGGTCCGGGAGTTGGCGAGTTTCTCCAGAGTTGCAGAGGAGTGGTGCCCAAGTTCTGGGGAAGTCGTCATCAGCGGGCTGACAACGAATGAAGGTATAGATCTGACTCCTTATAAAAAATAGGAAGTATGCTATAACTTAGTTAAGGATTTTAAAATAATATTATGATGCATGAGTATTTTGCATTGTAGTGCAGATTATAGGCTTGGACATAGATCTGGTTTAGCGTGCCTATTATCTGAGGTACGAAAGTATTGTTTGAGATATCCAGACTGAGTATGCATGTATTATGTGTTTGCATGGTTTATTTTATTATATGGCATGATTTTATCTGCATATACCTTTCATGATATTATGCTGCATCCATGAGCATATTGATCATATATTCTTGAGATATCCTTTACTAGGGCGCTCACCCTACGAATAGTGGATGGTTGGATACGTAAGTCTTTTTTCGGGTCATCGTTATGGTTGGACACTAGTACTAGTATCAGGCCATCATTATCCATTGGGTATAAGAGCCACCTTCTGATGCGACGGCGCAACGTGCTATATACCCTGGGTCCAACTTGTGAGCTTGTTTCTTAACCCTCGTGTCTTGGTATCCAGATCACTTGCATTCATGTACATATAATATTTGTATACTCATACTCTCATACTGAGCGTTTTATGCTCACGTCCTCGTACTGTTGTTTCTGGAAACCCTATTACATAGGGCAGTTTTGCGATATGGATGTCTAAGCTTTCAGTATTAATGTATTTGGGTTGATACATTTGTTTCGATATGGTTGTATAACAGGTTGCCAACAGGAGATGTCTGTCTAAGCTTTCAGTATTAATGTATTTGGGTTGATACATTTGTTTCGATATGGTTGTACAATAGTATTCTCAGATTTCTTTCATTGGGATTGTATCTGGTTTTTTATGGTTTTCGCTGTTATTTTTATGATTATTGTTTAATTAAGTTAAATGCATGCGTAAGCTCTTGATTACTAGGTGATCACGATGCGAGTAACTACACATTAAGTAACACGTCAACAACTTCTTGACAACTAAGTGGAAACCTATGTTTGGAAGGTTTGAACTCACGATCGGTAAATCTGTTCCCCCCACGTGTTCGCACACTTTTGAAACATTACAATCTGCATGGCCTAACTTATGATCGAACATTCTAATATACGTTCGGTGGATGCGATCACGTTCGGTGCTTTCGAACTCACTTCAGTGGATCTGAACTGTTTAATCACTTGATTTGCTTAATTTAATTATCTCTTTATCATGTTGAACATTTTATTTGCATAAGATGATACTTGGGTCACTATAAAATTTTAGCAACCGTTTTAGTTTTTAGGTGTACCAAAACAGGCTAATTTGTTTTGGGTTATGAGTTGGGGCGGTTAGTAATTTATTTTTAAAATTTTAAAATTCATATTAGATGTTATATTCATACAAATTGATAAATCATGTTTTTTAAAGTAGTTTGCATATCGATTTATTGTGATTTAAATTTTTTATTTTTATCATTCCATTATTATTATTATGGTTTTTTATTACATTATTAAGACAATGTTATCTGGTGAGAGATCAAATTTTTTTGAAATTATTGATGAATTATATGAAAAACATCGAGAAGAACATAAAATGGTACGACAGTCTTGTTGGAAGAAATGTAATAATCTTAGTTTTGAATTAAAATTGATACACATTAATGAAGTTGATTCATGTAACTTGCTTCATTAATTAAACTAAATGCATTCATTTGTTCAACTTTTGAAACCGTGTAAATAGGATGAAATGTAGACATTAATGACCATATGTCTATTTATACTCACTTTGATGTTGTGAAAAAAAGATATAAATAAATATATATTCTTCAATATACCGTCTAAATGTTTTGGGTCTTGTGCTTTGATTTCTTTGTTTCAATTTTAAGGGTGATTACGATCAGGTATACATCGGAGTAGCAAATTTGTGTTTATTTGCTACTGGTACTACCGTTGTATCTTGGAAGACAGACGTCTATACGATTCTCAAAACACCATCGGTGAGGAGGCGAATCTGTTTTAAGGAAATTGTGTTCTTCAGAGGTCTCGGTCACCTACTTGTTCAATTCACTGAAGTCTACCACATTTATTGTTCTTCTTATTATTTTATATTTATGCAGTTAAATATATAATTTCATTAAATTGTTGAAATTAAATATATTATTTCTAATATATTTGTATATCTGACTAACAATCTTAAAACATAGTATTTTCCAAACATTTGATTGTTTGTGTTGTGTTTTCATACATGGACACTAATTCAATTGTTTCATTATCGAAGGTGACTCCCCCAGTTACCAAGGTGTCAGCACCACAAGTTAATGTTCATGCTGCTACAGTGCCCGTTAACCATGCTGACAAATCAAAAAAATTCGATGTATCGAATTTTTTTGATTTGTCAGCATGGTTAACGGGCACTGTAGCAGCATGAACATTAACTTGTGGTGCTGACACCTTGGTAACATATAGAATTTTAAGAGGTGGCAGCAAAATATGTTCTTTTATCTCACCACCTTGACTCCTTGAGTTTGGCAAGGTTTTTGACTAATGATGCTCCCAAATCAGCTGAGGGTGAAAGAGATATGCAGTCCGTTAGTGCAGTTGATGCATAAAACCATTCTGATCTCTTGTGTAAAAATCACATAATGAATGGATTGGCTGATTAGCTGTATAATGTCTATATTGATAAAAAAAAAAAAAAAAACCAGCTAAGAATTTATTGGAGTCATTGAACTAAAAATATAAATCTGAGGATATCGGAGCTAAGAAATTTATTGTTGGCCGGTTCTTGGATTATAAGATGGTGGACACCAAGACTGTGATCAGTCAACTTCAAGATCTCCAAGTCATCTTGCACGAGATTCATGCTGAAGGTATGGTGCTAAGTGAATCTTTCCAAGTTGCAGCTATTATTGAAAAACTACCTCCGAGTAGGAAATATTTTAAAAATTATTTGAAACACAAATGAAATGAAATGAAATGAATGTGGAGGAACTTGTTGTTAGGCTTCGTATTGAAGAAGACAACAAGGGTTCTGAGAAAAGATTTTTTAATCTTGTTGTGGCTAAAACAAATGTGGTCGAGCATTGTCAGAGCTCGAAGGCCAAGAAAAATACTGGAACATTTGGAAGAGGTTCCAAGTTAGGACCTAAGAAAGATACTTTCCAGAGAAAATTCTATGGAAAATGTTAAAATTGTAGCGGTCTAGGTCAAAAGGCCTCAGAATGAAAGAAACCCAAGAAAACTCGAGAGACAAATATGGTGGAGTCCATATCTAAAGAGGTTTCTAATATGAATCTATGTGATGTTATTTCTGAAGTTAAATTTGTGGGTTCCAACCCACGGGAGTGGTGGATTGATACCGGTGTCACTCGCCACGTGTGCTCCGATAAGGAGATGTTTGCGACTCATGAGGAATCTGAGAACGGAGAAAAACTGTTCATGGGGAATTCAGTTACCTCTGATATCAAAGGTCAGGGGAAAGTGATCTTGAAAATGAATTTTGGTAAAGATCTGACTCTTAACAATGTGTTTTATGTTCCAAAAATTTGAAAGAATTTAGTTTCTTGTTCGCTTTTGAATAAGCATGGATTTCTATTGTTTTTATTCAAATAAAGTTGTTTTTTTCCCTAAAAGGGGACTATTTGTTGGAAAACAATATGTAAGTGATGGGATTTTTAAGCTCAATATATTAGTTATTAATCCTAAAATAAATAAAGTGAATGCTTTTGTTTACTTTTTCGAGTCTTCCAATTTATGGCATGGTAGACTAGGACATGTTAATTATGATACTATTCGTAGATTAATTAACTTGAAATGAATTCTTGCATTTCAAATTGATTAAAAAAAACACAAATGTCAGACTGGTGTTGAGGCAAAACTAAAAAGATCATCTTTTCAAACTATTGAAAGAAATAGTGAACCCCTTTATTTAATTCACACTGATGTGTGTGATTTAAAATCAGTGCAAACACGTGGTCAAAATAAATATTTATTACTTTTGTTGAAGATAGCACAAGATTTTGTTATGTGTATCTTCTCAAAATTAAGGATGAATCCATAGATAAATTTGTCATCTATAAAAGAGAAGTTGAAAGCCAAATCAACAAGAAAATTAATGTGCTAAGAAGTGATCATGGAGGTGAATATGAATCACCATTTGCTGAGTTTTGTGCTCAATATGAAATTAAACATGAAAGAACGGCACCTTATTCTCCTCAACAAAATGGCATTGCAGAAAGAAAGAATCGTTCTTTGAAAAAAATGATGAATGCATTGTTGTTGAGTTATGTTTTACCACAAAGCATATGGGGTGAAGCTACTTTAACACCAAATTACCTTTTAAATAAGGTGCCTTGAAAGAAGCCAGATAAAAGTTCATTTTAGTTATGGAATGGAAGAACACCTTCTTACCAATACTTGCAAGTGTGGGGGTGTCTTGCCAAAGTAGCAGTACCTACTCCAAAGAGATTAAAAGTAGGACCAAAAACTGTTGATTGCATTTTCATTAAATATGCACAAAACAATAGTGCTTATCGTTTTCTTGTGTATGAATCTCAAATACCTGACATCCACAAGAATACGATAATGAATGTTGCGTATTTTTGTGCCCGCAAGTGCAAGATATCAAAATTTAATATGTAGTGAGTAAAGTATCGTTCCCACGAGTAGTAATATTGAAAAATATTAAGTACATGTAATTAAAATAGTCTAAACTTTATTTAGAAAATTAAATAAGAGAATTTTTGGTTTTCAACACTAAATTAATAATAAACTTCAGCAAAGCATGCACACAATTTCAACGAAATATCAATGAGAGAATAATGGTCTAGAGATTCTGATTTCACCTGGTTCGACAACAAATACTCCTAATTTAATTATTTTCATGAATTCTATTCAAGTAATAGCCAAGAACACTTAATTATATTATTTTTCTCTCCCGAGCAACAAATAATGTGTATCAACTAAGATTCAATTTCAATATCCCTATTAAAAATCTAGTCTTAGTGATAAGTGTAAAACGATGTTCTTCCTAATGCTCCATTAACATTATACACTCTCCCGGGCTATATAAATAATTAACGGTGTAAATTCTAATGATCATATTCAAAATCCCCTCTTCCGGGCAATGATTTCAAATAAATATAGCAATTTAATTATTGATCAAGTAATTGAAAATATAATCAAATCTATAAAATAATTAATCTAGGAGAATTCAATTTAATAAAAATCAAAAGTCATAGAAGAGTTTACACTAGGCTACGTCAACCGCTAGACTAATAAAATTTAGTTCATGATGAAAATATTGCAAAAATAAATCATGTTCAGAAATCTAGACCTCAATTCAATAATAATAAGTTCGAAAAGAAGAAAACAAATCCGAATATTCGATGTCGTGTCCGATCGATTGATCTTTGTCTTTTTTCTTGAAGCTCTTCACATCCTTGTCCAGATTTTTTTCTTCCAAAGTTTTCGAGGCAGCACGGGCGCCCAGTAAGATATGCGCGGGCGCGCATGGTGCTCTGTCTCACGAGATCAAAATCCACAAGACGGCGCGGCCGTGCGAATTCTTCCGAGCGGGTGCGCATTAATCTCTGTCCTATATTTTCCACAACTTCCCACCTAGTGCTATTGTGCATGAATCAAGCGCTATTGTGCTCCCAAACATTCTTTCCAGTGCTATTGCTCTTTAATATAGCGCTATTGCGCTTCTCTTCTTCATTCCATGCCAGAACAAGCGCTGTTGATCTCTATTCTTGCGCAATAGCGCTTAAATTCTTCATTCATGGCGCAGCTGCTCTTCTTCCTCGCGCAGGTGCGCTTCTGCAGCGCGCGATAATTTTCAAAAAATCATATCTCACAATCTAACCGTCGGATTGAGATGAAATTTTGACTGAAGCTTTAAAATCTCAAACTTCATTACGAATGGTGGAGATTGGATTTGGATGTCCCAAACATTCATAGTAATTTTCTGAAGTTGCTGCTTTATAATTCGTCCTTCCACTTCTTCTTATTACTTTTGCGTCAATCCTTGTAACTCACAAAAACAACAACTAACACGCATAATATCCACTCGAACCAACAAAAATCTAAGTTAAATCATATATAAATTAAGTGCAGAAATTTCACTTATCAAATTCGCCCAAACTTAGAATTTTGCTAGTCCCGAGCAAAACAATAATGAGTAATATAGTCGGCCTCCGAATTTTTACATTCCAAGATTCAATACACATGTTCGCTAATTTTCTCAAGAGTTCTCGTGTGTATGTGATTTTCCAATCTTGTCTATCCTCCTCGCTTTCGATACACTAATGCAACAAGTTTGTTTCATAGATTCATTAAATTCGCCCTCTAGTTTCAAAATACTCTTCACAAAGTTCAACTTCTACTCAATAAGATCAAAAGGACTTTTCAAGATATATCAAAACTTTTTCATAATGCCGGATTTTGCACCCGAGTTTTGTTTTAGCCCCATAAATTACCCGCAAACTTAGCTATAACTAAAGATAGGATTCGAATTTCAATCCCCTCGTCTATAGCCCGGATGGATCATCAACCCCATTTTATCCGCAAACTTAGCCATGGATTGGTGATTAGAATTTCAATCCCTTTCTAGGCCCGGATGGAGTTGTAATTTTTTTTTCTATGTCGCTTTGGAAACTTTTTAGTTATTCATTTTTTTAAAAATAAATTGCCTAAATTATTTCTAAGCTCGTAGAAGTCTACCTCGGTTTGAGTATAAATCTCCAAAGTTAAGAATCAAATCATCCAATCCACTCAAAAAATCACAAAGTTTCTCTAATCACTAGAGTACTAGTGTCAACAATCAAGGAATTCGTGCATTTTTGTGAGAATTCAAGATTAAATATAGCTAACATTGACATTTTTAACACAAAAAATTATTTTCATCATAGGTCAACACAATTACACATCATGCTAACTCAAACTAGCTCATCAAAAAAATTCAAAATTTTTTAACAAAAAACCCCCCCCCCCCCCCCCCCAAAAAAAAAAAAAACTTAAAATGTGCATTGTCCTCAATGTACAAAAGTAAAATAAAACCAAGAACACATACCTTGGGCACCGAGCGTCAGTACTCGGCACCATCTTAATCACTCAAAGCTCTTCTTCAGGGTATCTCTTAAACTCTCACCGCTTCACCTACACAACTCAAAATTATTATTGATGTCTAGCTTGGGTTGCCTTCAAAGAGGCGCTTAGTTTATAGTCCATAGCCCGACTGTCACCGGTTCTAGCCCGGTTCCACTTTGTTGGAGGTCTTTCCCTTCTCTTTTACCCTCCAAACATACTCAACAATCTTCTTAAATTTTTTTTCTTCTTTTTCTTGGCCACCGGCGGATCCTTCTTTCTTTGCAATTTTTCAGCACTAAATTTTTTTGTATGATAGCTTCTCATCCTTTCTGCTTGTTCGATCATGAATACATTCTCCGTTGATGGATTTCCAGTGTCCTTGAACACATTAAAAATCACCTTCTCACCGTCTACAGCCATCATCAACTCACCTTTCTTGACATTTATCTTGGCGTCAGCAGTAGCCAAGAATGGTCTCCCTAAAATCAATGGATATTTCCGTCCTCCATATCTAACACAACAAAATCCGCAGGAAAAATAAATTTATCTATTTTTACCAGAACATACTCAATGATTCCAAGCAGATATGTGATAGATTTGGCAGCTAGCTGCAATGCGATTGTTGTGGGCTTTACCTCGCCAAGTCCTAAACTCCTGAAAACCGACAAAGACATTAAGTTAATTCTAGCACCTAAATCACAAAGTGCTTTATTAAAATTAGAAGAATCAATCTTACAATGAATAGTAAAACTCCCTGGATCCTTTAATTTTTGTGGTAGCTTCTTTTGCAGGATAGCACTGCACTCCTCGGTAAAATTCATCGTCTCAAACTCTTCCAGCTTCCGCTTTCTCGACATCACTTCCTTCAAGGATATAGCATAATTCGGAATTTGCAACAAAGCATCGGCAAATGGAATATTGATGTGAAGTTTCTTGAAAATCTCAAGAAATTTTGAGAACTGCTTATCCATTGCCTTTTTTTGAATCTCTGTGGATATGAAAGTGGTGGTTTATACATCGGTTTAGGCTCAAGTTCAATTTGCTTCTCCTCAAATTTCTTCTCACTGTCATACACAATTTCAGAACCTTTGACTTTTTTTTCCTCCACTGAAATTTTAGCTCCCTCAGATTTCTCATTCTCAAGTTTTCTTTCTTCGGTACTTACTTGTTTCCCACTCCGCAACTCTATCGCCTTGCAATGCTCAATGGGATTCACTTCGGTATTACTCGGGAATTGACCTCGATTATTATCTTTCAATGCATATGCCAGCTGCCCAATTTGAGTCTCCATAGATTTCATCATGGCACCCATATTGACCACATGCGTCTCCAAACTATCAAGACGATTTTCAGTTCGCGCCATCCTTTTACCAGATTCATTGACAAAAGTACTTAAAACATATTTTAACGAAGTCTTCCCTTCTCCCTTTTTTGCATAAGAAAAATTTTTTTGGTTACGCAATTCAAGATGATAAGAATTTGTGAAAGATTTATCTCGATAGCCTCCATAACCTCTTTGGTTGATGTACTGAGTTTGTTTAGGAGGATAGATTCCTTGGCGGCAACCGACCCACTTGTTGAATCTGCAACATTCACCTTATTCAATGCAGCCACTTGTGTTGTCAGAGCGGATAGCTGAGCAGATATAGAGGTGAGAGGATCAACTGCATATGCTCCGACATATTTCTTGACTCCCATACGTTCAGACGGCCATTGGAAACTATTGATAGTCATCTGCTCCAAAATGTCATAGGCCTGTACAGGGTCCTTAGCAAAGATGGTACCTCCAGCAGCAGAGTCCACAGACATCCTCGTAGACGCATTCAATCTATTGTAGAACCACTCAATTTGCTCTCAATCTGCAGAATATGGTTAGGACAACGCCTCAACAAATCTTTATACCTATCTCATGCCTCATATAACTTCTCTGCATCCAGCTGCCTAAAAGTACTGATCTCGATTTTCAATTGAGTGAACTTGGCAGGTGGAAAATACTTCGCTAAAAATTTAACAGCCATGTCCTCCCAAGTAGTTATGCTTCCTAGCGGCAAGGACTGCAACCAGCTTCTAGCCTGATCCCTGAGAGAAAAAGAAAACAAACGTAAATGAATAATATCTTCAGGAACACCATTCATCTTTACCGTATCAGTAATTTCCAAAAAAGTTCTCAGGTGCAGATGAGTATCAGATGTGTTTCTACCATTAAATTGGTTACGTTGAACCATATTAATCAGTGCAGGCTTGAGCTCAAAATTGTTGGTATTGATAGTTCCATGAGCTATTCCAGAGTAGTGTATATGGATCACTGGTCGAAATTGCTCTCTGATTGGCACCAAGGGAGCCTGCGGTTCATCATCATTCTCAGCCATGTTCCTTAATTATTCTCTCCCTGCTCTTCTCAAAGTTCTTGCAGCGTGTTCGATCTTCGGATCAAACAGTAGAGAATCAGCGCTTTGAGATCGTCGTATAAACTGCAATCAAGAAGAATGAAATCAATCAGTAACTAAAAAAATAAAATAAAAACTCTAAATTAAAATATAGACTAATTAGTAACAAGAATAAAATAAAATCAACAAATTACTCCCCGGCAACGATGCCAAAAACTTATTGCGTATTTTTGTGCCCGCAAGTGCACGGTGTCAAGTTTTAATATGTAGTGAGTAAAGTATTGTTCTCACGATGAGTAATATTGAAAAATATTAAGTACGTGTAATTAGAATAGTCTAAACTTTATTTAAAAAATTAAATAAGAGAATTTTTGGTTTTCAAAACTAAATTAATAATAAACTTCAGCAAAGCACGCACACAATTTCAACGAAAGATCAATGAGAGAATAATGGTCTAGAGGTTCTGATTTCACCTGGTTTGACAACAGCAACTCCTAATTAAATTATTTTCATGAATTCTATTCAATTAATAGCCAAGAACACTTAATTATATTATTTTTCTCTCCTGAGCAACAAATAATGTGTATCAACTAATATTCAATTCCAATATCCCTATTAAAAATCTAGTCTTAGTGATAAGTGTAAAATGATGTTCTTCCTAATGCTCCATTAACATTATACACTCTCCCGAGCTATATAAATAATTAATGGCGTAAATTCTAATGGTCATATTCAAAATCCCCTTTTCCGAGCAATGATTTACAACTTAACTCTGAGAAGATATTAGTAGTAATTCATACTATATTGATAATCTGCAAATAAACAAAATATTGTTGAATAAATATTATACTTCTGTAAATTATGATATTAACTTATCTAAGTTAAAATTTTAACGTAAAAGGATATTTTAAACAACATATGCTTTTAAGTACATGCATATATAATTAATTCATCTATTAATACACCCACATAATAATTACCCAAAATCATTTATAATTACATGCAGCATTTCAAAGTGTTTATACTTTATTTAAAGCTGGATTTAATATACATATCACGATTTAAATAAACATTAGGAATTATTAACAGTGAATTATTTGTTTTACGGAAAAATTTAAGAGTTGGAAGATTGTACAAATAACAACGTAAATATTGATCATACGAAATGATCTATGAAATGTCAGAGAATATGTATTCATCGGTGCAAACATGGAATTTGTTTCAAAATAAGAAAAAATTATAATCCGAGATGAAATAGATTTTATATCACGGATCTTTAAGAATATTTAGTCGTCAAAAATTTAAATTTTTTATTTCAAAACAACGAAGTATATTTGTACCAGCAAATATACATAGATCATTCTCTTGGTTTAACTTGAAGGTTGGAACTCCGGTTATGTTGCTGCAGAACATAGATCATTCTCTTCGTTTATGCAATGACACTAGACTGATATTGACGAGGCTCGGAAACCATGTTTTGGAAGGACAAATTCTGATTGGAAGTAATACGGGTCACAAATTGCTTATTCCAAGAATGTTTTTGACACCTTATGATCAAAGACTTCCTTTTAAATTTCAAAGAAAACAGTATCCTTTGATTGTATCATATGCAATGACAATCAACAAAATTCAGGGTCAATCATTGTCTCATGTAGGATTTTTTTGAGAAATCTCGTGTTTAGTCATGGTCAGTTGTATGTCTTTGTATCTACAGTTGTCAATTCTAAGGATCTCAAAATCTTGATATGTGATGGCAAGACTAACCAAAAAAATTCAACAACAAATGTTGTTTTTAAGGAAGTTTTTCAAATTTTATAACATAATTTGTTTGTTTTCTAATTGTATGATATATAATTCATTTAGCTAATTTGAATTTCAACTATTTGTTCAAATGTTCATTTTTACTATTTTTTATCATTAATTGTATAAAATAACATCACGTACAATACACACGACATCAATTTTATTTAAAGATTGTCTTATATAGTTTTTAAATTTTTTTCACGTTATTCTTATTAGTCATCGTAAAATTAAAGTTGTTTATATTTTAATTTAAGACTCAAAATTTTTCACATCATCCACCAATTTAATGATACTATACGCGAGATATAATCCGTGCATCGCACGAGTGAAATATTATAAAATACAAAATCGAAGTAGGCTGGCGGTTATCTTTAAATTTTTCTGACCCGCCAAATTCTCATACACAATTTTTTTTTTTTTTTGGCGAGAATTCGCATGCACATTTGATAATTCTGCATGTTATGAAACCTCGAGCATTCCCGGTTTTCATTAAATTTTGGACATCTATAAATTTTTACAATGGTAAAAAAAGTTACTAAATTCCCATTGAATTAGCATCTATAAATGGTAGCTGCATAAAAAAAATAATAGTGATTTGAAAAACGAGATGATTTTGAAAATAATCGAATTGAAAGTCCGATATGATTTCAAATTTTAAACGCACAAAGTTTGAAAGGCCTCCAAAGTACAGCCCGAATATAGTGGTGGGCCCAATTATAATAGTACAAGCCCTTAAAAACTTGGGCCCATCGTTTGTAATAAAGAAAATATTCAATCACAGCCCAGCATCAAAGTTGTATGAGTTGTTCCTTCCAATTAAAGAGGATCAGGATTCACGTGCACACCTATTTGGAAGTGTATCAATAGCAAGAAACAATGGTATAGTTCAAAATTTTAAAATCATAAAGCATTTCAAACGTTACGAACACGATAATTGTTGCTCTCTAACAAAATTGACACTGTCATTTCCATTGTTGCATGTACGAAGACACGACTTTGGCTTCTTCAAATCACAACGAAAATGCGAACGAGGGACTAAGAATAAATACATCACGTGCGCAGACACACGCACAAATGCACACCCACACAAATATATATATATATATATATATATATATAGAGAGAGAGAGTTTTGCTATGATGCCCACCAACTATGCCCAACTCTGTGCCCACCATGTACAAGTCAACTCACCTATTATACGGGTCAACTTATGACTTGTACATGATGCGCACGAAGGTGGGCATGGTTGGTGGGCAGCATAACAATACTCATATATATATATATATATTGTCCATGTGCTATCGACATAACCTTAAAATAAACTAGCAACGATGCACACGCATTTGCGTGTGTAAAATAATAACTACAATGTATATGAATTTTGATGCTTAACAAGTTAGGTTAATTAGAAAAAAAAAAAAAAAAAGAGAAGAAAAAAAAGAGAACTGAAAATTGGCAAAGAGTGTTATTGAAGATGTGAGGATAGTGAGTAAGAAACAAGGAGAAAACAAAAAATTGAAAAGAAGAATATTTTAAGTATATTGAAAAATAGACCATGACACCAAGTTGGTTATTCTAATATGTCTACACTTAATAAATAGTAAAATATATAATATAGTATTTTTTTTTATTTGAGACTCATGCATGTGATTCGGTTGCCCTAGCAAATGTAAACTTTATTAGATATATAATATATTTGCTGATGGGGCAGACTGTAAAGAAACTAACAAGAAGAAGAAACTATGAGAAAAATATAAAAATAATAATTACTTGTGTTTGAAGTTATTATTTGTCTCGAGAAATAATAAAGATATATATATATATATATATATATATATATATATACACACTTGCTCCAATAATTCGAGGAAAGATGTCTCTTTTATACACTTTCAAAAATTTCAAAGATTTCAAATAGGGAAGTGGTTTATATGACTGGTCGCGTAGGTTGGATCATTCATTCGGATACTATATTTTGTCCTTTTAATGAAAAATTTATAAATTTCACAAGGGTTGTTTGGAAAATATAATTAATCAAGTTACATATAACATTATTCAATATTAATTTTTTTTATTTTTTGAATTTTCCATTTGTAAATGAAATGGGCTCGAGGGGACACGCAACCACACCTTTGTCATGTTATAAAGAAAAAGGGCCCTAACCATGTTGGCCTAACATTGAGAGTCAATTACTACAAAGTAAAAGCAACCCTCTATATAAATATATATTCAACTTTTAGATGGGAAAAAAGAAAACGAAAACCAAAAAAAACAAAATTTTGCATGAATTACAGATTTTCTGTCTTCAAATAAATACAAACGCCAATCTCCATGTGCCTCTGCCACATTCAACTACACGAGCACCAGTATAGGTACGTGGATCTTCAATATTATGCTCAAACATTTCTTTTTTTTTTTTTTTCTTCCCTCCTTTAAAAAAAAAAATACCCTTTTTAAAATTTGAATTTCTACCAATCCAAAACGTATGTGATAATTAATGCATCGTGGATTCCAATCCGTTAATACTAGATATATCCGTTGATTTCAATCTTTGAAACCGTTTGGATCCATAAATTTCAAATATATTTTTTATCAAGTTAAACAAATTCGATAATCGTCGATTGATTATAGTAAATTTTAAATAAGTAGAGGATATATTTAATATTAATCTTATTAGATGCTAATATGAAACACATTCCCCAAATCACTCATTTAAGATTGGGTTTATTTTTAAACAAAGTAATATAAATTTTAAAAAAATTATATGTTTGGCGATTGATTGAATAATTTATTTATCCATTAACTATTTATTTATTTATTTAGAGGTATTATTGTTGCAAATGGCGTACAACAGCGACAACTATATCATTAAGGCATGATTGCATGAGGTGGGACCCGACTACACACTCATCGATGTTGTCTTGTCTCCTTACAGATGGGACCCACCTGGCAACTCCCCACATTTAATCATCCGGATCTTGGCCGTCCATTCTTCGGATGAACGTAGGCCGTCGATCTCCCTTTGACTACGCTTCGCTGACACCATAGTAATTACTAGTTTACTACTATGGGGGGTGTTTATACAGAACTATCACCACAACTGTATGCAACACTCCTGTGGTGTCACTTTTTATCCTTATTTTTCCATGTACCCAATTACTTGTGAGATAGTCTCAAAACATAATTTTATTTTTAAAAAAATTGCTCAACTCGAACCATAAAAAAAATTAGCATTTCATGTCAAAATTATATTTTTCATTCTATATGGGGAAGGGGATCTACTCTCTATATGAATTAAGTTTACATTTATGATACATATAGATTTATGAGACCGTCTCATTAGATATTTTAGTAGTATATATGTAGAAGGATAATTTTAGAAAGCATTTGGATAAAATGACATGAATTGGACGGAGAGTTCAAAGATTGCATTTCAAATTGTTCGATCAGACGAGAAATTGGAATCGTTATTACAAAATTTGATTGGGAGAAATATAATAAACATATATAAGATGATGAAAACAAACATACTGAAGGGTCATATATCAGAAACTGTGACTACGAGCAAGTGAAGGGTCATAATAATAATATCTAATCACGAAAGTTATGTGAAATCGTATCGTGAGTTTCCTGATATGGATGTTCATTTCGATCAGATTTATGAAAAAAAAAATTAAATTTTATGTTAAACATATTATTTTTCATTTTATATATGTATTGGGTCAATCAGTTTTATATATAAATATTCGTGATAATGTCGCACAAGAGACTTGTTATTTATAAGTAATATTTTTTTATAAAAAAAATGATTAAATAAATCGAAATGCTATATAAACTTCGAGAGGTTTCCACCCCATCTCTCAAGTATTTGATAATTATTTTGAACTTTGATCTGATTGTAAATCCACAAGATTGATAAAGAAAATACCAAAATCATACTAAATTAGTGTTTTGAAATGCTTCTATGAAGCACTTTTTTAAACTTCTAGCTAGAAACATTCCAAAATACTACTAAAAATTTGTTAATTTGCGTTTTATTTATGTTCTAAGATGGATTAGTGAAGTAATTTATATTATATATATCAGTATATCTGTACACATATTCATGTGCTTGTATGTTTTTTTTTGGGATAAGGTTTGTGTTTATCTTGTTATAGTTTCTAGTTATTGCTTAAAATATACCAATTATGCAACTATATTACATATGTAATTCGTAGAAATATGATGTATGAATTTTTGAATTTTTTTTGCAAGTGGATATGAAAATATACATAGTTATAATTAAAACTCCAGTGAGATGATCTCACGAGTTAATTTTGTGAGACATGTCTTTATTTGGGTTGTTAAGAATTGGACTTGGACATAACTCCACCTCAAAAGCTAGCTCAAGAGGGAGAAATGTCTTTGTCGATATATTAAACTCACAGGATATTTATCTAATTGATGTGTGACACAACTAACACATCATAACACGCCTACACACCTTTCTCACACCCAAAAATGAAACAATTGGAGCATGAAGACATTAACGGGTGGCCCAACTATGGGCAATCCAACACATAATATTGGAACATGAACTTTGATATCATGTTAAGAAATTAGACTTAGACTTGGACCTATCTCAACCCAAAATCTAGCTTTATGAGAGAGGATTGACCTTGTCTATATAAGAAAACATCCAACACATGCCCAGGAATGAACATCTGGGACGTGGAGATATTAACGGGTAACCCAACTATGAGCAGTCCAACACACACGTCCAAAAATAAAAATATAGAGCGTGTAGATATTAACGGGTGACCCAACTATGGACAGTCCAACATATAATGGTGGACCTGATAGTATTATTTTTTATATTAAAAATATTTAATTTTTATTGTAAATATGAACAAAGTTGACTCGTTTCATGATAAAGATCCGTGAAACTATCTCATAAAAAACTAAGGGGGGTTAGGGATGTAAACGAGCCGAGTCGATCCGAACAGTATTAGGCTCGGGCTCGACTCGTTAAGTATATGTCGAGGCTCAGGCTCGGGCTCAGCTCGGGTAGGGATGTAAACGAGCCGAGCCGACCCGAGCCGAACGGTATTAGGATCGGGCTCGGCTCGTTTGGTACCCGAGCCCGAACCGAGCTTTTATCATAAAGCTCGACTCGGCTCGTTTACTACATATGTCGGCTCGGGCTCGGCTCATTTATCGTATTAAACGAGTCTGACTCGAGTTTGGCTCGTTAAACGAGCTGGTTTTCAGGCTCGTTAGCTCGTTTAGCAGGTTCGTGTTCTGACTTGTTAAGTGGGCTCGGGCTCGTTTTCGAACTCGTGAAGCCTAAATACAATACAATACATCTCTATAAATTAATTATAAACTAAAATTAATTTTTTTAAAATAAAATAAAAATGAAAAACATAATTTTTTTAAAAAAAAAACATCTCCAAAAAATGACTTTTTGGTTTTAAAGAAAAAAATTCTATAACTTCCATTTGAACACCAAATCGAAATTTCAAACCTATTTATCCCAAAATTCAAATAAACACATTGTCATTAATGTTAATCACATTTCCAAGTTCCTAGCTTAACTCGCCCAGAATTTCAAAAAACAATAAGCATCTTTGCGAACTTAAATACATGATATAGTTTTGACATGTTTTAGCAGAAAAATCATATATAATTTATATGTTCATCAAATTAAGTTATTCCAACGCCAAATGGAAGACAAGACAAAGCACAACAAGTTTGTTTATAGTGCACACTAAAATTCTGCATGAATCAAACTCATTTAACTCGATTAATAAACTACATGTAGACTGAACCTACTATTAAAACATAAATCTGAAGCTAACACACTAAACGAGCCACCTAAACGAGCCGAGCTCAAGTTTCCTAGCTTATTAACGAACATGTTCGCGAGCTAACGAGCCGGACATCCTTAAGCTCAAGCTCGGCTCGTGAATATTGCCAAGCTCAAAATTAAGCTCGGGCTCGGCTCGATAAGCTTAACGAACAAGCTCAAACGAGCTTTTTCACGAGCCGAGTTTCGAATAGCTCGCGAACAGTTCGACTCATTTACATCCCTAACTCACTATAAATTTATTAAAACATGTTTTGTATATGATTTTTTTTAGCAAATGAATAAAAATTACTTTTTTAAGTTGACATGGGTATTTCCATATAAATCAATTGATATCACTAAATCGGAGCACTAATATATAGTTTGAACATTTATATACGTAGTATATATAGATAATTTAGATTAGCACATTATAGCACACATGACTTGATACGTGTGACAAATGTTTTTTTTTTTAAAAAAATTAAATTAAAGTTATCAATGTTAAAAAATATTTGAAATTGAAATGATATGAGATGATAGATTGGATGAAAATATATTTGTAAAATATGAAATTGAGTGGTAAAAGGATATTTTCGGAATTTTGAAAAAATTTCACCAACATATCAAAAATTGGTTAGTATTAAAGATTTGAATTTAAGTAATAGTATAGATAGATAAACAATGAGCAAACAATGAAATGATGATTCCAATATCTCCCATATCGAATTTTTTAAGCAAAAACATTGTGATGGTCACTATATCGTGAAGAGTTTGATTAAAAGATAAATGGATGCGATAATTTTGTTTAAAAGAATTTTTGGGTTGAAAAGCTTGTCTTAAAAAATTGTAATAAATTAAAATAATATTATATTTATATATTTTCTAATAAGTAAACATTTAGTAAAAAGACAAAAACATGTCACGTAATTTAATACAAAATGTAGAAGTTTGATTACCAATGATACATTATTATTTTAAAGTTAAAAGCAGTCGGACAAATAAATTATTTAATAAATAAATTAATTTATCTTCAAGTACTTTTATTGTAATATTCAAAGTTTTGAAATTAAAAAAATGAAAAGAATTTGGTTAAATAAGTATCAAACATATATTAGAGACAAAATATTAATGTTTAGCGTTTAGTGTTCACGTGCCAAAGAGAGAGAGTGGGGGAAAGGGGAAGGGGAATCTGTGGTCTCGTTATTCGGGTAAATGGGTTTGGTTTTCCGGATCCTCCGGTGGCGCTGACAACTCGGGTGAAACCATTTGTTCTTATTTTACTGTATTTTGCAAATTTCAAAGTGTTTCTTTTATTTATTATTATTTCATTTTTGGATATATCTAAACAAGGCCTTTTGTCCTCACTGTTTTAAAAGTTCTTGAAAAAAATTTATTATATTTAGAAGAAATAAAGAAATTTTTTTGGTATCGATTAGTTCTAAAGAACTTCAATAAAAACCATCTTATTTCATATTTCTTATTATATTTATCTAACATGGATTTTCGAATAATAACAACGTTTTAGTTGTTATTTTATCGGAACTCGGTAAGTATATGAAAAATAAGTATAATGGCTTATTGTATTTGAAATATAGTGATGAAATCATAATTTATTTAGTACTGTTGAATGATTATTGCTTTAAAATGTTCATAGTTTATTTACGTTGAAGTCATACCATGAAAGCAAGGGCGGATCCACGTTGAAGGCTACCCCCGAATTTTTTTTAATTTTGTATTTGAATAATTTTGATTTAATTTGGTGTTAGCCTGGGTAGGTCAATTCAAAATATTAAAGGATACAAGATCTTAAAATTTTAGTCCGGATAAACTAAAAATCCTGGTCCGTCATTGCATTGCATGGAAGAATGGTTTGCTAAATGCTAATGTCACATTGCATATATCTAACTATTTTAATGATAATTAGGGAATTTTACAATTTTTTATATTTTACATATATCGAGAGATGTTTAATATTTTTTTTTAATTTATTTACGTTAAGTTGTTGTTCATGTAGTTGTCCATGATGGTTGCCCATGTCATCGAAGCTTATATATATATATATATATATATATATATATATATATATATATATATATATATATATATATATATTCTATTTTACGAAGTGTGAGACCACGCCAAATTGACATGTTGGTGTGGCCTCTTTGTTTTCTTTTTTTTCAAGAATTTTTTAGAATTATTTAATATTATTATATTTTTTATAATTATTTAATAAAAAATAAATTCTATAAGCACGCAACGTATATGCAAAAACAAACTATACAAGCACGCAATGGGTACACGAAAAAATGTATTGTATAAGCATGTAATGCATGTAATTCGAAACTAGTACTATATTAAACACGAAGGAGGCTTTGGTATTTTGGTATGACCTCCCTCATGCATTTTGTCTTTTGGGTGACTATGTATTAACAAAAATATCATTTTTATTTCACTATTTATTATTATTTTTATTTTTCAGTTAAAAAATGGACAGTAAAAGGCACGCAACGCGGACGTCCAAATACTAGTATATTATTAAAGTTGAGGGGCTTAGATACCTAAATTTGATGTCATGATATATTTTTTGATAAACCAAAAATGTCATTTTTCTCAAATTACAAAATATTCTATTTTTATTTAATAAAATATTTCATTAAACCTATTTTAGTACATGTGCATCTTATCCATCTCTCCCATATCATAATAAAATATAATTATACTCATCTCTAATTTCGTAGATTTAAATTAAATAATGACATCACTCATACAATAAAGAAGTGATTATCAAAATCATTTTCATTAAATTTTAATGTAATAATACAAAAAGTATTTATTTAACACCAAAAAATTTAATACCTATCTCGTGCGAAGAGACACTAGTATTAATGAATTAAAACTACTCTATGTGGTTCCAAAATTTTATCATATCAATGGTCCGCATACATACATGTGTTGTGAATATAAAATAAATATCAAAATTTCCAGATATTGCATCTAATAGTTATTGTAGAATGAAATAAACCAGAGTCAATGAGTCATAGTTCATCCAATATTAAATTCAAGTTTGAATGATGTATCAGGTTTGGAATTCAATTATAAAAACTCATCTGTCAGGAAAATTAAATAAAATAAATAGTGCATTTTATATATATCATTGACAAAAAAACTTATGTGAGACCATCTCATGAGTCAGTTTTGTAAAACAAATCGCCAACTAAACACGTGAAAATGCATTATTTTTTAATGTAAAGAATATTATTTCAACTACAGATATGAACCGGTTCTACCCATCTCACAATAGACCTATTCAATTATTGATTAACGAACGTATGTTACATGTGAGAGTAAAATAATATGATTTATTCTTATATTTTATAAATAACGATCTTAACAATATGATAAATAAATTTTAAAAATAGAGACTAATTTATTATCTTAATTCACTAATTTACAATTTTCTCAACTTTAGTATTTATTTCGCTTGAGTGCTGACATGTATCTACATGTTAGCAATATTTTCCGTCATATCCTCATTTTCTAGAGATACGTCATCATTTTTTGGTGCAATGTAAGCACTTCAATAAAAAAGAAGGACTAAAATTAAAAAATTATTGGTAGATTAAAGCCGCAAATTGACTTATAATAGAACAAAAAATTAAAACATACAAATTATATAACCAAAAATTTATTTGATTAAAAAAGCACCAACAGTAGCGTCATTCAAAAATCAAGAGATCGTTCTTGTAAATTGAATAAAATCTCTTCTCCTAAATCAAATAACTTAATCCAAACACAATCTATACATTTTTGCTTTATCAAATGTTGTGAAAAAAATTCATAAAATATTTATAAACGTACCAAATTAGAAAATTAAAACTTTTAGTAACTTTAAAAGAGTAGAGTACTAGAGCCTTTCTTTGCCAAAAGCCAAAGAAACCTCCATATTACTCAATATTTTGAATAGTTTTCACCTCGAATTTTATCTATAAAATTATCTTTCGAAACATGTGTTTAAAATAAGATCTAATCTATACATCACACAACATGTATGTAAAAAAAATTATTTTTGTTTCTTTTATAGTTACGAAAAGAGCTTGTTACGATCGAGTTTTGAAATCGAGATCTCGTCTCGATTCAGAAATTTCTTAAAAGGGTTGATCCTGAAGTCGACTTCATCCCACATGAGTGAGATCCTGATTCAGAAACTTGACATCAGATGAACTAGTTATCGTAGAACAAATACAATAAATAAAAATATTGACATATAATCTCCCTCAATATACGAAATTAAACCGTACTCGAAAGTAGATTATTGAAATGCAAGAATTAAGGGGGTTTGGTTATTCACGTTTCAAAAATAAAAATTGCCCATCAAGCTTGTGAGTGAGTGAGTGAGTGAGGTGTAATGTAATTCCCCACCCACCCCATCACACCACTCTTCAATGCAATCCCTACAACTCTCTCCTATAAATCAACTGGTTTTGGTCTAGGGTTTCCATTACACTAACAATCCTCCCATCTCCTTCTTTTTCTTCTTCTTCTTCCTCATCTCCCCCGAGAAGCCGAAAAGGTTGCTCGTTATTATATATGAAGCCTTTGTGGGGGATGTTGTCTGGCTCGACGCAATCACATGTATATATATTCGTTTTAATTTGCTGTTATTCTTCATGAATTTTGATGTGACAGTGATTGGAATTCATGTGAAGGCTTCGGACCAGGCTTCATTCCTCTCAAATCTCCTTCATTTCTCATATC
Organism: Henckelia pumila; assembly: GCF_033568475.1. Lineage (NCBI taxonomy): Eukaryota > Viridiplantae > Streptophyta > Magnoliopsida > Lamiales > Gesneriaceae > Henckelia > Henckelia pumila. Next base: position 17,378,954 of record NC_133123.1, on the reverse strand, counting down.
CCCAACTCTAGCTAGCTTTCAAGATAATAAAGCTCTTCCATTCTTTTTCCATCCGTTTTCTTTGTCTTTTCTGGGATCTGTGAAATATATACGGTCGTTTCCTTTGAAGGGTTTTCTTGGATTTTTGTTTTCTTGGTACCTTTTACCATTTCTTTCGTCTGCGTGCAGAAAATATTTTTCCAGTGTTTGGATGGATTTTGTTTTCTTGCATAAAATCCCCTAGATTTTAACCTTAAAATTAATCGTCGAGGGATCTATAAGAAATCATTTTCTTTGGAGGGTTTTTCTTCGATTTTGTTTTCTTGCACGAGAATCCCAACCTGAAATGGATTCTCAGTTAAAATGATGGTGCAATCATAGTGTGTGTGTGTGTGTGTGTTCTGATAATGGTGAACAGATCTGACTTGGACAAACTTTTGTTTCTTTGTTGGTCTTTTTCATTTAAATTAAATTAAATTAAATTAAATTTCACCCTATATATGTTTAAAGTGGCCAAGAATGATTAGAAACACATTACAAATAAATTACTTCAAAAAAGGGATCTAATTTTTTTTTAATAATGACTCCTTGGAATCACACACAAGAGACACATACTTTTTGACATGAAAGTCTGTGTTTTTCAAACAGTTTGCTGGCAAATAGGGTAATGTAGGTAGCTAGGGCTGAAGTTGAAATATATAGATATAGAGATAAAGCCTGTTGACTCTTCAATTCACCTATTCTTTTTTACTTTGTTTGTTTTTTTTTCAAAATTTTCCCTGTCTCTCTCACAGACAAAAATGACACCCACAAAACACGGACGTACAGCGTGGATCAGTTGATCGAGTGCTCAAAGAAGTCCAATTTTTTTTTTTTCAAGAATCTGGAGTTCTTGTTTGGATCATTATTAATATACTATTGTTTTAGATATTGATATATATTTTGGTTTAATCTTAGATCTGGCTATTCGACATCATTTTGATGCATTTGTATTTCCTAGATGTTGACGATAAGATTATAAATTATCCTGCATTTTGTTTCTTGTAACGAATTTTCGGTTGGAGAAAAGGATATACACATCTGCATACATAGACGGAGTAAAACTAAAATTTGACAGGAATGAATTTCATTTTCGTGTGTTTGAGTGTGTGTGTCAAATAACAAATTTGAGGAGTAAACTTTGTTTTATACGTTTTTGTTTGAGTGGACAAATATACTTGACTTATGCTAGAATCTTGATCAATATTACTGTAAACATGTGTAGTCGGCTGGATAAGATGGAATCTTTGGTTTTAAATGTTTAAATTTCTTGTGATTCTCAATTATTTGGAAAAAGTAAAGAACAATGTTGCGGATCAACAACTAACAAGTTTGAAGAAATTCATTTGTTTGTTTCAATAATTTTATCTTTTTGTATTTGAAACAGTAATTATACGTCAAAAAACGTGTTTAATTTTATCAAAATATGATCATATTACAACCTACAAACACTTTTTTGGGACGATTCTATCACACAACATTTGTCCAATGCAATTTACTAGTATATAGCGTTGTTTGGAAGCTACTGTGTTAGCTGAGAACTTAACTAGTGTGCGCCTACCACATGGTGACGGCAACAAATTACATGGTCATAAAAAAACACACTAATACATGATATTCGTCACAATTTTAAGTTGGATAACAGTTCACAATAGAGTTGGATTTTCCTGAATCAAGGTCTATTGAGGTATTTAGAAATCAATGGATTAAAGGAAAATCCTAATAAAATTCTTATGACTGATGTTTTCTTTAAAAAGGAATGATATGTGTCTTTCAGATGTATTAAATGGGAAATTTCATGCTACGTACTGGTGGATGTTGTAGCGAAATTAATTGCAAAAGAGGGGATATCGACTACATTAGAATGTGGACATTCACATGTATTGATAATATTCATCTTAATGCATTCTTAGGACAATATCTTTACGATAACATCTCATCTCCCATATTAAATTTCATTTCATAAAAAATTCTCGATTTTTGAATTGCATCTAATTCTTGTTCCCCTCCTAACTAAACATGAACAATGCGTGCAAAGAAAAAAGTTACACAGTGACAAATGTACGGCATGTAAAAAAATGTGAGGACTGAGGAGGGCCATTGTAATTTGTACCCTCAAATGAATACAGTTTATTTATTTATTTATTTTTTTCAAAATTTTCCCAAAATCACAATTTTAATTTGCCCCAAAACAATCTACTCGGGCAGCTCCCTGAACGTATCGTCGCCCCCTCGACCAAAACCTTAACTCTGCCCAGCGCAACCGTATGAACGAAACTCGGTTTCAAGGGCTTGTCATAATTCAATGGAGTGAGAAGAGTGATTACTTATTTTATATATACATTTGGTAAAGAGTGAGAAATTAACAATTTCAGAAAATAAAATTCATATGTGAATGTTTTTCCCCCTTGACATATAGAGAACTGTTCCAGTCACATTTGACATAGAATAAGTACAGTTTAACCCCCTAAAGGAATAGAAAAGTCATTCAAAACTAAAGGACTTAGGTTATTGATTGATTGTAATGTATAGCTAGTACTACAAACCAAATGGCAACCCAAATTTTTTTTTTTTTTTTTTTTTTATCAAGGTATACATGAAATTAGTAGATTAAGATCGTAAGAAAATAATCATAAATAGGAAAAAAAATGTAATTTTCCCAAAATACTAAATTCTATTGGTCTGGTCATTTAATTTTCCTTGTTTCGGATTAATTGAAAAATAAAATAAAATAAAATAAAATTGAAATTCTGAATCCGTGGGATGTACGAGAAAGAAAAGGTGAAAATCATGCTCACATGATTTTTAACAGTGAAGGGGTGGGAAGTAAATGAAGTAAGAGCATCGTTTTTAGCATCTGAAAAGATGGACGAATTTGTTTGAATGGGCGAGATGAGATTGAATTTAATGACAATGTTTGGGTGCAGATATGAATGAAATGCATTCAATTCCCACACTGAACCTATGACATGTTTTGGAGCATCTATTTATTGACTTCCTTTAGATTCCTTGCAGCTCCCGCCCTGTTAACAAGGTTATAGCTTGTGTCATGCATCTCCTTTAAAGTTAATCACCACATATATGTGTGTGTATTTTGTACCCACCGTTTCGGTATTTTCCAGCATCACATTTGTAATAATATCCGATTTTATATTAATATTTTTCGGTGTCATATCATGATATGATTAAATGCATAAAAAAGTCAAAGTTGCTTGATTAGATAGGGAGAGTGAGAGAACGTGATCGAGAGAGTGAAGTGGCTTACAATCAATCTGACTCTCTTTTTGTTTTGATCCAATGACTTTTCAATTTTTGATTTTGCTACAATAAACTTATGAATGTTGGCTATTTTAGACCAACTATCACCGGAATGTTCGATTGTCGTCGAAAAGCAAAAAGTTGGTGATTTCTTGATTTAGGAGGAAAATCAATTTACTCGAAAACAATTTAATATTTAAAAAGTCAAACAAATCAAATAAACTTTACAAGTTTTATGTATTTCATTAGAAAAAAAATCAACGATCTTGACACAAAATGTATTTTTGCCACCACTTAATCAGCGTTTTCGGACAAAAATTAAATATTTTGATAATAAAAAAAACAAAATAGTTGGATTTCAGAAATTATTATACTAAGATCAAAGGTGAAAAATTAATATATAAAAACCAAAATAGAGAGAAATTTATTGGACTTAAAAAATATTTTCCCTAAAAAAAAAGATCTTTTCAACCCAAAAAAAAGAGGATTAAAAAAATCCTGTTAATTGACGTTACATCAGACGAAATCACATTGGTCTTATTAAATTGATTTGATGCCGGTGCGATTAAATAGTGTACCTTAAATTTTTAGGTCATTCAACAAAATATATATAATGTAAAAGCTGTCAGGAATCTTTGGTCTGACTATAATTTTTTTTTTTTTCCGATTATCCTTTTCCTAATTCAAATTAATACATAAATTATACAAACAGAAGATCGAGTTAATTCACCGAGCACTATGCGGTCTATTATTATTTGCCCCAGCTAATAACAACAAAACAACAATCACAATACTAATTAATTATCTTGATAATGATGACCATGCATATATAGAATATTATCAGAATAATAATAAGAGTCTATGTGAACCTAGAACGCAAAATTTATCGAAAACTATTTTTCAGATACGCAGTCGAGTTCAACCTATGTTTAGTGGATTATTATTACCTCGAAAACTATTTCTTATTATATATATATATATATATAATATATATATATATATAATTGAGTTCAATTTTTTCTGGATAATTTCATCGTATCTTCACAATATTACACCAATGATATATGTAAGGGTAAATACATATGAGGTTTACTGAAAAAATAATAGACTTCACATAAAATGCATTGCGACAGTATCTGTACATTACAAACTATTGATATAGCAGAAAATCTATGGTAGAGTAGTGCATCAAATTTATTTCGAAAAAACCACCAATTTATATCTTGTGCTAAATTTTTTGGACAACCCAAGAATTGGACTAATTAAGGGCAACGCATAGATGATGATAACAAGTTTTATTTTATTATTATTATTTTTAAAAAAAGAGAGAAAATAGCAGACTCGGAGGAGTCTCACCTACTCAATAATGGGGAAGTCGGTGCTATACTTGTATTAGATTTTGAAGTCTTTACTTTCACTCCAAATACACGAGTTATAAAACAAATTGTGCAAGATAATGAAAAATTGTTATTGTAAAATTACTTCAGTCTTGTATTTAAAGGGTAAATTCAAACTTTAGAATGAAAAACTTGAACTCAATTATTGAAATACAATCAACATTCGATTTATTTTTATACATGAGGCGTGAATGTACAAAAACTATGATGTATAAATTTCAATACACGATTACTAATGAAATATGGCGGAGGAGGAAAAAATGCTATGGATGAAGGGGGAAAATTCTCTCTATCAAAGAAAGGAAACGTTTTGAATAAATCTCAGGCTTGGCAGCAGAAATTGACATGGGATCAAACTTCAAAGATTTGAATTTGCACTCTAGTTTCTTTTTGAGGTTGTATTCCTGTAAAACATCGATAATGCCTAGGTAAAGAATGACATCGTAAACCTCAAAAAGTTCGACTTCGGATGCGTCCGTCTCATCCTGAGCAAGTTTGTGGTTTGCCTGAGCAGGCATATTTACTCCTAATTGCACCCTTAACCTGAAGCAGAAAAAATAAGCAGCAAAGTTCATTCCAAGATAACCCTCTGTTCAATCAACTACGATTTATTTTAATTTTGGGAGGTGACGCTAGCTTGTGGACACATACCATGTTCATATTCAGGAAAGGTTGACAGAAATACACGGCATGCTGTGATTTAGAAAGATAAGAGCCAACAACCTAAATGACACCAGGTTGCTAATAACATTGATCAGGGGATCTTAAATTAATTCGATTCACAAAGGAAAATCGACATTTTCCATGGACAAGTCCTGGGAGTGCATTTAAAACCTTTTAGAGAGAATGCTAACATATACGCAAGTTAATTACCTTCCTGTACCAGGTAGAAGAAGATCAGCTTCCTTGTTACCGATAGAGTATGCTTTCAATGTACTTCCTCGGATGTGAGCACCAGGAGTCGTGCTGACAAAGGTAGGCTCGTGGGTTACTAAGAGCAGACCCTTTGGTGGAATCATGAGCTCTCCTTCAGATATCACACCTTGAAAAGGCAAGGCGTGTCGAGCAAACATACAATTCATATAAAAACACAATTTAGAGTGAGCAATGACTAAGAAAATAAAAGCAAATTATGATACCCAAAAAGAGAGCATAGTTTATAAACAACTTAGCAAGAGTTTGTAGCGGAAACAGGGTATTGATTGGAAGACGAAAAATAATTGAATAAAGCTTGTTACTTTTCCCCTACAAAGAGAATAATGAAAATGACAGGGTAATTATGGATAGATCACCGAGACCATTCACGGGTCAATAGACTATGTTGTTAACTTATATGCCTTCACTAGACAGTTCTACAGTTGCAATAAAATTACAACATATAAATAAAAACCAGTCTTATCTCTAGTTGGCTGCTACAACCTTTAAGAGAAATTATATGTCACTAATTCTATATGCTCCACGATTCATATTTTAACATGCACTTTTAGATTAGCATCCCATAGCCAGATAACCAGCCAAAGTTTTTTCCCGTTAAGATGCTGTACCTACCATCAACAGAAGTATCATTAGTATGCTCAGGGTTATGCAGTGAATCAGGAGGTTCCATCAGGGATTTTAGATGCTCGGGAGCTCTAAAATGCAACCCCAGTAGAAGGCTGTAATCTATGATCTGTAGAGATTCTAAGAATGCACTGTCCAGAGATAGTTGGCTGCAAACCACCCATTTGAAAACAGTTAAGTTCGTAATAAAAATACAGAAATAATTTATTTATCATATGCAAAACTAAATTTAAACAGAAGGAAGGATATTCCAATATAAAGCTCTTCACAATTTAGCAAAATAATGTGTTTCTTTGGATAAATTTGATGAATATACTTTAAACTTACAAGAAATTAAATTTACATTTCCATTAGGAACATAACCCAACTGTGAACAACTTAAACTCGTTTTTTCACTATTGCCACGAGTCCAAGGAGAAGAACCTTCATTTTTTTTTTGACTGGTAGAGAAGAACCTCCATTTTAACGATGTAAATGACTTGATTCTCCAAACCTTTGTCACCAACCTCAAAATCTGTATCATTTCACTAATAATTTACAGCCAGCATTATGTTATCAGCTTTGAGAATGAGTAGATCATAGCTTCATTGGCCCTCCAAAAACCTTAATTTGTCGAAACCATTGAAATACACAGGCAATGCCTGCTAAATTTAAGTGTTAATCCATGTTATAAAGATAAATCATCTCAGAGTCCAGAAAAGGTTTTCTGATTTAGTGCATTATATACGATTCTTGCAACTGAGAAGATTGACTGTACATCCAAAGGATCATCATGCAAAAACAATTTATTCACAAAGAATGAAAACTGGCCAATATATATGAAAGCCAGAGTACAATTACACGTTTTACCTAAATCATGAGAGTGAATACAATGTAGTGCAATAGCACATCTGAAATGTATCGATTTGCAATATGTCTTTATGTCATTCACTATGACACCTGATCTAAACAATCAACTTTCTAAATTGTCATTCTACACGACCTATAAGTAGTTCTAGAAGGAATATAGTCATTGCAACATCCAGACTTGTACAAAGACGTTTTTAAACAAGAGGAAATTCATTTATAAACATAGATCCACAAATTCATGAATAATTTGTTAACAGTTTTTATTTATCCCTTGGTCAATGTAAGTTTTGACAGTGTAGTTCTTGCACAGAAAAGAGCTAAAAAATCAAGGAAGGAAAGAGTCCCACAAGGTTTACAAAGTTCCCATAGACAAGTAGCCTCAATGTAATAATTATAAGTCTCTCCTCTAAGTGGCAAATTATCTCAATTCATTTAAAAGGAAAACACTGTTTTAATAAAGAATAGCTGTGGTGGGGTGGGGTGGGGAGGGAGAATGATGCATGTAACATCTCTTTCATATTTTTTCTTAGAAAAATGGAGGTCGAACATATAGATGCACATGAAGGACACATGAACTTGGGGCAGATTGGGCATGGCATACTCTGGCCACCTTAATTGAGAGACAATGAAGAAAATTAAATATTTACACAGCCATGGGTTACTTGACGTATATAACCTTCTTGAAGAATTTATGAGGCTAACTAAACTAAGTAATAAGCCGACTTATATGATTAACTAGCATCACATTACTGCGAAAGTGTAGAACAAATTCTCATACCATGAGCATAGGTCAAACAATGTGCTATTAAATGGCAAATCCTATGTATACAAACCAAGCAGCATTCATTTTTCATAAGCCAATAAATGAACGCTGCTAAGAGTGTGATGAGTAACAGATAATATGGTTGCTTAGATAGTTTAGGTTAGGAAAATTGCTATGCATATGCATGGAAACTGATTCATAAAGCTGAATTTGCAAGAACTTGCAGCAGCTGAATTATTTACATGGTTCAGAAAAATTTCATGATTTGTCAAACAAAATTACAAAATTAAAATAGATATAAGGTAAGGCGAATAGGAATTCACCTAAAAAGTGACTCGCGCAGCGATCTATCCATATAAAACTCATACGTCAAATCAAGATCTTTCAGTGTGGTACTCTCGTCTATATCATCTTTACGGGTAAATCTCCCATGAGATGAACCCTTCAAATCATAACGCCGATGTATGTTCAATTCGGTGCAAAATATGTTTCCCGTGACAACAAAGTGTACCTGGTTTAGCAAAAATAGTTGCATTATAAATCAAAATAATTTGAATTAAGAGGGTAAACCCCGTGCTCATATCAAAGAAGAAGGTAGTCATAGCATTAATGTAACTTGAAGTTCATGGATATTTCAACCTTTTTTCTAAGTCCCAGTGCTATACTATGCACCCCAAAGAATTTAGTTATGAGAGTGTTATCGTGTGCTCGTACATGGTCATAGTAGTGGGGTAGCATCTTCAGTAACACCTGCACAACATTAAGAACCCCTTTTAATTTTCCACAAAGAGATGTGTATAGAAATACATTTCTAGGCCAACTGTGATCAACCCTGTGACTGCACAACTTAAGAGAGAGAGAGAGCGAAATGGGTGGAGGATACGTAAAACCAAATGTAAAGGCCCTGAAAGACATAGTTGCATAAATTTGATGAACATTTATCATTAGATGTACAACATTATTCATATTCACAGAGATCCATGCCCAGAGGCGAACTAATTCCGATTCTACTAACCTTCAGCTCATATGCTTTCAATGTCTTTATAACAAATTTGTCATCGTGAGAAATATAGAAAAAGCTTCCACTTTTTCCCGGGGAAGAAAGCTCTCTCAGACCATCACCACCACAGATGGACATCATATAGTCTGCAGCATCGAGCTTGAATAATTCTCTCAGCTTCCTGATAATGATAAGCCACGCAAAAACTCAGGTCATTCAAAAACTAGATTCACAACCCAATAGTACTAATAGATGTAGAACACTTACGTAGTTATCTAGAGATGTACCAGTCTAGTCTCAAGTTCACAATATATACCTGAAGACCATGGGGCAGTAGTCCTTCCAGTAAAAGTCCATAGAATGATGAGACGGAGTTAATTGGGAACCTTTACTGGGGAAGTGCATTTTAATTCTAGCCTGTTCTCCAAAATCACATGATCTGATTTCACGCATTGGAACCGGTGTGATCTTGCCGACAGTGTACCTGTCAACTTCACATAAGATATTTGAATAAGAGATTTCACCACCGGACCGTACATTGTACTTACCAACTTTTGCTTAGTTACAAAATGTTGTCCAAAAAAAAAGGGAAAAGAAAAGAAAGGAAAATAATAGGAAAATAAAAGAAAAAGGACCCCTTTTGCCTACCTTATACCAAGTTGCAAGCCAAGCATCAGGTAATTGCTCCTCTGGCCATCAAATATGTCCATACATGAACTACTTCTAACTTCTTTAGCAAATTTGAACCGATGTTTGCTTTTTCTGGATAGTTTGGAGATGTTCCTAACTCGTTCTTTAATTAGAACTCCTTGAATATATTCCCTCTCATAAGCCACAGTCATATCATCTGTCCACTCAGTTTGACCATCATGAATGCTGTGAGAAATGGCACACGATTTCTCATGCAACATATTTTCTCTAGCTGAATTAGAATGGGCCCTTTCATCCAGGGATGTATTCTTCCGTGAATTTCTTATGGACCCCCTCAAAAAGCTAGATGAAAATTTTTCAGACAGGCTGCGCTTAGTTATAACAGATTCCTCCGACTCTTTGGAAAAATTAAGAGAGAGCTGCTTTTTTTTCTTGCATTCATGTTCTTCAAGATTATGCTTACTCATATGCATGCTTCCAGCAGGATAGAGCGTTCCAGGTCCATCCTTCAGTCCATTAGTCCATGTTCCGAAATAGTAGCTTCCATCAGAAAATCTATAGAAACCTGTCCCATGTCTCAACCCTTTTGACCAAAAGCCATCAAATAGATCACCATTGAACCATTTCATAACCCCTCTACCAGACATGTTCCCCTTTTTCCAATTTCCAATGTATCTGTTACCACTGTTCCATGCATATGTACCACTGCCATCGCGCACTCCTTCTCTCCAACAACCATCATAGACATCTGAATTTGAATATTTTTTCCTTCCAATGCCATGCTGAAAGTTCATTTTCCAAGAACCTCTATATACGGACCCATCAGAACCAATATAAGTTCCAAAGCCATGAAGATAACCACCAGAAAATTCACCCTCATACTTAGCCTGTGATGGCCAAATGATATTTCCTTTTCCTGTCATTTTCCCTGTTTCCCAGTCACCCTCATAAACTGTTCCATCTGACCACGTATATTTACCTTTTGCATGGGGAAGCATTCCCTTAAAATAGCCAAGATACACATCTCCATTTGAAAAGATCTTTTGACATTCCCTGCAGATAAAGTTCAACAATGATTTGAGATTCAACACTCTATCAAAGTCCAAGCACAATTACAGGGAGTAATAGTTATAACTTCATTAGCTGTCAGAAGCTAGGAGTTCATACCTCTCGTCATTTCCCATGACAAATTGCAAAAACTAATCAACTCTCCTGCAGGATTTTCAAGAAAAACGCCTCAAACTCCAAGCTTTACATAATCAATCAACTGAAGTCTCTTGTGAAAATATATGTCTATATACTAATATGCAGAAAAAAATATTTTTCATCACTCTAGTTTGCTTTCCGTATTTTCATTATTTCATTTTCCTGCATCAGTGAGGTAGATAATTCTCTTGTTATTTAATAATTTGCATGAAAATATCTTAAAGGAGGTGATGATTTATACAGAAAATCGTTATTTTGAAAAATCAACTCTAATTTCTGAATTGAAACGAGAAGAGAAGCATTCAGGGATCATCAAGAACTATAGACCATTTACAGCTCAAACTCTCACTGGCATAAGATGAAGTCTGAATATCTAACTTCCATTTGTGCCAAGTCAATGTTATGCAATGGAAATATCAAATAGGATAGAATCAACCGATACAATCTGACTGAACAGAACCATCTACATACATTAAAAGACCTCAAGCATGGAATACAATTTATTGATGCAAAAGTTCAGTGTGCGTCAACATGATTATTATGTAACAAAACTACAACGCCTCAGAAATTGAAGTTTGCTCACACACAATAATGGAGAAAACCAACACAGAGTAAATCTAAACAGAGATTTTGTGACTTCAATTTAATCAAGTAAATGTGAAATTACTCCAGTAAATCAGAATGGATTCTATAATTACGCTCTGATATTCAACCAGTTCAGAATACAAGGCAACTGAAAAAAAAAACATGTATATACACTGAATTATACAAATATTCTTGCGGCTCGTGTGAATACACAATTGGTATAATGCAGATTTTTCATTTCCTGTAGCTATTCATGAGTGATTCCATCAATTAAACGTACTCGTCGTTCCGATATCTAACAATCCAAAAATCAAATAATTCGCAGGAAGAAACATCCAACAGCAGATTACTCAACCTTCATCGTATTCGATTACGAATTAACAATTACTCTCCGTGATTGCATTATCTCATAACCCAATCACCAAATAACAGCGATTAATTTCCGAGTAAGTTGATTAACGGTGAAATATTTCATCTCAATCATCCTTGATTGCAGTTAATTCAATTAAATGAAACAATCTAAATGCTCACCCGAAAAAAAAAAACGGACGATGTCGAGAGATTCCTACGGTTGAGTAAAAAATATATGTTCGTATCTCAAAATGAACAGTGATGATTGATTCGCTAGAAGAAATTCCAAAGAATTCACGGTTCATTACTTTGGAGTTCAAGAAAATTTATTTATATATATATATATATGAGAACAAAAAATATTTCCACGTGGCAAGCATGCAGGCAGTTGGCCCCATTGATGAAATGCTTTTTGCGTGGTTGGTGTACGAGCCTACCCACTGCTGAGTTGTAGGTGATTCCTGGCGTTGTCCAAGATATTTTCTCTAATTTCAAAAAAAAAACAAAAAGAAGATATTTTCTCACAATATTAATTATGTTTTTTATTATTAAATTAAATAATACAAATACTCAATGTTTTCATGTGTACTTGATAAATTTTTGATATAATGAAATAGCTCGATAATTCGTGTTATACAAAATTTATGACAAAATCGTTTGAGATGATGTTAATAGAAAAATTGTCAAATGAACCTATAATCATTTGCTACCTACTCAATTCTCGATTATGTATAATCGTTGTAATTTTTTCTTATAAATACACATCACATTTTTTTAAAAAAATATATAAATTTCAACTAATAAAAATAATTATTATTTTTTCATTAAGTATAATTAATGAATATTAAAAATATATCCATGATAAATTACGTATACAGAAATATATTAAATGTATAAATTGATAGTGTAAGATAATAGTGTGTTTTATTAAATAACAATTAGATATTTGAAATGAGTGTGGGGTCCATAAAAGAGTTGTTTGGGGTTTTTATTATAGTGGAGAGTTAAATGAGATTTTTTGTTTTTTGATGTAGCGTTGATGTGGCGGAGTGGGGATCACAAAAGAGTGGTGGTGGAAGGTTTACCATTGTGGATGCCCTAAGTCATCGGTAGTCAATTTATGATAAGGTATCAATAATAGAAATTGAATCTGATTAATATAATACCATAAACTTTCATATCCCAAAAATTTCTTGAATGATTTAATATACATTTTATCTTAACCTGTAAAAATATATAATTCAGCTGAATGTGATGCTGAATTTAAGGAATAAGTATTTGGTGAGGCGGTCAGATGAGTTAGGGCTGCTCATATTTATAATAAAAAATAATATTTTTGACATAATAATAATAACAATAATAATAATAATTTTTTCATGAGTGTCTCAAATAGGAAATATGTCTCACAAAATTGATATGTGAGACCGTCTTACGAGAGTTTTTGTTAAGTTGAGTAACACTCCTATGAGACGGTCTCATCTGTGAGACGAGTCAATTCTACCTATATTTATAATAATAAGTAATACTTTTGACATAAATTGTAATATCATTTAATGAATAACTCATATAAAAAAATTCGTCTCATAAAAATAACCCTTGAAACCATTTCATAAGAGTTTTTACCGTATTTGATTGCCGAACTCATACGTTGAACAAGTCATTGACTAACATTTTTATAACTAGCTAAAAAAAGTTTGTATTAATAATAATGATTGGGGAAAGTGGCGTGCAGGGGTTTGGTTGGACACTAGAATGAGAAAAAGAAAAGGACGAGCACATAAAAGACACTCAAAGAATTTTAATGCCCACTTTTGATTATAATAACATACATAATTATGTCATAAAATTATATTAATACTTTTCCTTGAGCATCATTTGATTGCGTATACTAGAAAATTATGGATACCATCCTCAAGTAAAGATTAATTTGGATTTATTCCGAGTTTAATTTCTATAATTTTTTATTCATGGTTTTGTGTAGACTACGCCCTGCATTTGCAAGAACAGGCTGGAGAGCTTGAGCTCAAATTTTGGTGGTTTGCAATCAATGACACTAATTTTTAGAGTTCCCAATAACAAAATAGCCAAAGCAAAAGTTCCCATTAAGAGACATGCAAGAGAAAGACTTAGATGTTATAGCCTAAAAGAATTACTAGACGATATAACATTTTTAATAATCTTATCTTACTCTATGGAATTTTCAATTCACTCTCCAAGCTAAATTTTTTTGACAATAAAGTTGTACTAAATGATATATAATCTAGCTTAATGTAATTAAACTATATGCAATAGTCTCGTGATCTAGTGTGGAGGTAGAAATCCAGAATCATCGCTATCATCGACTTTCAATACACGATAAAACTATGCTATACCAACAATAATATTCTTGATGCCCTCAAGGGAGTGTCCTAGCTGATGGAGTAAGTGAGCACTTGACCAGAGGTTAGGAATTCGAACCAACACTTTCTTGGACTAGTCTGTCGTATAAGACTTATTGCCTAATATGATTTACCTGACTAGCGTAATTTGTAGGCTATTACATTAGTCCGGGGGTTTACGTAACGGTTGCGGGTTCTCACGTAAAAAAAACAATAACATTCTTATTAGTTATAATCATCATACCATGTCCAACTGTTCAAACTAAATGGGGGATGATGCCCCTAAAAATAGATGGGTCTGGTTTGACCCGAACCCGATAGCCATGACCGAGAAAGATATCCAAAAAGTCACAGCTTTATTTTATGACAAGGCCCAAGCTTGATAAGAGCCCAATCAATACAAAAAGGTAAAAATCATGGTCAAAGCCCTAACTATTGAGCCCACTGGACCGAGCCCAGGAAAGGGTAGAAGCCTGACCCGGTCCCAACATGAGGAAGCTTGGATATCGGTAACACTTGAGGATCTCTAACAAATAAAGATAAGCTCCAACAAATCCGATATTTGATAAGACTCATATATTCTTATTCTTTTTTACTTTCGTCACGTTCTTTGTTTTCTGAGCACTGACTTAGGTATCGAAGGGGTCACGCCAAAATAACATTCGGCGCCTCCTAACTTTGTTTTTGTTTGTGCAGAACTACATGACGCCTGACCCGGCCCGTGGTGTTGAAGATTTGAGTATCTGCTCTACCAGATCAAACCCGAATAAAATTTTGGTATCATCAATTGGCGCCCTTGTGGGAACTTGAAGAAGAAAGAGTCGAGATGGCTAACGAGAATGGAGGAAATCTACATGTCGACCTGGCGGTACTCAATCAACTAATTGCTGCATCCATAGAAAGAGCACTGGGAGGTAGGGAAAGGGCCAAACTACCTCCTCCCAATCAGGATGCGCAATTGGAAGAAATCAGAAGGCTAAAGGAGGAGATGAAACTCTTGAAGAAAAAACAGTCTAGATATCTAGCTGCTCCAGTCCAGAACGTCCCTTTTTCCCCAAGATACTAGAGGTGGAACTCCCCAAGAATTTCAAGTTTCCACACATTGGGGAATAGATGAAAAGGGAGATCCGAAAGAGCACCTGTCACGTTTTGAGAACACTGCCCTGCTACATAATTATTCCGATACGATCAAGTGTCGGATTTTTCTCACTACTCTAGTAGGGCTAGCCCAACAATGTAGCAACCTATTACATTCAGGAGATATTAATAAGTTCAAAGACTTCAGCAAGGTTTTTCGTTCACCACTTCGCCAATAGAAAGAAACATCCAACAACTACTTTTAGCCTTTTTGCTGTCAAACATCGAGAGAATGAGGATTTGCGAACGTATATTCAAAGGTTTAATGCTTTGGCCCTCGAGTTACCCGCTGCCACAACTGATTTACTAATCAGTGCCTTTATTCAAGGGCTTACTACTGAGGACTTCTCAAATCATTGATCAAAAAGCCACCTGTCATGAATGAGGAATTACTGGCTCGCGTTGAAAAATATGTGAATTTGGAAGAGATACAAGCCTTTCTATCAAATAAGATGAAAGACAGGCCCCAAAAGCCCAAAAAACACCAGGCCTCCCGTCATGTCCCATTGAGGTGGGCCACCACCCCTACCCAAACTACTGGGGTAGTTCATCTCTTTCATTCCTTTGAAGATGAGTAAGACCCGAGCTTCGAAAATTTTCAATGATAGACGGCTCCTACGTAGACCCCGTGGAGTGAGCACGGACCACAAAGGCCAAAATCAGACAAGGATTGCGACTTTCACAAGGACTACATGCACATGACCAATTGTTACGTCTTAAACGCATACAAATCTCGTGTTATGAGATTAATGTTTTTAATACATTAACAAATCTCAAAATATTATGTTTTGATGATTAAAAAACTTGGTTAATTGTTACTAACAGTTTAAAGTGAAAAATTTGCAGATAATAAAATTTTCTGTCTAAGAAAATTATTGGAAGCAAGAACCGATAAGCCAAATATTGAAGAAAAATTTGAAGTGCTCGAAACTTCCAGAGTTCAGACGGTCCGAAGTCAAGTTCGAACCATCCGATGATTTTCCAAGATTTTTTTAATTCTTCGGATGTGAAGTTCGGAGGCCACGAAGTAGAAGTTTGGATGATCCGAAGGGTGTTCGAACGGTCCGAACTTATTTAAAATTTTATATTCCTTGGAGGCACGGTTTGGAGGGAACGAAGACACGGTTCGGACAATCCGAAGCCAGGATCGGACGGTCCGAAATACTTTACGGTGATTGAAAGATTTTGTCGGAATAAATTTTCCAGAATGAATTTAATGCAGCCGATCGAACGATCCAAAGATAGGTTTGAACGGTCCGAACAGTAAAAATAGCCGCACATTTGTGAATTTGAATCAGCGACGTTCGGAGGCTCCGAAGCCAGTTCGAACGGTTCGAACTCACCCGAGTTTGCAACTATAAATAGAGGCATTCCGAGGCCATTCCAAACCATCCAATTCACTCCTCATCTCTTGCAATCATTCTTCTCTCATTCAAGTATTCTATCAAAATTAATCCGATATATTCGTAAAAAATCGAGAGTTGTTTGTAAAAATCATTTGTGAGTTGGTTGTACGATTGTTGTAAAAACTCGAGTCTAAAGTCGAGTTTGTTGCGATATTGTTGAGGTTATCCTTGGAGCCCTTAAGGCCAAGTGTATCGAGTTGTAAAGCTATCACCGCGGTGATCGTGTTGTTGCACGACTATCCTTGGAGCCATCAAGGCCAAAATGCAGTTCTAGTGGATCCTTGGTTAATCGACCTTAACCAAGAAGGGGAGACGTAGACGATTTATCGTCGAACTTTCATAAACAACTCTTATCTCTTTACCGCTTTATTTATTTTATGCATTTATTTACCGCATTTATTTTGATTTCTTTATAGTTTTCTGCTTGCGTACTTGCATAATCGCTTTAAATTGTTAAAGTTGCCAATAGAACCTAAATTCCCCCATTAGGTTCTAACAAGTGGTATAAAAGCCACACTTTTGCAAATTTTTCAAAAGGTTCTAATAGCAAATCTAGCGAGTGGTTATGCTCAAGGGAAATCAACCAATCGTCTTTCTCTTTTCAATGGCATAAACTACGGCTATTGGAAAAACCGAATTCCCTATATATCCAATCCGTAGATTATGATCTTTGGAAAGTGATGGTGAAAGGTCCCTATACACCTATGAAAATAGTTGATGAGATTGAAGTTCCTAAAGTAATGGATGACTTTTCAAAAGAGGATATAAAATTAATTTCTCAAAATGCTAAAGCTATGAATATTTTGCATTATTCTTTAGATATGAACGAGTACAACCGGATCTCGATGTGCTCCTCAGCAAAAGAAATATGAGACAAATTGGAGATATACCACGAGGGAACCAATTAGGTCAAAGAAACTGTAACGCCCCAAATTTATCTTAATTGAGTTTAAATGAGATAATCGGAGATTACAGAGTTCAAGAGCCGACTTGTTTTTTATCAAGTATATTTTGAAAATTTTGGATTTTTCAGGGACTAAAACGCAAATATCAGTTTTATTAGATATTTATAAGGGATTTGACTTGGTATCCTCCATTCCCTCTTCCCCAACACGCCTAAGACTCCATTTAAGAACCAACGTGAGCTTCCAAGCTTCCAGATTTCTTCCCGAGCTCGATCCGTCCGTTAGAATTTATTTCTGAAGGCAGATTAACGATCACTGCAGCGAGAGCTTCGTTCTATCGTAAGTTTTTCTTCGATCAGCTAGACTTCTATTTTTGGATATTTTTAGAATCGATTGAGTTTCGGTTATGTGGTTCTTGACAGAGTTCAGATCGTTTATTCTCAGTCGGTTTTGAATTAGAGCGTCGTTCGGATTTGTTATGATTTTTGAAGTGAATTTCGGATATGAGGATTTGAGATTTGAATTGTTGAGTTGTGTTTGTTTTTTTTGAGATAGTTATTGAGTTTTTTGATCGACTTTCTGCTGTCTGCGATTTCGGTTTTAATCAGAATATAGCCGTTATGCCGCCGGTTTGAGTTTTGGGCTATAGTTTGGTTTGGTTTGAATTGAGCCGTTTTCAGTCGAGTTGGAATGTCGATATTGACCTTGAGCCTTTGTTATTTCTTTTACAGATTCATTTGAAGGTCGTGGGTTGCGAGATTTCAGAATTTGAATAGTTCAAGAGATTGGAAACGATATAGTATCGATTTTCTTATTATCGATAAAGGATATTAGAATGAATCTTAAATGAGGAATCGTTGTTGTTTCTAGGTTTTGGAGAATCGACGTATTGAGAAGAGGTATAAGAAGACTTAGACTTGAATGAAACGAATAACTCAAATCCGACTTGATTCGAGTGTTCCAGAGAAATCACATACTTGCATATTTATGTGAACTATTTGAGTTTTTGATTGAATGTATTAGGATTCATATGCATTCATATTGAGCCCAATGATTGTTTTCATTTTGAATTAGACGTTCTGGGGATTATAGTTGAGTGGCTTTGTAGGCGAATTACTACAATTGTAGATTGATCTCTCTATAATGCTCCGGAGTCTAGAGGATTGAAGTATACATCATCCATCTCGAAAGGAGAGTTCGGTGTGATCGTTGTGATACTTTATCCTTGGGATCCCAACTGAAGAAAGAAGAGACGAGATGCATTTTGATTATCAGAGTAGATAATCTAGAGATTTTGAAGTCATGCATTCATTTCACTTTCTTTTGATTATGTGAAAGTTGTTTTACATCAAGTACTTGAAGTTGTTATTTGATATAGCATGTTTGTCTCTTATATTGAGAATGTTATTCTCAGCGGATTATCCGGCTGTTGACTTGTCTTTGTATGTGTGCTTGACAACAGGTGGGGCAGAACCGAGTCAGAGATCGCATGGATAGTTGGGATGTGAAGCTAGAGTTAGGACTTGGTGTTTTAGAAGTCGAATATGTAATCGAACTTAGATTGGTTTCGTACTCGTTATGTTTTGTATTGAATAAGCTAGACTGAAGCATGTTCTACTAGTTTGAGTTTGTATAAATTTAGGCCTACCTTGTACTTTATGCATGTTTTATGAGTTGTATCATGTTGGAATTGAAGAATTGGATTGGGTTAGCTTGGAATTTGAACTGATGAAGTTTTTATTTTGCTGGTGCAACAAGGAACGGACCCTGTGCCACGTTTGTGCAACGGTCCGTGTCCCCTCGCCTTTGTTTAGTGTTGAAATTTTGCGAGTGCACGGACCCCGTGCCACCTCCGGGTGAGGGTCCGTGTAGCTGGACAGAAACTCTAGTTTTTAGTGTAATGATTAAGCACGGACCCGGACACAGAGGTGGTGCGGGGTCCGTGTGTGCTTTGATTAAATGCACGGGGTCCGGCATGCTCTTTCAAAAATAAAATCCTCTTCTTCTTTTATTGCTTTGGTCTTGGATCTTGTATGCTTATTTATTGTTTAATCCAAGATTAGATGTTTAGAACCGAGGTCTCACAGAAACAAAAATCGATCTTTTTCAACTCAAATATGAAACCTTTGAGATGGAAGCCAATAAAGACGTGGATATAATGTTTCGGAGGCTCACCCAAATTATCAACGAGCTAGCCCAACTTGGAGAACAATATCCATCCAAACAAGTTTGGAGGAGAGCTCTTCGCGCCCTATCCAATGAGTGAGATGCAAATATAACGGCTATCATTGAATCCAACAAAGGCGACACCGCTTGCTATGATCTTGATCAACTCCATGGGACCCTAAAGACCCAAGAGTTAGAAGTGTATACAAGGAAGGAAGTAAAGAAGAAGGATGAGAATATTAAGGCAAAGGGGATTGTCTTATCCAGCCAAGTCAAGAAGAAGATGATGATGACATGGCGCTCTTCGCAAGGAAATTCAAAATATTTATGCGAGGAAAAAAATTCAAAAATGAAAAGAAGCCGGAGAAGGAAGTGACATGTTACAATTGTCAACAACAAGAATACTATGCAAATGAATGCTCTCTTGATAAGAAATTTGACAAAGGCAAAAAAAAAATCCCTCATAGCTACCTGGAGCAACAGTGATGATGATGAGGAGAAAACCAACATCTGCCTCATGGCTAGAGACAATGACATCGTATCCGACGACGATGATGAGGTACCTTCATACGATGAACTAATACATGCCTATAAACTTATGTTTGACATGACTAAATCACTTAGAAAAAAAAATAAAAATCTTAAAAATGAATTAGAATCTAAGGAGCATGAAAACCTAAGATTAAAGGATGATATAGCTCACTTAGAAAAATCATTTGATAAATTCAATGTTAGTAGTAATAAATTGAACAATTTACTAAGCATGCAGAAATGTAGCTTTGATAAAGGTGGAATAGGGTATGGTAAGAAATCTATAGACTTTACTATCTTTATTGCTAAAGCTCAAATGAGATCACCCCCTACATGCTCTTACTGCTGCAAAATTGGTCATGTCAGACATAAATATAGATCTTTAAAATATCAATATGACAAAAAAAGCTATATGAAATGGAGGCCTAAGAGTACTTAACAACTCATGAGTTGGTATTATGAGAACATGATCTAAGGGAGTTCTTCATAGACCGGTTTAAACTGTCTTGACTTGCGATTGGTCTCCCTAATGAACACTGCTCTGTCTAAGGAAATAGGTTTTTAAAGAGGTCTTAGCCCTACCTACTAATGAGAGCACTCTTTGAAAGTGTCGATGATGTTGCTATGAGAGACTGAACTCTTAGAAATCTATTTTATATTTCTCTTTTCTAACAACTGTGGACCCAAAAGAACTAAAGGGTACTAAAATCAATTTTTGCAGGTAAATAGGAAAACTGTTCTTCATAGTATATGGTATCTAGACAGTGGATGTTCTATACATATGATGGGGAACAGAGAGCTAGTCCAATCATTCACCAGAGATCGGAAGTTCCGAACTGGGTTAGGTAGTTTCGATCTCTGCATGCTCGACACGTTTTCGATCACCAGAGATCGGAAGTTCCGATCCCATCTTTGGTGGTTCCGAACTCTCCATGCAATACACATGTCCAATTTCATTGCTTTGTCATCGGGCCATGTCATCGGAAGCTCCGATCTGTCACTTCGGATGGTCCAAACTGTGCTATGTGTCAGTTCACCTCGTGACTACTCATGGACAACTTGGCTTACAGGGTTCGGACGTTTCGATCTTGAGTTTGGACGTTTCTAACTGCACCATTGTTTCCAAAGTTGACCATGTTAAATTTGTTGCTTCCGAACTGCTCGGTAGTTTCGAAGTCTAGCTTTCCTATTTTAGTCTCATTAAATCCCTTGATCATGTACTCAGTAACCCTTAATCATGTTTAACATGCATTATCTTAAAACAAGATACTGGTTATTACATTTTATCACCCCAAAATAAAGTAGATGATTTCTATGCATGATTATGATGTTACACACGTCCAAAACATGTTTTAAGATTTTGATTATGTATATTTTATTACATATGTAAGAGATCCATTAAAATGCTAATTCCATTGCATCGATTTCTTACAAGGTCAATTGTTCCTTATTTATTTTTCTTCCACTAATAATTACAATTTCTTATTATGATGCACATAGGGAAAGCACGTGCAAAGATTCATTGACGGATTTGGATTCGCGTTAGCACATACCCCTGATTCGCAACCATTAAGAACACAGTACCCATTGCACACTTGATCCTGCCCTTCATTTTTATAGCTACAAGGACCAATGTAATATGTAGCCAAACGGCAAGATCCTTGTATATGTATGTGATTATTACCTACAAAAAAAGGAAGGATGCAAGTAGATGTTAGAAAAAGAACAAGATTTAATCCAATCTAATATAAGAAAATCATAATAATATTTTGTAAAGATTTATATAAAGACGAAAAAATACATACTTGTGAAAAATATAACCATAAATAAGAGAATTAGCTGCATAGCCCAAAAGTTTGTCATTTTCATTTTCGATCTTGTTACCCCGAGAAAATATTTTAACCCGAGCTCGTTTATAATTGGTCTACCCGATATGGCCCAACATGTCAAGGTCCAACCCAGTTTGGACTATGTTGGACTTTGACCAAGGCTGGTCATTGTGGGTCAATCTAGGCTGTTTCTAATGGGCCGCAAGTATTCTTTTCGAGTTCAAGTAGGACTCTAATATATATGAGATAAGCCTGGATCTTTTCAAATATTCACGAGATAGAGATAAGCTTACAAAGGGATCAATGGATGAAGAGTCCTAGTCCAAGGCATGTTATAATTCGACTAGGTAACTTACTATTTTTCCCCTATAAGGTTCTCCAAAATTGAAAAAACAAAAAAGATCACCATCTCTTATCTTCCTCCCACCTCTCTGCTTGTACCAGTCTCCATCTCCACCACTCCGTTCATCTCTTCCATGAATCCAGATATCTCATCAAGGATTTGAGATACAATAATTTCTCGGCCTTCTCGAATTTACAATTATTGTAGCTCGGCCCTCGCAATTTCTGTCATCTTCACGGCTTCTTTGAGTATCACAGCTTGAAGAAGCACTTACTTCTCGGTAGGACATCTTGGCCTTATTCTCGGAGCAGCGTCTCTGTTCCTTGCATCATCACCTAGGCTATCGTAACGTAAATCCATCAAGTCGTGATGCACGCTGCCGCTACCATTCCAAAAAATATGGCGGTGATTGATTTATGATGACTTTTTTGGGGGTCAATGACAAAGAAAGTACCACACTTATTTAATTGGGTAAGTTTAATCAGAACAGTCCGATATGGCAAATTCTCTCACGTGGACAGGCATGTAACTGTATTAACCCAAGTCCATGAACCGCCCGAGCCCTACCAAGCGTGTCGGGTATTTTAGGCCCAAAATCATTATACATGATACTGGTCATGCTGAATTTCGTGAGTTCGGGATTTTATTATTTATCCCTCAACTCAAGATATTTTGATAATTTGGCATGCCTTCAAATAATTATTTCTTCAGTTTCTTTCTGCCCCGATTTTGTGTTTTGGTGCATAAATCAGTGTATGTATCCAAACATGGTGTATGTATCCAAATACCATGCACTGAAGTTATATGCTTAATTGACCCAATATTATATTGTGCGTTTATTGCCTTGTATTTTTGTTTGGGTATTTTTTTTTACAGATATCGGGCATGCAATCTCGCAATAAGGCCCAATTATATCATATCGGGCATGCAATCTCGCAGCAAGGCCCAATTATATCATATCGGACATGAAATCTCGTAGTAAGGCCCAATTATATCATATCAGGCATGCAATCTCGCTGTAAGACCCAAGTCTATCACATCGGGCATGCAATCTAGCAATAAGGCCCAATTTATGGTTTAACACTTTTAAAAGTCCGGGCAGGTCTGGCATCAAAAGCCCACATCAGTGGCATCAAAAACCCACATCAGTGGTATACAAAAGCCCAGGCAGGTCTGGCACTCAAGGACCACATCAGTGGAACTCAAAAGCCCGGGAAGGTCTGGCACTCAAGGACCACATCAGTGGAACTCAAAATCCCAGACAGGTCTGGCACTCAAGGACCACATCAGTGGAACTCAAAAGCCTAGGCAAGTCTTGCACTCAAGGACCACATAAGTGGAAATCAAAAGCCCAGGCAGGTCTGGCAGACAAGGACCACATAAGTGGTAACACAAAGCTCAGGCAGGTCTGATACTCAAAGCCCACGTCAGTGGCCCACATCAGTGGTATTCAAAGCCCAGGCAGGTCTGGCACTCAAAGCCCACGTCAATGGCCCACATCAGTGGTATTCAAAGCCCAGACAGGTCTGGCACTCAAAGTCCACTTCAGTGGACCACGTCAATGGTATTCGAAGCCCAGGCAGGTCTGGCACTCAGTTTCATCAGATTGTCGTCTATGGCTCTTTGTTCGAGCTCGGTTCTAATCAGACCTTTATCTAGACCATTCGCCCAAAGGAAGCACATGTAGTTCGGGGTCAGGTCTACATTATTGGTCTAAATTCATTCTTCTTTTAGACCAGTTAGGGAGGTACTATTGTTACCCCGAGAAAATATTTCAACCTGAGCCCGTTTATAATTGGTCTACCCGATATGGCCCAACATGTCAAGGTCCAGCCCAGTTTGGACTATGTTGGACTTTGACCAGGGCTGGTTATTGTGGGTCGATCTAGGCTATTTTTAATGGGCCGCAAGTATTTTTTTCGAGTTCAAGTAGTACTCTGATATATATGAGATAAGCCTGGATCTTTTCAAATATTCACGAGATAGAGATAAGCTTACAAAGGGACCAATGGATGAAGAGTCCTAGTCCAGGACATGTTATAATTCGATTAGGTAACTTACTATTTTTCCCCTATAAATACAGGTATTGTTATGGTTGTGATTATTCATTATTAACTACTCATTATTCATCACACATTCACTCTCACTTTTACATTCACGCACTCATATCTCTCAGTTTTCGCATTAATCATACCTCTGCCTTCAAGACACTGACTTAGGCATCGGAGGGGTCACGCCGAAAACACCTTCGGCGCCCTTTGACCTAGCTGTTGCATGCGCAGATTTCATTGATACCCGACCTGACTTGTTTCATAGAAGATTTGGAGGATCCATTCTACCAAACCGAACCCGAGGTAAAATTTCGACATCATCAGATCTCTTGGAGACTTTTTGTGTTTAAAGATTGGTTGCACGATGTTGAATTGTATGGTGCAAGTGTGACTATATATATATATATATATATATATATATATATATATATATATATATATTATAGCATTCGATGGTTTAAATTGGTAATTACAATTTTCTTTTATTTAAAAATGAAGAGTGAAATTATATTTTGGTCTAAATTTGTAAGTACAATTTTCTTTTATTTTAAAATGAAGATTGAAATTATATTTTAATATTAATGAAATATTTCATGATTTACAACATAATTGGTAGGGGTGATCACGGTGCGGTTTGAGCGGTATTTTCATAAAATTCAACCGAATTGTTATGCACGATTTGGTTTCAAAGATAGTTTCTAATTGCGATTTTTCATGTAAATGTGTCGTTTGGGACAGTTTCGGGCGGTTTAGCGGTTTTTTACTAAAGAAGAAGGATCGTCAAGTAGACAAAAAAATACATAATATATGAATACAATAACACCAAAAAAAATATAAATTGACATAAAAATATTTAATGAACTTAGAATATATTTTTGCTCATTATGGAATGAAAGCATAAAGATTGTTTTTCAAATAAAGAAATATAATAAAAAATTCTAAATCATTAAAAATTAAATGACATAAAACAATATTCAAGTTTTTAATCATGGATCTCATAACTCAGATTAAATGCTCCATCGAAAATTGCTTTCGAGTTTCAAGGTATAATACATGCAAATAAATAAAGAAATTCTCAAAGAAAATGTATAAAAATCTACTCATATTTTGTTAACGTGCAATATTAAAAAAAAATTATAAGAAAGGAAAAACAAAATTTTTTTGAAAAACAAAATTGTAGAGAAATTTTTTTATGATAATATAGTCTCTTTTTCTATACATAATTTTCGAATTTTTATCATTATTATGGTATTATAATTAGAATAGATATAGACATAGTAATGTTTAATTTGAATCACTCTATTGAATATTAAACAAATTATATAAATGATATCCATGATCATATTAATATATCATAAATAATTTTAAACTATTTATTTATTTATTTATTTATGTGGTGCAGCCGGTGCAGTTTTTCTCTAAATTTGCCACCGCATCATATTATGCGGTTTGTTTGTTTGTTTGTTTTTTTTAACTGCAAATTTGGTCAAAAAATTAAACAAAGCGATATGGTACAGTTCAATTCAATCGGTTTGGGCGGTTTTTATTAAATTTAATCAGCCCTAATAATTCGTAGTTGATTCTTACAAAATTTCTTTTGTATGAAAGTGGTTTATAAATTAAATATACAATTAAGTGGTCTATCTTAGGTATAAAAGTGGATAGTGTAATTATATTTTAAATTTAATGGGATATTTTATGATTTTACAACCTAAATTATAGTGGATTCTTATCAAATTTTATTTATATATGCTATCTAAGAAATCTTAGTGTAATAAATTATATATATTGGCCAAATTAGATATACATTATACAAATTAGATATTTTTGAGTTATAAATAAAATAAATGTGTTGTAATCTTATGTAAATCTTATAAATAAATAATAATATCTTATTATATTATACTAGTATTTCACCCGTGCGATACACGAATTATATCTTGTGTATAATATAAATAAATTGGATCAAATAAAAATATTGACTATAAAATTAAAATGTAAATAAATTTAATTTTACAATGAGTAATAAAAATAATAGTATTAATGTCACGCCCCGTGTCCAAGACGTGTCACCGGCGTTGTTTCAAATTTATAAAAATTATAAAACAACAAGCCTCTGTAGCACAGTCTAATACCAACCAGTCTTTTATTCATAAATAAGCCGAAAATAACTTGTCTTATATTCCAACAAAAATAAACACACTTGATATCAAAATTACTAACGAAACTTGCGGAAGCGTCCAACACATTAAGATAAAATCAGAAAACTAAAATGATAATTTTCAGAATAACCAACGAACTAAACACGGCCTTCTCTTTACCAACCCCAAAACATATCCTGCTCCTTGTCGTCTAAGTCTTCTTCAACATCTGGGAGGAAAAAGTAAGGGGGATGAGTGTTTTGGGAAACACTCAGCGAGTGGGGGTCGATCGATCATGTGCATATATATTCATAAAAGGATTTAAACAGATTCAGATCATTTCATAGCATAGCATGTAATTGTTCATAACATAATTATCATTCAAAAACACTGCAAATCTTCTCATTACTTGTGCCTAACTAATCAGTCATCTATATGTAATCCCTCTAAGGGGTGAGGTCATAGAACGGTTATTTTTACCCACCGCATCAGGGCCATAACATACATTGTTCGGAAATTTCTTTTCCACTCATAATGTGAATCTTAGCAGTGTCTCAAATAGTTTTAGCTTCATACATGTAAATCGGAATTCATAGCAAGTGTTTAAACAAATTATGACGATCGAAACTTTAAAGCATACATAATAGTTTTAAAACAAGCCCACTTACCGAATTGTTCTTGAATCAAACTAACAGTCAAAGCTTGGGAAGCAAAACTAAAAAATTCAGCCTACTGAATTTTCGAATTCGAGGCAGCCTTCTAGGATAGATTCCTTAAGCATTTTACTCCTCAAATCCTTGACCCTATCCTTCGAATTAAGGGAGAAACAATGGCAGAGTTATTAACCTATATGATAACTAAATTATCAAGGAAGTAGGCAGAGGAAGTAGGAAAACTTTTTGACCCAAAGTGACTCACACGAGCAACAAAACCAGCAGCACGACACCTAGATAGCTTTGAAAAATTCAGCAGCCTTGAGGGAGGATTTCTGTTGTGAAATTCTGAGTATTCTGAGTGAGTAGATGCAGAATGTGATTAAGAGGGTTAAGGGTCTGATTCTTGCACTTAATAAGAGGCTAAACTTCAGCCTTGATTTATTTTTTTCCAAAGTTTTGATCTGAATTCCATGTATCAGCCATTATCTTGGTATGGTAAGATTGCAGCTTCCAAGTAGGGGATATTTCTATATGGGTGTAGGCTTGGAAGCCAAGTTTCGGGTCTTCACATCCTTCCCTCCTTATAAAAAGTTTCGTCCTCGAGACTTGAGTTAACTTAATCCTAGAAAAGATAGGGATACTTCTCCTGTATCTTCTCTTTTGGTTCCCATGTAGCTTCTCTTTCTGTGTGATTTGACCATTGCACTTTGACATAAGGAATGGTCCTTCGCCTAAGGACTTGGTCCATGGTATCCACTATTCGGATAGGAACTTCCTCATACTTTAGTTTCTCAGTCAAGTTCCCATCAATCAAGAGTGGTTCAACTTCAAGGACATGGTTCGGATCTGGAATAAACTTCCTCAGTTGCGAGACATGGAACACATCATGTATCCTTGACATACTTGGTGGCAATGCTAGTCTATAAGCAAGCATACCCACCTTCTCCAAAATCTCAAAAGGCCCAACGTATCGAGGGTTCAGTTTTCCATCTTTGATGAATCGGACGACTCCTTTCATTGGTGATACTTTTACATATGCCTTCTCACCAATTGTGAGTTCCAGGGGTCTCCTTTTCATGTCAGCCCAACTCTTCTGTCGATCTTGTGCGGCTTTGAGTCTTTCCTTGATAACCACAACTTTCTCTACTATTGTTTGGACAAGTTCTGGTCCCGTGATAGACTTCTCTCCCACTTCATCCCAATATAGTGGTGATCGACATTTTCTCCCATACAGTGCCTCGTATGGTGCCATTCCAATACTGTTGTGATAGTTGTTATTGTAGGCGAACTCAATTAAGGGTAAGTGTTCGGTCCAATTATTGCTGAAGTCTAGAGCACAAGCCCTTAACATATCCTCCAGAGTTTGAATTGTTATCTCGGTTTTTCCATCCGTTTGAGGGTGGTAGGCCGTACTGAGGGTGATCTTGGTTCCCATAGCCTCTTGGAAGCTTTTCCAAAAACGGGACACAAACCTCGGGTCTCTGTCTGATAAGATGCTTGCTGGAACTCCATGAAGTCTGACTATATTGTCCATGTACAACATAGACAACTTGTCCAAGTTTTAATTCATACGGACTGGTAGAAAGTGACCAGAATTTGTGAGTCTATCGACAATTACCCAAATCCCGTCATGACTTTGCTTTGATTTTGGCAGCCCTACTACAAAGTCCATAGAGATGTGTTCCCATTTCCATTCGGAAATTTCCAGGGGTTGAAGTAATCCTCCAGGTCTTTGGTGTTCTACTTTGACCTTTTGGCATACTTGACATCTAGAGACGAATTCGGCCACATCTCTTTTCATTTCATTCCACCAGAAGTGCTTCTTCAAATCTCTATACATCTTTGTACTACCAGGGTGGATCAAAAACTTTGATTTATGTGCTTCATACATCACTTCTTGACGAATATTATCAATGTCTGGTACACACAATCGTCCTTTCATCCACAAGACTCCTTACTTATCTGACTGAAGATCATTCGACTTCCCTTCCTTGACTTGTTCTTTGAGTTTTGTCAAAAAAGGATCTCGATCTTGGTTTAATTTGACTGTTTCTCTAAGACATGGTTGGATCGAGACTGACGCCAAGATCATTTTACTCATATCCTTTCGACTTAAAGCATCAGCCACTTTATTTGCCTTACCCGGATGGTAGCTAATGGTCAAGTCGTAATCCTTCAATAGTTCTATCCATCTCCTCTGCCTCATGTTTAACTCTTTCTGAGTGAACAAATACTTGAGGCTTTGATGGTCAGTCAAAATCTCGCACTTGGAACCGTAGAGGTAGTGTCTCCAAATTTTTAGTGAGAACACTACGACAGCCAATTCGAGGTCATGAGTTGGGTAGTTCTGCTCATATGGTTTTAACTGCCCTTGAAGCATAAGCAATTACTCTTCCATCTTGCATGAGCACACACCCTAAACCTCCTTTAGATGCGTCACTATAAATGGCGAAGTCTTTGCCTTCTTCCGGTAGTATCAACACTGGGGTAGACGCAAGTATCTTTTTCACAGTCTCGAAACTTTTCTCACAATAATCATTCCAGTTAAACTTAGAATTCTTTTGTGTGAGTTTGGTGAGAGTTATAGCTATAGAGGAGAATCCCTCAACAAAATTTCGGTAATAACCTGCTAAACCCAAAAATATTCGAATCTCGGTCACTGTCTTTGGTCTGGGCCAGTCGGAGATTTGTTCCACTTTCTTGGGATCCATAGACACGCCGGTCTCTGAGATGATATGGCCCAAGAACGTGACACTTTTGAGCTAGAATTAACATTTCTTGAATTTTGTGTACAAATCTCTTTCTCTAAGTGTCTGCAGGGTGAGACAGAGATGTTTCTTGTGGTCTTCCTCACTTGGTGAATACACAAGGATGTCATCGATAAACACAACCACAAATTTATCAAGAAAGGTTTTGAACACTCTATTCATGAGGTCCATAAATGTCGCTGGAGCATTTGTCAATCCGAAGGGCATTACTGTGAACTCATAGCGTCCATACCTTGTTCTGGACGCTGTCTTTGAGACGTCTTCAGCTTTGACCTTCAGCTGCTGGTACCCTGATCGAAGGTCAAGCTTGGAGAAAACTGTGGCTCCTTTGAGTTGATCGAAAAGATCATCGATTCTTGGAAGGGGGTATTTGTTCTTGATTGTGATCTTGTTCAGCTCTCTTTAGTCAATACACAATCTCATACTCCCGTCTTTCTTCTTTACAAACAAGACAGGAGCTCCCCACGGAGAAGCACTTGGTCTGATTTGTTTCGTATCCAACAACTCTTGGAGTTTGTTGCGTAATTTTATGCCCGCAAGTGCACGGTGTCAAGTTTTAATATAGAAAATGAGTCCAAGTCGATCCCACAGAGAATGAATAAAATGATATTATATTAAATATTTTAAACTAATCAAATCTTAATCCTATGTAGAGCTACGAGAATGATTTGAGTTATATCAAACTAAAATTTGCAATAAATAAAATTAATTAACGACGAGTTCGCAAGACGAAAATTCAATGAGTGACTAATTCTAGAGGTTCGACATCACTTAACCATCCACCAAGTTAATTCATAAAGAAATCTATATCATAAATTCTTCTAGTTTATTAGCCAAGAATTCCTATTATTTTCTACTACCTCTCTCGAGTGTCGAGCAGAAATTCGTATTCAATAGCAAACTCAATATCTCTATCAAAGTTCAATTATTAAATCCGGTAAATAACACAAGAATTCTTCTATGACTTCTATGTATTTATATGCCTCTCGAACAATATAAACACCAAAGATGTATTTTCCTATGTCGTATTCAAAATCTCCTCTCTCGAGTGATAGATTCTAAATAAAATATCATTCAATCTATGACCAGTAAATTGAACGCAATCAATTCAGGAAAACACAAATAAACCGAATGAATAATTCTAATATATCAATCAAAATATCAAAAACATGGTTTCAAGTCAAGCTACGTCGTCCCTCTAAAAAAAAGAATTAGTTCATAATGAAAATAAAAATAAAACAAAGCATGTTCTTGAACATCATTAAAAAATTAGGATAAAGAATGAAATAAAAACGAAGGTAGATGATGCTTCTCCGTCTCCGGTAGTCGCTTTGTCCGTCTTCGTGCCAAGAATGCTTCTTCTCCCTTTTTCTTGGTCTCTAGCCGTCTCTAACCTTCAAAAACTAATGAAAACCCTCGATTCTCCTCTGATATATGCCAAAGAGTCTTTTTAAAGTTAGAGACTAAAAGTTTCCGAAAATAAGACACGTCAGGCACGGGTGCGCCACCCTCGGGCGCAGGTGCGCTGCGTTTTTGGGTTCCAGGGCGCGGGTGCGCTGTCCTAGGGTGCAGGGATGCTGATCGCCAATAATTTTCTCAAAATAAAAGCTACAGGGCGCGGGTGCACCGGTTCCAGGCGCGGGTGCGCTACAGCGCATCCAACTCGCGCAACATTCTTGCAAAAATCATAACTTGAGTTCTAGCCGTCAGATTGAGCTGAAATTTTGACAGCAACTTTAAAACATCCCAAATTTATTGTGAATGGTATAGATTGGATTTGGATGTATCTACTAGCTCCATTAATTTTGTAAACTTGCAGCTCCATAATTACTTTGTCCGTTTCTTCTCATTACTTTTCCTCCAATCCTTGCATCTCACAAAAACAACAACAAATACACATAAAATCTACTCGATACATCACAAAATCCAAGTCAAATAATATGCAAATTAAGTGCATAAAATGCACTTATCAAATCCCCCCAAACTTAGACTTTTGCTAGTCCCGAGCAAAACAATAATGAGCAATATAGTCGACCTCCGAATTTATACATTCCGAGATTCAATGCACATGTCGGCTAATTTTCTCAAGAGTTCTCGTGTGTGTGATTTTCCAATCTCCTCTACCTACCTAACTTTCGGTAAAATCATGCAATCTGTAAGCTTCATAAAATCATTAACTCCGCCCTCAAGTTTCCAAATACTCTCAACCAAGTTCAACTTTTACTCACATAGATCAACAGGACTTTTTCGGTTAACATTAGTCTCAAGTATAATCGGCAGGAGATAAGCATCCATATGTATATCAATGTAAACAAGGACTCAGAATTCAAAGCAAAGGGAATTGAATATTTTCAATTTGTGCAGGATTATGAGTAGCTAAAATTTTTTTTATTTGCATTGCCAGACATTAGTCTTGACTTTCTTCTACTCCATACATCCCCATTTTTATGCCTTGTATTTGGACTAAAATTTCAATCCATTTTTTTTTTCAAGGCATCCCCTCACCTTACTTTCTCCACCATTACTTTTCTTTGAACTTTTTAGCTACTCAATTTGTTTTGGATTTTTCATGAATATAGAATGGCTAAAAAAAGCTCAATAGATTCGAAAAAAAAACGCCTAAATCACTTCGGTGTTCATAAAAATCTATCTCAGTTTCAAGCAAAAATCACAAGAGTTAAGAATCAATTCCTCTAATCCACATCACAAATCCACATAATTTTTCTCTAAATGTTAGGAGTATCGAAAATCATGGCATTCGTGCATAAATGTGAGAACTCAAGATTAAATATAGCTAACATGAACTTTTTTAGCGAAAAAAAATTTATTTCCATCATAGGCCAACACAATTACAACATCATGCCTTCAACTCCAACTAACTCACAAAAAATTTTAGATTTTCACAATTTTTAAACATCCCCCCAAACTTAAATTGTGCATTGTCCTCAATGTATAGTATTCATTAAAAACAAGGGACACATACCTTAGGCACCAAGCATCAATACTCGGCACCATCTTGATCAATCAAAGCTCTGCTTTAGGGGTGGCTCCTAAACTCTTTCAGCTCCATAATTTTTCACCTACACAATTCAAAATCATTATTAATGTCTAGTTTCCTCATGATAAAAATAAAAACAAAAACAACTAAAAGAAAATAAAAAAAAACACATAAAAACTAACTTGGGTTGCCTCCCAAGAAGCGCTTAGTTTATAAGTCCATAGCCCGACTGTATTCCAATTCTAGCCCGGTTCCGCTTTGTTGAGGGTCTTCCCTTTCGCTTTCACCCTCCAAATATATTCAACAACCTTTTTAAACTTTGATTTCTTCTTCGTTTTCTTCTACTTCTTTGGCACCTTTGGATCATTCTTCTTTGAATCTACCTCATGAAAAAGTTTGGGATGACCATCCAGCTTCACAACTCGCTCAATCATGCATAATTCCTCGATGGGTGGATTACTTGATTTCTTGAATATGTTAAAAATAACTCTTTTGCCGTCCACACCCATCGACAACTCACCATTCTTCACCTAAATCTTGGCATCAGCAGTGGCCAAGAAAGGTCTCCCCAATATCAATGGCATATTTGCATCCTCCTCCATATCTAGCACAACAA
The DNA here is from genome assembly GCF_033568475.1 of Henckelia pumila. Lineage (NCBI taxonomy): Eukaryota > Viridiplantae > Streptophyta > Magnoliopsida > Lamiales > Gesneriaceae > Henckelia > Henckelia pumila. The sequence goes on along the minus strand of NC_133123.1, from coordinate 17,345,391 downwards.
AATCCACCGGAAAAATAAATTTATCTATTTTTACCAAAACATCTTCAATGATTCCAAGCGGATATGTGATAGATCTATCATCTAGCTGCAATGCGATCATTGTGGGCTTCACCTCGCCAAGTCCTAAGCTCATGAAAACAGACAAAGGCATCAGGTTAATGCTAGCTCCTAGATCGCAAAGTGCACTATTAAAATAAGAAGAACCAATAGTGCAAGAAATAGTAAAACTCCAAGGATCCTTCAGCTGTTGTGGCATCTTTTTTTGGAGCACAGCACTACATTCTTCAGTTAAGCTCACCACCTCATTCTCTTGCAGCCTCCTTTTCTTGGACATCACCTCTTTAATAAACTTCGCATAATTTGGCATTTGTGCCAAAGAATCAGCAAAAGGGATGTTGATATGTATCTTCTTGAAAATCTCCAAGAATTTTGAGAACTGCTCGTCTACTGCCTTCTTCTTGAACCTTTGGGGGTACGGAAGAGGAGGTTTGTACATCGGTTTCTGCTCAGGTTCAGACTCTTTCTCCTCAACCTTCTTCTCGTCAACTGCAACTTTTTCAGACGTCTTGCTCTCAGATTTGCCCTCTTCTTTATCCACCTGCTTCCCACTCCTCAACGTGTGTAAGGCCCAGGATTATTGGATTAAAATTAAACAATATCAGATTAAATTAAATAATCCTTGGCCTTACAACGTGATAGAATTACACTGCTCCTTGGGATTCACCTCAGTATTACTTGGGAATTGGCCTTTGTTATTATCTTTCAGTGCGTTCGCCAGCTTCCCAATGCTAGTCTCCATGGACAGCACCCATGTTGGTCACATGCGTCTCTAAGCTGTCAAGGCGAGTCTCAGTCCTCGCCATCCTCTTGCTCGATTCCTGCACAAAAGCATTAACAACATCCTCCAAAGGAGGCTTACCCTCACCCTTATTTGTATTGTATCCCGGAGGAGGATTCAACACATTATTATTATTATTTGCATATGAAAAATTCTCATGATTACGCAAACTAGGATGATATTGATTGGGTACAGGATTACCTCGATAGTTGCTGTAATTTCTGTTGTTCACATATTGAGCTTGCTCCACACTCTCAAATCCATCAGCAAAATTTACGGCAGTCACCAGCGATGCTGTCTTAGTAGAACTTTGATTCCCTTTTGTCAGTGCAGCCAACTGTAGGGGTGGCAAATTTTATATAAATCCCGACCCGTCCCGATTCCCAACCCCATCCCGTCCCAAAATTTTCCCGACCCGAGTGGTCGGGATTTTTCCCGACCCGATTAATTTCGGGATCGGGATTGGGATAGGCCACTCTTCCCGACGGGATTCCCGACCCGACCCGAATATAAAAATAATATTTTTTTAATAATACTTTTTAATTAAAAAAATAATTTTTTTAAAAAAATTTATGTTTTAATATTAATTTTTTATAATTATATACCATATAATTTTTTTATATTTATCTTTTTTAATAATTAACATTGAGTTATAAATTTTTATTTTGTTTTTTTATTATTATGAATAATTATATGTTTTTTTTATTAATTAAGTAGTTGTTTTAGTTTATTTGTAATGTAATAAAAAAAAGTTTTAGTTTTTTAATGGTTATATATAAAGAAATTTTAATTTATTCGAAATGTATTAAAAATTGTTTGATTTTTTTCATAATTTTTTTTTAAAAATATTTTCATAGAATTTTTTTTTTTAAAAAATATTATTCGGGATTACCCTCTCCCGATCCGACGGGATCCCGAACATTCGGGTCCCAACACTTCTCGGGTGCGGGATCGGGAGAAAAAAAATATCTCAATTCCTATCGGGACGAGAATCGGGTAAGGGGGTTACGGGAAGGGTCCCGACCCGATTACCCGATTACCGACCCGATTCCACCCCTAGCCAACTATGTAGAAATAGTAGCCATCTGAGCAGTCAAAACAGTGAATGCATCAACCTCATGAATTCCAGCACGCTTCCTTATTACAGATCTCTCACTCGGCCACTGATAACTGTTAACAGTCATTTGCTCAATCATCTCATAAGCATGTTCAGGAAATTTACAAAATATTGAACCTCCAGCTGCAGCATCCACAGAAATCCTCGTTGGGCCATTCAAACCATTGTAGAATAACTCAATTTGTTCCCAATCCGGAAAATTATGGTTTGGACACTTCCTAAGAAACTCCTTGTACCGCTCCCAAGCTTCATAAAGCTGCTCAAAATCTTGCTGTTTGAAAGTAGTGATCTCAATTTTCAGCTGGCAGACTTGGCAGGCGGAAAATACTTAGCCAGAAATTTGGAAGCCATATCATCCCATGTAGTGATACTCCCAAGAGGTAGTGATTGCAACCAACTACGAGCATTGTCCCTAAGAGAGAACGGGAACAATCGTAGTTTGATGGTGTCCTCAGTAATACCATGAATCTTTACTGTGTCAGAAATCTCCAGAAAAGTACGCAGGTGCAAATTTGGATCTTCAGTAGCTGCACCCCTAAACTGATTTTGCTGCACCATATTAATCAGAGCTGGCTTCAACTCAAAATTATTTGCTGTGATATTCTGCCTAGCTATCCCAGAATAATGAGTATTGATCACCGGTCGAAAGTGATCTCTGATCGGCACCGGGGCATTATTGACAACTCTTTCTCTTTCTCTTTCTTCAGCCATTTGTTGCAACTCTTCTCTTCTAGCTTTTCTCAAAGCTTTAGAAGTTTTCTCGATTTTCGGATCAAAGAGCAGTGAGTCGTAACTTTGGCTTTTTCGCATAAACTGCATAGACAGGAAAGATTTAAAATTAGAACCAACAAAATAAAATAAAATGCTCTAAATCAAAAGTAAGACCAATTAGCACAATTTAATATAAATCAAATAAAATTCATTCCCCGGCAGCGGCGCCAAAAACTTGTTGCGTAATTTTGTGCCCGCAAGTGCACGGTGTCAAGTTTTAATATAGAAAATGAGTCCAAGTCGATCCCACAGAGAATGAATAAAATGATATTATATTAAATATTTGCAACTAATCAAATCTTAATCCTATGTAGAGCTATGAGAATGATTTGAGTTATATCAAACTAAAATTTTCAATAAATAAAATTAATTAACGATGAGTTCGCAAGACGAAAATTCAATGAGAGACAAATTCTAGAGGTTCGACATCACTTAACCATCCACCAAGTTAATTCATAAAGAAATCTATATCATAAATTCTTCTAGTTTATTAGCCAAGAATTCCTATTATTTTCTACTACCTCTCTCGAGTGTCGAGCAGAAATTCGTATTCAATAGCAAACTCAATATCTCTATCAAAGTTCAATTATTAAATCCGGTAAATAGCACAAGAATTCTTCTATGACTTCTATGAAGTTATATGCCTCTCGAACAATATAAACACCAAAGATGTATTTTTCTATGTCGTATTCAAAATCTCCTCTCTCGAGTGATAGATTCTAAATAAAATATCATTCAATCTATGGCTAGTAAAGTGAACGCAATCAATTCAGGAAAACACAAATAAACCGAATGAATAATTCTAATATATCAATCAAAATATCAAAAACATAGTTTCAAGTCAAGCTACGTCGTCCCTCTAGACAAAGGAATTAGTTCATAATGAAAATAAAAATCAAACAAAGCATGTTCTTGAACATCATTCAAAAATTAGGAGAAAGAATGAAATAAAAACGAAGGTAGATGATGCTTCTCCGTCTCCGGTAGTCGCTTTGTCCGTCTTCGTGCCAAGAATGCTTCTTCTCCCTTTTCCTTGGTCTCTAGCCGTCTCTAGACTTCAAAAACTGATGAAAACCCTTGATTCTCCTCTGATATATGCCAAAGAGTCCTTTTAAAGTTTGAGACTAAAAGTTTCCGAAAATAAGACACGTCAGGCGCGGGTGCGCCACCCTCAGGCGCAGGTGCACCGCGTTTTTGGGTTCCAGGGTGCGGGTGCGCTATCCTATGGTGCAGGGGCGATGATCGCCAATAATTTTCTCAAAATAAAAGCTACAGGGCGCGGGTGCGCTACAGCGCATCCAACTTGCGCAACATTCTTGCAAAAATCATAACTTGAGTTCTAGCCGTCAGATTGAGCTGAAATTTTGACACCAGCTTTAAAACATCCCAAACTTTATTGTGAATGGTGAGGATCGGATTATGATGTATCTATCAGCTCCATTAATTTTGTAAACTTGCAGCTCCATAATTACTTTGTCCGTCTCTTCTCGTTACTTTTCCTCCAATCCTTGCATCTCACAAAAACAACAACAAATACAAATAAAATCTACTCGATACATCACAAAATCCTAGTCAAATCATATGAAAATTAAGTGCATAAAATGCACTTATCAGAGTTTATCCTTTAACTCCTTAAGTTCAGCTGGTGCCATTCGATATGGCGCTTTAGAGATTGGTACAGCATCTGGTACCAAATTAATTTCGAATTCTACTTCCCTATCTGGAACAGTTCCAGGTAATTCCTCAGGAAAAACGTCTGGGAATTCTTGCACTACCGGAATATCTTCCAGTTTAAGTTCGGCTCTTCCTTTTTGTTCGTCAACCAAAGCTTCACGTTCTTCTCTCTACAATCGACCAATGCATGGTTCTTAGCTAACCAATCCATACCCAAAATTGCATCGAATTCAACCATATTGAGTTGAATCAAGCTGGCTTCAAAAGTATGCTTATTGATACATATATTGCAGTTTCGGTGAACCTTATGAGTCTCAATAGTTTTTCTAGTGGGAGTTGCTACTCTATAAGGTTTGACAAGCATTTCAGGTTCAAGCCTTAACTTCTTAGAGAATCCCTTGGATATAAAAGAATGCGTGGCACCGCAATCAAACAATACATAAGCAGGAAATTGATTGATCAGAATGGTACCTGCCACGACATCGTTTGCGTCATCAGCTTTCTCTTGAGTGATGGAAAACACCCGAGCATTGGGTTTGTTCTCTTTCGGCTTGCCTGGGGTGGCGCCAACGTTTGATCCCATTCCCATCTTCTTAGGCTCGGGGCAATCAGCAATACGATGTCCCATCTTTCCACAGTTAAAGCAGGCACCGGAGGTTCTACGACATTCATCGGGGTGGCGAAAGTTGCATATGGGTCATAGCTTAATTGTTGCGTCAGTTGGAATCGAACTCTTGGATGGGCCACTAGATTGATTTGGCTTCTTGAATTTCTGTCCACTTTGGTTGGTTAAGACCGAGAGGGGTCTCTTATTTTTGTACTCGTCCTCACGCCATTGGATATCAGTCTCGGCTCTAATGGCTGATACCATTAGGTCAACAAAAGTCGTGGCTTGATAAACTGCCAAGGCTGACTGGATCCGACTGTTAAGTCCCTTCTTGTAACGATGCATTTTCAGAGTGTCATCAGCCATGATGGTCGGTACATAGGTTCCAAGGGAGTTGAACTTGGATGTGTACTCCATCACCGACATCTCTGGGGTTTGGAAAAAGTTCTCAAACTCGTTTAACTTTTGCAATTTGATTTCTGCCGGGAAATACTATTTCAGAAAAGCGTCCCGGAATTGCTGCCACGTAATCGGCCCTACTATCATCATTGCTGGTGAAATAGCCTCCCACCACTTTTTAGCTTTGTCCTCCAAGAATGGTGTCACTACATCGACCTTAACTCCTTCCTAAATTTCAAGTAACACCGAAGCTGAGTTTCCATGTTTTTGAGCCAGTTCTGACCTACTTCCGGATCAGAACTCCCATCGAATGTTGGTGCCTTGTTCTTCCTAAGGGACTCATAGTGATACTTAGTCCCATGTTGAGCAGGAGGTGGCGGCGGCGGTGGATGAGTCCCGCCCAAACCTTGGAGGGTGGTAGCCACTATCGTAGCTATCGCCATCATATCTGCTTGGCTGAGATTGACTCTCGATGGTGGAGGTGGTTTCTCATTGTTATTGTTGTTGTTATCTTCACGGTTGCAATTGTAACGGTGGTTGAGACCTCGTCTCGCCCCTCTTTCCATTTCCTACAAACGCACGAGATTTTTCTAAGAACAGGTTGATAGTTGCGAAAATAAAATAGTTAACTAATGGAAATCAAATTCGATGAGTAAGAGGAATATTGTTTTATTGATAATAAAATCCCGAATATAAAAGGTTCATGCAAACAGCTGACTCGAAAAGTAAGGAAAACAGACACTGAGTAACATGATAATAAGTTCCAACAAGACAAGATAAATGTAAACAGCAGAATGGAAAAGAACGATGTCTCAAAACTCTAGATAATCTAGCCTAGTCTACGACTTCTCCTAATCCTTGCCCTTCATAAATTTCTATTTCAACAGGGTCTTCTTCTTGCTGCAACTCTTCAATCTCTTGAAGTAAGGAAACATTCTGCTCGTACATCGCACTATTGTTTCCTTCTAGCTGCTGTATGCGAGCATTAGCTTGCTGGCGGTACTGTGCAAATTCATTCACGAATTGTTGTTTTTTCTCCTCTAACTTTTTAGCTCGCTTTGAGAGGTTGAATTTGACCTCGGAAAGTTGTGAGATGGTAAGCTGAGCAGCTCTAACCTTCCCCTTATTCTCCTCATCTTGCAAGTCTGCCCGATTGAGATAAGAACCATAGCGCTTGATATCTTCACGCAAATCCAGCTCCTTGATTCGGCTGGTGCTGATGTTTTCGAGTAGCTCTGCATAGCGCTCCTCAAGTTTCTCCTTCTCTTGAGCTTGTAGTTTCATTTTGTTCTCCAGATACTCCCTTCCTTTTTGCGTCGCGAGTTTCATCAACTTCTCTTCATCCAGTTTCATTCTAAGGTGTCGTATCACCGCTTTCTGGCATTCCGAAGCTAGTCGCGACATGCGGAGAGGAATATCAGTTCGAGATTGGGGAGCCATTTCCTAGAACCAATCGAAGGAAAATTTTTAGAAAAATAAGGAACAACTGCAACTTAGATCAATATAACAATTATATTATCAATTCAGTGCAGTAATACGTCGAACGACATTTTCGAGAAAATTTTTCCAAAAATGGAAATTTTTGAGATTTCTATATGGGTAGAAAGTACAAGTCGAGGGTGTCCTGGGACAATTCGTGGAATCGAATTTTGAATTTTCTAAGCGAAGTTGTAAGCGTCCGAAAACTTTCCTAAAACGGAAAAAACGCAATTTCGGAGGCCTAAACGATTGAATTCGGCCGAAATAAGGGTTTCCACATGACGAAATGTAATTTCGTGATAATTATTGCTCGTAAGGTTGTTTCGGAGGGGACTACATTGGCCTTTTGGCCCACTATGAGAAAACGTAAAAATTTTTCTAAGGAATTCCCAACCGGATTATGAACCTGGCGTCTCTGATACCACTTTAATGTCACGCCCCGTGTCCGAGACGAGTCACCAGCGTTGTTTCAAATTTATAAAAATTATAAAACAACAAGCCTCTATAGCACAGTCTAATACCAACCAGTCTTTTATTCATAAATAAGCCGAAAATAACTTGTCTTACATTCCAACAAAAATAGAAAACACTTGATATCAAAAGTACTAACGAAACTTGCGGAAGCGTCCAACACATTAAGATAAAATCAGAAAACTAAAATGATAATTTTTAGAATAACCAACGAACTAAACACGGCCTTCTCTTTACCAACCCCAAAACATATCCTGCTCCTTGTCGTCTAATTCTTCTTCAACATCTGGGAGGAAAAAGTAAGGGGGATGAGTGTTTTGGGAAACACTCAGCAAGTGGGGGCCGATCGATCATGTACATATATATTCATAAAAGGATTTAAACAGATTCAGATCATTTCATAGCATAGCATGTAATCGTTCATAACATAATTATCATTCAAAAACACTACAAATCTTCTCATTACTTGTGGCTAACTGATCAGTCCCCTATATGTAATCTCTCTAAGGGATGAGGTCATAGAACGATTATTGTTACCCACCGCATCAGGGCCATAACATACATTGTTCGGAAATTCTCTTTCCACTCATAATGTGAATCTTAGCAGTGTCTCAAATAGTTTTAACTTCATACATGTAAATCAAAATTCATAGCAAGGGTTTAAACATATTATGACGATCAAAACTTTAAAGCATACATAATAGTTTTAAAACAAGCCCACTTATCGAATTGTTCTTGAATCAAACTAACAGTCAAAGCTTGGGAAGCAAAGTTTCGGGTCTTCACAATTAAAAAAGTACTTTTTAGAACGACAAAAATAGTGAGAATGAATATTTGAACGAATAATCAAAATATGAAATATATATCATATAATTATAAAATAAATAAATTATCTTATAAATTTTGAAAAACTTTCTTAAATACAACATTTGTTGAATTTTTTTAGTTGGTCTTACCATCACATTATCAAGATTTTGAGACCCTTATGATTGATAATTCTAGATTTAGCGACATACAACTGACCATGACTAAACAGAGATTCCTAAAAAAAAAAAAGTCTTACATGAGGCAATGAATGACCCTGACATTTTTTTATTGTCATTGCATATGATACAATCAAATGATATTGTCTTTTTTGAAATTTGAAAGGAAGTATTGGATCAAAAGAGGTTAAAGACATTCTTGGAATAAGCACTTTGTGACCCGCATTACTTTCAGTCGGAATTTGTCCTTCCAAAACATGGTTTCCGAGTCTCTTCACTATCAATCTAGTGTTGTTGCATAAATAGAGAGAATGATCTATGTTCCGCAGCAACATAACCGGAGTTCCAAGTTTCAAGTTTAACTCATGATTCGGTACTCCAAAACTTCTTTTTCCATTTAAATATTCAAGGGTATGGACATCATGCAATAAAACAACGTTTTTATCAGAGTGACATGTCATATCAGAACTTAAATAATATCTTCCCTCATAATGATTCAGATATATCATGTATTCATTTATGGATTGAACGACATCAAGAGTGGGTGCCAAAATAGCTCTCTACTGAAAATATGCAGTATCACTGATAAAAATGTCTCATGACAGATATGTACTCTCGACTATCGATGCAATAAGATCGTTATAATCTTTCAGCAAAAGTTTATCTGGAATATCGATTGTTGCATAACCATCATTTGGTTCTCCAATTTTTTCATCTCCTATATTAGCAATCCAATCAGAAAAATGCTTTGTTTTATCAAATTCTTCATCAGAACCTAAATTTTGTAGTCGCATGTTTTTTTCAATCTCAAAACCGAACAATTTCTCCAGATATAAGAAGAATTGATGGTTGCCATAACAATATCTTGCCTACTGCCATTTGGAATAACAGACAATATTTGACAAAAATCGCCACCAAAAACAACAGTTTTACCCCCAAATGGCAAATGAAGGCTCGAAGGATTGACAAATCTCATGATATCCTTCATGATTTTATCTAAAGCTTCAAAACAGAACTTATACATCATTGGAGCTTCATCCCAAATGATAAGCTTAGATTTTTCAATATGCCCCGCAAGAGAACTTTCTTGTTTGATATTGCATGTTGAATCTTCAGTAGGATTAAATGAAATCGCAAAGCGTGAATTAGTTGTTCTTCCACCAGGCAGTAGAAGAGATACAATACCACTTGATGCCACATTCAACACAATCTCTCCCTTTGATCACAAGAATGCAGATAGAGTCTTCCAGAAAAATGCTTTTCCAGTACCTCCATATCCATATACAAAAAAAAAACCCCCTCCCTTATTTGAATTAACTGCATTAATCATTGTATTACATATTTACTTCATCAACATTTTTTCCAAACTCTCATCATCTGAGCTCCGATAGAATGATGTCGTCACACGATCGTGTCCTTTATTTATATATTTGAACAAGTATTTGATAGTCCGAGATTGGTTGCACCGTATTTTATAGTTGCATGTATGCGTGTTCCTGAAAGCGAAAAAAATCATAACAAATCAAATTAGATTGATGATAAATTTAAATCACAAAAGGTTTGCCATTAAATGCATAACAAATCAAATTAAAATTGAAGATGAATAAAAATCACAAAAATTTTGTGTACCTCAACTTCTTGGAATATGCATTCCATTGTCAGATCTTCCTTGCTTTTATATGGAGGTAAATCGTAACAACGTATTAATCAAAATTTCAGTGCCCAATATTGAAAGATTTATTTCACAAATAACTTTGAACAAATGTGTCATTTGGTGCATATCGAGTGAAGAATATGTTGTGATTATTTGATTGAAGTTGAAAATATAATTATATTTATACAATAATTTTGCTCAATTCAATATTAAAAATGTTCTATATTTTTGTTAATTTTTAAATTTTGTTGTATTTAAGAAAGGTCCGAGAAGTTAATAGTGATTTTTTATAGTTTGAATCAGGTAGTGATTTTGTAAGCTTTTAATTATGGAATTATGGATAGGGATTTTGTATAGCTTTAATTACGGTTGTGATTTTGTATGTCTTTTTTATAAAAAATTAAAAATTACAAATAATATTATGTAATTTTTAATTACATAATATTGTGATTAAGTTTAAAATTTGAATGTTTTGTAAAGATTCATCTCTCATCAAAATATGTCAAATATAAAATAATTGATTTAATAATTTGTAAAAGTATGATTTTTTAAATCAATCTTGTTTTTTCTGGTTTTGTTCTAAAATTTTTTATTTTTTGAATCTTAGGTTGGATTTTATTTTAAATGTTTATTTATGATTTTTATTTTTTATTTTTATTTTTGTGAAAGTAGATATTCTCAAATAAACGCTAAAATCAGAAAATAATGTAAATAATGCTATGTAATTTCAATTGGATATATATATATATATATATATATATATATATATAAATAGATGAAAATATTATGGAATGTTTAATTATATGAATATTGTAATTTACTTCAATAATCAAGATGGGAAATGTTTTATATTTTTGTAAATTTTTAGATTGTGTTGCATTTAACAATGAGCGGAGTGATTTTGTATAGTTTTAATTATGGTAGTAATTTTGTATGACCCATAATATTTTTCTTTAATTTCATGCACTGTCATACCCTTAGTACTAGTCTGTGCATGAGCTCGATGTTTCCACTTCAATTCATCGGACTCTTGTTGATATGTGGAGCAACGTCCTCTACTGTTGTGCTAAGGGCCATATCAAGATTCTCAATTTGCATGGTATCCACTTTAGTAGGCTGCGCCTTGGTTCGAAATTCTGAGTTAGATTTGTCTACCTTTGTTGTCAAAACATCATCAATATTCGTAGAGATGTCTTTCCCCCTTTTTTGATCTACCTCACGTTTGTCTCCCATATTATCATTATGCACAATGATAGATTGGTTTTTAGCTAGGATTAAGGCTAGTTTTCTTAGGCAGTGAAGACTTGCCCTTCTTTTTAAAGCCAGAATTTCGTGCTTTCATCCATACCCCAAACTCCATTTTTAATTTGTCGGCCGCAGCTTCTGCTTTCCCACAACTACGAAATTAAGAATACCACAACGATAACAAAAATTGGGTAGTCGTTCATAAGTGATCGGGATTATGATAACATCTTACTCACTAGAATCTGTTCCAACACGAACAAATTTTTTCAAAGTTTTGGTGATATATATTTGTTATAATTCAATGTAATTCACAACTCCAAGAACACGACTCCACTCAATGACAAATCGCACAAGTAATAATCACAAGTTACTATCCAATAGATCACTCATCAAATCCAGCAAAAGAATCGAATTAACCAGCAACACTAAAATCGAATGCAAGAATTTAAACGACACCGGAATTACGTGGTTCAACTATCAACCAGCCTACATCCACGAGAGACCCTTCTTAGTGATATAACCCCAACAATCCAGATACAAGTAAATCCACGATACCACAAGAATACAAATAAGAAAGCTTTAATACACGAATGAGAATCAAGAACTAAGAACAGGTTACAGAGTCTTTGAAATCCCTCTTTTGGATGCTTTGTTCTTCCTTTCTCTATGTCGATCCTTTCTTCTCTCTGTTTCTGATGTCTTCGTGATTCCTTTTCTTGTGAAGAGATTGATCGAATAACTCTAAAGAATGGATTGAATATAACTGTAACAAAAATTCCCTTTTAAGTTTGTTGCACAGACTGTTAACCTTAACGGCTAGAAGTCACCGACTCTCATTGAATGTTGTTTTGGACTTGGGCTTGACAGAATTATTGGCCATGTAATTTGTTTCAGTCCAAAGCCCAAACTAACATGAAATAGACAAGGTCCAAAGATCCAGCAATTGAGTTCTTAAGCCCAGTATATCAGACATTACTTCACAATTCTCCACCTTGTCTGTTATGTTGGGCAATCTCCTTATTATCCTTCTGATCATGTTGAGTCTAAGTCTGTTACCCAAATCAAGTTAAGACATAACTTGAACTTAGATTGAGGTAATGACTTTGTAAAATCATCAGCTGGATTCTCTTCGGTTCTTATCTTCACAACCTTCACTTCCCCATTAGCAATGATGTCTCTCACAAAATGAAGTTTAACATCAATGTGTTTCGATCTTTTGTGAAACACTTGATGCTTTGACAAGTGTATCGCACTCTGATTATCACAATGAACTTCAACCATTTCTTGCTTTAAACCAAGTTCAGATATCAGCCCCTTCAACCAAAGTGCTTCCTTGATCCCCTCTGTTATTGCCATATATTCTGCTTTTATAGTTGATAGAGCAAAAACAGGTTGCAGTACTGACTTCCAGCTAATAGTTGTTCCATATGTAGTAAACACAAGTCCAGTTAGAGATTTCCTTGTATCAAGATTCAGCATAATCCGAATCAACAAATCCCTCCAAAGGTTTGGTATCACTTTCTCTTTTCTGAAACAACAATCCAATGTTCACTGATCCTTTCAGATATCTTAGTGTCCACTTTAGAACATCTCAATGAGGCCTTCCAGGATTTTCCATAAATCTTGACACAACACTTATGGCATGAGCTAAATCGGGTCTACTACAAACCATTGCATACATTATGCTTCCAACTCCACTAGCATAAGGTATAGTTGCCATTGCTTCCTTTTCATCTAAGTCTTCTGGAGATTGACTTGATGATAGCTTCAGTTGATGACCAAGAGGAGTGGTTACTGGTTTAGACTCATGCATATTGAACTTTAGCAGTACCTTGTTCAGATAAGCACTTTGGTTTAGAAACAAGTTCTTTTTCTGCCTGTTTCTCTGTATTTCCATACCCAATATTTTCCTTGCTTCTCCAAGATTCTTCATGTCAAATTCAGTACTAAGCTCATTCTTTAATCCTTCAATTTCAACTTTGTTCTTACTTGCTATGAGCATATCATCCACATATAAGAGCAAGTGTAGGTGAGATTTTCTCCTTCCTTGAAATACACACAGTTGTCATAACAGCTCCTTTTGAAGTTTATCTTCTTCATGAAATCATCAAACTTTAAGTACCATTGTCTGGGACTTTGCTTTAAACCATATAGAGATTTCTGAAGCAAACATACCTGATTCTTAATGCCACTGTCCAAGTATCCTTCAGGTGGTTCCATTAATATCGACTCTTCTAAGTCACCATGGAGGAAAGCTGTCTTGACATCAAGTTGTTCAAGCTCAAGATCCATTTGTGTAACCATAGCCAATATAAGTCTTATTTAACTATGCTTAAAAACTGGTGAGAAAATCTCATTGTAGTCTATCCCCTCAAGCTGTGAATAGCATTTTGCTACCAGCCTTGCTTTATACTTAAGTTTGTTTTCTGGTGTAGCATCTTCTTTTACTTTATATATCCATTTGCAGCCTAGAACTCTTTTCCCTTTTGGCCGTTCCACTAGTTTCCAGGTGTTATTTTTGAGTAAAGAGTCAAGTTCCTCTTTCATGGCTGCCTTCCAACACCTTTTGTGCTTGCTGTTCATAGCTTCCTTGTATGAGGAGGGTTCATCAAACTCAATCTTTTCTGTTGTGCTTAATGCATAAGAAACCATATCAGCTTCAGAAAATCTTATAGGTGGTTTTATTTCCCTTCGTTGCCTGTCCCTTGCCAATCTGTAAGATTGAGGTTGGTCACTACTTTGAGTTTGATCACTGTCTTTAATTGATTCCTGAGTTTCAGCTGTTGGTTTTGCATTTTCCACCGAACTTTCATTTCCAGGAAACTCCACCTCAATTTGTGATTCCTCATTTTTCTCATCTGCAACTTTAAGTTCTGCTTTCTTAAGATTGTACCCCATCCTTGACTCATAAAATGTCACATCCCTTGTATTGAAACATCTTGGACCAGTAGACTCTAGATTCCAGACTTTAAATCCCTTCACACCCTCTGGATATCCTATGAAAATACACCTTAGAGCTCTAGGTTCCAACTTACCTTGCTTGGTATGTGCATAGGCTAAGCAACCAAACACTCTAAGGTGTGAGTAATCAGCTGGAACTCCATTCCCAACTTCCATAAGAGTCTTTTGATTTAATCCACTTGCAGGACATCTGTTACTAATATAAGTTGATGTTGGAAGAGCTTCACCCCAGAAGGTTTTAGGTAATCCAGAATTCAATATTAGACATCTTATTCTCTCAAGAAGTGTGCGGTTCATCCTCTCAGCAACTCCATTTTGCTGGGGGGTATGAGGAACAGAGAAGTGTCGAGTGATTCCCCTTTTACTACATAGTTCCTTGAATTCTTTTGAAAAGAATTCCAAATCATTATCTGTCCTCAAATATTTCACCTTGTGATCTATTTTGTTTTCAACATTCACCAGCCATTCTTTGAATTTTAAAATAGCTTCATCCTTAGATTTTAACAAGTAAGTTCAAACTCTTCTTGTATGATCATCAATGATGGACATGAAGTACCTACTGCCTCCATGTGTGAGGGTTTTCGAAGGGCCCCATAAATCAGAGTGTATGTATTCCAATGGCTTGGTATATGTATGCTTTCCTTGTTCAAACTTTACCACCCTCTTTGCCTTTCCTAGAATACAGTAGTCACAAAAATCAAGACCTTTAACCTCATCACCACAGAGTAATCCTTGTTTTGATAGTTCCATCAGTGACTTTTCACTTAGATGACCAAGCCTCATATGTCATAGATTAGATCTTGCTTGCACTTCATGAATGAGAGCTGAGCCTCCAATGAATGTCTTTGCTTGTAGTATGTATAGGGAATTCATTCTCAGTCCTTTCATCACTACAAGTGAACCCCTGAAAATCTTGATTGCTCCATTTTCATATTTGAAACTATATCCTCCAGATTCAAGTGTTCCTAAAGAGATTAGATTTCTCTTTAGTTCAGGAACAAATCTGACATCCTTTAATATTCTTTCCTCACCACTATCCATCTGTAATCTGATAGTACCAACTCCTTTGACCCTGCATGACTTGTCATTACCCAGTAGCACCATTCCCTGGTCTGTTTCATTTAGCTCTTCAAACCAGCCCTTAGTTGGAGACATATGATAGGTGCAACCTGAGTCCAGAATCCAGACATTCTTCATATCATTATCAGTCATTACAAGAATCTCAGCACTGTCATAACCCTATGTTACAACAGCCGCCCCTGCATTGTCTTTAGGTTTCTCAAAGAATCTCTTCTTCTTTTCAGGGCAGTCTCTTTTGAAATGTCCCTCTTTGTGACATATAAAACACTTATACTTTGGTTTACTCTTGGAACGAGCTCTGGTTTTATGAGAGCTTTGTGTCCTCTTATCTGGCCTTCCCCTTATATTCAAGATTTCACTCAGAGGTTCACCATTAGCTTGGATCTTCGTTTGCAATTCTTTCGATTGAATTGCTGACTGGACTTCATCCAAAGATATGGACTGGTCTCTACCATACAACATGGCATCCTTGAAGTTTTCATAAGATTTAGGTAACACATTGAGTAGTATAAGTGCTTTGTCCTCATCTTCGAGTTTCACTTCAACGTTTTCCAGATCATCAAGAATCTTGATGAATTCCTTTATCTGATCCTCAATACTTTTCCCTTCTTGAAACCTAAATGAGTATAGCCGCTGCTTCATATAGAGCCTGTTTGCAAGTGACTTAGTCATATAAATGCTTTCGAGCTTAAGCCACATTGCACAGGCTGACTGTTCCCTAGAGACTTCCCTCAATGGCTTGTCCCCAAGACACAAGATAATAGCACATTGAGCCTTCTCCAGTATCTCAGCCCGTTCCTTTTCATTTGAGGAAGATGACTGACCGGCTAAATCGGTTTGATAAAAATCTACTGGCAAGCGCACCAGGTCAAGTAATAGTAAAGTGGACTGAGAGTCCAAGTATTGATCTCACAGGGACTGTTGTCAATTCTCAAGATTTAATTATTTTACTTAATCTAGACAAAATAATAGAAAATATTTTGAATTAAATAAAATAAGAATATAAAATAAAAACTGCTTAAGAAATACGAATAAAAATAACTAAAGATAAAAATAATTAAAATAAAGACAACCAAGACACACGTAGGTACCAAACAAATCTTGTAACATGTAGTCGATTCAGGACTCAGATTTAATTTTAATTCACGGGATTTCTCCTAATTTGTTCAAAGGTCTATTTCTAGAACAATCAAACCTATTCAATTATTGATGAACTAATCTTTCGTAATTCTAATCAAATTTGAATGCATTAAATATTTGTGAAAATTCAGTTTACACCTAAACCGCACACTGAAACCGAATTCTATTTCTAGTCGGTTTTACAATATGTTAATTATCAGAGTGATCAAAATCAAAACCTCCTCTGTCGATTTGGAATTGATTAACATACAAGCAAACAGTTGATCAGACTATTCACAAGACAAATATAAATCTGACAATCAATAAAATAAAATCAACTCTAAAAAATCCCAAACAAACATCCAAGTTTTCTACATAAATTTGTTCGGCCCAATCACGCCGTCTTGGTTAAAAATAAACTACTCAATAATTAAAAATAATAATTCAAAAATAAAAATAAGAAGAAGAAAAGAAAAGAGAAATCTTCTCTCCCAAGACTGGTAGCAGTAGCCACCTCCTCTTCTCCGTTGAAATTCTGGAACCCTTAAAATTAATTAAGATTTTCTATTTATAGTGCCCGAATCCCGTAATAATTAAATTCCTTGCAAAATAATATTTTTTCTCGGAAATTTTTTCTTTGCGACACGCGCGCGCGCCTGAAAAAGACCTCGCGCGCGCGCAGCTTTAGAAACCAGTGGCCTCACGTCTCTCGCGCTCGCGCGTGTCTTCATTAAATTTTCTGAAATTTTGTACTGCGCTCGCGCGCACTATGGCCCTCGCGCGCGCGCGTCTTCTAATTCCTAAATCTGCGCGATAGCGCAACATATTTGCGCTAATTTCTTCCCAACTTGCGCGATTGCGCCTTGTCAAGCGCTGAACTCATCTCTTTAGTGCCAAACACAATCCTTGATGCGCGATTGCGCCTTCTCCATGTTTGTTTGCGCCTATTGTTGTGCAAACGCGCAACAACTCTCACCATCAGCGCAACCTTCAACCTGCTCCGAGCGACGATTTTGAAAAATTCATATCTTGAGTTCTAGACGTCGGATTGACCTGAAATTTGGACTGTAGCTTCAAAACACCTTGAACTTCATTCTGAACGGTGGAGATCGGATTTTAATCTCTCTAAAATTAAATATGATTTTTAGATCAAGGCTGCTCCGTAATTAACTCTTTAAAAATCCATTTTCCTAAAAAATTAAGCGGAGGAGTGAAATACACATACATGAACTAAAACACATAAAAACACATAAAAACAATATGAATGCACACAAAATTATATATAAAAATGTCACAAACTAATGCATACAAAATGCACTTATCAATGACATTTCTTCCTTGGATTTCAGTGCTTCTCCAAGCCCTTGCTGAACCAGAATTGCTTTCATCTTGATTCTCCATAGGGCAAAGTCGTTCTTGCCCGTGAACTTCACTATATCGAACTTCATCAATCCCATTGAATCTATGATTCCCACGGACGGCGCCACTGTTATAATTTAATGTAATTCACAACTCCAAGAACACGACTCCACTCAATGACAAATCGCACAAGTAATAATCACAAGTTATTATCCAATAGATCACTCATCAAATCCAGCAAAAGAATCGAATTAACCAGCAATACTAAAATCGAATGCAAGAATTTAAACGACACCGG
This sequence comes from Henckelia pumila, assembly GCF_033568475.1. Lineage (NCBI taxonomy): Eukaryota > Viridiplantae > Streptophyta > Magnoliopsida > Lamiales > Gesneriaceae > Henckelia > Henckelia pumila. The sequence continues at coordinate 17,327,336 of NC_133123.1, read as the reverse complement.
AATTACGTGGTTCGGCTATCAACCATCCTACATCCACGGGAGACCTTTCTTAGTGATATAACCCCAACAATCCAGATACAAGTAAATCCACGATACCATCAGAATACAAATAAGAAAGCTTTAATACACGAATGAGAATCAAGAACTAAGAACGGGTTACAGAGTCTTTGAAATCCCTCTTTTGGATGCCTTGTTCTTTCTTTCTCTATGTCGATCATTTCTTCTCTCTGTTTCTGATGTCTTCGTGATTCTTTTCTTGTGAAGAGATTGATCGAATAACTCAAATGAATGGATTGAATATAACTGTAACAACAATTCCCTTTTAAGTTTGTTGCACAGACTGTTAACCTCAACGGCTAGAAGTCACCGACTCTCATTGACTGTTGTTTTGGACTTGGGCTTGACAGAATTATTGGCCATGTAATTTGTTTCAGTCCAAAGCCCAAACTAACATGAAATAGACAAAGTCCAAAGATCTAGCCATTGAGTTCTTAAGCCCAATATATCAGACATTACTTCACAATATTCGAACCTTGATGCACACATAACGGCCTAGATAAGTGGCGCTAGCTCTCACCCTCGTCCAATTCCTTCACTACACCAATATGTGACCCTATTTTCCCAAGTGTGCTCTTATTTAGAAAAAAACAAACGTTATGGCACTGAACCTATATCGAGATCTCGTCTTAATTTATGGATTATGGATCATCCAGACCGTGAAGTTCCTTGATCACGATCAAATCCTGGAAGAAGTTCCATGGTCGCCCTTCACACAACGCCCTGTCCAGTTTCGATGAGAAGTCTATGATGAAGCTATTGTCTCTCATGAATTCAATATCAACTCCTCTTTTTTTCAGTTGCATGATTCGGGGAATCTGTGATCGGAAAGCTTCACGGTTCACAGCCTTTTCCGCGATCACTCTTGCCACAAGATAAGTGGCTATATGTTCTTCCCCCAGTCTCAAATCATCCGCCTTTAGCGTAATCTTTTGATAATCAGGAATAGATAATTTGATTTCCATGACAAGTTGAGCAATCTCATTCAGATCCGTGAATGAGAATATGGGATATAGTACCACCCAAAATCAATATCAGAATTTGATCGGGCGAGAAAACCTACAGCACTGTAGGATGGCAACTTTCACTTATAAGCTTCCGGAGGAACCCTAGGAGTAGGGCTGATCAAATTTAATAAAAATCGCCCAAACTGATCGAATCGAACCCGCACCACATCGCTATATTCAATTTTTTTGACCAAAACCGCGATTGAAAAAAATATAACAAACCTCACCGCATAATATGGTTTGGTGGCAATTTTAAAAGAAAACCGCACCGGCCGCATTGCATAAATAAATAAATAAATAGTTTTAAAATTATTTATAATGTATTAATATGATCATGAATATTTATTATATAATTTATTTTAAATTCAATAGAGTGATTCAAATTAAACATTACTAGCTATGTTTATATCTAATTATAATATCATAAATAATGATAAAAATTCAAAAATTATGTATAGAAAAAAGAGACTATATTATCACTAAAAAAAATTATCTACAATTTTCTTTTTCAAAAAATGTTTTGTTTTGCCTTTCTTATATTTTTTTTTTCAATCTCGCGGGTTGACAAAATATGAGGAGATTTTTATACATTTTCCTTTGAGAGTTTCTTTATTTATTTGCATGTATTATACCTTGAAATTAGAAAGTAATTTTCGGTGGAGCATTCAATTTGAGCTATGCGATTCCATGATTTAAAAACTTAAATATTATTTTATATCATTTTTTTAATGATTCAGAATTTTTTTATTATACATTTTTATTTGAAAAACAATCTTTATGATTTCATGTCAAAATGAACAAAAATATATTCTAAATTTATTAAATATTTTTATATCAATTTATATTTTTTGTTGATGTTATTGTATTCATATATTATGTATTTTTTGTCTACTAGCTTGATGATACTTCTTCTTCATTAAAAAATTGCTAAACCGCCCAAAACCGTTTGAAACCGTCTTAAATCGCATATCTACATTTATATGAAAAACCGTAATCAGAAATTATATTTGAAACCAAACCGTGCATAACAATTCGATTTGAATTTTATAAAAATACCATCCAAAGTCCAAACCGCACCATAATACCTACAAGAGACTTTTTTCGATTATATATTTTATATAGTTTTTAAATTACTAAATATTTGAGAACACCACGAGCCATGTGTATTTATTCAGCTTAAAGTCATCGTTTGTATGCAGATTCATTATAAAATGTATTTTTATTGTAGTGAGTTTTTTATGTAAATTTTTTGACCATTAAAGTACTTATATATATATATATATAATGTTTAATTCTGATGACAATAATTATTATTGATGATATAGTAGAGATATAAAATAATAAAATAAGAAATTATTTAACAGCAATTTAACATACGACTATTTTAATGAAAAAAATTGTTAGGACCAACTATGTCTAAGAGAAGAAATTCAGACGATCGCCCCCCTGTCCGCTAAAACCGTCCAGATTCATCCGCCTCATTTATCTGTCGCCATTCATTGTCACCCGGGGAGTTTGAGAGTTGAGACTCGTAGTATAAAATCTCAATCTCACCACATTTCACCCTAGCTTGTTTTGTTTGCAACAGCTCCCTCTTTTCCACGAAATCTCTATACTTCTAACAAATCCCATTTTCATTAATTTCTATGGAATTTCCAGCTGTCGCCTCCGCCGTCCGCAGCCGTTGCAGTTCGTGTTGCTGTCGACTCTGTTGATGATTCTTCGCCTTTCTTTTTTTTTTTTGGCTTCCTTTTCGTTGTTGTGCTTCGATTTGAAACATAACCCACGTATATGCTTTGCTATTTTGCTACTTTTATGTTTTGGTAATGGATTTGACTCAGCGTCCGGCAGACAACGGTGTTACGCTGGGATTGCTATCTCACGTCTCAGGGACGGCAGAACAGGTGGATTGTAGACGGGGCTCGAAAAATTCCGGTGAATCTATAAACGGTTCGAGGGTCAGGAATTTTCTTGGATTCGCTGCCGTCGATCATACTGCAACTAAGGGACTGGCTAAAAGAGACGAGAACAATTCCAGTGAAAGCAACCATCTTGAAGACGGTGACGGGGACCACGAGGAGTTTCGTATCTTGGGTCATTCCATGACCTTGAAGCGTAAACGTGACTGCGATTCAGTAGTCGTCTCTAGGCCTTTTTCAAATGAGATTGAAACTCGTAGAACTGCGGTAAGAACTTGGGGGAATCAGAGCTTGCGAGATGAAGACCCGGATGTTTTCGGAATTATGGAGAAGGAGAGGCATAGACAATTCAAAGGGATCGAATTGATTGCCTCGGAGAATTTTGTGTGTAGAGCTGTACTGGAGGCGTTGGGGAGCCACTTGACTAATAAATACTCTGAAGGGATGCCTGGCGCGCGATATTATGGTGGGAACCAATACATTGATGATATTGAAAAACTCTGCTGCGAGCGAGCTTTGGCGGCGTTTAATCTTGATTCTGAATCATGGGGTGTGAATGTGCAGCCGTATTCTTGTACGTCAGCTAATTTCGCTGTGTATACCGGGCTTTTGCTTCCGGGGGATAGAATCATGGGATTGGATACGCCTTCTGGGGGAAACACGAGTCATGGGTGTTTTTTACCAAATGGCAGGAAAGTGTCGGGGGCGTCCATATTTTTTGAGTGTTTGCCGTATAAGGTTAATCCGCAGACAGGTTATGTAGACTATGAGAAGCTTGAGGAAAGGGTTCTTGATTTTCGGCCTAAGATATTGATTTGTGGCGGGAGTTCTTATCCTCGGGATTGGGATTACTCGAGGTTTAGACAGATTGCAGATAGTTGTGGAGCTGTTTTGTTATGTGACATGGCTCAGATTAGCGGTCTTATTGCTGCCAAGGTGAAAATCATATGCCCTTGTTATGATTTTGAAACTAGAATTGATATTGGCTCGCTTAAAATTTCTTGAGCTTGGTTTACATTTTAATTTTTCTTGTATCCATACTTTGTTGTCATGTATGTTTATTTGGTCTGTGTCTTCACATTTACCTTGTTTATTCTTCCGATTCTAAATTATATACTCTGAAGGTTGATGTCAGTTTTATGCCCATTGCATGCTTGCAATCCATGTGATATTATTGGATCTTAATCTTGCAGCGGAGTTTTTACTCACTTGAGAATTCTGCGTATTCTTGTAAGTGCTCCTTGTGCAAAGCAAAATTCAATGTAGCCGGCAAGAAACATCTTGCTATCGTTCATTGTGCAAGTGGTAGTCCTTCATGGGGTTTGGTTAACTTTGACTTGAGCACTTTTCCTTTATCCTATCTTCAGCTGCTATAAGAACCTTTTTATTTATTTCGTTCACATCTGATGCTCCTTCCTTGATACTATTGTCAGCCCCTATAAGAACCTGTTTATTTATTTCATTCACGTCTGATGATAGTGTTATATTATTCCGTTGTTGAGCTTTTTCTCCACACTGCCAACCCTGTTGAGTTTCAATTGCATATAATTTTAACAAGCTGTGGTTTGGATTGACGTGGGTTTCTATACGCAAGAACCCTGGTTTAATGTGTGTAGTTTGTTCTACTAACCAAACAAAGTTAGTTTCTTCTTTTCTGTATCCATACTGTCTTGCTTTATGGCTGAGTTGGAGCTGTTTGTACTTGGAGTAGTGTCCTGGATCACATACCGTAATATGCTATATGTAATTAATTGTTCTTTGTGCACTGGTTTCTTTGTCCTAGATGTATTGTTGATCGATTCTGTTGGTTGAAATTGGCTGCGTGGATGAGTTATTTTTGGGCTTTATATTGATGATAGCCTAACCAGCCCATTTGCTGTCCTTTCTCCATGTCAAATCTCTTTCTTGCTACTCAACCACTGTTGTTTATTGGGCATAATAACTTGATTTTAACCAGTGCTATGATCGTAAATATGCAGGAGTGTGCTAGTCCATTTGAATATTGTGATATTGTCACCTCAACAACCCACAAAAGTCTCCGTGGTCCTAGGGGAGGAATTATTTTCTACCGAAAGGGGCCAAAACTGAGGAAGAAAGACACGCCTTTGAATCAAGGTGATGGCAGTGACAGGTATGATTTTGAGGAAAAGGTGAACTTCGCTGTTTTCCCAGCTCTACAAGGAGGGCCTCACAATAATCATATTGCCGCCCTTGCAATTGCTTTGAAACAAGTGGCTACTCCTGAGTACAGGATGTACATGCAACAAGTGAAGAAAAATGCCCAGGCTTTAGGGGCGGCTTTATTGAGAAGAAATTGTAGATTGGTCACTGGGGGAACTGATAATCACCTACTGCTTTGGGATCTCAGAAATTTCGGATTGACCGGTATGTGTCTTTAAGCATGTTTTAATCATATTTCTCTTCATTTGACTTCCCACATCGTGTTGTTGTTATGTTCTTGTGTACCTTGTATTGGATCATATTTCCTTCTTTGGGAAAATTGTGAGTTCCACATTTGTCTTTTTTTTTTAAAAAAAAAAAGATCTCTTTTTCGATTAGTTCCTTTATCAGTACATGTTCCTTGTGCCATTTAAATTCAGTTGCATTGTTGTTGGTGTGTGGAGATTGTCTCTGAATTACTAGCTTCTGCTACTGGTGCTTTGACTCCACATCATGTATTAATCTTTTATAAATTGTGGATTGTAGGCAAAACTTATGAGACGGTGTGTGAGTTATGTCATATCACTCTCAACAAGGTCACAGTCTTTGATGACAACGGCAAAATCACCCTCGGAGGCGTAAGAATCGGTATGTCAATGATAGTTAATATCATGCAATACCCCATCCCCCACCCAACAATATTGAGTTGTGGAAAGAGGTGTCAGTAACACTAATTAAGTAACCTTCAATTAATGGACACTCTTACAACTTGGGTTGATATCTTTGCGAGTTGAGGATGGATACGAAGCCCTTCCTACCAAGGCCCGCTGCATGACATAAGTTAGGCTTCAGCTAATGGTGTGATCCGCTTTTCTTTCGCCGGAACTAATGATGGTTTTTCGTGTTTGTTTCTGTAGGCACACCAGCAATGACATCCAGAGGTTGCGTGGAGGCTGATTTTGAAACGATGGCTGAATTCCTTCTAAGAGCTGTACAGATTGCAAGTCTGGTGCAGAGAGAACATGCAAAACTACCTAAATCTTTTCTCAAGGAGCTTGAGAATAACCAAGAAATCGTTGAGCTGCGGACACAAGTACAAAATTTTGCAGCCCAGTTTGCCATGCCAGGATTCGATGTATGATTTCATGTGCTTGAACGTACTAACATGACAACGCCCCCTAATTCTTGCTATCATTATGATGGTGATTTTATCTGATCTTGGGGCTGTTCTTATGTGCTCAAATGGCCTTTTCCGACTGTTCTGCAACCTGGAGTTCTGCGTCCAGGCGTAAATCGCACGTATAAACAGGTAATTGAGCATGGCAACAGTGTACTGTGGCTGAAGAATTCTTCCGATATCTAATCGGTTTCGGTCCTCTGGGTAAATAATACGTGAAAATTTATATGCAATTGTATACACAGGGTCAAGTTTTTGTTTAGAAATGTTTCACTTTGTTTTTGTATTTGCCTGGTACAAAATAAGCAGAAGCACTTTCAGGTTCATACGATTCTTGTACTTTTCCCACAGTAAATGAAAATAATTTTCGTCTTTGTTTATGATATAATTTATAAGATTTTGAAAGGCAATTGCAATACTTTACACTTATCTGTTGATTTATCAATTGCTTTAACTTATATTAATTATAAATTTTTTCAGTTATATTCTTCATTCCATCTTTTTAGTTTCTTTGGTTATTTCAAAAATACAATTGCAAATCTTTTAAGCAACTAAAATATAAATGTAACTTTGATAAAATATATAATATATATATATATATAACTCATAAGTGTGTTACGTATTATTATTAAATACTACTAGCTATAGTAGCTAGGTCTCAAATTTGGTGTCTTCTTATTTCCCACTTTAATATGTTGTGAAAAAGTAAAAATTTATGATAAAAAGTAAAAACTTCAAAACTCAAAATATATCAAACTCTACACTTTATAATATTTTTCTCGCAACTCAATTGTATTTTTCATCACAAATGAAGACCTATTTTTTATAGATCTACTTTTGAGATTAGTCCAAAAATTAATACATCATCATCTACATCATCACACACTAATTTTCCACATTTTATAACTCAATATTCAACATTCAATATTTAATATTTAACATAATAATTATAATAATATATTTTTCAACACTCCTCCTTGTGATGATGATCGTGATATGATGACTATCTTCATTACGTGTTTTATATTGCCTCGTTAAAAACCTTCCTAGAAAAAACTCAGTGGGATAAAAACCATAGTAAGAAAAAAAGAGTGCAGCCACGTAATCTCTCCCTCATGTTAACATGAGTCATTCTTCACATATTCCGTATATTGCGCATCCCAATGTTATATATATGTTTTCTGAATATTGACGTAGGAAGTGACTTTGTGAAGAGATCTAATGAGTTCTCAATTGATTGAATGTAAAAGATATCAATATCTTTGTTCTTCTCAAGTTCTTGAGTGTAGACAAAGAATTTTGGGAGGATATGTTTGGTTCTATCACTTTTGATGTATCTTTATTTCATTTGAGCAATACATGCAGCATTATCTTCATATAGCGTCACAGGCTTCTTGTCTACTGATAATCCACAAGAAATTTGGATATGTTGTGTCACTGATTTTAGCCAAACACATTCACGGCTTACTTCATGTAGCGCAATAATCTCAGCGTGATTTGATGAAGTTGTTACGAGTGTTTGTTTCTGTGAACGCCAAGAAATCGATGTGCCTCAATGAGTAAATACATATCCGGTGCCTTATGTGGATCGGACAAATATCCAGCATCAGCATAACAATTGATACTTTGATTGGTGTCTTTTGAGTACAAAAGTCCCAAATCTGTCGTTACTCGTAGATAACGGAATATATGTTTAATTCCGTTCCAGTGCCTCTTTGTTGGATATGAACTGAATCTTGCCAATAAATTTACAGCAAAAGATATATCAGGTCTAGTGCAATTTGCAAGATACATAAGGGCACCAATTGCACTTAGATATGGTACTTCTGGACCAAGAATAACTTCATCATCTTCACATGGACGGAATGGATCCTTTTCTATGTTTAATGATATTACAATTATTGGAGTACTTAATGGATTTGATTTATCCATATTAAAACGTTTAAGGATCTTTTCTGTATAATTTGCCTGGTGAACAAAAAATTCCACATTCTTTTTGTTCGATTTGCAAACCCAGACAGTACTTGATTTTTCCAAGATCCTTCATTTCGAATTCTTCCTTCAAGTACATCATAACTTCTTGAATTTCTTTATTCGTTCCAATGATATTTAAATCATCAACATATACAGCAATAATTACACATCCGGATGTTGTTTTTTTTTTTTTTGATGAAAACACAAGGACATATTGGATCATTTACATGTCCTTTTTTCATCAAGTGCTCACTTAGCCGATTATATCACATTCGGCCGGATTGATTTAACCCATATAATGATCTTTGCAATTTTACAGAATAAAATTATCTGGGTTTTTGAACTTTGTGCTTCAGGAATCTTAAATTCTTCAGGGATTTTCATGTATATATCACTATCAAGTGATCCGTATAAGTAAGCTGTAACAACATCAATAAGACACATTTCTAAATTTTCAGACACTGCCAAACTAATCAAATATCGAAACGTAATTGCATTCATAACAGGAGAATACATTTCTTCATAATCAATTCCAGGCCTTTGAGAAAAATCTTGTGCAACTAGTCTAGCTTTATATTTGACTATTTCATTTTTTTCATTTTGCTTTCGAATAAAAACTCATTTGTATCCAACAGGTTTTACACCTTCAGGTATGAGGACTATAGGTCCAAAAACATTACGTTTATTCAGCGAATCCAATTCAACCTCGATGGCATCTTTTCATTTGGCCCAATCATGACGAGTTTTACATTCACCAAAAGATTTTGGTTCATGATACTCATTTTCATTTATGATGTCACAAGCTACATTATAAGAAAATATCTCATCAATATCTTCTATATCTTTTCGGTTCCATATTTTTTCAGTATTAATATAATTGATAGAGATTTCACGATTCTCGTCAGTTTGTGGTTCTGACACAATATTTTCATCATCAGGTTTTCTTCTGGAACATCATTTTCTATTTTATGATCATCGTGTTTCTCTATGCCTTTTCTTTTTCGAGGATTTTTATCCTTGGAACCGACTGGCCTTCCACGCTTCAAGCGTTTTATGACATCATGAGTGTCTTCAATTTGTTTATTTGGAATTTTAATTCGAGCAGGGGCATTTACAGCATGTATATATGATTTTGTTATCCCTTTTGTGTCTGCAAATGCATCTGACATTTGATTTGCAATTCTTTGCAAGTGCACAATTTGCTGTACATCTTTCTCACATTATTTGGTCCTTGGATCCAAATGTAACAATGATGGTACATATCATGTGATTTTTTTTTCGATGTGTTTTTTTTCTCCCCCTAACATCGAGAAGATTTCTTCATTAAAATGACAATCAGCAAAACGTGCTGTAAACACATCGCTTGTCTGAGGGTCAAGATATCGAATGATTGATGGGCTATCATAACCGATATAAATACCGATTTTTCTTTGAGGACCCATTTTTTATCGTTGAGGTGGTGCAATAGGCACATACACCATACATCCAAAATTCTCAGATGAGAAATATTTGGTTCTTTACCAAATGCAAGCTGCAATGGGGAGAATTTATGATATGCACTTGGTCTAATGCGAATTAATGTCGCAGCATGTAAAATTGCATGTCCCCATATAGAAATAGGGAGTTTTGTTCTCATAATCATTGATCTAGCAATCAGTTGTAGACGTTTAATCAATGATTCAGCTAATCCATTCTGTGTATGAACATGAGCAACATGATGTTCAACAGTAATTCTCATTGACATACAATAGTCATTGAAAGTTTGGGAAGTAAATTCTCCAGCATTATCAAGTTTTATTTTCTTGTTTGTATAACCGGGAAATTGATTTCGCAATTTTATTATTTGAGCCATTAATCTTGAAAATGCCACATTTCGAGTTGAAAATAAGCATACATGTGACCATCTGCTAGAGACATCGATCAATACCATAAAATATCGAAATGGTCCACATGGTGGATGAATTGGCCCACAAATATCACCCTGAATACGTTCAAGAAATATGGGTGATTCTGTTTGGATTTTAGCTGGCGATGGTCTTATAATAAGTTTTCCAAGAGAACATGCTTTACATTGAAACTTATTATTCTGAAAGATCTTCTGGTCTTTCAATGGATGACCATGCGTATTTTCAATAATTCTTCGCATCATTATTGAACCAGGATGTCCCAATCGATCATGTCAATTGGTTAATATTGAAAAACTATTAACCACCATATTTGATTCGATTGGCCTTATATGTGTATAATGCAATCCAGTAGGGAGCATTGATAATTTTTCAACCACATATTTCTTTCTTGATTTATATGTGGTAAAACACATATATTTCTGATTTCCATCAGTTATCGTCTCAGTATCATGTCCATGAGAATATATGTCATTAAAACCCAACAAATTTCTTTTCGATTGTGGTGAATATAATGCATCATTTATCAGAAATTTTGTACCATTTGGTAACAAAAATTGTGCTTTACCACAACCTTCAATCAAGTCTACAGGACCTGATATTGTATTCACCATTGTTTTTGTTGGTTTTATTTTCAAGAAATATCTTTCATCTCGCAGAATAGTGTGCGTTGTACCACTATCCGGTATGCAAATTTCCATGATATTATTTCCATGTTTGCTCATAGCATTTTCATACTTCAAAAAAATGCAGTAAAGAAAATCAAGGATAATATATATATGCAAAATATAGCATGTTTCATAAGAATGCATGAAAAATATAGCATGTTACATTCAGTCCCACCAATATATTAATCAATGCTCTCGAAATCATTTGAAAAAATCGGCAGCATTGAAATAAGTTGAACCACTTAAATGGTTACTGTTTTCAACAAAATTGGTCTCTTTTTCTTTCCTCTTTATCGATACTTTAAAGAGCTTACATAAGTGTTCAAGGGTACGTGATCAATGTCTTGAAGTGCCACATTTATAACAAGCACTCTCATATCTTTTTGAGTGATTTTTATTTTCACTCATATTTTCATGCTGCCTTTTTGGGTGGTTCGTGACGTTCTTTTGAAATTAGTTATTGAAGTAACTATCTCGATTATTTTCATATTCATGGCCGTGACCACGACCGCGATCATTTCTACGTCCACGTTCATGACCACATCCTCGACCTCAACCAAAATCTAGTTTATGCCTTTGATTTTGGTTTTCATTTTTTACTTACGACATTTGCTTCTGAAAATGTCATAGATACATTGGGTCGGGATTTATGATTTCTCATTAACAATTCTTTGTTTTTTTCTAGTGATATCGAGAGAAATGAATTTAAACTTTGTCAAATTTGACATGGTGGTACTAGAAAAATAACAATGCATTTTATAAGTTAATTTCCATTAATATGACAATACAAAATAATGGATAAACGACGAGTACAAGTATGTTTAAAAATAGATGAAAAGTGTGCGGTGGATAATCTTCGGTGAGTACAAGACTCGTGAGCATGATGATCATAATCGTTATGAAAAATAACCTTAGAAATGCCATCATCTTCATCTTCGAAAAAAACCGAGGAGAAAATATTTTGAAAGAAAGAATGAATTTTGGTGTGATTGAAAATGAGTTTGAGTGAACATATTTATAGGCCAAAAACTAGCCGTTTTGTTACCGTTTGTGACCGTTGGGGGTAAGAAAAAAAATCGAGTATGTGTTGAATAAAAATTCGTGATAATCATGTGATGCATATAATGATAATCATAATTAAATAATTATGTATATCATATCACATTATTATAAGTTTGGTGTCATAGACATCCTTGTATATAATAATATGATATTATACGAATATGATTAGTATATATACACAATAATATATATCATATCACGTTATTATAAGATCAGTGTTATAGACAACCTTTTATATAATAACATGAAATTATATATTAATACAGTTAGTATATATACATAATAAATATATATATCATATCACGTTATTATAAGGTCAGTGTCATATCCAACCTTTTATATAATAACATGAAATTATATATTAATACAGTTAGTATATATACATAAAAAAATATATAAAAAATAAAATAAATATACTTACTTGTTGAATATTTTTGTCTTCTCTTTGTGTTTTGGAGCATCGGAAATTATAGAGAACCTTCAAGCGATCGTGTTGATAACGTGTTGTCAAAAAATAAAAATTTATGGTAAAAAGTAAAAACTCCAAAACTCAAAATATATCAAACTCTACACTTTATAATATTTTTCTCTCAACTCAATTGTATTTTTCATCACAAATGAAGACCTATTTATAGATCCACATTTGAGATTAGTCCAAAAATTAATACATCATCATCTACATCATCACACACTAATTTTCCACATTTTACAACTCAATATTCAACATTCAACATTCAACATTCAATATTCAACATAATAATAATATATTTTTCAACAATATATGAATTTTAAGCTAATTCATTTTTTTATTGAATTCAGCTAATTCATTTTATAATTGCCATATTGATGCGCTCTAACTGATGGACACATTTAATTCGATTTTAAAGATAGTAATCCAAATCAAAATAAATAGGAAGTTATTGTAAACAAAATAAATAAAAATGTTTGAAAAACTATTTAATAAAGAATCAAAAGTTTTCAAAAAAAAATTTTAAAAAATAAAAAATCGAAAGTAATTTTTTTTTTGAGAATAAGAATCAAAAGTTATAGCTATATATTAAAAAATATTTGACCGAGTCTATTTTCTCAAATATCCCTTAGGGAATTTTTTTTTTAAATGACACTCTCGGTGTATTTCAAATACACTTGTGAAGGTTAATTTTTTGGGAATATAGTCAAAATAGTCCTGTAAGTTTGCTCATTTTGTGTTTTGGTCCTCTAAGTATTTAATTTTGGGTTTTGGTCCTATAAGTTAAGTTATAATTGGTTTTTAGTCCTTTCTTAGAGTGTTTGACGTGACATAAAAAAATGATAATGTGACAGCTAAAAATGTTTATGTGACATTGAAAAATGATGACGTGTCTGTTATGACATCAACAATTAAATTCTATGTTTTCAAAGTCGGAATGTACCGACCGGTTTGACCCGAAACCGGTCACTGATTTGATCTGAAAAACTTCCAAAAATCGTTTTAACGGTTGAACCAACAGAACTGGTCAAAAACCGAAAATTTGGTTTTTCGAATTTTTTTTGAAAAATTAGTTTTTTATTTAAAACCCTTAATTTAATATTTTATTATATATATACATCATTATTTAAAAAAAATTTCTTCGTTAAAAATATTATTTATTAATATTAGAGTTTATAATTTTTTTGAATATATTTGTATAGTTATTTAGTTTTCAAACTAAGATAAATATAAATATATATATATATATATATATATATATATATCTATTTATATAAAAATTTTAGGTTTTTATAATTTAAAATATATTATTAATTATATTATATTATATAAACGATTTTTCGATCCAAACGTTCGGTTAAAATAGTCCAACCAGTTGGACCGTTTTTTTAAGTTAGATCGGTTTGATCACCGGTCCGATTATTAAAACATTGCTTAAATGAAAAAGAACTAAAAACCAAAATATAACTAAACTTATAAGAGCAAAACCCAAAATTGAATATTTACATGATCAAATCACAAAACAAGCAAACTTACAGGACTATTTTGACTATTATCCCTAATTTTTTTAAAAAATATTTTTCACCTTGTCTATTTTCTCAAATATACCTATATATATACTATATTAATACCATTTAAAAAAATTATATATTAATACCACATCCGTTTTCTTTTTCTTTTTTGTTTTTTTTATTAATCTTGAAGAAAGTAATATAATAAAAAGATATCAAATTGCAATCCAAAATGTGGAACATAATTTTCCAGTTAATTCCATTACAAATATAAGAAACCCAAATTATCTATGACAACTACAAAGTAATAAGAAATTGTGGGAATAGTAAAATACTCTTTAAATGTAATGGAAAAAGAAAGGAAACATTATTATAATGGAGCATCTATAGAAAATAAAAGAAAACAATTATTATTAATTATGAGAAACAAAGAAATTTCTCCATGGCAAAGTAAAAGAAAACTGCACCTGATTTGACTTTAGCACTGCTCTAAACTCTAAAGTAAATAAATGAATAATTTCGAATGTCTGGTTTAGCTCTTACTTATTTATGTTGATGTCATTTTTTTTAATAAAAAAACTGCACACGAAAATTTTAACATCATATTTTGTTATATTTTAATTTTTATTAAAATATTTAAATTATTCCATGAAAAATATGAGTGTAAAATGAAAGAAAAAAAAAGCATAAAAAATTTTGACACTTGGAAAATTATCTGTTCTCGTTTAACAGGGAAATATCAAACCAATTTGGGTTCAAACTTCCAAGAGAGTTATGTTTAATTTGTACATTCTATAAAATGATTCATACTCCATCTTAATTATATAGTTTAGAGTACTTTGTTTTTCGCATATATTGAAAATGTGCAATGCTATATGTACAATAAATTTTGTACAACAAATCTTACAACACAATGTAAAAATTATATATATCAAAATCTCACGATAAATTGAATACGAAATCTCAAGATAAAATAGCAAATCTCACGATATAATTGTTGTAAATATCGTTGTACACGATATTTGTTGTACCTTTAGCATTATCCATTGAAAATAAACAAGTGAAAAATGCAGAAGTTTTTTTTAAAATACAAATCATGGAGTTAGTGAAAAGTTTTTAGTGAAATAGTAGATAGAAAAAAGTAATTGTGAAGAAAAAGGATAAAGCAAGAAGAAAAGATGGTTTCATATAGTTAGTTTTTATAAACATCTCAAGTATTATAAAATAGTAAATACATGAAAAGTTGATTATAAATTTTGGAGGGACAAAAAAAAAAGAAACAAAAACTATATAATGAACATTTCCGCAATATAATTTTAGTTATTTTTGGTCAAGCACTCGGGAGAAAGATTAATGTTAGTTAATCATTATTCATTATAAATGATTCTCGAAATCTCGTGGACATTAAAAAGTGGGAATTTGATCAAATGTAGGTTGAAATGAACCGATTCGCACAACACCATATGATGTGTGACAGTAATTTTGGTAACAAAATTAAATTGTTTAAGATTTGATTTTGCTAAATTTTTTATTTTTCCATTTCACGTTCTAAATTTAAAATATTTTACTTGATATTATTACGTAGATTTGTACATAATTTTTATTTCTTAGAAATAATAATTGATAATGATAAAATTACATATAAAAAATTAATATTGTTATTCTTTTGCTGATGTAAAATAACAGTCATTTGATGAAATTGAAAATTAAAAAATGTGTACTTGAGGAAAAAAAACGGATAAAAAATAATTTTGGTAATAAATTCAACAGGAATTTAATATCTAATTATCCTTCAAATTAATTTTTTTAACTCAAGCTAATAAGAACTTGTTAAATAATAAAAAATTATCATTATATAATAATATTTAATTTTAAAATCATTAATTTATCTTAATATAACTAAATTATATATATATATATATATATATATTATTTCATATAAAATAAATTTAACAAGAATTTAATAGTTAAAAAATTTACCCTTTAATTAATTTTTTGAAGTCAAGCTAATCATTAATTTATCAATTGGAATATTCTATCAACTTATGAAAGAGAATTTTTTTTTGTAATCTCCAAATATTAAAATTTAAATTTGCAATAATGAATCATTAAAATAATCGAATGTGGAAACATAAAAAAACGTTAATAAAGCCAAGTACTCTTAAACAATTACCATAAATTAATTTTGTTACCAAAATTATTCCCACAGCATATGGTGCTGTGGGGAGTCCCACTGTAGGGGACAAACTATGTCTTCCTCCTAAAAGAAAGAAAAATGAAATGCCAAAAAAAAATAAAAAAAAATTCCAAAAATTTAAATAACACAAATAAAATATATAAAAAATAGCCTAAAAAATTTAAATAATATATTTATATTTTAAAGAAGAAATTTGTATGGTAGTGCAAAAATTATCAATATAAAAGTATAAATTATAACAAAAAAATTACACAATAAAATTTGAGATGATAAAAAAAACTAGTACATATATATAAATTAAAATGTATTAAAAAATAAAAATAAAACAAAACAAAACAAAAAGTTATAAAATGTAAATAAAGAATTAAAATATATTTAGAAAAAAAAGGAAAATGCTGCTGTGGTGTCGTTTTGACACCACAGCATCCCCCACTGTGGCCCTTGCCACAGTAGGAATCCATTCCCAAATAAAAAGTGCTAGCAGCTCATTATATTCTTGCGAGTGCAAATTTAAGTTATCGCAACACTTTGATAAGGTCATGAATGGGTAAACAAGAAACTTTATACTTATTTTGTTCATCAGATGCTCACCAAATCAGACTATAAACACCTTATCATTATCTCTTATCACTTCCATTGAGTCGATCTCAGCGCCTTCTTCATTAGATAATGATGCATTAGTGGCATCAAATCCGAATTTTCGACCTGCCGGAATCGTTGAAATCAGATTGAACAACCCTTTTCAACACTCAAATTCATCAAGCTATGCTTCAACTGCATAAAACAATGCATATATGTGTATATATATAAATACGGGTAATGCTACATGTACATTAAAGGTTACACGTTGGGTTACACATTGCACTTGAAATTACATGATTATCCTACATGTATTTTTGAAAGATTTTTTTCAAATAAAATGCATGGATAACCATGTAATTTCAAGTGCAATGTGTAAACCAACGTGTAACCTTTCAATGTACATGTAGCATTACCCAGTAAATACCTGCAACACTCTTGAGCTCAGCCACTGAGCTTGGCAACCTGATCAACCTCCCCCGCTCGGCGCAGCGACCTTTTCGACAGTTTTCGGGATTTCCTCTGTATATGATGATCCTCCAAGAGCATTGCAACTTGGAAGTTTCCCCATTGCATCTCGGATCGTTTCCTCCTGATGGAACAACGTCTCGTTTCGATGTCATGGGCACGGCCACGCGACGTCCTGCCTCGAATTCTTGAAGAATTTCGTTGGAGTCCAATAGAGAAAACTTCTTTTTAACCATTTCATCAGCTTCAGCTCCATTTATCAGAAGAAACTTCATCATTTCCACATGGTTTTCTATGTTTGCAACCTGAATCGGAGTCGTCCCAGAGCTATTCTTGGAGTCCACATGAAATCCATGTTCCAGTAAATCTTTCAGCACAAAGAAGTTATTTCTTTTTGCAGCTGTAGACAAAAGGTCACCGGCTACATGAAGATCAGAGATGGAAGCCCAATGGTACAGAGTATCGAATGTGGAATGTTGCTTCGCGGCTATGGCGTCCCATAAAGCCGTGTTTCCCTTAGAATCTGTCGTAATAAATCTTTTACTTCCTACCAAAATCAAAGATTATGTGCCAATTCAGACAAAAGGGCTGTACTTTTACCTCTCAGATGTAAGCTACAAGCATGCTTCAGCAGCACCAAAACGCAGTCTTCGTGCCCCTTTGAAGCTGCTATATGCTGTTGTTTTTTTCGCAAAAACGGTCGTATACAAGATTCCAAATCCAGAGCATATTCCATACATTTTATTAGTACTTAATTCTAATGTTTGTTTGCCAACATAAATCACAACAAACACAAAGATTTGGTTTCGAGTTTTCGAGAAACATACCAAGGGGGTCCTTCCATTAATGTCTCCAACATCAGGGTCGAATCCTGAATCGAGTAACTCATCGAGAAACAAAGCATTTCCGGTACAAGCTACACTCAGCAAACTAATCGACATGTTAGAGCCACGATTGTCTTCTACATCTTCAAGAAACGAATCGCGAATATGTAAATCTTGGAGCATTTTGTGATGCTGAAACAATGTATGTTACCACGTAAATATACATTGGTTTTCCAAACCAAATCTGGTTATTACTGGAGTGATATGAAGGCAACATGTCGATTTTTCGAGCAACAGAATGAGCTATATATACGGAGTAAAGACTACATCTTAGTTACAGGGTTGGATTATAGGGAACATATAAGGTCCTAATTAAGTTGATACCTTATATTCAACCAGTTATCTTGTATTTGAGATTAATTATGCATAATATTTTGGTAATATATACTTGTCAACCAACCTGAAGAAAGTTTTTAGCCATGGTTACATAATCCTTCTCTCTGGTACTCTTCGCTGCTTCAGTGAGTAAGCTTGTTTTGAACCTGAGCAGCTGCGAAATCGTCTTGGTTCGGTATGTAAACTTCTGAGGACTAAAACAAAATGCTCCAAATTCTCCAAAGATGTCTCCGGATTTGAAAACCCAAAAAACCTGTTCTTTCTCCGTCTCACATTCCATCATTTCTACTTCTCCAGACACGATAACATAGATATCATCTGATGCCTCGTTCTGTACTATAATGTCCTCTCTTGGAGGTACATATTCTGCTTTCATATCCGCAATCTGATCAATCCAAACATAATTTTAAAGAAACGCTTTTCAAATTTCAAGAGATTGTGAGAATCTTGCATTGTCATGCAAGTTTGCATACCAGGAGAAGTAGAACCTCCCTCGAAACGCCACGGAAGAGGTAAACCTTCTCAAGAGTAGGCAAGAACAAATGCTGCTGGATGCTTAGACATAACGTTTTCGGGAGCTGTTCGATGAGCTGCTGCTGGTTCAATCTCTCTGCTTTGAATCTCAGGCACATATAAGCCAGTATTTTCCCTTTCAATCTCGGTGGCAACCGGTTCCGGGACACGAAACTTGATGTGGCCTCAATGCTGTTTCTCTAACAAAAGCCAAAAACAGATAACTCTTAACCTCCCTATATATTCTGGAAATTTCCAAGAAATGTGAAGCTGACACTTTCCACAATTCCATGTGAGAAAAGGTAATACAATAATAACTACTTCAGATCACTTGTATAATAAAAAGCTTTCTCTACAAAAAATGTTTGTAGCTAAGACAAGAAAACTCACAAATTCCATGGTTCTCCGCGTGCCCTCGACTACCAAGTTAGTCATGTTACCGATGATGTAAGACGTCAAGCCGAGATTCAAGAGCATGTAGAGGATGATGAAAGCCATTTCTAAAGAGTTGACAGCATGGATATCCCCATAGCCAACTGTGGTCATTGTGGTGATGGACCAATATAGGGCTGAAATGTATCTAATCTCAAGGCTTTCGTTCTTGAAATTTGGATTGGAAGATCCAATCCATGTGTTTTCTTCGTTTGGATATCGGTCCGCTAACAAGTAGGCCACACATGCAGCACAATGCACTAGCAGAAGTGTTACCTACAACCAGATCATCGATATTTAATCAGATGCATAAAACCAAGATTAATTTTGTGTGGAATACATATATACATACTGTGGCACAGAGAATCTACATGTTTAATTACAGGAAAATGTAAATTAGATATACATCTGAATATTAGTTGTTGTTTTAATTAATAATATTGGATGAAGATTAATTAGTTGTTTTGTGGTACACTTACAAACAAGAGTCTTGCACATCTGACCCAAAAATAGCTGAACCTGATATCCTTTTCAATCCTGCAATAAAGGTAGCGCATGCATGCATGTAATATTTAGGAAGCATATTATATAAGCTCTACACGAGGTTAAGCTATGTATTGTTGTATTATATTATGGGGACAACTGTATTGTTGCTATATATATCTATATTGTTGTTTTTGCCATTTTGGTGATTTGTCTCATCGGATTTCAATTTTTCAGTCATTTTCGACCATCGAGAATGCTACAGCACTACATCAATTCCGTATTAGTGTCACATCAGCGTCATGTTCGAAAAATTGCTAAAATTGTAAGAAAAACAAAAATAATAGGGTAGAAATGAAATTTGATCAGATGTATAAATTATTAAAATCCAAAAAGACAAACACATGCATATTCCCTTTATAATGTTTTAAAATGTAAAAAAAATATATATCTTAGAAAGTGATCACATGCATGGTACGTACGTATATATATGCTACTGTTTTATTTGTTAATCGAAAAATTCTTCATATCCGAAATAATACTTTTCAAGCTAATTTTTTAAAATGCTATATAGATTTTACATCGATACAATATTCAAAAAAAAAGTTTATATTTGGAGATATTGTTGACTTGTTGGTCCATCAAAACGAACCTGGTAAAAAACGAGTTGACTCGACGGAGACGCCACAATCGAAAGACTCCTAGGGCGGAGTAAGCGACGGAGAGTTGATGCTTGCCGGAAATCAAGAAAGCTATTGTCTCAAATGGGATTGTTGAGAGAGCATCCATTATAAACCAAGTTGATAGGTACCTAATGTCGTTACCAAAGTTTTGCAAACTTTTCACCATGCATGTATATATATTTATCTCTCAAATAAAAAAAAGGATTTAAATATAAAAATTAAAAACTATATACATATGTAAAATATTTAAATGGGTAAGCTATAATTTTCTTTTAAAAAAAAAATAGAATTTGTACCTATCACAAGTCACAATAGGATTATTACTATAAATACTAATCTCTCATTTGGGTAATATAGGAAGTTTCTATATGTCTCCCAAAATTACAATTAATTAATCCCAAGCAACGATATGATTTTATTAAAATAAAATAAAAGGATAAAAATCTACATAAATTTTGAATGGAAAAAAACAAACAAACAAACATCAAAACGAACCTTGTAGCAATTTTTCTTGAATCTCTAACCAATAGTTGTGTTTTTGGGTCAACATACGCGACGAAAAACGTCAATACGATATCGATCGCGAAAAAAATGTCCACGACGTTGTCTGCTATGTATAGTGGTGTGCTTGGATCGGATTTTAGAAATGCCATTTGAAAGAGAGATACCCACGCAAAGTATGCCACCAAAACTACCATTACTGTCTCCCAACACCTACAAAGTAAAAACTGTGTTATATATGTTGTTTATTTTTTTTTAATGAAGTTGGAATCCGTAGCTGTTACTCTTTGGTGTGTATTGAATAAATTAACCTTCGGACTAACACAATAGTCTGCAAAGCACGCTAGCTAGGCAAACAACACTGGATAAGCCATGTGCGACATGCTCGTCCGAGAAAACTATTGATGAGGGAATCTGCTAATCATTTGTTAAAATAAGATCTTTTGAAAAAGTACCTACCCCTTACGTTTTTTAAAACAACTTATAAGTTGTCAAACAGCTTATTTTGACTGCTTATAAGCTGTTTTTAAAAAAATTTACCAAACAAAAATTTAGAGCTTAAAAGCTCTAAAACAACTTATAAGTTGTTTGAAAGAGCTTTTAAGCTCTGCTAAACACCCTCTAAATCCAGAGCTAAATTAGGAATTTGGGGAGGAATTATAGTATTTTAAGTGAGGAAAATTAACCATAATTTTTTTTTAAAAAAATTCACACACATAATTTTTTTTTAGTTTAATTACCGAGGGACGAAAAGCAGAAGTTTTTTCCATTTTTTTTGGGGGATCAACGCCTTGCGGTCCTTGCCGTCAATACAACACAAACAAAACTCTTTCGATTGATAGTTCACCTTTTACTATGTACGTTCTTAATTATTAGTGCATGTCCACAAAAACACGTGAAAATTTGTATTTTATAATTTATCTTCGGAAAACTATAATATTAACTTTATATGTGTGTCCCTCGGCAATTTAGTAGTCTATGTTGTCGATTTTTACTCTAGTACTCTATCTTTGCTATATTTTTTAATAATTTTAATCTTTTTTTCAACATGATATATGTTGATGCATGTGTCACCAATGTGACACCAACGAGATTCCACATGGAAGTTGATGTGTAATTGTGACATCAACACATTCAATGAAAAAAAATTAAAATTACCAAAAAATTAAAGATTGAGGCTAAAATGTGAGCGATACAACATAAAAGATCAAAATCGCAAAACTAACACACATATATAAGACCAAAATTAAAATTCTCTAGCTCATTAATTTATCTTCCTGAAATTTGCTCTATAACTAGTAAAAATAAATGAGTCGTCGGCAATTACGTACTTCATAACTATAATTCATTTTCCGGAGAATTTCATTTACTATAAACAATCACTCTAGCTAGCTAACTAATTGCGAGAATATATATATTTTACCTGTATCTTGAATCCATGGGGGAGATAGTTCTTCCATCGGAATCATTAAGGTGTGAAGTGTAACAAGTACCCAATGGGGGGACAATAATCTTTGAAAGATTCTTGAGATCGAGACCCTCTGTTGAGCTTTTAGCTTCTTCAATATTAATATTCACTCCCTTTCCCTCTTCATTTTTCTTGGAGTAGTCCATTAATTTTCGTTCATTAATCCGCAGAAAACAAAGAAGTTTATATAATATATTTGTGTAGTAAGTATGTATGTATGTATCGATAAGTATATATGGTGGCATATATAATGGATGTGATATCGATTCTTGGAATTGTACGGGGTACTAGTATAATTATGTATGCTATGGTTACGTAGGTATAGTGGCCAAATAGTGGGATCATATGGGATTGATTGATTGATCCTTAATTTTATGATGATAAGGAAAGGGGCGTTCAGTGGGCATGTACATTTTTTTTTTTTTTGGTTTTGTTTTTACCAAGTATATATGATATATGACATTTGCTAGAATTTATAATACTCAATAAATCGCAATTAGTTCGTACAATACACGGCAAATTTCGTTTTATATTTATTCAATTAATTAATCTGTATATATATTTCTTCTCCCGTTAAAAAAGATGGATTCAAAATAAAGAATATTTGTACCTCTTGAGCTCTTAGTTAAATAGTTAATTACTTCGCTGCATGATCCCTGAAAACAAGTCTTGGGATATATATGGTTCATTTCCGCACTTTTTTTCTGGACATCCATCAGTAATTATATTAGTAAATTCTACATACACGGAGTGGCCCCTTATAAATATTTCAGTATTAACAGTTTAACATTAAAAAAAATCGTTTTGTAAAGACAATTTCCAAAGAAGTCTTTACAGAATGGCATCAATTATTTATAAATCCCTCGGTGAGATGGATTTTGTATCTGATCAGAACTGAAAGTAAAATTTATATTTTCAAAAATAATATTTTTTCCTTCAAACAATTGGATCGGGAAATTTGATTCCGCCTGCTATGAAATACGATAAAATCTTGATTCTGCTACCAAAGTTTATACTAAAGACCAAGGATTTTGTGAAATTCATAATTGTACCTTAGACAAATTCGTAGAATGAAAGCAACAAGAGCACACGCTTTTTGAGAATAATTAATGACTCGTTCCATAACATTAAGCATCCCAGTCCCTTTCTATACCTATAAGGTGCGACAATTTTTAGTACAATGCCGTTGATGCTATATCAATTTTCGCGACATTTTACCTAATTAATTTGGGGATCAAATCTAGTCTTCATTAAATAATTGCATTACATAAATTGAGGTGGTTAGCAATATAGCTATGTAAATGAATTTCAAAATAAATTTCTTTTGACTTTTGAGCAAGTATTTCCATTAAAGATCAAGAAATCCGGTTATTTGGATGTTAAATTTAAGATAGTATCTTAATCTTGTATCTGAAGTTCATATTTTAACACATGAGTAATATTAATGTTCATATGGTTAACATGAAAAAACTTATGTAATTAGATAAATTTAAGGTTAAAGTAGATTGAACTTAACCAAGAAAACCATCGGAGTTCCTTGATGATTGCCATAAATCATTAAATTGTTTATGTTGGGAACTTGTGCTTAAAGAATTGATATGGGTTGTACTAAGGTTGTCCTTGGATGGAAAGATGTGATTTGGGGAGGGATTTAAATGATAAGTTTGAATGAAATCAAGGGCGGACGGAGCTGTGGAAAAAAAAAATTGAAATTTTTTATATATGATTTTGAATAAATTTGGATTAATGTGTTATTAGCCCGGGTAGCTCAATTAAAAAAGTTAAAACATTGGAGGGCTTAAAATTCTAACACGGATAAATTGATAATGCTGGCTCCGCCATTGAATGAAATTCGTCTTGGATTGATTTCAAATACATCATATATAATCATTGTTACATTTATATGCACTAAAAAAATGTACGTGCGTTGTACGTAACAACAATTTTATTTGATTGAGACCAAAGTTATCAAATTTCAAATGTTTAGCTTTATTAAAATCAAGTGTTATACTTTTCACAGGCAAGTTCAAACTTCAGTCACCATAATTCAATATCTAATTAGCTATGAAGTGATCATATGACATATTTAACTTTCTTTTTGTTATATTTGTCGGTTTCTGATGGACGGTTTTTTGAAGTGATATTATATGTTTATGCATTGAGTTTGATTTATTTTTTAGCTAACAATTTTAATGTGTTATATATTTATTGAAAAACGTAAAATATATATATTTGTTACAAATTGTAGGATCAAGAGATTTGTGTTTTACTAAAAGCTATGGTACTTAGTGGTAATTGTATAACACAAATCTTTTAAATCGTATTGCAGTTTAAACAAACACATGTTTCAATTGTTCAACCTAAGGAGACAATTATTGCACCCTAACAATCACCTTATCAAGAATTGTGCTTTCAATCAATATGAATCGAAACTACGATCTTGACTCTGATATTAATTGTATGACCGAACACGTCTCGCTTTACCTAAATTTATAGTTGATGGTAACAATACGACTCAAAATTTTAAACAATACAAAATATCAAGTGTCATGTTTGGATTAATGCTCTCTGAGACTATTATTGCACCCCAGCATAAACAATTTATGTTAAATGATAATTTTACTTATATTGATTTTTTAAGAAAAAAATGTAATTTTTTTTTAGAAATGATTTTTTGATTCATTAACTTGTCCAAATTTGAGTTTTAGTTTATTGAGTTGTCAATTTGGTTATGGTGCATTAACATTTAATTTTCAATTATTGTTAGTCCAACTGCTGACGTGATATTTGATAATTCAAAATGTTTGATCTCACTTCAGCATTTTTACGTCGTGTCAGTATTTTTATTATTATTATAAATAAGTATTTTCTCACGTCCCCAATTAGACCAAAAGTAGCAGAATTAAAATTTAGCGTATCACAAATAAACTTTGTAAACTTAGTTGATCAAATCATAATATTAAATAAGTTAGTGAACAAAAAAACTATTTTTTATTTATTTAAAAGCTTTATTTATAGATGAATTTTGATTTTCTATTGATACAGTAAATATAAATCACATATTATTTTTTTTCTGATAAACTCGCTACAGTAATTTCTTTCAGATAAATGATTTTTTTGATTCATTAACTTGTCCAAATTTGAGTTTTAGTAGTCAATTGAGTTGTCAAATTTGATTTTGGTGCACTAACATTTAATTTTCGATTATTGTTAGTCCAATTGCTTACGTGATTTTTGACAATTCAACAATGTTCTATCTTAATTTTTTACGTTTGTCACGCAAATTTTTACGATTTCATAATAATTAACATTAATTGATTTTATTAGCCAAGTATTATACTGTTATACAAATATCAACATGAAACTTAGTTATAATCATACTCTCTATGTCTCACTTATTTAAACTACATTTATTTTTTATTTGTATCAATTATATAGTTTAGTTCTCATATTAAATATCATATGTCCTACTCTTTTAACAATTTATCCATATTAAATTCATTTATTAACTACTTATATAATTATTTTATTTTATTAAAATTTAATTAAATAAGGGTAAAATAAGAAATTCTTTTACAAAATTTACTTTTACAAACACTTTTTTAATATATATATATATATATATATATATATATATATATATATGAAAAATACACACAAGCCTAAATAAATGGGACGAAATGAATATAATTTTTACCTTGGAAAAGAAAATATTTCTGTTTTTTATTAATTTTTTTAATTTTCATATTCTTTTACCAATTTATCCCTATTAAATTCATATTATTAATTACTTGTATAATTATTTTATTTTATTAGTATTAATTGATTCTATTAGCCAAATATTATAATGTAATACAAATATGAACATAAAACTAAGTTATGATAATACTCTCTATGTCTCACTTATTTAAATTACATTTCTTTTTTTTATCTATCTCAATTATATAGTCTAATTTTCATATTAAATATCAAATATCCTACTATTTTAACAATTTATCCCTATTAAATTCATATTATTAACTACTTGTATAATTATTTTATTTTATTAAAATTTCATTAATTTGGGCAAAATGAGATATTTCTTTACAAATTTTACTTTTTCAAAAACTTTCTTAATATATATGTGAAAAATACAAATAAGTCTAAATACAAGGAACGAAATGAGTATATTTTTTTTACCTTAGATAAGAAAATATTGACGTTGTTGATTAAACTTGTAGTCCCTAAAATTTTCAAAAATATTAGAAAAAAATATTAATTATTAAATAAAAAATAATAGTAACCACAGTGCCACTTTTATTTCATATCAAATATCATATAACATAGTATTTTATTAGTTTATCCCTATTAAGTTCATATTATTAACTACTTGTATAATTATTTAATTTAATTAGTATTAATTGATTCTATTAGCCAAGTATTATACTGTATTACAACTATCAACATAAAACTTAATTATAATCATACTCTCTATGTCTCTCTTATTTAAACTACATTTAATTTTTTATCGGTCTCAATTATATAGTCTATTTTTTAATATTAAATATCATATGTCATACTCTTTTAATAATTTATTCCTATTAAATTCATATTATTAACTACTTGTATAATTATTTTATTTTATTAAAATTTCATTAAATAAGGGCAAAATGAGAAATTGTTTTACAAAATTTACTTTTTCAAACACTTTCTTAATATATATTAATGTATTTTATTACATTAGTAGTCCTTAAATATTTGCAAAAATAATAGACAAAAATATTAATTATTAAGTAAATAATAATAATAACTAAAGTGTCACTTTTATTTCTTATTAAATATCATATGTCTATCCTAAAAAAAATTATATGTCAAATTATTTTATCAATTTATCTCTATTCAACTCATATTATTAACTACTTGTATAATTATTTTATTTTATTAAAATTTCATTAAATAAGGGTAAAATGAAATTTTTTTTTATAAAATTTATTTTTTCAAACACTTTCTAAATATACATGTGAAAATACATACAAGCCTAAATAAGTGAAAAGAAATGAGTATATTTTTTTTACCTTGGACAAGAAAATATTGATGTTGTTGATTAAATTTGTAGTTCCTAAAATTTTTATAAATATTAAAAAATATATTAATTATTAAATGAAAAATGATAATAACTAAAGTTTCTTTTTTATAGATATATATAGATATGAACAAATAAATAAATTAAAACATATTTCAATTAATATAATAATTTTTTAGTTTAAGAAATGAATTAAATGTAACAATTAATCTACTTTTAATATTAAATCAATGGACACAAAATTAAGGTAAATTTTAATTAATAGCTTTTTTAATTTAAGACATGAATTAAATATTAACAATTAATATACCTTGAATAAATAAATGGACTAAAATAATTACTCTCGACTAATCTAGAAAATGAAATTAAAAACTTAAAATACATTGAAAATGACAAAAATATTTAATTAATAGTATGTAAGATAAATAAGGGCAAATTAGAAAATTCACAATTAAAATTCATATATTTATAAGATTTATTTATAAGAGTAATAGATAATAGATAATAGATATAGATAATAGATAATAGATTGAAGAGACGTGGATTTTAAATCAATCCAACAAAAATCATCTAAGGAGCTAAATGAGTTCGAGATTCGTAACTTCAAATCGATCGGTGTTTTCGTAATGGAACCGGTCAACCCTTTAAAAACATTTCGATCGGTCCGACCAATTTAACTAGACGATCGGATCAGAAAACTGTTATATTATATAAAATAATAATATATTTAAATTTTAAATATATTACATGTGTATATAAATAAATAAAAATTATGTTTACGAAAATTTAAAATCTAAACAACAATATACATATGATCAAAAATATCAAAATAAACTCAAATACTATTAAAATAATATTTTTAATAAAATTCAAAATCCAAATAATCATATATATATATATATAACCAAAAATGAAATATTAAATATAATTTAAGAACTAAATTTTTTTGGAAGATAATATAATCATAGTTTCAACTGATTATTGACCAATTTGCCAATTTGACTGCTAAAATGGTTTACATGGGATCGGTTCGCATCGGACTTATGATTGGTTTCCAATCAAACCGGTAAATCTAGTCCGGTTTTAAAAATATTGTTTCAAATTTCAGCCCAAATGTATCCGCCCAGCCCGTTTTCTGATATGTATGGATAGAGTCTAATCATTAATATGGTTTGATGCACTAGAGTTATATTAGCTTTTTATTTCATATTGTCATAAAATTTAAGAAATTTTTTGTCATTTATTTATATCTTTTTGTAATTATAGTTCTTTACCGATAAAATGGGGTCTTAATCATGTATTTATCGATTTTTTGTAATTTTAAGTAATATTCGGTGAGAGTGTCGAATTCGATCATATTACATCATATACATGAGTGTCGATCGAGTTGACGTTAAAGCAGTGTCATTTTGGTGTCGCGTTGAAAAAAGGGTTCAAAATTACAAAAAAAAAATACATAATAAAATATAACAAACTAAAATTAAAGTTTGACGTCATAAAAAACCAAATTTTTTTTGTTTAAAAAAAAACCAGATATATAGGACCAAACTAACAGCTCATATTCTTGCTTCTTTTAGTTTGAGGAAAGAGGAATGCATTGATTATTTCGAATTTTGTCCTTATTTTCTTTTTACAAAGTGGCATGGACGTTGTTTATCAATAATATGAATTCTCTTCTTTTTTAAAAATAAAATAAAAATAGAATAATAAAATAAAACGGGATTGTAATTATTATATAGCTTATGACACGAAGATTACATCGAATCTATTGGACCTTGATTCTAATCATTATTCGTCAAATGGTTGGGAATTTGGGATCTTCACTTCCAAAAGATATTTCAAGCTTGTGTTATATTATATATAAGGAAACAGCGCAAAAAAATAATGACAATGTGGAAGAAAATGGCTGGTTCTTCTATATATATATATATATATATCTCAACAAAACATTAATTAATTAATTAATTCCCTCCCTAATAAAAAGCCAGCTCCTAACAAAGCGCTTCATTCTTTGGAAAATTTATGTTATTTTCCATGGATCACACATTTGTTGGGACAAAATCTCCATTTTCTTGCATTCCTTCCATTTCCCCAACCTTTCTTTCTTCGTCTCTCCCCGCGGCAAACCTCTTTTCTTTTCTTTCATTTTACCCCACCCTTTGATGCATGGGAGATCCTCCGAAGTCACCTACTCCGAATTTTTACGGAATTCTTGGAATTTCACGAACTGCTTCCCTCTCAGATGTTGGCAGAGCTTATAAATCACTTGTAATGAGATGGCATCCCGATAGAAATCCGTCTAACAAAGCCGAAGCACAAGCCAAGTTTAGCTCCATCAATGAAGCGTATAGGGTGTGTACGTCCCCATTTCTTTAATTTGCTATCTAATTCATCAGAATCTTTATTCAATATTCTTATTGGGAATAACATCCATGCATCCAATACGGCTTATATATAGTGATTAATTCTCATGTATTGATATTTACAATGGCAAGCGTGGATGCATTTTGTTTATGTTATGTTTTTTTTCTTAATTTTCAGGCCATTAGCAGCAAGAAAAGAGAAGAATCCAATGCCTCCAATGGGGACCATAACGAACCGCAGACACCGAAGAAAAAGTCATGTGGTATTCAAAAAGAGGACGAAGAATTTCACATTTCTAGTCCAAAGCTGCTTTCGCGTACCACAAGCCGGATCAGCCCTTTAACAACAGGAACCATAGCTCCGACATCAGCCGAGTTCTACGCATCATTTACCAAGACTAGTCCAAACGGCACTCCTCCAACTCCTAGCACGCCCAAAGACGACCAAGCGCAGCTTCTATCAAAAGCCACCAGCCGTCGGAGCACAACCCCGATTTTCTTCTCACAATCAGCGGTTCGGAGAAAACCTCAACCGATAGAGAAGAAGCTTGAATGCACGCTTGAAGAGTTGTGCGTCGGAAGCGTTAAAAAGATCAAGATCACAAGGGATGTCATCTCAAATACCGGGTGGGTATTAATGAAAATAGACTATGGTAGTGTTTGGGAGAAGCCACATGGTATAATGTAAATTTCATTGGATATATATGTCTAACATAAGACTCATCATTATAAAATGACAGGTTCCTTGCTGAAGAAGAAGAGATACTAATGATCAGAGTGAAGCCAGGGTGGAGAAAAGGAACAAAGATCACATTTGAAGGCAAAGGAGACGAGAGACCGGGCACTCTTCCGGCCGACATAATCTTTGTTATAGATGAGAAAAGACACCCGCTATTCAAACGTGAAGGCGACGATTTGGAGCTAGGAGTTGAGGTCCCTTTGGTGCAGGCCCTCACAGGATCCACAATTCCTGTGCCTCTTTTAGGAGGAGGGCATATGACCTTGTCAATAGATGATATTATATATCCCGGATACGAAAAGACTATCCCGGGACAAGGCATGCCTAAATCCAAAGAAGAAGGGATGAGAGGAGACCTTAGGCTCAAGTTTCTGGTCGAATTTCCTGAAGAATTGAACGACGAACAACGGGCGGAAGTTGTTAGTATTTTAGAAGGATGTTCTTGATCATTTGATTTGTTTCTAAATTTTTCCCCCCTGTCTATGTCATGGTTATTTCCATTTCCTCACAAGGGGCTGGGAGATTGTGTAGATGCTTCATTTAGTGTTAGGTGGTGATTAGAATTGTAATTATGTGTAAACTCACATCCCAGAAAGTGTGACACTGTGAGCTAGACAATTGGAGAGAAGATGGAGATATATAATCTGAGATCGATAGATGAGTTTTTCTTCTTTTCCAGTACTAGTACAATCTATTATATATATATATATATATATATATATATATAAATGATATGGTGAACAACCATCGTAATCGTAAGCACCTGCTGACGTGGCATCATGCAAATCCAATAGGTGAGTGACACGTCGGCAGGTGCTCACCATATCATATATATATATATATATATATTGGTTCAAGAGAAGGGGACACCTACAACTTCAGAGCTAACTTATTGCTATTCTTCAACGGATCGATACCGATTCCCATTTTGTCATTCTTCAATGATATCATGTAATCTTGCCGGAGGAGTGGAGATAATTCTATATCCTCTATCAACTTTTAGAGCTTCATTTGCCAAGAATAATCCCATCTCCACTTTCTTTTCTGTGAACAGAAACTCATTTATCCACTTCCAAATCATTAATCTTAATTAGTCATTATCTTAATTTCCATGTTTCCCAAGATTGATCGCTTATTTGCTGATGCATAGTGGGTGATCATATCATATATATGCCGACCGAGCTAATTGAGAACCTACCGCAGTGCTGTCCTCTGTTTCCTCTTCTTAACTCAGAATATATATATGCACCTAATCTGTTCTCCGTAAGTCTCAGTAAAATTCGACGACTTTGATATGAGGTCGAATATTTAGTTGTTACAAGGAAGGTGCACCGTGATGAACCTAGAATTTGTTGAACAAATTTAAAAAATTATAAAAGATTTAAATCGAACTCCTAAACAGGTTTATATGCTTATTTTTTAAGAGATGTTTTTCTTATAAAAATCTCTCTTAGGATATAATTGAGAAAATGTTATATTATTAAACAAAACAAAACCGAAAAAACAACACTCTTTGAATCTGTTGATGCAATATTAACATATATATAGAAATTAAAAGACGATTTCGAACAGTTGTAACTCTTCATCAAACAACACATCATTCCAGGTCGATCCCCGTATTTTCGCAGTGGTGATAATTATTCGTTATCAAAAATTAAATTTCTGAAAATATTAAATAAATTTCTGAAAATATTCTAACAGAATTATATATATGTTTATTAATGTCTAGTAAATATTACAGATAACTAATCGATAATAGTCATAGATATTGTTTTCAAACTAAATAAAAGGATATAAAACAAAAAATCGAAAAACCATAATGCTCATTATAGTTATAGGTATGATCATGGGCCGCCAAAGGTCGGGGTGGGCTCCAACTCAGTTTAGTATTTTTTTTTTCCGATTAGTATTAATATTTATATATGTAAATTTTTAGGCTAAACAATAGATGTGCGTTTAGTTGGTTTGATAGGATAACTGATGGATTGATAATTTTATTGATAACGAATTGATAATTAAAGTAATTGGGCGTCGGGTTTGTTTTTTCGGGTTCGAATAGTTCAGGTCGGGTATCCAAAAAATCGGGTAGTATTTTTACTACCCGAATCTGACCCGAATAAAATCACTACCTGACTTTTGGATACCCCAAAAAAATTGGGTTGTGTCGGGTACCCGAAATCGATACCCGAAATTTCAACCTCACTCTCTCGCACTCATTATTCTCGCCCCAAGAAGCTTTTGTGGGCACTCTTTAAATTCAAATCCTTACAATCGTAATTGAAGCACAACTGTAACAGTTAAAACCCAGCTGCACCACCGTCAAGATCCATGCCTCCAACTGATTTCATCTTCTCATCTCCAAATTGGTCGTGCATAGATTGTTTATGTTGAGTCCAGCATTCCATCACCATTGCTGATTCTTGGAAAGTTGCTTACGCTACGACTGAATCTCATCCAAATTAAATTCATCCCACTAATTGCATGCCCTTTCCTCCAAGTTAAGGTAAAAGAAGAGAGAAGATTTAAAATTTAAAGGAAACCTGCTTTTTGATTAATTAGAGTGATTACTCACATCACAGTGGGTGGTGGCCGGTGGTTTCAGTCTTTCAGAGAGAGAAGACGACACATATTTCTCAACCTTCAGGTTATAATTTGAAAAGTTAATAAAAATGTCAGGTAACCGATACCCGATCGCGTATCGGACAAATACCTGACACCAACCTGACCTTCAATATTTCGTGTTCGGGTTTGTAAGACTAACCGACTCGATCGGGTAAATCCGATCGGGTCGGGTCGGGTACCCAGTACCGACTACAAAATGCCCACCCCTACTCAACAATGATTTCAGTTTAGATTAAATTTTTATTTAGTACAAGATTTGTTTGTTCAGCTTGTTTTTTGAAATAGTGGTTTTTAATTCACAAAATTATTTTTGAAAGAAAATGAAAGCAGATGATGAGAAATACATTCATTTTTTCACATCAGTCTCCAATTCAAGTTTCTTCTCGTCGTTCTAAAATTTCAATTTTCATCTTTATTTTTTATGTTCTTGAAATAAATTTATGATATTTTTAAAAATTATTTCATTTGGTTTTTAAAATTTTCTATACAATTTTTTGCATTTTTATATATGTAATGTAATAGATATATAATAGATTAAGTTTGTCACTTTGTGATAAATAAATTAGTTAATTGAATAATCACATAAATAATAAATAATTTTAAAAAAAGATTAATTATGTAGTAATGAAGGGTAGCCATGCAAATTCACAAATCAAACTCACATATTTATTAAACTAGAAAAATGTACGTGTGTTGCACGTAACAAAAATTTTATTTAATTGAAACCGAAGTTATCAAATTTCGAATGTTTAGCTTTATTAAAATCAAGTGTTATAATTTTTTATGGACAAGTTCAAACTTCAGTCACCATGATTCAATATTTAATTAGCTACTGAAATGGTCATATGACCTATTTAACTTTCTTTTTTGTTATATTTTTTGATTTCTTATCGATGATTTTTTTAATGATATTATATGTTTATGCATTGAATTTTATTTATTTTTTTAGCTAAAAATTTTAAAACAATAACATATGTTATATATTTATTGAAAAACGTAAAATATATATATTTGTTACAAACTGTCGGATCAAGAGATTTGTATTTTACTAAAATCTATAGTTAGTGGTAATTGTGTAATGCAAATATTTTAGATCGTATCGCAGTTCAAACAAACACATGTTTCAATTGTTCAACCCAAGGAGACAATTATTGCATTCAAACAATCACCTTATCAAGAATTGCATGTGCTTTCAATCAATATGAATCAAAACTACGAGCTTGACTCTGATATTAATTATATGATCGAACACGTCTCGTTTTACCAAAATTTATAGTTGATGGTAACAATACGTCTCAAAATTTTAAACAATACAAAATCTCAAGTGTCATGTTTCGATTAATTCTCTCAGAGACTATTATTGCACCCCAACATTAACAATTTATTTTAAATGATAATTTTACTTATATTGATTTTAAAGAAAAAACAGTAATTTCTTTCTGAGAAATGATTTTTTGATTCATTAACTTGTCCAAATTAGTTAATTGAATATTCAAATAAATAATTAATTAAAAAACATATTATTTATGTAGTAATTAGTAATGAAGTGTAGCTATGTAAATTCACAAATCAAACTCATATATAGATATATTTAATAGATAATAGATTAGCTAATTAGTTAATTTAATATTCAAATAAATAATTAATTAAAAAACATATTAATTATGTAGTAATTAGTAATGAAGGGTATCTACGTAAATTCACAAATCAAACTCACATGTTTATATATGTAATAGATAATAGAAATAGATTAGTTAATTAGTTAATTGAATATTCAAATAAATAATTAATTAAAAAACATATCAATTATGTAGTAATTAGTAATGAAGGGTAGCCATGTAAATTCACAAATCAAACTCACATATTTATTACATACTCACATATTTATATATTTAATAGATAAGTTAATTAGTTAATTGAATATTCAAATAAATAATTAATTAAAAAATTAAATTAATAATTTAATTAATTCATATTTATAATTATCTAATTAGAACAAATATGTAGAACAAGACTCAAGAGATTAATTTGACAATCTATTTAACAAAATTTATTTAGTAATTGTATCCGAACATTTTATTAATAATTATTAGATACATTTTTTCTCTTAACAAAACTTTGAAACATTATCCGAAATATTTTAATATTATATGTTTTAATTTGAATATTTATTTTTATTTATAAATATACGTTTCTAAATAGTATATATAATAAAATTATCACTTTTTCTATTTTTTGAACGAAATTTTGAACATTAAAAAAAATTGAGATTTTCTCTCCCTACTCGACGGGATCCCGAATAGTCGGGTCCCGAAATGTTTCGGGTACGGGATCGAGAAAAAAAAAGTTTTCTGATTCTTTTCAGGACGAGAGTTGGGTAGGGGGTTTACGGGACGGGTTCCGACCCTATTCCACCCCTAATAAAGCTCATCTATATAATTTAAACTTTAAACATTAATGATTTATCACAAATAAAAGATATGATAAATAATTATTTGTAACTAATTATCTTTCTAAATGAAAAAAATTAAATTAATATTCTTTACTTCCCAAAAATAATATATGAAAACCCCATTTTAAAAAATTATAAACATGAGTAGAAATTTCAAATAATAATTTACATTATTCAATAAAAATCACAATCTCAATTTTGAAAAATACAAACTTGGCATACAAAATAAATTTCTCGGTATCACGACTAAACGCATTATGAGCTAATACAGATCTTAAAAAAGACAAGTAAACATGTGTTTAATAAAATTATTAATATAATCATATCCTTATCATAACAGATAAACGCAACCTATATAAATAGGACTGTGAGTGCGTGTTAGAACGATGATCCAATTTGCCGGTGAGAGACATATATAATAATACTAGGTATAAGGACGTGCGTTGCACGAGGCAAAGCAATGAAATCGATATTTTATATTAATAATTATATTATATGTTAAAGAAATAAATCGGTCAACTCTATATTGAATTCAGCTGAAAAAGACAAGAGTTGAATTTAGGCAAAAAAGATGAGAAATAATAGAACAAAAATGATCGATATGAGTCTTTATTTATAAACGAGACATGTGTTAACGTTTCTACTGTATGATTGTTCAAGCAACAGAGAGTTTCTTGTTATATGACGCAACCTTTCTTTTAATAATTTTTTTTGCCCCAGACTTTGTGAATTCGCTTAATTAAATTTATTATTTTTCCTTTTGTCAAAACTTATAGCACACCAAACTTACAATAAATGTGTTAACCGGTTCATTTGTTGGATTTATTTGTTGGATTCACTTAATCATCGCAACCGTCATGAGGACTGGAAATATGTGGTGGATATGTGAGCACATATTCTTTTTTTAATTAAGCATTTAATTTATTACTCATATGTCGATTCTTGTTGTACAAAGGAGTTTGAAATTGTTCAATTCGACCAAAAAAAGGAATGGGAAAAAGAAGCCTACATGGGAAGTGATAAATGTATATAATATATATAACGGTGATATCTTGTTGGTTTATGTCTTTTATGACCAAGTAGAGTTTGAAATCAAATCTTAGAATGATTTTGAACCAAGCCCAGAATTTTCCGTACTGGGTCATGGTATATTCTGCTACACCGAAACTTGTTTTTTATGGATAAACATCTAGTTTGAAGTGCTTTAGTTTGGGTAAAATTG
Organism: Henckelia pumila; assembly: GCF_033568475.1. NCBI lineage: Eukaryota > Viridiplantae > Streptophyta > Magnoliopsida > Lamiales > Gesneriaceae > Henckelia > Henckelia pumila. Next base: position 17,290,424 of record NC_133123.1, on the reverse strand, counting down.
TGTCCATCTCTGTTCTACTGAGATAAGCTTATGCCCTCTGATTTTTTGGGGTGAGCATATCATTATTTATATTTATGAAAAGCTTTTATGTTTATTTTCTGGTGATTTCACATCTCTACTTTATCTTTCACTTGTAATGTGATGAATCCGTGTTTTTCTCCCTTAAGTTTTAAAATGCAAGACCTTGTCTGTTATCTCTAAAGTAGCTTCATCATGTTTTCATTAGAACAGTTTAGTACGATATCAATGGCACAAGATACTACTGCATCATTGACAATTTTTTGTTAAACATAGGGTCCTCGACAACCTGATGCGAAACAATGTGGGTTTTATGTGATGAAATTTATGAGAGAAATTGTTGAAGGAAATGCTACCAGCGAGAAGGATTCACTTTTGTCAATGGTAATATTTAACATATTCTGAATTTTCTCAAATAATTTTCTTTATTTCAATTGCTTCTTCATTACTGATTTTTACTACCTAATATAATTTGGGTTTGTTAACAGTTCAACAAAACAGTTTACTCTAAAGAAGAAATTGATGAAGTGCGATTCGAATAGGCAGAATGCATACTAGACTACATTCATGACTAGGTATTTGGCTCTCCTTCATCGACTTCATAACCTATTAGAAGCCTCCCAAATGTTCTCAATGCATCTTTTATAACGGTTAAAATTTTAGTACGAAAATATTGCTAAAACGAACTCAAAAGTATCAAATCACATAGTAAATTAACTTTTTCTGGTCTTTCATCCATGAGCTAAAATATCTATTGGCATGCCCCCTGGAGCTACCAAGTTTAAAACTTTAGGTTGTACCAATCCGTTATCCTAAAAAGCTGGTTTGGAAATTCATTTGGTGACAACCATCTGATTTGCTTGCAAATGGACCTGTAAATCGTAATCATCTGCTGATAATGCTGCCAAATGGTGTAATTTTCGTAACTTTTGAACCCAATTGCAATTGCCTAATTAATTCATAGAAAAGAGGACCAATTGATGAAAACCTATAGTTATTATACCCTTGAAAGTTGTTTGGTGAGGTGTTATTTTCGTGAAAGACACATCCCCAAGTTTAGTTCATGTTTGGCTATCCAATTGGTCATGTTTCTATGAGGCATTCAGGCTATTATACATCCTGCATTCTCTATGTATTGCACCTTGTTCACAATTGTTATCTATGGCAATCTTTTATTCCATATCGTTTTTAGTCTATATGTGGCGGTGCTGTGCTACATTGAAGTGTAGTTGCATCTTTTCTATTTTTTGCAATGCAAGTAATTGATTTGTCATTCAATTAGCTTCTTTAGTTTCATTGTTCTTGTATGATTAATTATTGTAAACATATAATTTATTATCGATAAGATTTATTCGATCTTTTTTATGTGTTCTCTTGTAGGTACATAACTCAAGGGCGATATTTATGAGGATTGGGTACGCAAGGAGTGAGCTTTTGAACATAATTTCTAGATGAAATGTTATTTATGGTTTGATACTACTAAGTTTGATATGATGAGTACAAACTCTTGTTGTGTTTTTTTAGCTGGCATATTTTGGATTTTGATTACACAGCTATTATGTTTCTCTCATTTTGATGTGTAGTTAATTATAAAAATTTGAATACATACAATAGTAATTAGTAAATATTTTTTTATATTAAATGTTGAATATTGGTTGTTTTGTATGAATATGACAATGGTTAGAAACGTTGTAAAAAATAAGAAACCACAACGAAATTTCCTTCAAAAAAAAATAAACGACAACGGTTTTAAAGATGTTGTAAAAAATATTTACGACAACGGTTTTATATAAATACAACGTTTTAAATCTGTTGTCAAAATTATCTACCACAACGGTTTGCATGTCAAAAGTATTTTAAAAAAAACGGTTTAAATCTGTTGTCAAAATTATCTACCACAACGGTTTATATATGTTGTCAAAAGTATCTACCACAACAGTTTTAATACGTTGTGGTATACGGTAAATTCGAGTCTACGACAACAGATACAAAACGTTGTCGTATGTAATATACAACGCTAAAAAAATTGTTGTTGTAGGGCAATGTCTTCGACAACGCTGACATTTACAACGGATAAAAACCGTTGTCATATGTGTAAAAGACAACGGATTATAACCCGTTGTCGTAGGCCAATGCTTTTGACAACACTGATAGTTACAACGGTTTTCTACCCCTACGACAACGGATTTTATCCGTTGTCATATGCCATTTTTCTTGTAGTGACCTCTCACTATACTGATACAAATAACTTAAAAACAAGCTTCTAGAAATCATGAATTGTGATGAAACATCACGAAAGCTTCAAGCATTAGAAAATTAAGCGAGCTTTTTTTAGTTTTATTATAATTCTAATTATATCAAGTAATTAATAGATTAAATAATAAATAAACTTAAAATTGAGAATAAATGCATAAATTTCCAAGTTATAAAAACACGAATCTCAAAATCACTATTTGTGTGGAAAAAAACTTTCTTCGATTGCAGTTGGATCAAGTATCATCCTTAACATTAGTAGAAAATAATGTGTAAAAAAACATAGATATTTAAGTAGTACATCATGCAATTTTTTTTTATTTAACTATCCATATACTGTTTTGTAAAATTTATTGAAAAACAGTGCATAAAAAATAAGAATATTTACTTAAATTCATAATTACAACTCAAATAGTGTATACAAAACAATTATATTTAAATTAATGATAATTGGAGCTCATATTTATAATAGTAATAAATATATATAATCGCTAATAAATAATAGATTAACAAAAAAAATAATGTGTAAAAAACTGTTGGGGTACAATAATTGACCCTGTTTGGTAGAGCGATTGAACCGCATAACGGTTGGGCTGTTGTGCGATATTTTAAAAGATTTACAAGGTTAAACTTTTATATATTATGATATAAGATTTATTATGCATGCATCTTAATATCGAAAAATTCACTAAAAATATATTGATTTATATTGTAGCTTTCATGTTAGACAATCTAGTTTTGATGATTTGATGTCTTCAAGAATATCAGTAGACATTAGTAAATGCAACATAATATTTTTTCCAACAGATATATATCAGATGAATTTTAAATGAGAAGTAATAGTCATTAAAAAATATTCATCGGTTACAAAAGATAAAGAATAAATTCAGTAGACTGATTTGCATATCTCATGTGTACTATTTGTTATATAATGTTACTAATTACGAGTCAATTTATTTTTTCATTACAATTCATCCATTGGATCGTACAGAAGCATTTATTGTCGTCACCATTTTTGGAATAAATCATCTTCAAAATACTCAAACATTTATAGTTTATCTCAAGTCTTGGATATTTCATCATGCAAAATATAACGTTTGATCAAATTCAGAATATTGCATATGCTACTATTTTTCATAAACAATTATTGTATCTTTTGTAAAGTGTGAAGAAGTTGTTATATGAGGAAATAATATTTTCCAAAATTTTCAATATTGATTACAATAGTGTGTTGCTTGCTAGGAGCTTCAGTAGTCAAATGTAAGATTGTTGAAGTAGATTTGTACATCGTCCGTGTCTATCAATTTAGATATTGGAAACCAAATCATATGACTATGATATATATATATATATATACATATTTATTACATACTCACATATTTATATATGTAATAGATTAGTTAATTAGTTAATTGAATATTCAAATAAATAATTAATTAAAAACATATTAATTATGTAGTAATTAGTAATGAAGGGTATGTTAGAAATTCAAGATCTAAGTTTCGGTGTTTGAAAAATTACCTAAGTCACCAATTGAAGAAGAAAAGGCAGAAGAAGCAAGGAGCAGATCAATTGAAGAAGCAGAAGCAGAAGCAGAAAAAGCAAGTATCAGATCAATAGAAGATTAGCTCAACAACCAAGGAGCTTTTTGTGCTAAAAGACAAAAGGCATTAAAAGAAGATTTGAACGTTGCCAACATAAAACCAGAAAGTCAAGATCTAAGAGCAAATTAAGGAGACTTGTCGACACCTTAACAGATACTTTTTAAAGGCTATAAATACAAGAAGAGAAGAAAAGAAGAAACAGAGGTTAAGAAGCGTAAGAAAGATAGAGCTACAGAAGAGAAGAGAATACACGATCAGAAAGTTAAGAGCTTCAAAGAGCAATCAGATCAGATTAATCAAACACACACTTAGCATCATATCAGATCAAGTGAAGATCATTTGTGTTGAGTTTATCGAGTTGTAAGATTATATCAAATCAGTTGAGTGTTCTGTAAAACACTACCTTTGTAACAAGAAACAGTCAAGGGCTGTGTTCTTGAGTGTCTAGGAGTTCTGAGATAGGCAGAGGTGTAAGTCCAATCTTGGAGCGGGTCTGTGCAAATTGCTTGTGTAGATCAAAGTCTTCTAGAAGAGAGTGAATCCTTCCGAGGTGCAAGAAGGGGTAACGTAGAAGATTGAGCTCCGAACATCCAGAAACAATTCACCGTGTTATTTCCCTTCTGCCTAACACGTTCACTCACTTCACGAATTCAACCAAGCCATTTGATCTGTGTTCGATCTGTTAGTCAATCTCTTCCGCACTGATTGATTAACATAGACATACGAGAAAGACAAGAGTTCATTTACTAACCCATCTGAACTCCATACAGTTGAGAAAGATATTTTCGACCTTAACAAGTGGTATCAAAGCGAGGTTCTTTCTCGTCTCTGAACATATTCAAATGGCCGCATTCAGTGATATTGCTAAAAGCTTCTGGTACACCACTATGGACAACTGCACTGCCAAAACTATTGAGACATGCTCCACTGCTAAGGATCTTTGGCAGCAGTTGATCAAGCTTGGAACAGATGAGGAAGCTGAGCAGATCAGAAGTCCAATGATTGAAGATCTTAAAGAACTCTACTGCTCGGATAGTTCCAGATCAAATGATGAAGAGAGCACAAGTCAACCAATTCATTCATCTGACTTTCTGGAACGTTGCTCAACTGAACCAATCGCTTTTATTGAAGAATCTTGTTGTTCAGTGAGCACATCAAGTTCTGATGACAAAGATGAAGATAGCTGCCTCATGGCCAAAAGTGACCAACCATCTATCAACAATCAATCATCAGATCAACTCTTCTCCAGTGAACAGGTATTTGATTTCAACTCAGATGAATTTACACGAGAAGATTTAGCAAATGCATTACATGACATGAGTAATGAGTATCAACGACTGTGCTTAGCATTTGAGAAAGTTAAGGCCAAGCAAAATGATCTGTCAGACTGCTCAACTGAACCCAATTGGGAAACATCAGTTGAGAAAATTAGTCTAGAAGCAGAGATTGCCAAGCTTAAGACTGAAAATGATAAGCTACTAGTGGAAAGTCAGCAGTTAAAGTCAGAAAACTTAAAACTTACTGAACTGATAACCACATGGAATAAGTCCTCTGTTTTGTTGACTGAGATTCAAGAGTCACAAAAGTCTTTTGGAGACAAGACAGGTCTCGGCTTTGATGACAAGGACTGCAGATCAACTGAGAAAAGTACTCAATCCTGTCTGGACAAGAACACTTCAAATTATGTGAAATTTGTCAAGTCCAGCACGATATATGAAAATATAGAACCTGATAATCATGTCAGTTCACCTATATCTCAACCAAAAACTATTTACAATCGAGGATTGGGATATGTGGAACCAGAGAGTTCTAACTCAAGCTGGATCAAGAAAAGACTAGTTCGGTCTGGATATGGTCAAACAAGACAAGACTCTATGAAGGTACAACATAGACCACCTTATTTCAAAAATAGATCCGTTCAAAAGATATATTGGAGGCCTAACGTGTACAATCAATCTAGACATACATATCCAATGCACAAACGACACAATGCATATCATATTTATCATTCACATACACATCACCAGCACACACGACACAATATACAAACTTTATGGGACACTTTCAATGATCGATCTGTTAGATTAATCAAAGTTTGGGTTCCTAATGGACTAATCCATCGAGGACCCACATAAGATATGGGTACCATAGCATATTTTTATTTGTATTTGCAGGTGACAAGTATTGAGAAGAATTGAGAAAGGAATTACAGTACAGCAAACTTCAGAAATTTATTAAGGATGTTAGAGACATATATCCAATATCCATCGTTCATAATAAAGTTTAAGATTTTTTAAAGCTGCTGTCCAAATTTCAGCTTGATCCGATGGCTAGATTGTTAGATATGATTTTTTGAAAATTGTCGCTCAGCAGAAAAAGAAAGTAGCGCCCCTTGCTAGCGCGATAGCATACCTGGATAGCGCGATAGCGCTACTAGCGCCCCTTAGAAGCGCGATAGCGCTCCTAGCGCTCCTTGGAAGCGCGATAGCGCTTCAGTAGCGCTCCTCCAAAGCGCGATAGCGCTGTTGCTATGAAGAGCATGCGAGCCCGCACCAATCTTGGAGACTAAATGAAGAACTGTGAAAAATAAAAGCTCGATGGGATTTCATCTACATATAAAAGAGATTTTGAAGATCACAAGAACACACCACACAACACAAAATATGGAGAGAAACACAACAGATTGAGGGGGAATGAAGATTCTCTCTGGCATCTTAATTGAAGAAGAAAGCAGATCAGTCGAGAAGAAGAATAAAAGAACTGAGCAAAGCAGATCAATGTATCCAACAGGAACCAGATCAACTTGGAGGTAACATATCAACTCGAAGATACAAAGCAAGAGATAAGAATCCAGATAAGTTGGAGCAGATCAAATAACTTAAGCTGGCGCAGTTCAGTAAATCGATTATATCTCATAGCTCGATGATCCAAATGACTTGAGGCCAAAACGGTTGGAAATATTACTCAAATATCTAAAAGTCATATCTCAGGCTAGATGAGTTAATTCGGACGTTATTAAGGTGAAAAGTTGGTCGCAACATCGATCTGGATGCAAACCAGATCAAAGTTACAACAACCAGATCAAACAGACCAGCTCTGGTATTTTAGCCATAACTTACAGCTCGCTTATCCAAACGGGATGATTCAGTATGCGTTACGAAGCTAAGACAATGATCTACAAATCATATTCAAGAAGTTCAATCTGCATCGGAGTGTAAGAAGCAGATAAAGCATGATGAAGTTTCAAGATCTGCACAGAAATTCTGCAGAACAGAATTTCTGACACAGCTTAGTATTTCGAGTATATCTCTCACATACAAACTCGAAATTGAGCGATTTTTGATTTCGTGGAAAGCCAAGAGAAAGAGCTACAACTTTTATGTTTATCATTTTGCCCAGAAATCAGTGAATCGAGAGCTATAAGCAAGTGAAAAGATCAGATAGAATCATAAACGAACCAGATCAATTGGAATGATGCAGATCAACTAAGAGGCTAGATCAACTATGAACCAGAACAGATCAAAGCTCTACCAGATCAAAGTCGGACCAAACCAGATCAAATCTTGACCAGACCCGATGATTTTGACCATATCAACGTCAGATCAAATCAGGCTGGACCAGACCAGACAGATCAAACAACCAGATCAATCAATTCATCCAAATGAACACTTCATTTGGAATCACCTTTTAAGGGGGAACAAATTCAAAGAAAGTAAGAGCAGATCAAAGAACGACTAAAAAGAAAAAGATCATCAATTTATGCGATTGTCAAAAAGAGGGAAAATGACAGATAAATTGCTTACTTTTATCAAACAACAAAAAGGGGGAAATTGTTAGGAATTCAAGATCTAAGTTTCGGTGTTTGAAAAATTACCTAATTCACCAATTGAAGAAGAAAAGGCAGAAGAAGCAAGGAGCAGATCAATTGAAGAAGCAGAAGCAGAAGCAGAAGCAGAAGCAGAAGAAGCAAGTATCAGATCAATTGAAGATTAGCTCAACAACCAAGGAGCTTTTTGTTCTAAAAGACAAAAGACATTAAAAGAAGATTTGAACGTTGCCAACAAAGAACCAGAAAGTCAAGATCTAAGAGCAAATTAAGGAGACTTGTTGACACCTTAACAGATACTTTATAAAGGCTATAAATACAAGAAGAGAAGAAAAGAAGAAACAGAGGTTAAGAAGCGTAAGAAAGAGAGAGCTACAGAAGAGAAGAGAATACACGATCAGAAAGTTAAGAGCTTTAAAGAGAAATCAGATCAGATTAATCAAACACACACTTAGCATCATATCAGATCAAGTGAGGATCATTTGTGTTGAGTTTATCGAGTTGTAAGATTATATCAAATCAGTTGAGTGTTCTGTAAAACACTACCTTTGTAACAAAAAACAGTCAAGGGCTGTGTTCTTGAGTGTCTAGGAGTTCTGAGATAGGCAGAGGTGTAAGTCCAATCTTGGAGCGGGTCTGTGAAAATTGCTTGTGTAGATCAAAGTCTTCTAGAAGAGAGTGAATCCTTCCGAGGTGGAAGAAGGGGTGACGTAGGAGATTGAGCTCCGAACATCCAGAAATAATTCACCATGTTATTTCCCTTCTTCCTAACACGTTCACTCACTTCACGAATTCAACCAAGCCATTTGATCTGTGTTCGATCTGTTAGTCAATCTCTTCCGCACTGATTGATTAACATAGACACACGAGAAAGACAAGAGTTCATTTACTAACCCATCTGAACTTCATACAGTTGAGAAAGATATTTTCGATCCTAATAGGGTAGCTATGTAAATTCACAAATCAAACTCAAATATTTATATGCGTATGTAATAATAGATTAGTTAATTAGTTAATTGAATATTCAAATAAATAAATAATTAAAAAACATATTAATTATGTAGTAATTAGTAATAAAGTGTAGCTATGTAAATTCACAAATCAAACTCACATATTTATATATGTAATAGATAATAGAGTAATAGATAATAGATAATAGATGTAATAGATAATAGATAATAGATAATAGATGTAATAGATAATAGATAATAGATAGATAATAGAATAGATTATTTGAATTGTGATAATATTGACTAATGACGACCTATATGAAATATGGATTCCAAATTTGAAATTTTATCTTGAAAATCTATAGTTGATAATTGTTAGAAAAATAATCAATTGATTGAAATAGTTGACAAATATTGTTGATGTTGTAAGTATTATTAATTAGGCTTAATTGTATTGATATTTTTTGATTTAGAATAACCGATAATTGAATAATTACGAGATGTAGAAAATAATCTTTTGTTGGAAATTTTTGGAATATATTATTAGATTTCTAGTCAGGTAACTCAGGATCCAAATGAAGAAAATAAAAAATATATATTAAGTTATTTTTTTAATCAAAATATCGTACATCAATTTTAGTCTAAAAGTGAGCGAACTGTTCGTTTCAATCGAATAATCGATCGAATTAAATTAATTTAAAAAATTATTTTGTGTTTATTCGAAATTTCAATTTTATTTTTAAAATTATCGGTTAATTCTGTTCAACTTCATTTTGAATATAAAACCATGGTTAACCGACAAACAGAATTCTATACAAATTTTTTTAAAAATATTCAATTTTCTAATAAAGTTTATTAGGAGACAATAGAGCTAAATTTAAAAAATATTTTTTAATAAATAGAAATTTAAATTTATTTAATTAAGATATTATATTACATTTTTAAATTAAAACTTGATTTTTTTATATAAAAAAATTCTATAAGTTCGGTTAATACGGTTTTCGACTGAATAGGTTTTTCAATTTGGTTTGTTCTGTTTTGAAGGAAAATTTGGTATATTGGTTTAATTTATGGATAATTCAATTTTAGAGAGTTTGATTCGATTTTAGCTAAATGTTAACCTTAATTATTAATTAGCGTATTTACATACACCGTTATGTGTGATGAAAAAATTGATTTTTTTACTAAAATTAATTTCGGAAAAAATCAAATAAATTGGGATAATTCTCAATTTGATCCTTCATTTTAGGTCGTTTTCCTGATTTAATCTTTCGTTTTTTCATTGACTCAATTTAGTCCTCCGTTTTTCACCGTATTTTCGCAATTGATCCTTCCGTCCAACTAAATATTAAAACTAACGGGATTTACCTTCTTAGCACATTCAACCTTTTCTTCTCACCTCTTCAACTGGTAAACCCATCTTTACCAATTTCATTCTCCCCCAAAGGCCGTAAACCCATACTTCTCCAAAAACTAAGCTTTAAATCAAGTAAAAAAAGGTTATTAACATGGCGCTTGTAAAGCCTAGGGCTGACAAAAAATACCGAAATGCCGTCATACCGCCTTTACCGTACCAAAAAAAACCGAAAATATCAAAAATTTCGGTACGGTATCAAAATTTTCGGTATCGGTATCGGTATAAGATTTTCGAATTTTTGATATTTCTGTATACCGAAAAAAAATCGGTATACACGATATCGGTATGATACCGTGTATACCGATATTTTTTTTAAAAAAAAACAGTATAAAAAATCGGTATACACGATATCATACAGATACCGTACCGAATTTCGGTATTCGGTACGGTATCGATATGAATTTATGTCATACCAAAATACCAAAATTTTCAGTACGGTATCGGTATCGGAAATTTCCGGTACGGTATGCGATATTCGGTACGGTATGCGGTATACCGTACCGAACCACCCCTAGTAAAGCCTAATGCTACTAGTGTTCCTCGTTGACTCGAATATGTTGGTCTCAGGTGCGGCATCACGAGATAGAAACTATAAAAATTAAAGAATAAAATAGACACCAAGATTTACGTGGAAAATCCCCAAAATTATTAGGTTAAAAACCACGTGCAAGATCAAAAGATTTTACTATAATATTTGGAGAATTACAACCTATCTCTGTGTTTCCAAAGAGACACTCACTCTCTTAATACAAGAGAAAATTTATCTCACAAATATATATAGAAATACACTCAAATGTATTTGAATGCTTAACTGAAGAAATGAACTCAAAATGGGATGGATTATTCTGATGGAGGGGAGCTCTATTTATAGAGCTCCCTATGCTCTGAAAATATTGAAAGAAAATTTTCAATAGAATTTTTCTTCAATATTTGCGGTACAATTGGCTTCAAACCACGGGCAAGATCAAAAGATTCCACTATAATATTTGGAGAATTACAACCTATTTATGTATTTCCAAAGAGACACTCACTCTCTTAATACAGGAGAAAACCTATCTCACAAATATATATAGAAATACACTCAAATGTATTTGAATGCTTAACTGAAGAAATGAACTCAAAATGGGATGGATTATTCTGATGGAGGGGAGCTCTATTTATAGAGCTCCCTATGCTCTTAAAATATTGAAATAAAATTCTCAATAGAATTTTCTTTCAATATTTGCGGTACAATTGACTTCAATTTGTTTATTCAATTGCCAGCTTCTCCATATGCATTTAATGCATGAATTATTTTGCCAACACGTTGTCATCCTTTATGGCTAATTTTGGCGACATTTCTCCCACATGGAGATTTGATTGAGAATCAAACATATCTCCACACAGTCTTTCAAATCTTTCCATACCCGCTGCATACGTTTATGCTAGGCCACATGAGGATCTACACCATTCGAACTTTTCCGTGCTCACTGGCTTGGTCATAATATCAGCCATGTTATCCTTTGTATGGATCTTCTTCATATCCAAACTTCCTTCCTCTACTACTTTTCGTACAAAGTGAAATTGAACTCCAATGTGTTTAGTCTTGGAATGAAAGGCTGGATTTTTTGTAATGTGCAAGGCACTCTGACTGTCACAAAACAAAAGAATTTTCTCTTGTTTGTGTCCAAGCTCCTCCAATAGCCTTTTAATCCATATTGCTTCCTTGCAAGCTTGAGTAGCTGTCATGTATTCTGCCTCTATTGTAGATAACGCTACAACTGTTTGCACTTTTGAAACCCAGCTGACTGCACCTCCTGCAACTGTAAACACATAACTAGTAGTAGATTTTCTTTTATCTAGATCACCTGCGTAAACTGAATCCACATAGCCCCTGAGTTTAAAATCTGATCCTCCAAAACATAATGCAGCATCCGAGGTACCATTAATGTATCTAAAGATCATCTTAACCGTGCTCCAATGCTCTTGCCAGGATTCGCCATATACCGACTGACTACTCCCACTGCTTGTGCAATGTCTGGTCTTGTACAAATCATAGTGAACATTAAAATTCCCACTGCTGATGTATATGGTACTCGAGACATCTCCATCCTCTTTGCTTCACTGGTAGGACACATCTCAGAGGATAACTTGAAGTTAATAGGAAGAAGGGTTTGAAATTGTCTTACTATCTTGCATGTTGAAGCGCTGCAAGACTTTCTTCAAATAATTTTTTTGGGAAAACCAAATCTTCCTATTACTTCTGTCTCGGTGAACTTGCATCCCTAGAATCTTGTTTGCTGGTCCCAAGTCCTTCAAATCAAATTCCCTAGCCAAATGTGCCTTCAATTCTTGAACCCGATCTTTGTTGGGGCCTGCTACCAACATGTCGTCCACGTACAACAACAAAATGATATAATCATTATTACCAAACCTCTTGAAATATGTACAAGGATCTGTACTGAGTCTGTTGTACCCAAGGCTCATGATATAGGAATCAAATCTTTTGTAGCAACACCTCGGCGCCTGTTTGAGACCGTACAGAGATTTGTTCAACATGCAAACCAAGTTCTCTTTGCCCTTTTCTGCAAAATCTTCTGGATGGAGCATATAGATTTCTTCTTCAAGATCGCCATGAAGAAATTCCGTTTTCACATCTAGTTGTTCTAGATGTAGGTCAAACACCGCACACATTACCAATACTACTCTGACTGTTGAAATTCGAACAACAGGAAAAAATATCTCATTGAAGTCAATTCCTTCCTTTTGAGCATACCCTTTGACAACCAATCTTGCACGATAACGCTTCACTTGGTTATTGTCATCACGCTTGATCTTATAGACTCATCTGTTACCAATAGTTTTCCTTCCTCGTGGTAGTGTAACAAGATCTCAAGTTTTGTTCCTGTCCAATGCTTTCAATTCTTCCTACATCACTGTCATCCACAGGGATACATCCGAGCTTTAAGTAGCCTCATGAAAACTCGATGGCTCACCATCCTCTTTTAATAGACAATATGCAATGTTGCTTTCAGTGAAATAATCTGAAAGCCAACCTGGTGGTCCTCTCTCTCGAGTTGCCTGCCTCACTTTGGAAACCTCTGACTCAAATGGTTCTTGTTCCTTATGCTCTGGTACTGCTTCACAAAAAACTTGATCTTCGTCTGTCTTATTTTCCACCTGAATGATAGTAGTTTCTGAATTTAGTTTGTCTTTGTATCCCTTCACTTTATCTTCCTCGAAGATAACATCTCTGGTGATGATAAACTTGTGGACAGTAAGATCCTAAGAAGATACACTTTCTGGATTTGGAATCCAACTTCGATCTTTCTTGTTCATTGTACATAACGTACACTGGACTTCCAAATGTATGTAACCAAGAATAATCAGCTGACTTGCCAGTCCACATATCCATCGGAGTCTTCAAATCAATCGCCACTGAAGGAGAACGATTGATGATGTAAGAAACAGTTTTTACTGCTTCTGACCAAAATGATTTGGCTAGACCCGCAGTACTCAACATGACCCTTTTTCTGTCCAACAAAGTTCTGTTCATCCGCTCTGCCACTCCATTCTGTTGAGGCATCTAAGTCGTCGTGAACTGCCTTTTAATGCCCTCGTGCTGACAAAATGCATCAAACTCATCACTGGTATATTCTTCTCCATTTTCAGTCCTCAAACACTTGATTTTCTTGTCAGAATCAAGTTCAACCCGCGCTTTGAAAACTTCAAATACATCTGATTTCTTCTTGATTGGATACACCCAACATCTCCTAGAGAAATCATCAATAAACGAGACAAAATATCTCGCTCCTCCTAGGGATACCACCGGTGCTTGCCAAACATCAGAATCAATCAGCTCCAATATTCATTTGCTTTTGGCAGTAGATGTGCCAAAATTTAATCTGTGTTGTTTACTGGTAACACAATGCTCACAAAAGGGTAGAGTCAATTTTGTAAGCCTCGGCAACAGCTTTCGTTCTGAGAGCATCTTCATTCCTTGTTCTGACATATGCCCGAGCTTTCTATGCCATAACACTGTTGATTCTTCTCCCGAACCAATTGATGCAACAGCCAGTTTTGTCTCTTTGTGTGTTTCTCCCAACAGTACATATAGATTTGCAGCAACCTTTTTCGCCTTCATAGCCACAAGCGCGCCTTTCACAATCTTTATTATCCCTTTCTCGATACGAGTTTTGCACCCAATATCATCCAATTTCCCCAAAGACAAAAGATTATTTGTCAGGCCTTTCACATGTCGTACCTCCTATATGGTGCGAATAGTGTCATCAAACATTTTTATGTTGATGGTACCGAGCCCAGCGATTTCCAAGGCGTAATCATTTCCCATGAATATAGATCCTCCCGAGACTGGTTCATACTGATCGAACCATTCTCTCCTTGACGTCATGTGCCACGTCGCTCCTGAATCCATAATTCATGCATCACAAAATTTGTGTCTGCCTTCCGCAACTGTTGCTGTTTCGCTGAATAATATTTCACCACCGCCTGAAGTACTGGCCACATTTTCTTTTGATCCCTTTTCGATGCTCTTCGTACACTCTCTCTTGAAGTGCCCTTTACCGCCGCATTTAAAGCAGTAAATATTTTTCTTCTTACTTCTTGACTTGGATCTATCATATTTGTGGCTCCCACTGGAGTCACACTCCGTCAATCTTCCTTTCGTCATCGGTAAAGCCTCTGCTTGTTTCGAATTTGCCAACCTATCTTCCTTGTTCCTTCGATGATCTCTTCTCCAAGAACCGCAATTAAGACGTCGTCAAAATGTAAATTATCCGAAAGAACATTGTTGGTAACGTTGATGATGAGTTGATCGTATGAATCTGGTAGACTCTAAAGTAGAAGCTCAGCACGTTCTTTTTCCTCTATTTTATGCCCCATAGAGTTGAGACGGGAAAATAGAGTATTCAATGTGGTGACATGGTCGGTCATCGATGAGGATTCTGTCATCCAAAGAGTATAAAACTTTATCTTTAAGAAAATCTTGTTGTGTAGTGACTTGACCTCGTACAATTTTTTCAAAGTATCCCAAATAAGTTTTTCATTCTTTATTTCAGAGATACTTGACAGTACTTCATCCGCTATAGCCAAGTGCAAATTGACAACAACATTGTGATTCATATCATTCCACTTTTGATCATCCGTGATCTCCGTCGGTCTATCTCCAATAGCTTCCAAGAAACGCTCCTTTGTCAGAATTGCTTGCACCTTCAATTTTCACAGCAAAAAATTGCTCTCATTGAACTTTTCTATCTCGTATTTTGCCGTCATCTTGACTACAAGAATCCTGCCTTATAAAATCTTCAAAAAATCTTTTTTGATGTGTAAGATCAGTCACAGCTGCAACCACAGAGCATACTCAGAATTTTAAGAAATTTTATGTCAAGGCCCTGATAACACTTGTGGGTCCAAGGTGCGGCATCACGAGATAGAAACTATGGAAATTGAAGAATAAAATAGACACCAATATTTACGTGGAAAACCCCCAAAATTATTAGGGTAAAAACCACGGGCAAGATCAAAAGATTCCACTATAATATTTGGAGAATTACAACATATCTCTATGTTTTCAAAGAGACATTCATTCTCTTAATACAGGAGAAAATCTATCTCACAAATATATATAGAAATACACTCAAATGTATTTGTATGCTTAACTGAAGAAATGAACTCATAATGAGATGGATTATTCTGATGGAAGGGAGCTATATTTATAGATCTCTCTATGCTCTTAAAATATTGAAAGAAAATTCTCAATAGATTTTTTCTTCAATATTTGCGGTACAATTGGCTTCAATTTGTTTATTCAATTGTCAGCTTCTCCATATGCACTTAATTCATGAATTATTTTGTCAACACGTTGTCATCCTTTATGGCTAATTTTGCCGACAGAATGCTAACTATTATCTTTAATCAGTTAATTAACAAAAAGGTAATTAATATAATTAATTAAAATAATGCGTAATAAGTTTCGTACATGAAAATCTCCTATCCAGCATAAATTAATTCCAAGCACATCAATTGATTAGGGGAATTAGAAGGTTTAATCACACACACACACACACACACACAAAAAAGATTAGCAGAGAATAAAAATTGAATTGCTCGAACTAGATAAAATAAAAGAATCAATTTTCACCATCTATTCAACTTGCACCATCTGTTGGATTCCACCATCTGTTCGACCGGAGAGATCCCACAGCCATCGGAGACCGGACACAGATCGGAGAAGAAGAGTGCGCAAAAGCTCACATTTCCAACTACTCAAAATTTTCAAAATTTGTTTTGAAATTTCGAGACCACCGAGAAACAGAAATCAAGAGCCCAAACCAAGAGGAAACAAATGTAGATTCGAGCTAAAAGAGAGCCTAGATTCCACGCAAGAACAACTCCAAATCAATCTACGCGCAAAGAAAGAGATTCAAAGAATTTTAATATAGAACTCTAAGCTGCCGGAATAGAGACACCGTTGCAGTTGGCCGCTGGTGGAAAGACACCGTCGCAACTGATGGGCCACAACCAGACTACAGAACTGAGGGAGTAGATTATTTTTGTAGTGTTGAGGAGAATGAAATTGCCAAATTGGTAAGATGGGTTTACTGGTTGAAGAGGTGAGAAAGAAAGGTTGAATGTGTTAAGGAGGTAAATCCCGTTAGTTTTAATGTTTAATAAGACGGAAGGATCAATTGCGAAAACATGATGAAAAATGAAGGACTAAATTGGATCAATGAAAAAACGGAGGACCAAATCAGAAAGACGATCTAAAATAAGGGACTAAATTGGTAATTATCCCCAAATAAATTTATGAGAACAAAAAATAAATGTTTTTTGAGTTAAAGTATTAACCATAAGAAGTTGTTAATAGATAAATTGATAATAGATAATTGATTATAGTAGTTATTTTTCACTATTTTTTTTAAAATAATTTGAAATTTCAAAATCACGATGTCATGCCAAGAGACCATGTTAGTTTCTATTAGGTCTTCTTACTTAATACTCTCTTGTCCTGTTTTTTTTTTTTCACACAGATTAAGAAAAATTTATTGAGAAAGCAAATTTTATATAAACTTCATATTTTATCCCTATTTAATGTATTAAAAATGATTGCACAATTTTTAAAGTGTAGTTAATAGGGGTATATTAGTAAAGAAGTGTAAAAAATTATTATTAAATATGATATATGACTATATATTTAAGACAAATAAAAAAAAAATATAGACATTATAATTGAGACGAAGAGAATAGGGTGGAATTCGAAGCTACAGAGGGGGTATTACCTATACATGTCAAAACGGGCCGGCGGGGCGGGGCGGCCCGCCATTTGGGCGGGCCTCGAAATGCTCAACCCAACCCAACCCGCCTTGGGCCGCAGGTTAGGTGGGCCGGCCCGCCTAATTTTTTATTAATTTTTTTTATGAAATAAATGTTAATTTTTAAATTCAAAATTTTTTTTAAAAACACTTGAAATGCTAAGAAAATGAAAAATAAAATTTAATCAAATAGTTTAATCAATATTAAAAAGTATTACTATGAAAAAATAATTATATATAAAATTAATTAGTAAAATAAAATATGAAAAAATTTAAAAAATACTACATAGTTTATTATCGTCAAAATTCATTCAAAATAAGTTCAATAAAACTAAAAAATATGTATAAAAACACTAAAAAAATACAATTTTGAAAATATATATATATATATTTGGCGGGCCAGCCCACCCTAACCCGCGGCCCGCGCGGGCTCAGCCCGTTTGGCCCGCCTTCAAACGGGCTGAGATTTGGCCAACCCAACCCAACCCATTTCCATGGCGGGGCGGGCCGGCCCGACGGGCCCAACCCTATTTGACAAGTCTAGTATTACCCCCTCACCTCTCTGCAGCTGGTGACCTTTCATTGGCCCAAAATCATGTGGGTCCCACATCAATCATGATTTTTGATGTGTGGCCAATTATTGGCCACGTACACACCTACAGTGGTGGTAATACCCCCTAAATTTCATTTTTTTTGTTAACGAAAAAGTTGAGAAGTGATTCTAAGAAGCTCTCTCAAACACTACCTAAATAGGTAACATATATAGTTAAGAAGTTAGAGCAGTGTAGAAGGCATTACTATTCGGATTTGTGAATCTGCAGATGTTCCCATTTATATATAACACAAGGGCTTCGCCTATACATCCCAAGTACAGAACATAACTCCAATTCTAGATAAATCATTATCCAAACAGCGCATATATAAAGATCGATCATTGAAATATTCAGTGTAAATTGCAATACCATTCGGATTAATTGTCAATCAACAGATCATAAAGCTACCAGGGGAGACGAAGACAATTGGATGGAGACGGATTCTTCTTCTTCTTCTTCTTCTTCTTCTTCTTCTTCTTCTTCTTCTTCTTCTTCTTCTCCTAGTACGTACGTAGCAGCTGAAAAGCAGCGTTTTGAAGCTACGGCCGCATCGGAGACGGCTTCGTTGTTGTACAAACGCCGATTGCGGAGTCACATACAATTTCAGGTTAATAATTGCATATTTTTTCAAACTTGTATGATGTTTTCAAGCTAAATATTATTGAGTGTTTGGAAATGTCTGGCTTTTGAAGAAAAAACAACTTTTCAAATTTATATAATTATTTTCAATTGTATGTTAACCAGGAAAGAAGAATTTTTTTTCTTTACTTTTTTGGTTCGTTTTTCTATATTTTTTGTTTTTTTTTTAAAATGGGATATATATAAGTGAGTTTTTTTTATTGAATTTCATTCCATTTACATAATTAGTTATATTAATGAGAGGTAATATTTATGGCCCCAAATGTAAGTACCTGTACTTCAATATGCATGGCAATGTACTAGCTTCCTATGTATTGTACTACATATCATATCAGTATATAAACAACTCAAAAGGGTACCAAGCATTTTTTTAATAACAAACATCGGCATAGATTTCACTTTATTAAATTAATATAATGTACGAAATTTTAGCATATAAAAATTTGCGAGTCAGCCAAATCAATTCATGACACATATATTAGAGCTTATCACGAAAAAAATATTTATTTATTAATATAGAGACTTAATTAATTCGTACAAAAATAATATTATTTAATTTTATTCTAGTCATGAAGGCATAATTATCATTCACAGTACCCGTTGTTAAATTTTCTAAAATATTCTCTATATATCCTTTTTGCAATTGACTTTCGGATTTTATATGCCAATCACAATTGGTTTTGCGATTATTTTACTTTGACTTGATGAAAAAGATGTTGAGGCATCTTTCTTCTTTATCTTCTTCTTAATTATTAATTATTTCCTCTTCATTATTTCTTTCCATTTTCTGATCTTGATTCTCCATTCTTAAAATTAGAGATCATATAGTTGCATCTTTTGTTTTTGTTTAAATTCGTCTAGCTACTTTCGTGGTATTTTCGACATAAATCTCGTATAGTTTATATGCATATGATCCCAAAAACATTTCTTGGTTTTGAATGATCTTCATCAAGAAATTAATCTTGTGTGAATATATTGATCTTTTCTTGTGATATGTTGCAGATGCTACAAAAGTACTGTTCATTTCTCCATTAAAGTCCCAAAGTTCTTACTTTGTAATCTCTAACAAGTAACAATATATATGTGATCATATATATCATATACATATAGGCTATATATAGCTATATATGTACACATACTTTTGAGATATAATCTGCACAAAAAGTTCAGATATAGAGTGGGTTTTCCGGGGACATAGTTCGTCCCAATTCGAGATCCAACAAAATTAATTAGGTTTTTCATGACTTGCTAGCTAGCGATTGAGGGAGATTTATTTTGGAAAATTTCCCATTTTCATATGCTAAAATATGTCAAGTTTACCTGATCTTAGTAATGCTTACGATATTTGTAACATCAATCCTGAATTCTTGAGCCCTTTTGATGATTCACTTATAATGCAAACATATCAAGAGATATTACGGCCATATTCGAGCGAGATTAATGATCAGCCTTACTGTGAGATCAACTTACCCGGTGCTCGGGAAACGAAGAGTTCGGAAGCTGTTTTCGAAGACCGGCAAAAAAATTTGGCGAGAAAACAAGAAGGGACATCGGGTAAGGGCTTGAAAAGGAAGAGAATCAGCAACCCTAATTCCAAGAAAACGAAGAGGAAGAGTAAAAGTAGTAATGGTCAAGAGGCTGCAACGTTAATTGATGCGCAGGAAGAGACATCAGTTGCGAAGAAAATGGATCATAATGCTAAGGAGAGAATCAGGAGGATGAAGATTAACGCTTCCTTCCTTGCTCTAAGAGCATTGCTTCCCGATTCCAGACGATCCAAGGTTCGTTTATTTGTTATATATGTGGATTCATTAAAGATTTAATTGAAGCAAATTAAGAGTCTTCCATCTGTAGTTCATTTATAAATTTGTTTGAATTTTGTTTTTGTTATCACTTCAAATTTTTCTTAAATGATCATATAAAGTAGTGCTTGATCCATTTAAATGAATAACTATCCAGCTGATCCTCCCGATCCTCAAATATATATGGCTAGGTTTTAGACAAATTTTGTTTCTTGTTTTTGAATCTCTCAATCGTGTAGCAAAAAGGATCCCAATGAGGATAATTAATTACCCCAAAAATTTGCTAAAATTGAATCTTTTTGCCACAACAAAAGATTTATCTTTTTTTCCCCCCTTCCCTCTTCTCGTCTCGTCTCATCATCAACTTGTTCCAATTTCAGTGCATCCTTCCATATATACTTAAAGGTGTATTTGGATTGAGTATGGTTTCGAATATAGCTTCGTTATAAAGATAACTTAAATACATGAAATTCAAATACAACACCGTACCTACTCTTTTTTTGGCACAAAGACATCACCTACTTATTCGTACTATAATTGCACCGAGTGCATTGTGATTCCTAAAGAAGTAGAAGATATCTTCGATTTTTTTTTTGTTTGTTTCAAGTACTGGTCATGTAAACAATAATTAGAATGATTAATTCAAATGAAGCCTTAGTTATTAATGGGAAATTAATTAATTTAAGTAACTCTCTCATGCATTATAAATGTACGTACGTACGTACGTATGTCTCGCAGAAGAGGTGGAGTGCACCATCAGTAGTGGATAGAGCACTGAAATACATCCCAGAGCTGCAAAATCAAATCCAAGAATTGAAGTCCAAGAAACAAAGTTACGAGCAACATGAATCTTCACCAAAGAACATTAACGAACTCCCCACTTCATCAAATCTTGATGATGAACATTGCTCCATTTCCATCTCCACAATCAATCGAAATGAAGCGATTGTCCAGATTTGCATGCCAAGATTAATAAACAATATTGATGAATTTCGAAAGGATTCAGCGTTCGCAAATATGTTGCAGAAAGTGGAAGATGAAGGATACTTGATCAGCAGTGCTTCAACACTTTGTGTGGGTGAGACTAGAATCTGCCACCATCTGCATATCCAGGTATATATATATATCTACATTTCATGCATCCATTTTTAATTAATTATCTCCTGCAACACAACATTCGGTTACATTAACGATTATATTGCATGTCACGTGTTGGGTTTTTATTGAATATAAAGAAAATAATTATAATTTGATCGATAGACGTGGAAAGTAATGATTTTCCCCGCTTTAAACCTATATATGTTATAATTTAAATTGCACTTTTGTTAATTGGTCCCCTAGCTAAGATTTAAATCCTAGAAAAGATAATGTTCAAGTTTTAAACATGGCAATTAAGAACGAATAGGGGTAGGGCATCTCTCACGCCCCTGGCCGACATCCTCGTCGTGACCTGAACGTCTCTCGATCCACCAGCACCGAAAATCTAGAGATGACTCATACGGGTTCAAGAGATGTCTCTCGTCATATAGCACTTTGCCTCGCAGGTTCAAGAGGTGGCTCCCACGCACGTAGCACTTTGCCCCGCATAACACTAATTTCTCGAGGTCTGTCGGCTGGTGACCGTCTCTGATACCATTCTGTCACGCCCCAGGCTCTCGCCCGGGCCTATGCGACGGTCACCAGCAGGAACCCCGAAAAATAAGTGCTATGCGAGACAAAATGCTACGTGCGTGGGAGCCACCTCTTGAACTTGCGGGACAAAGTGCTACATGATGAGAGTCACCTCTAGATTCTCGATGCTGGTGGATCGAAGGTCAGATCGCAACGAGGACATTACGTTCTGAAAGAAGGGTGATTGTGATACCTTGTCCCACATGGAAAAAATGAAAGATTTAAAATGATTTTATAATTACCTACAATGAACTTCTATACAACTTGAGTTAATCATTTTTGTAAAGCGAAGACGAATATGAATTAGTTGTTACAGGGGTCCATTGTGTGCAATCGCGCAGTACGGACATGTGCCCAAGACGTGGCAACATCTTTTTTGGAGTGCTTAAATTTATTTTTTTTTTAACAAATTCATGCTTAAATTAAAAACTCTTAACAATTAATTCATGCTTTAAAATGCAGTACGTACTAGTACTAGTACTCAACAAAAGTACTGATTGTACTACTATATTGACACACATGCATATATTTGTACAATCTTAGAATATAATGCTAGGATGTGAGGGTTTGGAGTTTAAAACTGATTGAGTGTATTATATGTAAATTCGTGTGAAAGCTTATAATAGACGGTTTCACAAGTCAATTTTATGATACATTTTCACTTTTTATATAAGTTACACAAAGTAAATTCAAATCTAAAGTGTCTCCTACTTATTTGCATGATCATTGAACTAATTACGATTAATTTCAAATGACTCCAATATTATGTGGGTCTGAAATCTATTATGATTAGTATAATTATTATAGTGTAAAAAAGCAAGAGATAATTGTTTAAAAAAAACAAGAGATAAATTTGAATTTACTTTGTTTAAGTTATCGGAAAAAAAATTGAAAATGCATTCAAAATCATGGAATTCAAATGACTCAATTCAAATACAAATTATGGTTGCGTTTGGATGAAAGTATTTGAAATTTGGAGTTTAAATACACTTGATTGTTTGGATGAGTTTATGTTGGGTTGATTTCAGATCAATGACTTACTAATATATGTGGATGCAATGATAATTATGATGAATTTAAAATACACTCAAGATACATGTTATTTCAAATCCATCTTCATATCAAATTATTTTTTACAAATAAAATTCTCTCGTCCCAGCGCAATCTAAACGAATATTCACAGGTTAACTATTTGATTATGGGGATTTCTAATGCATTGTACCCAGTTCTTATCGTAAAGATTTAAGAAAATTATACTCAAAAAAAATTATGTAAACTAAAATTACTAATGAGCCATGCACGCCGATGATAAATTCTTTGATAATAAATGTAAGCTATATAAATTATTTATTTTTGTAATCACAAATAGAGAAGTAAATAGCATCTGAAAACTTATTATTATATCTATAAATTTTTCTTCTTGTTTTGTTTTTTGAACTCAGGTTAATGGAAACTTGTCTGAAGATGAAGATTATGTGGAAGAACTCAGAGAAAAATTGCTTTCTTGGCTAAGATGATGAAATCGATTGTTCCATAATATTTTCATAGAAATATTGTTTCTAAAGAATTGTTAAAAATATTTTATTGCATATACAATAAGAGTAGGCCTCCTACTAAAAATTCATGCCACGGATGAATCCGATCTATATTTACAATTAAAAATAATATTTTTAGAATGAAAAATAATATTTTTTTCATTGGTTGGGTGATTCTCAATTTTATTGATCTTAAAATGAAAAATAATACTTTTAGAATGAATAATAATAGTTTTTTCCTTTTGATCGTAGGATATTATTGTTTTAGAAGAGCTGGATCGAGTGATATTGTTGAGAATTTCTTGATTTTATGGGATCTGAAACTCATTGTTGACAGGGGCGGATCTAGGGTAAAATTTTTGAAAAATTTAGTAAGATACTATATATATATAGTATACTTTTTTGATTTTAAATATATATATTTTGTCCCACGTAAATCAGCATTCTTGTGTTGGTCTAGTGGTTGGGCCTTTCACAAATGGATTGATTGATAGATTCAAGTTCGATTCCGTCACACCAATTGGAATTTTTTTTAATTATTTTTATTGCTCATTTTTACCCATTTTATTTAAAAAAAAATTTCACAGAATTATTTAAAATTCTTTTATCACTTTTTTTTAAAAAAATAATACTTTATTTAAAACCCTATTATAATCTTTTATTTTCTCGATTATTTGAAAAATAAAAATATTTTATTTTAAAAAACTCGTGAATTTTTTTAATTTTTTAAAAATATTATTTTACTTGTTTTCAATGTACATTACTTTGGTCTATTTTAAATATGTTTGAAGTTTAATGAGATTTTGGAGCTTTTGGTAGTCAATAATTTCATTATTTTTTTAAACCAAGATTAATAAATTTTCGGCTTTTCTTAACATCAAAATTGGTTAATTACGTGATTGATAATTTTTCATTTAGTCACGTGACTTTTGTTAATCTTTCGTTCTTTTTTGTTTTATATTATGATTAATTTTATTTTTTTAGTGGTGTCTTGATTGATGATCTTGTTTTGCTTGCAAGTTGCAATGTTTTTTCTAAATGAAAATTTACTCATCGACTTGGACCAAAAACAAACTCAAATCCACTTATGTCTCCAACATAATATATATTATAAAATTTATACCTTATAATACTTTATGCATGCTTATTTAATTAATGTCTTAGCATGCTATTTTCAAGATCGAATCATATTTTAAATACGTTATTAGAAGTTCAGGCGTTCTTATATATATACATTAGTATCATTTTGTTCAACGAGATTTTAAACAAGTTTTGTGTCATATGATTTTTGACTCGTTGATTGAACTTAATTTTGTGTGGTATTTTATACATACGAACATAACGCATCCTTTAAAAAATCAAAAAATTATTTCGCATTTCATATTTTCATAAGCATCAATCAAATATACGAGGCTTCATAATATTTATTTTTTATTTATTGTATTTTTGTTATTAAAAGTTATATATAAACTATAATAATTATTTTTATCATTGTGTATACTGACACGGCCCCTCCTAATATATTATCCTCGATCCGCCCCTGATTGTTGAATTTATTGTTCAAGTTATTTTGATGGACTTAAATATCAGTGTTGTTGAGTTATTGGTTTGCTGGGCTTTAGAGTACTTTTTTTAATTTTCTCTATATTTCATGATAATTGTTACACATCTAAGGTAATCTAAATTTTTGTTCAAAAAAAAAAAAAGGTAATCTAAATTCTAAACTGTTCTTTCATTATATTGCATTTATGTTTACTATTAGCGAATCGTGTTACGTACATCTCTTATTTTTTTTTTTTAAAAAAAAACAAAAAAAATATTAATTTTTTAATTTGAATTTGAAATTGTCTCTCTAAAAAAATATAAAGAAAATGCTATGAAGATTGTTTTAGAAATGTTTTTTTTTTCTTATAAAGAAAAATTTTGGCATATTAAACAAAAACGTCAAAAAAGATAAATCAGCTTTTAAGCCATAAATTAGATATTTTTATTTATTTATTTTTTTGAAAACCTAATATTTTTATATTAAAAGAAAGAAAAGTGGAATGTACTGGTAGGCCATTCTCCAGAGATTGGTGGACAAGATTCTGATCGTCTTCTTAAACTAATAAAAATAAGAAGGAGACAGATGTAACATGATGGACGTATACACTTTTATGTTAAGGCAGATAAATAAATAAAATTCTAATATATGATTAATTGAAGACCAATTTTGATTATTTACGGGACTAAATTCAAAATAAATAAATTGGGATTAAATTGGCAATTTTCCTTCCTTTGCTAGTTTTTTTTTAAAAAAAAAAATTTATTCAGGGTACACAAAAACTTCTCTAACTTTTTGTCAAACAAACAAAAAAAATCTCTAGCTGCTTCACGATTCAATTACGTGAAAATGATTATTTCCTATCCAATTTTAATAATTAAAAAATAATACTTTTTTTCGAAATATTATTTTTTCATCTAATTATTGATAGAATTGACCATTCTCCCATCCCGTTCGGCAACAAAAATAAGTAATAGAATGGAACTCATTTCGAAAAAAAAAAATGTATTAGAATGAATAATCCTAAAAAAAAATGATCCTAAACAAAATAATAATAATAATAAAATGAAACCATGAATAGAAAAACAATTGAAGGGCTAAAGTGCAATTGACTCCCAAGTCCCATTCTCCCATCCCGTTCGCCAAGTCCAGCATCGATTCCATTTACAACGATCGATTTTTCCCTTTGATCCTCTTTCCTGTCATCGGATTCCCCACGGTTCTTGATTTCTGCACGCGCCGCCAGATGAGGAAAAGGACGGCGTTAGTTTGGGGAGTTGCGGTCGTGTGTTTCGTCGTACTAATGTTAATCACTCCTGCAATTCCTCAGTCTCAAGAGTACCACGATTTCGCCGATCAACGCAAATTTTTTGGTCATTTTCGATCTTTTGTTTTGATTGATGGTTTTTGTTTGCTTCTTCTTTGTCTTTTTATTTGTCTTCTATATTCTAGCTTCTGTTTACTGTACGAACGTTGTTTGTGCTTAGGAACATCATGTTTTCAGACGCCAAAGCTTAATTATTTGGGTTAATTGTGTATTGAGTTTTCAAATTTTGCTTCCTTCGCTGTAAACAACTCCCCTGTTTGTGCTTTTTTTTTTTTTCCTTCTTTTTTTCACTATGACAGCTAGTGGAGTTAGATTCTACTTTAACATTTGGTACTAGATTATTTTTTATGCTGGGGAATTATTTAATTTGCATTGCCATACTGGAATTGATTTGTTTGTTCGATTTTGCAGGTATACCCAATACATTGAATGTGATTTCCAATTTCCCCTTCTTCATTGTTGGTGTAATAGGTCTTGTACTATGCTATTATGGGAACTATTTTAAGTTAAGGTAATGTGAATGTTCTCTTTCTCATCCCAAATTAGGATGCATTTGATGATTATTTACATTGAGCTTTAGGGGTGATAAAAATTTTGTGTGTGGATGGATGCACCAAAAGTTTGCAGGGTGAACTATGTGGTTGGACATTCTTTTTCGTCGGTGTGGCAGCCGTTGCTTTTGGCTCATCTTACTATCACCTCAGGCCTGATGATTCTACCCTTATATGGGACCGTTTACCTGTGAGTTTTTATGTGATGCCGACTGCATGGCTTGTATTTGAGCTAATTGATTGTTTTCGTGTTGCAATTTTAGCCTTTTACACTTGAACTACAATTATCACAGATGACTGTGGCATTTACGTCCATTATTGCGATCTTTATTATCGAGCGAGTAGATGCACGAAAAGGAACTTTGTCCATTTTCCCTCTCATCTTGGCGGGTGTGGTCAGCATTTTGTATTGGAGGTAAGGCAATTTCCAACTGCCCTGTGAAGAGCGTCTATTGAAACGTAGTGCTCAAAGTTTTTAATACCTATAAATTTTCATATGATGCATCATGCATATGCTCGATCAATGTCATGTGTTTGGTGGCCATAAGTTGCAAGTTGGAGAAATTATTAGGAAGAGCCGAAGAGGAATGTGAAGTAGCATTAATTTCCGTGTGTCCTATGTGGTTGACTGTGTAGTACAGTGGTAAAAAAAAATGATTTTTAGGCTGCTACACAGTTTAAACAAGCTTCAATTTACACTGTTATCAATAGCTAAAGCTTTTTGTATAATGATCTAGGCCCAATGAGTGGTTGAGCTACGTTGCCTTTTAACCCTCAATTCTGAAAAATGTTGACCAGCTACACATGTATTGATATTTTACAATTCAATAAATTCATTGAGGGAACAATAGTGTAGCTTTAATATAATGCCATGAACTTAAATATGTGAGATATGCAATATTGCAATTGAAATAATATCGTGATTTCAAATCCGTGAAAGGTACAATAGCATGTTTGAAATAAAATCATGACTTTATGCCATTAACATCATAAATTATGTTAAATATGGATGTAATATGTTTCTTTGTATAATACATCCTTTTGTTTTTCACCATTTTGAGAATGTGCATGTGTTATGGTTAGTTTTTGAATTTAACGTTGATTTACTTATGAACACTGGACAATTTAGAAATAATATTTAAAGTTTCAACCTGCAAGATGTGAAAAAGTTAATTGCATTAACTAACAAGAATTGAATAAATGATTGAGTGGTAGATTGGGTCTATTTCGTTAGAAATTAAAATTTTGACACTTTAAAATGACGTAATTCTATAAATCTGTTATGATGTGGACCCGTCAAGAACTTTATAATAAATTCTAATATTGCACATTTGTATTTAAGATTTGAAATAATTTCACATCTGCCCCCTTTCACCCTAGGGTACTGGATGTGTCACTTCGCCTGATCCTGCATAATCCTAATTTATAATGCAGGTGATTACTGATTAGTTATTTAAATGATTTTACATATTAAGGAAAAATAAAAATATATCATCAAGTAGGATTACGATTTGGAATGATCTAAAGCTTATCAAATCTTGACACTGCCACAATCTTTTTATGCAATGTCAGTGTTTCTGTGGAGGTCTTAAATTCTTGTTGAGTCACTGAAGCAGAACTTTTACAGATTATTATGTTGTAGAGTTATCTTTTTCTCATATCTTAAGATTCTCATAGATGAGTGCTTTCTGTAGGTTTTTTGACGACCTCCGTCCTTATGCCGTCGTACAGTTTGTGCCTTGCATTGCAATCCCACTGATGGCTATATTGATGCCTCCTATGTACACACATTCCACATATTGGCTCTGGGCAGCAGGTTTCTGTCGTTAATTGCTACTTTGTGCTATAAGCTGTCTGGTATGATCACAACAATTTCTTCAAACAATTTGCAGGATTTTATCTCCTAGCTAAGATTGAAGAAGCAGCTGATAAACCAATCTATAATTTGACTCATCATATTGTGAGTGGACATACACTCAAGCATTTATGTGCTGCTATGGTCCCGGTTTTCTTGGCCCTTATGCTTGCAAAGAGGGAAGCGACAGAAGAAAGGTATTTCAATTCTATCGACGAAGCTCTTTATTTCTTCTGATTATATACAATGAACTCGAGACTATTTCTTGTGCATGAAAAGTATTTTTTATATTTGCCTGAACCCTGTGGTTGCGATACCTAATATGGATTTTCTAATTGCCAGTATAAGTCGTCGGTGAATAAAATTGTGTCTCATTGTGAAATTATGAACTTATATCGACACCAAGTTGGATTGCATGCTTGTTATGCAAGTGTGGCGTGTTGAAGAACGCTGTTGTTGAGCCTTGATCTGAGCTGTCAGTTATAGATGCACACAACCGTTTAAATGAGTTGATGTTGACTTGAAGCTGGTTAAGCACGACTGTTAGGAATTGGGAAATTTTTTCAGGCTTCACTGTGTACCTCTGTATCTCTGCTAAAGTGACCCTAGAGACGAAGGAAAACTATTATAGTAAGGCATTAGATAGCGGCTAACTGGGCTAGAATAATGCAAATCCAATTCACGTGTTTGTTGATACCATTACTTTCCTTAAGATGAATGAAGATTAATATATGTTGTTAGGGATTGATACAGGAGAGACTGTCTTGAATTATCACATATGGTCCAATATACTTCTTATTCACCATTTCTATCGAGAAGTATGATTTTGCGCCCTAGATTTTTCGAGTTTAGTTTTGGCCCACGCAAAACCTAAAAGCATAGTTTTGAGCTACTTGCTCCCACCTGAATAATGGAGATACAACGATTTGCATTGAACAGGGTATGTCATGTTACCTCACTAACACGTGGTTGTTTTTGCCTTTTCAATTCAGGCTCAGTTTACTGCAGTTGTGGAGAATATCATGGACCAAGGCTAAGGAAAACGGCACCAACGTAGAAACCCTTTCGTGTACATATTCTGAGGTACCTATGGATGAATCACGATAAGAGTTGTAAATCGGTTTCATGTAGTAGAAATATGTAATCTTATTGCATGTATATTTACAGGCCAAACCTTCCAGGTCTTTGTTTCCGTAACTAAAAGTAGTATAATATTTTCTCTGTATCGATCTAACATTTCCTGCTACGTCAAAAACTATAAATGATAAACTCTGAGCACTGAATTTGGCTGTGGTGTTACGAGTACAGCTACAGAGACTAGCTAGAAATCTGTTAATTGTTATCCGATAAATTTATGATGGTGCATGGACATCTTAGTCCTGGGATTTGAATTTGAGATGGCAACTCTTAAAAAAGGCTATTTATCAAAGCTATCCTTACAAATGAACTATAATTAGGTGCAAATTTTCAAGAAAAGCAAAAAAAAAAAAAAGAAAAAGAAAAAAGAAAGAGTACACTGAAAATAATCATATGTTTATTTTAAAGCTATGATTTGAATTTAGATACTCAAGGAGGAAGGGGAATTGGCGGCGCAGCTGGCCACTCAGAGTCTCGCAGCGTTTCTTTATTGACAGAAAACAAAAACAACAAAATTTATTTATAATCAACTGTGAAAATTTCATCATCTATTATTTTAGATTTACTTGTCATCTAAAGTTTAATTCTACGTACCAAAAGAAAATTTTTGATTCTATGGTGGCATTTATGTTTTAAACTAAATTATGATAGATTTATTATTTACAAAAAATTAAAAAAAAAAAAAAAAAAGAGAAACAAAACTAAAATTAAAATTACGTTTTGTAGGACGATCGAATTGGAAGAGTAACATACAGGAAGATGGTGGGTTGGGTTTTTGACAATTTGGCCCTGTTATCCAAACAGAGTTGGACACATTTCGACATATCTTAGTGCTTTTAGCATCTCGAGTTATCAAGCTCGCTACTACTATCCTTTTTTAAGGCAAAAATTGACGCTAACCCAAGTTTTGTGTGGAGAAGTATCATTCAGAATTGACACGGGCCATGATGTGAATATTCCATTTATTGTTACAGATTGCACCTTTGAATTGGGCCCAAGGAAACTGAGCGAATTAAGAAATTCGAATGACTGCAGCTGGGATGTGGAGTAAGTGAAGGAACTATTTGTTGAAAGGGACCAACACTAAGAAAGTCATGTATCATAAGTTTTCCCCCTTTAATAGATGAACCAGCAGACGATTTTCATGCACTAGTGTCTTGCCCTCATGTAACAGCTGTCCGGAGTCTCACATATCTATAGGGAGTTTTAATCGTAGCAATGAGATCGATAGTCGTATCGTATGGAATTACAAATGTAAATTTGAAGCAATTAGCTTTGGATCTTCACAATGGCAAGCAACAAAACATTCAATTCAACAGTAAGGTGAAGGACGTTTGCAAAGAAAATTACTTCAAGTGTAATACACATAGGAGAATATTGCTGCATAAGTCAAGATTCACAATTCATAGCCACTGCTATGATCCATGGAAGATTCTAGAGTCCCACAATAGCCAGAGGCTCTGGGATTATTTAATAGAACTAATCTTGATCACTCATGTTTGGGTCTTATTATATATTGAGGATTGTAAACTCCTCACACTCACACTCTAATTCGTAGCTGATCTTGTAGGATATTGGATTATTCCGGCTTCTACTCTTATTTCGAACTGATGTAACCTTGTTTATCTATTTAATTTTTTATTAAAAAGAAAATAGGACACGTTTCCGATTCAAAATCTGAAAAACAACAAGTGTAAGAACATTACAAACTTCAATCAATGTTAATACCATTGATCCTCTCTATGACAGTGATGAGTCCCTGAGTCCCCAGCTTCCCATTCCCATTGGCCACCATCCCCGAAAACAGCTGCTGACACAGCCCAGCTCCGGGCAACACCGCCGCCTCCTCCTCCCCCACATCCACCGCCATTCCCAAATCTTTCACCATATACTCCGCGAATCCCCCAGCCTCAAAATCTCTGTCAATCATCCTCTCTCCAAACAGTTCCAACGCCATAGACCCGGCTGCGCCGCCCCTTATCGCCTCCAAGAACTTCTTCTTGTCCAGCCCACCCTTTTCGGCGAATACAAGCCCCTCGCTTAATCCCACCAAGCTCCCGCCGACAACCACCTGGTTCGCTATTTTACTGCTCTGCCCCTTTCCTGCGCTGCCCATGTATGTAACCTTCCCGAGTAAATCGAATAATGGTTTTACCCATTCCACCACTTCGGCATCTCCACCTGCGAAGATGGCCAACTTCCCTTCTCTGGCGCCGATATCTCCGCCCGATACTGGGGCGTCGATTGAATGGCAGTGTCTCTGGTGGGCGGAGCTGTGGATTTCCCTGGCCAGTGCGGGGTGGCTGCTGGTGTGATCTATGATGACTGTGTTGGGTTTCAGGGAAGGGATAAGAGTTTCCAGAACGAGATGTCTGACGTCTGAGGGATGGCCGATCATGGTGAAGATGACATCGGTGGAGGCAGCGAGGTCCGCCGGGGAGGCGGCCAGGTGGGCTCCGACGGAGAGCAGGGGAGCGGCTTTAGAAGGTGAGCGGGCATAAATGGACACGGAGTATCCGGCGGAGAGCAGGCGGGAGGCCATGGCGGCGCCCATCACGCCGATACCTATCCATCCTATTCGGGTACGGGTCGGATTAACAGGGTCCGGGTATTCACCACCGGCCATTGCTGTGTGGATGCTGCCAAGTGCCAACGAGACAGAAAAATGGAGTCGATTGCATTGTTTTTGTATAATATCTATCGTTTTCCAGTTTCCTATTTAATTTGCTATTTTTTCTTTTTTCTTTAATATTAATATTAAACAAAATATTACAAAACATTGTTTATAAAATTATCTAGGAGTTTTAAACAACATTCGAGATTTTTATTCTTTAATATAATATTAAACATCATTTATATGAAAATACTTTAAAATATAAATATATTACATTCATGTCATATATAACATCTGTATATATTACATTATACACGCAATTAGTGTGACTAAGCTACTAGAATATATAATTTGTTTATAATATAAACAAAAAGATGGTTTTGCTTTTTTGTTTTTTTGTTTAAAAAAAGATGGTTTTGGATTGTAAAGATAATTGAACCGTTCCAATTTTGTAGGATAATAGATAAATAGATTTATTTGATTATAAATAAATAAGTGTTATTTATACTCCAAAAAATGTTAATAAAATGTTAATGACACACTACATTATTTAAATTAATTTATTACAATAAAATCTTATTTTGAGAATAATTTTTAATTTACCATAAAAATGACTCAAATACAATACTTTAGTATATCAAGTAATATTTTTTAAAAAATAACTTAATTGTAATATATATAAATATATAAAATAAAAAATTAATATATTTTTTATATTTTATTCTAATTTTTAGTATGTATATATTTGAAAATTATTTTTACAATAGATAAAAATTATTGGAAAATAATGCGAAAAAATTGATTTATATTAAATTTAAGATAAAATAAAAAATATCTTAACATTTTAGATCAAATTAATATTTATTATTATTATCATATGATTTCTACAGTATAAAGACATTATGAATCTATTTATATTATGTAGATAAAAATTAAATTAATTTTTTGTCTATTTTATTTTTAATTTTGAAGAATGTTAATACACATTTATATTAATTATAAATTTAATAAATAATATTTTATTTTAAATTAAAAACATAGCAGATATATCTCTTTTATAAGATATTTGATTAATTTAAAAAATTAGATTTGACAAAAATTTAAGAAAATATGTAATAAAATTTTTTTAAAAGAAAACGAGAAATAAGAAGTAAAATTGAATAAAGATGGCAAAAAAGTAATAGTTTGGTTTAAACAATTTTTGTACGTAAATGAGATCAACAAATTTAACTATATATTTTGTAGCTTAGTTTACCAATGGAGACTACAAATGAATTCACCAAAAATAATACAATCACTTAAAGGATATCAGGGTAAATTACTCAATTTTGAGTATAAAACCTTAAAAGCTCTTCTTATAAATATAATCTAATCCAAAATCAAAACTGAATTCGGTTTGGCCAATAAGCATTGCTCGAACGAATCTTAACTTTACCACGTTACTTTCCTAGTTCAAAATTTATTATTCGCTATAATTTATTCGATCTATCCCATAATTAAGAACACTTATTTCAACGTCCACCCTTGCTTGGTACCCCATATAATTATATTATATTTTGGAAAGTGTTACATATACACATTTGATTACACATTAACAAAACTATCCCAAATGAAAGATTTATAAGGAAAAAAAAATTCAAAAATTACATGTAAAAACATTGCAAAACTTTTAAACTGAATCCAATCTAAAGTTCAACCAAATGCCACCAATTTACATGAACCATCCATTTGGAGCCAACACCACAAATACAATACAAGATCTTGAACCGGCTTTTCAATATGGTTGCTAGCATCAGGTACGAAGCTAAAAAGTTAGTCTGAAGCCAACCCGCCTCTCTCGAAATTACTCACAAGACACATCTACGCGAAATTTGTGGTAGACAAAAAAACCATTTCTGTCCAGAGATGCTCATCATGATCGGCCTAGTATCACGCTTATCATTGATACATTTTGAGAAGGTATAGCAGATTCTGCACGAACTCTTCATAACCATATCAAAAACATCTGCCCTGATAAGACTGCCTTTCCGATCTCAAGAAATTTATTGAGAATTTGCAGCCATTCCTTCCCCACCATAAAAAACAATCCATTGATCCAATTTGGGCGGACTTTCCAAGTTGTATCTGTTGGGACACAGGTCCAACTAGTATGAGGTGGCTGGGATATCTAAAACATTGGCATGAAAATTGAAAATCGATGAAGTGGCTGCCTTTCAACAAACTCAAGTTCATCTTCAAAAAAATGTCATCCAAGAACAATTGCATACCTGAGATGATGCCACGAGCTCTAGTTCATTTGGCCTTCCCCTCACGGGATTTATTTGTTTTCAACACGGCATAATGCTTGGACAATAATTCTGTCACAAACTGACGCCCAAACAAGTGGGAATTCTCAAGGATCAAATTTCTAGCAGACAAATCAACAGCATAGCCTTGACCAGGCATCCACTGAAGCAAATGAAGAAGCAGCTCTTTCTTTTCAGATTGCTTAATGTAACGAGAAATGGCCATGTGAAATATTTCCTGAAACAAAAAAATGAAACAAAAGCCTGAATCCTGAAATATAACAAACACAACCAATCACAAAAGCAGGGTGATTCATGTAGAGCCAAACACCTTTCTTTTTCATTGTACAAAAAGCTACAGTGGAAATGATGCTGCAACACAAATGTTTAAACTGTGCAGTAGATCGAGCTCTACATTTCAATTGTTATACTTTATAAATAAATAACTATTCCAAAGGCACCTTCCAAACAATCATCCTCCCAATATTTGCAACCATGTAATCCATGATAACCGAGCACGTAATTTAGGCTCTGATGTGGATAGAGTGACTTTTGATGTGCTAGAAACTATAACTAGCACGAACGATGCAATTCAAATTTATAAAATTGAACTAGCCCCAAGCAAGACAATTTGATTGCAAGTTGCAACCAGATAAGATTGTAGGGCCAATTGTTGTTCCACAATAGTTTACATCCAACACAAAAGCACCCAGATTTGATGATATTGCTAAATAACCAAAAATTTACCGGATCAATCTTGTAGTCATTGCTGTGCAAGGCCTTGATCACATCATTTACCAAGTTTATATTGCCTTTATCCATAAATGAGGTAGCAAACTTCTTAATAGCATGCTGAGAAATCAGCTTTGCATTGTCCTGAAAATATGGGGTGCTCAAAAATGTAAAACCACATTAAGTGATATTCTAATGAAGGTTGTCCCAACATAATTACAAACCTTGACCACCACATAGGCATCTTTCAGAAGTCCTCCTGCAAGTAGAGAGTGTAAAATCCTTTCATGGAGGCCCTTGTTTATTGTTCTTTTGCTATATTTCAACATAATGTACACCGAGAATGCTTCTGAATGGGCACCAGCTTTACCGAGACAATTGATCAAAACGATGGAGAGGCCCTGCATTAGAATAACCTGTAAGATACTAGAACATGTTCACTGAGTTTATAGCTTGCTTTAACGTGTCCCGTCCAAACAAACAGAACATGTTCGCAAAAAATAATGTAGCATTCAGTTGCTAGTAGCATAAGGTCTCACAATAAGCCAGTAGTTTAGTTGCGAAAGTTTGGCATAGTGTTAGGGACTATATGTATATGAGTTTTAATATATATTGGACTTGGGCCCAATAAACTCAAGCCCATAGAAGCATCTAGACGTGTGGGAGAGAGCAATAAAATGTGGGGAGTGTTAGTTTGTTAGGCATTCGGTTGCTTTCTTTGAAGGTCGTAACTAGCAGTTTGGCTAGGGAAATACTAGCTTTGGCTAGGGTTTATGTACAGAGATTTATCTCTGGGTTGTTCAAGTTTGTTCTTCCAATAATTAATTCTAGGTGTTTTGATCTAATTTTTGTGGCCAAGTAACCAGTAGCCTAACACATAGTTTCAGTGTTCTGTTGTTAAAAGTGAACTATGTGATCTCCCATCAATTGATAAATACGACGGACATGCAAGGTTCAGTTCCTGACAGAGATAAATTCAATAGATTTTAGGTCCTTGAATCATAGAAGGCCAACTTTGAGTTGTCCATCACTACACTGGAAGCAAGTATTTAAAAGAATACATCTGAAAGATATCACTCCATTAAACAATAGCCAAAGCAAAACAAATGAGAGAGGTTCCATAGACTACAACAATACAATCAAGCAAAGCCTGGTAAGAAACCGGGACATATGGTTCAGAAACACCATGCATCATCAGGCATCAATTTGTAACTCCAGATTGTCTATTTGTTCAACCAAATATAAGAATTTGTATGTAAGATAACTCTACAACAAGCTACAGTAATTGTGACTTACCTCCTCTAGTTGATGACCTTTTTTGTGCATGTCTTCCATAGTACGGTATGCAAGTAAATATAATTTCTCCTTGCAGAAATATTTAATCAAAATTTGAAATGTCATCCAATCAGGACTAATTCCGGATTCATCCATTTTCTTCATTATGCTCATCACATTCTTCATGTCCCCTGACCTACAATAGGCACAGAGCATTGAGTTCAAAATAACCACGTCGTACTTATCATATTTCGCCTCAAATTCACAAGCCAATTCCTTGGCTTCTTCAATCAGGCTACTACGGCAAAGTGCTGAAATCATGATACTGTAGGAGTAACCATCTGCATATTTTGAGCAAAAAATATAATCAGTATGTCACTAAGTAAAGAAAGATGTGTATTTATATTAAGCTGGATGTTTTGTTCAAGAACCAAGGAGATAACAGAAGTACTATACTACTTGACGATTCTGAGCATAAAAAACATTGTATTCTTCGACCAGTTTTAAAGTCATCCGGAGTTGCACATCAAACATATGGAAGGAAGCCATCTTTATATTAAAGAAACAACAAGTAATTTAAAACCTTCCTGATTTTTAAGAACGGGATACAGACAGTTTACATCGCCTAAAACGAAAAAATTCCAGCAAAAGACTATAATTTCTGAAAAAATGTACCATTTTTCACTTCTTTTTGCCTCATTTCATCAAAAACTAACTTGGCTTCCGTCAATTTCCCGGACTTTGCAAGCCCATCAATCAGCAAACAGTATGGCCTCTGCAGAAAATGGGTTTTGATTAAACATGGTCACATGTTAAAACTCTAGGAAATATGGAAATTAAAGTAAA
This sequence comes from Henckelia pumila, assembly GCF_033568475.1. Lineage (NCBI taxonomy): Eukaryota > Viridiplantae > Streptophyta > Magnoliopsida > Lamiales > Gesneriaceae > Henckelia > Henckelia pumila. The sequence goes on along the minus strand of NC_133123.1, from coordinate 17,252,641 downwards.
CTAAAAATGTCGTGATAGTTCCTTATCAAGCTTGGCTGACTCTAAAGGTTTTGGATAGTTTGCTCGTCCATAGCATTATCGATTTAGAAGGTAAATATATAAAAGCCTTCTTTCGAATTTAAAAAATATGGTTTATTTTCATGTCAATACATGTTGAGTTCATTAATTTGATATGTTGTTTTCTAGATGCCATAGGATTAAAGTTTCAAATACACATCAACTGATTTAGAGAGACCAAAAAAGGTTAAAATAGAAAAATGTTTAGATTAACAGAAAAGAAAACCAGAATAATCATTTTATTATATGAATATGATTTTCCAAGTGCCTCTTGTCAACTCTTCTTAACAGTGCTGGTAGAGTCAAGTTCCCTATCAGATAATTATCAAGTAATTTGTTGAGTAAATATTCAGAAGAACAAAATACAGAAAACAAATTTCCGACAGACATGTAGAGAGACAAAAGGTCATCAGTTTAAATTATAATGGAACACATGAAGTCAATGAATAATTACCTCATCTTCGGCATAGCCTAGAGCTTGCAGTTCATCCAGTAGTTTTCTTGATTTCTCAAACAAGCCTCCTTTAACATAAACTTTTAGCAGTGTTGTTAAAATAACCTGCATTAGGGGAAGCAAACATAGTTTCAGCAAAGTTGTTAAAATCAATAAAATGTAGATGTTCTCTTTCTCGCAGATATTGAATTTCAGGTACAAGCATTGTTATAAAAATGGCTCATCGTGGTTGCGGTATAGCTTATAAATGTTGTATCAGTTCTGTATAAAGTCCAATCTATTCTGAAACATCCTAATCAGCATGTTAAAGTGATTCAGCTGTCACAGATATTCACCAGTGTTGACCCATACAAGTAGAAATGAATTTTGTTAACCAGTCAAGGACTAAAACTCACTTTATTCAATTCCAATCCTGCAGATTTCATCCCGTGAATCAACTCATCAGCCTTCTTATAGTTTCCATCAACTGCGTATGCATTGAGCAGAGAGCTGTAGTGGAAGACATTTGGAGAATGACCTTCACCCTTCATCTCGTCAAAGTATTTTTCTGCTTCTTCATGTCGATTGTTTGAAGCACAAACTGTTAACAATGTTCCATACATTACAATATCCATATGCAATCCTTGAGACTTAATTTCCTGAATCAATTCCATTGCCTTTAAGTAACCGTCTTTAACTTTGGCGCAGCCCACAAGTAGCTACAGATGCAGAACATTGTCCACGTTGGATCAAATTAAAAAAACTAAAATTTGCACAAAATAAGGATAGAAATAAAAATTCAGTACCGAACAGAGGCAGATTTTCTTTAAGGGGGCCATCAAGTTCTTCACCAATTCGGTTACGACTTTTGTTTTATCTATTTGAATTTTACCTATATGTTTTTCTTTTCAGTCATATCTATCCAAAAAATATATAGATTATAATCAAAGCACATATTAATATTGCCATGTCAAAGTTCCACAAACTTGTCATGATCCTGCCACTTCCACCAAAAAGATATAGTAAAATCACAATGACACCTCAACATCAAAACAGTGATATAATCACATTACTTCAATAATCAGGGCATTTTGCAGTTCACACATTCAAAGGATCTTGGAACTACACAGGCATAAACAAAAAATATATCATCAGCAACAGGAGACAAGGTTGTGGATGATACATAGATATGCAATTCGCAAAACTTCCCCACTTGAATACCAAAAGATAGAGCTGAGAATAAGGTGCATACCGTACTATACGTCACAATATCAGGAACCAAGCCATCTCGCTGCATTTGATTAAAAAGCTTAAAGCTACTCTCAATCTTGCCGCCCTTTATTAAACAATTAAGAGTGGAATTACAGACTGAGACATTTCTCCTCATAGTCTCGTCCTTAATGTTACTGTATATCTCTACAGCCTTCATGGAATTAGGACCCCTCCCTACAAACTTTATATAACTACTGTAAGATGCACCGTTGATTTTGCCATGTTGCTGCATCCAATCAAACAGCTGCGGAGTCATCAAATCCAAAATTAAATGCAAATAGCTGATTAAAATACCAAAAATAACAGAATGGTCATGTCATTCCGTTGGCATTATAGGTCATAGATGCATATCTGTATAAAACAAAGCACAAACATGGAAGTAAATTAGAATTTGGAGACCAATAAATCTGTCTTATCCTAATTCCTAATAATATTTTCTGAAGCAACTGAGAAATCAAGGATAAAGATTTGTAAAATGATTATTTCACCTTCAGACATACAGATTACTACTTGAGAAATATTTATATTCCCAATATGCTTTCCGAACCCAATCAGAGCACTTGTTCTTCAAGCTTTGAATTATATATGCAAACTCCACACTATCTTGGAGGACAATACTAAATATCCGCATGGTTCTTAAAAATTGTTGCTTGAAACCTCTGTTTTTATAACTTAATTTGCTGGTCTTCATCAAATATTACTAAGTGCAATCATTTATGAATATAGATAGTTATGTGACATCGACCCATGATAAGCAATACTTACAAATAATTATCTTAAAGTACTTCTAAAATGGGCATTGTCAAAATAGTTTCCATACAAAACTAGCACAAAATTTACTTTTATATGGGTTAATTTTAAGCACAAATTGATCATTTATGTTCATATCAAATTCCTATTTTTAACACCAACATCGTTCCCAATTTAAATATTTGCTTGAACTGAAATTTTAAAATTTCTTTTATCTAAAAGATACAGCGGAGAATTTTTTTATCATGTACTTTTAATAATATTGATACTATGTTCAGAGAGTAAATGGGGAGTGTAAATATTTGAGTGTCATAAGTGATCTTGAGAGAACATTACCATGCACCTTACATGAAAAGCATAGGTGAAACCTATGTGATTCAGATCAAAGCACGAAAAGAAATGGGGAGAGAAATCATTTAACAGTCTAAATGATCTTGAGAAAATTATGAGCACCTCTACATTTAAAAGAGTGGGGAAAACTATGTGATTCAGCTCAGCCAACATCTAAAAGAAGTGAAACTAAACAACTAGAATATCTTATATTACTCCATGCGACCTGAGAAAGATCCTTCCATCTCTTTAGCTCCCCAAAATGACGCAAAACAACATTCATGTCTTGTGCTTTCAACACTTCTCCTAATCTGTACAGAAACTGATGTTATCTCTCCATGTAAAGATCAAATTTTCATTCAATAAGTACATGGATGTGCAAACCCTCTGAATTCAAAAATCAAAAGGCTTCTTCATCAATTTATACACGAGGCACACCATTTAAGAAGTGGGCGAAGAACATGTTATCTCCGAGAAAATAATCCTTGGTCAAGATGGTATAGGATGCACAAGCTCCTTCACTGTGACTACCAATTCCAAACTAGTTTGCGCAAAATCTTGTTTTCAATGAGATAGAGAAAAGTGTATATCCACAACAAATTCTGGAAATAATATTCACCATTTATAAAGGAATATTCAGAATGTCCTCAAAAGAATTGAGGTTGCGTTTGGATCGAAGGATTTGGATTTGATGAAGTATTAGAGAGGAATATTTGAAATTCATTGCCAAGTGAATTTGTCCAAATTCTACCCTCAAATCAAACGTAAACGAACACAGTACAGACAATTTTCCACGAAACAACATTAATATATTGAGTACAATCATTTATTTGCAAAGAAACTTTAGTCACCCTCCAAGTCAACCGGAAACCGAAATTTAAACTTATTTGATGCCCCAACCAAGCAAATGACTTCAGACATAATAGCCACAGGTTACAGATACTTCAAACCTTCCATAAAGTAATGAAGAGAGTATAAAATCTCAATTAACACAGTATTTAGCTCATCAGCATACTAAATGATATGTCTTCATGCTTGTTAACGAGCACTAAAGCAGATATGTTAACAAGCCCGTAAATGAAATTTGAACTTTATTCCCCCAAGAAAAGGAGAAAAAAACCCGAGAAAATTCATAACCAAATGCCGGTTGGCATTTGTTAGAAACATGCACAAACTCTCAAAAAGTAGTCCAACAATAGCAAGCCTTTCCACATTTAAGCCACGAAATTTATACCCAAAACGAAATGGGATTGCGGGATTCGAGATAGTAATCTATTGATTCGATACCATGGAATTAGTTCCTAATGCTCGAGCTCGCGGAGGACAACAATACTACTAAAATTTTAACTACAATTCAGCTTTGAAGAGCTACCGTTATCTCTTAGTTCAATCGAAAAGACAAATATAACAACGTAATACCACACAATTAAGTTCAAAACTCAATGTGAGATAGCATCATAATCATCAGAAAACTGAGTTAAACAAACCTCAAGAGAGCAGGTGCCAAATCAGAAGACTGTAGAACCTCAAGAATAGCGGATTGTCTGAGTTTATAAGAAACCGAATGATTCCCAGAAAAACGTGTGGAAGCATTCGTGGGTTGGCTTCGACCTTCGGCTAGTTTCCCAGCACTTGAAGTGCTAGTTGAAGTCGAGGCTGTCCGCAGCGGCGGAGGCACCAGTGCCAAGGCGATAACGGGAGGAGAATACTTGATGGGTCGGGTTTTCGGGGGACATAGCACTGATTGATAGCCATTTCCAAGCACCGATGACACCTCCATTGGATTCAGATTGCGAACACGAAACTCCCCGGTCTCGGCAGTGGGATAAAGGAACGAACTTGATGGCTTGTTGGTTTTATATATATATATATATTTTTTATGTTTTGCCAAGCTGCCAAAATCACATTGTAATATTATGTCACAATTATATATATAAACATGAACTATATTTATTAATAGTTTTTCAACAATCTTTACTAATATATCATTATCAATTACGTCTTGAAAATTGTGCAATTGTTTTTTGAATATATTAAATAAAAAATGTATACATAATTTGTTTTCCCAATGTTTTTTTTCTTATTTTGTGTAGAAAAAAAAAAGTAAAATAATATAATCGGGATTGAGAGAGTATATTACAACCCAAAAATTATTGTAAAATAAATTATTTTTCTCACAAAACGAGATTTGATCTCCAAGTAGTCATCCTTAGTACCTACTAAGCATCGGTTCATGTGGCATTACAAGATGTCGTATCAGTCGGTACTCACATAAATTCTCACAGTGATTACCAAGAGATCAAACTTTTACAAAATCTACTCTACTAATTTCACCAAAGATATTAAGTTAATGTTTGAGATAACTTTCAAAAAATACTCGTGAACTTTTATTTAATAAAATTAAATATTTTTATAAAGCAATCTCAATTCTCAAACACTACTTAAAACAACTCAAATGATTATAGTTTTAAACATGGTACTAGTTGGTGTTATCTTTATTTATATTAGTATTGGGATGCACGCGATGCATGCTTAAATAATTAGAATATTTATCATTGATTTTGGAATATTATTTATTATGGCAATATCTAAAAAAAATTTGGCGGTAAAAACTCATAATTTTTTAATTATTCATTACAAATCTAACTAACCAAGATGAAAATTTTTCATTCACCCATACAAATGATGAAAGGGAAGAAGAAGAAGCAAAACGAGTTAAACCATGGACCACTTTGTTGGTCGTATTACGAACGTGAATTATACCAACAATCACGAGTTTCTTTAGACGCTCTCTGATCTCTTCTACACAAAATCCAATATAGCCAAAGATCCTTATGTTTGGTTGTGACTGTATGCTCTGACAAAAGAAGGTCAGTTGCAACTTGTATATCTCGTAGATTCTTCTCATACAAGAGTTGTATTCCTTCCTGGATTGCTTACAGTTCGCCATGCACTACTGAGATGGATTGATTTATTTGTTTGTCAAAAGCTAGCAACAACCGGCCTTGAGAGTCTCGAACTATACCACCGATACTATACAGGCGCTCATCCTCATTCACGGTCGCATCCACATTAAGCTTTAGGGTGCACACACTTGGTGGTTTCTGGATTTTTTCCGGCCGTTCCCTCTCTGACTCTTCAATATGAATCTCCTTGGATCGGGCTCTTTGAGTCTCAACTAGGAATGTTGAGCTCCAAGAAATATTTTCGGCCAGAGGTTTCGTCTCATATCCATGTAGAAACTTATGTTTTTCTTTCCATATTCCCACGTTTGAACTGCGAGTATCTCAAATTCCTCCTTAGAAAGTTGTTCCTTCAGCCACCAACATAGTTCCAATGTGCAATAGGCACAACTTGTAGTGATCGTGTTCAGATCACCTACTACTTGACTTAATAAGCATGCAATTAATATAACTTAAGCAAAACGATAAAACAAATTAAATAGCGAAAACTAAAGTCGGGTTTACAAAAAAACAGACGGAATACAACCGGTGACTAAAATCGAAAGCGATAAATTGTTTATACATCCAAATCAAAAATCAGTATCAATACCACTTAAATAACAAAAACTCACTGCAACCACAGCTCCAGCTCTCAACCTTGCCTCGACCCACCAACGTCGTCAAATATGAGACATGCCCTGTCAAATATCTAAGAAACAAAACACTAGACGTGAGCGACTACGTTCAATATGATAAGCACGAATATACAAACCTAGTATGATGCATGCAAATGACTGGGTACTGGTTATCACAAGTCCTACTCATTCTAGGCGCCAATGAGCATGTAGTACCATTTGGGGTCAAGTACGCTGGGTACATCCACACACTCGTCAAGATCACCGTAGCGTAAATTTTCGTCATCACGGCGTCTTCCGGTGTCAGACAATATAACAAGAAATATAGTGTTGAGCGACCCTACTACAAAGGCTACCTCAAAGGAGTCTCGGTTCAACATGAATATGCACATGCAACATAATATTTCAAAGCAGTAAAACATGAATCGTGGAACATAAAATGCAACATATAAGCATGCATACTCGCTGGCTATCCTAGTCAGTACTTATGTACCTTACTAAGATAGTCCTAGTAGCACAAGTCTAAGGTTCAAAACTACAAACCAATATTTACCATATCACTATTACTGATCTAAAAGCCTTAACTAAGCTGTAGTAATCCAACCCGGATCACTATTAATCAGAGATTAATGCTTAATAAAGCATGCAATAACAGTAAATCAGAAATAATTGCGGAAGCTTGAATAAAAGCGGACCGGCAGAATACAACCGACTAAACAATTTGATAATACAACCCAATCAAATAAACCTTGATAAACAAATATAAGACTAACAACTAACCCTGTTGCCTCTTCCTTGTTTACTGACTCCACATAGCCTTTGGGTGTACTACCTTCACCTGCATCTGCCTCGTCGGATGGGGTGTCCAGACAACAAAAAAATACTGGACGTGAGCGCTAAAGCTCAATACGCTAGTACGGGAAACATACAAATATGATGCATGCAAATGAATGTTGGGGTATCATACTGAGAATCATATCCTGCTCAGACTAGGTGCCATGGTATGTAGCATGCTAGGCCGACGCATCAGGAGGTGGCTCCCATACCATATATCGTGGACATATCCAGGTCCCAAAACTATGGTTCTCATCCACAGTGGGTAAATCCCCTATACTGGGTAAGCCAACAATACCGGCTAAATCAAGATGTATGCACATGTAGCATAACAGAAACATGCAATCATGACACATAAATGAAATATATAAGCATGCATACCCGCTGACAATCTCAATCAGTACTTACGTACCTTACTAAGGCAGTCCTAGAAGCATCAATCTAGGTTCCAAGCCTACCATCCAGTACTACAACGCAAAATACCCATGCATCATCTGTTAAGCTCTAAAAGCCTTAACTAAGCTATTATATACTCCTTGATATTTTTAGGAAGCCAAAGTTATACATGCGTCCGTCGTCAGCCCGCTGATGGCGATAGCCCCTCCACTTGGACACAACTTTGCTATACCTCGTAGACCGACCCATCAAATACCAAACCAACCTAGGTGACTAGGACACCTAAAATATAATACTAAAGAAGATGGAAAAAAGTTGAAAGAGGTGCACAAATGAGGCCCTAGGACCCTATATTTAGAGCCGAAGTTTGGATGGTCCGAACTCCCCTTTCGGAGCGTCCGAACTCTGCATGTTCTCCATGTGTCCCTGACAATACTTTGGAGCGTTCGAACTGGACTTCGGATCGTTCGATCTCAATATTACGTCATCCGTGACGTAACCCACTCAGACACCTGGCTTGGCTACTGTTCGGATCGTCCGAACCCTCACTTCGGAGCGTCCGAAATCCTTCAGCTAGTCAATCAGATTTCATTTTTTTATCTTATCTTATCTTATCCGATGGAGATCGGATCGTCCGATCCCTCCCGGACCATTTTGAGTGTCCTAAATTCATATTCCAACTCTTTGAACTCATTTGAGGATCCTTTAATTATGTTTTACATATCCAATAGTGATTAATGACTTAATCACTCTATTTTGGATACGGACTACTACAAAGCTAATAGATACCCTTAATACTATTAGGGATCCAGAATTATACATGCGTTCGTCATTAGTCCTATGTTGTCGAAGGCCCTAACTCCTGGGCATGGCTCCTCTACGACTTCGGAAGCGCCTTGCTACCGCCCGGGCCTCGCTTAGATGGCTGAAAACGCCCAAAAAACACCAAAATTGGAGAGAAAGGTAGTGAATTGGCAAGAAAATTGTGAGTTTCGCATGCCCTGTTTATATGCGACGATCGGAAACTCCGATCCTCACATTGGAAGCTTCGATCTTTGCATGCTAGCTACATTGCTAGACTGTCCCTATCTGAAGCTCCGTTCCCATCTTCACACGTTCCGATTTCATGCATGCCTTTGTGTGTCTAAACGCTGGTGACACCTCACTAAGTACGCATGGCCTAACCTTTGAAAGGTCCGAACATACCCTTTGCCTCCGAACTTCAGCTCCTAAAGGTCGGTGCTTCCGAATCCACTTCAAAAGTTTCGATCTGTTTGGTTGTTCCAAAGCCTTGATTCCACATTTTTTATCCGATTAATCACCTGGTTAATTTATATCGGGATCTCTTAATCATGTTTTACCTCTAAGCTCATAAAATAGGGTACGAGTTCCTACACTCTCCCACCATAAGGGATTTCATCACCGAAATCAAGCCTGATAATACTAAAACAAAACAGTAAAATGTCTTAATTACAACTGAACATTTTACAAAGTACAAGTGCTGAAATCAAAAGTATATGAATCCCTCAAAAAAACTCGGGATGCTCCAAACGCATATGACTCTATAACTCTCAATTTTCTTCCTCGATGTCTCAACGCTGACACTGCGGCATGATTAGAGGTATGCTCTTGTTTTGAAGTACTTCCTCTTTCCTGCCAATGATCCTGAGGTTTATTTCCACGTACGACAGATCATGTTCCAACTAAACCTCCGTTGGATGCAACGCATGAGATTCATCCGCGACGTACTGTCTCAGCAAGGATACGTGGAATACATCATGAACGCTGGAAAGATAGAGTGGCAAAGCTAAACGATAAGCTATATCCCCAACCTTCTCGAGAATCTCAAACAGCCATATGAACCTCGGCGATAACTTACCCTTTAATCCGAATCTCATCACCTTTCGGAAAGGTACAAATCTCAAAAAATGTGCTCACCAAGCTGAAACTAAAGAGGTCTACGCTGCGTGTTGGCATAAATAGTCTAAAGATCCTGAGAATCTCTAACTCTCTTTTTGATCAACTTTAATTTGTCGACAATCTGGTGGACTAACTCTGGTCCCTCAACCTGACGCTCTCCAACATCGTCCCAAAAAAACGGTTTGCAACAATGATATCCATACAAAGCCTCGAAGGGTTTCATGCCAATACTGTTATGGTAGCTGTTATTATACGCAAACTCAACTAAGAGCAAATGATCCTACCAGGATGGCCCAAAATCCATCACAGAAGCTCTGAACAAGTCCTTGAGGGTGTGAATTGTCCACTCTGACTGACCATCGGTCTTCGAATGATAAGTTGTACTCAAACTCAGAGAAGTACTCAAGGCATGCTGGAAACTACCCCAAAACCTGGAGGTAAACCTCGGATCTCTGTCACTGAAGATATGCAACAGAATCCCATGTAAGCGTAAAATCTCCTGAATGTACAGTCGCGCCATCCGATCAAAATTGAAGTCCCGATTATACGGAATAAAGTGTGCAGACTTAAAAAATCGGTATACAACAACACAAATTGCATCATTGTTCCTAGAAGACAACGAAAAGTGGGTGACAAACTCTATCGTCACGTGCTCTCACTTCCATTGAGGAATCTCCAAGCTCTCAAGAAACTCTCCGGGTCGTCTGAGCTTTGCCTTGAAATGCTGAAAAACAAGGCATCGCGATACAAACTGGTAAACACTATGCTTCATACCTTTCCACCAGAACCTCGTTCGTAGATCCTTGTATATCTTCATACTTCCTGGGTGTACAGAGAATCTACTATGATGTGCCTGAGACAATATCTCGTCTCTCAACACTGAATCATCAGGAACTACCACACGGCCCGAAAGACACAACAAACCATCTACCTGAAGGTGAAAACCAAATGTACTCAAACTCAAAGAAGTACTCAAGGCACTCTGAAAACTACCCCAAAACCTGGAGGTAAACCTCGGATCTCTGTCACTGATGATACTCAACGGAATCCCATGTAGGCGTACAATCTCATGAACTTACAGTCGTGCCATCCGATCAAAAGTGAAGTCCCGGTTATACAAAATAAAGTGTGTAGATTTAGATAATCGATCTACAACAATCCAAATCGCATCACTGTTCCTGGAATACAACGGTATATGGGTGACAAAGTTCATCTTTACGTGCTCTCACTTCCGGTACAAGATCGGTTAATTCATGTCTCTCTTCTTCTAGAAGCCTGTCAGGAGCCGGTCCTTGTCCGTGCAACCTCTTGGCACAGGATATCACTCCCCGCCCTCTTATTATCCCCGGGCATCACATGCCCACCAGCTTCCGCCTGGTTCGTCTCCAAACCATACCGTACTAAGAGAGGTCGGCTCTGATACCAACTGTAACGCTCCAGATTCGACGACTGTACCCACCGTATCAAGACGGGTCTTTCCAGCATGCTTATGTTCTCACTCACACGCACCCTGAAAAATTTCTCAAGTGGTCACCCATCCTATAATTGCCACAAGTCAAGCACACTTAACTTTGTAGTTCTTACGTGATAAGATCCCGAAAAGAAGATGCACCTTCGTATTAGTACTTATCAAATCTTTTAAGCCCTCCTAAATTGTGCAGTCCCATACCTACACAGTCTCAGAATGCCTCTCATTCTGGTACGAGATCGTTTCATTCATGTCTTCCTTCACCTAGAAGCTTGCTAGGAGCCTAATAAGTGTATTTTATACACTTAATTTATATATGATTTTAATTGTTAACTATTGGTTTCGAGCAGATTTATGTGTGGGTTTTGTTATTTTTGTGATTGAAGAAAATTAGTAAGTATTGTGGAAAAGAGAAGAAAATTGAAGAAGTAAAGAAGATAAAAAGAAAAGAAAAGAACAGAGTAACGGGAAAATGAGAAGAGGATATTTGGGCTTTCATATTGGGCTTAAGAAAAAAAAAATTTAGCGCTTCTCTTTAGCGCATCATGAGGAGCAAACACGCATATACTTTTGTGAAGTGAGAAATCAAGACCAAGACATGTGCGCACCCGCCTGGGATTTCTGGAGCGCCCTCTCCATCGTGCGATCTCATATTTTAATTATTTCGGCAAATATTTTGTTGGGCTTTTTGCTGGGCTTTTGGATGACGGTATATAAAAGGATTTGAAGTCAGACAATTGAGAGAGCCGCCACAACACAAGAGCGTACATCAGAGAAAGGAATTGTACATCGTGATTGTGGAATTTTCTGAAGGAATTTTGTGCTTTTAATTGAAGAACGAAGACGGATATCGAGAGTCCGGACACGACATCGCATTGATGGATTTGTTTACTTTATATTTTATTTATTTAATTTTGATTTAATGTCTGGATTTTTTAACATGATTTTTTTATTCAAAATTTTATTATGAACTAATTTTTTAGAGTCTAGAGGTTAGATGAAACCTGATTTAGACGCTTTCATGAATTTTTGATTTTATTGAATTGAGTTTCTTCTACATTAATAATTTTTTTCTAGAATTGATTTTCTTTTCAATTACGTGATCAATAATTGATTTGTTATATTTATTTAAAATCTGGTACTCGGGAGAGGATATTTTGAATAGGATCAATAGAATTTACACTGTTAATTATTTATATAACTCGAGAGAGTGTATAATTTTAACATAGCTTTTAAAAAGAAAATTGTTTTACATAGATCACTGCAAATATATTCTTAATATGGATATTTGAATTGAATTGTAGTTGATAAAAATTATTTGTTGCTCGGGAGAGGGAAATAATACACTTAAGTGTTCTTGGCTATTAATTGACAGGAACTCATGAATATTAATTAATTAGAATTGATTGTTGTTGAAACCAGGTGAAATATAAACCTCTAGACCATTTTTTCTCTGATTGGTATTTATATGAAAGATGTGTGTGTGCTATCAAAAAGTCATTTGGTAATTTTATTTTTCTGCAAAATTCTTGATCATTGATTTTTTAAATATAATTAAAACTATTTTAATTACAAGTACTGAATATTTTCAATTTACTCCCTATGGGAACGATACTTGATTTATCACTATATTAAAACTTGACACTCGTACGCTTGCGAGCATTTTTCACAAGAAGTTTTTGGCGCCGTTGCCGGGGAGTAAATTTTGATTTTGTTTAGTCTTGTTACCAATTAGTCTAAGTTTTAATTTAGAGTTTTATTTTATTTTAAGTTACTAATTGATTTCTTCTTATTTTTAAATTGCAGTTTATGCGACGATCTCAAAGTGCGAATTCTTTACTTTTTGATCCGGATATCGAGCGCACTGCACGTGTTTTGAGAAGAATTAGAAGAGAAGAAGTCAATAACATGACTGAAGAGAATGTGAATCAATCTCCCCTGGTGCCTATCAGAGATCACTTCATGCCGACGATCCAGGCTCACTATTCTGGAATCGCTCGAGGGACCATTAACGCCAACAATTTTGAACTGAAGCCGTCGTTGATCAACATGGTTCAACAGAACCAATTTAATGGGAGCGCCACTGCTGATCCTCACCTACACCTACGCGCTTTCTTGGAAATATCTGATACGGTAAAAATTAATGGTGTATCTGAGGATATTATACGTTTACGCTTATTTCCTTTGTCTCTCAAGGATCAAGCAAGGAGTTGGTTGCAGTCACTGCCGCTAGGGAGCATTACTACATGGGAGGATATGGCGGTCAAATTTCTTGCAAAATATTTTCCACCTGCCAAGTCCACCCAATTGAAAATTAAAATCAGCATTTTTTGGCAGATGGACTCTGAACATCTCTACGAGGCGTGGGAAAGGTACAAAGATTTACTTAGACGTTGTCCTAACCACAATTTTGCAGATTGGGGACAGATCGAGTGGTTTTACAACGGACTGAATGCGCCTACGAGGATGTCTGTGGATTCCGCGGATGGAGGTACTATATTTGCGAAGGATTCCGCTTAGGCCTATGATATGCTGGAACAAATGACGATCAATAGTTTTCAATGGCCATCTGAGCGTATGGGAGTCAAGAAACCAGTTGAAGTGTATGTAGTGGATCCTCTCACATCTATTACTGCCCAATTATCTGCACTGACTACACAGGTAGATGAGTTGAATAAAGTGAGTGTTACAGAACCAGCAGGTGTTTCGGGTGCTATGGACGAATCTCACTATCTTGAACAAGTGCAGTACATAAATCAGAGAGGTTATGGAGCTTACAGAGGTAATCCTGTACCCAATACTTATCACCCTAGTATGCGTAATCATGAGAATTTTTCTTATGCTAACAATAAAAATGTGTTGAATCCTCCGGGGTTCATTACAAATAAGGGTGAGGGTAAGCCTTCTTTGGAGGATGTTGTTAGTAATTTTGTGCAGGAATCTAGTAAGAGGATGGCGATGACTGAGACTCGCCTTGATAGTTTAGAGACACATGTGGCCAACATGGGTGCTGTATTGCAATCCATGGAGACTAGCATTGGGCAGTTGGCGAACGCACTGAAGGATAATAACAAAGTTCAGTTCCCTAGTAACACATAGGTAAATCCCAAGGAGCAGTGTAATGCTATCACGTTGAGGAGCGGGAAGCAAGTAGATAATGAAGAAGGCCAACTTGAGATCAAAATATTGAAAAAGCTGCGGTCGAAGAGAAGAATCCTGAACTTGAAGAGAAACCGATGTATAATCCTCCACTCCACTACCCGCAGAGATTCAAGAAGAAAACATTGGATGAGCAGTTCTCCAAGTTCTTGGAAATTTTCAAGAAGATTCATATCAACATCCCCTTTGCTGATACTTTGGAGCAAATGCCAAATTATGCGAAGTTCATCAAGGAGGTGATGTCCAAGAAAAAGAGGTTTCTAGAGAACGAGGTGGTAAATCTAACTGAAGAATGCAGTGTCGTGCTACAAAAGAAGATGCCACAGAAGCTTAAAGATCCAGGGAGTTTTACTATTCCTTGTTCTATTGGTGGATCTCATTTTACTACTGCAGTATGTGATTTATGGGTCAGTATTAATTTAATGTTGTTATCTATTTACAGGGCCTTGGAGTTGGGAGAGATGAAATCGACCATGATCTCATTACAGTTGGCGGATAGAAGCATCACATATCCACTTGGTATTGTTGAAGATGTTTTAGTCAAGGTGGATAAATTCATCTTCCCATCGGATTTTGTGATCTTGGACATAGAAGCAGATCATGGTGCTCAGCTAATTTTTGAGAGACCATTTTTTGCCACGGCGGATGCCAAAATTGAAGTGAAAAAGGGTGAATTGTCAATGGGTGTGGAGTACGAACGAGTGATTTTTAATCTATTTACGAAAACACCTAATACAACCATAGAAGAATTGTGCTTAATTGAGCCGGTTGTGAAGCTAGAGGGATGTCAAAGAGCTGATCTTGCGGTTGAATCAAAGAAGAAAGCACCAAGTTCACCGACGAAGAAAACCACGAAGAACAAGAAAGCACAATTTAAAAGGCGATTCGTGGAATTTATTTGGCGAGTGAAAGAGAAGGGGAAGACATAATACCAGAGAAAGTCGGGCTGACGACTCTAAACCAAGCGCTACTTGGGAGGCAACCCAATATTTTTCTTTTATTTTATTTTGATTTATTTATTTATTTTTAAGTATTTTGTTATAAATTTTTGAAGCCTAATTCTTGTCAATTTTTGAAATTTTTCAAGCTTTACAATCTCAAATTCGAGACTAAGGCGCGCCCGCTCCTCAAAATTTTGCGCCCGCACTACTACGTCTGGGATAAACTCCTTTTGAAATGCAAACCAGAGGCGCGCCCGCGCCACTCTTCTTGAGCGCCCGCGCACCCTGTGTGATCTGTTACTACTCAAGTATGCACAATCCATGCGCAAATCCTCGCGCAAACGCGCAACTCTTAAGCGCAAGATATTGTGCAAACCAGCACTCCCCAACCGCGTATGTCCAAGCGCAAACGCGCTCCTAATCTGCGCACACCTTGCGCGAACAAACTTTCATCAGCGCTTCATTATGCTCAATCGCGCATCTCTTCTACCGCACAATAAAGCCTTCACAGATTAAAATTAAAAATTCAAGGCTTCGTCTCGCCTCGCCCCAGTCTGTATCACTCTCACACTCCTACGCACGATCTCATCTCGAAATACTCGGATTAACCAAATTATCTTTGGGATTTGGGATTTTAAATCAAGGCCAACCTTCAGAAGTAGTACATCTGCTTCGTACGCTCAAATAGGGAAGTCTCAGGGTTTGTACGTTCTTCTCCTTGAGGTAAGAAGATCAATTTTTTCTTCAATAATTCAGCAACCGGGGTGTGAATTGAGCCAGTTGATCAGTGATTTCTTCAATTTTTGGGTTGTGAACGGTTGATGATGGTCAAATTGAATTAGCATTGAACTAGTGCATGCAAAGTATTTGATGAATTGTCTGGGCTAAAATCTTGTCTTCAACGTGTTGTGCCGTGTATTTGAGATTTTGATAATTCCATCGGCAATTGCTTTCAGTTGAATTATTTTTGAGTTACAATGCCGCCAAAAACTAAAGGAAAGGGAGCACTTTATTCATCCTCTGCTGCCCCCATATGATCGACACCATTTTTTGAATTCCACGGCCGAGTCATATTGTGTTGAGTTGACGGAGAAGGAAATGCAGAAAGAAAGAGGAATGAGCCAGAAAGAGTATAATGCTCAGCATTAATTGAAGCGAGGAGAAGAGTTTGGGAAACATTTGTTAAGACGCCGCTAGAGACCGTTATATCTTTGGTTTGTGAGTTTTACGCCAATCTAATGATCAAAGATGTGAATTTCAAGGTTAAAGTTCGAGGAAAATTGGTGTCTTTTGACAGGAGCACAATTAATACTCTCTATGGCATGCCAAACATTGAAGATGATGAGTATCAAGTATTCAAAAATTGTCCATTTCTTGATGATCTTGTACTTCTGACTTTGTGTCATGATGGGGCGGAATGGAAGAAAAATGCAAAGCAAGAACCTGTTACATTTCCATCTATCTTTCTTCGGCGAGAAGCCAATAACTGACATTAGTTTGTAGCTGTCAGGATGTTGCCATCTGGGCATACATCAAATATGACGAAGGCTAAGGCTATTCTTGTGTACTGCATTGTGACGGGAAAATCTGTTGATGCTGGGAGGGTGATTTAGAATTCTATCATTGCTATTGTTAGGGGATCCTCGACCATCACTATGCCCCATTCATCTTTGATTACAGAACTTTGCCAGAGTGCAGGTGTTCTGTGGGATGCTACAGAGCAGCTTCTTGAGATACGAGGTCCGATAAAAATTACCGATGGATTGAAACTCAATAAGAAGAAGGCGGCCAGTACTTCCACACAGTCAGCTGAACCACCGCAGCTCTCTGAGCCACTACCACACTTTGAGCCTGCACCTCCCATTTGGAAGCCTCTATGTCACTACCGTCGCATCCCGCCATTGAGTATTATGCTCTGGATGATTCTAAGGCCGTAATTGCTCAGATGAAGAAGCAGTGGAAGATGATGCAAGCTCATATGGAATACATGCATAATTTCACTGCAGCGCTCGCTAGGAATTATCCTCCCATAGATGTTCCTTATCCATCTCCTCCACAGTGGCCGCCTGATGATGATACTGCTGATGCAACGCCTTTTTCCATGGAGATGACGATGATGACGCCGAGTCCTGATGCTCGGTGTCGAAAGGTACGCGTCCCTTGTTATTTTTCTTATTTTCAATCATTAGGGACAATGATCGTACTAAGTTTTGGGGGATGAATCATTTTGTCAATAATTTAGTTGCTTGTTTGGTTGATGATTTGAATGGTTGATAGTTGATTAGTTGAGTTTTATTGTGTGCTTCATAGTTAAAATTTTTGTTAGCGTTTATTAGTTTTTGTGATGTTGAGTTGAATTGAGTCGAGAAAAAAAAAATTGAAATGCATGGCCAATGATGAAATTTTCTTTGTTTTGTGCTAAAACTGAAATCCATGACTGTCCACCTATTTAAAGAAATTCTGATTTTTTAAAATGGAACCAATTAGATGAACAATTTCCTATATACACTGTGATTAATACTTGAATCTGATTTTTGAAACATACAAACATAGAGATGATTGAGGCATTGTTTGAATTTTTGAGCCTGAATTTTATTGAATAAATTTTATCCTTAGTTGCCCATTTGAGCTTACACATATATTACTACAATGAGGTACAAAAATCTGAATTTGTTGTGAAAATCATCGTTTACTGCTGATGATTATTCTTTTTTGCACTGATTGATATTTGTATGAATTAATTATGGATTGAGACTTGTCTAGAACTAGTTCAAACACTCTTCGAGGCGAAATACGGGCATAACTGTGATTAGGGATGATTTAGGCAATTTTTCTGAATTCGTTTGAGCCTTTCAAGCTATCCATTGATAAATGTTATCCCTAGTACCTTATTTGAGCCTTATTGAAAATATAATGGCATGAGTCTAAACGTGTGATAAACCCCCATTCGTTATCTTTTCAAGGTCCTACATTAACTACCTATGAATAGTCTAAATGTTATTTCCTACCTTTAAGGGAGTAATTTGAATGCTAAAATTTTATATGCTCCTAGTTTATATTTGTGAATATGGGATAGGTGGTGGAAGAATTGAAAAAGAAAGGGGTAGTAGAGAAAAAAGAGCTGAAAAGAGGATTGAAAAAGAAAAAAAAATTATGAATGAAAAGTTGTGAAAAAAAATGTTTGTGAAAAGATGAAAAATCTATGGGATGAAGAGAAGAAATGTGAAATTGTGAATGAAAAGGAGTGAAAATTAGATATAGAGCATAAATTACTCCTTATTTTGAATTCTTATTCCTTAATTTGTAGCCATGAGCCAGGCCTTACATTATAAGCTGATTAAGTCCTATTGACCGAGTCTCAGTTGCTCAATATACTAGTGGAGAAGAGTTGCGAGAATTTATCTTATGGACTGTTGATTGATACATTTAATGATTATGAATTTTTTATCGAAACACGCACACACTATTATTCTTGGCTTTTACCTGACTGTGATTGTTTTTGATTTAATATCCTTATGTTTGATCTCTTGCTACCTTGAAAAATCCTAATGATCTATGAATGTTTGAATTGAATTTGGATAAGGGTGTTTTGAAACGTGAATTGCGGAGATTGTAAGTTTATGAGGTTATTTTAGTTATGATTGAAAATTTAAGTGTTAGTATGTTGGATGGGATTAGATTTGAAATTTTAAAATTATTGTTGAGGTCATTGCTCCATAATATTTCTTGACTATTCTTGTTGGTTGTTGGTGATTTGAGTTTTTGGAATATATTGTTTTGATATTTTTGCTTGGGACTAGCAAAAGTTTAAGTTTGGGGGTATTTGATAAGTGTATTTTATACACTTAATTTATATATGATTTTAATTTTTAACTATTGGTTTCGAGAAAATTTATGTGTGAGTTTTGTTGTTTTTGTGATTGAAGGAAATTAGTAAGTATTGTGGAAAAGAAAAGAAAATTGAAGCAGTAAAGAAGAGAAAAAGAAAATAAAAGAACAGAGTAACGGGAAAATGAGAAAAGGATATTTAGGCTTTCATATTGGGCTTAAGAAAGAAAATTGTTAGCGCTTTTCTTTAGCGCATCATGAGGAGCAAACACGCATATACTTTTGTGAAGTGAGAAATCAAGACCGAGACATGTGCGCGCCCGCTCCATCGCGCGATCTCAAATTTTAATTATTTCGGCAAATATTTTGTTGGGCTTTTTGTTGGGCTTTTGGATGACGGTATATAAAAGGATTTGAAGTCAGACAATTGAGAGAGCCGCCACAACACAGGAGCGTACATCAGAGAAAGGAATTGTAGATCGTGATTGTGGAATTTTCTGAAGGAATTCTGTTTTTTAATTGAAGAACGAAGACGGAGATCGAGAGTTCGGACACGACATCGCATCGACGGATTTGTTTTCTTTATCTCTTATATATTTAATTCTGATTTAATGTCTGAATTTTTGAACATGATTTGTTTTATTCAGAATTTTATTATAAACTAATTTTTTAGAGTCTAGAGGTTAGATGGAACCTAGTATAGACGCTTTCATGAATTTTTGATTTTATTGAATTGAGTTTCTTCTAGATTAATTGTTTTTTTCTAGAATTGATTGTCTTTTCAATTACCTGATCAATAATTGATTTGTTATATTTATTTGAAATATGGCACTCGGTGATGTGATGGTATTTTTCTATATTTGATTGAGTCAAAATTTGAGAATTAGGTGTATTTTGATTGATTAAATTCATGTTATAGTTCCTAATCATGGTATGTGATTTGATATAGAAAAAGTGAAGAAAATGAGCTACAGATGGAAGAAAGAGCCGAGATAAGAGAAGAATTACGAAGCAGCAATGGTCAGAAAATAATTTTAATTTTAGAAAAATCCAAATTCAATCTCGACTGTTCAGAACAAAGTTCAAGATGTTTTGAAGCAGCTGTCCAAATTTCAGCTCAATCCGACGGCTAGATCTCCGAATTTAAATTTTTCAAAATCGCTGCTCGCTGGAAAAAAAACTGCTCGCTCGATCTGCAACATTTTACTGATCGAGCGGCCCAAAAAGTATGAAGACAGTAGCTGGATAATTTTAGCTCGCTCGATCGGTCAATCTTTACCGATCGAGCGAGCGGGTCTGTTCGGGAAGAATTTTTTTTTTTGGGAACTCTTTTATTTTAGACTCTAGACTTTTATTAGGTCTGGATTCCGATTTTTACACATCAATCATCAGATTGGGAGGCTTAGAACGTGGAAGAACTCTCTTGGCGGCTAAGTTTTATCTCTCTTTTCTTAGATTTTATTCTTCTAGGTCTTAAAAATTGGTTGAGGAAGACAAGCCCTTGATTTTGTTTATTCATGAGATTCGATTTTCATGCTTTAATCCTTATTGAGTATCAAAAATTGTTCTGTTTTATTTCATGCTTGTATGTGAGATTTTAGAATTGGTCATCTTAGGATTTTGCTATACAATCGATAGCTAAATTAGAATTCAAATCCGTAATTGTTTGAATCAACTAATTTGCGAAGCAACTACGCTTGATATTTTCTACTGTTGAATTTATTAAATCGTAGGAACAACTCTTGACTAGGCTAAATACAACCGCTGGTGTTTGTGTTGTCTAGGTTCATCAGTTTCACTCATTTGAATGCTACCTTAGATTTAAATCTAGATCGCTGGAATCCGGGTTAATTTATTGGTAAGGGTTAATCTAGAACGCTGGTGTCTAATTAACTAAGATTAAAGTGAAACAGGAATTTGATTTTCAATGATGAATATTTGATAGGAATAATTATCTTTAGGGAATCGATGATTGAATGAATGAATATCAAGGGTGTAGTCGACCGATACCAAGGCTTGTCTCTTATTGATTTCTTCAGTTAAATTTTCATTCTTGCATGATAGTGATAATATTACTTTTTAATTGCTTAAATTTTTTCTAGTTAATTCCAAAACTCAAAAACCCCCTTTAGTTTATTTAGAACACATTAAATTTACATTTCCTCGTAAGAACGATCCCTACTCACACTACTGCATTATTTGTGTATCTGATTGAGTCGGGTAATTTGGGCGTGACACGATTAAGAGCTACTAAATTTTGGCGCCGTTGCCGGGGAAAGGCGTTTAATTTATTTGTGTTTGTGTTTTTTTTTTATTTTATTATTCCTCCTAGTGCTACTCTGGTTTGTTCGTGCGTGTAGGTGAATCTTCGGAAGAAGAAGAATTTCCATACGACCCAGAGATAGAAAGAATTTTGCATAGGCGAAGGGGGATTCTTGCGGTGTGATACTTCGAGATGTCAAATCGACAAGTATTAGCAAGTTTTATCCAGTAACACGGAGAGCCATTCTACGCAGCATGGAAGAGATTCAAAGATTTGGAAACCATCTTCCGTTATCATGATTTTTCTAACTGTTCTCCCCTTACATTTTTTCTTGATGGTTTGGATGCAGTGACAAGAAGATGGGTAATTGATGGAGTTTTCACAACCGGTATATCAATATTTTGCCGAGATGCTGATACCATGAGACACCTGTTGGATGATATGGCAGAGTTTGACTATTACCAATATTCGCAATCTCAATACCCGGATTTTATAGACCAAACATTTGAGCTTCAAAAGGAGGAGGGAAGTTGTTCGCAATTGATCTTACATCCGCTGGAGGATATAATGAGCAAGCTTGTGGCATCGACTATGAAAACTGTAGAAGATCTAAAAAATTCTAGATGTCACCTTGTGGAGCACATGGAGAATCAAGAGATCAATTCCCCAGGAACACCAAGAACAAGAAGTGAAGCAAGATACTCAAGCAGTTACCAACCCAATTTGGTTTAATGATGATGACTCAGAGAACCAGGATTGGGAGTGCGAATCAATTCCTACTGAAGATTTAGATGTGTTTGAGTCTTATCTTCTTATTGGATCTCAGTCGGAAGATGTTCTGGAAGAAATTTCGTATGATGGAAATATGTTACCACTCGAGTTTTAGGATGACGGAGTTCAAGAGTCTATAGATATGAGCTCATCGATAGTATTATCATACACACATCCCCAAGATCCTTCTCTTCCATCAGTACCAGTTTCAAAATATGTTGGCGTCCGAGAGCCAACGGAGGTGTTTTCTTCCCATGTTTACCAGCTACTTTGGAGTGTTGTTGAGGTGACGAGCTTGAACTGTATACATCTAGCCAAGCTTGAGGGAACATGGAATAAAGACCCGTTTGTGGTGTCATATGACACTTATTTTGGGCGCCAGCCGCTCTTTGAGGAGTGCTTCTGAGGGTCAAGCTGAAGACTGGAAATCAAGCGCTGCTTGGGAGGCAACCCAAGGGGAGTATTTACTTTCATTTTTAGTTTTTATTTTTATTTTTATTTTGCATTTTGACTTACATTGGGGACAATGTAAGATTCTAAGTATGGGGGAGAGGACTTAGCCAGTCAGTTAGAGCATTTAGCCGTATTTTTTAAAAAATTTAGAGCTCATAGTTAGCAATGAATATCACTGATGAAATTCACTAGCCTATGATGATGAAGTTTTGTAAAATTATTTTACATGAAAATTTGATCTTGATTGGATATGAGAAATCGTAGGTTGAGTAGTGAATATTTTAAGCACACATGTTAAACCAGTGAACTGTAGCAATGTATTAGATGATGTTTGTGTCGGTTGGACCATTGCACGAAAATAGGTGTTTGTGGAGCCTGATAGTGTTTTGTTGAACCCTGATGATCTTTTTAAGTTGACATAAACGATCTTGGGCGCACCTAGAAAAAAACAAATTTATATACAACTCCATCCGAGCCTAGAAAGGATTGAAATCCTAAAAGATTAAATTCAAGGCTAAGTATGCGGATTAAATGGGGTTGATGCTCCATCCGGGCTATAGACAAGGGGATTGAAATTCTAATCATGTCTTAGTTATAGCTAAGTTAGCGGGTAATTATTGGGGCTAAAGTAATACCGGGTGCAAAATCCGGAGGTGCGTAATTTTATTTCAAGAAAGTTGTGTTTTTGTTTGAAGATTGTTGGGAGGAAATGGCTCTTGTTGGGGATACTCACACTGATTTGTCATAGGTCGGCGAACAGTCTTAAAACTGACTCTTTTGAAGTTGCATGTAGCTGGAATAACATGACACACACACACACGTTCACGCTTGACTGATGGTGTATTATGAAAAATCGATAGTATTCATAATTTTGTTTTGTATGTGAAAACTTCTTTGAGGCTGTGATTTCATTATTCATTTGTGTTTATGTTTTGTGTTGCTCGAGGGCGAGCAAGGATTAAGTAGGGGAAGTTTGATGTGATGGTATTTTTCTATATTTGATTGAGTTAAATTGTGAGGATTAGGTGTATTTTGATTGATTAAATTCATGTTATAGTTCCTAATCATGGTATGTGATTTGATATAGGAAAAGTGAAGAAAATGAGCTACAGATGGAAGAAAGAGCCGAGATAAGAGAAGAATTACGAAGCAGCAATGGTCAGAAAATAATTTTAATTTTAGAAAAATCCAAATTCGATCTCGACTGTTCAGAACAAAGTTCAAGATGTTTTGAAGCAGCTGTCCAAATTTCAGCTCAATCCGACGGCTAGATCTCCGAATTTAAAATTTTCAAAATCGTTGCTCGCTGGAAAAAAAACTGCTCGCTCGATCTGCAACATTTTACCGATCGAGCGGCCCAAAAAGTATGAAGACAGTAGCTGGATAATTTTAGCTCGCTCGATCGGTCAATCTTTACCGATCGAGCGAGCGGGTCTGTTCGGGAAGAATTTTTATTTTTGGGAACTCTTTTATTTTAGACTCTAGACTTTTATTAGGTCTGGATTCCGATTTTTACACATCAATCATCAGATTGGGAGGCTTAGAACGTGGAAGAACTCTCCTGGCGGCTAGGTTTTATCTCTCTTTTCTTAGATTTTATTCTTCTAGGTCTTAAAAATTGGTTGAGGAAGACAAGCCCTTGATTTTGTTTATTCATGAGATTCGATTTTCATGCTTTAATCCTTATTGAGTATCAAAAGTTGTTCTGTTTTATTTCATGCTTGTATGTGAGATTTTAGAATTGGTCATCTTAGGATTTTGCTATACAATCGATAGCTAAATTAGAATTCAAATCCGTAATTGTTTGAATCAACTAATTTGCGAAGCAACTACGCTTGATATTTTCTACTGTTGAATTTATTAAATCGTAGGAACAACTCTTGACTAGGCTAAATACAACCGCTGGTGTTTGTGTTGTCTAGGTTCATCAGTTTCACTCATTTGAATGCTACCTTAGATTTAAATCTAGATCGTTGGAATCCGGGTTAATTTATTGGTAAGGGTTAATCTAGAACGCTGGTGTCTAATTAACTAAGATTAAGGTGAAACATGAATTTGATTTTCAATGATGAATATTTGATAGGATTAATTATCTTTAGGGAATCGATGATTGAATGAATGAATATCAAGGGTGTAGTCGACCGATACCAAGGCTTGTCTCTTATTGATTTCTCCAGTTAAATTTTCATTATTACATGATAGTGATAATATTACTTTTTAATTGCTTAAATTTTTAGTAGTTAATTCCAAAACTCAAAAACCCCCTTTAGTTTATTTAGAACACATTAAATTTACCTTTTTTCATGGGAACGATCCTTACTCACACTACTGCATTATTTGTTTATCTGATTGAGTCGAGTAATTTGGGCGTGACACGATTAAGCGCTACCACTCGGGAAAGGAGATTTTGAATAGGATCAATATAATTTACACTGTTAATTATTTATATAACTCGGGAGAGTGTATAATTTTAACAGAGCTTTTAAAAAGAACATTTTTTTACATAGATCACTACAAATATATTCTTAATAAAGATATTGGAATTGAATTGTAGTTGATAAACATTATTTGTTGCTCGGGAGAGGAAAATAATACACTTAAGTGTTCTTGGCTATTAATTGACAGGAACTCATGAAGATTAATTAATTAGGATTGATTTTTGTTGAAACCAGGTGAAATCTAAAGCTCTAGACCATTTTTTCTCTGATTGGTATTTATCTGAAAGTTGTGTGTGTGCTATCAAAAAGTCATTTGGTTATTTTATTTTTCTGCAAAATTCTTGATCATTGATTTTCTAAATAAAATTAAGACTATTTTAATTACAAGTACTTAATATTTTCAATTTACTCCCTGTGAGAACGATACTTGATTTATCACTATATTAAAACTTGACACTCGTACGCTTGCGAGCATTTTTCACAACAGAGCCGCTTCTTGTCCGTGCAATCTCTTGGATTCGGCGATCACTTCCGTCCCTCTTATTAGCCCCGAGCGTCACAGGTGACGTAGGAGTTTTGTCTTCGATATCCATAAAAAATTTGTGTCTCTTTACTTTATTGAATTTACTTGTTGATGTTGTTTTGGATTTCATTGTTTTCAAATGATTTACAAAATTTTTATTCGATTTCTACGAAGGATTATTTTGATTGTCTTCCGCTTGGTTTGAAAACCAAAATCGATTTAATTCATTGGTATTCAATATTTTAAGAACCGAACTATTGAAGCTCAAAGAATCTCCCCAAATCTCCCCAAATCACATTCAAACATAAGTGTAGTACCTAAAAATCTAATCTGCTGAATCGCATGCATTAAATTTAATAAATATTAGGATTTATTATTTTTAAGTTTAATTGACTTAAACTCTTTATTTGAATTTCGTGTTAGTAAAATATTAATTATTTATTTAAAGGACTTTATTTTACTAACTATTAAATTAATTATTTTAATTGTTTAGGTTTACTCATTTAAATTATTTTATTATACTACTTATTTGATTTAAAGATTTTAAAGGTTTAAGACTTGTTTTTTTAAATGACTTTTATTGTCCAACTTATTTATTTTAAATAACTTAAGTTTAGCGGTTAGTCGCCTTAAATTATTTTAAATGTCTAGTTTATCTAATTAAAAGATTTTAACTGTTCGGGTCGTTTTAAAGGTTTTATTCCGCTTGTGTATTTATTTGAATGACTTTTAATCATTCGTCAAGTTGGTTTAAATTATTTTAATCGCTCTGTTTATTATTTAAATATTTTACTTATCGATGTGACATCAAAATGTTTAAGTATTGAAAAGTTAGCATTTTCAAACCCGATAAATAGAATTTAAGTATTTAATTCTTGAATTTTCAAATTTGAGTATTTGCAAAATTTGGGCCTAACACTTTTACTCGCACCATTTAAAACATTACATATTATGTATTAATTTATCTACACAAAAATTTAATTTTAGGCCCAAAGGGGCTTCCAAACCAAGCCCATTACTCGGCCCACTCTCTTATCCCCTTCCTCAAGATTAAGCCGATAGAACGCCCTGTTTCCCTTCCCTTCTACTCTAGAGGCGATCGGCTCTCTCTCTCAGTTTCCATTCCAACCTTGGGCCACCGCAGCAGGCCATTTTCCCGGCGAGGCTTTCCTTCAAGTGAGCTGCACGAGTTCCATCTCCCCTTTTTCCAGCTCGATTTTCAATCGGCCGAGCTCCACCATTTCTGACTTTTTCTTTTAGCGTGAGGCAAGATTTATGGGTTTTTGGCCACCAAGTAGATTATTATGTGTGTGCTTTTTTTCTCCTTTTGTTTGCTTTTCAAATTTTTCTGGGATTTAAGAAGTTTCTCGTTTTTCTTTTTTTGATTTTCCTGATGCCATTCGATGTTCCTGTTCTTTTTCTTCGGTTAGCTACTCGGGTCTTGTACAGATTTCTGTGGAGATATTTATTCGTGCTTTTGATTGTTATATAATTCTCCTTGCGTTGAATGGAATCGTATTGTGAGCCTCGGAACTTTTTTTTTCTTTGATGCGTTTGTTCCCCCCTGTTTTGAGACTCTTGTGCTTAGTGCTTGAGAATGTTTTGATTGAGTCTTGCTGGTGGGTTGGATGGTGATTGAGGAGATACCATGGTTGAGACGTAGCTCACATGGTAGCACCCGAGTTGTGCGAGTGAGCTGGTTTTAACCGAGGCAGATAGGCTATTCGTTAGAGGCTGTAAGAATGAGTTTTGGGGGCTGGGGTAGAGTTTTCATGAGCTGGGTTTTGGCTAGGTAAAAGGCTGTCTTGAGGTGGGAATTTTCTTGGAAATGGGGCTGCTTCGGGCGGGTAAATGGACTTGGGCTAGGACTGTTTCGGACTAGAAATCTAGTTTGGAAGTAAGGGGGTGTTTTCTTCGGGTCATGCTAGGCTTGGGAACTATCCTAGTGGTTTGAAAAGGCTGCTATAAGTGGTCATGATGTGAGGTTATATGCTGGTCGTGTAGGGGAGCATGAGTTGAAGGGCTAAGAGGGTCCAAATAGGAGGACAAGCACTGTTTTTATGCCAAGAACAGGGCTGTCCGGGAAATGTGGGTTTATGTTAGTGTTATATTCATGTTTTGGCTAAGGGATCTGGTCTAGAAACACCTTAGGATGTTAGGGAATTGTCGTTTCAAGAGGGAACCTATTTGGCTAAGTTTTGGGTGGAGTTCTAGGTTATTGATGTTCTAATGTGCTGATTTTAGAAGATAAGAATTGTTGCTCGAAAACTTTATCGCCTGGATAGGGATTGTACTTCGAAGATGACCTTCTAGCCAAGCATAGAGAGTATGAGAACTGTGTTTTAAAGGTTAAGTCGTTTTGATTAAGAAATAATTATGTTATAAGTTTTTGCAAGGGGATTGCTCAGGGTATAGCCTAAGTGCCTAAAGTATAATGTTTAGATTTTTAGCGATGGTTTGCCACCTAAATCACCATCCATGTCAACCTTTCTACTTCAGTTATTTGCGAATCGAGTAAATACCATTTTCTTGAATTCAGTCTAAGCCTTCGAGTCAAGTCAAGGAAGAAAATATTTTGAACAAGGAAAGTTGATTGTGCCAAGACGGGAAATGTCGGTTGGGGGATGCCTCAACTCACTTGCCAAACGACGGGTAGTGTGCGGCCGGGAGACATCTCGGAACCCCTACCAAATCGATGGGTAGTGTGCGGCCGGGAGAAATCTCGGAACCCCTACCAAATCAGTTTTAAGGGGCAATGTCGCGTCGGGAGAAATCTCGGCATCTTGCCGGCATAGTATACTACAGCCATTGATCGATCAAAACATAGGGTTACAATCAATGATCTAAGTTTACAGTTCATTTATCAGTTTATCAGTTTACAATTCAGTTTATCAGTTTACAGTTCAGTTATCAGTTTATCAGTTTACAGTTCAGTCATCATTTTACAGTTCAGTTACCAGTTTATCATTTTACAATTCAATTTATCAGTTTACAATTCAGTTTCTCAGTTCAGTTCATTATTTCCTAGTTCAGTCTCTTCAGTCCATATGTTCAATCTTTCTATGCACTTTCAGTAGGAGTTTTGTTTCAGTCAGTTAGATTCAGTCATGTATGCAATGTTTTCAAGCACTCCTTTTTGCTAGAGATTCAGTTAGGAAAAGACAATGTAGTTTCAGTATATGATATTTTTTATTGTGTGTGCATGTATATTTATTATTCATTATTTCACCTCCATATTCTTGTTGAGTCTTTAGGCTCACTACATCTGCTTGGTGCAGGCGAGTATGATTACCCAGTGATTGAGGGGCAGGATCACCAGGGTTGACGGCATTCGGCGGAGCACACCCATGACCTTCGCTTCCCTTTTTATTTTCAGCATTGAGTTGTCTATAATAAAAAATTATTTACACTTGTTTATTTCCAGCTGTTTTAGCAGGATGAGATTTCCTGCTTTATTACTTGACATGTAAACACATTATCCGCTTTTCTCCCCTTGTAGCTGGGATTATGCTCTTTCAAGTGTTTATGTTATCGTGTTACGTTTCTATCTCTGGGGAGTCTTTCTTTATAGTTTGAAGTGCTGTGTTGAGACAGGTTGAAATAGAAATTTACAGATAGGTCATGGCAAAATTTTTGTAAAATTTTCTATAATAATTATATTATAATATTAATAATATCTTGAAATTTTATTTTTCTCATTTAATTAATTAAATTAGAGGTTAGGGTTGTTTCAATAAGTCAGTCTCGGCCCAATCTCGTGGCCTTATTCGAAGAAAATCTACTGCATAAACATGAAAATAACTATCACAATTGTTTTTAACATCCAAAGAATAATTAAAGAGTGAAAGATGAAATAAATCTTAGTGTTCTTCAAAGGTGTTGTTTCTTCCACGCCCTATCCGCCAAGCAATTCTGAACCAGCCCCATTTATGCGTAACTTTCCCTATTCATTCTCTTCAAAATCCTTCCTTCATATTTTCCTTTTAAAATTAGTTAAAAAGATGACTTTCCTTATCTCGAACGTGTTGGAGCGTAAAAATCGCAGGCGCGAGCTCTAACACCTCTTAAAGAGACTAAAGGGTGTGGGACCTTGGCACCACTGGACTTGACTTGATTTTGGCAAGAATACTTTGTTAAATTTTCAAGTTAAAATGTTATCGGAAAGATGTGGTGATTGAATATACAAAATTTGGAAGAAATTAGTGGATATTTCACACAAGAAAACATACAAGCAGAAGGGATTCGGTGTCACGAGTAAAATAAAAAGAAAAAGGCACAAAAACAAATAGGTCCTAAGAGCTACTCGGACTCGGCCTTTGACTTGCCTGGTTGGGCCGAAGTCTCTTGTATTCCTGAGACTGTCTCCTTGGCTTCTAGTGTCCCTGTCTCTTTTGGCTCTCCTAAATAAGCTGGGAGGAAGATTGCAGCTCAGCTTTGGCATGTGTAATTTCAGCTTGAGCTAGCTGAAGCGCATTGGTGGCAGAATAAAGAGCGTCTCGGGCCTCCTTTTCCCCTGCTTGGGCCTTGGATAACTCTTCCCGGGCATAATGTTGCTGCTGATCAGCAGCCTCGATTGTGGATCGCAGTCCAGCCATTGCTTGTTCATGAGTTTTCTTGGTTGTCTCCACGTCCTGGGCGAGTTTCTTATGTAGCTCAATCATAGTCTGGCCCGCTCCGCTTCCACATGAATTCAATTAGTTCCCAATCGGGCTGCTTCTTCATAGGAATCGTCTAGCATTTGCAACCCCTGGGAAGTGAAAAATATCAAAAGGTGATCAAATATGCATGGAGTATAATAATTAAAGGAGAAAATCTTACCGATAAGACCCGATTGGTACCCTCGAAGTATTTGCTCGCTGGGTCTCGGCAGTAGAGGTGAAGCTTTTCAACTAGGGTCAGGAGCCCCTTCAGCAGTCGAACCCCCACGCTCAGAAGCTTTAGCCTGGAATAATTTTTCCCGGGCCACAGGGGGCTGGATGCCAGAGGAGCTTGGTAAAAGGGCCCCAGAGGTCGAAAGGATGGGGAGAGTGGTCTCTCTTCCTCGGTGTTGCTCAAGATAACGTGCTCCTTGTCACCGGAAGCTTATGGCGAGAGCATTCAGGGGCCACGACCTCTTTGACCACTAGGGTTACCAGGGTTTGTTTTCCAGGGAGAGGAGTCGTAGTTGCTTGGCTCAATGGGTGTAACGCCCCAATTTTATCTTAATTGAGCTTATTTGAGATAATCAGATTTTCCAGAGTTCAAGAGCCGACTTGATTTTTATCAGGGTCTATTTTTCAAATTTTGGAAATTTTAGGGACTAAAACGCAAATATTGGATTTTATATATTATCTACCACTTGTTTGACTTGGGAATAGTATCCCTTCCTCCCTTCCATTGCCTTCCTCCATTAAAGCTTGGGTAAAAGCTTTTTCAAGCTTTCAAATTTTGTCTGAGCTCGATCCGTCCGTTGGAATTTAATTCTGAAGGCAGTTTAGCGATCACTGCAGCGAGAGCTTCATTATATCGTTAGTTTTTCTTCGATCAGATACATTCTATTTTTTGGATGTTGTTAAAATCGATTGAGTTTCGGGTATGTTGTTTTTGGCAGAGTTCTGATCGTTTATTCTCTGTTGGTTTTGAAATAGAGCGATGTTCGGATTTGTTATGATTTTTGGAAGCCTATTTTTGAAAATCTAGTTTTGAGATTGGTTGGGTTTGAGCCTTTATTGTTGTCTTAGAATTGATATGAGTTGATATTGATATTGTACTGTTGTCTGCATTTTCGGTTTGTTCAGTTTATGGCTGTTATGCCGCCGGTTTGAGTTTTGGGATTTCGAACCATTTTTGAGTTGTTGAACTTTGGCTTGTGAGTTTGATCGTTGTTGTTGATCATCTATTGTCTCCGTACAGATTCGTTTGGAGTTGTCAAGCCCGATGTTAGCAGTATTCGATCGTCGAAGAGTTGGACGAAGAGCGGTAAAGAGTTTACCTTGAGACTTGTTGTTTTTTAGGTTGTATAGTTTTTGATACAATCTCTTTTGTAGCATATCCAGTGTTGGAGCTACTTGCATTGAAAGGTAAAAGCAGTCATCATTAGCGGGATAACATACTCGGATAGTTGGTTCTCGAGTTTCCCTTAAAATCACATACTTGCATCAATACTTGTTCTAGCATGTGGAACTTGTATTTTGTGGTTGATTGAGTTTTTATTATGTGGCTTAATGCTTTATGTTTCTTATGCATTCATCTTGAGTCAAACCTTTGATTTTAGCGGGCAGAACAACCCTTTTTTGTCTAGACGTTTTGAGGGATATACTGTGAGTGGCCTGGGTGTAGAGGTTCACCTAGTGTCAGCATACTCCTTATAGTCACACCAAAGTCTAGGGGATTGGGATGCGTGACACCACCTCGATTGGGAGAGTCGGTGAGTTGTTACGTGATCTCATCCTCGGGATCCCAAAAGCAGAGCAGCAACCCCTTGTTTATCAGAGTTGATATCCCTACTTTAAAGACATGCATATCATTCGTTGTGATTTGATTATGTTGTCTTGAAAGCATGTTGTTGTTATGTTACATGTATTGCTTGTTATGCTGCTTTTATTGGGAATATCATTCTCTCCGGAGTTATCCGGCTGTTGCTTTGTTTTGTATGTGTACTTGGCAACAGGAGGGGCAGGATCATGTCAGCGGAGACCTGGTTAGCATCAAGAGGGAGATCTAGTAGTGGGACTCGGTTTAGAAGTTGTGTCAGCATGTTTATCTAGTTTGAGAATTGAAGCATGTTAGAACTCGAACTTGTTATGTTTTGTATTTGGATTGTAATAGCTAGAACCGATGCATGTTCTACCTTTATGAGCGGATGATCAACTCTAGAACTTCATGTATTATTTGGAGAGATTGTGATTGTAATGCATGATTGTATTTTGAATGTATTGGATTGAGCTTAGCATGTTTTTCTGTTGTTTCCTTGCCCTGTGCTGTCATCACTCGATCGGTAAGAATTGACCGATCGAGCGGTGGCCTTTGTGGTTGTTCTCTGTTTGTATAAAAGAGTGCCCGCTCGATCGGTTGAATTTGACCGATCGAGCAGTGCTGGTTTTACCTGGGCAGAAAGCTGGCACTTTTTGGCTCGCTCAATCGGTTGAATCTTACCGATCGAGCGAAGCACTATTTCAAAAAAAAAATATGCTTTTAACTTGGGCTTATTGTATGATTATCATTGATTAATCCGAGATTAGTTGTTTAGAACCGAGGTTGCACAATGGGGGACTTGGGTCCCGGGCCTCCTGAGCCCGTCTTTCCTCAGCCAGCTTCAAGACTCGAGCTTTTCTCTCAGCCTCAGCAAGCTGGACTTGCTCTTTCTCTTCTGTCGCAGCCTTCTCAGCAGCATGGTTCTGAGCGAAAGCCTGCTTTATAGTCTGGGCTTTGGTTTTGTTTTAGACTTTGCTGTGAAAAGAAAATATGGGTAAACAAGTTAATAAAAAATAAGTGAAGTCAGTATTAACAGGTACAAGGATAAAACGTACCGAGGGAAGGAGGTTGGTCTACGAACTCATCGATTACCCTTTCCAAAGGGTCTACTACTCAAGCACCCAGCCCAAAAGCGAATAGGTTTTTCTCCTGAATCAAGGTAGAGGAGGGAAAAGTCTGGGTTTCAACCAATTCTTGGCTGCGGAGGAAGGGTTCCTCAGTTTTGTACTTCTTGGGAAGGTCGTGTTCAGGTGGAAGTTAGGGTAAGAACTTAGTGGGTTTCATTGTAGCAGAAGTAAGTTGAATATAGAAAAAGCGTTCCTTCCATCCCTTCAAGGAAGAATGGGATGGGTTTCATAGTAGCAAAAGGAAGTTGAATATAGAATTATGTCGGGCAGTCAAGGAGAACACCGTCTCATTGAAACGTCAAGAGTAGTAATAGTGAATAATGAGAGGAATAACGTCCAAGTTGTTCATCTTGAATAAGATGAAAGTGGCAGCAATAATCCGAAAAGAGTTCGGATGGAATTAATTGAGGAGAACTCGGAAGAATTTTGCCATCTCAACATAAAAGGAAGGGACCGGGAAATGAAGTCCACTCCTGAGTTGGTCTCTAAAGAAGGTATAAAAACCCTCGGGGGGTTGGTCAGCCCGGCCTAGAGGTTTGGGAATGATAATAGAGTAGCAAGGGGGAATATTACCCATAGCATGAAGTTCCTTTATAGACTACGGGCGAAGGGTGCCCCATAGAACAGAAAACCAGGGGCCATCCAGGGCTAGGGTTTTTTTGGGAGGGATGTTGGCGAAAGTAGAGAGAATTTTCTCCTTGCCCTTGCTGAAGGCAGAAGAGACTTCGGCCGGAAATTTTTGCTGTTTTGGTTTAGGGAAAGAGGTCGGAACGATGATAGGGGCGGAAAAAGAAACAGCGGCATTACTAGAACCGCGTGCATTGGCACAAGAAGTAGAAGAAGCAGATTCAGACATTATAAAGAAGGAAAAGGAAGTAAAAATTACAAGAAGGTGGAGGGAATCAACGGGGAGATGAAAGAACGCGATTGGAAGAGCTAGATTGCCGGAGAAATATGGATGTGGAGGGGAGACGAAGAGAGAATTCCAGAAAGCCAAAAGTGGGAAATGGAGTCGGCGAGTGCATATTTATAAGGGTTTAGGAATGATTTGGGTCGTTAATCCCGAATTAATCGTGCGATAAGAATGGACTTTGGGACTTGAACTGGGCAGATCGGGTAGGGGTAATGATGATTCGGGCAACTGAAAGGACAGGTAACGGACTCTGACACTTGCCCGTCTCTTCAACTGCTAGGGCTGACGTCAGGATTATGTCAGCCCTAGCCCGCCTAAATTTTGAAAAAAAAAGAGTTTCCCGCCTAGTGTACACAGTTAGAGTCTCGGGACAGCGAGTAAGGCTTTAGCCCGACTATTTTAAGGAGTGGTGATACCCAGGGAAGATTTGGGGTTATCTCCCTCATCGAGCAAGGGTAATATTCGTTTATTGGGTGGCTTACTCAAGACAGCGAACAGGCTCTAGTCCGACTATTTTAGGAAAGAGTGGTGATATCCTGGGAAAGCCCGGGGTATCGACGGATTAGGGTCATAGAGTATGACCCGGGAAAGGGAGTCAAGAGCCCTGGTGTCAGGAGGGAAGGAGAAACAGCCCGGGTAAATACCTATGATAGTGGGAAGACTAAGTCAAATCGACTCAGTCAATACCTATTTTTCAAGAGCATGTTCTCTCCACCTTACCACGTTGTCATGACTCCGGCCATCCCGGCCTGGCAGGGACGGATCCAGGAATTAGAATTAGGGTGGGCTTGAACTAAATTTTATAAATTATATATTATTATAAGAAAACATAATATATTTTATTTATAATATATTTTGAAACTAATTTGAAAATTTCATGAATTTAGAGTAATATAACAATAAATAAGACCCAAGATTTTCATTTTTTTCAACCACTACAATTTATTTTAATGCAACAACAAACAATTTCATTATTCAAGTAATAAATTTTTCTCTCAAATTACAAAAAATATCGCTTTTTAATACATTCATATCATACAACTATTATAATTTTAAAAATTAATCTGAAACAAAAAAAAAATCATTTGTATTTGTATTTAAGACTTGAGAAGCCAAAGTCATAAGATGAATTTTATAGAAAAATTTTAAACAATAAGCGTATACAAAATTTAAAATTTACTGTACTATTAATTATTTTTGAAATTATATATATATATATATATATGGAGTTGATATTTACACTACATTTTTTGTTATTTGCACTTCATTTGTGAATATTACACTACATTTTTTGTTATTTGCACTTCATTTGTGAATAAGTTTTCACTCCATTTTACACATGAGTGGAGTGTAAATAACACAAAATGGAGTGTAAATATCAACTCTCATATAACCAAAAAAAAAAAGGGTTGTGCTAAACATGGCCAACCCAGTCACCCACGATGCAGATCGTGGTCACTACCCAAAAATTTTGGAGTAACACTCTCACTCCAAAACCTATAAATACCCCTCAGCGGGTATCAGAAGAGGTACGTTCACTTGCTTAAAAAACACTATATTGCTTTCTATTTTTCCTCAAAAGCCCACTCCATGTCTGAGTCTGACTTAAATATTGGAATGGTCCCGTCGAAAAACCTTCTGGCGCCCCACTAACTAGCTTTTCTTATTTCCATTGTGTGCAAAATTCGTCACAGAAAGGAAGTGTTAAGCCCAACATATTACCTGTCATTTGACCCACATAGCCCAACCTGTTCAATAGCTCATCTCAGCTACCCTATTGACTCGAACACTCGATTCACTAAAACTAATGGTTAAAATATTTACACAAAAAACTCACGACATATAAAAATACATTTTATAATGAATTTGCATACACGCACGATGACTTTAGGCCGAATAAATACATAATGCTAGTGGTGTTCACCTATCTCTATTTAAAATGTTTAGTAATTGAAAAAATAAAAAAAGATAGTATAATATATACTCTAAACTCCTTAATCTTGTTTTTTTTTTTTTGAAAAGCTAAACTCCTTAATCTTATTAATATATTATATATAGATATATAGTTCTAATTTTATTTAGATTTCAAGTAATAGAGAGTCGTAATTTAATATATATACTAAAGAGCACTGCACACATGTTCTTTTTTTTCTTTTTTTTTTGAGAGGGTACACATGTTCTTGATGTAATATAGTACATAAATTTTAATAATTTATTCTACATATATACATTTAATAATTTTTTGTTTTTGACAGGTATATACATTTGGATAGGCTGGTTCATAGTTTTTTGTTATCATTTGGATAAATTTTTTATTAAATATGTAATTTGTTGGAGTAAGCATTTTCAAAATTCCTTATTATCATTTGGATAAAATTATATTAAATATATAATTTTTTGAAATAATGTTAGTATAAATTTTTTAAAGTGGACGATTATGATAGTTATAACGTATTAAAAAAATATTAAATAAAAATATTAATTTCCTCAATTAGCAGCAGTGTTCTAAAAAACTTGGCTTAATCTCGCTTAAGCTTGAAGTTTCACCAAAACGTTTCGCTTCGACCAAAAGCGGTAAAAAAGCGGTCAGACATAAGTTGACCATGTCAAATATCGTTAAATACGCTTAAATGTGACTTTTCTAAAAATCAAAATTGATTAATAAGACGGAAATAGATCATAAATTAACGATTTTATTAGTGAATGATTGTTAGCAATGTTAGAAATGTACAATATTGTATGGTTAAGTGTAGCGATGATGTGAAGCGGTCAGACATAAGTTGACCATGTCAAATATCGTTAAATACGCTTAAATGTGACTTTTCTAAAAATCAAAATTGATTAATAAGACGGAAATAGATCATAAATTAACGATTTTATTAGTGAATGATTGTTAGCAATGTTAGAAATGTACAATATTGTATGGTTAAGTGTAGCGATGATGTGAATGCAGTATATATTGTGGGATTTTACAGCTAATGTTTTAAATTAAACCAATTAATTTAGTTTATGTTCGATGACACGGGATATGAAATGAATGATGTAATAAATTGAATTAAAATCTCACAAAGAATTAATGCATTACACTTGAACTTATTATATTTATTTATTATTTACTCAGTTAATTTGTTTTAGGTACCTAAAATTATAGTTTAAATTAAAATCATTTTTTTTACGCTTAAGCGTACGCTTAAACTCATAGTAATCGCGCTTAAGCTTAAAAAATTTAAAGCTTGGCTCCCAAGCTTCAACACGCTTCACGTTTTTTAGAACATTGGTTAGCAAAGTATTTTTGTAAAAATTAATTGCTTCACAGAGCCGACCACCCCTAAAGATCTCTAATATAGAGGGGGAATGATCAGCATTTACCTTATTGTGAAAACAACCATAAACTAATTTGGAATCAAGTGGTTGTTATTTGGTATTCATATCGTCTTGGGTTATTTACAGATTAAACAATTTTGAACTTGGATACATTATGTTACAAGCACTCTAGGTTTTATATGTTCTTTTTTACTGGTTTTTCAAAAGTGAAAAGCCAAAGCAAGGAACCCCCAAACACAAATTGTGCATTCAAAGACCACCTACTACACATTCAACTCTTGATATCTCATCTGTTCGTTGATTAAGATGCCCGCACGGGTACTGCACAAACTTTTAGTCTTCCCTTGCTAGGACCCCAGCCAGCTCTCTTACATTTCGCATGCGCCGACGACGAAGATAAAGGCCCACCAGATAAAAGATGAATGAGAGCGCGAAGGCAGAATAGTCGAGCAAATCTATGATACGTCGATGGCCTGCAGGCGACCAACAATTTAACTTCAAAAGCCACAGACCAATAACTAAATGAAAATAATCTCTCTTTAAACATGAAGAATAACTACTAAAAGGAGGATGGGAGCCGGTTGCTCAAAACTTTTTTATTTTAATCGCAGCCATATGACAAATCCATGATCAAAAGGTAGAACATAGTTTTATAGAGGCAGTTCTCTATCGATTTCATCCTCTTTGTTCCTTATATGAGACAGACAACGCAGAAAAAATCACACTACGGGCAAGATTTATGAGGGTGTAACACCAGAACTTCCAGGAGGGACACCCAACTGTCTCACCCTAGCACTAACTTAAATCTGGATTCGATATATTCACAACACCGGAATATTTAAAACAAAACTTTCCCAAGTACTTGTAAGGATTTTGTGTTTAAGATATTGATATGGTAGGTTCAGTCACCAAGAAGTCTAAGGGCTGAGTCGTTTAGATTATTCTTGAGGTTCAGGGTACTCCCCTCAATTTCAGTATGTGCTCTATTTTGTACCCAAACAGTATTTCATATTATTTAGCTAAGGTCTAACGCGGTAACGCCTGCCCGAGCTGCCATTGGTTAAAGAATTAGACTTCCTGGAGATCAAGGCCATCCAAGTTAGAGATCCCAAAAATGTGAGGGACCCACGTAATTTAATGTTGTTTGAGATATGGGGAGAATTACTCCACATGGAGCATAAACTTAGCCTATATGTGCCATTATGATTTGATATGAATGCTGAGCACCTTTATGCTGAAAAGATTCCCAGGCTATGAGTCAATGTAAAACAAAGTATGATAAATCTTTTGCTTGAAAAACAAAATGGCATCGAATCAGATAGAAGTACCTAAATGTAGGAAATCAAAGGGGCCGAATGTGTATATAATTCCGAGGAACATCTGCGACCATGAAAAATTAGAGTATCCATAAGAAAATGGCATATCCACTAATATCAAGAGCAAAGAAAACAACAGTCAGATACATATTATATACAATTGAGTCAATAGAAGCAAACAAGGTTTGACAAAACCATAAGCAGCAGAAAAACAGAAAATTCCCCAAGTTAAGTGACCTCAACTTGAAAACTGTGAGACAGAGGCAGGAAATCCCCCAAATTCTTGAGGGTGCATTTGGATTGATTAATTTGAAATACATACGTTCAAATGCATTTTTCGTGGTCTAGATAAGTTAAACAAAGAAAATTCAAATCATCTCATACTTATTTATGGTATAATTGTATTAATCAGATTGAGTTTCAGATGACTCCAATATTATGTGGATTTGAAATCCATTGTGATTTGTACTAGTATATACAAGTAGGAGTCTAGGATGAGATGGATTTATATTTCTTTTATTCAATTTATCCACCCCATAAAAATTCATAGATTTCAAATGACTAAATCCAAATGCATTCTAAAAATTAAAGACGTGACTTCCTCTCACATATTCCCGGCCCCTATGTACAAAGAGCAGAAAAATTCACCTCGCAGTTGCTTCTGTACTTTCAAGTCATATCAGTTGGATGTTGCACAGTAGCCAAAAAACATAACAAAATTTGAGAGAAGTTCCCCACAAATAAATCTCCTTCAGCAAATACTTGAATCGATTTACTGGGTGAGGCACAATCAAACTCACAAATACCAAGGATAGAGCAGCTTCACTTTCTAGACAATTCCGACTAGATGTTTTGGCTAACAGAATGTTGGAAGATAAATACATGAAGAAAAAAAAAGCCTAGAGATGCATTTGAGAATCGAGATATTTGATTCTACAGATTGAGAAAAATTCTAACAGACAAACCGAAAGGACTAATAAATTCTTTCAGAAGAAAAATTGCTGTTAAATACAATAAAATGGTAGAGAACCTAAAGAAATATTAAGTGGTTATATAGAAGGAGATCAGAGTTTTATGCCCTTTGATTTTGAGTAATTTGGTGACTTAACTGCAATCAGTCGGAATTCATGGAGATGAAGACCAGGTCTGTCAGGATTTAACAGATCACGACACATTCTCTTGATGTACAATGGAATAGCAATCGGTTTCTGTCACAAGAGAAAATGATAGATCTTAAAGACCACCAACATGGAATGAGAGCTTATCACAGATACAGAGAATCAAGTTCCTTCAAGTAAGTAAACAGAGTTCAGTAGTCTGCTTTAACCAGTAACTTCGTGAACTTAGAGAAGGTCAAATATCCCCCAAAAAAGCTCTGACTATGTCAATAATAATAAGAAAAAGAACATCCAATTTTTCCTTGATAGAAAACATCCTAATCACTTTCTAAAAATCTGTCATTCAGCATCAGCAATTTGTTTATTGGCAAATAAATCTTCCCAGACCAACACTTGGTCGCTAGCATGAAAATTTTCAAATGGTATAATTTTGTTTTTAGAGAGGTTAACACTCTAAAATTTACAGCAATCAAACATTGATTGATACTGTAATTCTCCACCTCTTGTAGCATACTAACATCCTTGCTTATGATTCCATGAAACCGTGCTAATAAAATAATTATCCACACTCATAACTGAAATTTAAAATGGAAACAACGCACCAGCACAATTCCTGAAATGCCTCCCACAAACAACCGATTATAGTGACCAACATCCGTCAAAACCTTTCTGACTTCAGCTTCAGTTCTACAATACAATGATGCCTCAGGCATCAACTTAGGTATATGCTGAGAGCACATGGGACACTTGCATTGCAGCAATGCAGAACTAAAATTCCAATACTGCAAAATACAACCTCCTGTAAAGTGTACACACAAATATTTAAAAAAAAAATTTCAGACAGAGAAGCAAAATATTGATTGTAGAAGAAAAATATTGATATTTGATAAGGAACAAAACCATCATCTTAGATGCACTTTACAAAGTGTTATTTCTCAATCAGATATAAAGGATAGGAGATAGTATGCGAGTACATAAAAATAATAAAAATACTTCTGATACATATATTAATTGAAGCCATTTGAGGGCTAATAATAGTACCTCAAATTTAAAGAACATGAGCTTTGCAAATCAGGCATAAATCAGAAACTCCAAGCATCTTATCCCCAAAAACGAAAAAAAAATTAATAATCCAGCATAATTTATGTAGTTTTCAGCTTGGTGTCTATGTTGCTCGAAGAAAACCACAATGGAAAAATGGAGAAAAGTTTGAACCCCAAATATCATTCCACTACACACATCTTAATAACAACTGGAGCAATCCAAATTTCCAAGTGTTTTCTAATTCATCATCACATTACGCGGTGATAGAAGATCCCCAAAACTTACAAGCTGGCTCGTCAAAAACTTGCCACCTTCGGTCATTTGGCTTTGTCCTACACATCAGGCATAAACCCAGTATAATCCTCTTCCTGCTACATTTTTAAGATTAGAGTACGGCAGAAAAGGGACCTTCAACTTAAAAATACAGAGCGATTTTACTACTTTAGTAAATTTCTGCAAGGCTCAACTCTACTGATTGAAAGGAGCAGGTTTTCTGTGTTTGTCATTTACATTTCTCCCAACTCTCGGTACAAGTAGTATTTTCCCATTGCATAAAAGATTTTCAAAATAATATCATTTATTTTCCAAAATAAAAAACTGGACCAACAATAAGCAAAATAAAGAAGCTGCCCAAAGCGTACACAAAAGTGAGAGATTGCAAAAGTCCCATTTCCAATCTCGTGAAAAATACAAGATTCAGATGAAATCACAAGTAATAATGCAAAATTGTTAACACATATTTAGAATTATAAACCCCAACACTAAAACTTCTGCATCATCAGGTCAATAACACAAAAATTAGGGCATTCGGCAAAAACATTTCCCTAAAAGAACCTCACCACAGAACCAGTGGCCACAGGGAGCGCGGCAAGGAACATCAAAGCTCCCAAAGCAAATGGGGCACACGTCGTCAGAAGGTGGAGTTTCCATCAATACCCTCTTGTTTCCCCCTCCGTCACCAGATGACGCCGTCCCACCACTGCAGTCACCGTCTGCTTTCGCAGAAACCGTTTCTCCGTCGCTTGAAGCCGCTGTCTCGACATTGGTTGGTCTTTCTTCTCCTCCACCCCTCGGGGATCCGAATCCATTCGGGTTCGGGTTTCGTGTTCTACGAAGTAAACGGGTCAGCGATTCCATATGATAGCGCACCGGTCCTGGAAAAACATGAAAGGGTATTTAGACAAAGAAGTGCAGCTGGCGTGATAAAATCACCGGACACAGCTTCGCAATCGGAACATATGCTTTGCGTGAGTACCAAAAAGAATTAATTATCGGGAAGTAAAATTTGAATTTTATAATCAATAAGTAAATTCCAAGAACTAATTTATGAAATTGAGACTTGAAGCAGTGGAGATGTCACAACCGGGATTCGAATCCTCTACTTTGGAAAGAAAAACAGAGAAATACAAGTATTTTATAATTCATATCACATGATTAAATAAATAATTAATTAATTAATTACACACATGGAATATTGATATCATGCACATTTCAATGCACAGTATCTCGTGCTGTTTTTCTCTCCACAGAAGAAGATCTTTTTCCGTCACAATGGAAGATGTCTTTTTTGCAATGTTCTAAAAAGCGCGAAGCGCGTCGAAGCGTGGAGGTCAAGTTTTAAGCTTTTTAAGCTTAAGCGAGCTTAGAACGAGCTTAAGCGTGAAAAAGCATTTTCAATATTTACTATAATTTTAATTATTTTAAGACAAACATTAAATAAAATATTAGATTTATCATAAATATAAGATTTAATAGATAATTCAAGTTCTAAACTATAAATATACATATTTATAAAACTGTTTTTATTTTAAAAAAACAAATGAAATCTTTCGTTCTAAAAAGCGCTCGCTTAATCGAGCTTAAGCATATTAAAGTTTAAGCGAGATTAAACATCGCTTAAGCGAGCTTTTTAGAACACTGTTGGTAACAGATGAGTCTATAATATCAAGCGTGATGACAATAACCAAGTGGAGCGGTATCGTGCAAGATTGGTTGTCAAAGGATATGCTCAAAAAGAAGGTATTGACTTCAATGAGATATTTTTTCCTGTGGTTCGACTTTCAACAGTCAGAGTAGTATTGGCAATGTGTGTGGTGTTTGATCTATATCTAGAACAGTTAGATGTGAAAACAACATTTCTTCATGGCGATCTTCAAGAAGAAATCTATATGCTCCAGCCAGAAGGTTTTGCGGAAAAAGGCAAAGAGAACTTGGTTTGCAGGTTGAACAAATCTCTGTACGGTCTCAAACAGGCGCCGAGGTATTGGTACAAGAGATTTGATTCCTATATCATGAGTCTTGAGTACAACAGACTCAGTGCAGGCCCTTGTGCGTATTTCAAGAGGTCTGGTGATGATGATTATATCATTTTTCTGTTGTACGTGGACGACATGTTGGTAGCAGGCCCCAACAAAGATCGGGTCCAAGAATTGAAGGCACAGTTGGCTAGAGAATTTGATATAAAGGACTTGGGACCAGCAAACAAGATTCTAGGGATGCAAGCTCATCGAGACAGAAGTAATGAGAAGATTTGGCTTTCCCAGAAAAATTATTTGAAGAAAGTCTTGCACCGCTTCAACATGCAAGATAGTAAGCCATTTTCAACCCCTCTTCCTATTAACTTCAAGTTATCTTCTACGATGTGTCCAAGCAATGAAGCAGAGAAAATAGAGATGTCTCGAGTACCGTATGCATCAGCAGTGGGAAATTTGATGTTCGCCATGATTTTTACAAGACCAGACATTGCACAAGCAGTGAGAGCAGTCAGTCGGTATATGGCGAATCCTGGACAAGAGCATTGGAGCACGGTTAAGAGGATCCTTAGATATATTAAGGGTACCTCGGATGCTGCATTATATTTTGGAGGATCAGATTTTACACTCAGGGGCTATGTGGATTCAGATTACGCAGGTGATCCAAATAAAAGAAAATCTACTATTGGTTATGTGTTTACAGTTGCAGGAGGTGCAGTAAGCTGGGTTTTAAAACTGCAAAAAGTTGTGGCATTATCTACAACTGAGACAGAATACATGGCAGCTACTCAAGCTTGTAAAGAGGCAATATGAATTAAAAGGTTATTGGAGGAGCTTGGGAAAAACAAGAAAAGATTCCTCTATTTTGTGACAGTCAGAGTGTCTTGCACATCCAGCTTTTCATTCCAGGACTAAACACATTGGAGTTCAATTTCACTTTGTACGAGAAGTAGTAGAGGAAGAAAGTGTGGATATGCTGAAGATCCATACGAAGGATAACATAGCTGATGTTCTGACCAAGCCAGTGAATACTGATAAGTTTGAGTGGTGTAGATCCTCATGTGGCCTAGCAAAAATGTAAGCAGCGGGAATGACATGATTGAAAGGATGTGTGGAGATGTGTTTGATTCTCAATCAAATCTCCAAGTGGGAGAAATGTTGGTTTTGAATTGTCAAATGGGGTAAGCTGGAAGAATTAATTGGCAAGTGGACAAGTGTACGTGTGCAAATGTTTCATGCATTACACTTGTGCGTACAAAAAGGAAGGAAAATGCAATGTAGAATTTTTCTTTTCATTTATAATCGAGGGATTGCACCTATAAATATGTGAATTCTCTTGGAATGAAGAGCATCCCATTCTCAAGCAATTCATTCTGAGCTTGAGTTCTTCATCTCCCTTATTTATTTCTATATATATTTGTGAGATATGTTTTCTCCTGTATTAAGAGAGTGAGTGTCTCTTTGAAAATACAGAAAGATGTTGTAATTTTCCAAATATTATAGTGGAATCTTTTGATCTTGCCCGTGGTTTTTACCCTAATAATTTTTGGGGGTTTTTACGTAAACCTTGATGTCTATTTTATTCTTCAATATCCATATTTTCTATCTCGTGATGCCGCACTTGGGACCAACATGAAGAAAAGTATAATGATTTAGAAACACTATTTAAGAAAATCAACAAAGTATTTAATTTTACAAAAAGTTAAAAAAACATGGATAGATAGTGAAAATGCGCCCCACGAGTTATTAGAATCACCACTCATGTCGGCTAGCACATCAAATAAGATATAATTGTAAATTCATATCAAATTTCATTAATTTAAAAGACTCTATTATAATATATTATAATAAGATTATTAAATAATTCAAAAGATACCGTAATATTTTTTAACTAACTTTTGATGATGAAGCTTTTCTTTCTTTATTTTTTTTTTAATTCCAAAATTACTCCACATATATTTGATTATAGTATTTATTATTTGTT
The DNA here is from genome assembly GCF_033568475.1 of Henckelia pumila. Taxonomy (NCBI): domain Eukaryota; kingdom Viridiplantae; phylum Streptophyta; class Magnoliopsida; order Lamiales; family Gesneriaceae; genus Henckelia; species Henckelia pumila. Next base: position 17,207,697 of record NC_133123.1, on the reverse strand, counting down.
GTTCATTTCACTCTTTAAAAAAGAAAAATTATTGTGTGTTATGCATTAAATTATTACTTATTTATTTTTTATTTAATATTGATTGTAAATTGTTAATTTTTTTAAAAAATTTATAGTATATATGTACAAATTTCAAGCAAGTAATGATTGATTAAATGTTTGAAAATACTTAAGATGAGATCGTGCATGTAATATTATTTATCTATTATATAATACTAGCATAATCGCACACGCGCGTTGCATGTGTATAAAATTATGCAATATATTTAATATTTTATGTTATATATAAATATTATTTTTTAAATAATATTTAAATTTATTTTTTAACATTTATATAATAATATAAAAATAAATTTAATTTTTTTTATCAATTTATCTTATCTACAATGTTTAGTTGAGAAAAATATGAAAATTTAAAATATAAAAAAAACAAATAAAAATAAAATTATAATGTTTATATTATATAAGGACAATTTCGGCAATTTAAAAGATGGTGTCTAAGGGAAAGATTCTTTATATATAGGGAGATATTATTAATGTATATATTTATGCTTTAAAAAAAATAATAATGTATGAATGTATCATATAAACTGCTTTGGTATGTTAAGACATACCAAAATATTTTTTTTCAATTACCCTTTATGTATTACATTGATTTCTCTTTCTCAAATTTAAATATTTAAATGTGTCCTATATTACTCTTCTCATCCCCAACCACTAACAAAAAAAACAACATTAATTCTATTTCTCCACTACTCGGGTCTCAATTTGATAAATTAGTTTTTCAAATTTACTTATCTATTTTATCTATTCTATTTTAGAATAACTCAGAGTATCATAAAAACTGTTTGGATACTTGAAGACATACCGGACTATTTTTTCACGATTACACCTCATTTTTTACCATAATTTCTCTTTTTAAAATCTAAATATTTACCATTCGAAAATTTTCTATATTATCCTTCTATGATCTTTTCCCAACTGCTAACAAAAAAACAGTGTTCTAAAAAGCTCACTTAAGCGATGCTTAATCTCGCTTAAGCTTTAATATGCTTAAGCTCGATTAAGCGAGCGCTTTTTAGAACGAAAGATTTCATTTGTTTTTTTAAAATAAAAACAGTTTTATAAATATGTGTATTTATAGTTTAGAACTTGAATTATCTATTAAATCTTATATTTATGATAAATCTAATATTTTATTTAATGTTTGTCTTAAAATAATTAAAATTATAGTAAATATTGAAAACGCTTTTTCACGCTTAAGCTCGTTCTAAGCTCGGTTAAGCTTAAAAAGCTTGAAACTTGACCTCCACGCTTCGACGCGCTTCGCGCTTTTTAAAACATTGGTTACCGATAGCTTTCCTTCCTCGTAGTAGTGTAACAAGATCTCAAGTTTTGTTCATGTCCAATGCTTCCAATTCTTCCTGCATCGCTGTCATCCACAGGGATACATCCGAGCTTTGAGTAGCCTCATGAAAACTCGATGGCTCACCATCCTCTGTTAATAGACAATATGCAATGTTTCTTTCAGTGACATAATCTGAAAGCCAACCTGGTGGTCTTCTCTCTCGAGTTGACTGCCTCACTTTGGAAACTTCTGACTCAACTGTTTCTTGTTCCTCGTGCTCTGGTACTGCTTCACAATAAACTTGATCTTCGTCTGTATTATTTTGCACCTGAATGATAGTAGTTTCCGAATTCAGTGTGTTTTTGTCTCCATTCACTTTATCTTCCTCAAAGATAACATCTCTGCTGATGATAAGCTTGTGGACAGTAGGATCCCACAAGCGAAACCCTTTTACTCCGTCAGCATAGCCCAAGAAGATGCACTTTCTGGATTTGGAATCCAACTTCTATCTTTCTTGTTCAATGTAGGATCCCAGGTGCGGCATCACGAGATAGAAACTATGGATATTGAAGAATAAAATAGACACCAAGATTTACGTAGAAAACCCCCAAAAATTATTATGATAAAAACCACGGGCACACTATAATATTTGGAGAATTACAACATCTCTCTGTGTTTCCAAAGAGACACTCACTCTCTTAATACAGGAGAAAATCTATCTCACAAATATATATATAAATAAATAAGGGAGATGAAGAACTCAAGCTCAGAAGGAATTGCTTGAGAATGGGATGCTCTTCATTCCAAGAGAAGGCACATATTTATAGGTGCAATCCCTCGGTTATAAATGAGAAGAAAAATTATACATTGAATTTTTCTTCCTTTTTGTACGCACAAGTGTAATGCATGAAACATTTGCACACGTCCACTTGTCCACTTGCCAATTAATTCTGTCAGCTTACCCCATTTGAAAATTCAAAACCAACACTTCAGTGAGGAGAGTTATCGTCTTCCATTTGGTTATTATCCTATAAGAATCATCCATATGATTCATATAAGTTATTTTAAGATTAATTAACAAAGAATTAATGATACATTCTATTTGTTGTTTGGGAAAGAGAAATAGAAATAAATAAGTGTTTTTTTAACATAATAAATAAGTGTTCTTGGCTATAAAACGAGTGGAATTCATGAACATAAATTAATTAGAAGTTGTTTTTTGTCGAAAGTAAGTGAAATCAAAACCTCTAAATATTTTCTTTCATTGATATTTTCTCAAGTGTGTTAATTTCTTATTAGTTTTCTTAGTTATTTTATTTGAATTTGAAGAAATCACATATTTAGTTTTCTAAATAAATTTTAGCCTATTTTAATTAATAACAAACATTAATATAAATTTCAACACATACTCCTCGTGTGAACGATATTTTACTCGCTAAATATTAAAACTTGACATCGTGCACTTGCGAGCAAGAAAATACGCAACAAAATTTTGACGTCATTGTCGAGGAATAAAATTTATTTGATTTATATTAAATTGTGCTAATTAGTATTAATTTTGATTTAGAGATTTATTTTATTTTATTGGTTTTAATTTAAAATTTTCTCCTCTGTTTATGCAGTTTATGCGAAAAAACCAAAGTTACGACTCATTGATCTTTGATCCTGAAATTGAGAAAAGCTAGAAGAGTCACAACAAATGGATTAAAATGGAGAAAATAGAGTTGGAGGTGAAAATAACGATCAGGTGCCAATCAGAGATCATTTTAGATCGGTGATCAACAATCATTATTTTTTGAATTATTAGGCAGAATATCACGACGAATAATTTTGAGTTGAAGTCAGCTTTGATCAATATGGTGTAGCAAAATCAGTTTAGGGGTGCAGCTACTGAAGATCCAAATGTGCATCTGCGCACTTTTCTGGAGATCGTTGACATTTTGAAAATTCATGGTGTTACTAAGGACACCATCAGACTACGACTGTTCCCATTTTCTCTTAGGGACAGTGCTCGTAGTTGGTTACTGTCAATGCCATTGGGAAGCATTACAATATGGGATGGCATGGCTTCTAAATTTCTATCCAAGTATTTTCTGTCTGCCAAGTTGGCCCAATTGAAAATTGAGATCACTACATTCAGACAACATGATTTTGAGCAGCTTTTTGAAGCTTGAGAGCGCTACAGAGAATTATTACGAAAGTGTCCAAACCATAATTTTGCAGATTAAGAAAAGATTGAATTATTTTATAATGGTTTGAATGGACCAACTCGGATTTATGTGGATGCTGCTGCTGGAGGATCAATATTTTTTAAATTTCATGCGGAGGCTTATGAGATGCTTGAGCAAAAGACGATTAATATCTATCAGTGGTCGAGTGAGAGACCTGTGATAAGAAAACTTGCTGGTGGTTCTTTGTCCAGTGGTGGCTAGAGTCAGGCGGCCGAAGCCATTTACTGGCTGGTAGTCGCGATCGGGGTGGTGCAGTTTGGGGTAAGGGTTTGGGTGCTTTGGACCGGCCGGGCTTGTGGTATTGGGTCCGGGTCGGTTCTAAAATGTGGTGGGTCAAGTTAGTTAGTTCCGGGTCTGGGTTATATTAGTTGGGCTTGGGTATTTTTAATTTAATTAAGAGTTTAAGTTATAATGGGCTTAAGTTAAATTTGATTAATTATTTGGGCTATTTAATTTTAATAATGGGTTTAAATAATTATTTAAGTGAGCCAATTAGTTTTCATGGGCCCGGTGGTTCATGAGAATTATTGGGCTGGATCATGTCAGATTAAGTTTAATGGGCTAGATTAAGTTGCTAAAGGGCTTGGGTTGTTTAATGGGTCAAGTTGAGTGCTAATGGGATTGAGTAATTTATTTGGGCTAAAATTTAAGTTATTGGGCATAAGTTTAGTTATTGGGTCAGTTTATGAGTGTATGGATTTAAGTCTAAAGGGTCAGTAGCTTGAACAAGTCCTTGGAAAAATAAATGGTCTGTAAATATATATTTTATTCATGCATGTATTTTTATGATATGTATAAGTATGAACTTTAAGAAAATAAATTAAATATATGTTAACGGGCAAATTTTCATAAAATAAAGAAATAATGAGAATTTTTAAGTTCATGCATCATGCAATAATTTTTATGTGAAGTTTAAAGACATGTTAAGAAAAATAAAGTTTTTAAGGAAGTTGAAGTTAAAGTGGAAAGTGATGTGGTTGGAGGCCGAGATACCTGAGCCCGGTGACCTTTCTATTTAAGAATAAGATGAGCTTATGGATCCAACATCGAGTGTTGGTTTTTATGATTGATCAATCGTTAAGTATGAGGTCACCGACATGTATACAACCTGTTGAGATTTAATAATTTAAGATGTCATTTTATGAAATGTATTAAGTATAATGTTTATGATAAAGTATGATGATAATATTTATGATTAAGCGATACATGTTTATATGCATATATTTTTTAAGATCCTGCACGTATAAATATATTCATTATATTTTATATGATGAGTTCTTGCATGTGGTTTCATGTCGTTATGTAAGGATAGAACGTGTTGAGCCTCTAGGCTCACTAGATTTAAATGGTACATGTGAGTCTGAGTTTATTGAAGAAAATATGGTCCCGATTGGTGGCGAGGACGTATGAGAGTCCATGGCAGCAACTAGTACTCGTGACCATAGATTAAATTGAGTTTTTGTTACTATGGAATTTTTAAACAGTTTTATTTTCCACACATATTAGAAATTATTCATGTTTTAATTTTATGGTTTGCATGAGCATGAGATATTTTAAGTATGCTTGGATTTTGGATCTTACGAATTTATGTTTAATTTTGAATGAGATTTACGTATGCAAGGGAGTTTTGACGATATATGATTTTACGTATTTATGTTATGGATTTTGCATGCATGTATTTAAGTTTAAGTATATAATTTAATTTGATTTTATTTAAGTGCATGTGATGTATAATAATTATTATGTATAATATTTTATGAAAAAGTATTTTAAGTATAGTATATATATATAAAGTATAAAGTATAAAGTGTATATATATATATATATATATATATATATATATATATATATATTTCAGTAGTAGTTTTTGGATTGTTTCAAAAAGAGTCCCAAAACCCTTAAAATCAAGGCATTATGGGAGATGAGAGGATTTTGAACGATTTGGAAATGAGAAATCTCGTCCTTATTTATAGAGCACGATCGGAAGCTTCAATCTAGGGATGGCAATGAGGGGGGGGGGGGGGGGGGGGGGGGACGGGTTTGCCGTCCCCATCTCCACCCCCGAATTATACCCCCGTCCCCATCCCCATCCCCATCCCCGTCCCTATCCCCGGTCCTGCTTAACCGGGGAATCCCCGTCCCCGAACCCGCGGGGATCAAATCCCCATCTCCGTCCCCGTCCCCAATTACAGATTCCGACTTGAAATTTTTGTTTTTCCAACTCATTTTCTTTATATAAATCCAGTGACATACATATAACATTATAATCTCAGCTTATTATTATTATTTATTTATTTAATATATTTTCGGGGCTATTGGGGCAGGTTCGGGGATTCCCCACTCCCCTGCAGGGATTTTAAAAAAATCCCCGAACCCGCCCCCGTTTCGGGTTTTCCCCGCGGGGAAAATTGTCATCCCTACTTCAATCCCTGCATGCATGCCACGTTCGGAACAGCAACGATCGGAAGCTCTGATCTACACTTCGGACGTTCCGATCTCCTGCATGCAGCTACGTGTTCAAGTATAATTGCCACGTGCAGGACATTACGATCGGAATCTCCGATCTCCCTTTGGTCGTTCCGATCGTCACGTTGCTTCCGAATTTCTTCGCAGGTTCCGATCCCTTCGGAACCTCTGAACCCACTAGGCTATGTAGTTCGGACCTTCTGAACTACCCGGGTCCAATTAATCCCATTAACCATTTTTGGACAGTTTGGATATGATTTCTTGGTCCGTTTGATATAATAAGCATCCATTAATCATGTTCAACCATTTAATCTTGTAAAATGAGATCGGGTTACTACATGAGGTCAGGGTATCATCAGTTGCATGTTCGATATGTGGATGTATCGAAGACAGCGTTTTGTACTAGGTATGGTCACTACAAGTTTTTTAGTGATGCCTTTTGGATTGACGACACACCTTTGGTATTCATGGATTTGATGAACAAGATTTTTCGCGATTACCTGGACAAGTTTTTTGTGGTTTTTCATTGAAGACATTTTGGTCTACTCGTGTAGTATTTACGAGCATATACAGCACTTGAGGCTTGTACTGCAAATTCTTCGAGAGAAGCATGCCAAGTTCAGTAAGTACGAGTTTTGGATTGACCGAGTGGTATTCCTTGGTCATGTCATTTCTCGGGAGGGCGTATCAATGGACCCGATTAAGACTGAAGCTAAATTGAATTGGTCGCGTCCTACTATAAATTCAAAGATTCGTAACTTTTTGGGTTTAGCGGGGTATTACCGTCGATTTATTAAGAATTTCTCACGGATTTCTATACCATTGACACAGCTGACAAGGAAAGATATTCATTTTGTACGGTCAAGTGAGTGTGAGCAGAGTTTCGACGAGTTGAGGAGTTGATTAACTACTCCACTTGTTCTTGCATTACCATCTGGACCCGGAGGCTATGTGGTTTGCATCGATGCATCTCTTCAAGGGTTAGGCCGAGTGTTGACACATAATGGGCATGTGATTGTCTATGCTTCTAGACAGTTGAAAACTCATGAAATGAATTACCCATTACACATCTAGAGCTTGCAGCTATCATGTTTGCACTGAAGATCTGACATCATTATCTGTATGGCGAGTGGTTCGAGATCTTTTCGGACTACAAGAGTTTGAAGTATTTGTACATACAGGCAGTGTTGAACATGCGGCAGAGTCGTTGGATGGATCTTCTTAAGGACTATGATTGCGAGATTAAGTATCATCCGAGTACTGCAAATCCAGTGGCAGACGCACTTAGCCGTAAGGTAAGTGTTAGTGCTCTCCGCACTAGTGCCAGGGCTAGTAAAGTTCAGAAGTGTTGTTCCTTGGATTTTATGTTTCAACTTAATAAAGGACAACATGTGATCCGAGTGTTTTCAATGATAGCTGAGCCATATTTGTTAGCCCGTATCCGACAAATGCAGTTTTTTGATCTGAAGACGCAAAAGTTAGCGAAACTTGCTCAGGGAGACAACACATCCGGTATCCATTTTCAGACAAATGAATTGTTTTGTTTGTCTAGTAGAGTTTGGTACCTGACGATTCGACCTTTAGAGATGAGATTTTGTTTCAAGCCCATCGTAGTAGATTCACCGTGCACCCAGACTGTAATAACCCAGGATCCATTTAAGATAATAATATGATAATGATGATTAAGGATTAGTATTTAACCAATTCAAGGGCTTAATTGGGCTTCATAAGCAAATAATTGGACTTCCAAGCATGGACAGGATCGGAATCTCCGAACCCAGATCGGAAGCACCAATTGAAGCCAGCTTACTTTGGAACTAAGGCCGGATCGGAGCTCCGATCCAGGATCGGAAGTTCTGATCTCCAGCTGGCAGCAATACTCGATGACCAAGCCACGAATTTTGACAAGTGTCAGAGGTAGAGCAGATCGGAAGTTCCGATCCTGACGTGTCACGCATGCATGCATCGAGTTGGATCGGAAGCTTCGATCCCGAGATCGGAAGCTCCGATTGTTGCCGAATTTTTCCCTATAAATAGGGGTCTTTAGATTCATTTTTGAATACGAATTCCGTGTTTTTTTCTTCAGTTATATATAGTGTGAGGTATACACTTGATGACCCTATCAGTTAATAGAGAGGTTTTGGAATAACAAGGGTGTTGTTACAGTCCTCCAGAACTAGCGACTTCAAAGGGCTTACGACGGACAAATGTATGGTCCGGGAATCTTATTAATTTTTGGGAGTATTTATTAACTTAGTTAAGGCTTATAGAATTTGTGTAGTGATACGATGAACTTTTTAATATAGGCTTGGAACCTAGGTCCTACTAAGACTTGAACTAGCCTAGAGGTACGTACACATTGACTGAGATTGCCAGCGAGTATACATGTTGCATTTAATTGGCATTATTATGTGGCATGATGTATGTTTTATTCCTTTCTATATTCATATGTCATGTGCACACACACGTTGAGCCTATACCATGTTATACCCTGATTATAGAGCCGCTCAGCTCTATACTGTATATATAGTCTATCACTGGGAGTACCGCGATGGCGCGGACAGGGATGTCTGATTACTCCGGTGTACTAGACGAGTGTGGTTGTACCCAGAGGTTGATCCGCGAGGTTGCAGCACTCATGTGGCGCCTGTACTGAGCATGACTTATCAGATGACCGGTTACCAGTCATCACGATTGCATGTATTATATACATATGTTTACTCATGTCTATGTATTTGGTGTTAGTCTCTCACGTCCAAGTTGTTATCTTGAACACACCATTCCATGGGGCTGGTCGCATGATGGACGAAGCTGGGAGTTCGAGGCAGGAGTAGGGAGCAGGAGTCTTGGGTGGATATTTTATACAACAAGATTCGTTATAGTTGTATAAATGTTTTATTTTAGTTTATTTCGATATGGTTGTATCTGTAATGGTTCGGGTGCGTCCTTGAGCTGTGAAGGGACGCACCCGGACCATTACAAAGGTCTAGCTCAATGGTACCAGGGATCAGAAGACTTTGTACTTAAGCCTGGAGGTACAAGGTTTGATCCCTGGGGAGGTCAAAAACTCCCCTAGCCAGGTGGGAAGAAGTCCATGAGTTAGAATATGGTTGCGGGTGTAGTAGCCCGTGCCCTAATTGAGTAATTAAAAGATTAATGCTAATTAATTGAATTAGGTATCGGACTGATCGGAAGCTCCGAAGGCACGATCGGAAGCTTCGAACAGGATCGGAAGCTCCGATGAGCGATCGGAGGCACCGATGTTATTACGTCAAGCATGACGTGTGGTTGGATCGGAAGCTCCGATCAGGACCGGAGGCTCCGATCACCCCTATCCGGAGTCATCAAGTGATATTTTGACACGTGGCAGATCAGGATCTTCGGAAGCTCCGATGACAGGATCGGACGTTCCGATCGAGGTTCGGACGTTCCGATCAAGGATCGGAAGTTCCGATCGTTGTCTATAAATAGAAGGCCGAGACTTCACTTTCATTTGCCAATTCCGAGTTCTCCTTTCCTTTCTAGTCCTTTTGGAGCTGTTCTAGTCTTCTTAGGCTTGGTCCGGAGGTCGGAGAGGCGTTCGGTAGTCGTAGCGGAATCGTGCCCAAGTTCTGGAGGCATCGACATCAAAGGGCTAACGACGGACGAAGGTATAGCTTTTGCTCCCTATAAATATTTAGGAGTATGCAATAGCTTAGTTAAGGCTTTTAGAGCACTTTAATGATAGTAGTATCTTTTGGCAGTGTAGAGCAGACTATAGGCGTGGACCTAGAGTTGGTAGAGCTTTCACTGTTTTGAGGTACGAAAGTACTGTTCGAGATATCCTGACTGAGTATGCATGTATTATATGACTGCATGATTTATATGCCATGATATTATGCTGCATTCATTTGCATCTTGCTGTATCTCCTTCGAGATGTCTGTTAGTAGGGTTGTACCCTATCCTGTTAGTGGATGGACTTCCATCGATTTGGGTCCGGCGTATCCACGATTATCTCGGTATGGGAGCCACCTCCTGAAGCGACGGCACAGCGTGCTACATACCAGGGCCCGGTCTGTCTCTGTTATCTGATCCTTGACCTCGAGTCTATAGGGAGTTCACTTTGCATGCATGTATACTCATACTCTCGTACTGAGCGTTTTATGCTCACGTCTCGTACTCTGTATTTTCTGGACACCCTATTCCATGGGGCAGGTTTGCGATTGGACGAGGAGGGTGGATCCAGGAGGGGCTAGTCAGTGGTTGGCCAGCTGGAGCTTCGTCTAGGCTTTATTACTGTTGTTTTGGGTTTATACAGCTATTCGATTTGGTTGTATATTATTGGATAATTACAGATTCCTTTACTTGGGATTGTATAATGTTATTGGTTTCCGCAGTTTTATTCTGATATCTATTTAATTAAGTTAATTGCATGCATAAGTTCTGTTTAGTAGGTGATCCGGGTAAGGGTCACTACAGCGGGCCCCCTAAGTTGTGAAGGGGCGCACCCGAACCATTACAAAAAGGGCGCCTTTTTTATAATGGTCCGGGTGCATCCCTTCACAGCTCAGGGGGTACCAGAGATCAGAAGACTTTATACTTAAACTTGAAGGTACAAGATTTGATCCCTGGGGAGGGCAAAAACTCCCCTAGCCAGGTGGGGAGAAGGTCATGAGTTAGAAAATGGTTGCGGGCCCTTGAGCTGTGAAGGGACGCACCCGGACCATTACAGTATCACTACTGAATTAAGCTTTGAACCTTTGTACTAAGTTGATATATAAATTATGAGTTATGTTTCCACACGTTTTACTCTGTTAAGTGTTTATCTTTTAATTAAGATTAATGCATGTCATAGTTGTCAGTTAGTAGGTGATTCAATGCAGGGTCACTACAATCATTGTAATCACTGTGGTGGGAAGCATCCTACAACAGCATGTTGAAAGGCATCTGGTGCTTGTTTTATCTATGACGAGCAAGGGCATCTGCGGAGAGATTGTCCTACTCGTATGGGAGCTGCTAGTGGATTGGGATCACAGGTTGGATCTCAGGCTTCTACTCATCTACGTCAGATGCCAGCACCACCTAGTTCTTCCAGTTTTCGCCCACGTACTCAGGGGCAAGTATTTGCTCTTTCTCAGGAGCAGTCTACAGAGGGAAGCGATCGCATGTTGGCAGATACCTTTTATTATGTGGTATTCCTGCACTTGTTTTAATTGATACTAGAGCATCGCATTACTTATTTCTAGCTGTGTTATTAAGAGACATAGATTACCTTATGTATCATTAGACCTGGATTTAGTTGTATCTACTCCGCTGGAGCAGGAGGTAGTAACTAATCGTCTAGTGATGGGTTGCCTTCTGGAGTTTGAGGGTCATGTGTTGTATGCTAATCTGATGATTCTAGCGATGACAGATTTTGATTGTATATTGGGAATAGATATGTTTACTGTGTATCATGATACTGTGGATTTTTATCAGCGTCTGGTACAGTTTCATCCGGATGAGGATGATAGCTGGTACTTTTACGGTGAGAGAGCACGACCTCCGATGCCACTTGTATCGGCTCTGAAGGCATGTCATGTCTTAGAGTCAGGTGGAGAGGGCTATCTCATTTATAAAGTTGATATGTCCATGAGTAGTCAGGGTATTGATCAGTTACCAGTAGTCAGCGATTTTCCTGATGTATTGCCTGATGAGATTCCTGGTTTTACTCCTGTTCGAGAGGTTAAATTTGGTATTGATTTGATACCAGGAACAACGCCTATATCCTGAGCACCTTATCGTCTGGCTCCGTCAGAGATGAAGGAATTGAAACAGCAGTTGCAGGATCTTCTTGATAAGGGATATTTTCATCCAAGTGTTTCTCCGTGGGGAGCACCTGTTTTGTTTGTCAAGAAAAAGAATGGATTGATGCGGTTATGCATTGATTACAAGCTGAATTGTGTCACCATCAAGAATAAGTACCTGTTGCCATGCATTGATGATCTGTTTGATCAATTACAGGGTACTTCTATCTAATCGAAGATAGATCTGAGATCGGGTTACCACCAGATGAGGGTAAGAGACTTAGATATTTCTAAGACTGCTTTCAGGACTAGATACGGGCATTATGAGTTTCTGGTGATGCCATTCGATCTGACAAATGCACCGGCAGTCTTTATGAATCTGATGAATTAATTATTTCGAGAATATTTGGATAGATTTGTCATCATCTTCATTGATGATATTCTTGTCTATTCTCACAACAGGAAAGAGCATGCACAACATCTGAGAATTATTTACAGACGTTGCGGGAAAAGCAGTTGTATGCGAAGCTAAGCAAGTGTGAGTTTTGGCTTGATCGCGTAGTGTTTCTCGGTCATGTGATTTCTAGTGAAGGAATATCTTTGGATCCAAGTAAGATTGAGGCAGTTTTTGGTCATATTCACGATTTCAGCCATCGAGATTGAAATTTGTAGCATATGATATATCGTTGGATTCATATTTTTGAAACGATCCTACCGTGAAAATTTCAAGTCAATCGGAATTGTTTTGAGCACGGGTGTGCACGGTGCGGGGGATCAAATCTATATATATATATATATATATATAGTTTTCTTATATTGTACATCAATCGTGCCCACCTTTATATAGCACTCAATCATTGGATGTATAATTCATCACATCCAATAGATGAGTGACATCTCATGGTGTGCACAATGGGTGAGCAGGGTAGATGTGCAGCATAATAAAATTGTATATATATAGAGTTTCTTTCAAGTGCCCACCTACCATGCCCACTAATGATGTGACACTATTCTATTGGACCTACAATTTATCACATCTTTATCACATCCAATAGAATAGTGCCACATCATTGGTGGGCATGGTAGGTAGGCACTTGAAAGAAACTCTATATCTATATATATATATATATATAGATATATATATATATATATATGCAGGGGCGGATCTACGTGAGGACCCGGGGGGGAAATTTTAAAATTTTTTAGTATTATATATTAATATTTTATAAAGTATGTATATATATATATATATATATATATTAATAACGGGAAAATTAGCATTTTGGTCATGTATGTTGGCTCATTTTTGGTTTTGGTCCTGTATGTTGGCTTGTTTTGGAAAAGATCCTGTAACTTGATTTTTTTTTTTTGGACTTAGTCCTATATGTTGGCTTATTTTGATTTTGGTCCTGTAAGTTGGTTTGTTTTTTGGTTTCGTTCTGTATGTTATCATGTTTTGGAATTTAGAAGTTGATCTCTAATTATTTTTGTAATAAATATTTTTTTTATTCTTTCATGTTTTATCTGCTTATTGGTTTGAGATAATTACAACTAACTAATAAAAAAATATTTTTTATGCTTAAACTTTTTTTAATATAAATAATTTAATAAAATCTAAAATATGTTAATTTAATGTATTAAATGTATCATACTTTTGTTCTTTTAAAAAGTAACAAACAAACATTCATTTATATCATTCTCAACTGTAACTTCGATTTTTTTATTTATTTGGCACTAAGTGTTCGTCCACTTAGCACCTATTAATGATCATATAAATAAGTTCCAACCTAAATTAACAAAATTAGCTAAAAAAACTAAAAATATATTTAAAACATACTTTCGTTCTTTTAAAAAGTAATACTCTAATATATTTTTTTATCGTTCTCAACTATGGTTGACTTTTTTTGTTTTTCTTTTCTCGAAAGCAAAGCTTTTTAGGTATGTTTCACTTTTATCACGCTTAAGCGTGCTTTTTAAAACACTGCAAATAAGCAAAATTTTGCTGCTCCCTTCAGTTTCGGCGACGGAGGAAAAATACAAAAAAAAACAAGTTATTGTACCTTTAGAACATAATTATTATTTTAAAAAATAATTAAAAGGTCAACATTTAAATTTTAAACCTAATTTATTTAATTATAAAATCATAAAAAAATATTTATTATAAAAGCTTAAGCGGTGAAGTTGGAAAGTCAACTTCTAAATTCTAAATTTAATTTATTATTTTAAAATAAAAAACATATGCGCTTATTCTAACTTAACCGTGCTTAATTTGATCAAAATTGTATCTTTTCCTTGACCAAAATAAAAAAACAAGTCAACTAATATGAACAAATAAAAAAAAAATCCAAATTCCTGTAATTTTTTTTAAAACATAACTTTGTATATGACCAAAATAAAAAATTAAGTCAACTTATAGGACCAAAACCAAAACAATCAGCATGTAGGACTAAATCCAAAATAAAAACAAAGTTACAGGATCTTTTTTAAAACAAGTCAATATACAAGATCAAAACCAAAATGAAGTCAACATACATGACTAAAATGCTAATTTTTTTTATTAATAACCATCTAACAGAATAATCAAACCTTCAAACTAGATGGCTATCAGAATTTTGCTCATTCAATGGGTCACGGGTTCGAGCCCTCTTCCCCTCATATCATTTTTTAATTTTTTTCATTTATTTGTATTGTTCTTCTCAATCCATTGTCTTTTTTTTTTAAATCTTCGACACATGAATTAATTAATGCATTTGCAATGGGTCACGGGTTTCATTTTCTTTTTAATTTTTTCATTTATTTGTCTTGTTCTTCTCAATCCATTGTTTTTTTTTATTCATTTATCTTGGACTTATGGATTAATTAATACATTTTCAATTTTTTTTTAGTTGAGACAAATTTAATGTCTATTATTAAGCCTTTATTAAATTGAATTAATTTTTTCTATGTATAGGTTTTTTAATTTATTTGTCTTGGAATCATGATTTAATGTTTTTTTTTTATTATTTATGTCTTGTTCTTCTTATTGATTAATGTTTATTTATTTATTTATATTGGACTCATGGATTAATTGATACATTTTCAATCCTTTTTAGTTGAGACAATTTTAATGTCTATTATTGAGTTTTTATTAAATCGAATTAATTTTTTTTCCATGTATAGACGTTAAGTATAAGCATTTCTTATAAAATTAAAATTTTATTTTTAAAAAATTATGTTATCTCACTTTTCTCTTATTGAAAAAGATCTAAAAAATTACTTAAAAAATATCTCTAAACTTTAAAATAATTAAGAATTAAATATAAAATGACAAAAAATTAGGAGTTTTATTAAGTTAAAAATTGATTTCGTTAATAATGACAAACTTATATGGCCATCGAACATAAAATTTCTCAATTTTTTTATTTTCATATTTCGCACTCAAAGAGAAATTTTTATGAAAATAAGAAATACACTACAAGTCAAAATAGCGAAATTAATAATCATTGTTGGAAATTGACAGCCCTAATATCTTCGCACATTGCCGTTACTTAATATGCGCCCCCAAACCCCCAATTTAACGTCTTATATCCGCCCCTATATATATATATATATATATATATATAAAACTGCATGATCAAATAATAAATGTAGTAAATTAACGATTAAGAAAGAGATGCTAAAAAAACTGCATGATCTAATAATAACGATTAAGAAACAACCATGCAGTTTTTTTAGCATCTCTTTCTTAATCGTTAATTTACTACATTTATTATTTGATCATGCAGTTTTTTGGAATATCTAACTTGGTTGGGTCTCTATTAAGGTGATTATAATGTATCTCTATTGCTGTGCAACAATTATTAACTTTGGCTGCTACTACTAGATGATGTCCTCAATTTTTACTTGTTAGTATCTCTGTATTTTATCCAAGTTTTTATAATTCGTACATTCTACGCATTTTTAATTATTATAATTATTTAATATTGTATTATTAAGACCATTATTTTGAATATATATATTTTTCCTATGAAATTATTAAGATTTGTGGGATCTACATATTGTTCTTTCTTTGATTCCGTTGTTTGAGGCTACGGATGAATTGTATGCATTTTTGCAGCAGCTTGTCATTCTCGATTTCTCGTTCCAACTTCCGTTGACATGCCTTTTGACTTGAATTTCTCCTTCACCTCCCTCGCCTCCGACACCAATGAATATGTACTTTGATGATGTCGATTTTTTTCTCCGGGTTCGGTCTGGTAGAGCGGATCTCCAAATCCTCCACAAAGCGGGTCGGGTCGGGTCGGGTTTCGCGTGCACTGCACAGACAAAAGCTAAGTTAGGGGGCGCCGAAGGTGTTTCGGCATGACCCCTCCAATGCATAAGTCAGTGCTCGAAAGTGAAAGAGCTTGACAAAAAATAAGAACAAGAGAATATGTGTGAGTGAGTGTGTGAACAAGAAGTTAATAGAAGAGATGAATGAATAAACCATGAACCATACCTGTATTTATAGGGGCTTGGAGGGGTAGGTTACCTTGTTAAGGTAGAACATGTGTTAGAGTAGGACTCTAATTGATGAGTCTCAAATCATATCAAATCTTGGATTCTTAAGATATTTGTCTTTATCTGTTGCAGATCTTCATGTATCCGAGAAGACTAGAAGGTTCTAGATACCGAGCCCGTCTTGGGCCCGGGTCGGGCTCCGCCCGTACCGGTTAGGGCTCAAGCCCATGAATTTATGATCACGAGCCCATTTCCTAACAGAGTCATCTCAGACTGGGCTTTTCACAAAATAAGACTAGATGAGCCTCACTATATACTTTCAAAAATATGGATTATTGGGCTCGGGTCGGGTTAGACCCATATATTTTTTAGGGACATCAATAGTACCTCCCCCTACTGGTCTAAAGAAGTATGAAGTTTAGACCACATAGTCCTCTGACCGGACCCCGAGCCCCATATATTATGCTTGTAATGTAATATACCACAAAGTGTTTTCTGTGAGCAGTCCGGATCTCGATCCTTGTCATGTGTTCTCTCTGAATGGTCCGAATCTCGATCTTCGTCATGTGCTTTCTCTGAACGGTGAGGATCTCGTGACTGTACGATTCCCGAGAGATTCCCTAAGTGACGTGGCCCGCCCTGAACCGCTAATCCAAGCTATCATCGGTCGGTTCAGGTCCATTCAATCCTCCTATAAATAGGACGGTAAAAAACTTCATTTTTTACTTTTACATGCAGCCTGGGCGTTACTCTTTCAAAATTTCGAGAGCTCTCCCAACCCGAGCTGATATTCCCGTGTCTTTTCCGATCGCTCAGTTATCAACCTTCTCGTTTATAATTCCCGACCAACCATCTTTTTCTGTAAGTTTTTCTATTAAATATTAAGTTAAGATGTCCTCCCCTGATGACTCCAATGTTAGGGAATTAGCCCTTTTTATAGATGCTCCTTCCTCTCCTCATCCCGAATCCCCTGAACCCTCTGATCAGGCAGAATCGGATGCCGACTCGAGCCCTTCTGAGACTCGGGAGGCTAAGATGAGGAGACTTCATCGGCTTAGGAATGACGAAGCCCAATTAAAAGAAGAGGGGAAGCATTGGTTCGAAGTACTTGCTTCCCATCTTAGTCCGGACATGGGTCCAACAATTAGAGATAGGTCGGGCATGCCCGAAGCCTACACATTGATAATCCCGGGATGCCATGACCGGGCTCATAAACCCCCCAAGGGTTTCCTAAGTTTTAGCCTAGACCAAGTGAAGATGGGTCTTAGATTTCCAATCCCTTACATCATTTTGGCCCTATGCCAATTTTTTTGTATATGTCCGAGCCAGTTGACCCCTAACTCTATTAGCTCTATTTTATCCTTAGGAGTCTTGTTTTGTTTTTTCCGGGTTCCCTTAGATGTGGGGAATTTTACCAAATTCCTTCAGATCAAGAAAACAGCCCCGGGTCGATTTTATATTTCTATCCGGCCCGAGTACATTTGAAGGGAAAACCAAGTTCTCATAAAGGTTGGAACAATAGATTTTTCTTTGTTCGTCCTGAGCCCGAGCAGCCTTGAAAGTGTCGATCTAACTGGGCCATGAATTTTACTTCTCCTGACTTTCCTATTCCACCCAGCCATAATTTCACTAATTTTCTTGCTACCCTCTCTAAAAAAACCTTCAATATCGAGAGCCTAATCAAGGAAAACCTGCTTTGCAAATATGGCTTTTGTAGGAAAGGGATAGAGGTTCAGGGTGATTTAGGTAGGGCTACTTAACCTTTTTAATCATTTTCTTTTCTATTCTCCCGTGCACTCGTGTTAACCTTTTCTTCTTCTACAGATGAAAGAATAATCGAAGCTGATATGACGGCTGACTTCCGAGCTGCAGCCAAGAGATTGAAACGGAAGAAGCCCGAGGCGTCTGCGGAATCCGCCACTGAATCCGAACCGCATATTTCCGAGCAGCAATCTAAGAAGTCTGCCAAGAAATTTTGGGGAGATGAAGCCCCGAGCAAGCAAGAGCCCACTTTCCAAACCAGCACCGTCGTTCATGGAAAGGGGAAGGAGAAAGTTTTCATCGATCTCGGGTCCCTTCCCGAGCATATGGAGTGGGGTGATCCTGACCATCCGTACAGCCCGGGATTTTCTTTCTTTTCCCGTCCAGACCAAACCGGGAGTTTGAATATTCTTCAACATATGGTCTCTACTGAAGACCTAGATATAGTCCGGGCGGTCCAGGACAAGGAGGCTGAAGAATCCTTGGCCTTGTCTTTCATGCAGGTAATTTCTTGTAATTTTCATTGACCATTTTTTTTTCTTATTCTCCTACCCTTGAATAATACTTTGAATTTTCATTTGTAGACCATGGTCTAGGCGGGAGAGGTCACTGCTCGATCTTACAAGGCCCGATCTGACCACTCTCTGAACCAAGATGCTCTAATAAAGCGGATAACCGTACTGAACAAGCAGATCCGTGACCTTAAAGACGCTCATGGTCAGGAAATACATGACATGAGGTCGGACATCGAGACTGCTCAGGATGGGTGGGATGAGGCTAAGAAGCATATCACCGAGCTCGAGGATGTTCTGGCTGCCAAGGATCAAGAGTTTGAGATCGGATGGTCTGTAAAAAAAAAGGATTTTATCAACTCCTCTGAGTTTGCCGACCTATGTGCTGAGAAGAATGTGGCTTTCTTTGAGGACGGCTTTAACGGGTGTCTAGCTCAGGTCAGAGCTGAGGGATATTCTGAGGCTGAACATCCTTTCTCCTCCCTTGACTCTGCCAAGGCCTTGGATGACTTGCCTGACAAGGAGGAGAGATCTGAGCGGGAGGAAGCTGAGCAGGAGGAGAAAGAGCCTGAGAAAAAGGAAGAAGCCGCCCCTTAGTGTTTTTTATTTTCCATATTTTGAAGAATAGTGCATCCAACCTTTTATTCGGACCCTGCGTGGTCTTCTTTTTGGTATTTAACTTGTTCCGTATAATGAATGGATGTCCCGCATATGACTTGTGTTAATATTTTGGCAAAGATTGATTTCTGAGTTTAACAAAGTTTTGTCAAGTACTGGATTGATTCCCGAACTGGAATCTTAACAAAATTTTAACAAGTATAAGATTGATTCCCGAGCTGGAATCTTAACAAAATTTTGACAAGTATAAGATTGATTTCCGAACTGGAATCTTAACAAAATTTTGCTAAGTAAAAGAATAATGTCCGAGCTGGAATCTTAACAAAATTTTCACAAGTATAAGATTGATTCCCGAGCTGGAATCTTAACAAAATTTTGCTAAGTAAAAGAATAATGTCCGAGCTGGAATCTTAACAAAATTTTGACAAGTATAAGATTGATTCCCGAGCTGGAATCTTAACAAAATTTTTCTAAGTAAAAGAATAATGTCCGAGCTGGAATCTTAACAAAATTTTGACAAGTATAAGATTTATTCCCGAGCTGGAATCTTAACAAAATTTTTCTAAGTAAAAAAATAATGTCCGAGCTGGAATCTTATAAAAATTTTGACAAGTATAAGATTGATTCCCGAGCTAGAATCTTAACAAAATTTTGCTAAGTAAAAGAATAATGTCCGAGCTGGAACTTTTATGATACTTACCCAATTAATGTGAGTTTTAATCTGATCACAAAATAAGTGGTGAGCGCCGAACTAATCGGGCTATAATTTTGATTTTGACCACGAATAGCATGGTAAGTGCCGAGCTGTTCGGGTCGGATTAGACTCATATTTTTTTTAGGGGCATCAATAGTACCTCCCCCTACTGGTCTAAAAGAAGTATGAAGTTTAGACCATGTGGTCTGGTCGGATCCCGAGCCCATGTAAGAACTCTTGTATTAACCAAGTACAAGTAACATTTCCCAACCGAATGGGCTTTTGATGGAAGCCACGAGTGGCGTGGTAGGTGCCGAGCTGGTGGGGCTTTGAATTTGACCACGAAGTGCGTGGTAGGTATCAGGATTGGTCAAGTTTTTAAATAACCACGAGTGGCGTGGTAAGTGCCGAACTGGTAGGGCTTTGTCTTTGATCACGTATGGCGTAATGTGTGCCGAATTGATCGAGTTTTGTTTTTTGATCACGTATGGCCTGATGTGTGCCCAACGAATCGGGCTTTGCTTTTGATCACGTATGGCGTGATGTGTGCCGAACTGGTCGGGCTTTGTTTTTGATCACGTATGGCGTGATGTGTGCCGAACTGGTCGGGCTTTGCTTTTGATCACGTATGACGTGATATGTGCCGAACTGATCGGGCTTTGTTTTTGATCACGTATGGCGTGTTGTGTGCCGAACTGGTCGGGCTTTGCTTTTGATCACGTATGTCGTGATGTGTGCCGAACTGGTCGGGCTTTGTTTTTTGATCACGTATGGCGTGATGTGTGCCGAACGGATCGGGCTTTGTTTTTGATCACGTATGGCGTGATGTGTGCCGAACTGGTCGGACTTTGCTTTTGATCATGTATGGCATGATGTGTGCCGAACTGGTCGGGCTTTGCTTTTGATCACGTATGGCGTGATGTATGCCGAACTGGTCGGGCTTTGTTTTTTTATCACGTATGGCGTGATGTTTGACAAAAATATGTCATTTTTTCATTAATAATCTCACAAAACATGTAAAAGAAATAACAAAGGAAATGAACTACTACTATTAACAAAAAATCAAAAATAATGAAATAACTCACAACCCTTTACTCTCATGGGGTCGGGTAAGGCAGCAGGTCGGACCGGGCCTCTAAGAGTAATATTTCTTCAAGTGTTGAGCGTTCCACGGCCGTTTTCCTTGTTTTCCTTGTGCATCTTCCAGATAGTAGACAGCTACTCCTTCCTTCCCCATCACCTTGAAAGGTCCTTCATATTTTGCGTCCAGTTTTCCTCTCTCTACATGGTGTTGGATTTTCCTCATAACCAAGTCTCCCACTTGAAAGGCTCGGGGGTAAACCTTTTTATTATAGGCTCGGGTCATTCTCTTGCGATAGGCTGCTAATCGAACTGTCGCTCTAGCTCGATTTTCTTCAACCAGGTCCAAATCCATGACCCTTAATTTATTGTTGTCAGGACCGTAGGCTATTATTCGAGAACTTTCCTGTCCAATCTCGGCAGGAAGGACTGCCTCAGTCCCGTACACCATATTGTACGGTGTCTCATCCGTCCCAGACCTTGTTGTAGTTCGGTAAGACCATAAGACAGATGGAAGTTCATCCACCCATTTTTCCTTAGCTGAATCTAACCGGGTCTTGAGTGTTTGAACGATAGTTCTGTTAGTAACCTCCACTTGTCCATTCCCTTGGGGGTAGGCAACAGATGTAAAAATTTGTTCAATTTCATCTGTTTACACCAGGCTTGGACCTTAGAGCCGCAAAATTGCCTTTCAATGTCCGATATGAGCCTGCGCGGTATCCCGAACCGGAAAACAATATTTTTCCATAAAAAATTCAAGACTTCTTTTTCTGTGATTTTGGCCAGGGGCTCGGCCTCGACCCATTTTGAAAAATAATCAACTGCCACCAACAAAAATTTCCTTTGACCCGTACTCATTGGGAATGGCCCAACAATATTCATCCCCCACTGATCAAAAGGATAGGAGGCTACCACCGCCTTCATAAATTCCGCGGGCCTCCACTGTAAATTAGCATGCCTTTGGCAATTGTAGCATGAGTTGACCAGGGCGGATGCATCCTTCTTCATTGTGGGCCAAAAAAAGCCGGCCAGGTGGGCTTTCCGAGCCAAGGCTATACTACCCAAGTGATTTCCACAACAACCTTCATGTATCTCTCGTAGGACATAATTAGCCTCGTCCGGGCCAAGACACTTGAGAAGAGGTTGAGAGAATGACCTTTTGAAGAGTATCTTGTCAACCATCGCAAAACGTAAGGCTCTTCTTTTAATTTCCCGAGCCTTCTTATTATCACTCGGGAGCTCGTTCTTGGTTAGGTATTTGTGTACGTCATACCTCCAATCGCCTTCCAGTACGTCCGCTATTATGTCATCTAGACTTTCAAGTTGGGATATCATCTCTTTACCCTTCAGTCCGGGCTCAGATGGTTCTCCCACGGAACTTGCAAGACGGGCCAAGTGGTCAGCCTTTGTATTTTCAGTCCTCGGGATCAACTCCATAATAAGTTCAGTAAAATCTTCTTTGGCTTTGTCTAATGCTTGACCATATTTTATCATTTTTTCATTCTTAGTTTCAAACTTCCCTTTACTCTGTTGTATGGCCAGTTGCGAATCGGAATAAAGGGTAGCTTGGGATATACCAAGATTCCGAGCAGCCTTTTGCCCGAGCAAGAGTGCTTCATATTCTGCTTCATTATTAGATGCTCGGAAATCCAACCTTATTGAGATGTTGGTTTCCTCGCCCCAGGGTGATACTATCACAATCCCAACCCCACTTCCTGTTTGACAAGATGATCCATCTACAAATATCTTCCAATGGTCTTCTTGTTCTAACTGAACAGTCTCTGCTAAGAAATCTGCTAGGGCTTGAGCTTTGATAGCAGTTCGGGGTTCAAATTTTATGTCATACTCACTTACCTCTGTAATTCACTTGATCAATCTTCCCGATGCATCTGGGTTGGCCGCAATTTTTCCCAAGCCGCTGTTCGTAGGAACAGTGATCGGATGAGATAGGAAGTAGGGCCTTAGTTTTCGGGCTGTAATGACGAAGGCCAAAGCTAACTTTTCCTGTGTCATGTAATTAAGCTCTGCTCCCTTTAAGGCATGGCTGACAAAGTAGACGGGTAAATGATTCATTCCCTCTTTCCTTACTAAGACTGAGCTGGCAGCCTGGGGCGTGACAGCTAGGTACACAAAGAGCCCTTCGCCCTGAACTAGTTTATTCAATACCGGTAGTTCTCTTAAATATGATTTCAATTCCTGAAAAGATTTTTCGCTCTGTTCATCCCATTCAAAGTTTTTGGTTTTTCTGAGTGCTTTGAAGAAAAGAAAACTTTTGTCCGCCGATCTCCAGATGAATCTAGCCAGTGCGGCAATCCTTCCTGATAGCCTTTGCACTTCGTGAATATTTTTAGGCGATGTCATAGAGATAATGGCCTGGACTTTCTCCGGATTAGCTTCAATTCCTCTCCTTGTGACCATGTAGCCAAGGAATTTCCCGGTCTGAACCCCGAATGTACATTTTCTCGGGTTTAACATTAGTCGATACTCGCGAAGTGTCTGGAATGTCTGGGTCAGTTTGGCAATGAATTGCGTGGCTGTTCGGGTCTTGACCAGGATATCATCCACGTACACCTCAATATTCTTGCCTATCTATTGTTTGAACACCTTGTCCATTAATCTTTGATAAGTGGCCCCAGCATTTTGAGTCCGAAGGGCATAACCACATAGCAATAAGTTTCTGTGGAGGTGATAAAACTCACTTTATTCTGATCTTCCTTGGCTAAGGGAATTTGATGATATCCCTGATAGGCGTCCAGGAAGCATAACAATTCATGCCCCGATGTAGAATCCACCAGCTGATCTATTCGAGGCAAGGGGTAGCAATCCTTTGGACATGCTTTGTTCAGATCACGAAAGTCCACGCACATGAGCCACTTGTCCGAAGACTTGGGTACCAGTACTATATTTTATAACCAGGTCGGGAAGTATACCTCTTGAATGTGTCCGGCTTTCAAGAGTTCTTCGACTTGTCCTTGAATCACAGCGTCTTTTTCGGGCCCAAAGTGTCGTTTTTTCTGAATAATTGGACGATATTCCTGGATAACGTTCAATTTATGCTCCATTACCTCTCTTTGCACCCCTAAGAGATTGGATACAGTCCATGCAAAGACATCCTTGTTCTCGTTCAAGAAATTTATCAGTTTTTCTTTGAGGGAGGCTTCTATCGTCCTTGCCACCCTGACTGACCCAGTCGGAGGGCAAATCAAAATTTCTTCGCATTCTTCTTCTGCAGTCATAGGGGTATTTTCTTCTAACAAGTTTACTTGTTCCCGGCCTCTAGGCCCGGGTCGGTCATCATGGCCAACTTTGACTGCTTTTTGTTCTATTCGTACTTTTTCTACATAGCACTTGCGAGAAATCTTCTGATCTCCCTGAACCTCACCAATTTCGTTACCCACAGGAAATTTGAGCTTTTGATATAATGATGATGCTACGGCCATGAAGATAGTCATGGCCGGTCTTCCCAAGATATCATTGTACGTAGAAGGTGCATCCACGATAATAAAGCTTACAATCCGTGTTTTGCTTGTACGGTCCTTTCCCAAAGTGAGAGGTAAATTGATCAGTCCAGTAGGTTGGATGGCATGACCTGTAAACCCGAACAACGACGTCACCACTGGTTCCACCTTATATTCTCCTAAATCCATCTGATTTATGGTCTCTTGAAATAATACATTGACTGAGCTTCCGAAATCTACAAAAATCCGAGCCACATCGTAATTAGCGACCAGAGCTTGAATAACCAATGCGTCATTATGAGTAGTATCTGACAAGCCCTTAAGATCATCCGGACCAAAAGAAAGGGTCGGGCCTGTTCTAACCATATGGTCGGCTATCTCCATGTTGCTCAATTTCCTACTGCTTGTTTTCCTTGCTCTATTGGAATCTCCATCTGTTGGTCCTCCGGAGATCATGTTAATGACTCCTCTGACGGGTGTGGGCGGCCCCTGATTGTTACCCGGTTGATTTGGATTTGGGCACTGAAAGTTTCCCCGTGGTGGCTCGGGTCTTTGTCGGGGTCCCAGGTGTTCGGAACCATCCCGACCCCTCTTATTCGATTGATATCCTCCGTTCTGCTTTCCTATGATGTCTTTTATCCTCGGATTTTGTTGAATTATTCTCTCAATTTCTTGTTCCAATTGTCGACAATCATTGGTGTTATGCCCGTTCTCATTATGAAAGTCACAGTACTTGTCTGACTTTGGCCTGCGAGGCCCCTGCTCACTCCATGGGGGCCTTTGTAAAAGTTGTTTTTCTTCGCATATATGGAGGGCTTGAGTCTTGCTCATCCTTAGGGGGTGAAAGAGGTGAATTGTCCAAGCAGCTCGGGTCGAGGAACTGATCCCGCTCTCCGAGGCGTGTTAGGAGTTCTAACATTCTTTGGACTCAAGGGCTTGTCCGTCCACCCATTCGACCGGGAAACTTGTATCTCTTCTAAATTCACATATTTTTCCGCCCAAGCCAGCAGCTCGTCGTAAGTAGATGGTGTTTTTTTTATCAAAGATTTAAGAAAATCCCCCGTAGCAAGTCCTTGGGTGAAAGCGCTGATGAGCAGATCAGTAGTAGCAGTAGGCACTTCCAGGGCCAAAGCGCTGAACCATCGAATATATGTGCGCAAATCTTCTTGGCCTTGCTGTTTGATAGCAAAAAGACTAAGAGTAGTTGTAGGGTGTTTTTTGCTACTAGCAAAGTGGTGTAGAAAGACCTTGCTGAAATCTTTGAATTCCTTTATATCCCCCGATCGTAGTAGGTTAAACCATTGCTGCGCTGGCCCAATCAGGGTATTGAGGAAAACTCGGCACTTGATCGGGTCAGAATATTTGTGCAGCAGTGCGGCATTCTCGAAACGGGACAAGTGCTCTTCTGGGTCTCCTTTTCCATCATATTCTCCCACATGTGGGAAATTAAAATTTTTGGGGAGTTCGGACTCAAGTATTTCGGCAGAGAATGGAATATTCCGGACTGGCGTGGCTAGATATCCGGATTGTTTTTTCTTTAAAAGATCCATCTCTTCTTTCAATTTCTTGATCTCCTCTAATTGCGCGTTCTGATCTGGTGGTGGGGGAGGGAGATTGGCCGCCCTTGCAGCCATAGCCTTTTCAACAGCGGCCACAACCAGTTGCTCCATCTGTGTATCTAATCCATTCGTGCCCACCATCTTAACTCTGTTTCTTCAAATTCCCACGGACGGCACCAATTGATGATGTCTATTTTTTCCTCCGGGTTCGGTCTAGTAGAGCGGATCTCCAAATCCTCCACAAAGCGGGTCGGGTCGGGTTTCGCGTGCACTGCACAGACAAAAGCTGAGTTAGAGGGCGCCGAAGGTGTTTCGGCATGACCCCTCCGATGCCTAAGTCAGTGCTCGAAAGTGAAAGAGCTTGACAAAAAGTAAGAACAAGAGAATATGTGTGAGTGAGTGTGTGAACAAGAAGTGAATAGAAGAGATGAATGAATAAATCATAAACCATACTTGTATTTATAGGGGCTTGGAGGGGTAGGTTACCTTGTCAAGGTAGAACATGTGTTTTATAGTAGGACTCTAATTGATGAGTCTCAAATCATATCAAATCTTGGATTCCTAAGATATTTGTCTTTATCTGTTTCAGATCTTCATGTATCCGAGAAGACTAGAAGGTTCTAGATACCGAGCCCGTCTTGGGCCCGGGTCGGGCTCCGCCCGTACCGATTAGGGCTCAAGCCCATGAATTTATGATCACGAGCCCATTCCCTAACAGAGCCATCTCAGACTGGGCTTTTCACAAAATAAGACTAGATGTACCTCACTATATACTTCCAAAAATATGGATTATTGGGCTCGGGTCGGGTTAGACCCTTATATTTTTTAGGGGCATCATACTTATTTAATTATTTATTATTTCTTTAATGAAATGTGTTTTTTTTATTATTTATTTTGCAACATTATGTATTGGTATTTGATTAATTATATTTTTGTTGCTTTATTTTACTTATTATTTATTTTTCAACATTATGTAATATAATGGTATTTAATTAATGAGTTAATTGCCAATCACTTCCTAAACCACTTTATAACTTATTTATAAATCCCTACATAAATAAAACTTACTTTCAACTCCCTGGAGAGAGAAACTTTTGTTTCTAAATACCAATTTTACCCTTATCTCTTAAAAAAATGAGAGAATAGACAATAAAAACAAAACTAATCCAAATAATATATATATATATAAATTTAAATTAAAATCAAAGAACATAAAACCATATCATATACATGCTTATGTTGATACAGGAGCAAGTATGTGTTTAGGAAGCAAGCATATACTTCCAAATCATTATTGGAAGAAATATGATAAATGATTAAAAGTTCGAATAGGAGATGAATCAATAATCATGCTTAATACAGTAGCAGAAAAATTAAAAATAAAAATAGAAGAAACAAAATTTGTAATACCCATTATATATCAAATAGAATCAGGAATGGACATTATAATAGAAAATAACTTTTTAAGAGAATTTCTTCCCTTTACACAATTTAAAGATCACATAACTTTAAATAAAGGATCATCAATGATTTACATTCCTAAAATACGAACAGCATTTCGCGTAGGAAATGAAGGATTTACAAAAAATTTTCATAAACGAAATACAAATCCAATAGAACTAAAAATAGAAAATATTTTAACGATTAATCCTGAAAAAGAAATCATGAGAAAATTTCATGATATATGTTCTGAAAATCCTCAGGACAAAATTAAGAAAAAAAAACAATTCATTGCTTCAATAAAACTCAAAGACCCTAATATCACAATCCGTGAAGCACCAAGAAAATGTAACATGGATGATGTAAAAATATTTGAAAAAGAAGTTCAAGAATTATTAAAACTTAAGATAATCATCCCTAGTAAAAGTCCACACTCTTCACCAGCTTTTTATGTCAGTAAGAAAGATACTGATAAGAAAAGAATGGTAATTGATTATCGAAAGATGAATAAAGCAACAATTATGGATGAATATTATATCCCAAATAAGAATGATTTACTATCTTATATAGGAGAAATAAAATATTTTTTCAGTTTAGATTGTAAATCAGGATTTTGGAAAATTCAACTAGAACCACAAACATAATTACTTACAGCATTCAGTTGTCCAAAAGGACAGTATCAATGGACTGTATTACCTTTCGGACTTAAACAAGCACCAGGTATCTTTCAAAGATATATGGATGAATCTTTTAAATCATATATATATTTTTGTTGTGTTTATATAGATGACATATTAATTTATTCAAAAACACTAGATCAACATTATAAAGATCTCATGACAGTTTTAGATATTTGTCATAAAGATGGAATTATACTTTCTGAAAAGAAAGCACAATTATTCAAAACAAAAATAAATTATTTAGGATTATGAATAGAAGATGGAAAACATTGTTTACAACCGCATATACTTAAGAAAATTCATGATTTTCCTAGTGAAATCAAGGATAAAGATCAATTAAGAAGATTTTTAGGATTATTAACTTATTCTGGAAATTACATTAAGAAACTTGCAGAAATCAGAAAACCTCTTCAGGTAAAACTTAAACAGGACTATAAGTGGAAATGGTCGAAAGAAGATACTAATTACATAGACATTATTAAAAAGAAAATAATTAGTAATCTTTCTGAATTATATTTTCCTTCAAATAAAGATATAATAATAATTGAAACAGACGCTTCAGATGAATACTGGGGAGCATGTTTAAAAGCTTATACTGGAGAAAGAAATTTAGAAGAACTTACTAAAACAGCTACTAGAAATAATGAAGAATTATGCAACTATACATTAGGAACTTTTCAAGGTGCACAATTAAATTATCATTCGAATGAAAAAGAATTATTAGCTTTAATATTCACAATTAGAACTTATGAAATTTATCTTATTTCTAAACCGTTTTTAGTAAGAACAGATAATATGAATTTAACATATTTCAAGACAAGGAAAATATCAAGAAATGCATGGAGAAATGCAGCAAGGCTAATTAGATGGCAATTGAAATTGAACCATTATCAGTTCGAAATCCAACATGTCAAGGAACGGATAATTCATTATCCGATGCATTAACCAGAGAACTTCATCCAAACTATACTATCCGTAGTAACGGAATAACAAAGAAGATCCTAAGTGATCCAGAAAATGACTGTGAGTCATCCGAACATGCCTCAGAAAGCATGGGGAATATAAATTGATGAAATGATATTTATATTCAAAAACATGAATTATTTTATGACTTTGAGTCATCCGAACATGCCTCAGAAAGCATGGGGAATATAAATTAATGAAATGAGATTTATATTCAGAAACATAAATTACTCTTTGAGTAAAATAATCAATTTAAGATTGATTCAATTCTTGCAAAAGAATTTATAAATGCAATGATACGCATAATAAAACTATCCGAATTACTCACGAAAAGAGTTATTTTACTAACCATTATATATATAAATATGTTTTCTTGTGCAGAGTATAATCAAGATGGAGAAACTAAGTCAATTAAAAGAACAATTGATTGAATTGCAGGAAAAAATTCAAATTCTTCAACTAAAAGAAAGGAATTTGAGTAAAAAAATTCAAAGGACAGAAGAAAAGATGATAACTTCATCATCATCATCCTCACCAAGAACACCAATCAAAATAGCAACTCCATTTGACAAAATAATGGAGATAAAAGAGAAACAGTCAGTGGTCACAGCCAACACTGACAAAGAAAAAGAAAAGAAAAAAGAACCGGTGGACACAGCTAGCACCGAGAAAAATAAAAAAAAAAAGAAAGAACGTTTAAAAGTGCCCTTGAAAAAAAAGAAAGAAAGATAGTCAATCTGCGACCACAAAAACCAATTTTTGAAAAAACAAATTTTTCAGAAAAACTCAAGACTGAATTCTTTGAAACACTAAACTATTTGAGAATAGCCAAACCATCTGCAGAATCTTGGCTACAAACTTGTGACACACAGAGCATATCAAGAGCAAGAACACTGCAAGGTGCTCCAGCGCATGAAGTCGCAAGATTCTTTTCAAATGGATAATTAAGTGGATTGGAAGTCAGTCCCAACAATCAAGAAATAGAACTATTTCCATATCAGTTAAGAAATAGTATCATCCAGTTCAAGAAAGCAGTCTTTAAGGACGATCCAGTATTAACATTGAGTATTCACTCAACCCTTCCAGATTGGGATGATAACAAATTCTATCAACCAATGGTATATATTCAATGTCGAAAACAAAAAGACAAGTTCTTATTCGAAGGATCAAATGAAGAGAAATCAGTAATGGATATCTCAACACTTCCTGATATAAGAATAAAGACATTGATTGATATGATCTCAAAGACAGGAAAGATTGATGAAAACTCAAAGGTTAAAATAAATTTTGCAACCAGTAAAATTTTATTAACCACTGGACACAAGGAGACAATCCAAAAGAAAGAACAAGCCATGTTAGCTCAATTCGAAGCTCCAATCTATGAAGCAAGAGTTGACATGACCCGAGAAACCCAACAAATGTTATGTCAAAGACTAAGAACAATGATTTCCACTCACAAATGTGGACATTGCCAACCCATTCAGACAGAAGAAGCAGATGTCAAAGAGGACAAACCAGCTGTCAAAGAATACAAACCAATAAAGAAATGGTCCGAATGCACCAGTGATTCAGAGAGTGACACAATGTAAAAACAAATGAAATCCTGGACCACACCACATGTTAAAGGCATCCACTCAGATGTAAAATGAGTTGTTTCCATTATGTAGTATCGGGTGGTCCCCCTCTTTTCTTTTATTTTTAATTATGTATGTGTTTCTCCACGCCTATAAAATGAGATATTTTGTGCTATAAAAGGAAGTGAAGTTTGAGTATCTCTCTCTTCTTAAAGTTTCTTACAATCTGGTTCATACAAGACGTATGAAAGCTATCAGAAACTAAGAAACATAAAATCAGAAAAAAAAATAAGTCTTATGGCTAATAACTAAACAAGCAGGGCGTAAGGAGGATAAGGTTGGAAACCAATCATTGAATATTCATGGTTAAGAGTAAACCTGGAGATCCATAGAGCAAGTACCAGTTGATCAAGTGATCGTTAAGGGAAAGCAAGGATTTGGCCTCTGCTCAAAACCAAGATTCATTCAAACAAGGTAACCTTCCTAAACCTCCTGCAGCCCTTAATTCAAAGAAATAGTCAAAATACATTAATCATGTCATCATCCTTTATAAAAAATGGAAGATTAATAATAAAAAACTGGTTCGAAATAGAAGATGATCATGAATATGATATATTTCGTGAATATCGTTTAAATACTTCTGATTTAACCATATTTGAATCAATTTATCAACTAAAATTTGTATTAATAACCCATGAATGGAACCAAACTAATATGAAAACATTTATCTGTTATAAATGAATCAGATCTGTAAATCCATGAATCAGATCTGTAAATCCATAAATAAGAAAATTCATAAGAATTTGAAGAATTCCGCAACCTGGTATCAGAGCTTAAATAAAGCAGATTATTAATGTCTGGATTAACTTTAGATATTGAGATTAAAAATTTATTTGATAAAATAATCTTACTAAAAGATTTACGTCAAATAGATCAATTATGGAATAGAATAAAAGATCTCCAAACCTTTTATTTCAAAAATCATAAAAAAGAACATTTTTCAAGCAACTGGAAAATGATAATTCAAATTTCTGAAAACGATGAAATTGAAGAAATAACAATATGTTATGAATAAGAACAAACTTTGTTATCGAAATCCGATCAACAAAAACAAAATAATAAAAGTAACAATTTTTACTAAATGGAAAATGTATGAAAATACAAAAATAAATATCTTTAATTTATATTCTCAAAATATAAATTTTGATATAGAAAAAAAATTGTCAATCTTCAATTGATAGTTTCGAAGATTTTCAGAATTTATTAGAACAGATAAATTCAACAAAAAGGCTTTTAATAGTCTTAAAAAAATTAAGAAGTTCTATCATCTGTTAAAATGACAGAAGTAACAATTCCAAATCAAAACAACCTGGTCGATGAATCTGAAGAATCTGAAGAAAACCAAGAGTATAATTTGAATATTATATTCAATCAAAGTAAGTTTGCTGAAATACAGAAAACAGGGTTTTCTAATTCAAAAACAAATCTAATAGACCAACCAGGAATACTAAGTAAGATTTCAAATTTTATTAATCCCAGAAAAAATTTAATTTATTATTCTATTTGTACAAAAAACGATCTTGTAAAATAAATAACGAATCAAGTGAAAGAGTGGGTGCCCGGTTAGCCAACTTGTGGCTAAGGGCTTTTATGACTCTATGTAAAACAATCTTTTGTTTAATATAATTTATACTTTTATAATGGCATTGACTTTATCTTTCTTCATATTGTTATATTATGATATACTATTGTTGTTTTGATAAAGACCTTGAATATACTATAGTGTATGTGAGATGTGGTAGCACATGGGGATGGCTATCATGAAACACATCTTATAGTCACTGTATATTCTAAACTATTCCTAGTCAATTGAGCCATCTGTAAATAAGGATAAGGATCGCTCGAGATTGAGACTAGCATTTGCGATGCCGAGTACCACGTTTCATTGGTATGGAACATAGAGATGTTCAAAGCATGCAAATGGATATTCATATGATGAATGATCGAACTACCCTATTCGGACTTTCCAAGTGGTTATCACTTATCGAGTGGAAAAAATCCGCGGTTTTGGTTGTACACCATTAGTCCTTATTACTTGAAACATCATTGAGACTCTATATGCTAGTACTGTACTTTGACTCGTTTACCGACTCTATTGGGGTCATCAGGTATCGGGATTGGGTACAGTTACGACACATATAAGAGTCGATGCTTTGTTGTCAAGGATTCACCACATACTTGCGAGTGTGGATATCCTATACGATCTGAGGAGATATTAGTGTGACAAATCTCTGGCCAGAGTACTCGATGTGATTTAGGTTACTTGGTTTCCTAGTAGCAAATGCGATGTCACTATTTGATCTTCAAGATGCATTGCATAGTTATCGAATCTTGAACGACTCTCGATATACCAATGGTTGTTGATTCGATCGGGATATATGGATGAAGGGACCGTACTGTACGCTAACCAAAATCTACTGGTTCTTGCAGGCATTATCAGTAATACCTAGGGAATCATGGGGCGATGTTTCTAGGCGCTCTTACCATGATTCAATGGGTAAGTCGGAAATTGTTGTTCAGAGTCACAAGGAGTTGTGAGCCCACGGCTAGCTGTATTCCTGAACCATTGAGGGTTACACAAGTAATGGATTACTAAAACCCCGTAGAGATAGTTAAATTTAAAGAGTTAAATTTAATGAAAGAAAAGTTGGACTTTTTAACTAAAGGGAGTGGGATTTCCTAAAATGACATAGGGATGGGCATTTTTGGAAATCACTGAATTCGGATTCAGAAAAATTATCTTGACTCTAAAAGATGCAGAAATGGTTTCTGTGCGCATTGGTGAAATCAGTTTATCAATCGGAGTCACGATGAATTTTATATTAATTTCTAGAACAACGGGCTTGGCTTGTTGGGCTTAAGTTATGGATTGTGGGCCCTAAGGAGTTAGAGTCCTAATGCAATTATAACTTAATCTAGTCTAAAAATTATCTATAAATATATGTACTGTGTTCGAAAATTAAGCAAGCTTTTAGTCTAGCAATTTTCAAAAATCAGTCTATATTATTCAATAGTTTTTTTTTTCGAAAATCCTCTGTCCCTTTTGAGAAAATTCGGACTGTGATTTTTGTGAAAAATTACAATTCGAATTAACAGATCAAATCTGTTTATTCTCTACGTAAAACTTCTGATTGATTTCTAGTGCAGTCAATCAGAGGGTTTCTGTTTTTCGTTCGTGGACCTAAGATATGATCTTATGGATGGATAAGATAAAATATGATTTTATCTTTTAAATTATGATGTCTTTTCATGTTTATCCAATTATTTAATTGTTGAATTAGTTATTGGATAAAGGATGATCGATTGTCATGACCAATGTTTTAGGTGTATGTTAGGTAATTTACATTTGCCTTATTGTTGTTGGATTTTATTAATGGGCTTGGTTTATAGCTCAATATGATTGTCATTTGTAATAAAAAGTGGGCCTGGTTTATGGCCCGTTCCCACCCCTAAAAATGTATCCCATATTTGTCATCGAAATTTATTGTAAATTTATGAGACTTAGTGGGAGACAAAGATTTGAAGACAAGGTGGGCCCAGCAGACAATGAAGACCGAAGAAATGTAAATTGGAAGCTCAATGTAATAGGATTGCATTGCATACTTGCATATCACCTAGGATTGGACTTAGACTCGTGATTGGCAACCACGGGTCGATTAGTTAATGGGATCGATCATCCTTAAATAATATATGATATTATTGATGTATGCATGTTTAGACTAAATTGTATGAATCCCACAAGCATACATAAATTGCATGATGAGACAAATTTTCAAAATTAAAATCCCTCATTTTAAATATGATTTAAAATTGATATCAAGATTAATAAAAAGGGAATTTAAATATTGTTTAAATGTTCCTACCTTCCATCAACGATCAATGTATGAGATGCTACCCGCGGATACGGTCCGGCTCATATTATTGGGGGGACCCGTTCATCGAAAAGTTGTACATTGGATCGACACATGTTGTAAGTTGGGTGGAACTCCCATGGGATTGGCTCATATTATTGGGGAATCCACATGGAGACCGTCCATCACAACTTAATATTGATGGGTTATCTTGACATGTCACAATAAACGGCGTCATATTATTGGGCCCTTATTGGACATGAGGTGAAAACATGGGGGTTGCTTTGGAAGTAATTGGGCTCTACCTTTTGAAAATTATGGTTGGATGATATTATTCGGGACTATGATTTGTCAATTGGACTCCATGTTCCCACTAAGGAAAGGAGTTTCCCGTTTTCACTAGAGGGTAGTGAAATCGTTAAAATAGTGGGAGTGTAATTCATAAAATTAAAATTCGTCATATTTTATGTCTTAGTAAATTAATTAAACAATCATCGATTATTGTCTGTTTCATCTCAGTATATCATTATGATGAATCTTCGTAATCCACATGTTTCAATTCTCGAACAAAACAAACTTTCTGGCGCAACTATACGGAATGGTTCAATAAGTTAAGATTGTCCAGAGTTCGGAAAAAGATTTTCTAAGTGTTAGAAAAGGCTTCTCCGAAAACAGCCCTGGATGATGTAACTGCCGAAAGGTTGGCCGAACTAGAGAAATGGTTGGACCATGATCTCAAGGCCAAATGTTACATGCAAAATTGGACAAGTCTAAACAAGTTTGCCATCACTGCAAGAAACCCGGTTACTAGAAGCGCAACTGCAAAGAATGTATATCGAGTAGTTACGAACTACCACGGATATATTTTATAAATGTTTCACTTAATACTATTTCTTGGGTATTGGATACCAGATGTAGATCTCACATTTGCAATGAGTTGTAGATGATGACAAGAAGTCGTAAGCTTAGGATGGGTGAGACCCAGTTAAGGCTCGGGAATGGTTTCAGAGTTGAATCCAAAAGCTATGGGAAACATTTGTTTAATTTTGCAAAAACAATTTTAAGCTATATTTTGAGAGAGATGTTTTTATTTGTACCAAGATTTCATTAAAACATTATTTCTTTTTCTATTCTTGATAGAGAAGATATTTCTTGAAAATTTGCGAATGAGATTTGCAATATTTACAAGAATGAATGTTTGATTTGAAATGGACAATTTAAAAATGATCTATATAACTTAAAATTAAAAGACGTTCCAGTTGATTATGTTGATAAACCGGTAACAACAAACAAAAGGAAAATCGATAGTCAAAACCCGGCAAACCTTTGGCATGCTAGGCTAGGTCATATTTCCTCAAGGAGGATGAACAAGCTAGTGGGAGAAGACATGTTTGATATGTCTGATATTAACTCTCTACCTACTTGTGAGTTTTGCCTAAAGAAAAAAATGACTAAATCTCCTTTCAAAGGGAAACCTGAGCATAGTCAAAATCTGTTGGATTTGATCCATACAGATGTTTGCGGTCCATTTAGGATTGGTACTAAATGTTGGAAAACTGGAGTTCAGATCAATCACGATTGATACCCGGTGCAGCGGAAGTTTAAAAATTTTATCATGGAACAATTCCATGGTGTGAGTATCAACCATTCAACGATTAAATTATATTGTGTGTGTAAAATTCAAATAACAATTAATTAAATTTTACCTTCAATCTCGAAGCGAGATTATTGGACACCAACAGAATTAATCTGCTCTTGTTGTCTCTCCCAGGAACTGATGAACTCCTTCAATCAGGTCCACGAATGGGGTTTAAATCCCTCTGATAGATTGCACTAGAAAATCTATCAGAAGTTTTCTGCGAAGAGATTAAACGAATCTGATTCGTTATTTCTGACTGCAATTAAAAATCACAGACCGGAAATTCTCTGACAGAGCAAGGAGGGGCGGCCGAATTGTGAGAGTGAAAGGGGCTAGGGTTTCGAAAATTCTGCTCTCAAAATAATGACCTGTTGTGTCTAATTTCTGTACTGCAATAACTTATTTATAATGCAGGCCACTAACACCTTAGGGCCCATTAGTCATAAGTTGAGGCCCGACAAGCAAAGCCCGCATGTTCAGAAATTAATACAAAATTCATCGTGACTCCGATTGATAAACCGATTTTACCAATGTGCACAGAAACCATTTCTGCACATTTTAAAGTCAAGATAAATTTTCCTGAATCCGAATTCAGTGATTTCCAAAAATGTACATCCCTATGTCATTTTAGGAAATCCTACTCCCTTACTCTTATTTAAGAAGTCCAACTTCTTTATTCATTAAATTTAACTCTTTAAATTTAACTATCTCAACGGGGATTAAAAACTCCATTACACTGTGTGACCCTCAATGGTTCAGGGATACAGCTAGCCGTGGGCTCACAACTCCTTGTGACTCGGAACAACGATTTCCGACTTGCCCAACGAATCATGGTAAAGCGCCTAGCAACATCGCCCCATGATTCCCTAGGTATCACTGATAGTGCCTACAAGAACC